>NW_026294741.1:6425000-7625000 GCF_026119805.1 Tympanuchus pallidicinctus
AAAGCTTATAGCCACAGTGGGATCGCTTCAGAGGTGCCAGGGTTACTCTGGAGCTGATTCTTGCCTAAGTCATTGTCTCCCATCAGTCTGCTTTTGGGGGTAAATAGGATACTGGCTGCTGTCCCAGATTCAAGCAATGCAAACAATCAAGAAAGAAATCTGTGATATTTGTGAAGTAAAATAAGACCTTGTGTAGCCGGGAAGCTCTAAGGCAGTACAGAGCCCCTAGGGACACTTTTCTTCTCCCAGGAGATTGCACTTGCCTTTGAACTTTCAGCCATATAGAAAAAAGGCTGAGTTGAAGTGTCAGCATCATCTTGGATTCAAATCAATCAGTTTGATGTATGATTGCAATAGCTAAACCACTTCACCTCTGCGCTGCCCTCCTCCATATGTTCTTTATATCAGCAGTCGGCAGACTGGGTGGCTCAGTGGATTCATTTCCTGTGCTAGGCTTGGGCTCCAAACACAAAAAAATTAGAAGTGAAATATAAAAATTAGCATCTACTGACAGTTAAATTCACCAGACTTGTTCGCATCAATTCTCTTTATCTGTCCAAAAATGTTGCAAGAGATCTTTTCAGGAGGTTTAAAATCACCATTTTCACGAGGTGTATCTATATACACACCTGCATATATGTATCTATACAGCTAGGTGGTCACAGCTCAAAAAAACAACAACAACAAAAAAAAAAACAACAGTAACGGAATTAGAAATCTTCCAAATGTTGACATACCTTTGGGTGAGAGGACAGCAGCAAAGGTCCAGGAGGACAGCTTGAGCAGTGCTGACGTTAGAAAGGACACAGACTAGAAGCAGCCATCCCTGCTGAGCAGCAAAGCTCCCATCCACTCTCAGAGCTGGGATTCCTCCAGATGATGCTCTTTTTATTATTATTTTTATCAGCTGCAATGCAAGGACTGAATTCCCAAGATACCTTAAATATAAACAGTGTGCAGCCTCCAGCATTAACATAGGTGCCTGTCAGCTGGTGACAGTGAAGTGGTTACTTTCTCAAGCTCAACTTATTAGCAAAGGGTCAAGACATTTTGTAGGGCTCAAATTGCATTTAACAGCTTGCACTATTGGCATGCTGTCTGTTACCATGGAAAGGGGGTTCTCAATGAGGGTGTGTTACAGCAAGAGTACATCAGCAGTCTACCATACTTTGGGGCTGACAGCCACACTGTACTGTCCCTTTGTGAAGGGGTACCATGGCAGTGAATAGTCAACTCCCCAAATTACTCTGTGCTTAATCAGTCATTACCTCCTGGCCTTACCTACTTATGAAGATGCAACCTCACTACTCCAGTGACCACTGGAAAAAGGAAATGTTTTCTTGGTGTCTCTAGAAACAGAAGCATCTTGAGGTGGAAGTGCCATGCCATCATAGCTGCCATCCTGTTGCCAATGGAGAACAACACTGACTGGCAGAGAATTGCAGCATTTGCAACACAACAGGAACACAAATCAGCAATAATGAAGGCCTGATCTGTCTTCAGCCATTACTACTTCACAACTTCAAAAGCTCCAGCTGCACACATGAAACTAAATAGAGGCGAAATTTGTTGTTAGAACCTCAAAATGTTTTCATCTTTTTCTACACTACTCCATAATAGCACTGTTTTTGTGTTGCTTGTTTAGATCTGTTTTTTCTGTTGTTTACAGGATGTAAGCACCCTGCCCTTCCAGAAGGACAGCATTTACAGTAGGAAAGGCCAAAAAAACTCGAGAGTACAAAAGGCTTTGTATCAGGTTGCCAAATGTACCAACCAGAACTGCCAAAAAAACCCCAGAGAAACTTTTCCAACTCTTTTTTTCTTACAACTCCAGGCAATACTAACAATAAGGATTAACATAAGTAGTAAATAACCGATCTTAAACCTGATCCCTCCAGACAGCTTAAGGTCCTGTGCGCACCACTCAAATGCTACTCAATGCTTCTGCTTAAGAGTGAAGTGGCAGAACCACGTCCTGCTAAAAAGGGGTCTTTTTCCTTTTGAGAACATGGGACTGTCAGCAGCTCCAGATGTTTTAGAGAGAGGGGAAGAAAAAAAAAGAAAAGGTTTAAGAAAATTTCTTACATGGAAGCAAAAGCTTGCTACTGGCTTTCTGCTCACACTCCACAGCCCACATCCAAGCTCAACCACACAGTTGCACCTTGAAAGCTGATCGTGTAAAGTTGTCACCTCATTCCACAGACCTGCTCCTGCGAGATCACTGCTGAATTTCTAAAGCAAGATTATGTTGGCTTTTTATTTCCCCTGAACTCTGCTGAGACAGATCTGGCACTGCGGGAGGGAGCTGGATTCTCTCCTTTACACCAGCAGCACAACTGAGCTGTAATCACTCACACCTGTCCAAACCTACAGGCATGACTGGGCTGCATACACAGCTGCTTGGTCCCCAGTCAGGTCCTCTGCCAGGCTGAGCCACAGCTACCTGGGAAATGAGTTCTGCCCCAGCCCCAAGCATCCCTCTCCCTTGTGACAGGTAGAAAGCCAAGCTGCACAGAACACCTTGTTTTCCAAGCCCACTTCTTTCAGCAGTGTGTTAAAATGCAAAGTTCTCTCCTGAACACATGAATTCAGAATAGCTTTCCCATGTTTTAGGTTTCTCTTGAGCTCCTCGGAAACTATTGTTTCCTCAACAGCCCGAAGAGATCTGCTGTCTGCAGCCACCTTTGTGACTAATTAAACAGCTTCCTAGTTGGAGACTTGCTTAAGTTGCATGATTAGCACCAAGATACTGCTGTGCAATGAAAACGAGGTGTAGCTACAGACTGCAGTCAGAGATGCTAGACACTCTCAGTAACCCTTCAGCAGCCAGCACAAGCAGGATGCATGAACGTGATGCAAACCAACAGAAAACCTCAAGATATTTCTAGCCCAGTCATAAGACATCAGCAGAGATTCAGCTGATGCCCAATACCACATGAAACTCAACGGAGAAACAGTTATTGTTTCTAAGCCCCAAAAGCAACAGGTAAAATGGAAAACAGCCAGAAGAAAAATGCAAAGCATGTCCTTTTTCATGCATCATGATGAGAAAGGGAAAGGATTCTCCTTTCTTCCAGAGCCCAGTTTTCTTTCACTGGAACAGATGACAAAGTCACAGGTGTCTTGTTGTAAGTAACATGAACGTTGCACCAAAAAGTCTCTGGGAGGGTAGGAAAGAAAATAGGAGGCGCTTAGTTTAATTCAAATAACATGATCCCAGGGGGATTTGTGCCTGGACCTTATGTGCATAAATCTTACAGGCTGCTATTCAGAGACTGCCAGCTTTTCTCAGCTACAGCAATTGATTGTGATGACAATGGAATGTGGAGAAGATACTCACTGACAGGGATAAAGCACATTTTCTGAAGACCCATACAATGGGGTCACTAAACATGAATCCATCTATGAGAAGAGCATACCAAAGTACCCATTTCTTCATTTCTCTTCTCCCATTTAGGATTCTTTGTAAGCACTGTGCACAGTCTGCTTTCCAGGATCACCTTCTGGATTACAATTGGGAGTGAAGAGAACAGGTAATCTGTTCCTGTGTTTGAGAGGCCTAGAACAAATTAACAAACCCAATCCAATCCAACCTGTTCATTCACACACATCCCTTTCTTCTTCACAAGGGAAGATGCTTTGCTGGATCACTTACCCTCTTCACAGTTGCTCCCTGTGAACCCAGGACAGCACCTCCACTCCAGCGTCGTCACAGTTCGGTAGGACATTTTGTATGTGGGCCTTATAAGAGTCCTGTAACTAACACAGACAAGAAGTCAGTAAGATGCACTTCTCTGACAATCCATAACCCATCTTCCTGCCTAGCAATGTCATCCACTCATCCCCAGCTGTAGATAAAAGATACGCTTAAATTAACACAGCAAGTGTTTAACACCATATGGATCCGATTCAAAAACCCTTGTTTTTCTCCTTAAGCCCTTATATTCTTTTGGCTCTTCCTCGTATCTCTCCCTTAATAAATACCAGTACGCTTTATGGAGGTCTCATCACTACCAAGTTGTTTTCAGTAGCAGAGATGATGGTTAAACAAAGGCTGGCATTAGCCTTTCCTCTCTAAGTACTCAGAGTTTCCAATGTGTTATTCTCACAAAAATTGCCTAAGTCTGTCAAAAATCTTCCTTTCTCCCACCCTCAGACCAGGGGCGTACTGACACATAGCTGCATGCCAGATCATCATGACACAACACTACTACATCAGAGATCTGCATATAGCCTTTTTCCAGTTAGCTAATCTGCACCTCAGTTTTCTCCCATCTGAAAGAACTTTACGCTTCTCATCACAGCCGAGGTTCCGCTGGACATGTTTTTGCTCTGTGGCCAGCACACAGCATCCTCTGGGTTCCATTCAAAGCACAAGAACTGTCATGCCCCATTGGAAACCAGACTGCTATGTGCAGACAAGCAGACCCATGCGAGGCACCAGCCATTCTGAAGTCAACACAAGACTGACAGTCACGTAAGACTCAGCTTTTGTTTTAAAAACACTGGACCTCCAAAGCTGACAAATCAGTTTTCCCCACATACATCCGGACAAGTCACTGCTGCTATTCATGAAGCTGAAAGAAAATACAGAAGCTGTGCTCTATGAGCTCCTCTCAAAATTCTTACTCTCATTTAACAGCCAAAGGAATTTGGCAAGCATGGGGAGCGGCTGAAGCATTGGGATTACAGCACTACAGACTGCAGCTTTCTGCTCCTCTGTCAGGGCTGGGCAGTCACAAGTCTGGCTGGATCTCTGCAGGGAAGAACATCCTCCTGCAGCACCAAGAACCTGCAGGGGACAGAGCAGTCCCAGGCTGCAGCTCTGCCCCAGCCCACCCAGACACAAGGCCAAGATGGAGCTAGATATCTCATGAATCTAACCTAAATCTCTCTCTAAAGGGCAGCTATTACATGTTGCATCAAGGACCGCAGAACAGAACAGAGATGCATGCTACCGCTGTTCACATTAACAGCACCAACACATCCAGGAGAGGCTGCCTATGTATGCACTGGAAAGCAGGCAGCATCTCAGCAGATTTTGGGAAACTAATTTCTCAGGAAGCTGTGACTGCTTGTTTCTGTGTTTGACAGCTGGCATAAATCATTCTCCCACAGGCACTGGATAAGATGATCTGCACAAGCTTCTTCCTGAGCACACAGCTGCCTGCACAGCATCGCCTAGAGATGGGAGAGCAATGCTGTCCCCTGGAACATTATGTCCTCACCCTTTGAGTTGCCAAGAAGCACACCAGTTAATGCTAATGCTAACTATGATCCAGACATTTGTCTAACATGGGCTGGACAGAGCCAGTTCATCCCACCTAACTTCTCACACCTCTGCATCCAACAGCCTTCAGGAGTTTGCAGTCATAAGTGAGCTTGAGGACTTGGCACCACAGTGATGTAGGCAGACCCTAAAACAGCTCTGGCAAACTTCAGGAACTGAACCCAAGTCTCCCAACTCTCAGTTCTGGCATCAGACTTGAGACTTCTTTCCACACACCACCCTCAGCCATCAGTCAGAAGTTCATGACTTTGTCACTAACACTACAGTTGGATTTGACCTTCAGATGAAAGTCTCCAGTCCTGTTACCAGTGGCCCGAGCCAGCCAGTCTCCAGCCACACCGTGATTTTAAAACCATGTTTCTGCCAACACCAAGATGTGAAAGCTCTCTCAAACTTCATTATGAAGTGAGGAGAGTAGCATGAGCCAGACTGGAATCTTGGCAGCAGTTCTGTGACAGGGAAGCAGCTATAGCTTTAATTCTCAAACAAGTGAGGACTTCCCAGGGCATGACAAATGGAGAGCTCAGCTGTCACAGCCTACCACCCACCCTGAGTTCCCTGATACTTGCAGCTCAGTTCAGCATCGTGCAGATCAGGTATGTAAAGGGGGCCTAGCTTGCTAGCTCAAATTGGCTTTAACGCTTCTCCATTCTACAGAGCATCATTCCTCCCCTCAGCCATAGCACAGTACCAAGGTCTGCCATTACTTATCTCACCACAGTACATTATACAGAATTCTTACTGGTATTCCAGGAAGGAGCAAAGAAAACTCCTCTACCAAAGCATAACCACCAATTCTGATAACCATTCCTTTTGCATTTGTATTTCTCTCACACAGTGAAAAACCTATAGAAAAAGATATCTGTTAAATATAAGCCTCAGAACAAAAACATGTGCAAAACACAACGGACAGGGAAATGAGGCTGGTAGAAGAATAGGAAGACCTTTCCCTTGGATGTCACCCAAGCCACAAACAGTGGCATAGAAATACTACAAAACCACAGTTAGAGGTTAGATGAGCCACAACCTGCACCTTCTTCCGTCCCACACACCTGCAGCATGCACAGCTGCATTCAGTACAAGGCTTCTTAACAGAGAAGCAACCTACAGCTCCACTGCAAGAGATATCATTTACCAACACATTTGCTGAAGCTCACTGTCAAATTCAGAGATTGAAGCAGCATAGGAAGAGGAACCCAGAAATCTCAGCTAGCAGCCACCACTATTACTAGCTAAGAAAACAACTGGGAAGTCAGGAACACAAGCTTTCCTTCCAAACTGCTTTCCAGGCAGTGAGCTCAGGAATCAATCTGATGGCTCTATCCTTGCACACCTGCATGTTCATCATAGACAGATTGTCCATACTCCGAACAAGTTAAAAAAAGCACTAATTCTGCACATTAGAAAAAGATTAGAAAGATATTGGTAGTACCCCTAACTTCTGGGGCCCAAGGCCTGATTTACAGACATGATATAAATGTAAATTGTCCTAAGGAAACTCAGAGTGCTCTGAAATCAGACTTCTAATTTGTTTGGTTGCATACGTAAATCTTGAAATATTTGGTTGTTCTGGAGAGATGGGAGCTTGAAAAAAAAAAAAAAAAAGTATACCCAATGAGTCCTCTTCACCAAGGACTATCATAGAACATATCTGACCCCCAGCACCACCATCCTCAACCCCCAACCAGACCCTTCCTAAAGGCAGATGTAATGCTGGCAGTCAGCAAAGCATCACAGCCCACTGGAATTTGCTGTACTGCAGAAACATTCTCCCTTTCCACCTCTCCCCATCTGTGAGTGATGTTCAAGACTGACAGATGAGCAACGTCACGTTTGGGATTTCAGTGGCTCTTGTTGAATAACAGTGGTCAGGTAAGGCCAGCCCTGTACAAACCAGCTCTGGGTTTCCAAGTTAGTCTCAATATTCTTTGAAGCCAGACAGCGCTGCACAGACTAGAAGCTGAAAGGCTAAAGTGAAACAGGGCTGTGTGACCACTGGCTGTGGCAAAATAAGATAAAATAATTAAAAAAAAAAAAAAAAAAAAAACCTCATAGCCTCACTGGGAACATTCTTGTTTCTAGCATGAATCAAGCAGAAAAGGAGGCAGAGTATTTCACCACAACCTGAAGAACTGTGTTTCTAGAGGTGATATGTGGATTTTTACAGTAAAAACAGTCTGAAGCAGAACTTTGTCTTATAACTCTCTCTTTGTCTTATAAAGTCTGTAGCAGTGCATGATCTGTCAGGCTATTCTCCCACTCAATTCCTGAGATAACATTTTACTGGCCACAATAGCCAGAAACAAAAGTGACATACTTTGCCCTGTCAGGGTACAGCAAGAAGTTGTCTTGCTCTCAAAGTCTTAAGCCACAGTAAGGCAAAGGAAACATTGCAAGTATTGGTCCCATGCTGTTGGTCAAGTGATGCTACCTCACCTGAAAGATAAGCAGTCACAAGTCACTGATCCTCTGGCAACTGAACATAGCCTCAAATCCTTGCCTAACCTCAAGGAGAACAGCACCCTAAGCATGACAGGATCATGCATCAACCTGCAGCTGCTGCAACAAAACGATTGCTCAGAGGAAGGGTTACAATTCAAATGCCTGGGTTTACTGGCAGCTGGGTGCAACCACAGAGGCAACAAACCTGGTTCAGTGGCTGGGTTGCCATTGAAACATCAAGACTTTATCTCTTCCTTCAGACAGATAAATAGCATGCAACATCTGTAAGTACATTAGGAGCCTTGTCCAGACTGCTGGAAAGTTGCCCATTCACTTTGTAGCATAACAAAGCAAAGGCATATCGAAAGAGCACCAAGCCATAGCCTCTACAGCACTAGGGGAGAGAGTTCAAGAGCAGAGATCTGCAGAGGGAACGTCTCCAGCCAAGACTGCTCCAAAACAACTCAGCACCCAAGCTAAACAGTGTGGGGTGGAGGGCAAGAACAGAGCAGCTCACCCATCCCAGCCAAGATGACAACACTCCTGCAACAGAAGTACAGCTAACAGTTTCTCAAAAGCAAATGAGCAGAGAGCAAGGAGACCGTACAACCAAAGCTGCAAGGCTGGGGATCTCACAGATATCCCCGTCAGATGCTGTACCCTCAGCTGCAGTTTGTGCAATAAGGAAAAAGAAACATAACGTGAATGAATGGGAGACAGGAAACAGATTAAATCCATGTCTGGACACAGTGATGTCTGCCTGTAAGCAGCGTCTCTCTAGCAGAGAGCCCCTCTCAGCTGTCACCACGAGGCTGAGAGATGCCTTTTTATTTTGGCTGGCGTCCCTTTTGCTAGTGAGAAGCCTGATAACGGGTGCTGGCAGAATGAAAGCTCTCCCAGATATGGTTGACTCCCTGCAAACAAGGAGATGAAAACAGTTTGTTTCAAGTCACAGCTGGGAGACATATGAAAAAGCCAAAAGAATGCCAATAGCTTACTGACGTTTTGTGTTGCTTACAGTCAAGTGTAAGACTACGTGAATCTGACCATCTCCCTTTCAAGCTCAAGTGACAAATCTCACAAACAAAAGAACAGGAGAAGGGCCAGAAGGTCTGTACGTGCATCCTTTAGGTAAAAGGGAAACAGTACAGAGACTGAAGCAGGGGGGCCTTAATTTAACTTTCTGCTCTGATGAATGCACTGATCACCTTCTGTAGGCTTTTTGAGAGACCTGCCCAGGGAAGTCCCACAGTCTGCTGGGCTGGTATAAGCTTGCCTATCCCTTCCAAAGCAGTTTTCTGCTGAGAGAGGAGGAGATCAAATATATCTTTTTCTCTTAACTCCTGTTAAGAGAACTGTTCTACCAAGCGAGATACTGAATACAAGAGGAAACCCAACTGCCTTGCAACAACCAAGAATTTCTCATTATACTTGGTAGTTCCCATCCAAAAACAGGAGATAGCTTTCACTTGAAACAGGAAAGAGCATTTTCTAAAAAGATGTATTCACTTCAGTAAAGGAGGGAAGAAGCGCAGGGTTTTTTTGGTGCATTTTTCATTTGTTTTTTAATTTCAACTTGGCTCTGAGACTAAAGAGAGCCTGCTATCCTCACATCCCTAGGCACTAGCATCATGATACACAGGCAACAGCTCGTGCCTAGGAAGACCTCAGCCGTACAACGTGACTCAGGGTTATCAAGATTTGCACACACAAGCTGCACCCCACAATATCCATCAGTTTCAGTGGTTGTTTTTCATTATGTTATCAGAAGACAATTGCCTCAAACTTTATGTAATGTACTGCATAATTAGAGCAAGTTTTATATCCAGCCCTTAGAAAGGTACTATTCACTTTGCTTGTGTCCTCCCACTTGTAAATGGAGCAGACCACTAGCATCCTTCCATCTCTTCTGGGAGGTTTCTTCCTGATGATCATCATCGAGAAATGCAGCTCCTCCAACAGCTGAGCTTTCACCACCAGGATCTTAAATAATAGCTCCAGCTTCTTTCTGTGGTATTTTCACACAGAAAAATGGGGAAGTCTGCTGCCACTCTGCATTGTTTCCAAACAATTGGACTCATCAGGCAAGTGAGCCAAACTACATTTGAAACTGTAAACATTCCGTGAATAACAGTGTCACAATGGCAAACAACTCTTGAAGTCTCTGTGTTAGCAGCAAGAGAACCAATGTATATGAGAAACTTAACCACAGGAGCCTGCAGAAAGGATTTTCACCAGCAACACGATCAATTGTTTGGTGCTTGTGAAACTACAGTTATGTTAACAAGGAAAAATATGCAAGATTTTTGGCAAGTTTAGGAGACAAGGTGAAAGCTCACAAGTTTCTAATGACAATTATGTGTGCAAAATGTCTGGGAAATTAAAAAGCTTCAACAGAAGTTTGGCCATGACAGTGTAAAATATTAAGTGTTTCAACCACAGTCTTGCATAAAACAAGACCAAAGAGACACCAAAGCAGATACATTACAAGTGAAAAAACTTAGACTGACCAACGGCCAAGGAGAAACCAGATAATCAACTGTGGTAACTGCCACATGGAAAATGTGAATTCCAGATGAAGAGAGACACGAGAGCAGATGGGTGCATGCAGCAGGCACACAGCCTGAGAAAGTGGAAGTCTCTGGGCACGCATGCATGCTGGTAGTTCATGTTCTCATACTGGCTTATTGACTAAGAGGACCCAACTCTCTGGCTGAAATGGAAACAACAATAAAATGACTAAATTACAGCCTTGTCTACATGGGAAACTGTCATAGAAGCTAGGTGTAAATTTAGAGGACAATGGCCTTTTTGCATCAACTCCCAGATGAGTGTAATGTTAGCCTGCTCTGAGAATGCCTTTCTGAGAAGGCAGGGCCCAGCACCACACACCGAGGCAGCAGATGGGGACAGCTATTCCACAGTTTTGTCTTGGATCCTAAGACTGTAAAGGACTGGAAGGCCGAAGCAGACTAACAGCAAACTGGGCAGAAGTTGACTAGCTACCATCTCTAAGCCTTGTTTCCATTGAGGGAGAAGTGATGACATTGTGCTTTCATGAATGTCTCCAAGAGATACAGAGACACAAGAGAAAGAGGTGCTGAATGGGAATTAAGGACAGTATCTTCATTCATCCCTGACTGCAAGAAATTTGAGTAAAGCTCTCATGTATGTGATCAGTGTTAAAGACCCACATATGAGGTCTCAATACTAACCAGCTAGTGCCATCAGTCCAGCATCCCCACTGCTCAGTCTGAAAGATTCTGTGTTTCTTTAGCTGCAGGGCTGACTAACAGCAGACTCTTGCATGTGGTCATACAAAGTAATATTACAACATAAACTGTTTCACGCAGCCTCCCTCTACATACGCTTACATCCCTAATTATCCTGCAGATAACTCAATGAGTATTCCTTAGTTCTGCCACCATGAAGCAGAAGACCAATATCTGATCCATAGAGCTCGCTCAGCTCTGCAGTTCCTAAAAGTGGAGCCAGCATTTTGATGAGATGAGCAGGCAAGTTCACAAAGGCAACAGAAGACATGAATATTTTTACCTCACTAAGTTGGCACAAGGTCCTGGCCACCGGCAGCTCTGATAAACTCGCTGGATCACCGTTTCTGACCCATTCTGCACTTGACAGGAGACTGTCCGTGTAACCGTATAGTGACACCAATGCCTGCGGAGAGAAAGAAATCTGTTACTCTCAGTAAGGCAGCAAGCTCAAGCAGCATACACAGACTGCTTAACTAACTTAATTTCCTTTTATGACAAGATTACTCATCTAACTGACTAAGGGATGCCAGAAGATGCGATTTGATTTTAGCGAAGTTTCTCAATGTTGTCTTCCACAGCATCTTTCTGGACAAAAACCCCAGCACACAGCTTGACAAGCACACAACATGCTAGGTGAACAACTGGCTGGTAGATCTGGCTCGAAAGGTCAGGCTGGCAGCTGGTCACTACTAGGGTTCTCCCTCTGCTCTCTAGTGACAGCAATAGGACCCAAGGGAAGCACGGGGCTTTGGATGGGGAGGGTCAGGCTGGAGGTTAGGAAAGAGTTCATCAGAAAGCGGGCAGGCACTGGAATGGAATCTCTGGGGCAGCAGTCATAGCACCAAGCTGCTGGTGTTCAAAGAGACACAGGGTTTGATTTTCAGTGGTGCTGTGTGGATCCTGGATCTGGACTTGATGATCCCTGTGCACCCCTCCAACTCAGGATTGTTTTATGACTGAAGTAAAACCAAAATAACTGGGGGTGGAGTTACTGCCTCTGCCAGCCACAGCTCACCCAGCTTACAGTCTCCATTTCCCACTCCCCCTCCTCCTCCAAAAGCTGCAAAGAGATTCCCTGTTTCTGCCAACCTGAACCACAAGAGACCCAGTAATGCCTCTTGCTTGGTCCTCAGAGCCCAGTACATAATTAGCTCTGTAATTTATCATAAACAATGGGATTTTAGAGGAGAAAAGAAAAAAAAAGGGTCTTCCAAATCCCCCATTAGCCAGCTCCCATTGTAATGGACTTAATTTCATCCTGCTCATTATGGGATCACTCCCTGGCCACCTAGCATGCTGAAAAACATCTGAGTTGGAGAATTCTGCTGTTTGGTGGAGTTCACTGTCACCAGGGCTCAAACAAGTCATGCTGCTACCCTGGAGAGGTTACGGTCTAAAAATGGGCAACACAAATTAAAGGGAAGGGATGGACCAGAGAATTTTGCTGTCTCCTAAGGGAAGAAAACAGAAGTAAGAACTGTTCACCACATGATGTATGAGAAGGCAGCCGCTGAAGTGCCAGCCCTGGAGTCAGTACCCACAGATATTGTTTACCTTCTCATAGAAAGGCATTTTTTGGTTCAAATGCAGTGCTTGATGGGGCAAGGAAAAATAGGGTGCTTGTATTTCCCCCTTGCACACATCATTCATACTTGCCAAATTCTGGTTCACCTTTTTGCTTCTGTAACTGCAGCAGATTTGAGAGCCACTCTCTTACTGATTGGGGATCAGAACTGGGGTCAGCAACAGGAGGTGGAGGCACCTGCCTGGGTCCACAGCAGACAAGGCACTTGTACAAGCATTGTCCGCACTGAGAAGAGCCCAGCTCCTCACCCACAGTATGGCAACCATCCCCTCCCCCCCTCCATTTTGGATCCCCCTCCCATCTCTGTGGGAGGCTGCCAGGCTCCCATCTCCATGAATAGGAAGCAGGCATGCCAGTAGCCAAGCGCTGCAGATGACAACAGCCAAGGCAGGGCCAGCAGGCTGCTCCCCAGGCCCCAGCCTGATTGCATAAGCACCAGGGGATGGCGGCTTCTGCTCGATGCCATCACACCCAGCAGCAGTACAAGGCTCAGACACGCAGCTTTCCCCGCTGAAACTGCCCCATATGCTGCAAACCCACTCCCAATTCCAATGTAACGCTCTCTGCAGACTTGCAGCAAAGTCTTGGTAAGCCCCTTCTCTAAGATTCATTGAGATAAACCAGAGAAATGCCTTTTCCTCCCTGCCCCAGAGATTAGATCAAGTATTTAAAGAGTGAGAAGTGCTTAGGCCACCACATTGCCCCCAGTACATAGCTACTGCACTAAGGATACAAACCCTGGACTTCTGGATCAAATCCTACTGTATTCAAATGCCTCTAGTAACATCTACTTCATGGAAGCAAAGGGCAAAACTTCATTCCACCGAGTCCAAAAATAAGATTAATGAAGCCTCAGGTCACAAAACGACACCACATCCTTGAGGTGCAGCGCAATTTCTACACAAAGGTTAGGAGACAAAAACAGGAGGAAGAAGAGACTGGAGATGTGCTAACTCAAATTAATTTTTGTTCTCCTTGTTGTTTTGGGGTTTTATTTCAAGCCATGGTGCAACTGGCTCTCATTTCATCTCTCTGAGGCTTAACCACAGGGTGCGTCTCCAGTACAGCTGGTTAAGGTCTCCCCATGCCATGGGGACAGCTCTATGGATGGAGAAGCAGCAGCCAGAAGGTCTGGGAAAGCAGTGCTTCGTACTATTTAACTCAAGCACGTTTTTAGCACAGAGCTTACAGCTGTCAGAGGGACAGCACAGGCATTCTGCACAAGCCTCAGAATAAAAACAGGCCAAACAAATCACACATACACAGAATCTGACAGGATAATGGCAGGAGCACATGTCCTAAAGTGACGAGAAAAAACTCATGAACATGCAAGGAGGAAAGGAACTGGTCCAGTTGGAGGGGAAGAATGGAGCAGCATTTCACACATCAGAGCAAGAAGAAGCACGGATGCAACAAACTCAGAATGCAGCTACCACATTTTTAAACAGAGCACAGTCATTGAGGACTCATGGGCCTCTCCTCACATTAAGAGCATAGTCTGGCTTGCCAGCCAAATCCAAATAAATCAAATGTTTATTTACACACACTTTGTTTTAACTGTAGTGCAGCCTGTGTGCATGTGCCCCTCTGGCCTTCGCCCATCACAGAGTTTCACTGGGAGGAAAAACAAAGCTGTCTCTGCCAGGTCTTTCGTGTAGCACTTGCTGCCGGCAGGCATGCAGATTTCCTATTCAAAACAGCCCAGCACTGCTCCAGTCTGAGCTCCTAAACCTTTGTTCTACCTGGTCCTCAGAAGGAACTGCTCAGGCACACATATCCCTTCACAGATCAAACAAATCACTGCTGCCTTGGAAAAGCCCTTCTTCAGATTGAGCCTCACAGAACAGACCCTGTCCCAGTCTTGTAACAGAGCCTAGGACAGCAGTGGGGATCATGAGGGGAAACAAATGGTCAAACCCCGAAGTTTAGAGTACAACATGAATAAACTTCTCTCATTTCTTTACTTTCTGCCTCCCATAAACGGCATCACTTACCTACAAATGTAGCTTCCAGGCTTCTACAACAGCATAGGAGCAAGGGAGAATAATGATAGGAGCACTGCTAATCATAACATGTATTTAGGATTAGCTCAGGTCTCACTGTAGACATATAATAGCACAGTAATTACAAAGGAAAAGACAGACAGCGACCCACCCCCAGATTTCCCTATGCAAGCCAGAAGTCTGCAAGAGCAGTCTCCAGAACACAAGCAGGAATCAGACCAAGTGACGAAAGGCCCCATATCACAGCTTACAGAGATTATAAATGACCCCTTATATTACACACAGATGCTAGCAAGAAAGGTTTAGAACTCTCATGGCATACATCCAGGATGGCAGAGAATACATTACTGCTTATTCAAAGAGAATATTCCAACCCAGCAAACTAAATGATCCAAATAGCAGCTCATTTAGGGCTGGAGCTGTTGGATCTCATGCAAGCTCATCACCAACACTTTTAACACAAAGCCCTGCAGTGCCTCATGGAATTGGTCTTCCACTGCCCAGCTTGGAGAGTCTCAGTTGCTCCACTCTCCCCAGCTGTTTCCAAATGGATGCCTTCCTCTCACAGCCTATTTAATCCTTGGAAGATGTTCACAGACCCCTGAAGATCTGCAGATCACAGCCTGTGAGCTACTGGTTTAGAAAGTTCCAGCCCAATGTTAGAGACCAAGATCCCTCATGTTGATCATGGCTGCCAATGAGCCACTCCAGAGGGAACACAAGCATTGATACCAGTAAATATCCCACCATGCTTAATGCATAGGTTTGAGACAATACTGTAGGCATTGCAGCCTAAATAAAGGAACAAATTCAACAGGCTGAAAAATTGGCCAACAAAGCAACAGGCCAATTTGAGGCTACCCTGAAAACTACTGTTCTGAGCTTTACCAGACACACAAGAGAGTTGCCCGCTCTCTGCAGACTCAGCAGAGCCTGTGACACTGGCTTCACGTATCCGGACACTGAGGGGACGAATAAGGCCAACATCCAGAGCCGGCTGAGAGGGTCTCAGGGCAGCTGGATTTGTGCAGAAGGCTTGAGCTGCATCCTGCAGACCCTATGGAGGAAGCTATGTTCTACACACCCCTGCAGCTTTCAGAACCCTGCTCTCTCTCAGCCTTATTTGGACACGCAGTTCTCCCCTAGAAACTTACAGCAAGAGAGAAAATGGACTGTGGAACGTGCAGGAGCTCAAGGTAACAAATACTCATGCTAAATACTACAAGTTCCAGAAGGGCCATATACTCACGTATCAAAGCTATACTCCTAACTAACATGACTGAATTGGTTTAGAGCAATCATTTCAGATACTGAAACACACCAAACCACAAGCTTCCCCACTTCAGGCCACCTGGATTTGCACAGCACCATTGGGTGAGGCCACAACCCAAAGGATACATAAGGGATGCCCTCACCCACTGTAAAATCCCAGAACCATTTGCACTACATTTGGCTGACAGCCCCAACCCCCAAAACCACATCTGCTTCTTCCCCAGGCCAAGGCACTGGCTTTTCTCCAAGCTTAGACTCCTGTTGGTCCCTGGAGGGCCTTCCAAAGGGGGTTGTAAAAGAAAAGCCAACTGGAGGTTTCATTCTGCTGGACAAGTGATCACAAACTGAACTGTGTCAGAAACCACCGGGCTGAACTGATCAGGACTCAGCAAGCAGCCTGTTTAATCAAGAGCACGCAACTCGAAAAATCAAAGCAGCCACATTCTTGCCTAATCACTCCTTTCAGGGTGACCACAGTTCAGCTCTGCACACACAACTGACTTGTCGCCATGCCCGAGTAAGGACAGACCTACAGCATGCAGCACCAACCACACACAAGACTTGGTTTTTCTTTCGGCTGATGCTTTCACTGGAGTGAAGGACATGGCTGCAGCTTCCAACAGCCATGGCCTTACGGCCGGCACAACACAGCCCTACCAGCATGCTATGCTGCACTCTCAGCAACGTTAAGACTGAACAAAGCCATTGGCATTGCTGTAGAGCTAAGGAAAATGAAGACGTCATGTGCTCTCAATGCTTCCGATGAAAACACACCACAGAAAGCTTAAATCATCAAGTCTTAACCAGCCAAGAAGAAAGCAAAGTATTCCAGAAGGGGAAAAAAGAAGCATAAACAAAGCTTTCTACGCACAACTGCTTCATCAGCACCTGTTCAGTGCGACTGGGCACAAACCAACTCTCCCCACTTTCAGTCAATACTGCAGATGTCTCTCAACAAGGCTGGCATTTCTGATGCTTACAGTCTGCCCTAAAGCTTTGTGCTGTGTAAACAACTGCATTGAATTATCTTTTTGTTTCCATAAGGATAACACACTGTGTGTTATACTTAGCAGAGATCAACGTTTAGGGCACAGAAAACAGTAGGAGTGTTTTGATAGCTCGACAGATTTCCCCAAGTTTCCTCATAACGTTTTTCACTGGAGCTATCAGTTTCCCTGCAATCACAGAGAGGAATTTCAATAAAATCAGAAGGTCGCTGACTTTTGCTGGGAAAAAGTTGCCAATCTAACTTGATGAAAGCAAACCATGCCCTTTTCTCTCTGTAAATAGTACAGCATCCTCTCACTTTGCCAGAACGGCAATCTACAGACCGTGTGCTGCAGCCCACCATTAGCAGGGGTTAGCTATTTCTGTACTCCATCGAGTCCAGGAGCAGAAGCTGCCCTGTGCATGCCAAGAATGTTGATTCAAGGCCTGCCATGCTCTCCCTGGGCATCTCTTCCTGCTCCATACACTTCTGCCTCACCACAATGTTCCTCTCTTGTTCACAAAAGCATACCTCCCTCAAAGTGCTTTGACTCCCATTGGGATCAAGTTTACCATCTAGTTTGGTTGCCTGTGCTCAGATTACCCCTTGCTGCTGTGACCTGGCTAAGGAGGAGACACACAATCTCATCACACACCACTGGAAAGCTCAGATAACAATCAAGCAGAGTTTAAGCATCTCCTGTTCTCAGCCATATCTGAGCTCTCCACACATAGGTAGGTTTGGGGAGCAGAGGCTGTCATTCAGGCTGCTGACCAGAGAAAAGCCAGCTGCAGAATTCAGTGCTGGGCACCAGTCTCCATGAAATGAGGATGTTTAGAGCTGAGGGACTGATTTGGGACTGCAGATCTATGGATCACTGCTGTTCAATTCACAAAAGACTATCTGACAGAGGTGGCAGAGGCTGCATGGAAGCATGTGATGGCAAGCTTCATTTCAAAGCAGAGCAGAGCAGCTCTTCCATTACAAAGTTTTAAGGGGTCTGCAATCAGAAGACATGACAAGCCACAGTAATCTTGTTGTCAATACAGATGTTTTACGCATGCCTTACTCCCACTGAGTACTTCAGACATTAATAGAGGTTACTCTGACTCCTGCAAAAAAGGGAGAAAAATCTTTATAACAGTCCATTTGTTTTGGGAAATGAGTAAAACTGGACGATTGCTGGCGTTTCTGAAGCCAGACAGCAGCAGCCATTTGAAGCAGCATAGAGCCAGAGGCACGAACAGGAATAAGACAAGTTCCAGATCCCCCACTCTGCTGCGTCGGACAGACAAAGATTGGAAGGAGCTCCAATCTCTCTGCCCCCAAGTAAGAGTCTGAAAAAGAGGCTAGAAAAATAATTCTTGCTTAGCAAAATCAGACTGGACAATTTATCTGTACCTCCCAATTAGCACAGGCCTTCCCCACGTACCAATGCTAACTGCACTTCAAATACTCAGTTGCCAATAATGGTCTGAAGTTCTCCTACACCAAGGGGCTTGTCAGGCTGCTGAAGGGAGATCAGTCCCAGAGAAACCTTTACCTTAGGAGAAAAGCAAAATTCAGCCTGAACAATAGTTTTAATCTTCAGTCAGTCTTACAGCCAACTGCACTGAACTGTGCTTTCCTTGCTTTGTTGCATGCATGGCTGACCTTCCAAACAGCATTACCTCGGGGGCTGAATTCACTTCAGTTTGTAGGAAACAGCTCAAAAAAATTTTGCCTTAACCTTCTGCAGCCATTGAAGTTACAGGAGTTAAGGGAAAACCTATCCCTAATGGAATTATTAAAAGCCTAGGAAGTGAATAGCTGAACAGTACAGAGCTGCAGTGCAACTGTTTTGGTGACAGACCAGGATTCCCACTCCCCCAGGCAGCACTCAGCTTCCTCAGCCGTGAGACTGTCCTCTTCTCTTCCAATCCCCCATCTTATTCACACAGGGCCTTCCAGCCACCACAGGTAACAAAGCAGGGGCTCAGCAGATCGCTCTGCTCTATTACACACATTGGATTCATTGATACAGCAGATGAACCTTCTACATCAGCACCAACACAAACACAGATTATAGCAGATGCAGACGAGGACCTTAACAAGGTTGAACAGGCAGCATGGGAAATAAAGCCCAGCCTCAAAGACTGATAACGTGGTCAGTGCACACAGCTCTGTGCCTACACACCTGTCTATGCATACTTAAGGGGTAGAAGGGCTCAAGGAGGATTTCTGCAGCATGGAGTTCCTTTGATTTATATCTACCATCCCTCCATTTAAGCTATTGGCTTTTACAGGCATTCTTTCCGCACTGAACTCCTTCGCTGCTCCCACCCCCAAGCTTATCACAGTCAATGAGAAGACAGTTTCCAATGCTCAGCATGGGAGGGAAAAGGAAACGTACAGAAACATCCGTGGAATCTGTCTGTTAAATTAGACTGACTCGATGGAATTTGGCATCTGATATCCACGCAGCGTGGAAATCATGCACAGCTACATCCTAGGATATCATCTTTGCAACATAAAAGCTCTTTGAAACAGAGCCTTTCAAAAGAAGAACTTGAGTGCAAGCATTTTTGCACAGCTGGCTAACAGTTGCAGTCAGATCCCCTGCCTCCAGTACACCCACAGCACTGCTCTGTTCGTTCCTAGAAAGCTTAAACTTTGAGGAAGGAGTTGAAGGGAAAAAAGAATCCATAGGACCTTGATGAAAAGTACAAAGCTGGGATGTGTAACACCAACTATCCCTTGGAAATGCACTTAAGTTTCTAAAGAACACATCTGCATTTTGACTTTCCACCTGCCTCTGAAAATCCAATCGAGAACCAACAGTGACTCTGATCTTCATTAGATTATAAAGCTGGTTTTTAATCAAAATCACCATCTCCAAATTTGCACCAATATGTTCATTCAGAACTGATCTGACTTTGAAGTAGCAGGAGATTGATGAGATTTACGAGTGGAGAAGCAGGATGTTGACACACACCAGCTTGTTCTCAAGATCTCCTGAGAGAGAAGACTGTTAGGAAAACTAGCGCAGGGAATCGGCAGCCCTGTGACGGTGTTTGATACTTCAGGAATGCTCCTGATGTAACCACAGCCTCCTTCAGCATCCATAAAGCCACCACCCAGAGCTGTCAAAATCCCTTTGCTATATTTGAGAATGACAAAGCAATATTTTGTTCGATTTACATCCACCAAAATGGCCAAACAGTCCCCTGCATTTATGAGCTCATGTAGCTGGTTTTCAGCATCTCTTTCAAACTGGAAACAGCTGTACAGAGCCTGTATCCTGATGCAGGAGGATCGGATACAGGATTGAAAGGGATGTGCTCCCAAGTTTATTTTTCCCACTTATGTGCTCCATGTAGGCAGTAGCACATCTTTGTCCCTCCAATTCAGCCTTCTGTTGCCAAACTCACAGCACTTACCAGCAGCAATGAAAGCCACATGCATGACAGGAACACAAGGACTCTGCCCAGACGAGGCAGTGTTTTTCATTAACGTTATACTGGCACCAGAACCCACAAATTACAACCCGAACAAAAGGCAGTGTCAAAAGGAGAGCACTGAGTGTATCAAAGGGGAAAACATTAGGGTGGTAAGAACAAATCTTGGCTTTGTATTAATTGCATGATGTTAATCTGTCCATCTAATGTACATGTGCCAGGTTTTTCCCTACTCTGAACAGTGGAGATATGACTTATTACAGGTACACCCTTTTGAGAGCTAAAAGCAAAACGTATAGAAGGAGACAACCATGTCAGGTAAACAGATCCCCAAACCTTTCCAACAGCACTTCCTCCACCTGCTATCTCACCTTCTCTTTTCCTGCTCTGCAGTGCAATCATTTCATTCAATCCAAGTCTTGCATTTGTTCAGCAGTTTGCAGAGCACTTCATGAACATAGAGGGACTATGCAGCTGACCTTCCAAGACGAGCTGCCTATTGCATGATTGCCCATCACTGTGGGGAACTAGATTTAATGAACCACGGGGACCTCTTTCAATTCAGCATTAGGTAAGTGTGCAGGCTCAGCTTTCTTCCCCATCACTTCTGTTTCAAGTGATTGCCATACAAAGAGCTCAAGATCCTCGCTGAAACAGCTAAAGAAACAACACCAGCCACAGCCTTTCATCAAATGCAAGCTACAAGAAAACCCTAAAACTTTCTAATGATCCTAGTACTGGAAAAAGGTGTTAGAAATAAAAAAAAAACATCTTATTTATACTGCTTTGAGATCTCCCTTCTTCCCTTTCTGATTTGCCAACTCAGCCACTGCTGCAAAGCAACTGAAGCTTATGTGCCCGTCAGCCAGGATTTGCCTTAGGCCCAACACAGGGCTACTTATGACACTTCAGGAAAGATTGTGGGGGGCACCTGTACCCTAAACCCCACAAACACACCTGTACTCCAAGAACAGAACACATTTCTCCAGTAGCTGCCCTACCAATACAGCGGATTATTCTGAATAGCCTGCTGCAGTGGCAGGGTAACAAAACAAGCCGTATTCCATTTGCCCAGCTCAGACACCTCCAAGCTGAACCACCTGAGGCCACAACTGCATTGGAGCAAAGCCTTGCAAAATCTCTCTGGTTAAGCATTCAAAGTGTTAATCATTCTGAAAAACAAAACCCAAAGCCTGCATATTAATTTGCTATTTAAATTGAAAAAAAACTTTTTCCACGTCTGGCACAAGGCTGTGCTGGGCGTTACTACAATAAAAAATAATTTGGAAAATCATCCTATTGTTCCAGTCACACCCATGGGAGTTTCATGTGTAGGGAAGCAGGAACATCAAAACTGAGATCTGCTGTGCGATCAGAGCTGAGTTTGCCCTTTACATTCCAGCACATGCTAGGAGAGAGACCAGAGGCAGTGAGCAAAGCTGGAGAATGCCTCAGCGGTTCCCACTTGAAGTTCTCGAGAGTCATCTTTAGCATGGTAGATCAGCAATACACTTTACAAGCACACACCCACAGGGGTTAGGTGATCCTATCTTTCCCTTTCTTGCTTCCTTCTCAAGCTTTCATTCCCAGTGCCCATCCAAACACAGCAACAAGTTGCCCGACAACACCTCCCAGCCACAAACTCTTCCTCTGTGCAAATTGGAAACCTCACTCCATGCTCCATACAGCAGTGCTGCAGTACAGATGTGGTACTTACAGCTGAATGGCACTGCTGTGCCACAGCAGCAGACTGCTGGTCACCTTTCTCAACTCCCACTCTTTCACTTGGCCAACCACGTTGATCCAATGCCATAAAACGTAACTGCATTGCATTTGCTGTAGGTCAGCTCTTCTGCACACAGTAGTCCCAAACCTCTACTAGCAGGCATTCAGCATTGCCTCATCCCTGTTTAAACTCACTCTTAGCCAGATGGCGTGTGTTTAAATTACAAGGCAGCCCACTGCACTTAAGTGTCTGTAGACTGCAAGAAGATACCTAAAGGGCTCTAATAACATATTTTCAATTTAAAAGAACCTTCTACCTTTAACATACCTAAGTCTTCAGGTTTTTGGTTTTTTTTTTGAAGTCTCCACATCTCATTTCCAGCTATATTGTTTCTTGCAGTACAGTTTGCTCATTAGAAATAAATCTTTAAAAAAAAAAAAAACACCTTCATCCTCTTGCGAACAGAAACACCAACACCTTTCCTTATTATTAAAAAATTCTTGAGCAATCGAAGAAATCACTTCAGTGCCTCAGCACTTTGGAAGCCTCTATTTGGAAGGGAGTTGGTCTCAAGGGAAGAGATCTACATTTCGGTATCCAGGTGGAAAATGGGCTTGATTTGGCCAAGTAATAACAGCCGAAAAAAATCCCATCGCCTGTGCACGCACAGTAGATTCCTTAGGAATGATAACAGCGCCTTTAACATTCCCAAGTGCACACGTGGGAAATGGGACGGGGGGAAGGAGCACCGAGCCAGAGTGAGGTGACAGCAGGGGGTCTGAAGGAGAGGCACAGAATGCTGTCCAGAAAAAATTCCTGCCCTGTTCTGTGGAGAATTGCAGGAATGGCAAGTTCTGTTAGATGGGGGATTGTAGGATTTGCTGCTGTTGAAATTCAAAGTTTCCTGCCAGTGCAAAAGCACAGGGCAACCTAGCTGTCTTCTCCAAGGCAGTCAAAACCTCCGGTGTACTTTCAGGCACAGCTTTGGCAAGGTGTGAACCAAGACAAACAAACAACCAATGCTCCTGAAGCAAAGGCTTCACCAGCATTCATTGCACTGGGACTGGATGTGCTCAGAGCTATTGGTGGGAAGAGCATTGCTGTATGCGTACTGAGAGGCAGCAACTGACTCTGGATACACCCAACCCATTCTACACTACTTGCCAAAGCTTGGGGCAGACTCCAGACAATGGCATTGAAGACTGTTGACCTTCTCCCTCCCATCCCTTTCTATTCATGCAGATTTCTCCAGAGGTAGACAGTCAGAGGGCGAGGAGCGACGCAAACAAGAGCATGGAAGCTAGTTCTGCTAAAGCAAAACTCGTGGCCTAAATTTCACTGATGTGTCAGAGTTATTTCTGTATTGTTGCCTTTTTGTTCATCACTTCGGAAGAAGAACGCTCTGTTGCTTTACTTACTGTAAGCAGAGCAGAAAAACCCTGAAGGACACGAAGCTGCACAGCAGCTGCACAGTCTACAGTTTATTACTGTGCTAGAGTTTGCATGCAGGCAGCTCTTGCATATCACAACTAAAGTTTGCTCGTGCTTTTTCTCTCTCATACACATACATGATGGTTTTCCTTCACATCTTTCAATGTAGGGGGAAAAATATATACATGGCATTTCAGTAGAGGATAACATATTTGTGTCATACACTTCTTACAGCAGGAAGATGAATTTGGACTGAAATGATCCCAACGCATACAATCAGAAGGAATGGAACAGGGAGAGACAGTACAGCAGCTATTGAGCCATTTCCTCTTGCAGTCAGTATGTTTATGGTAGAAGCCTCTTGAAATTTTCAACCTGAGCCTCAGATCTTATCAGCTGTGTGCAATTCTGGTCAAATGCCTTTGTTTTGGGGAAGAAAACAAACACCACACGCAAAACCACATCAAAGCTCACAGCAGTGCCCTGCAAAGCAAGCCTTGCCTTCGTAGGCCACAGAGATGCATTAAACACAAGTCCATAACCCACACATAGTTAGTACAAAGTGACTCCAAGAGTCAATTGTGACATAAGGTGGAATGTTTTATACAACCCCCTCCAGTTTTTAAGCTACATTCAGCCAAGTTGTAATAACTCCCATGACATCAGCAGCCCTCCTTCCACTCAGTAAAGACACATACAATTTCATCCTTACCTTCCCAGAAGTCAGGGAGCAACTCCTGCAAAGGGTACCTGGGAGCTGAAAGTTTAATTTCAGCAGAATTCTAGAAGCTGCTTTGGAAATCTTCTAGTTTGGATGCCACGAGCCACTTGGCAGCATCTGACAGAGTTAGAGAACTTGGTTGTTTCCAAGGACATTACCCAAGAAAATGAATGTGTTGCTGTAGTCCTTGCAACAAAATTCCAATGGCTTTCATTGCAGAGGTCTCGGAAGAGTTTTAGCAGACTTTTAACTGCACTATCAGGACTCTAGTGTTTTTCTGGTGCTTGGCAAAATACTCTTACTATTTCTGCTCGCAGCATGCACTCAAAGCTTATCCATAGCCCTACAGCCTAATTCCTACAACTTTGCAATCCAAATTTTTTCTGTTATTTGTGATATACATTAGTGACTTCCAGTAACAGCAGCCCAAGAGACAGCATTTTACTGTGCGATAGCTCAAACCATTTGGCTCAGCACCGTACCCTAAAATACACTGCAGGGAGACGATATATTTTGCTACAGGTTATGCTGATTTTCAGCAGCGCTAAGCCAAGTGCTGTAATATCCTGTAGACCCAATCTGCCTCTTTTGCTCTCGCATATAAGATGCTGCACAGGAACAGAAAGCTTGCAGCATCACAGTCTGCTGTTCAAAGGCTAGGCCCTGCTAGGTAGCAGCAGAAAGAATAAGGAAGCAGCACGTCCTGTGCCATCAGCCCTGCTCCTACCCTCCCTTCCCAGCCTGCCTGCTGAACCAAACCAAACCTTGTCTCCAGGACTCAGGCAAAGACCAACTCCTAAAGGCAAATTTCACTCATATGGGCTCAGAGAGGTGCATTCAATAAGGAACACAATGACCTCACAGAATCACAGAATTGTAGGGGTTGGAAGGGACCTCCAGAGATCATCGAGTCCAACCCCCCTGCCAAAGCAGGTTCCCTACACCAGGTTGCACAGGCAGTCATCCAGGCAGGTCTTGAACATCTCCAGAGAAGGAGACCTCCTTTCTGCAAGAGTGGAAGCTTACAGAAGTGCCAAGTATTGTCATTCATAGGTTTTATTATCAACTCCTGCGTACATTTGTATACAACACATTGGGTTTTGCAGCTTTCCATCTAAGATCCAACCACGCCCTCACCAAGCACTCCCCAGAGCCTTTCTTTACACAAAGGGAAATAGTAATATTTCCACTTTATTTAGGCGGAAAGAAAAAACTCAGAAAGAAAAAAAGTACAAGCCTCAGTTCCCAGACTTTGCTCTGCTATAGAATACACTGAGCATTTAAGGCAATGCTTCTTTTCTTGGGAAACAGGATCGAAAACAAAGCCTTATGAATCAGCCAGCTGATAATTAAAAGCAACTAAATCCAGAACATTTTAAGCTGTACATGAGAATCTGGACTCCTCAGATGCTGAATTCCTCTGCCGACCAGAAAAGCTGGGGTCAGTTGCCCAGCTGGTCACTATTGTTCTGCCCAGTAATGTTCTGGCAGGAATGCATGTTTAACAAAATACAGAGATTAGGCATAGCAAGGAATGCAGCCCCCCTTTACTGTTTAGGTTAGTGAGGTTTGCCCTGTTGAAACATGGAAGCTTATGCATATCAGATTTTCCCTGTCCTGTGCTGCTAGTGCCAACGACAGATACAAGCTGGCAGCTCAGTTCTCAGGACTGCTGCTATTTTAGCTTTAAGTTCATTAAAAGCAGCATAAGTTTGCCTCAAAGCTGCCATGACCATTAATTACATCAATCAGTGCTTTCTCAGGGATGTAGAGTACTGAGAGCTTTTCCCATTTGGTAACTCCCACAGACATCAATTTAGACCACGCCAGAGACTCAAACAGGACAGATTTTTAGCACTTTGCAGCACAGCATCTCATCTTCAGGTGCTTTCAAATCACCCAGATTTCTTTAAATAAGCTAATAAATACAGCATCAGAAAGCTATTCATCTTCCTAGTGTGGCATTGCTCCCGACAGCTCAGAACCAGCACCTTCAGTTCAATCTACAACCAAGCACTCATTAAAAAACTGTCACCAAAACAAGTCATAAAGGTAATCTTAACTGAGATCTTCAGCAATCTCATAGAGTGCAGCTTTTACCAAGTTGGACAGCGTGCAACAGGCCAAGCCAACTTCTCAGCTCAAAGCAAAGCAATAGCACATGGACAAAGGCAGATTCTCAAAGGATTTAGTCCATGGAGAACTAGCACTAGAAACAGTCTGGTTACACTCCGAATTAATGGCTTATATGTAGAGATACCAAGGAGTGACAAGTTCCCACAGAGGGAGCAAATGACATCTTCCACTGCATGAATTGCAACTTACAGAGCCACACAGTACATCTAGAATGGGTCTTGTTGAGATACAGAGCTGCCAACATCAGATTCAGGCCTTTTATTTTTTTCTCCTCTACAAGAGCCCTTTTGGGGGCTTATCTTAGCACAGTGAGAGAAGTCACGTTTTAGCTGGTATCCATTTTGCTGCCACTTGAAGATGTAAGCAACTCAAAGTTTGTGCAGGAAAACAGCACTGAGATGAGCAGCCAGACAGCCCACACTAAGCAGGCTGGCAAAAAACAGACCAGTACTGAAGTAACAGAGAATCAGGCAAGAAGAGAGCCAGGGAGCCAAGCAACCTGAGGCAAGAGGAAGAAAAGTGGCATAAATTTAAAGGCTTTTTCTATAGAGAAAATGAACAGCATTTCCCTTGGTTGGAAGGCTCAATTTATGCCAAACCCCTTTGCACACAGACAGGCACTGAAGAGCTGCTGGTAGAGCTGTCACCCACTGCTGCCTTGAATGGGGATTTTAAAAAGCTCCCTGTGCTCTACTGTGTTTACAGCAATAATGAGAGCCCGGAGGAAGGGGTTAGGAACATCTGAGTTTAATAAGGGCCGAGCAGCACACAGCAAAGAGAAGTGCCTGCCCTTCCGTTCAGGGCTACCACACCCCACCAAGAGCTGCAGCACCAGGCCAATGGGAGGCTCAACACAGAGACGTTATGTCATCCCAATAGCCTCAGCAGCCCATCTGCCCCAAGCCTTTTTGTGATGAGAAGAAGCGTTTTGAACCAAGCTGAGAGCTCCCAGCGCCACTCTTTTGAAGGGCTAACTAAGCACAGTCCTGTGGGGAAGAGCAGATGGAGAACTGACCCCAGGCAGAGACAAGCCAAGAACAAAAGGGAAGTTTTATGTGATGCCATGACTAAACATCTCCTTCTCAAGATCTTCACAACAGGGCAAGAGGGAAATCTAGCTCATTTAGCATCTATCACCTACACTGCTTCCTTTTCCTAGTGTTAAAGTGCCCTTATATCCAGCACACAGAAGGTCAGGAGCATCCTACTGCAGTTTCTCACCCAGAGCAGACCACCAGTCACTTGCATTCAGGTTCTGCAATCATACTTGCTGTGCTCCCTTCTCACTTCTGCAAGGTTTGCCTCCAAAACTGTTCTCTTATGGAAGTATTTTTCATTAAAAAATAAAAACCTTTAGTCTACACTCTACAGTGTCTTCACGTGGTATCAGCTTGTTCTTTTTAACCTCTCTTCTTTACTAAGTATTCTATTAAGAAGCAAACAGCAAGAAGCAAGTCTTGTCCAGCTGCAGATTAAGAACAATTCCCAACAAAAGCATACACACATACATGAGAAAACAGAGCCTGAAGAAAGAAGGCCTATTCCTAGCTATGCACCCAGCAGAGGTGGCCCAGGGGTGGTCCATAGGACCCAATTAAAAACATACCAGGGTGCATAAGCTGACATCAAGATTGAACATGAACAGATGCATTCCTATGCAGCAGTACCTTCCCTTAAAGCTTTGACAAATGGTTTATTTGCTCAGCACAAAGGGATACAGCTGAATAACAGCCCCAATCACCTCTCATAGGACAGACAGCAGACATGCAGGCAAGAAAAGAGACCTACTAAAAGCAGCTCCCAGATACCTTCTCAGCTTCAAAGAGGTTTCAAAAGTCAACCGTTCTAATTTTCAAGATAGATTCTTTTACCCAGGTAAGCCACAGATTTCATTCAGAGGAAGCTGACCTGAACATAAAATATTTGGAAGCTGCCTTCAGCTTTCATCTCAATAGCCCCCACACTGTGGGCCTCAGGGAGAAACAGGGCTACTTCTAAACAGATAGGAGAGGTTTCATCTCAGGCAGAGCTATGATTTCCCTGCTCTGGAAACCTAAGAATGAATCCCAAACCTGAAACAGCCTCCCCTTATTCTTCAATTATTTGAAATACAGTTCTTTTCAATAGCCAGGCCTAAAAAACACTTTCATCCATGTACACGCTTTACTTGTTTATCTCTTCCTTTCCAAGATGAGAAAAAGCTGAAGACATCAAGAAAAGCCAACACATCTCAACCGTGCCGTTCCATGAAATGCATTGCAAGTCAACAAATAATTGTTTCTTCCTAAAAAGGAAATGAGGAACAAAACCAACACGAGACCACCACATTTCCCACCCTCATTCCTTTTCATATTGCTTCTCAACTTCAATTCAGATCAGTGTGCACAAATACACTAAGCAGAAGCTTTACTGATCAACTGTATGAGAAGCTGAACATCTGTAAGACAACAACCTGATTAGTAATTTTTTTGTTCACACTTTTTGCAGCTATGACCCTTAACAGAGTCTTTGAGACATCTAAATTGGCACAAGCTAGCTTTAAGCTGAAAGACTCAAAATAAACATTATGCTTCAGTGAAAGTAAACCTAAGCACTGCCTACACCTAATTAGAAGCCAGTTAAGAGCTTGAGCGATGGCAGAAGCCAGGCCCAATGAGTTTTGACATTACAATACAGGAGAGGCAGCCTACACTTGACAAAACAGTTTCCAGACATGCAAGGTCTGAAGCAAGGAAGAGCATGAGTAGCTAACCCATCATTCCAACTCAGACCTAAAGCTCTGATGCTTTCTTCATTTTCCCCCTTTATCGAGGTGCAGCCCAGTGAGATAAAACAGATACGAGCTATGATCCAAGTGTCAAGAACAATTCCCCCTAAGCAAAGCTGTTAAGTTTCTAACCTGACATGTTTCAACTAGGATTTCAGTGCACTAACAAGCTCAGCTTTGAGAAAAAGAACAAATAAGGGTTATTGAAAGAGACACATTTGTTAATTTATCCAAGGGGAGCACAAGTTCACTGCCACCCATTGCTTTGCCTCTCTGCTGACTTTTCCTTCCTAGAACTGGAAAAAGAAGCATAGATGAGAGGAAATGATTCACGTAAGCAGTTGGAAAGGCAAGACAGTAGGAGATTTCCTAAATGAATACAATTTACTGCAGGAACTACAGTCACATTTGCCATTTCAAAGCTATTCCAGTGTTTCTAGGTCCTTAAACTTCCATTAGGATCACTGCTTTAATTGCATTGCAAAGCTACAGCACGGAACCCCACAAGTCAGATGAAGATCAGACGGCTGCAGAGTCCCACAGACAAACACTGGATAAATACTTCTAGGATTTGGTGATGAGCTGGAAACCTTCTGACCTCCCAGAGCTCTTCGTCCTTGGTGATCACAGGAGACCTACAATTAATTAAACAATTAAAACACAAAAGCCTCATCCACAAGGCTACAGTTCGTTACACTGCAGCACAGTTGTGAGCAGTCCTTCAAACGAGCTGGGGAGGGTCAACTGCATTCCCAGAAGCATAGTTGTAGGACTACACATAACCAGGCAGTTGCTTAGATTCTAAGTTCACCTAAAAACTGATCCTGAAAGCCAGCCACACAAGTGTGCTGTTAGGAGACTGCCCAATTTAATGTGCATTTCAAACACTATATCAAGGCTGCTACAATAGGCAAGGCCAATAAGCACTGCTGCATGGATCTCAGACATTATTAGTCATGCAGCCCTACAGAACTATACAGCAATTCAAGCATATGCAATGGCAGACTGCAAATGTCTTAACTAATAACCAAGATCTGCCTCTAAGCCAACCAGAACCCAGAATGTTCATTTTTAGAAAGGAAGCAAACAAGAAACATTTCGCCATTTCACTTTGAAGGATGTGAATAACAGTTTGTTTCCTCCTCCAGATTTCACACATGTACCCCAAATGCTCTTCACACTGCCCAAGGCCTCACTTTTCCAGCAAAAAAACAAACAAACAAACCATCACCACCCTTTGGCAGCCCATCACCAAGACAGCCTGCAACCTGGATAATAGGGATTAAGGCAGCTATGAGCTTGGGGTGGTTTTCCTCATCAAGGAGGGAGGATTCCAGCACTATTTGGGTGGGTTGTTTTTTTTTTCCTATTTGAAGAAATACAGTTCTTTCACAATTGAAATATGTATATATAGCAGATACCCAGACAGCTCAACCATGTCTTCCCTTACTGATCAAGGGCTGAAAAAGACAACTGCAGGAACAGGATGTCTCGTATCAAGAGACGTCAGCTGCAGAGCATCACATCAGCGTGTGCTGCAACAGAGCAAAACTCAGAGCTGCAGCAGTGACTTTCAAAGCTCCAGTCTGTTTATCCTTGGCTGATGGCATCCAGAAGAGACAGCAGAAGCCACCACACAAAGCATTCAGTGGGAAATTTATGGACTGGAAGCAAGAGTGGCCACAGTGCCATTGCTGGTGGTCACCCAGATCAACATGAGATTTCAGAGCAGAAAGCCTCATCTTTCATCCAGCACCTCATGAAACCCAGAAAAGCTCAGCTACTCCAAGGTGAAGCTGCACCCCACAGGAGCTGCCCCCAAAGGTCCAGCTGTCTGGTGGGGTCAGTGTTTCCCACCCAGATTTTCCCAGCAGAAAAGGAAGCTCTTTGACATTTGCCAACAACAGAACTCCACCACTCAAATTCAAACAAAAAAAAAACCTTCTTCAATGTACACTATTTGACTAAGCACTCATTTCTTGTTTCAAGACATCCAGCAGTGATTTTCCCTTCCTCCTGACTTGTTATTCCCCCTCCCGGCTTTAAACTAGATTCTCACAAGGCAAAGTTTTACTGGACAAAAAAAAAAAAGTTTTAAAAGATTTCCCAACATCATTGTTTAAATCAACTTTAGACGGTTTTATACAACACTTTATAGACTTGGAGAGGGAGACGTCCTCCTGACAGTGTGTCAGCTATCCAAACAGCTGAGGCATGGGAAAATCGTGCAAGAGTGTGAGTTGGGGAAGGTCTTTGGTGAGCAGCGACAGCCCTCGCTCATGTAAGCGTGGTAGCTCCGAACAAAGATCTGCAGGCTAATAGATATGTAAGACAAATGACATGTGGTTCTCATTGCAGCTCATGCTCAGGGAAGGGGGTACCTTGGAACAGATCCAGCTGGGATAGGTTTATCCCATTACTCTCCTGTAATTTTCTGCCGTTTCAAACCCTTTGACAGTTACTGTAGTTTTAACATCACACCCCCTACAGACTGAGGCCTGTTTGACAGGCCAGCAAACAAAACCACCCCCACTTGGAGAAGAAATATGCACCATATGTGAGAACCCCGCGAGGCGCGAGGCCAGTGCCCGTTCTTGCACTCGTGACACACGGATGCAAATCGCAGTGCTGAGCCCAAATGGCCAGCGCTGAGCTCAGCCCCCCCCCGCACCGCAGCACAGCCTCGTGCACACCAGCTATTAGCAAGGGGAGGAGGAAGGGGGAGAGACAGGATGGACGAGCGCTGAATGTTAAATTCCCAAGTTCCCATTTAAGGGAATTGCAGAAGAAAAAAAAAAATAGTGAAATTTAAGAACAACTGGAATCAGGTTAAGCCACTCTCCTGCTTTATACAGTGCGGCTCATTCATCTGAACAGCTGTTTCACCTCTAGAGAAATACCCAGAGAAAACACAGGGGAGGGGGAGAAGCCTAAATTGTTTGCTCTATTGAAGCAGTACTGTTCAGTAAATCAAAACTGATTTATATCAAGTTTATAAGAAGGCGGCTGGGGAGGGAGGGGAGAGGAGTACGAGCTTGGGTTTTAAACGGCTATCCGAAAGCTGCATCTCTTGAGGGGAGATCCGCAATTAAGGTTTTTCCTTTGTTGAGCTGAACGAGACTTCCCCGCAGCCCAGGACTGTTACAGTTCCCTCTGCCGGCATCCCCCGGGTCAGGAGGTTTCGCAGCCGCGGATCGCCGTCCCCTCCCCACGGCAGAGACACGGGGAGGGGCTGCAGGTTTCCGCCGAGGCTCGGCTGCCCCGCGCTGCAGTCGCTCCGTGCCCCGTTCCCGCAGGTAGGCGCCGCGATGGGGCGGGCAGCGCAGCCCAGCGAGGGACGCGGGGAGGCAGGCGGGCAGCCCTCGCGGCTCCGGGGCCACCGACGGAGTCGGACCCGCTTTTACTCACCGGCGACTGGCGAAGCCGCTGCCCGGCGAACCCGAGCTCTGCTCGGGGTAGTTGTGCTGCAGGGTCGATGCCGGGAATTGATAGAGGAAGCCGGTTCCCAGCGCGCATCCGTGCAGGCAGCAGCACCAGGACAAGAAAAGAGCGAAGTGCATTTTTGCACGACGAGGGGTTTTTTGTTCCCCCTTTCCCCCCCGCCCCTCTTTCTACTCTCGCTCAGCGGGACCCCGATGCCGCTCCCCGGGCCGCCCCGCTCCGTCAGAGCCCCGGGGCTCTGCTGCTGCCCGCGCGGGGTCCGGGGCTGCTCGGGGCGCACAGGGCGCACTCTCAGCCCCGGATGCCTTTTCAAATTTGGCGAGGTTGGCCCGACTCCGTCAAAGGGGGCGTGGGGCTTCGGCGTTAACCCTTGCCGGGCCTCACCGCAGACCCCGCCGCAGACCCTGCGGGGTGCCCCGGCTCGGCCCGCGGGCGGCTGTGAGCGCGAGCCGGCAGCACCGGCTCCGGTCCCAAACCCAAAACGTTGCCAGTGGAGATCACAAAGCCCCGTGCTTCCCTGATTTACCTAGAGCCACTTCTTGGAGAACCCACCGGACCCCAAGGCAGCCAAGCTGGTGCCTGCTGCTGTGTTTGAGAGACAGCATTTATGCAGGTAAAGTAGGAAATAAATATACCGAGATGCCTCGTTCACAAGGCAGCCCCAGTGCAAAGCTAATCCCTGCTTCTGTATGGGCATCCTGCACCCTCTTAGACAGCACCTCAGGTAGACCCCCACCTTGCCAAGCACTCACATAGCACAGAGCTTGGGAAACTGCTTATTTGGCTCCCGACACACTTTTGAAGTTCAGAAAGTATGTGGGTGCCTCACAAAGGCAGTGTCCCCAGGTGAGAGCTGGCAGGAGCCCTCTCCCTTCTTTGTGCATCAGCTGAGTTTTAGTTCAGTACCCCTGAACAGCCCCACGTCTGATGATGGTGTCACACATCACAGCAGCTGGTCCTTCAGAGCACCCACAGCAAGCAGCTCCGCAGGAACCAGGGCTCTTTGTGCCCACTAACTGCACTGCCAGCTCATCTGAGCCCAATGCCACAAGGAGGGATTTCATTTCCAAGAGCACACAGCTGTGTTTCTAAGGCTTCTCCCTTCAGATTCCACAAGTTCACAGTATGCACCCTGCACCTCGACTGTGCAGCATCCACCAGCAGTCTTGATTCACCACTGAAAGCAGATCTTGCTGGGTGTCTTTGGGGCGCCCCTATGGGGCTCAGTAAAGGCAGAGACTTCTTTCCACCAAAGGGGAAGCACAATCCCTGTGAGATGCCATAGCTGCAAAGTGACTCCAGCAAGATATTAAGAAAATAGCTGGGTCTGCCTCCCTAGGTGAACATCTGCCCCTTTCCCTACATTGCCCACCTCCACAGCCCGTACAAAGATAAACAGCTCCTGGCTAGAGCCTGTAACCAGACAAGTTTAGACTGCAAATAAGGCACCAGGTTTTAAACAACCACTCTCATCAATCACTGGAGCAAATCACACAAGAGGGAAAGGGTAAAGTCTGCAAGGCAGCTCAGCACAGCCTCACTAGGCTTACTCCACAGCTGCCCTCAGAGCACCCCAGAACACAGGCTGGTGCAGGTGATGGATCAGCACCCTCCAGGCTCAATGGGAGGTCAGTGAGTCTGGTACAGCAGTGCTGAGTTGCCAGACTCATTCAGAAGCAACTACTGTTCGCCTGTAAAAATCCTCCAGTGCTGGGGGCTGAGAGGTAGGATGGCCTTCTATCCCCAGTCCTGCCTCACATCTGCCCCAGAACCTTCCCCCGTTTCAATTCCTCTCAGGGAGAGAAACTTCTCCCTTCCACTCCGTAAAAAAAGAAACCAACCCGCACAGCTCCCCACAACTCACCCAAGAGCACTCAGCCACTCCAAGCCATTCCCTCAGCACAAGCTCTTAAGAACCCTTCGCTCACCTTAGCAGGGCAATTAAGAAAAGAACCTTACTTTCCAATCTGTCCTCTCCATAGGGCAGCAAACTGCCCCAAGGGTGCTTCTCTTAAAAACACACCCAGGAACTGCTGCATTTCCAGAACACTCCACAAGACTGCGAGTCTCCACTGTACTTTAATCAGGGTGATCGTCTTCAGCTGTGAGTGATCATTCTCAGCTGCATGTGCACAGCCAGCCCGGCCACAGCTGTGCCAGGCTCCCACTCCAGCAAGCTCTGCAGCTACAGGCTTTTTGCTGAAAGCACATCTAGTTTCTCATCCTGACAGGCTGGGATCAATAATTTGTGTACTAAATAGCACCAGCGTCTTTGTGATCCATTCTCCTGGCTTGAGTTAGCTCCTTTGAAAGCTGTGAGCCATCTTCAATTCTGAACTGTCCAAGAAGGTTGCATATTTGTTTGCATGCAAAGTTCAGCACCTCAGCCTTCACCAATTTTGCAAGACCGTAAGAGGAGATGCTAAGCACAGGTGATCAGATAAGACGTGAGTTTGGCAAATCATTAGAGACACCTATAGGAAGCTAGTTCTGTTCCTATTTCATGAACTGAGAGGCTGGAGGGCAGAGGTCAAGTGACTTTGCTGAGGATGGTAAAGAGCAAAAGGTAGAGCTAGAAATAGAGCTCAGATCTCTAGGTTTCCATTACTCCTGCTCTGTCCCTAGAGCATATTTGCTTCTATTCTGTATGACTGACTTAAAATGAAAATGAAGAATTAATTTCCAAGCTGTTTTTGGAAGAAGAGAAGAAAGGGTGATGTTGTCTACTGCAAGGGGGGAATTAAATATGACATTTCATTTTTGGTCCTTTGGATATGCGTAATATAATCAAACACAATAGCGGTAATAAATGGATATTTTTTCTCCCTATGGTGCTTATGAGTGCAACATATTCTAACAATTTCTCAAAACTCTGTTGATAAATTGGAAATGCAGTGATGGAGGTGACAAAGACAGCCAACAAAAACATAATTCCTTCAATTTATCACAGGGACTGGTTTTGAGAAGAGAACACTTGAAATATGAACAGCCCAATTCACACAAACCAGACGTGCTATATTTCAAAAGATAAAGCTACACATTTGATGCCTGTGCATAAGTATTTTAATTAAAGACTTGTCTGGACAATCAGGCTATATAAATTATCTGGAGGTATTTCACAACTCAGTTCAAGATAGAAGAGGCAGGGATGAATACTGGAAAGCCACAAAGCACGCAAGCATTGGGAGGAAATAGTACAGAGACAGAGGTCAGGTTTTCAGTTTACCAACTCTATTGGCTTAGCTTTGCTATCATAAAAAAGCAGTCCCAGAGGACCTTCCTCCTGCACGCTGCTTGCTTTCTATGCAAGTGATGGCCTTGAGCTGTTATGTCAGCAGACCAATAAATTGGACATGTGTGGGGACATGAGGTTTCACGTGGTTTGGAGCATTTATCAGCTTTCTATGGTCCATTTGGCAAACATTAAAAGTAACTTGGAAAAAAAAATTAAAACATTGATAAAAATATCTATAATCTCTTTAAACATGCAGCGCATGCAAGCAGCCAACAAACGAAGTGGAGACAATAAAAGGAGCACTCCATGTTTAGTGTGATTTTCGTTCAGCTGAGAAGGGAAAAACAGTGGTGTGACAGAGCAAAAGAGGGATTCATTTTCTGAAAGGTCTTAAGGTGGCTTAGAAAGGTAAAAACTCATTGTCATGTCTACAAGAGTAAAGTCCAACCCAGGAGTGTAATGCCAGCTCAACTGGTTCAGCGTCACTCACAGCACTACGGAAGTCAGGATTGAGCTGAAAGCAACAGTTAGATTTTTGTTAGCATAAAAATCATGGAAAATTGAAATCCGTATCTCTTGGATTTTGTGAGTGCACTTTTCATGTGGATACCAAGATGAGACCAAAGCAAAAGCAGCTTTGTTCTACGTAAGGAAACCTCGTGGAACTTTAGTTATGAGATGGAAATGCTCTTTTGAAGTTAGAAAGAAGTCAGTGATTAAGACCATATAAACCCCAAAATAATTTGGATGAAACCCTTCCAGTTTCCTAAGGAAGACAGATTGTTTCATTCTGATCCAAGAAAGTAGTCAAGGAACCTTGGAAAAAACAGAAGACATGGATAAGGCATAGTGACAGTAAGAGTTAAAGATTTCCATTGTAATTTAAGCAGTGATTTTACTAAGCTTATTCTAAGATGGCTGTTACTGGGGAGTCAAACCAAACCCGAACCAAAATGAAAGCTGGAAGGACTGTGTTTATTCAGAAGCTAGAAGGAAGCCAGTGTGGGGGTTTTTTTCCTGAAGATTTCTTAAATTTGATCTGGAATAAATCAATCAGAGCTGAATTCAAAATGCAGTAGAAGTGGTAAACATAACACCCAGTGGTATTGTACACAGTACAAGAATTGATCTAGAACTCACGGCTTTGGCAAAACTCATTGAACTTAGAGGAGAATTTTGTTTGAGTGAAGCACTTGTGTGAGCAATATAAAGTAATACACGGGATAAACTAACTCAGATTGAAACATAATTCAGCAGATGGAAAATGCTGTTTGAAAAGATCAATGAGACAATGACTGCATCAAATGGAAGTACACCTATTCTGAGCATCACTGTGTTGTGAGAAGAAAAACTTGCACTACTTTTGATGTTAGGCAGAAATTCTCCCAACTGGACGTGCAGGTGAGCAGAGAGTTTGACCCCTGATGTATCAGACTCACCAAGAGTGCAGTGAAGCAGGGATTTGAACAGGTGTGATAAAGCCAATGCTAAATATCAGAACTATTGCATTAACACCTGCCAGAGTAGAGACACAAATAGAAGTAGGCAGGAAGGACTGCAGAAGTTAACTAATTGCTCCTTTTCCCTGCTAGAAGGCAGGGTCTGTTATACATAGATGGCTCATGGCACAAATTTATCTGCCTTGTTCTGAAACCTCCCATGGTTTTCTGACAGTGTATACTAATGCTTCTCTCTTTGTACTGGTGGTTTCTCTCAACATCCAACCTCAGTCTGCTTTATTGCAATCTAAGCTTTTTAATGTCCTACTTTCTCCATTAAGGACATAGAAAATGGTTCCATCTCTGACTTTTGATTCCTCAGAGTACTTTTCAAAATGTTTGAACACCTCTCCTTGTCTGGAAGCAAAACTATCCAAACTTCATAAGATTGTAGGTCATACGTTACACATTTCTTATCCTTTTTGTTATTCTCCTCTGAACTTTTATCTGGTCTACACCTACCTCATATTATGGCTCCCCTAACCTGTACCTCCTTGTAATGTATTTTCTGCATAGCCCTGCTGAGAATTTAACTTTTTGGTATCTATACATCATTGCTAATCCACATTTAACTTGGGATCCTTTATCTTTTTCTGCAGAACTGCTAACGTGACCTTTCCCCATCCTGTATCTGCTAGTTAAAATTATCCCTGCCAAAGCATAGTGCCCTGCAGTTGTTCTTAATTAATTTCACCTTTTTTTTAATCGCATCATATCACCAATTTGTCAAGACCATTTGAAATTTTAATCCTGCCTTCCAGTGTTCTTGCATCCAGTCCCAGCTTTGCCTCATCTGCAGATTTAATAAACATTTTTCCCTTTGCCATCACTGAGATCACTAAAGAAAACACTGGAAGGTTGGTCTTTCTGTCTGTATCCTCGAACTATGATCATTAGCTGTTCATTAAGTATTATTCAGACCCTGAGGGCTGCCTGCTTCCTTGATGCTGCACAGGACATAAAGACTGATCTTACAAACTCTCCAAGCCACGGGCTATCTTGAAGTTCCACAGCAACACAAAGTACTTTATGATATGCAGTGAAAGAAGCTATCAGATGCCAGGCCACAATTTTCAACGGAGTCATTAGCAGTGAGAAATCTGTGTTCAGTGGTATCCATACATTTAGATGATTTGGAAATCCATCCTGAGTCATAGATTCCCTCAGAATATTAGAGAAATGGGGACTTTCATGACCAAAGAAGGTTTCAGTTTTGGACCATGACCCTGAAATCCTATTGCTTCTCTCAGCCTCCCCGTGGCCCAGGTTGTCCGACTCAATTTCCCCACCACTGATGGGAGTCTGAGTTCCTTCTCATGGTGTGCAGGTCATACAGGACGGAATGGGCTCACCTCCTTCCTGACAAACAGAAAGGCAAATGAAAGAAGAAAATGTATCTAGAGAGAAGCACACTCTTCCCAGCTCCTGTACCCCACACAAGTTGTGCCCCAAATCCTGCTGCTGTGCCTGTGGAGCCAAGAAACAGAAGAATAGGGGGCAAGTGGAATGCCTTTCCTCCACAGATCAAATCCATCAGTATCTTCCAACCATATTTTTCCAGATTTTACTGTTTGGGGCTTTTTTTCCTAGTCTCCTAGGAACTCTCCCTGTTGTCCACGACGAGGCCTGACCACAACAGTTTGCTTTTCTTAGCTGGCTTTCACAGCCCCCTAGAAGTTGGCTAAGGGCTTCTGGAAGTCTGTGGGCTGCCAGTCAGAAATGGTTGCACTGCAGCCATCTGTCCTTCAGGGGAGATTTAGGCTGGACGTTAGGAAATACTACTTTTCTGAAAGAGTGGTCAGGCACTGGAATGGGCTGCCAAGGAGCTGGTGGAGTCACCAGCCCTGGAGGTGTTCAAGGAACGTTTGGATTTTGTGCTGAGGGACATGGTTTAGTGAGAGCTATCGGTGACGGGTGGCTGGTTGGACTGGATGATCCTGAAGGTCTTTTCCATCCTTGGTGATTCTGTGTTTCTGTCTTCACACTGCACAATTCTTTCCAGTAATGTCTTCCTGCACTCTTTGCCTCTATTGGACCTTACCTCCCAAGACGTAGGATCTTCTGTTTCCTCTGTGTTCAGGTGCTTTCCTGAGCTTGCCCTGGCATGGATTTCAGCATCTCTGCGTGTTGCTGGTAAACAGTCAACCACAATACAACTATCATAACCATATTTTCCTTCCAGATCCATCTTCACCTTATTCTGCTCTAAAGCTTCTGGCTTCGAGGGACCCCACCAAGAGCTGACATTACATATTTCCTGAAGCATTCATGTGAGCCTCTCCCTTCTCTGTCCTCATTCTTTTCTCAAGATCCTATTTTTCAAATTAAGTTTCCTTGTTTTCACAGATTTTGTCTGTTTCAGCGTGATTAAATCCCCTTCATTATTTTAAAATCACTGACTGAATCACAGAACTTTTTAAACAAAATAATACCAAAGCTCTTCAGTCTTGCTTTGTAACTCAGACCTGAAAGGCACAGTATTATTCTCATTCTCCACGCTTTATCCCCTTAATCATATCTTTTTAGGTAGAGCGAGCAGTACCAAAAAGAGCACTGTGAAGCAGAACTCACCAGTGTTTTATGTAGTAACACCTCTTTTGATATATACCCTGTTCTTACCATAATGCAACCCAACATCCTGTTCACTGCTGGGGATCTTTTTTCTACAGCTGCGTGTTAGGCTGAGAGCTCTGGGGATTGTTTAAAGCGAACGTTCTCCAGATTTATCCATTTACCATTATGAACCTTTTGCTCCATTCATTCTGAGGTAAGTAAACCTCAGCACTGCTCAGTGGCATCGCTTTGCTCCTTAGCTCGCTCTCTTCCTAATCTCTCTTGAATCTGACAGATTTCTCATTGGAAGCGATAAAAATGCGACAGAGGTGCTAAATATGAAAGAATCTCTGTGGGTATTGAAGGCTAAATTCACTACAAGGCAGCTGGATCCAGGTATTGCTCAGCTCTGCACATATACACTAATGCTAGTTTTGGTGTTCAGGCTGGACTGTTGTCTCTACTGGACACCGCATCTTGGTATTGACCTGCTATTCAGAAACCACCCTCCTCCACTGGGTGGTTCTGTCAAACAAGCTTTAGCCTGAGCACCTTACAGAGCAGACTGCACGCAGATTTCCCTCCCTTCCTCACTCACTTCCATTTCTAGACAATCTAAAATGGAACTTTTAAACTGTACTCCTCAACCATTCATCTCCTTTCACAAACCGCTTTTTCACCACAGCTCTTCATCTCCCTGCTTTGTCTTCTAAGAGAGATCAACTCTCTGCAGATGCAAAACAAACCCCTAATTAATCCCCTGGGTTTACACAGGTCTATCACCCCTCACACCATCAGGTCCTACACAGGATGGATACATGGGCTGTAGGGGATTTGATTCAAATCCCTGACCTGCAAGGGCTATTTGGGCAATCTCTCAGTGCCATTCTTTACAACAAAGGGTTTGGTGCTTTTTTCCCATTTTGTGGGTACTTAAGGATGATAGGAATGGATTAAAAAAAATGGTATAAACAGTAGGAATAATGAAATGAGAAGAAAAAGAAGAACGAAGGCAAGACGTAATCTAAAGTGATAAATTGTTCTTTTCTTGGCAGAAAGAAAATGATGAAGTCCGTAAAATGGCACAAAATATTTAAGCTGACTGTTGCCCAAAAAAAAGAAATAAAATCTTTTGACCAGACTAAGGAGGTTTTTGGTATGCAATGAAGTGGTAGGACAGGACTATCAGCCTCACTGTGTGCCTGGAAAGAAGTGACTCAGAGTAAATATTTTTTGGCTCAATTCACATCTTGAATGTTTAACTCTAAGATTGTTGTGAAAAAGCCAGTGCAGTGCCCCAGCTGTAGGGCAATGCGCTATTTTGCATTGAAAACAGGTGTGCAGCTGGCTGGCTTTCGAGCAGAGCACAGGAGATTTGTCCCAGATTTTCCATACATGATCTCTAGGTAATACTTGCCCTTTTTTAGAAGTTTCAAGAAAATTAGATAATTATTTTCCATGTTCGGAGGCTTCCCTGAGCTGACTGACAGTACGTTCGAAGAGCTGAGCTGTAGGTTGGCTGGAAAGGAGCCTGGCCTGCGTACAGGGGAGTTGAGTGGACTTTGGAAAAAGCAGTGCTGAAGTTGTGGAGCATCTGTGAGAACAACCAGAGCTTGCAGCACATACCAAGGCACACTGCTGTTACACTGGTGATCTGCTGAGGTGCCGCCTCTGGCTGGGGAAGAAGAGAGCAACCAGTCTTGATAACCCAGCCATCCATTTCCTTAATATTGGAGCTGTGTTATTGAAAGAACTACATTAACTGGAACCCTCCACTGTGTTTATTCATTGCAAATGGCTTTGAGATACAGTTTCTTTGAAAGATCCGGTATAATCAATCTCCATTGTTCTGTATATATTTGCAGAAGATATCAGCTTTGTTAAAATATGGCATGCTATTAATAGCAGTAAATACACAGCGTTAAGCCTTAAAATGAAATGCAATTAAATAAGAAATATGAACCTAAGGAGGTTAAGTGCAGTCTACCAGTGACATTTACATTTGATTTGAATTAAAAAACACACACACAGAGAAATGAAGGGCCTCCATATATACTTGGATAACAGGAAATCCCCTGGATGTAAAAAGAGTGAATTTAAGAATGGAGAATATAAAGGTCGAGTTCAAATTAAAGATTTTATGACTGAGTAGTCCATTAAATCTTTGAACACTTACAGTAAAGTGTCTGGAATGCTTCCAGTCCAATTCTTTATACTCTCACAAGTGACAGATTATACTTCTGAACTTATACAGCAAAAGAAAGAAAGAGTGATTGTATTAATCCATCTAACTCTGGAGCTTGCTAATTAAGATGAAAACTATAAAAATCTGTTCTTAGGTGAAGCCCAGTATTTTTACAACCCAGCTCAAGACAACATCGCTACCCAAGCCAAAAAAAGAATATTCAAGTTTTCAAATTATTGAAGAACAATAAAATAATGAACTACTTAATACTACACAATCAATAATCTCTACTAAATAGGAACACTTTGATAGCACTCAGTATTTATCTTTCTATGCTTCCAACACATTCCCCTCAGTGTTTAAAACACACAGTACAACGTGCTTCTCCTAGCTCCACTCCTACCTGCAGGAAAGCAGAGATCTTCATTTGTAGCACCACCACACTGGCAGGCCATGATCGTATCAGAGTGCCAGTCTTACATGATTATTTATAACCATAAGATATTAGGGAGGACCTTTCAAATGAAGAGCTTGCAAGTGAGCCGAGCATAGGAAACTGATATACTTACTATCTTTCCCAGGTTTCAAAGGGAATTGAGGCACAATTATCAAGACTACAGGCTTTTTATGACAATTAAGCATTCATCACTGCACTAAGCAAAGCTGCAAGGACTGGGGAGATCTTGTTCCAAACTCCTCAAAATATACTAATTGCTGGTATAAATTCGTTGTCCCTACTGGCAAGCTGCCAAGGGTTAATTGAGTCTGCAATGAAAACGAATGTGAGACGTTGGAAAAGACAGCTGATTTGACCCAGGATGTTAACAGAAACATAATGCCTGGAAGGACTGCGGGGTTAAGAAACTCCTGGCTTTGGCCATCATCTCCAAAGCAACACATAAGTCAAGCAGAGAAAAAAAATGAGAGAAAACAAAACCTTCCTGTCAGTAGGATGTCCTCTCATTTAGGACCACAAGGCAGCCCCTCCGAGGCAATACGTGCTTTTTTGGCTTGCTTTCTATGACAGCATTAAGGATCTGTCCTTGGGTGAATAAATAGATCAGACTCTTAATAAATGCAGGCTTTTTCCAGACCAACAGGGGTGGCAAACACATCTGTCAATGAGAAACAAAATTTACTTTGAAATTTTGTATTCAAAACAAAAAACATAAGGGTCTAATAGAAGAGGTTGCACGAGCTCTTTTGAATCACAGCTATGCCTTGTTTGTCTTGTTTTAGTTATCCAGTACTCTTTACCACCTATGAAACTGTTATTTTTACCACCCAGGCACCGAGGTTTTTTTTATCCAGTTCAATAAAGCTGCTGTGCCCTCTTCTACCAGCCCATCCCTACACATTATTCCTCATTCCTCACCACCAGGCAACGTTTCTCTTTCACCGCTCTCACCAACAGACATTAAAAATACCAAATTTAAGAGGACTGATTAATGGTGTAATTAAATGCCTGCTTCAATGCAGCAAATATCTACAGTGGCTGAAAGAAACAGCCCCACTTTGTCCCACTTAGCCACATCCCCACAGGTCCTTGTTACCTTCTCTCTGCTAGCAACAGGTTATTGTGCAGCACAGTGAGCAGGAACAGAAGGTTGGTCCAAGTGAAAACTATTCTTTCTCTTCTTTTCAGAGGGGTCATACCAGTTTTCAGCTGAAAATGGTTCCCTGGTAATTGGGACAGGCCTAAATTGAAAGCTGGGGATGGGCACGGAGGCAGCGCTGCTACTTTGAGCAGGCAGTGATGCAAGTTTGTCCCAGAGGAAAAAGAATGTATCCACAGCACAAATTAAGAGCCCAGACTGTCATCAGGCAATGAAGATTCTCCTGAATAGATGCCTCTTCCAAAGGGTAATTCAGAATACCTAAGCCAGAAGCCTAAGATTAGACAGCACAAACATGACAAAACCATGATGGCTTTGTACTGTAATTCCCACAGAGTTGAAGCTGTCTTTATGAATGCTTTAGCTGAAATACTTTTGCTTAATTTTTTTTTTTCCCCCAAGGAAAAATTGAAGCTTTCCTCTGCTATGGGAGAGAAAACCCTCGGAAGGGCTTCCCTGCAAACGCAGTGAACCTGTGGGTTCTTTCCTCTCAAACACTATTTTTCTAGGGGATCCCTGCTCTGATAGATTAGCAGTAAATCGTGGCAAACAATCCTGCGCACCACATCTTTAGAAACAGTACTGTTTGGAACAGACTGGTTTGGACTGCCTCAACTCAGGCAAGTTAACACCACGTTATCAGCTGTACCAAGGTCACCAAGCTCTGTCGGGTGATCTGCTCGATCCTTCTCGTACCAAAAAGAAAAAAAAAGAAGAAAAAAAGAAAAACAAATATTGGATTCTATGTAGAAATCTGAGTGCTCCAAGCTGGAAGTAGTAGACCAGGCCACTCACGGCCCACCCACCTACAGATCAAGATGGACTGGAACAACCTTCTCCATGAGCCAGAAAAGCGATGGAGGCTGGGGGGTGGGAGGAAGAGTTTCATATTTCATCCACCACTTTTAATAGAAAACAGAACATGGTGAAGGGTTGAAAGGAAAATGGCAAATCCCTGGAGATGCTAATGCTGGCCTCTCAAGTCAAAACTGTCAATCACACCACATCCCCTCCAACTCATACCTCTTGAAGGGAGGGAACAAAAGAAGACAATGGACTGGCACGTTTAGCCACTAGGTGTTACTGTTGCTCCACAGACTGCGATCAGAGAAACTCAGAATAACAAAAACGACATCTATCAGAAGCATCATAGACAGTTTTAGCTAAAGATTTAAAACCATCAGAGCTAAATCATCTCTCCAGATTCGTGTGCTGCAAATCAGAAAATTGAGCATTGTGATGCATTGAGATGGAGGGGTCACAGAGGTGGAACGTTGCTTCTTGAGTTTTGTTAAAGCATCACTTCATAAATGGAGCGAGTCAAATTCATCCTTGGGAACAACCACTGGTTTTGATGAAAGTACATAGAGAGCTTTGGCCTCTAGGGTGTTGATAAGGTCATGTCCACTTGTCAGGAAAATATATTGGCTACTGAGTTTTCTGCATCCCTGCATCTTCTGTGATGACAAACCTGGGTGCCAGAAAGAACTGCACAGAAATTTAGAGGCATTTTAACTAAATGCCTAAGATCCTAAAGATCCTAATCTTCTTTGAAGAAGACTTTGAGATCACAGATAAATCCTATTAACGTAGTCCACAATGATCTGTTAGTATGATCAAAGCAGCTGGTTTTTCATGAGCTTCCAGAACAGATTTTCTGAGGAGAAAGACTGAAGTGAGCGCTCACATCCCCTTAGGAGCCACCTTTAAGTGAAACAGACTCTCGATAAAGAGCAGCAATCCTCTGCACCCCTTGTCAATGCACCTTAATGTCCTATTTCCACTTGGTCCTTTTTCCTAGCTCTACCAAAGCCTTGTCCGGAGAGCAGCCACACTTCATCAACTCTTCTGCCTACCTCATCCTACCTGCTTAATCAACATCAGATAGATATTGCTTCCCCAAGCATCTTCGGAAGCAAGCCTGCAGCTCACAACAGTACTGATATTCTCCTTATTTAATAAATGTCTTCAGCACACACAAAGTGTTACTCCCTTTCAATTTTTGCATTCTATGCCTTGCTCCCCAACTGATCAGGATCAGTAAATGGGATAGAGCGTGGGTCTCTGCATCTATTCGAAGGCTGTTTCTGCACATGCACACAATAAACATGCAGAGCACTCATTCTCATGGTAAGTCTTGCCATGTGGCTGTATTTCTGAAGAGGCATTCAGTATTTTCACACACAACTTGATGCGACTGCTGTAGGGTATGTTTCCCAAAGCTTGGAAATACAGAGCACTACACAAAGTACCAGTACTGAGCCACAAGCTTAGGAAAGATTTTTTGGGGCTGCTTTCACAAGAATAATTTTACATGCCACATTCAACAAAATATAACACAAACTCAAGATACTTGTTCTCCAAAAGACTGAATGATTTGCAAAAGCTTAAGAATTCTCTGAATGACGGGCACTACATTTTACTGCTGCTTCCAGTAAAACCTGTGGGTCTCTGACTTGGAGCCTCTTACCTGCAATTCAAGCACCACGTGTCATGGTAGAGCAATCAGTGCACCTGTGAATTCTCACAGACATTTCTAGAGCAAAGAATAATTTTACTGAAATATTATTAATAGCCTGCAATTGCTTTTGAAGGAAGAAGGAGGATCTTTCCACACAGAATCATCTGGAGATCATTTTTGCTTGCTACCAAAATGTTCTGGTGAAGAAACAGCCATCTCATAAATGCAAGGCTTACAGACCAGTACAGTCTGGAAGCAGTTCACTTACAGATGGAGTTTTCTCTTTCCTGCAGCCTAACAAAGAATTTTAAGTAAGCAAAACAAAATGGCCCTGCTGATTTGTACACACGTAGCCTCAGCAACCAACGTATCAGTAACCAACATAACCTGAACTCCTGAGGCAGATGCTGATTGTAACAGCAACTGTATTTAACTTAGATGCTTTGAAAATGTCATCCTAAGCGGACAGGCAGCTTAATTTCCACTTTGTGATGTGACTTAAAGCCCTAAGGCACACGTGTAGATGGGAAAATCACAGCCATAGCCAGCTGTGCTCTCCTTACTCTTCAGTGGCTGATACAAACACGAGGATGCTACGTGATACTTCGTCTAAAAATTAATCCCAACTGCTTTCTGGGCAGCTGCACAAGCAGCCAGCTTTACCAGTTCTCACTCTTAGTCCATTATTTCCTTCTACTGCGCTGTCCACAATCCCTTTATACACATTTTTCTCCATGTACTTGTGGATGTGCCAGCTAATAGGAGAGATGTTGTCCTCATTGCTTCTCTCTGGATCACCCATCAAAGTTACTGGGTCTGAAAGGTGAGAAACACCACAGCAGCAGAAAGCATTAACAAACAAGCTGTGCCACGCATCGTGAATTCACCCTGACTCACACGTGTACCTTCACAAACCTAAAACATACGTGACAGAACGAGCTCAGAGCCATTTCAGTGCGAGCAGAGCAGTCCTGGTTCACATTTATTAGCAGAACCCGTAGTAAACATCTATGTTACGGGAGCATTTAAAAGCCCTGCTTGAAAGCTCGTTTGTACCCGGGCACCAAACAGCCCCGGAGCAGCACAGCTGCCTGCCAGATGGCGTTTTGTTGTATTTAGCTGCCACTCAAGGAATACTCCTGCTTACCCTAACAAACTTGCTGTGCTGTCCATGCAGGGACAATCTGCCGTCAAAACAGCAGCAGAACCGCAGGCAGGGACCGCATCACCTCACGGAGCACAGGGACACCGCACCGCAGCACGCTGTGCCCGTTTCGCCGTGTTTGTGTCGGTTACCCTACTTCTCATGGAACCCCGCAGCCAGCCCCGTCCCACGGACACCACAGCGATCGCCCCTCAAGCCACAGCAGTTAACCACGGCGCGGCAGCCCCGAGCCGCCCGCTGCTCCCACAGCCATTGCGCACCGCCAAGCAGCGGGAACGCGGAACTGTCCGCAGCGTTCCGGGTGGCCCTACTTTATGTGCAGCCCTTCCACCACGTGACGGCGGCACAGCCAATCGCAGCGCACCTTCCATCCCCCCTCCCCGCCTCCGCCGCCGCCTCGTTGCTAGGCGACGGGCGGGCGGCCGCCATGTTGAAGGCGAAGGTGTTGCTGGTGGGACCCCGCGAGGTGAGGGAGCCTCGGGGCTGCACGTAACCCTTGGGCATCCTCCCCGGGGCTCGGGGCTGCCCCTTGAGGGCCGCAGTTCCCAGGCGAGGCCTGGGAGGCACGGAGATGTGGAGGCTGCGGCCGTGCAGTTTGGGAGGGGAGGCGGGCAGGCCTGCGTGCATTTGCCTTGAAGGAAGGCAGGGTGCTGGGAGCAGCCCCGTGTTCTCCTGTCCGTTGTGGCTTTGGAGTGTTGAATTCATACGGTTGTCTTTTATTTTCTCGTTTGTTCCAGTCTGGAAAATCCGTGTTGGCAAACTTTGTTTCGGAGAGCACAGAGGGGATTGGCAGCTATGTCCCAACACAAGGAGTGAGGTGAGAACAGCAGTGTGGATGCAAGCAACCCACAGGTCTGAGGTGGTGGATGACACCTGCTTGTCTTCACAGGATCCTGGAGTACGAGAAGCCAAACTTAAATGGGAACAGCAAGGGAGCTGGGTGTCGATTTGAGCTGTGGGACTGCAGCGGTGATCAGAAGTAAGCTGGCATTGCTGTTACTTTGTCCAGGTTATTCAGTTTGTACTTCTCTTGTTTACACAACGTTCTCATGGGTAAGACCTTGAAACCTGTGATCTTTTGGAGATGAGGAATATTACCACCTCTTCACTCCTGTGTAAATTTGTATTGCTTTCTGTTGTAGAGCATTTAATGCTGGGTAATCCTTTCCATGATCCCAGCTGACACCGTTAGTTTTGGCTACGGGCTGAGCATAACAATAAAATCTGTGGTTCTCAGAATGAAGTTAGAGGCAAAGCAGGGGCCCTGCCTTTTTCTGTTTCTGTTTCTGTGAATGGATTTCAAATAATGTATTTATATGATTGAGCCTTAATTTCCCAGGATTACAGAACTGGACAGATTAGTTTTTAGGAATAAGTTAGAAAGTATATTAGGAGTATCATAGATTACTGCAAGATTACTAACATTATATTCAAGAAAAACTACTGAAATCATAAAGTCATAGGATTGTAAGAGTTGGAAGGGACATTTAAGGGCCATCTGGGCCAACACCCCTGCAGTGAACAGGGACACCTATAGTTCCATCAGGTGCTCAGAGCCCCATCCAGCCTGACCTTGAGTGTCTTCAGGGATGGAGCATCCACCAAGATACATTGCTGAGGAGGGGAGAAGAAAACTGAGAAGTTTGAGTGCATATTTCCATTTCCCTGCTCTCAGCCTTACCGTTTTCCATGCACCTCCTTTTCAAGGTTTGAAACATGCTGGCCAGCTCTTATGAAGGACTCTCACGGTGTAATAATAATCTTCAATCCTGAGCTGCCCAGTCACCTGAAAGAAATTGAAATGTGGTACTCCTGCTTCGTGCAGCAGCAGCCGCTGCTCGACAGCCAGTGTCTCCTTGTTGCACATCACAAGCCAGGTAGCGCAGAGGACACAGAAAATCTGTCCTTAGGTAAGAATATAGAATATGTTGGTCAGAGTTTTCTTGTTGATTTTTTAATCTTTGAAATTGGCCATACCTTGTGGCTTTTATTTTTCATGAAAATCTAAGAATATTAGAATGCTTTGCAAAACAAAATTACTGAATTTCAAAAGTCACCTAAAAGGTAAGCAATGTCCCTGTTTCCCAAAAGTGGAAATAAAGACTAGAAACATTTGAGTGACATCTCTGAGGCCATGCAGTGAGTGTGCAACTGAGCCAGGCATTAAAACTGATGACTGCAACCAGAAATAATCATCACTAGCAGTTCATCTTATGCAGTTTTACCTTTTGCTTACTGACATTTTTGAAGCCCCTTAACCCTGAATTTTAGTCATCAGCAGACTAGGAGTCCTTTGTACTACAAGGTTAATGATCTTCCTCTTAAAATTATTATAGCTGTGTTATTACACGCAGCACAATTATTTGTGGCTGTTTCTACAAGTGAGAACATGCACTGCCTCTGGACAACCTATTCTGGTTTTCAAACAAGTACTTCTTACAAGCATTAATATATTAATGCATATTTAACATAATAACACCGTTCTGTAATTTTAAAATAATGCAGAAATCTTATCAATTCAGTAGTAAAATGCATTTAGTGCTGAATTATTCAGTTATGCCTCGTTGACTGTGAGACCAATACTTTAAGCCTTAATTATAACATTTGAGGAATTTAAACTAGCAGCAAGTTCTTCTTGTTTGTAGTGCCAACAAGCTATGCTGCATTTCTTTTTCACATTGTGTCATTTGGGGTATGAGACATCTGATAATTCTGAATTCCAACTGATGTCTTACCAAGATCTGTCCCATGACGTTGATCACAAGTGCTGCTTTTCTAAAGGCATATGCCTAATATTTTTTTTCTTACATTCAAAGCTTACCCACTGAACAAGCTGAAACTAATACATTCCAACTTAGAAGAAGATCCTGAAGATGTTCGGATGGAATTTATGAAATACTTCAGAAGCATTATCAACGTAATAAATGAGAGCAGAGAGAAGGAAGAAATGTCAATTATTTCATAACATTAAAAGAAAGTAAAGGATTGGTTGAACTTTGTAAGCTGTGCTAGCAACATCCTTTGCAAGAAGAATTTGCCAGGCTATAAATGCTTCAAATAATGCAGATTTGTAACTTAAGCAGAAGAGGCAAGTGCTGACATCAGATAAACTGTGGTACCAAAGAGGTGGCTGCACACCCAAGAATTTGTGTACCTTTTGGTATGTTCAATTTTTCATTTGCTGTCAGGTGTACAGGAAGGTGTTGGTCAGTGTGTTAATGGGCACTAAAAGGTAAAGATCTTGATTGTCTCCTCACTCAAGAATCCCTTTTTGTAAAGGTGCTAATAGAAAGCATGACAGAAGTTAAGCTTTGTGGAGTTCTGTTGAAGCATCATAAAGTGCTCATGTGAGCTGTGTTCCTGGAGGAGTTATGCTTTTGGAAGTCAGCAGAAATCTGATGGGAGTGGAGATCTGAGCAGCAGTTGTTGGTGTGGACCAAACACGTGCACACGTTGTCATGTTTTAATATAACAAATTCTCCTTTCTGTCCAGCATCCGAAGAGAGCACATTTCATAGCTATTGCTCTGGCAAGTCAGAATTGCAGCCTTTCTCATGACAGCTTTTCCTCTGCTGCAACAAACTCGTCCTCATTGGAGACAAGGTATGGGTTACTCTGAGAGAGAAGGAATCAAAATCTCAGTGCAGTGCAATTACTTTGGCCTATTCCTGGAGCTCCAATAAGCAGAAAAATAAGTGCTGCATTCTCCAGAGGAGGAAAAGCAGCTTCAAACTTGGATTACTGCTCCCTGTTGTACTGAAATAAGTGGTTTCATAGATGATTTACTTTCTGTTTTGTTTGGTTTGCATTCATCCCTGTTCTTAATGTGTTCTGCTGTGGAAGGCATTTTTTGTAATATAATACTAAGGCAATAAAATTGTTTTTATAATAAAATTGCATCCTTTTTGCCCTCAAAGGGAAAGTGAATTATGTTTTTGTGGATGTCTTATCAACTTCCTTAATTATTAGTGAGGAAAGCTGTGATAAATTTGTAGTACATTTCACACTAATTAGTTCCTACAAGAGGAGTTTGCAAGAACTTGCTATGGACCCATATAGCCAAAGAAATGATGAATGGAAACCAGAAGAATATATCTATACTGACTTCTTCCTTTTTTTAACCAGTGGAGAATTTAAAGTAGAGAGGACCTGGGAGGAGAAACTGCAGAAATCCTTCAGCAGCTTCCCATCTTATCCTGTTCTGCAGCTTGCTTTGTGAAGTGTTACATCAGCGGCTTATGAGAACCACATCTGACTCACAGCACTAAATTTTGCAGATTGTTTCATTGCATGTTCCATGCCACACAGCTATATTTGAGCTGCAGCTGTTCTACAAGTATTATTGTTAAAACAGCCTTGTCCTCTAATATTTTATTCTAGTTAATATCCTTTGTAGAAAGTATATTTAAAAAAAAAAAAGAACCACTTAACGTATTTTAGTTCAAGACAACAGAAGTGAGTGCTGCTTGGGTTTTTCAGTGATCTAGGCTCATGAGTCTGCTATTTTATTTTCAGAGTTCTTCCCTTCCTGAATAATTAGTTCTGTTCTTCTGCAAACATTCTCCATTTTCCAAGGTGGCAAGAAGAAATGTCTCCAAAATCTCTGTTATTTACACATCTTTCTTCTGGCTTTCTAACAGCATAAGGAAACTTCAGTGAGCAGTCAGGGTGTGGAGCCCTGTCACAAACATATTAGCAGCAGCTCGTGCCTTTTCCCGGCTTCCTCAAAATGCCCAAAACTCCTTAAGGCAAATAAATAAGTAAATAAGCAGCATTCCCTTTTTTTGTGAATTCAGTCCATGTCAGTACTCTAACAATGATTGACAAGCAGCTCAAAATCAATGAACACGTAGGTAGAGCCTGAAAGCCTCTCTGTCCCAGTTGTACGCTGTAGTTCCCCAGCTGGTTTTTGCTCATTACTAAGCTCTTTTTATTTAAAACAAAGGTATGTGAGGCAAAGCTTTAAAAGATCTTTTAAGCAGTTTTAAAACTAACACAACAAAACATACTGAGCTAGGCTTTACTTCAGAGAATTACAATTCCAAATTGGTTGGTACCAAGCGTGTGGTGTGTGAAGCTGGTGTCAGTAACCCACATTATTCTTTTCCTTTTTGCTTTGTATGCTCACAGAATTTGCTGCCCCAGCTTCTTTTCATTGTCTGCTGGCTCTTATTCTGCCATTAATGCTAAAAGCTCCACTTGATTCTGAGAAGAAACAGAGAGGTACTGAAAGGAAAAACCAGCGAGAGTAAAGGTACCGTGAAAGAAAAAAAGTAAAATAAACAGTAAGAGATGAAAAGAAAAGGTTGGAAGGAAATAGAGGGAGGCTGGCATTTCAACATCTACATTTTATTTCTACTACTTTTGAAACAACCAGGCTTTATATGTTTGCAATCAGTGTCATAGGGTGGTCTATTGGAGACAGTTATTGGAAAATTCAGTCTAGGTAGAGAACAAGTTTTTTACACATTGCCTCAGATTATTTTTCCTTGTTGCCAGCTGTGGGGCAATGGAGCCAATTTTAAAATATACTGTCTTAATAAACTCAGTTTCTCCCAACATATGTATTTTGATGTGCACTGGTAAAGGCTGCTACGAAACCCAGCAAATGAAATTGTACTTGAAATGCAAACCAGTGCTTGCATTATGTCAGAGTTGAAAAGTCAGTGATGAACTCTCCTATCCTTTGCCTTGCTTCATATCAAATGTTATCCATGATCTTCATCAAACCATTTAGGTTGGAAAAGATGTCAAGATTACTGGGACCAAGCATCAATCTGACCTGCCGAGTCCTGTCACTGACCATGTCCCTCAGTGCCACACCACACCTTCTCTGAATACTTCCAGACCTGGGTGTTCCACCATTTCCTTGGACAACCTGTTCTGATGCTTGACTACGCTCTCCTTAAGAAATATTGCCATTATAGCCAATCTAAACCTCCCCTCATGCAACTTGAGAACAGTTTGTCATTTCCTATCACTTGTTGCTCCTGAGAAAAGAGACTGACGCCTTCCTCACAGCAACCTGCTATCAGATAGTTGTAGTAAGCAAGCGGGTTTTTCCTCAGCATCCTCTTCTTCAAACTCAACCTGGTTTCCTCAGCCACTCTCTCATATTTGTTGTTTTTTAGTCCCTTCACCAGCTTTGTTGCTCTCTGCACAAGTTAGAGAAACTCAGTACCTTTCTTGTACTTGGGCCCAAATCTGGATGTAGTTTAAATACTACAGGTGTGGTCTCACCTGTGCTCTGTATAAGGGAACAATCACTTTCCTGGTCCTGCTGGCCACGCTATTTCTCATGCAGGCCAGTATGCCATCATCCTTCCACAGCTGGCTCATGTGCAGCCAGATGCCATCCAGCATCCCCAGATCCCCATGCCATCCCCAGGTCCTTTTCTGCTGGGCAAATTTCCAGCTGCTCTTTCCCAAGCCTAAACCACTGCAGAGTTGTTATGACCCTACTTCAAGCTCAAGAAAAAAGGTGTAAATTACAAATACCTATATATTCTGCATTAGAGAAGAAAAATAATTTTAGACAGAACAAATGGCAGATCACTAGATTTGACTTTATATCATCCATAAAGGCCATAATATTTAATAATGTGGGTAATCATTCATAAAATCCGTCCAAGAGATAAATTCTGCTGTTGCTGAAGAGCAGAACAAATGGATAGGCTAAAATTAATCCTCAGAATTGCAGTAGCTTCTGAGAAAGAACTTATCCGGAAGTATTGTGTGTTAATGATTTATGAACAAGGTCCACAGAGACACCCAGTTAGAAGAAGAGTAAGAGAATGCCAGATGCTGGACAAACACACGTTACATCTCTACCTCTGTGTTTTACAGCCTGGCCTTCCACTGATATCAGCAAATCTGCAGAGCTTCAAACAGTTCCACAGCACAGTATTATCCAGACTGGGGTGTGCAGCCTTATTTGTTTGCCTGAAGCTATGTGGTTAATAAATGACTCTTCTATGGCTTTGTCCATATTTCTGCTTGTGAGAGCAAAGAATTACTCAGGCAAGCACAAAGGAAACCAGGAACATGAGGTAATCAGCCACAAGTTATGCAGAAGTCAGTTAGCTGTCAAGCCACAGCTGCAGCAAGTAGTAACTTAAGAGCAGAAGGTAAAGGCAAATTTAAACAAAAGTGCTGCATCTTAACTCTTCCACACTGACACCTTACCACTATGTCTTTAGATCTGGAAAAGCTTTTAGGACAAGCTTTCCAAGATGTAAAAGGGAAAGAAGAGAACCAATGTAGTCTATCAGTTCTTCCAAGCAAATGCAGCCTTCTCTAGCTGACCTCAGTCTCTTAAGAGTGAACAGTTCGTGTCCTATTTCCATTCTGCCAGAAATGAAAAAAGAAATGAATTTCAAGATTCTACTGCTGTCTAACAGTAAAAGAGGGTTTACACGTAGAGGTGGACTTTTCTGAAGTTCATGCTCATCTCCCTTGAAAGTAGCTGGTATATCATTGCTTTGGACAAAAAGTCAGCATGGAAATCTGATAGGGAGCAATTAGACTCAGAAGAATTCTGCAGGACATTAAAAGCAAAATTTTAGGACTCTAGAGGCAAATTTAGAAGGTTGAAGACTGTGGCTATCTTGCAGACTGGTGAATTAAGATATATAAGGTCTTCACTATATAGAGTTGGCTCAGGTTACCCCTTACAAGCTGTTCTCTACACACACAGAATATTATGAGGCTCAAAACTACTATGACAATGAAAGCAGTTACAGACACTGCAATCCAGATGTGCAGCTTCCAGGGTAAATATCATACTTGTTTATAACCAGACTTTGGGAGAAGCAGCAAAGCTGAATGAAACACATTTGGACCTTACAAAAAAAAAAAAAAAGCCCCAAAGCTTTCCTTTCAGGCTCTATATTTTGAAGGCCAGGCCTTTTGTCTCAGTTGTTCTCAGCAGCATTGTTCTAATGGACACAATAGACATAAAGAACCCTATGTTCTTATTTCTATTACTGAACTGCCAAGTGACTATGAGGAAGTCACACAGAGCAGCATTCAAGAGTGCCTACCCATACTGCGTTTTTGTATGCTCAGCTTAAATTGTGAAGGGAGTTGATGTGCAGATGCTTGAGGAAGCAACTTTAGGAGGCATCCAGGACCTGTTAAAATTTTATCTTAAAACTACTCAGCTTCTCATCTGAAGTACCTTGCTTTGGAAGTCACTTGTGAGTATTTCCTCTATCACTGCTCTGGAAGTCATCACTGCTAAAATACTTCACTGGTGCAGCAAAGAGTCCTCAAAAGATCAATTTACTTTTTTTGAGAATTTGCTTCTCTTGAGATGCCAGAAAAGCACTCTAAAACTCAGAATAGCTTTAATCAGCACTCCTCATGCATTCAGACACTACTGCACTTGTGAATAAAAGATCCCACATGCTAATATCCCAAGCAGTTCAGGGGGTTCAAACACGTATGAAGGAAGCAGGCCAATTGTGGGGTCAGCTTTATATTTTTGCATTGAGCCAGCTGATGCTTTTTACGTAGGGCAAAATTCCCCCTTGAGTGACCAGGTTTGAATAGCTAGATACTTCTAGAAGGTGCCTGTTTAGAATACACTGAGAATTCATTCTCAGAAAATCAGCCCCCTTCAAAAACAACAGTGTCTGGATATTTTTACCACTTCTTTTAATCACCAGTCTGATGGAAGAGGAATACTGCATGGGTTGAAAGGGTTGAACCTTTGGCTTGCCTAGGCTGCATTGAGTGAAGAGGAATTGCCTTGGGCCACATATATAGGCCTCTCCAAACGTAATGCCTCCTATTTATTTTCATGGAAACAACAACAGATACAGTGAGCACAGTAACTGATTGAGAGAGCAAGTTCTCAACTACAAAGCACTACTTTTCAACACAGCCACCACCATTACCTGTGCATTTTCACCAGTGATGAATAAGAGCCTGAATGCTGTGTTCATCAAAACCTCCACCAGTGGTGGTGACCCATGGTTGCTGTCAGCACTGCTGAAATGCACTGAAACTCACTGCCTCACCGTGCTCACATCCACTGTCTGGTATCCATAAATGTTCAGCAAGCATCAGTTAATGTCATTGGGTGCAACTTTTTCCACACGAAGGAATTCAGTTCCACACTTATGTTTCATATGCACTTCCACATCAGATGCCATTCTGTCAGACTGCTCCTCTGCTGCCATAAGTCAACTGACAACAAAATGTAATGGAATATTGGTGAGAAGGTCCAACTTCTACTGTCATATTGGCAACATCCACCTCTGATTGGGCAAAAAGAATATATATGGACATATTCTTGTCATTTAAAAATCTGGTCTGGAAGCTGAAGAAAGTAACTAACAGATCATCTCAATAAGGAGTGGAAAAAACATACATAATTGAGAGGTAATTCATAATTTGTAATAGCTTACAGTTGATCCTTCTAGCACCTCTCTTAAGAGCAAGGAGCTGATTTCTTGTTTATTAATGCAGTTTTTATTATTATTATTATTTAAGCAGGTATTTTCTGTAGAAAAAGGTGAGAGAGGTGACAGTGAAGCAGAACATCAGCTCCAAACTTCTTTGGACTTTGAGAAGCTTGGATTCTGATTCATAGTGGAAAACAGTTGGAGACACAGGTTGTATTTATATATAAGCTGAGGAAGTAAAGCAATTTTATCAACTTGTAGGGGAAGAAAGGTAATGCAAATTCTCTCATACGAGTGTCATTTCAAAGGGCCTGAGTATGGGCATTAGAGTTTCTTGCATAACCCTTAGGAACAAAAAAAGCCCTTTGTTTTGCTGAGTTGCAGTATTTCTGCCTTTCTTTGTAAGGAAAGAGTGCTTATTTCTCCCCTAGCTTCATGAAATCTATCTGACTCCTGGTAACATGTCTGTGAGAATTTGCTTGGAGGGACTAATGGACAGGGGCACACCCTTCTTTGCTATGTTACTGTTCCATGAGTTCCAGACAAAAGCATTTATTGTGGTTTGGCAGCAACCGTCTATTCCTAAAACCCTGGGACTGCATTGTTCTGTGCTTGTCAAAAGTTGATTTAGTACCTACAGGCACAGAGTGCAGGGTTCATCTTTTTAGGAAGGGTCTTCAGGCTTTCTAGACTGCTGGGGTCACCTCTCACAGCCATTAAGACCACTTGGAGGAGTCACACCATGGTTGACTGTGAAGACAAGTCCCTTAGTGAAGCAAAAGATCTGTCTTGCAATAAATATTCAAAGATTTTTATTCTGACCCCAGGTTAAATAGTAATACTCCAGAAACCGAGTAACCAACTGCCAGCCTGTAACAACTCTGCATCATTAGATAAAGACATGTCTTGGGAAAAATATTGTTAAGGCCCCCAAAGTGTTTTGCTGTGTTTGGAAGTCTAATAATGGCAGAGATGTCTGACTGGTACTCCTAATGATACAAGGATCTTGCAATTCTATCTGTAGCTAAGATAATGATCCTGGGACCTACACAAAGCTATGAGGAGGCCCTTCTTCTACTCAGAATGGCAAATCTTTACTTTCAAAGCAGATCATTAAAAGTTATATCTAATGAAAAATCCATCTGTTTTCCATTGAGCATACACTTGGCTTTTTTTTCTTTCTTTTTTTTCCCTAATGTTGCATGAACTTCTGCAGCACGCAGTACTGATACCTTCAAAATGCAGCAAGACAAACCAACTCTTGGGGCAGTTCCTTTGTCCATGGAAGCTAAATACTGGATATATCTGGATCTGTTAACTTACAGCTGAACTTTGGACCTTTAATTTCTCCAGGAACTGTGGAGAGGTGTGCAAATATGGGTAAAGATGTATTAAATCTTAGGTAACACAGATCTGCACAGGTCGGAGTTTGCAACCACGCAAGTAGACAGCATATTCTTGTAGCCAGAATAACAACCAAAATTAAATATGAAGGTGGCATCACATGGCAATGAGATCATTAACAACACTTCTGTTGAGATCAGAGATATGTATGCTCTTCTGTTCTCAAATGCATGTTTTGTGGCTGTGGTTGCTCGTTGTCACATCAGCTGCTAAAGTCTAAGATTCAAAAAAAAAAAAAAAAAAGGAAAAAAGAAAGTCGGGGACACTCACCCCCAGTCGTCTGTATTTCCTGTTATGCTCCTGAGACTCTGATCTGATTATTCTTTTACACCCAGACACCGCTGGCCAATATCCCCCATCCTTGCAGTTAACAAAGATTTGGAAGACCTTTGCTCATGTTCCGAGCTGTTCCTTTTGCCAGTCCCAAAAGGGGCCAGAAAACAGGAAATATCCCTTCCAGTCTTAATCTGCCAGGCACAGGTGATGTTCCTAGGTGAAGGCTGCCCACCATGCACACCCCTATGGACCTCTGGGACCAGGTGTGGGTTAGAGGAGGCGAGGAATCAGTGTGGAAGCTAATGAGTTCAGCCACATTCCGCTCCAGTTATCTTTGGCTGCTGAGGTGTTTTCTTAGGGAACCAGGATGATCATTATTCAGAAATCATTTGGACCTGAAGAATCTGAAGGAGGTCTCTGCAGCCAGTATCTGTGAGAGGCTGTGTCCAGCGTTTAAGAGCGGCTGCTGAGCACCAGAACGTGGTCACTGCACAATGCAGACGCTTGTTCCAGCTGACAACATCTTTTGAAGGAAAAATTTCACTTTAGGAACAATCACAGCTCCAGAATTGGGGTTTAAAATTTCCATTGCTGTTTTTCTTGGGATCATTCAGAGATTCAGCTCAGAATCGAGGGCTCAGCCTGCTGTCATCAAATGAAGAAATCTGGCTATTTTGCAAGGGAAGATGAGCGGGGCCTGATCTCTACCTCTTGTTCTGTTTCCATGTGACAGCTCCTCTTTTACCATAAACAGATGGCATAATGAACACATCACTTTCGTGTCCAATCTAATCACCTTCTTGTTTGATTCACTTCTTCTACCTCTTAAATTACTGTCCTTTTCTATTTTAAATTAATTGTTCATTTACATTAAGCAAAGTAACTTGACAGAAGGTTAAAAAAATAGACACCCAAATCTGTCTTACCTACAGGATGCAAACAAAAAATTGGGTAGATGTCTTTTTTTCCTGGAATAAATTGACCACAGAAATTAGTGGGTTTCTTCCAGTCAAAATTAGGAGATTCTAGAGCAATCTTCCAATAAAGAAGGTAACTGGGAAGACAGGAGACACAACAAGGGGGAAAGAGTACATTTTTGAATAGCACTATCTGCTTGTGAGAAGGATTGAAAACTTAGCTCTAGAACTCAGCAAGCTAAAAGGTCATATTCCATTCTGTGTTTCCTTTCTTCCTTTCCAAACCAGAAATGGAGATCTCTGATACTAAACGAGCAACCATATGTCCTTTGTCTGCACTTACCTGTGTAAGCATGGAAGTTAAATGTGTGGCACCTTTTCCCATGTTCCAACAAGGACCATAAAAAATACAATCTCAGCTGGCCCATAACAAAAATAAACTAAGGATGCTTTAATATGCACTCAACAGGGCAAAAAAACACATCATACTTTCATACAGCTTTACAAATAAAACATATCCTATGTGACTGGTCACAAGTAGAATAGAATCAAGCAGGTAGTATACAAGGACAAAATACTTTAAGAATGCATTTTTACATTCTGTTTTTGTAAGAAAATGAGACTCTTATCTACATTGGACAGCCCCAAATAACTCCAAAACTTGTTCATAAATCCCAGTCAACTTTGATAGAGGGCGTTGAAGATATTTAATTCCAGCAAATTTTGTGAAAATAGATGGCCAAAAAGACAGATTATTCATCCCTCATTGAAGAAATTGGCTAAACATGAACTCCATCCCCATTAAACATCAGAGAATCCATGCTGAAACACAATCCAAGGTACAAATCCGTAGGAAAAAAAGACTTCACTGTTTACAGAACTACTTGTATTGAATGAGACTACAGAGAGATAACATCAGTACAACAGAAACTAATCACCACCACTCAACAAACCTTTTGGAAGCAAGTCAGCAAACACATATGCTTCAATAGAACCAGAGCCTCATGTGACAGGAAGCTTATTAGAGACCCTGTCTCTCATTATTTTGTTTTTGCTTATAACTTCCCAGCAAGAATATTCAATATTGCAAAATAAAGTGGTTTCTTTCACAGACCATCCAGAATGAGAAAGAAATTGGGCCAGACATTCCAGATCCTGAAGAAATTGGTGCCTGTGGAGCTATGGATTTCTACCAGCAAAACATCTGGCACAAAATAGCATTAAATATGAATAACTTTCTTCTCTTTCCTCTTACCACTTGTGTGAGGCACGAATAACTTCACTGAAGTCTGTTTGATGTACAAAGCCTGCAAAGAGGAGAAAAGAGAAAAAAATCAGCCCTTTATACATAGCAAGACTCAAAATATTTTATTTCCTCAATAGCATAACCTTGTGAGCTGTTTTTTCTGGTTGCTACATATCAGACAGTTGCTTCATTGTATTATAAACGCAGCTTAGGAATTCCCATTTGATGCTCTATCATGTTTTTGTTCAGAGATCCAAGAGTCAGGTAAATTCTGGGTATCTGCAACATCACTGACCTGAAAATCTGGTGAAATGTGGAGTCAAGGCTCAGGAAGGGTAACAGGAGCTCTGTGTACTCAGCCTTTCTTAGGTTTTCTTTAAACATTTCCTAAGGCAAAAAAATAATTATTGAAGTAAAAAGCATAAGAGGCCTTCCTCGTGATGCTCAGCAGTGGCTTGTGATTTGGAAGACAGGGGCTAAGGATTTCTTAACTGTGGGCACTTGCATGTGTTGTATGGCATCAATCATACAACGTGACAACAGTTCGCATTTCCCCTTCTCACTCTTCAACACTGCAGGACTTTTTCTCACGTATAAAGCAGGACTGGCAGTGGAATCTGTCAGTGCTGAGCACTGGGATAGCATTCACTCACTCCCCCTGGCAGTGAATGCTGGTCTTGCATGGATGCATCCACACCAGGTCCCTACAGTGGGCAGAGAGGTTTCATATAGACAAAAACTGCCCAGCAGGGTTAAAGTGCACACATAGCAGGCAGCACCTTCCCTAAATCTCTGGATGACCACTCCTTTTTCCGCCACCCTGAGGACAGATAAAAAGCCTTTCAGGGGCTTTTTAAGTCAGTGCTGCCATTTCAACCCCACAGATGCCAAAGTGATTTTTATACTCTGCTCAACTAATTGCCAAGCTCCAACAAAGGGAATATAATGGGTTGCACCAGGCAATAAACCATCCTCTACTGGCTCTAGAAACAGGAAAGTAAGAGAGGGAATGCAGAACTGGAACAAGGCACAGACCCATAGCAGGTCCAAATACTTGCAGGAATTGATTTATCCCAAGATTTGATACCAGATGTTCTATTCATACAACTTTAACAGAGCACCACAAAACATTAAATGCTTCTCATGCTTTCAGCATTCAAACCATGCCATCTGGGCACTTCTGCCACAAGGCATAAAGAAAACTGTGCTTAATATTAATGAAAGAAACAAGTCCCTCTCTGCAAGTCCAATATAAAAAGGGTTAAGAGCAAACACATGCTAAGTTGTTCTTGGGAATCCTGAACACAACAGAGAGGCTGTCTTGGATTATAGCTTTTCTAATTTATGCCAGCCCAAAGTCTGGTTTTAAGGAGGATGTATTAGTGATATGTTACTAAAACATTGTGATAAACCGGAGTACTCTGCATTTGTGATTAATAAAAACATTTTCATAACATATCAAAAACTGTCTGCTTGTTTACCTAGAGCTTCAATAGATAGCATAGCCCTTGTTCCATGAAGAATGCACTTGGACATTCATTTGGGAATCACTTCATTGCAGATATTAATTAAACGGACTTCTGACCATTTTTAGCCTCATAGATTCCTTGTTGTCTTATCAGCCCCTTCTGTCTGGCCTACCAAAATCCTACAGTCCTATGTGATAAAAACTACAGCTCACTGCATTCTTCTGTGCAAAATCTTTTCTTTGAATCATTTTTCTTCTTAAAACCCAAGGCTACCACATTTGTGAATCTATACACAAAGCTGCTGAGACCGAGCAGGGACAGCTGAAATCACTTCTCCCTTACTTTCTTAACTGCCAGTGTATCTTTCCAGCCTCTCTTTGCTCAGTTCACTAAGAGAAAGAACTACAACATAAGGATCTGACCCAATTTTCTCTCTCTGCCATAGCACATTCCTTTAATAAATGGAATTTGCTACTATTCTTGTCTAACTCCCATCTAGTGTTACCTCCATCTCCTCCTGCTTGTGTTCTTTGCTCCCTAGGTCATCAGCTCTTCTTTAGAAGATGTGACCTTCCAGGTTGTCTCATGTTTTCACGACAGGCTGACAACCTTGCCAGTCTTTCTTCAAAAGTCTCTTTTCCAACTGACTGTAGCCTCTTTTTATTAAGATCCTGACTGGCCCCACCAAGTGTAGCCCAAGCGTGAAATGAGCAGAGATGCCTTTATACCAATGTCATTGAATTTTTCTGTATTTACTCGGATTAAACACTGGATGGTGCTCTTTGCACTTTCATGCCGGCAAAAGCACATTAAAAACAAGCAAACTCCCTGTTCTATTGAGAACTGTCAAAATTCCCCAGGGTCAGATACAGTTAAAGATACATGTCTAAGCCTCAAAATCCAGTGGGAAGAGCATGTTTCAACTGCACAGAATATTGCTTAAGCTGCAGTGGAAGAAGCTCAGCTAGGTAAGGACAAATGCTAAAGAAAGTGTCACTGCCTATTACACACAAATCCACCAAGTAGCTGTTTTCACATTCCTCCTCAAATATTTTATTTGCTAATTGGCTCCTTATCAATGTTCTCCATAGCAACAAGAGAGATTTAAGTAGCATAAAGTGGGCTGAGTGACATTATGTCTGCGTGTAAATGTAACTTGGATTTTGCGTGGAGGAAATGATCTGAAGGAGGTTAACGGCATAATGCGAAACCTCCTGTGGTCTCAGAGGAGAAGAGAGCTTCTTAATGCTGTATGAATGGTGCAAGAGTGAGGCAAGACAGCGTATCCTAGCAGCAAACATTTTTGACAGAATCAAACTGAGTTTCTGTAGGAAATGAGTCCATTTAATCTCTTTCACTGCTTTTATAATAGTCTTCAGCTATTTTTCAGCAGAGGTCAGAAGCCTTTTGATATTTTTAAATATGTAATGAATAAGTAAAGGAGAGAAATACATTTTATGGCAAAAAAAAAGAAAAAAGAAAAAAGAAAAAAAAAAAGAAAGAAAGCTGTGGGGGGTAGGAGATGCACATCCTTTTTTTTCCTGCTGTGCTGAACTTCTGTGTATTCCTAGGCAAATTGCTATCTCTCCAGGTCTTAGCTCCCCCACTCTCTAAACCTAAGATGATTCTTTCTCTTCTGGCTGCACTAAAATGCTCTGTCTCCAGTGAGTGCCATAAAAGTACAAATTATTTTGTGTGTTTGCAGCTTTGGAAAAGACATCCTGCTAAAATAAAGAGGCAAGTAGAGAAACCATTTTAGCCTCTAAGAGAGATCAGGGAAAACAGGGAATAAAAGGATTCATTGCAATGGACTGGCATTGATAAGATACTGTTGGACCAGCTGTGTCCACCTACTGACCTACGTCCTGTATATGTGATTTAAGTTTGTACTGACAAGTATTTGGGTCTCTAGTGGAATGAGCACGGGCAGAGCCTCAGAAAAGGCTCAGGAATCACTGAAGAATCCAGCTTGGAAGGAGGACTCCAGCTACACTTTTGGAGCATACAGAAATCCTACCTGAACCAAACTCTTCAGAAGGGTGGGCTTATTCAGCTGAAGGATGTGCAAGGATTCAGTTCACCCCTTCAGCTGCATGGTCCGCTGTTTCTTCAAAGACTGTTCAGCCTTCTTGGCTACCATGTTCAAATATCTTCAGAAGATACGTTCTAAAAGAGACATAGTGAGAGTGGTTGGATTAATAAAACCCTCCAAAGCATTGCCATTGGAGTCTTAACACAGAAATCTTTTGGTCACACCATTTAATACAATGCGCATGGGACAATGAATTTTATGGTACTTGTAACATTCCCTCCTTCTCTTGGCAAGTAGAAAATGCAGTCTTTCGAATTTATAGGACATCTGATGTGCTTGTGCCTCAGAAGGAGAAAATGGCATAAATGGCCCAATCCAGAAGATCTGATATTGCTCATCTTATTGGTGTTAATGAACTGGTCTTCTCAAGAATAGGAAGTTGAATGAATGAGATGCCACAGCTAACACTGTTTCTTCTTTTGAAAAATACAACTACATGTAATACTTGCCAGAGCTGCCATTTTAGTGTTCCCAATTCCAAAATACCCATCTAAAACAGCCTTAAAAAGCAGAACCCCTCATTCATTATTATTTTAGCATTTAAAATAAAAATAGAATCTCTTAAATAGGGAGACAAGCAACACAGTTCTCTCTGCCCTTGTGCCCACTGCTGTATCATGTTGGGCTTTGCTGGACGAGCACTGATGGGTGTGTGGTGACTGACATGGCCTTTACTTGTACTTGCTCTCACTCATTGAAATACAATAGCAGGGCTGGCAGGAGGGGCTCCATGCGTTCACACTTCAACTACTGCAATGCGAAATCCAGCATCTCTGCTTAAATCACTGATAGAGACAGATCTATCAGAGACAGAGCTCAGGCTGAGCATGGCTAAGCAACAGTTCTCCCTAACGCAAGGGTTGAGCAGGCTACATAGTACTAAAAATTTAAACCACTATGGGAAAGTTGGCTCAACCCTGCCGCATCCTTGCCTGTACATCTGCAGACAGATGCAGATAACATGCTAATATAAATGTTGCGAGTCTGAATGGGTTATGGACCATTCTTAGATCTTTCAACAAAGCAACATCTAAGTACAAAGCAGTGTTGTTTTGGGCCTCTCTGCAACAACAATTCCAATGAAGTATTGCTGAGCAAGGTTACCCACAAAACTATCCTCTTAATGTGTCCTTTATTATGCTCACGTAATGAGTTTCTGATTCCTTAGTTATTTTGCAATAAGAAAAATTGTTTAGCTTCATGGTGCATCCCAGTATTCAATGAATTTGCCCCTTGGGAATCCAGAAAGCTTTTGAATCTTAATATAGACATCTCTCCAATGAGATCATTAATGTTCAGATATCTAGATCTAGAGCCAATGCAAGCACTTCAATTTTTTGCCTGCCAAATTTTCTTTTTTGGCTTCATTTGCTTCCCATATTTTCAAAGAACTGCACCACATGGAATCCTTTAAACGATCGATGGGATAACATAATTTTTCAATTGAAAAGGTTTTTAACCACATAAACTATTCTAGGGTTTACTAAGAAGTTACCATTGCAAATAATGTGATTGTTCCAGACTGAATTCCTTGCATTGCAGAACAACTTTTGAAGCAAAGAGCATGACTGGTTTGGGATTTTCAACCAACCTCTTTATGGTAATGCTTAAATGAATGTGAATTTTCTTCAAAAGCTTTGCATTAAAGAGAAAGGATGAAAGTCTGCAAACACTCATATCTGCAGAACTAATGCTTAATGCTAATGACCCATCAATCTCAACAAGAGGAAAATAAATGTTTAAACATTGGGAAACTCTGAACACTTTCTGATTTAAGCTTTTTATTTGCTTTAAAAAATGAGAAGAAACAGTTGACAAATTCTGGCAAACCTGGAAACATATAAAGTACAAGCAATAACTTCTGGTTTCCATCTTCTTTTTTCCCAGAAGGACAAGTCTATTACTTGCCTGTTGAAAAAACCAATGGCTTGCTGTTGGGAGCAGCTGAGTCCTTCCGTAGAGAAATGAGCAGCTTCTTTTCCCTTGGGCTTCACTTGCAAAAAAACACATTTGTTTTTTTCCTGTCATATATTTACTTTCTCCACATCAGGTCTTCCCTGTTGTGTCAGTCTTCTTGTGCTTTGCCCAATAAACGAGATCATTACCAAAATCTTCACTAAGGCCTACTGATAGTCACCTGGGATACATGAGCAGTTGCTCCCAAGTTAGTTCTTCTAGTTGCTCAGTCTTCTGGTCCTCAGTTCTGCCACTGTATCCACTAACTGTGCTAGTCTGGTAACCCACTAGGCAGCTTCCCAAATCTACCTTGTTAATCAGCTTTCTTGGATGGATTGAATTAAACAGTGGGTGGTTTATGAGATGAATTACATTATGAAGCAGGGTCTGTAATTTGCTGCTGCAAACTCCTACCATACAAGGCACAATGGAATCAAAATAATTTGTGGCCAGCAAGCCAGTAAAGCAATATAAATGGGAAACAGCACACTTCAGAGGAACTTTCTGATATCCGTTTTGATTCTCTTCTATAGACCAGGTTCTCATTTGCCACACATCAGTCTGTTCCCACTGAATTCACATCAGATGTAGACTCAGCCTTGCAGGTCCATAACTTCAGTTTATCTTTTAAAAGAATGCATTTTTTGTAGATTCAGCTTAGTTACAGTACGAAACAGTGGTGTCTTGTACCATATGAAAGTAAAGGAACTAGCCCTATATTTTATTAGCCTCGCTTCCTGGGAAAAGAAAGCTGTTACAATCATATTCTTCATTGGTCTGACCCCCAGAGCAACGAAGCCCCAGTCCTCTGATCATGCACATGAAAGGACTTGCTGTGACATCCCCCTAAGCTGTGTACTTTGCTGCAAGTGGAGGTAAAACACGTGGAATTGTGTCTTGTCCTGACATGGAACTGGGATAAAGCCAGAGTAAACTCAACCAGATCTGTGATCTGGGAGTAGTTATACAGATAAAAGCAAAGATCATTACACTCTCCAAAAATACATGCCTCAGCTGAGGTTAAAGTGCCCCAATGAAAGCCACACAAAGGGAGATTTCTGCGCACTCAAAAAAGTAGGAAAAGTTTCATTTGGAACTTGAGCGTTTACAGGCACTGAAGTCAGTCAACCACAAAACAGGGATCTATTAAGGAAAAGATTTAATTAGCTCTTCTGCTACTTATTCATTTTATTTCCTTCAAAGAAAAAAAAAAATGGAAAAAGAAAAAAAAAAAATCTCTCTTAGATATGTCATGCAAATTATTTCACTACACCCTTCTCAAACAGTCTCAGTGCCCCTGAGTTTACTCCTGGTCTCCAGACAACCATGGACTGTACAAACTTACTGCTTGTCACTGGATGTTACTGTTTAAACAAAAGCTGCACACTTACCTTTCTCAGCAAGTCTGTGAGATTAAATTTCAGGCAAAGTGCAAGGTGACAGCCCCTCTGCATCTGCTACTAATGGAGCACACACTCTTCATCTTCTCCTCTAACTTCTGTCTACTGCTTGTGGTACTTACACTGACAATGTCCATGTTGGACTGTTAGATCAAATATACCTGATAAAAATGTATGGAAATCTAGGAGTTTTATTATTGCTGGAGAAAATTATTCTCCTGAATAAATAAGTCTATCCACCTGCAGCTCTCTAGAGCTAAGCCATGTCTCACTGATTCATTAACACTGCACCTGTCTAACATTTACAGCATGGGAACTAGCATTCAGCCTTTTGGTTTCTGCTGGTATTGCCACTGCAACAGACCTGTTTCCATGACTGCTGTTAAACTTTGCTTATCACTTTTTGTGTTTAGCTAAGTATGTTGGAAGATCAGGACTATAAAAACTACAAGCGTTTAGAATTAAATGGGACGCTGGGGAGGCATAGAGGAAGTTACCCAATTGTTCCACATCACAAGACATTGTGAATAGCTACTCCATAAACCTTTGCATCTGTCAAGTCCACTTGCTACCCAGAAAAAGAAAAAAATATTAAACCATACCAATGAAGTTAATACTACTTTAGGGGGTCTAATCCTGGACCAATTAATGTGAGTGGGAGTTTTGCCTTGACATGAACAAGATGAAAGCAGCTGTTAATATGGGTGGTTTGGGGTACTCATTTGAACATACACAAGGATGGAATTTCCAAACCTCATTTCCCACAGATAGGACTAGATTTTCAAAAGGATTTATTGTGTCCAATTTAATATTCAGCTACTTCTAAAAGAGCCTAGGAAGCAGCTACGAAATTTTGAAATAGACAGGTGGTAGTGATGAGATGCTTGAAAGACTGTGTTTCTAAGCCAGCAATTCTGACTGTTTAGCAATCCCAAGGTCTCCAACACCCTTGAAAAGAAAACTGATAGCTTGCATTGTGAATAGAGGTAAGTAAGTTTTCACCTGAGGACCACTTTTTACAACAGCAAAGATGGAGACTACTTACTTCAAATTGGGTTAAAATGGGTAACATGATCAAAATGGGCAAAACATAGAGGAATAGTTTTCAAAGGCTCCTCCTCTATCTTAAGATTGTTCTGACTGAACAACAATTTAATTTGAAATGCAGAATTCTATGTCTTGCCACAGTTTGATAGCAAGGCCTGAAGAAATGCGGTCACAAGTGAGGGGTCAGTACAAATTCCTGTGAGACTCAGTTTAAAAATGATTGCTTTTAGATTTGCTCTCCACAACTCCCTGAAAGGAGGTTATAGCAAGGTGGGGAATGGCTTTTCCTCCCAGGTAAGCAGCAAAAAGACAAAAAGGCTTCACATTGCACCAGGGAAGGTTCAGATTGGATACTGGAAAAAAGTTCTTGCCATAAAGAGTAGTGATGCAGTGGCACAGCTGTACAGGAAGGTGCTGGGGTCGCTGTCCTTGGAGGTGTTCAAGAAACATGGAGAGGTGGCAGTGAGGGATGTGGTTTAGTGGGCAGTATTGGTGGCAGGTAGATGGTCAGATTAGATGGTCTCAGAGGTCTTTTCTAACCTTAATGATTCTGTGATTCCAAGCCAACCAGGAGAGGAGGATCCAGCCCGTGACAGGATTTGGAATCACAACATGCATTCCAATGTTGTTCTCAGTGATTTTATAGCCTCTAAACACTGTACACCTCCTTTGGTATTAAAAAGTAGAGCCAAGACGTATTTACCTGCTGAGGTGGAAGGACCGACAGCCTCCTCCGCCAGCATGGGGCTCCTGGTGAGCAGGAGGTCCTTCGAGACGCCAGGCTGCTTCGCTATAGCGGCCGTCCTGACTCCGGCGAAGCCGCCCAGCGCAGCTCACATCCCTCCCCACACAGCACGGCCCACCCGGCCCCCGCTCCCGTGCTCTTACCGTGGGCGCCTGCGCGGCGCTCCTCCTCCTCCCGCCGCCGGCGGCCGCTGTCAGGATGAGGCGGAGGAGGCGGAGGCCCGGGCCGGCAGCTCCCGTCTCTCGCCGGGGCCCCCTGGCGTAGCGGTTCCCGCTCCGACGCCGCGGCTGGAGGCGGAGGAGGCCGCGGCGGCGCCGCCCGCCGGAACCATGGCCCAGCCGGGCCCCAGCGCCCCGACGGACGGTAATGGGGAAGCGGCCTCGCCGCGTCGAGCCGAGCGGCCTGCCCGAACGGCGCCGGCTGGGGACGGTGAGCGCGGCCCTACCGGGCCGCGGGGATCGGAGCGGGGCGGGCGGCGCGGGGAGCGCACGGAGAGGCCCGAGCGGCCCGGCCGGGCGTGAGGGGAGGGCGGCGGGGAGAGGCGGCCGGGGAAGGCCCTGAGAAGGCGAGGAGGACACGGCAGCCGGCTGATCTGGGTTTATTGTGGAGCGAGGGCGGCTCCCGAGCGTGCACGAGGAGGGAGGGCGGCCGTGGAGAGGACGCCGCTTGCTAGGGAAGGGGATCTGCGGTGCTGGGGGAGGAGGGAGGTGCGGGCACAGTGCACGGCCGGCTCATCCCAGTGGTGCTGGGGGCTCTCGGGCTTGGGTCAGGAGCTCTGCGTGGACGGTGAGTTCGTGAGGTGCAAAACACAAAGGCAGTGACAGCTGTTCTTACCTGTGTAGGAGGAAGATAAGCTCTGCGTGAAGGTTCCTGTCATGGAAAGGGTATTGCTTTCTTTTTCGTGAGGAATTACAGACGAGGAAATAATTCATTTTTTTCCCCTGTGGAATAGATCACAGAACTGTCTGCGTGTCAGAAAAACTGCCGTTAGTGCTTTATTTGGAAGATGGGCTTGAAGGAACGATGCTAAGGACAGTGTTTAATGAGATGTGTGGAAAAAGGATGAGAGAGCAAGAAATCTTAAGTCGAAACTGATCAGAACGTGGAAACAGGAGGCCTGGGGCCAGATGTGCAGAACCTTGAAGGATTGGTGCTTACCCTGGCGTGGCACTGTGACAGGGGACTCTTTTTTTAGACAGCAGATGAGTTTCCCTGGGAAAGTACTCTGAGAAAAGGAGAGTGATGTATCCTTAATTATGCGTATCTAGGGAATTGTGCGGGCTTTCTGTTGTTGCATTTACACAGGAAAGTGCTTATTCTCGGGGACTGCAGTCTACCTTGTCGAAGTGTTTATGATGAAGGAGCATAGAGTTATTTATTTTTTTTTCCCCTCTGTTAAGGTCAATGACTGCATGCTCATCTTTTGAGAGCACTGAAGGGAAGGTGAATTTACTTGCTGCCATGACTGTAAGGTTACCCTTGGTGTGGGTTGCTGTGTACCTTCTGGTGAATAACCATTGTTTATTGTTCTTTAGCCTTACAGAACAGCTTGCAACAAATTTTCTTCTTGGCTCTTGCAGAGAATTTGACTGCAGGTGTGTTGTGGAACCGTGCAAGCATTTGCTGCTTGACCAGGAAAGGTAGCTGTATGTGAGTTGCTATTAGAAGTTGCAAATTGGGTAGATTTTTGTCACTGTTTAAAAAGAAGACAAAAGATGCGGGTAACATTAAGTAATTTCATAGGTTGATGAAGTCTGTCTGGTAAGAGGTGTGAATTGCTGTCTTTCTCATGCTTTTTTCTACAAGAAGGTGAGGATGCTGTGTAAGTAAGATCCATGGTAGGGGGGAATGTGGCTGAAAGTTGGATGGATTCTGAAAGATGCTTGCTGTGTTCTTGCACTGAAGAGTTGAGAGCTTCTAAAATGGCTCCTTTCCCTTTTGGCAGTAATAGGATCTGTTTGTTTTGTGTTTTTCTTTTCATCAACTTTGATCAATATACTATTGTTCTCAAGACTGTTGGATTTATTTTTAAGGAACTTGTCAACAACTATGCCTTGAAACTTCTCTGTTGTATTTTAATATATAGAAAGTGTTGAAGAAGTGACTTATTCAATGTTCTTGGCTGTCTGCACTGAATTTATTGCTTAAGGGAATAATGTAATCTCTGATTTAAGATCACGTGTGACAAAATAGTGCTGGATTAGTATATTCCTCCAAGGAAATAATCACAGCTTTGTTACAGTTACTTATGTTGATTATAAGTACCATATACATTCTTCGCCTGTACAAGATGCTGCCTATGCTTTGGGGGTTTCTTTGATCCTGAAAACATGTATAAAAGACTCTAGTAGAGAAAAAATGGAACGATGTGAGAGGAATTATATATAGGATATATATATTCCATTCTACTGCTTCACTGTGTTATTCCTTCCCCTCTTCTAATATAAATATGGGCATTAGAATAGATGTTAGGTCCTACGCTGTTTTTGTACTTTGGCTTAGTATAGAAGTTAATAACCCTCTGATTCTTTTGTGTGGGGTAATAGAGTTTCCATATGATAACAATCGCAGAGAGGCTGAGAGCAGAGTCCTCTGGCTGCTCATGTGGCTTTGTGCACTGTGCTGTTAACTCTTGGCTGATTATGTCAACCTGGGTTGCAAGTAGACGCGTGCTTATTGATCCTGGTCACTGTGGCTTTTGGGAGGTTTTTTATTAATGCGTGTCATCTGGGTTGTGTGACTGGCATAGTAATGCCTAATTTAAAAATACATGTTTTCATTTTGAAGATAACATGGCTCTCACCTTCCTTGGGCTTAATTCAGAGCTGGGTGCTTGCCATCTCCAAAAATACAAAATGTTTTGACATAATTTTTCCCTGTCAGAATGCTTAGGCTTCAGCATCATTCTCCTGCTTGTATCTGGAAAATGCTTCAATGAGGAAACTATTGTTACATCAAACAGTACTTCTTCAGGGCTTAAAATAATAATAATGGCATGCAAATTATTTGCAAATTGAAATCTTACTGTATTAGTAAACTTAAACCATTGGTATGCTCCAGCTGATAAATAGCACAACCATTGATATCAGCCTGTAAAGGAAACTGTCTCGTTGGCGCAGTCTGTCGTATTACAAGGAAAATTACCAGCCAAGAGTACAATATTGGAGTAAGTCTCTCTTACGCTGTGCTTGGGCCAGCAAAAATACTGTGTCTCTTTGTGGTCAGAGCTTATGCCAACTCTCAGTGGAGAAGACTGCTCATATAGGGGCTGGAGGATGCTGTCATATTGAATTTAGTACCACCAGCAGCACCATGGGGTGCACTGTTGCCCTGTGCAAGTCATGTGGGATTGATTCTAACAAGAGCAGAGATCTTTCTGTTGTATTTCTCACGTATCTCAGAGTTTGGGCATGGCTACTGGAGGAGTCTGGTACGTCATGTGGAAAATTAAGTAACCATCTTTAACTTTCTGCATCTTCCACTGCTACATTTCTAGTTATTTTCCCTACAAATGTCACTCAAGTAAAATTGAAATATCTGAAAATGCTATTACTCATCTCAAAAGGTAGGTGTGGCTGGTAAGGGACTGGTTTCAAGCACTGAAGTTCAGCTCTGTGTTGTTGATGTAACTGTCAAATATTAAGCTCTTTTCTCTTGAGTAATAACAACGAAATTGCTGGTACTTTCCAAGAGCCAAGAATGTCTTCCGTTTTATTTTTCTTGCTTTTAATTTAGTACATTATTAGTGACTAATATTATTAAACAAGTACATTTAACTAAAAAAAAAAAACCCACAAATTAATGCATCTTTTTTTAAGTTGTATTTTTTTCAGTATTTGTTCAGTGGTCACATCTGGAATTTGGCTTCAAAAGTGAAGCAGACACCTTGAACATACAGATTTCCACCAAGTAGAATTTCAGAGGAAGTGCTGGTCAGCTCAGCAGGTCGGTGTGCTCAGCAGTGGAAATACGCACATTTGGGGTGCCTGTTTCACTTCTGGAGCCAAGTCCCAAATCTCTCTCTTATTTTGAAAAACGCGCTGAGTCTGTTGGTTAAAATTAGCTGCTGACTTGCCTGAAGGCACAAAGAGTATGCATTAACACATGGGCCATCTCTCTTACATTTTGAAGGCTGGGAAATATAAATTCTTTGCCCGTTTTATAGTTTCTTGGCTAGTTCACCATCATCACAGACAAGATGGCCTTAGTAAATGTTTTCTTTCCTTTCTGGCCTGATGCCTCAAGATGCTTTCCCATAGCCCGCTGTGGGTGGAGCACATTCCCACTGTGGAACTAGACTGTGTGCTCCCTTGAAAGTGGTCGAGGAAGGAATTTTATTTTAAGACTTTTAAGAAGCTAAAACAAATAATGTCTCACAGTGTTGGGAAGGGACCAAATCCCATTGGCTCCGTAGCGGGTGATGCTGAATGGCTTCCTGGGTTTTCACTCCAGGCGCTTTATTAAAAAACATGCCTAAGATGTGAAGTTTTCTATATTATATTTAGGTGAGGATTTTTGTTTAAATGAAAGTTTGTCTTTAAAACGAAACACATGGAATTATGGCTTTACTCCAACTGAAGTCTTGTAAGATAAGCACTGATAACATTGATAAGCAGCACTTACTAAGCAGACTTCTAAGCAGTACCTGACACCGAGCTGGAGGGGGGTGGGAAAAATGCAAGACAATAGCAAGCAGTAAATGCCATCTTGTGTGTTTTTTAGGAGGAACATCTTCCACTCCAGAGGTCTTGTGGTTCATAGGCTTTACTTGCAGGCTTGTTTTCTGAACCTGGGATAGTGGTGTCTGAGTTAATGGTACCAGTCTCTGCAAGTTACTCTATAAATAGTATAAGTATTGTGTAATTTTAGTCATGGTATAGTCAGTTAAGCATGATAGTGAATTATCTCTGGAAAAATGTAAATCATTTGATATCTTCATATAAATTGACATAAGGAACACGTGAGTAGTGCAATCTTAGTCTGTATCTTTCAGAAGGAAGAGAATTGCTCTTTGGTACTTGAGAAAAAAGTCTGGGTTGTCGTGACTTCATCAGTGGTGCATATAGTGCCTTAAAATTGCAGAATTGCAGCACGTCTGTTAATATAATGATGCATTTTATTTGCATAATAGTTCATAAGTACAAAATGAATGGCCCAGTTAATTTATTTGCTAAGTCAGGGATATTTCAGCCTGTGGTCTTCAGACCCCTGTTGCTTAGGGACCGCCTCTGTTCTACTTTCTATGGACTCTGCAACAGAAACCCAAACACATCTGTTGTGACAGGGCTTTAATTCCTTTTTTTTTTTTTTAATAAAGGAGGCCTGGATGGTTGTGGGGGGAAAAAAGACTGAAAAAACATGTATTTAAAGTGACAGAACAGAGCCAACCTCCTTAGGTATCTGTAATATCAGAAGGGTGGCTGGAAGCTTCTGCAGATGCTTTCTTATCTTACAGTATAGCCAAGTCATTTGTTGAGAAAACCTGATGAATTGCTGCATTTGTTGTATTTTTTTTCCCCATTCATGTCTGCTTCTCTCAGCTGTGGCTTCTTCTGGCTGTCAGCTGACTCATGGTGCATCTCCCTCCTGTCTTCATCCTATGCTCCTCTTCCATGGCCCAGCTCCTCCACATACAGCACAGAGAAAAATAAAAGCTTTCAACTCACCCTTCACATGTTCCATCTCCCCTGGCAATTTCTGTTTCCGGGCAGTGAAGTGACAGGGTAACTCTTCTGAAATGTTGCCTTACACGACCTTTGGGCACAGATTCTTCCTTTCTGAGGTCAAATGAATGCCTGTTTGGCTGGTTTGGACAACTACTGCTCCTCAGCTGATTCTATCTGCTTCCTCTTTACTTCTCCTTTCTCGTCTATCTCCTCGCCTCCCTTAAACATGCTTATCTCCAGCAGTCCTGCTGCTGCTGCAGTCCTTGCCCTCATTTCAGCTGCCCGGTTGCTTACTTGCTCTGCTCACAAGTTAGCACATCCTCTGCATCTGCTTCCTCCATGCCTCCATTCTGCTTCTTCTGGAGAAAACTGTGTGGCTGCTCAAACTTCCTCCATTAGAAATTTCTTCTTTTTTCTTTTCTGCACAGCATGCTCCAGCCGTGCTGGTTCTCAGCCTATTCACTGTTTTGTCCTGGGTTGTGGTTTTGTTTTTTTTTTAGTTGTTCTTAAGTTCTCTTCAGCTACTTTTACTGAGAAGATTCTGTGCTTTACTCTTGGTACAGAGCAGGTACTCACCTGCTACCTGCTTTTAAACTTCCAGCTTCTCAGTGTTTTCTCAGAACAGACTGTAGTATTTAGCAGGCAGTGGACTTCAGCTTTCTCTTCATCATGAGACTGGCTGACATCTAATTCTTTAATACCTTGGTTTCTTTATTTGTAAACCAAAGCAGTTATGCATCACAGATTGCGAAAAGTAATTGCTTTGGAAAGGTAGAAGAATACGAGAGTTCCAACATTCTCTTACCAGAGCTGTTCTAAGAAGAGGCTTTGAGAGAGAGCAGGAAACTTTCACCATGCAAAGTGCTCTGAACTGTGGGCAGCTGAGAGCCCTGCCATGCCTTGTGGGTCCAGCAGTGTTAATAGCAGGAAAATAACGTAAGATCTTAAAACAAAATCCACCAAGTCCAATGTAGTTACTTCATAAACAGGAGAGGCTTGTTGTCCTGTGATGCCTCATGCCAGGGGGAAAAAATTCATTTTTGGTTAGCATTTGTTTTGTACTAAAGCTTTGTGCATTTTGAAATTAACTTTTTGAGTAAAGCTATCTATTATTGTATTTCTGCTCCACTGAAATTATACATGGCAAAATAAATAAATGAATAAATTGGAATCAGTAGTTGAAAGAGGAAAATCATTTACTGTGATACTCCTGAGAATCTGGTTTGTGGATTAAGAGATGAACTAGGAGGCAAACCAAACCAGTGTTGCCAATTCCTTTAAGAAAGTTACCTGAAAACGCTGTGCCCTTTTTTCCTGCATTTCTTGATGCATGTATTTAACTTACAGGCAGTTGCAGCAAGGCTTTAAATGGCAGCAAGAGAGAAAAATAAGCAAAATTGTAAAACAGAAAGATGATTCTTTTACCTTCTTAGGTTTTTGTCCCAGTGCTTCCATGCGTGACTGTTCACCTGCTGCACCCCTGCCTCGGTACTGTCACTTTGTATTTGCATGTCTGGTCACCCTAAAAATATTCCCCAGCAAAAGTATTCTTTGTGTTACATTTTAACCTCTGCTGCATCAGTGAAATGATTAGATTGGCAACGTGGTTGGTTACATTAAAGAAAAACCCAGAATGGAGTGACTTGCTGGCCCTAATTTGGCTACAGCCATGGAGTGTAAAAGTAATCCTGATGTCTGTATTTTCATTGTCATTAGCTTAATCTATGAAGAAAGAAGCACAGATGAGTGCTAGAAGCTACTGCTCAAGTGGTGATTATCTCAACCGTCCGCTCTAAATGTTGATGTCTGGTACCCTTTAAGAGAATTGTATTTCCCAAGGCCTGCTGGACTCCTATTGACTACAGACACTACAGAATTAGAACATTCATCTCACACTAACAGTGGTCTGTGCCAGAATCGCTGTGATGTAATTGAGCTGTGGTGTTACTTGGTTTATTGAATAGGAGGCGTAAACGTGGTTCTGTTTGTTCAATTCATCTCATAAACCACCATTGTGGTCATGTGGTACAGCTTTTAAATTTTCTTTCAAGGACAATTAACAAGTTTTGAAATTAGTTTCAAGTAATGCTTTCTTAATTGTCAGCTCGCAATGTCCGTTTACATTTTTTTCTTTGTGTTGTATCTAGAGACGTGATAAATTAACAGGAAAGCAACTAGCCAAACTCTGGACTCTGTGTTTGACTGATGCTTCTAACTGTGAAAATATTATAACTATCTGTCTGGTCTTCACAGCTTCTGTTTGATTTATAGATGAAACTGGAGACGAAGATGTTCACTCTCCAAACAGTGCCAAAAATCCTGGTGTTAGAAAGGTTGCCTTCATTGGAGGCACATAGGCTGATGTTTACGTGATGATGCATCAGGATGGATTGTAACAGCACATTGGAGGGTCACATTTAACTGCAGTTTTGTACTGGTGTACTTGCTTTTGGATAAAAGTAAATGTGAGCCTACTCTAGTTCTAAAATAGAGCTGTTCTCCACTATATTTCTACCTACTGCTCTAGGTTTTAACCCAGTCTAAATGCATCTCTACTGGAGCAACCCATTCGGTTGTGTTAGATCAGAATGTGTGTATATGCAAATACAGAGAGGAAACCTGATTTTGCATTCTGATACAGATTCTGCTTGTTGAGGTGCCCCTAGAGTGTGTGAATGGAAATCAGGATTTGTGGAAGTCCATTTAGCACTTTAAAATAACAGTCATAACATCTTTAAAAGAGAAAAGGAGGGAATGTATTTGAGCTACACCAATCTCAGTTGCCCCCAGGAAGTGCAGGGCAGAAGTAAGGTCAAGCTGTTCCTTTTGGCAAGCTGCATGCACTGAGGTTTAAACAGGTTATCCAGCTACACCCGTAGGCTGTGGCTTTGTGTTGTAGCTCAGGCAGCCCAGGAGGGAGCAATCCTTGAGATCCTCCTCCTGGAGTGATGTCATGCTCCCATAGGTGCCCTTGTGCCCACTGCATGTTGGTCTCATTGCTGAGCCAGCTCAGCTCAGCCACTCAGTGGTAAGCTGCTACCTGCTGGATTAAGGATTTTAATTGATTTAGTGAAAGGCCTGTTGAGCTTCAGGTCTGGTATAAAGGAAGGGGTGGAGACCTGGTGGCTGCTATGCGGATGTCCAAGTCTCATTTTCACAGTTTAAACCAGTCAGCAGCCCTGCTGTCTTATTTGTGGCAGTTCTGATAAATGCTCAGCCACGTGATGAGTGTGAGCAGATTCTTGGTTTGGCTGAGAATTGGTGGTTAAAAACCCCAACCCTTCTGTTTTTGCTGTGTCATGTCGCAGATCCCTGTACTGCCTCAAGGGTTCTTGAAACACTTTGGGGATAAAGGGAATGTGCTCAGGGGGAGATAGGAGTGCTGGTTACTCTGTCAGATGACCACCAGCACTTATAACTACAGGCTTAGGATAGTCTTTATGTTTCTTATACCCTAGGTATATTTTAGTTGTTTAAAATCACGGAGTCACAGAATTGTAGGAATTGGAAGGGACTTCTGAAGATTCCCCCTAGAGCAGGCTGCAGTGGTGCTTGTAAGCAGGAAGGGGAGTGACCTTTTACACAGTCTAAAGTGGTGGGATAAAGGGGAATGGCTTCAAACTAAAAGAGGAAATTTAGATTAGATGTTAGAAAGGAATTCTCAGAGAGTGGTGAGGTGTTGGAACAGGCTCCCCTGAGAAGCTGTGGATGCTCCATCCTTGGAGGAGTTCAAGGCCAGGTTGGACAGCCTGATCTAGTAGTTTTCAACCACATCCACGGCAGGAGCATTGCAGCTTGATGATCTTTAAGGTCCCTTCTGACCTTAGCTGTTCTACATTCTGTGATTCTGTATGAACTCAGCTATCTCATGGTCACTGCAACCAGGGCTGTCCCCAGCCTTCACATTCCCAACCAATCCCTCCTTGTTTGTAAGAACAAGGTCCAGCAGCACACCTCTCCTTGTTGGCTCCGCCACCTGTGCTAGAAAGTTATCTTCCGTGCACTGCAGGAACCTGGACTGTGTATGCCTGGCACTGCTGCTTTTCCAGCAGGACTGATGGTTGAAGTAGCCCATGAAAACTCTTTAATTCTCCCTTTTTATTCTCTGTGCTGCATGCATTGATGTACAGGCACTTCAGAAAAGAAAACAGCAGATGTTGCAGGTTTCTCCAGAGGGATGCAAGAGGATCCGCCATAGCTGCACACACTGTTGAGATGCCTGGCCTTTTGGCTCACGTCATGGGGAGCAGCTGAGGAACATTTGTTGTTTTTCTGGTTGGCCTGGCTCATTCCCCAGTTGGCTGCAGTGGTGTAAGCATTGCCATTTTGAACCTCGTGCTCCAAGTCCTTCAGTTTAAAGCCTGCCTTACTAGGTTTGCCAGCCTGCTGCCTCTTCTGGACAATTGGATTCCATCCCTCTCTAGCAGGTTATAATCTTCATAGAGAATCCCATTGTCATAAAAGCCAAAACCCTCATGCTGGCACCAGCCACATAGCCAGGAATTGGTATGCATTATACTTATATTTCTGGCTTCCCTCTTTCCTCCAACTGGCAAAACTGAAGAGAAGATAACTTGGCCGGTGTTCTTCTCTTGTGCTCCCTGGGCTTTATAGCCTTCTTTGATTTTGCCCACTTTCCAGCTTCGTGTGACATTCATGCCCACATGAGAGAACAGCAGTCCTCTGTGGCACTCTCACTGCAGGCTGCTAATATGATTCCTTCTGGCACTTTCCACAGGTGTCTGTATCTGTAAGAGGTTTGTGTCTGGTTTTGGTAGTGGAGGTTGTGTCTGGTTTGGCAGCTGGAGGATGGAGAATGTTGCTCTGTAAATGAAAATTTCATGTTGGAGGAGGGATTTCTTTCTAACTGCTAAGAAATTCATTTGGTGTTAAGAGGTAGAAAGAATACAAATATATGGAATTATGGCAGTGTTTCCTGACAAGAAATAGGTTATCTAAACTTGGGGGAGTAGTAGTAGTTGTTCTCAGGGAAACTATTAAACTGCTGCAGAAACCTTATTCCAAATGATAAGGACTGTATCCTGTTCGTTGTCAAACAAAGATGTTAATCATCTTTTATTAGTTGTCATACTGTACTTATCACCACAGTGTCTCCATCTGGCAGCCATATTTTCCAGACCATTTATCAAGATTTATGTCCTGTAAGTGGTTACTCAGAGCACCACGTGTTCGTGCCTGCAATGGGCTCTTCTGAGAACTAATGCCTTTGAAATTACTGTTCCTTGAAATTAAATCTTCACCTGCCCCTTTGCTTTGGTTTATTCTCTGACTACAAAGCTGGGGGCCAAATTCAGTAGGAAGGGATAAGGAACCACAGAGGGGAAGAAATGTGATATTAATTCCCTCATGTGGTGCTGGTTCACATTCATAGCTCATGAGTTCTAAATGTATTACTGCGATTTCAGAAGCTCTTCTTGTACCTGTGAAAGTAAATGAATACTTTCTGGTAGCTGTGTGTGGAAATGAGCTTGCACATCATTTCTGATTATGTCCATTTTAAAATTGCCTAAAATATGCTGGTTTGCTTTCAGTGGTAGTTTCCCCACACCTGTAGCAGTGGTAACCCAGAGAAGCTATTGCCCATGTAAATGTCATGAACTGACCCTCCGTTTTTCTCTGCATCATTTTCTGTTAATGCTTCTGTTACTGCTGGTCTCCCTCGTTTCTCTCTCCAAGTGAATATTTCACTTTTGTTACCTTTGTTTGAATTTTTCAGTGTGAGGTCATCATCACTTTGTTCTTTCTGCACAGGAATTGGGAGGCACGGTGCTTGGGTCTGTAGCCTGAATGCTCTCAAAGCTGCACCTCAGCTACCTGGCAAATAGCAGCATGAGATCCTACAGTAGAGGCACCTAGGAGAAACCTGGAATTAATGGAAATGGTTATGTTTTGTATATTGCATTACTTCATCAGAGAGAACAATGCAGCACGGTTGTTTTGTGTTGTTTTTCTGAGAGCTGAGTCACCATTTTTTCACTTTTTTTTAATTTTTATTTTTCCCCAAAGAGGACAGCCATTAATAAATCTGAGAGGGACGTGATAAATATGTTAGAAGGAGTCAAAGGAATTTTCCTCCCTCCCACTGCAGATGAGTCAGCAATTGCATTATCTGAAAGAAAATCGGTACTGGGTTTGTTGTCTGGGTTTGGCAGATGTTTACATTTTAAGAAAACATTTATGATGGTGTGTTCAGAATGGTGAATTATGTAAAGTTGTCCCCTATATAGTGGGGTGGGTATCAGAGTCATTCCCTAAACGTCTGTCATTCCCAAATAAAAACATTTGACCAGAACAGCAGATTTCTGCTTGTTCATAAAAGCAGACATTATCCACTGTTGACATTTTGTTTTTCTTACCAAGGTAAGATACTCTGGAAACCTTAGTGTTGAATGCAATTGCCACGTGAAGTAGTTTTATCCTGTTTGGGATTTGATGGCTGCTTTATACAAGTGATGATTAGATCTGGGAGTGCAGAAAAGCTTGGCAGTAGAGTTCCAGCATGAATAGCACGACTCATTCATAACTGCACTCTTACTTCAGTCAAGAAGGATGGAGCTACCTGGCTTTGAAGTACTCAGGAACGGGAGTGGATGGCACTGCTGAGGTCTTGTTTGTGGGCTGAGGGAGCATCTCCTGTGTGTGTGCTTATAATAGTTGTGTGGAGACTGTTTAGTTTACCAGGTGATGAGGCAGGACTGACTGATGAAATAAAAGGAGTGGTGAAAGCACTCGTGTGTGCTGACATGTCTGACAGTTGTGTTGTTTCAGCTTAGATACTCTATTAAATGCTTGAAAAGCTTTGCCAAGGGAATCAGGAAGGACTGTGACTGCAGGGTATGTAGATCCAGGCAAGCTTTAAGCTGACAGTGGTGCAGTCATGGCAGCACTGGTGCTCAGACGACCTGTGAAACTTTGTAGGGAAGCCTGAACACCACTTGGGTGCTTAACCTTCGCTGTGTTCTGTGCTACCATCACCGTGCTCCTGTTTGCTCGAGCAGTGACTAGTCAGAGTAAATGTACACAGCCTGCAGAGTAAACAGACCCTCCATAAACCCAAGAAATCATTGAGTTTTATTTTTGCAGAGAACCAAAATTGGTTCTCTTATAATGTACAGTTATTCTCCTTGCTTCAGCAATTTTTCATTTTTATAAGAAGCACAGAGAACAGGGAAAATGCTTGTGATTGCAATAAGATTAATAACTCACCTTTCCATTTTGTGTCTATAGATGGATTCAGTGTTTCTGTTCACTAAAATGTGGCTCACTTGCTGTTGACTTTTGGGACTTTCAGATCTGCACTGAAGCCTGCCAACATTGCCAAGATTTACTTTTGACTGCAGTAGCATGACCGTAAGCAGCCAAAGTAATTTCTTTAGGTTGCCATCTATCTTGCTGTCTATTTTACTTTTCCAGCACTGTGATTGATCCACTGCTGCCCTATTTTAATTGTCACTTAATCAATGGGCAGAGTGGGGTTGATGTGCTTGAAAAAGAACGCTAGTAGAACCTGCTTCTGTGATAAGCAATATGAGGCAGTCAGACTGTGATGGCAGAAGGGGAATGCCCATGGGAGAAGAAGGTGATTTTAGCAAATGAAAGATAAATTACTAGAGAAGAAATTCAAGCCCATTTCTGCCCACGTGAATGTATGTAAATAACTGCATTCCCCTGATAGTTGATGTGAGTGACCACTGTTCCACTGCATTCTAATTTAAGCAGTGTTCAACTAAGCGTAAGCCTAAAGTTAAACTGAAGTTACCTGGGGCCAGAATGACTAAATGTGTGGAAGAGGTGAGCATTAGTCACTGTGTGAAGTGGGCTTATCGAGCTGGGAGGGGTAAAGCGTGAGTCCCATTCACTCAGCATAGATTGGACATCAGGGAGCCGGATCTGGGCAACGGAGCAGCAGCTGCCTGGTTTTGTGTCTGAGGAAAAAGGCGAGGGAGGCAATAACAAAGCAAGGAAGTAGTTAACATGTTGTGTGTGCAATAGGAAGGGGAAAAAAGCGGGAAGTGGTAGTGGGAAAAAATGGGGAAAGAAAAACACCATCTTTGCTTTTCTTTCCTTCTTACAATTCACTACGTAAATATATTACAGGATAATTTTGGTAACAGTGATTGCACATCAAAGATACAGGACAGCATGTTGTGTACTAACAAGTACCAAGCGACGTTCTTGGTTCGCAGATATAAGAAATGCTTCTGTGTTCCTCTGCCTGCTTTATGTCTGCACTGCTGGATGCAGCAGGGCCAGATGTGGCTTTGGTGCTGCCCCAGTGGTGTTGCACTGCGTGGAGCTGCCCCAGCTGCTGGATGGTGAACTGGATCTTCAGAGGTGCACCTGTGCAGTGCAGCTCGATTGAAATGGTGTGAAAATGGTCATAGAAACAGCTGTGTGGGATTCTGCGGTATCATATCAAATGCTGCTTGGTCGTGAAAGCTATCTAAGTACACAGCATTAATTATGTAATTCAGAGAACCCTTGTTTTCTCCTCCCTTTGATGCGTAAGTGCTTTTGTTTTCTTCTTCCATACATGGAAAAAATAAAAAAGATAGGGCTGCCCCAGCAGGAAAAGGAAGAAGTAGAAAATGACGCGGGTGACTTTTGTCTCCTAAATATTTGCCAGACATACAGCCTGTGTCTGATCTGCTTTTCAGATTCCAGCTATGTAGGTCTGAGTTCTTGATGTCATGTTTGATACTTTAAATATCAAGTGGAAAGCTTTGTGGCATTAATCTTATAAATAGACCTGGGACTCGAAAATAAACGTACCAATAATCGGCTTTGTCTGTCTTTAATTCTGGGATGGTCACTACGTGTTTGTGCAACTGGAAACTTTGTCATGGATAAAATGAATCCTTTTGGGAGCTGGTTTGTGGAGCAGCACTTAAGTAACAGATAAGAAATGTGTGTTCATTCATGTATTTTCCTTAAATTGAATTTTTTTCCTGTGTACTGGTTTAGGAGAAGGCTTTGTCTGTTTTCACTGTGTTTTCAGTGTGTATTTCACTGGTCTCACAGACTTCTTGTACATTGAAGACTCCACTCTTTAAGTGAATTTTTCTGCCCTTCTTTTGAGTTCTTCTGCCTGTTAAGCCACATAATGCAGCACACTCAGCATTAACCTGGGAGATGGTGATCCCTGCTTCTGACTCAAAGTGTCAATGCAACATCCATGTTGTTCATTAATAGTTTAATTGGCATGTCTGACCCTGTCATCAGTCGTACCTGATACTCTGAAGAAAGCCTTATTTGCAGCTAATGGTTGGGCAAAGTGACTTCTCATTTGCTTGCTTGATTTTTCAGTTTGACCTGTGAATTTTAAGTTAAGCTCTTCTCAGTGCTAGTTCAGGAGTTGTGAAATGGGGTCTTTCAGTTTTTGTTTGTTTCTTAATGAGATAGGGTCCATATTAGGTATTCCATTCTCCTGCTCCTGTGAGATACAGCATGTTCCTTGCTGAGTTGGATCTTGTGTGTAGCAGCAGATCCTGTTTCAGCTGGGCACAGCTCCACCAGAGCCGGCCATACACCGCGCTGTGTTTATTAGGTACTTCCCTGGTATCATTAAACATTGGTAGCTGACATTATGTGTGTCGAAATGGGAGCACAGGCACAGTGACTAGGGCAAATTTGTGAATGCTTGTTCTGAAATGAATGGTTGTTGGTGGTTTGGGTGCCTTTTTTTTCCATTTTAACCAAGTCAATCTGCAAAGGGAATTAACTTTTCTTTCTCAGCTCTGCTACAGGACTAGAGTGAAGTGAACCTAAATTCAGACCAGGAGTTCACCTGCAGTTGGTAACAGCCTAATTGAAAATCTATGAATATCCATTTCCTGCCATCAGGGTGTTTCAGACAGGCTTTAATTCATGTAATTCAGCCTGTGGTCACCTGCATATGACAATTTGCATTTGGGTTCTTTTAGGAAGTAAACTATCTGTGTTGCTGTCATACAAATTGTACCTACAGAGAAAAATCTTGTGAAAATATAAGCATTTCTATGTGGTAGAAAGAAGGGAGTTGTTGTGATGTCTTAGAAAAGAAACCTTTTCTCTTTATGCATGTTCGTTTCAGGGGATTGGCACATTATATAATCTACTGTCCCTAAGCGCACGTCTCATGTTAGTGAAATGTGGATAACACTGTTGTGGGGAATGGCAAGATCTGTCCTTAGCTGCATACTGCCTACAGGTGGTGGAACTGCTTTATTCCTTCTATTCAGATATGGAGTTTGATGTTAGTTACCCCGCTGTGCTGATGTGTGGCCTGCAGGTCTCCTGTTTCACTGCTTGCTTTTCTCAGTGCTGCGGATGGTTTTGGCAGCAGCCAAAGCACTGCTGTGCTGAGGTTATTCATTTCTTTCTTTTACAACTATCCGTCAGGCTGTAGGGAAGGGCAGCACTGTAAAAATTTGAACGTTTGAGGTTTAATTTCCATTTCCTTTGTGATGACTGTGCCATGCCTCTCAGTTTGTGTGGGAGGATTTCAGAAGGCTGAACTCACTACTGCCCCTGCTTAAAGCCAATGAGGTTTCTGTTCTTGCCGTGTGCTCTGCCCTCCACCCTCAGCAGTAGCAACTCACATCTTGGAAAGTAATGTAATTTGGGTGCCCTGCACAACTCAGGTTTGCTTTCTGATGTGAGCAGTAGCACTGCTCACTGCAGAAGGAAGATGGAAGGGATATAGGCAAGGAAACACAAGCCAACCCTTCCCTTCAGATGACTGCAGCAAGAGAGCAAAGGTAAATCTCTAGCCTTGGGAAGCACTATTGCTGCCTGGGCCTGGCTCCACGTGTGCTGTTTCTATCCTGGTTAGATCCACCCACTTTCTGAGCTCATGAGAAGCCTTGATCTCAGTGAGCTGTCTTTTGTCCAGGTTTCATTTTCCAGAGAGCACTCCTGTGCAGTTGGCTTTGCAGAATGGAAGCTACACATACCTATGTCTGACATGGAGTCAAGTAGATTATTTAAGTACTGTATTTTATAACAGCATAAGCCCTCGTAACCAGCAGTCAGTAAAACATAACAGTGCTTTTAAAACATCCTTTTGTTCATGTCTGCACTTACTGTAAGTCATCTGGTACTAAAACCAAACATAACTCATACTGTCTTGGTGGCATTCAGCATCCAGCATTTTGCTGCTCTGGATCTGCTGCCAGCAGAGCGCAGGTCTCAGTGATGCTGATGAAGCTGTGTAGCCTTTATGCTGTGTTTTCATTCACTACTTGCTTTTGGTGGGAAGTGATTTGGGTGGGATACATAAGCACGTGTGATTGATCAGCATTTTGTGTATCTAGTCTGTGTCTAGTGCTGTGTAAAGGCTATAACTGAAATGAAGTGATTCAGCTTTCCTACAGACAGATTTGGAACACATCCATGAATTGCTTTTGTAGAACAGATAGAGAACTGCTTAGAGGAGTGTTATTTGCTCAGAGCACCGCAGCATCCAGGTGGGATTTATTTGAGCTCATCTGCCTCTTGTTTCTGTTTTGAAATTGAATTCTGAAGTGTGCAGTAGGAAACCCCCTGGCACCTAAATGAGACCTGTACTTCTTAAGGTGCAAAGTGCTTAACGTTGCATATAAAGATCAATATTATATGTTGGTTGCTGTGCTTCTTATCCTGTGGGATACCATAGCAGGATTCAATGGTGTTGTACATTTATTTCAGTAGTGGCCTCACTGTAACAATTATTAGGTGTTGAGTGAACTTCATACTATTCCCTCTGCAGTACTGAAGACAAGAGAGCTTACAGCATCTTATTCTAGCTCATGACTGTTTCTTTTTTGCTTTGTTCTTCTGTAACTGTTAGGTCAACAGCTGTCATTGCTTTTCTTTGACCTCAGCCTTTGAGAATGCTGTAATTTGCTGCTCCACCTCCACGTGCTGCTCCTGTGCGTGGTGGCTAACTTCCCAATGTCTTGAGAAAAAGCACCAATAGAGATCATTCTGCCACTGATTTTTTGCGGTATATTTTTTCCCTGTTTCTTGCTTCAATGTATTTACAGAAGTGTGATTTTCTAAGGGCAAGTGATTTGTTTGAATTCACTGCCATACTCCTCTGTGTCTGTAGAAACCTACTGCAGTTTGGTGCTGAAGTCCAGGACTTATCTTCCCTTGGTACTCATAGAGCTCTGACTGGTTGTTCTGATAGGTTGTGGTATAACAGCTGAGCTAATTTATAAAGGTACTCTAAAAACCATGAGCCCAGAGCCTTCAGGTTGCAGAATGGGATGCTATAACTGTTAGTGACGTACCTTATCTTCTGTTTTATTTTTAGTTGCTCTTCTACAACGGGTAGCAGAATTGGAAAAGGTCAACGCAGAATTTTTGCGCACAAAGCAGCAACTTGAGCAAGAATTTAATCAAAAGAGAGCGAAATTTAAGGAGCTGTACTTGGCAAAGGAAGGTAAGTTCTCAATTATCTGAATTATTTTCATGTGTAATGAAACTTTAGCTGTAAATAATCCCTAGGTGAAAACTAACTTTTGTTATGCCAGCTACTATTCCTCATTTGTCTGTGCACACTGCTTGCTTTCTGTTTCTCAGTTTGCTGGAGGGTAACCCTGACTAGGATTTTAAGATTAGGATAGTTGAGGTAATTGACTTGCATGCCCATTAGGAGATAACACATTGTTTCTGATTTGCCAAAAATGGAAAAAATGGCACTAAGTCTTTTAAAGAGAAATATATAGTAGGAATGCAAGATTTGTGCAGAAAGTAAGATTCTGTTGATGGCCATTCAGCTTCCAAGAATGAATTTTTAAAATGAATGTGAAGATTCACCTTCATGGGTAGGATTCAGCAGAGCACCTTGCTGTAAACATGGGAACACCAGCGCTGCATCTTAATACAAACTTTTTGAAGTCACAGCGTGCTCATTCTGTCTGAACAGCAAGTTAAGTGGAAAGTAGACAGAAGTAGTCTAGATGTGTGCTGTTTGTACTTTGTGGCCAGCTTTTTTTAATGTATTAATTTCCATCTGAGCTAGAATGCAAGCAGACAAACATTGTTAAAGTTTTAATACTAGCCAAGGGCATTTATTCCAATAACGTTGAACCATGTGAGCTCAAATAGCCAATGAAGACTTAGAGAGTATAAATAGTTGCTGTTCTGAGATCCAAATTGATTTACTTCTAATTCTGATGATCCTTCTGTCCTTAACATATGAAAGGAAAATCAAAAAATAATACATTAATATTGCAGCTGCTTGTCTAAGCTTATGAGAGTAGAAATACAACAAGCATAATGAAGATCAGATCATGCAGAAGGCCTGTTTCTTTGTGTTTCTAGCAGCTGCATGAAAGGAAATTTAAGATACAAGACACTGGTGATGAGATCAGCAATAATTGTTTTCTCAGAACAGTCAAAAAATAGAAAATAAAAATAAATTATAATTAGAAAAAAACCCACATGTACCAAAGTGGAAGAATACCAGAGAAGAATATACAAGCAGTTTCTCTTCTTGTTTTCTTTTTTCCCCAAAGCTTATTTTTTTTTCCCAGTTCTCTAAACCCTTTCCTAAATGTACACAGGGACTGTGGCAGCCTATCCTTAATATTATCACTTAAAACCTAAATAATATAAATTATATAAATGCCTCAGGATTCTTTTTTTTTTTATTGCTTTTTCCTAAACACACAAGGATTAGACTGCTGGTACTGAGGGAAATACATGGAGACAGCTTGGTGCTCGTTGTATGCTTGCCAGGGATTTCTGCTAAAAGTGATTGCTGTTGACATAGGCTATGTAGGCATGAAATAATTTTAGTTGAATGTATTACTTTCTCTAGAAGAAACTTAGTTTTAGTGCAGGTGTGGTAAAAAGCGAATTAAGCTGTGTAGTTTTCCTATGTGGGCTCCAGGCAGTGTTAACAGAGCATTTGTATTCTAGAATATGAAATGTTTTATACAAATTCAGAACAAGTTGGTGTCAAGAATGAGGGAAGAACTGTCTTCCTGTCTGTGGATCTTATCTTTAATCTTCATCATAACTGAATAATACCAAACTAGTTAGAAGCGTGGTTCATTTTCATCACGCATGCTGATTCATTGGTTGTATCTACAGTGTCCATTTCGTGGCTACATCAGTAAGGAAAAAGCCACTTTTTCTTTAATAAAGAGCAAAGACAAATGAATTCAAGGAAATATGTTCCCTAAAGATACCTGCTAACACTTGTTTACTTGTTATGGCTGGTTGCTTTAATATCAACGCTTCCCTCTCCCCTCATTAGAGCACTGCTCTTTATCATAGTCACTATCAATACTCTTAACGCTGAATTTATTAATCAAGCTAACTGGAAATAATACTTCTTTTCAGAGGACCTAAAAAGACAAAATGCAGTGCTGCAGGCAGCCCAAGATGATCTGGGACAATTGCGGACGCAACTTATGGAAGCTCATGCTGAAATGGAAAACATCAAAGCTATAGCTACAGTATCTGAGAATACAAAGCAGGAAGCTATTGATGAGGTGAAGAGACAGTGGCAAGAGGAAGTAGCTTCACTACAAGCTATTATGAAAGGTAACTTACAACCAGACAAGCTGCTGCTGCTAAGATCAGATGCCTCTTGAGTGTACTTTCAGTGATTCGTGCTTGCTCTTGCATGTGATATGGATAGCTGCCTCCTATGGTTTGGCACAACTAGAATACAGAAGAATCGAGCTTCACTCCTACTCTTGTCAAAAGGTGCTTGGTTCTTCTTTTCTGTGAATATGGGAATAGAATTTGGAAGGGATCATGGCCGTGGGAACTCCCATATATATATACAAAAAAATTCTGAGGAACTGAAAATACTTCGTTAGAAGATTCTTCTTGAAGATACGCATAGTATGGGTAACTTGACAAGACTGAAAACAGCTTCAAGTTGACAGCATAATTTTCTTCTGTTCTGTGTGAACACAGCTCTGCTGTCAGACAGTTGTGTTCCTCCATATAACATGGACTTCTCCCCAGGCTAGTTACTGGATGTGTTGCTCTTTTTCACTTGTGGGGTGCTGTGTTTTGTTTCTGTTTTTCTTGATGCTCCTGAGCTATTCTGTATTATGTTTGCATGTTGCACAGCTGTTCTTCCTGAAACAAACTATGTGCAAGGAATAAAATGCAGGATGTAAACTGGGGACAGACTGTTGCCATAAATGGCTGCTTTCTTAAAGATCACAATATCCTGAGCCTACAGCCTGCTGTCTGTAGGCGTTGTTTCCATCTTTGTATAATGCTTTTCCTCAAGAGAACACAAATCTTCATGCATATTGAATAGACAAATTTCTATTTATTTATGTTCTACATAGGTACATGAACTTAAATCAAGGCTCTGTTGTGCCAGCTGCTGTATATATATAAAGACAGCTTCTTACCTGAAGGGTAGTAATAATAATAGGGAAATGAAGGGTTTGAGAAGTTCTAGTTGTTTCTTTGCATTTTAGAACAAAGAAGCATGGGTTTGGTAGCTCGTCTCGTTGATGTGCTTGAAGGTACAAAATGTGTTGCTGAACAGGATGTTAAACATGTGTGCTCTTTGGAAATTAGGGATCATACAGTTTGGCAGCTTGTTTGTGTTATAGCAGCGTCCCAAACTGAAATGTGGTTCCTTTGGATCTTTTGCTTCTGTGGTTGTTTTTTGGGATAAGAGTCAAAGGGAGGAGAGGGCAAGAGAGACTTCACTGTTGTTATAGTTTCAGTTAAGTCTGAGAAACCATCGGCTGGTTGGAGATGAAGTTAATAAAGCTTTATTTTTAACTTACATTGAAATTAAGTTTTAGAAATAATGTTTTATAGAGACTGTTCGTGACTATGAGCTCCAGTATCATCACAGGATGGAACAGGAACGAGCGCAGTGGAATCAGTATCGCGAAAACATGGAACGAGAAATAGCAGAGTTAAGGAGACGACTGTCTGAAGGCCAAGAGGAGGAAAATCTCGAAAATGAAATGAAAAAGGTATGTTGAAATCGAGCTCACCAGCTTTTGTTTGATGGATTCGTGTTGTTACCCATGTGTTTGTTGCTAGACCATGCTGTAAATAGCCTGGTTCTGCCAACTTTCAGCCCATTCTTCATGATTCACAACTTCAAGAGTCAAAATTCTGTGACTTGGAACAGTCCACAGAAGTAACTTGAAGTGCCTTGTGTTGAATATGGATTTTTTGTTGCATTTGAAGTTTTTCAGGCAGGAAGGAGATTGAACTTGTCCTAATGGATCAGGTTTGGAATCTTACATATCATATGATTAAATACTTTTGGTTGAGTGAATTCATCTTATCAAAAGGCTTCAAGGTATTCTAAGACTTTTTTTTATGCAACAAATGATCTTATATTGGATAAAGAAAAGAGTAGGCTAATATCTGATAATATGCTACGTCACTGCATTTCCACATTTTTGCTTTCTGTCAGCACAGAAACAGAGTGCTGAATTTCACAAACATTGTATGTTAATTAGAATTCTACTAGGTCTATATTGTAAAAAGCAATCAGTATTAGGGTCTCAAATTGGAATTTATTTTCTGAGACTTATAAACGAGATTTGTGAATCTTGATAGTTCTTGTTGGATATTTTCTGCTTGGTATTCAGTGACTCTTCTTTATGTAGTCCTTGATTTATAAAGATGGGGGTTTGAGTAAAGCCTATTTGATGCTGTTCTGTCTACAGAATTACTGCTGTTGGATTTTTAGGGCATAGCTTTTTTGCTTGTTTGTTTTAGAGTTTGTTTCAGCACTGCTGAGAAAAAGAATTTTGGCAGAAACTGCAAGGGGAGGATCAGAATTTGATCAGTGATGGATCCCTTACAAAAAAAGATAATGCAAATTTCATAGTGCAGAGGTCTGACTTATTTCCCATCTGGACTCAGTGATCATGTAAGAGTTGGAGCTGCAAGTTGCTCAGATGTGGAGCAGCTCTCCTAAGCTTAGTGGCTTTGTTGTTGTCCAGTTTGCATTTAAAAGTTTAGGATAGCAGATAAATACAGTCTTCAGCTGTACTTCTTTCAAGTGGAAATCAATTTTACTTGTGATCCTCTGGGAAGTCTGATTGACTTATCAGTTGGTGATCAATATGAGCTTGAAAAGCTTTATAGGTCTGTAAAGCAGAGGAACATGTACTTGATGTAACATGAGGGGGTGGGGAAATCTGTCTCCAGAGTGCAGCTTGAAATAATTGCTTAAACTGCTTTCCATGGGTTTTTTAATGTTCTTCCTCTCTAAACCTGCACCATTTTTCCTCGAGGAGACTGAGAGTAAGATCAAAATTAGGAAAAGGACATTGAATTTCAGCAAAAACCAAACAAGCAAGTCCCAAGCCCACAAAAAGCTGTGGTTGGGTATCAAAATAATGAATATTCATGCCACAGCTCTCAGTGAGAAAGGAAGAATTTTCTCCATCATTGGGGATTTTGTGCTTGATGACTAGCAATCAATTCCTCATACAAAATGGTGTTTCTGTCTAACAGAGATGAATTCATCCTCTCTCTTCATATTGTGTGTTAAAAAGATTTATTTTATCTCAAGGCATGAACTTGGGAAGAGTTTTTAAAAAATATTTTAATCTTCATTTCTAAAGAATCTCCAAACATCGCAATTAATAATAATAATAATAATAGTAATAATAATAGTCTGTGTGTTAGATCGTGTACCAGCATACAAAATCCAGTTAATCTTAAAACTAGCAGAAAACCATCTTGATGTCTTGCATTGCATTGTAGTGCTGGATGAGGTGAGAGGAATTGGAAGAGCAGATACAAGATCACAGGTATCATGTTGCAGTCCAGGATATTCACCAGCTTCTAACCTTCTTGGCTCAGTGATATCTCAGTTCAGATGTGTTCTGTTTGGTTATAAGATCCTTTTTAAACAGCAGAGAAAATCCATTAACTGTAACACCGTAAAGCAGTGTGAAGTCAGACTGGCGATGGAGTGTTCTTGCAGCCATCATGAATAATAGGAAGCAGCTTATTCAACAGCCCTAAAGATAAGGGGCTATCCATGTCCTGCTATAGATAGGTTTAAATAAACAGAACTGATAGAATAAATGAATTATAAAGCAATACTTGAAGCTGAACTCCTTCTCCCATCTGTTCAAAAAGTGTGACTGATGATTTGCTGGCTGCCAGCGTGGGGCTGTGTGTGTACGTGTGACTGTCACATGCCCCCAGTATTGAATTCACTGGGACATGTGATTTCCCCATGTTTCCTCAAAGATTTTATTTGTACTCTTTCTGCACTGATAAAATACAGCAGAAGTGAATACAGCATGAAGAAAATCATTTTTTGCCTATAGATTTTCTTGACAGCCTTTTGTAGTCCAAGGACCTGGTAGCATTTCTATATATTATAATACTAATTTATTTTTATATTATTAACATTTTTTTCTTGTCTGATCTGCTCTTGGAAGTCTTGTGTAGGATGCAGTCATCAATAAGCTTACCAGAAAATGAAAATCCAGTGAATAGGCTAAGAAACCTACATTTTAGCCTAGATTTAAAACAAGGCATGAATGTTTTCGTCTAGCACTTGTCATGTTTGATCAGGCTAAGTGTCAGCTTTTCAAGGTTCAGTTTTGGGACACCCTTTTCTTTCCCCCCCATCCATTGCTGTGAATTCCTCTAGTAGCAAATGGAGAAAATCTGAGCGTTCTCAGTCTCCGTGCATAAAATCAACCTTAATCAGGTTAAATTCTTCCTGGCTTATTAATCTTCTCATTCTGTTGCCTTGCTTTGATCTTTTCAGAACTGTTCTTTATGTCATGGAAATGTTTTTGATAGATGGGCTGTATATGATTTTTAAATACTTAGTATGCTAACACCAAAAATTGATTCTGCATCAGTAGTAACTTAATGTTGAAAAGTAATCTTCCAAAACAGAACAAAGCTGCATTATGTGTTACTTCATTTCATAAGTAAGTAAATGAATGGTCAGTAACTTCAGTAACTCACCCTGAAGTTCTTGTGATCAGTTTCTTCACGTGTGCCATGTGGCAACATGCTGCAGGACTGTTAGGCCTTTAATAACACCAAGGGTAAGCATTCTGAAATGCATGGCCCCTGAATTTTCCTGCAAGTGTTGAGAGTGATGGATTTCAATCCGATATCGATGGCCCAATCCATGCATGGATTTGAAATTTAGTTACTAATGGGTTATTCATAACTTGTGTTAATTTCAGGCCCAAGAAGATGCTGAGAAGCTTCGTTCAGTTGTGATGCCTATGGAGAAAGAGATTGCAGCATTAAAGGAGAAGTTGATAGAAGCTGAAGAAAAAATAAAGGAGTTAGAAGCATCAAAGGTAAGGTGGAATTGTAACCACGTCCCAGTCTGCGTCTTGCATCATGCTTGTTTGATGCAGATAAATAATGGCAAATTCTGTAAGAAATAAAAGTGTGTATTGTGAAGCTCTTCATGCACAATACTTTTTTTTCCTCCTGTAGCACAAATAACATATTTTGCCTATAGGCATTTCCCTGTCTTTCTGTTTTCAAGGTTGGATTACGTGTGTGTTATCCCTGCTTAGACATGACTGCATAATTTCAGCAAATAAAATGTCACTCCAGAAATACAAGTGCTTTGCACTTTGTTGTAATTGGTTTTGGTTTTCATCCCATCCCAGATTTGCCTTTTAGTTCTGCAGACTCGCATGGATTTGAATGTTGCTTAGGTTTTTTTCTTGTCCATTCCCCAACTTTCTTACAGTTAGGTTCTCTAACTGCTTCATTTTAGATCGTCTCCACATCTTCTTTTGAGTGTGAAACCCCAAACCAGACATATTGTGTAGCTGTTGGTTTATCAGTGCTGACTGAAGGATTACTTAATTGTCTGCAGTTAGATGTTTGCCTCTTTACCACTTTTTGGTGCTGCCACTATTGTGATCTAACTATAGAAACCTTAGTGAAGTTCCTTAAAAGTTTGATTTAGTGGAATTCTAATGAATAATTCATTCAGGGGAAAAAAAAAAAACAAAAACAACACCCTGCAAATGCTGCTTCAACACCGATAGCTGAGAGCCTTTGATTTCCAGAAATGAACTGCTGTCCTCAGCAGCTTTCTGATACCCAAACATGTGACCCTGACTTCTAACCAAAAGGGGGTGCCTCCAACCATTACTTCACTGAGATTGTGTATTTCACTTTTTTTTTCAGGTTAAAGAACTGAACCATTATCTGGAGGCTGAGAAGTCCTGTAGGACAGACTTAGAGATGTACGTGGCTGTTCTCAACACGCAAAAATCTGTCCTGCAAGAAGATGCAGAGAAGCTGAGGAAAGAGCTGCATGAAGGTGCCTGTCTAATGATAATCCTTTTGACTCTTGGACTCTAAGGATGCAAAAAAAAACCAACAAAAACAATCCACCAATATGTCTGTTACTTCTCTTCTGATTTCTTATATGAGTTGGACTGTAAATAAATAAATAGAGGGCATAGGGGAGAGTTATTTAGAAATGTGAAAGCTTGTGGACTGTTTATGAAAGTGTTGACTTTGGAGTCCTCTTATCAGTTCTCTCCTTCATAAATCCCATTTACTCTTTCTAGAGATGCTGTTGAATTTGTCTTAGGTTCTCGTAGTATTGCGAGCTTTATTCTTACTAAAGTGATTTTGGTGTCCTTTATTTGTGTAGAATTATGAGCATTATTTCTGTAATGTAATCTGGTGATATGTCTCCCTGGAATATCTCACTTCTGAATGCCTTGTGGTGGAATGGATGTGGAAATGCCTGAAGGAAGCAGAATCACATGAAAAACAGAATTTTCTGTTGAAATAAGCAGGGAATTAGACAGTCTTTTAATATCAGCATTAAAAAGGAGAATATTAGAGCCCATGATTGAAGTGAAGGCATTACTTTTCTAACTGGGAAATCTTAAAGTTGTCAGTAATGCATTCTTTTTCTCAAACTTGATACAGGAATTAAGAAAAATTCTTATTTCATCCTTAGTGGTTGTTGAACAAAGCCATATTGTTTTTTATTACAACAATAACTAACTCTGTTTATGAGAATGCCTCACTCAGGAGGAGTCATTACAGAATTCTGGTTCAGAATGATTCTTTCTGTTCTTGAATAGTCTGCCATCTCTTAGAGCAAGAGCGACAACAGCACAACCAGTTGAAACACACGTGGCAAAAAGCCAACGACCAGTTCTTGGAGTCCCAGCGTTTGCTGATGAGAGACATGCAGCGTATGGAGATTGTGCTGACCTCTGAGCAGCTCCGACAGGTCGAAGAACTGAAAAAAAAAGATCAGGTCAGTCTCTGCTTGTCTTGTTTTCTTTTTTCTCTCTTTCTTCTTTTTTTTAATACTGTAAATTTAGTGTAACAGGTATAGAAAACATATATTGGAGGCAAAAGTTATTGATGTGTGTTTCCAAAAAATGACAGCTGACAGTTGGAATAGAAGTTCTCCATTTGAATGACAGCTGATGATTGTAACAGAAACGCTCATTGTGTTTGAATATTTCAATACTAGTATCTGTAGTAGCCTTTAAAGTGATGTTGCTAATATTGTTAAGTGAATATGTAATAATATCCAAAAGTTAATCTTGGAGGAAGAAACTGTCATCTATGGCATAAAAAAAAATTGTTAAGGTGTTACAGGTGCTGAGATAGGAGGTTCACTTCTGTCTAGATTTTTGTGGGTTTTGGGGTGTGAGTTTGTTGGGTTTTTTTTTTTAGTTCTCTCACACTGTGTATTAGTATTTTGATTTTGTTTTCTATGATGTCTTTGTTTGATTTTTTTTGTCATATGTTACCAGGTTCTGTACAATAACCAGTGTAAGAGCTGTGAGAGCTGCTTATTTGGTAATTCCTGTAACAGGAAATTTCTTCTAAATATTGCATTATTTGATTAAAATTGTTCAACTAAGCAACAATTGTCCACTATTTAAAATAGGTTATAATTTAAGTGAGTTTGGTTGCCTTGTGGTATGAACACTAAGTGACTTTTAACCAGAAGAACCCTGAAGAGGTAACTACTGGGATTTTAACAACAACAACAAAGAATGTGAGGAAAAAACAAAACCAAAACCCCATTCTATTGCTGCCTTTCTTTGTAACAGTTTATGATGAAAGCTAATGACTACTAAAGTAAAGCTGAATCTTGCTTATATAAATTCATTTTTTGTCAATTGATTTCCAGGAAGAAGATGATCAGCAGAGACTTAGCAAAAGAAAGGAGCAGAAACAGAAAGATTCAGATGATGAAACAAAAGCTACGTGTTCTTTAGCCCACGAGGAATCCCTTACCCAGTTCTCTAATGAAGAGGTAAAGCAATTCAGAGCAGCTTCATGTACTTGTTCATTCCTCAGGGTGATGATTACAAATACAAATACCCTCTGTGCCCTTTGTTCTCCATCTCTTATAATTCATACTAAGCAATAAAAAAACCTTTTGAGCTGCACTTGAATACATAAATTTTAATGAAAATTGGAAAATGATTCTTTAAAATCATCTGAGAGTTGCTGTTAGAAACTGTATCTACCTTCTGCATTCTGGATGTTAACTGCTGTTAAACTCTTTGCGGATTTACAACCACCTCCTAAAACACCTGAATTTTCAGCATTAAACCAGTTAAATCTGAACAGGAACCGAGCATTTTGCAGCTGATTTGCTAACTTATTTCTTGAATTCTGTACTAAATTTACACTGGTTAGGCAATTGTGAGGTCACTGATGGCAAAATAAGTCATTTATTTTAGCCTGTGCAAAATAGCATGTGTGCAAGTCTGTGTGTTATCTATCTATCTATCTATCTATCTATCTATTTTATATCAAGATGTATCCAACTGTGCAAGCTGGGGATTGGGCCAAATCTGTTCAGCAGGCAAAAATAAGCTTTTGTCAGTCAAGCCAGGAATTGAGGCTCAGCACCAGGTTTTTGCTGAAGCCACTTGAGTTGTGTTCGTAGCTTCACTGCACAGCCAGAACAAGTGATAATGCTGGATGTGGTTCGTTAGCAGGTGCTTTTGGTGTTGTAGGAAATGGTGTTCTAGGACAAGCTGAAATTGCATTTGAGATTTGCTTAAGGTTTTCACTTGTGAAGCAGAAGGACCACTGTGCACACAGGTTGGAGCTTGGAAGCAGATGTCAGAGTAGGCAGTTATTTCTCCTCTTCCACTGTGTTTTGCTTGCTTATCCATTTTGCTAGTCTGTGTTGGACCTATTATGGAATCTGATATTTTTCTAAAGAGACTTATTTTCAGTGTTACTTTCTTTACTTGCCTAATGGCAAAGCAGAAGTGTACAGTATTGAAGATGTTTTGAAAACAGTCTCATGCTTTTTAAATAAAGCATTGCTGGTGTCTTTTCAGTGCTACAAATAAATAAAAATAGATCAAGAGACTTAATGTTCCTCATACAGGTCACAGGACAGCTACTGTGGCTTTTGTTATTGACATTCCCCAGGATGTTTTTCTACTTAATCTTTGCCTCATTCCTTTACAGTTTATTTTATGTGAAAATGAGACTTTAAATATAGCATTAAAAACAAAACAAAAAACCAAAAACTTATTTCTTTTGCAATATTTTGTCAGACTCCTTAAGCAGAAGAAAGAGATACAAGAGAAATATTCACTTGTCAGCATGGAGTACATTTTAAATACATCATTCTTTGCTTGCTTATACATTGGTGTTAATTTTTTTTTTTTTAAGTTGAGCAGACATCTAAGCATAGTTCTGAAAGTGCAATCCATGCACTGTTTCTCTGTTCTTTGGATTACAGTTCTGGAAGTGATGCTGCAGGTTGTATCTCTGTTAGTGGAAGAAGTGCCTTGTTTCAAATACTAGAAGATGTAAGGTGACAGTCTCCTTGTAAGGGAGCTGGCAGGAAGACAGATTCTTACAAAAGCACTCTGTTAACAGAAGATTATTTTTCTTTAATGGTGGCTGGTACGTTTCAGTTCTGTATTCTTTTTTTCTGCAGTCTTCAGTTTAGCCATCAGATGCTTTTACTAAAGCCAATTTAAGCCTCCTTTTGATGCGCCTTATATTTGGTGTCCAGCATTTCTACTTGTACCATGCTTCTAGAGTGGAGTACGTAACTTCTTCCTTATTTTTCAATTACAGGTGCATTTAAATAGCACCCACAGCTCAGTCCATTCGTTGGACGCTGACTTGCTTCTGTCTTCTGGTGAATCATTCAACAAATCAGAAAACGATATGTTTAAAGATGGACTACGAAGAGCACAGTCGACAGACAGTCTAGGGACATCTGGATCTTTGCAGTCCAAAGCTTTAGGATACAACAACAAAGCAAAATCTGCTGGGAACCTGGATGAGTCAGATTTTGGACCACTTGTTGGAGCAGATTCAGTGTCTGAGAACTATGATACAGCTTCCCTTGGGTCTCTGCAAATGCCTAGTGGGTTTATGTTAACCAAAGATCAGGAGAAAGCAATCAAAGCAATGACACCAGAGCAAGAAGAGACTGCTTCACTGCTTTCCAGTGTTACACAGGGAGTTGAAAGCGCGTACGTGTCTCCTAGCGGTTACCGCTTGGTGAGCGAGACAGAGTGGAATCTGCTGCAGAAAGAGGTGAGTGCCCACCGTGCCTCCGCTGTGAGCATTCCACGCGTGGCAGGAGGCTGTGTGTTGTGGGCTGCCCGTGGGAAAACGTTGCTCAGTTCTCCTGGATGTGCTTTACTTGCAGTCAGGAAATATGTGGCATCATATGTAGCTATTCACTTTTTTCTCCCAGAATATTTCTATAGGTTAAGCACGCTTAACATAAGGAGCATGCTTCACGTGCCCAAGTCAAGCAAGTCAGCTTTATTTGATGCAATATATTTAGGGGAGGGTCTTGCAGAAGCAGCTGTTGATATCATGTGTGGAGGGAGCTGGGGATGGCTAGGGAGGGCTGAAGATTAACAAAAGGATCTTTTGTTATGCTGAGGATATTTATATTTACTGAGGATTATGTGCAGAGTGCGATTTAGAAATGAGCAACCAAGATATGCATAGCACACGCAGCTAGTACAAAGGAAGCTTCATAACATTGTCAGGGACTTGCATCATTAAAAGCCAGTTATGAGAGCAACAAGCAACAGATTAGTGTTAATGCTATGCCAGCTTCAGTATGGGTGACCAAGGAAACTGGTGCTTCTGGGTGTTCTGCCTGTCAGTTTTACAGCAGCTTTGTATGATGCCAGTTTAAAGCCTGCATTTGGCTTCCTGCTGAAAAGAGCATTGTGTGGCTCCTGTGCTTACTGTTTCCAAAGAGAGGCCAAAGAGGTAATGCTTCAGGGGGAAAAAGGGAGGCAAAGAGAAGTCAGAAATGGGTAAAGGCACGACCAAGGTGCTGGGGAAGTGGATGACAGAATGCAGGTGGAAAAAAACAAGCAAAGGACAGATGAGGTGAAGCAGTGATGATATTTTATTTCCTCAGCTTCCTGAATTCAACTTATAGGTAAATCATAACTTAAAAGATCTCTGCAAACCTATTGTAAAATTGCTGGGTTTTGTCTTGTTACTACTTTGTAATACCTAGAGGAAGAGTCTGTTGTGCTGCAGTCCTCTACTCTTGAGTATTACATGCCCTGCTGACATTTGGATGACATTTCACTCCAACCCTTTTGTAGAATTTGGAGAAGAAACACCCTGTTTCCCACTTATTTCTGGAGGCAGGAGGACAGGCAGAGGGCATGCAACTGCTGCTCTGTGTGGGAGGCACATGGAGCAACAAATACAAATGAGCCTTCAGTGCAGCCCTCACTGCAGTTAGAACTTGAAGAAAATTCCCCTTTGTACCCATCATGGCTGGCAAACTGTTTGTTTGCTGCACACCTGGACACTTTTTTCCCCCCTACTGTTTGTTGTTTTGTTGTTTGTTTTAAACTTTTCTTTCACTTTCTTCTTTCCCAACTATTATTTTAGCTGTTATTCGGTCTCTGATATTGAGTGTAGTGGAGAAGAGTATGAAACTAAATAAATAAGAGTCTTTTCTCTGAAATGTCTGTTTCTACCCAGGTAGTTATATGGTCTGTTTCAAAAGGATGCTCTAAATGACCCAATGAATTCTTGCATGTCCTGGCTTACTGCTTTTGTGCTAGTAGTAGGGTTTGTGCCAGGAAGAGATGATGCACAGCAGCTGCTTTACGTTATCTTGTACTTCTACAACAACTTATTCTTGCTGCTACATGATTCTGCTGCTGACTCTTATCAGTAACAATTTATGAACACACAACACATCTGAGAGTTTGTACCACTCCTGCAATCCCTGAAGAAGTTTGCAGCCCTCGTGGCAGGTGACAACTCTGTTCTCCAGGTGCAGAATGCAGGGAACAAGCTGGGTAGGCGCTGCGATATGTGCTCGAATTATGAGAAGCAGTTGCAAGGTATCCAGATTCAGGAGGCTGAAACAAGAGACCAGGTAGGATTTCTTTTCTACCTGTAGCAAGATTTTGATAGCTGTAGGAGTTATAGCATGCAACAATGAGCTATTTGCTGTTTTATTTGTTGCTTTTATCTTGAACAATGCCAGCATACTTGAAATCCAGATAACTTATGTAATTTTATTACCATGACAATAATTTGTTATATGGTGTACATGACAACAAACCAGTAAGTGTATTTCTTAAATATTTACCACAGAAAACCATTTTACTCAGTGCTACAAAATCATGTCTTAGAGGCACTGTTCTATAAAAAGATGTTTTGCTCATGCTGAATTCAATGTCTTTCATAATTTATATTTTAAAATGCTTCTCATGCATTAAATTCTATTATCTTTGATACTGCAAGAATTTTTAATAGTAGGAAAAATGAGAGGACTTCATCCTGGCATCATAAAATGACTGTAAAGTACTGGAAAAGGTTTGTTTCCTGCCATATAGTGAAGAAAAAATTTCAGATTTGTACAGAAGGTGAGAGTCACATTCTGCTTTGGAATAAGTGATTGAAGTCATTACACAGCAGTGCTCCAGAGCTGTTTGATGTCCTTTTTCTTCATAGGTGTAGTCAGTGATGCACAGTTTTTTTGGAACAGCAGAACTTCTGTGTTGCATAGTATTTTGAGGGATTGTTTTTATTGCTTGGGGTGGGATGGACAAGCTATATTTCTGTTCAGAGAATGAGTACTCCCCAGATTTATGGAAAATTATTTTGTTCTAATAACATAGGTGAAAAAGCTGCAGGTGATGCTGAGGCAGGCTAATGACCAGCTGGAAAAAACAATGAAAGATAAACAGGAACTGGAGGAGTATATGAAACAAAGTGCTGAAGACTCCTCTAATCAGGTACAAGCATTTTGTAAAGAAGCTGGTAGGAATCAAGAGACGTTATTCAATAGTGTGTAACAACAACTCTTTTTTGTCTTCTGTTGTTCTTGGGTGAACTACCTGCTGCAAAGGCAGCAAAGATGACCATTTCTGGGGTTAGCTAAAAAAAAGGAAAAGAAATGTGACATCACTTTACTGAGAAAGCAATTAACAAGATCAATTTTAGTAGGTTAGTTTGAAATGGCAAAGCATATGTTAGCAATTATAACAGGGAACTTCAGAATGTTGTTCTTCAAAATCTGTTCCATGCTTTATATCTCTGTATGTGTTTATTTTTGTTTGATTGTGGGTTTTTTCTTGTGTGTTTTTGTTTTTTTAAGATCTCTTTGCTAATGGTTAAATGTCAGAAGTCAGAGAATTTCCTCAATGAGCTGCAGCAGGCGTTTTCTCAAGCAAAGAGAAGTGTGCAGGAGCAAATGGTAAGACAGCTTAAACAAGAGATCACTTGAATGACACTGTTTGTCTAACCTCTGGGTCTCAGAGTGCTTGTAAAAGACTGCCCGAGTCTGGCTAGGGAGTGCTCTGTGTTATAACACGTAAAAATACTGACCATGTGAGCTCTGATACAGTCTCTGAGGCCAGTCTATCACAAATCAAATGTGTAGGCACATAGATGAATATCAAGCTTACTAGACAACTATTTTTCTTACCTTTCATGTATATTTAATATCCCATTTCACCTCAAATCTGAAGACGAAGTAGACTTTCTTCAGCTTGAGATGAATGCTCAGTGTTTTAGCAGGTCAGACTTAAAATATCAGCCCTGACACCCAGAAAGTGGTATGTCTGGGAGCTTACTATTTAAAAACTATTTTGAGTCTCACACAGGAATTATGCCAGGGGACAGGAATAGGACCTCATTTTCTAGGGCAGAATGAAGTCTGACTTCCTTAAACCAATCAATTCCCTTCTGTATTGGAATCAGGCTTCTTCTTTTCTCCTTCCTTATGCAGCAGTGCTGGGAGGAAAGATTCCTTCTTCTCAATCTCAGTATTGCATTTCTGGCATCCTGCAGGATATCACTTGTAGATACGTTCTGTTTGGTGTTCTGTGTGAGGTAGTGCCTGCTGGAGATGCAGGAGATTCAGAGAACGTATTGATCTGCGTTTCCTTTTCAGAAGTGTCCACCTACAGTACTCATACAAAGATGTCTGAGCTGTGATTCCTCTCAAAAAATTTCACTGGATTTATTTATTTTGTAATGCAGGCAAAACTGTTTTCTTAATACTTGTTCTTTGCAAAGGATGAGCTGTTTGATGTTAGAAGGCATAGGAGGCAGCCTCCACCGCTGAAAATTTCAGGTTGAGTGTTTAAGGTTAATAACCTGAGCTTACAGCAGAGCTGTTACATGACTTTAATAAACAGCTCTGGCAGTTTCTGAAATGTATTTTCTGCATGAGCACAGTTAGCTAATGGATAAATATGGAAGAAAACTGGGAAATCTGTCAGTCCTGTATTTACTGCTTGCTTCTTTTCATCCGCCTTTATTTCTAACTCGTAAGCCAGGCAGCAGAGGGGATTGATAATTTTGATCCACAAACCCATTTGTTTCCTTTCTTTTACAAAAAATCCACCAGACTTTTGAAAGCAGTGATAGTAAGTAGGGCATGAAGAGATCTGAACATGATCCTAAGTGAGAACTTATGCTTTTCCTTTTACTGGAAGGCTGTCCTGACGCAGTCAAGGGAGCAGGTTTCAGAAGAGTTGGTGAGACTGCAGAAAGATAATGAAAGTCTTCAAGGAAAACATAGCTTACATGTGTCTTTACAACAAGCTGAAGATTTCATTCTACCAGAAGCAGCAGAGGTAAAACATTTTTAAATCATGAACACAAACAATACGTGTGACTTGTCACTGGAAGATGCTTCTTTATCCAAAAACAGCCTCAAAGCAGTATGCTGAACAATATTTGGGATTAGAACCCGATATTCTATGATGTACAGAACCATTTATCTGATTCCCACTGGTGATTGTGAGCTGTGTTATGAATGTGCTTCAGAGTATAATTTCTGTTATTCTGACCCAACAGCTACTTAATTCTTAATGTGCAAACCCCTCGATCACCACAGCTCCATTGCAAGTGTTGATTCACTAAATTAAGTCCATTGTTTTATTTTCTGCCTAGGCATTAAGGTTTAAGCCAGTGATAATCATGAGCCTCGAAAAAGCAAGAGATATCCTGTCTATGTCCACTCACTCACAACTTGAGCACATCAAGCTTAAAAGATGGGTTGGAGTAGGGAGCGAAAGGCAGGGGAGCAGGCAATAAATAACCCTATGGAGACAAGCATCTTTACAAGCTTTTCATTTACCATGACCAAGTAAACTCATTGTAGTTCTGTTGTAATATCTTGCGGGATGCAAGATCTGGTATGGTGGAGCAAACATTGGGGTAGCACAACTTTATAGAGATATGGTACTTTGCATATCTGACAATCATAACACAACTCCTTGCTCATCGTTGATTCAGGAGCTCCGGGAGCTGATTTTAAAATATCGTGAAGACATCATTAGTGTGAGGACAGCAGCAGATCACCTTGAGGAGAAACTTAAGGCAGAGATTTTATTCTTAAAAGAACAGATTCAAGCTGAACAATATTTGAAAGAGAACATAGAAGAAACTCTACAGCTGGAAATAGAGAATTGCAAAGAGGAAATCGGTGAGCAGGGGTAAAAGTCTCAAAATGGGTAATTGAAGATGCGATTTTTCTTGCATTCAAGCTTTAATATTGTTGTTTTTCAGCTTCCATTTCCAGTTTAAAAGCTGAACTGGAAAGAATAAAAGCAGAGAAAGAACAGGTAAGGAGCCCTTTCACTGTAGGGTTTTTACATGTGTTTAAACAAAGCAAATAGAATTCTTTTTTTCTGCTAGTTCTGTCAGGACTTTGAAAGCAGCACTGTTTTGGTGTCTTTGACATTGCCCACTTACTATCTGAGAAAATTACCTTTTTTTCCCAACTGCCTTAGACATATCAGTAATAAATATGTATTTGTGTTTAGTCTGCCTGCCACTGGGAGAGAAAGAGAGCTGAACTAGGGAAACTAAAATATGCCACATTCTTGTTCCTTCATCTCAATTTGCTTGTGGATGGTGGAGGACTGATGTACATAAACCTTCTGTAGGAGGGAGCACCATTATAGGCACTTGAAAATTTTCTTACTAACAGCACTGACGTACTGGATGCTCTCAATGTATTGCAACCCTCAGCAGCAACTAAGAGTGTACATACAGCTGTGTTATAAACCTCTTCTGTGACCATTTCAAAGGAAATACATTGGGTCATTTCTGGAAATCTGAAGGATAGAATTGCTGAATTGGTGCCAGAGTCTGACTTCATACTTTTGTAGGTCTGGTACTTAAAAGGTGTTTTGTCTGTTTATTAATCTGTAACCTAAAGATTAACTTAGCTAATTTCTAGCTAACATTAGGTTACCTAATTAATAACCAAAACGTTAGCTTTGGCTACTTCTCTCCAGCTCTGAAAAAAAAAGAGAGAAAAACAGATTGAGCTTTCTGTATCCTTAGAAGTATTGCTTAGGTTCATTTCTGAATCCCTGGAGAGGCACGTAGACTTCCTGAGTGGAGGGACTGTGAGAAATGGAAGTGCCAGAAATTTTGGTTAATCGTTTTGCTTTGTTCTTAATTATATAGTTAGAAAGTTCTTCACAGGAAAGCCTACAGCAGCTGGAGAGTCTGCAGGAAACAAAGAACACTCTGGAAGAACAGCTGAAGAAGGAAACAGCAGCAAAGGTAGATATGTCCAGGTTATGTACAGTAAAGTACATAAACATCTTCTTTGATAATCAGGCTCTATCCAGAGGATATATCACTACCTAAGAATGGGAGAGGAAGTTTTGGAATGTTGGTAAGATTCTGGAGTGAAATAATCTCTGCTGTTTTAAAATCCAGTTTTAAATCTTCTGGATTTAAATCCTTGTTCCCATCACTTAGCACTTGGAGTTTTAAAGCACTGGATCTGAGTTGCTGCTGACTTGAATATCTCTTTTGGGTTGTCTTCCAAAGATAAAAATGAAGAAAGCTTCTTGATCAACCAGCATTGGTCTGAATGCTCTGATATTTCTGAATAAATGTTATTGTTCTGTTGCCGAAGGCAGGAGCCCTACTTCAACAGATAGAAGAAGAAAAAGAAAAAAAAGAGAAATCAGATCACAATTATTATTTCTCTTCTCTCCCTCCCCCAAAGACTTCTTTGACTAAAATTAAAGATAGCAAGATAATTACATTTTCATCAGCAGGTTACTGCCCTTCATCTACAGTCAGGTTGCAAAGAAGCTCAGAATGATGCTTTTTCATTTTGAGATCCCTCAGCATACTGCTGTTAAAAGACATGGGACTTTTTCATACTTGAACCTATCTAATCATGATAATACTTGACTGATGAGTATTAGCCCCATATTTTGCATTTTGTAAAACTGAAGTGTAGACTGACTGGATTAATTTCTTGCCAGCTCACTGATAATAACCGTGTTTTCTTGCTCCAGTATTGTGCTATAATCAGTTTATGCAAGTTTCTCTTTTTTTTTTTTTTTTTGTGTGCTGTTTAAACGTAGTATAAAGGCTCTTTTTCTCTGCAGGCAAACCTTGAGCAGCTGGTGTTTGAAGAGAAGAATAAAGCTCAGAGGCTGCAGACTGAATTAGATGTCAGCGAGCAAGTGCAGAGAGATTTTGTAAAGCTTTCTCAGACACTTCAGGTAAGGGCAGTGCAACCTGTGAGGTGTGTCTCTGCTTCTATGGAGCTGAAATAAGTTACAGCAGTTAAAATTTTTCCTTGTGTTGATAATTATGAGAAATCTTTAGAGTTATTAGTGTAGTAAACTGATTAGGTATTGCTAGTATAATATTTATATCAGAGGGTTTAATTCTGATTATTGATTTCAACCTGTTCTCAGCAACGAAGATGTACAGTTACTGTGATAAACTGTAGAGAGTAATAAAAGACAGTAATTTTGGGTCCCAGCATTTCATCATTTCATTGTCCATTTCCTGACTTCTTTACTATATGACACACCTTGTTGCATTTTATAATGTGAAAAATTTGAGGACAGAATCAGGAACTTTTACTGCTTGGTCCTGAATATATGGAATGGTTCTTCTTCATGCTGTACTTACTGCTTTCTTTTTATGCTATCCAAGTCTTATCCTTGTTATTGTTGCTTTTCTCTCCTTGTATGTCCTCCAAGAGGTGGAATATATGGCACAGTGAGTTCTGGCAGGGGTCTTCATCAAGGCTAAATCCAGCTGATCTCTCTCTTACTGTTAACAGTATAGAGCACCAAGGGAGCTGTAGATGCAGTGTTTGCAGGATGGTGTTATCCTCAGGGGGCAAGGTTAGATAGATAATTAGAATAAGAATAAGAATTCTGCTGGCTGGTGAAATTGTTTCTTGCTTATTATCATCCTCCCTTTCTAAAGTACAGCATGGGCTGGTGTGTGCAGTTCCAAGAGCAAAAATACACACACTACTTTGAAGACATGCAATGTTCTTTCAAAACCTGCAGGCAGCGTGGAAGGCCTTCAGTAGTTACCTCAGTGAGCGTGTTGTAGCTGTGTACTTTGTTTTTCTGCCCCTAAGCAGTCATTACATTTTAGCTTCTGTTTATGTTTTCAATGTTTATGCAATGGTTTGTGCTGTATCTGCTGTCCATAGTACAAAGTCTGCTGTCTAACACAAGAAGAGAGATTACTAGTGAATTTGGGTATCTTGCTGCTGGGTGAGGTGTCGACTGGCCAAGTTTAGGTATCTGCAATGAAGGAGAATTAAAAATCAGTTAACCAGTGGCTGGGAATTTACAGCAGAAAACTCAGATGCTAACACGAAGCTTGTTCCCCCTCCAAATAAATGATGATCTCTTTGCATTAATCTACTTGCAGTTCTGCTGGGGATTTTTCAGCATGAAGTGACTTGAGAGTTTATCAGAAAAGCAAGTAACAGGATTGCACTTGGCAAAGGGAGCTCCTCTGGAAGTGTTTTAGCTTTAATCTTGAGAGGCCTGAAGGTGTGTGTCAGGCATGTCTGTTACTTCCATGAAAGTTTATGTTGCTTGAGACATCTCCTCCAGTTTGCCTGACCTCTGTGGTGAGTGGCTGGTTATTAGACAAAGCAGAGGGAAGATGGAGGATTGCTCGGGCACTCTAGAGTGTAGCCTGTATCTTAAAAACGCAACCTTATGTCTTTCCACCACACATTCTTGGTTCTGAATTAAGTTTGTGTTCCTTCAAGCCTTGCATTTTTCAGCCAATGATAACTTGATGTCTCGTCTGCTTGTGCAGGTAGTAGGGGTTGCTAAGTTCTAAATGTGATTGCTCAGTTCTGGTTTTACTCACTCACTGTGTCTGTTGGTCCTCCGTAGGTGCAGCTGGAGCGGATCCGGCAGGCAGATTCCCTGGAGAGAATCCGTGCAATCCTGAATGACACAAAACTGACGGACATTAATCAGCTTCCTGAAACATGACACCCTGAGGAGCGTGCTCCAAGGCTGCGTTTGGGGTTTTTAACTCATCTTTATAGCAACATTAATTATTATTTAACTCTAACTGAAAGAGCAGAAGACAACAGAGGGGAGCAATGACTAAGTTTTGTTTCTAGAGGGGAAAAGGTTTCGTGCTGGGCAGGAAGAGAGCACAAGAGTGACTTGTTGTGTAGGAAGGAGAACTTTCTAATGGAAACACTAATGGGTGCGGTGTTTCATGTTCCACTGAGTGGGATCAGTCCTTACATTCTGAAAAACTTCCCCTCTTTCAGCCAACTTCGTAACCTGATGTAGAATTTTGGAACATTTACCCTCTGTTTTTTCCCTTTTTCCTTTCCCCCCCAATACTGTGATCAAAGTAGCTGCTGGAAACCATATTGTCCCTCCAAAACATTGAAGAGCAAAGTGGTTGAAGTTTTTCTGTTTGAATAGTCAGTAACAGTATTCAGCTAGCAGAGAGAATGAGGTGTAGAGTATGCTGTATGAATATTTTATATTAAAATATGACTTTATTAGCAGGACACTGGATATTGATCTTATTTCATAACTCAGTGTTGTATTTTTTTTAACCATTGACTTTGTGTTGAAGAATATGAATGCTGCTGAAATGTGATGGTCACAAGTGAGCTGTGTGTCTCCTGAACAGATAAATGCCAATCCAGAAAACTCTGAAAACTGTACTGAGAACGTAGCTCCTTGAAATGCTTCCTCTGGATTCTGATCCTTAAAGAAAAGCACAAGAAATGCACTGTTCTGTAATCACTTTTCACAAATGTAACTTAAAACCTGGAATTACAGCTAGTTCTTTCTCATCTTGAAAGCTGAGCAGTACCAGTAATTCCTTCTCCACGTGAAGAAAATATGTTAGCAAAAACCCTGTGCGTTGTCTGAGTGCTGGCAAAGGGCAGCTCTGCTCTGGTAGGTGGCACCAGGCATGGTCAAGGTAAGATGTTAAACAAAGCAAAGTCAGTTTCACCCTCCTCTTCTGGGTCAGTTTTAATAGTACCCAAAACAGTGATGGCACTCTGTCACAGAGCACAAACTGCTGAAGCTGCATTATTCTGCTGGTTCAAGTTGGAAAGGTGCAGTGCATCTCTTACTTAGAAGTACAGTATTGTGTTATTGCTCAGAGTTGATTCGTACGCTGTCCTGTATTTCTGTTAGCATGCATTTAAATGACACTGTGTAACGGCTAAGGCAGGACATTCTTGTGATTGATCAGGTTGTAGGTTTGGGATTTTTATATGAGTAACACGATGGTAACATAAGCATTCCTCCTTTTTCTCCTTTTAGTGGAGTTTCATGCACGCAGTTGAATAGGAACACTTTAATGTACAGATGTGGTAATAGTGGTGGTGCATATTGAGTTCTTGGACTAGTCCCTAGCAAAGACTCAATTCAAAGAGAAGAGGTTGAGAGAGCTTGTTATTGTCCAGAATTTATATCTTAAGCTTTCTGCTATTGTTTACTGTTATCTTTGCATACCATAGATCTGGTGATGATGAAAAAAACAGAAGTGACAGAGAATGCTCTGTACTGTAATGCACATAACTATATTTTGTTAGGTACTTAAACCCTATTTTAGCAGTGTACGTCTGCTACTGACATGAAGTTAAGACAGGTGGTTTTGGAGAGGAATGCCTTAAAAACAGCCAAAAAGAAGCATATGAGCTCAGTTGCTTATCATTTATTCGAAGAAATAAGGCACCCTAGAAATTAATTTCTTTCATAATGCTGACACTTCAAACCCATTCTTCTTACCTTAGTAACAACTAGAGTAATAGATGGCAGGGCTGTCATCTTCCAAATGTGTCCTTGTTTCATTTAAAAGAAGTTGAAGTGTGACTTAGGTTCTTTATCTTGGTACTTAGGTTCTTTATCTCAGCATTTACTGAACTGTGAGGTGAGAGCAGCTGCCTTCTGATGCAGAAATCTAATAGCAGGTGTTTTGCATTCAGTTTTCCAAGGGTTAGCATTGTATTCTGTTGAATAAAAATCTTGGGTGGGCTTTATTAAGGAGCTGCAGACTGGAAGGCTTTTTTCCTGCATTCTCTTCCTTCCATAAAACTGACTCCTAACTGGTTACTGGTTGTTAACTTGTGCAGCAGTGATTTAAGGAAGCCTGTTGTTTTCTGGTTAAACTACAATGATGACGTGCATCTTCTGAGCAAGCTGAACGCTTGAGGAATTGCACCTGAAGACACATGCTGAAAAAGAACTTTTAGTTGAGTTTATGGACTGTTTTTCTAATGCAAGAGAACTGTTAATGGCATTTCAGCATCCCTTTCTAGTCTGACTGTCAGTACCTATCATCAGCAGCCCCATCTTCCTGCCTGTTCTTGCCTTCCCCTCAACCATGGCCATGGCTGATCATTTTGGACTCTGCAGGGCTGGTGAGGTTTTTCCTTAGTGAATTTTTACAAATGGCTTTCTGTAGCATGGTGATGTCAGATTGCAGGTGATGATGGCTGCAGAGAGCCTTTCTGCAGTCCATAGAGGAGAGCAGTTGAGGGAGAGATCAGCCTGTGATCATTCATAGACACAGCAACGATTACAGCAGTTGCAGAATGAAGTTGTACGTGTGTGTGTGTCCCTGTATGCATGCTTGTGTGCTTTTCCCAGTGGCCAGTGATGGCCTGCAGGCCTGGTGTGAGGCTGGAGGTATGTGCAGTAGGGCTCAGAAGGGACTAATGAGCACTGAAAGGAGTGGTGCTGGCTGCTGAGTTCCTTGGCTGTGAACCAGCACTGCATGTGTCACAGGAGTGACATCCTTTGGTTTGGAGAGGAAGGAAATACAGCGATATGTGATTGTTTTCCTTTGTACCACCTTACTCCATTGTGCACCCTTACCCCTGTTTTAGTACTATGGCCATTTTGAGGCTGAGTGATCTTTTTCACCAACTGCTGGTCATCCCTTTTAAAAATTTATTTTAAAATTAGAAGCTTACCCATCCACAGAAGTGGTGGGCGATGCTACAACCAAATGTCCTGCTGGGGAAGGAAAGCACGGCTTCAGAGGTGGTAACTCAAGCTTGGGCTGAACGCAAATGTAAGAAGATGTAAAGTGGCCTTCAAAAAAGAAAATGAAAGTGCCAAATTTGCAGAGCACTTATTAAACCACTGTCAATGGAGGGCAGTTAAAAACTCTTGCTGTAAAGCTGTAGATGCTCACTCAGTGGATTATGATGATATCGCTTATAATAAATCAGAGACTAAACACTCTTCCCTCCAGTTCTTGGCTTTCTGGAGCTTGTTTTGAATGGGGTGGTAGGTTCTCCTCACTCAGTAAGAGTTTGTGTTTTTTTAACAGGCACTAATTCTAACCTGACAGTTCAGCTCTGATACACAGTGAGTGGATTAGAAAGCTGGATTTTATTTATGCAGTCTGTAAAAGGGGCAAGATCAAGTTTTGTATGCATTCCTATACTTGTATAGTCTTAATCTGTACAAAAAGTGTTCTTGCAGCATGTACGGTAACCTAGTTACCTAACAGGTAATAACAGCCCTCCTTTCCTTACAGCTTTACTTTGGCACCTCTTGCCGTGCCACTTTTGTAGCAGTGCAGTACTACTTTTCAAAACTGAGCTTGACCACGTCACCTTTTTGAAAGGGGAAGTGTGGGAGGGAGGGGGAGGAACAAGAATTACTTATTGTCCACTGACGTTTGTCTACAGCAGATAATTGGCCTTTTAATGTCAAGAGTGCCAGCTTTTGAGAAAGGCAAACTGAGTCTTTGGAAGTTAATACTGCATTCCAGTGAACCAAGCCATTGGTGTCCTGTGCAATTGTGGATGTAGAATTCTGCTGTCTACAGGATTCAAGTGTAACCATTTGTTAACTGTATTGAAGGTGTGTCCTTTATGAAGAAAGTGTTCCCAATTAAAAAAAGCTGCTGAAGTGTACGCGCTTCTCTGGTCTTTCTACTCTGCCTTCTGCCACAGGCTTCCACTGCAGTCACTGTGCCATGGATCAAAGGCAGGAGATGGCTCACAGACAAACCCCAGGCAGTTTTCTGAAGGAAACAGTGATACCTTTTCCCTCACTTCTAAGCTAGCTGTGAGTATTAACTATCGTACTTCAGGTTTGAAATAGCCTGCTGCACTGTGTCCTGCCAGGAGAAATGCAAAGACCACAGCATGTGAGGAGTCTTATGAAAAGTATTTTAATTCATAATTGATCTTTACAAAATAATAAAGAAAAGACATATTGTTCAGTGTATGAATGTTGAATATATGTAAGGAGAATTACTACGGAATAATGAAAACTTATCCAGCCTTTTATTGTAGGTTTATTCTCTTGGAGATGTTAGAAGTTCACGTGGCCTCTGATGTCATTGATCTGCTTTACCATTTCCCTTATGCGTTCTCCCCTTCAAGAAAAATAAATTCAAATAAAAAAGCTGCAAGTCATTTTTGTTTGGTGACAGTCAATAATAAAAACAATTCATAGGACAGAAGCAGAGAATGGGAATGTTGTTTTAAGTGATTCTGTTAATTACAGACTCCATATAGACTGCCAAAAGAAGACCTGAAAGCAGATTCAGTAGTAGTAGCATAATATGACCAGTGCTACTCTAACAAGCTGGCACATTCTATGCTTTAGACCATCTCTACAAGCTCCAGGTGGTGCATGAGTCAACCACATGGTGTAGAGAGGTAATATTTACTCTAGAAACCTGAAAAGGCTAACTTATGTACATGCTACATTCAAACTCTAGGAGGATCCAAGCTTGAACTTACTCTTCTTTCAGAACAGTTTGGATGCATTTGCTCTGGTAGGCACTGAGGGTGATGCTGGGTTTTCGTGGGCTGATGCCTTTTTCCATCTTTTTCTGCTGGTATTCCTTCTTCATTTTAACCTAGAAGTCACGTATGAAAGGAAGGAGTCCCAGTCAGTGTTGGTGCTGCCCACTGGAGGGAAAGCACATTGTAGCTACAATGTCACCCCACCACTTATTGACTCTGATTGCGATAAAATCAGCAAGCTTTTGCACTGTTCCACAAGAGAAGAAAACAGCAGTACAGGAACCAGAGATGGCATGGAGACTTCCTTAGCTTTGCACTAGGGTGCAGAGGTTCTATCTAGATTCATAATGAGGTTCAGAATTTATTGCAGCCCACTGCTGCTAATTTAACAGAGCAGCTTTGTGTCAGTGTGGAAGGACTGTGCTATCATTTAATGAGCATTACCAGCAACCGACCGGCCACATTTCATCTCACCTGTCTGATTGCATTGCTCAAGTGCTGCAGCTGGTCATGGATTGTCTGCAGTTCCTTCTTCATATCTCTTTCACTGTCTGATATAACAGGAAGCTGAGATTGGAAACTACGAAGCACTTTCTTCATCCTTCATGTGCAAGAAAAGATATACTGCTGAATTAACTTATAGTCCAGACTAAGTTATGCTCAGACAACAAGAGTTTTGCACATAACTGTGAAACATCTTTGTCATTTAGCTTAAGTTTTAGGAGCTCAGGACTCAACTTCCCTCACAGCAAGCAAACTCAGTACTGAATATCATCTCTGAGCTGCAAAAAAAGAATTCCAGAAAGCCAGTCTTCCAAACAACCAGCACAGTACTGCCTGCCATTCTTCTTCATTCTTTCATCTTGGTGCACACACATTCGACAGCAAGCAATCTGTGATGAAACAGAAGGCAGTCTGCACTCACCTATTCATAATATCTTCTTGCTTCTCTTTGGCTTCCTCATACTTGTCAGCCAGCCGTTCAGCCATTTCTCGCAAACTTTTCCTTTAATGCAATTGAGAAGTTTTATTTACAGTTACATCTCTACTGATTTTAGCTTGATAAATGCACACACATTATACTCACTTTTCCTCTCGACAGTAATTAAGGTCTTCCAGTTGTTTCTTCTTCTGTCCCCACAGCAACTTCACTCTTAAAAACAGACACAAAAAATTCAACCACCCCCAACAACAATCCAGCCGAGTCAGTATTTAGGCCACATAGCAAATATCACAGAAGGCACCAAGACGTGGGCAGCTGAGAACACTTCCTTTTTGGCCTAATTCTATAACATAAATCAACCACTCCAGTCAAAAGTAGAGACTTATATAATGCAATTTTTCTTTTTAGCAGGTTTGTCACAATTATTGCTGAGGTCAAAGGAGTTCCAAAGGATTTCCTGCCATGCTGAAGCACAGGAGACCAACAAGCAGACTCTCACTTGAGTGCTTCCTTGGTAACTCAGTTTTCATTTCTGGTAATCCAGAAATTGAAGTCTTATACAAACTGAAGTCACAGAATACATTTTACTCAGTTACATGAGTTACTCCAGCAGGGGAGCTTTAGTGCTGGGTTCTCAGTAACACCGTTCCACAGAGACAGCGTGCAGCACTTAACTTATGAAGGTCTTTTCTTACCTTTGCTGAATTTCCTCTTTTGCCAGATCCTGTTTCAGTATATATTCCTCTCTGAACACTTGTGTGGCTCTGCTAAGAAGCTGAAGGCATTCTTCAGGGGGAGGAGCAGCATCTTTATCAGCAGATCTGAATAAACAGGAGACAAGTTTTTGCAATCCTACTCTTCCCTGCTCCTTGCAAAGGCTGTCACTTAAGGCATTTATGGTAAGAGCTCCAAGGCCTCGGATACAAAAATGGGGGGCTAAAACTAAATCCCTTTGCAGTAATACAGTTTTCTTAATGAGAAAATCCCAAGATGTTTTAAAACAACACTCAAAACCCAACGAGACAAGGCCAGAGCAGCCTAATCTAGCACTGAGGTTATCATCACACTGAGCAGAAACCAGGACAAACAGCTTTCATGGCTGCATCCAAAGGAACAAGTCTGCTGCAGAAACTGCATGCCTATAACTGCTCTTTCCAAGCTGCTGTGGTGTTCAGAAAGGAGACAGTGAGCATGTGGCATTTCTAAGGAGTTCCCTTTTCTGCTCCCCTAGGAAAAAGTTTGTACCAACTTTAGGAGCAAGGGGTTGGCAGAATTACGCCGCAGGATGCTTTGGATGTGCTTCTCAAATGAATGCTGTGATTCAGCCAGGACGCGGAGAGGAGAAGTCGCATCATCTTTGTCTTCTTTGGTACACAGTAGAGAAGGAGATGCAGGATGGACTGCAGTTCTGCCAAAGAACATCCAGAGCACTTAAAAACCTTAAACTACAACTGACTTTAAACAGTAATTAAAACAAGGAACTCATCCACTGTGGAATTCACACATTACAACAGCAAGTTAAAAGATGAAATACTTCAATTATAAATGTAGCTCTAAGCAGGGCTGGTGGAGCTCAAAATTCCCCTCTTTGGCCATAGCTAAAAAGGGAAAAGAATCTCAAGTATCTTCTTATTTAAAAACCAGTTCAGTAACAAGGCAAGCAAGCTCTCCAATAGCAGCATGTCCCAATCTCTCTTCAGTTTCTGCTACGCAGATTCCTTGTTATAAAAGTGAAGAAAATGCCAACAACGATGTCAAAAATCAACTGATGTAAGGTTTGTCCTAACCCTACTAGAAGTGATATAGATTGGTTATATCCCCTCAGAGCACCTTTTCAGTATTAAATAACTTCTCTCTGAAGGCTTAAGTGGTCTGCCAAGGAACATTCAGTAGGCAAACTTCAGTGCGTGCTATGAGAGATGAAGAAATTTAGGGTGAAAGAATCAAATAAAATAAGAAATCCTGACATCCTTTTTGTAAGGCAGTCATGGACTTCAGTCCAATTACAAACCACGTACAGGAGTGGCCTTGTGATGCACTCATAGGTATTTGTGATGCAGATCATTGTGGGTCCCAGCACATCAGATACTATCCAAAATCCTCTAACTGGAGCAGATTGCCTGAAGGGAAGAAAACAGAAGAATCATCCGTTCAAAAAACCACACTTTCTTCCTGAAAGATGTGCAAATTCTTTGGGAAAGGCTCTGTTCACAGCAATCAGCTTAATCAGACATGGGTCACAAAGCTAAGAACCACTCCCCAGGAGTCCTGCAAAACAAAAAAAATGGAATCTGATATTCAGATGTACCAAGCAAACCATCCATCCTGAGGGAGGGAGCATCCATGCAGCTTGCCTGTGAATCAAAAGCAGAAATCTGCCAAGACCCAGAAACCTTCTTCCCTCTCCTACCACAATCCCACAGGTTCATTACTACTCACACCACTGGCTGTTTGTCATCCATTATGACTTCAGCAGCCCTTCTGACAAGATGACTCATCTGACTTGTGTTTGGACCACAAGTAATGATTATTTCTTGCATTTTAATTACATTTAATACAGAGCACTCAACAGAAGTGATTAAGCCTTATTAAAGCAAGAAGATGCAGCAGACACAGATAACACACAGCCTATGCCTGCAGTGCCTCCTGACCCTGAGTGGGGAACTCAGAGCTCAAAAAATGAGAAGATTTCTCAAGGCACAGCTTGGTCTTAACACAGGGATGAAAGAACACATCAAGGATCAGGATTATTAGATGAAGCAAGCCCCAGAGCTGCACTGGGATAGGTAAACAGAAGTGGAACTTCTTCTATTTTGACAGGTAATTCTGACACTCACAAGGAATTTAGCTTATACATGCTGCTATACATTAAGAACCTTGATTTGCAAATTACTTATTTATTTTACTTGAATCCTATTAAGTTGATTTTATTGTCTTTAATAGCAAGAATGCAGTAGAAGAGGGCAAATCATAGATGTTTTCCCAGAATAATACACTGATTTGGAAGCAGCAGAAAGGTTTTGCTTTTTACCTGCATGGCAATGGCTTTGTACACAGAATATGTTCGACAAAGCACTTCTGCTCTGCACGCAGCTCTTGTAAACTATCTTTGTCTTCTTCATCTGCAAGGAAGAGATCTGTTGGAATGCACAGCATCCACCTTGCAGGTAAGGCATTCTCAGTATTCCCCAAATATCCCCCTGCTTGCTGCTAAGAAAACACTGGTGTTCAGACATCAGCCGTTTCCCTCTACGCACAACAGTCTCACCCTCACCTGAGTCAAGGAACTTCTGCAGTTTGCTGATCCACGTCAACCCCACGCTGTGCACACCTGCTTCATGTGTGCAGTGGTATCTGGTAGGGCATTTGGGATCTGCAATTTAAACAGCAAACGGAGCATAAAGCACTGCAGAGAAAAACTCATTCTGCAAGCCTGCACAGTGCTCAATGCGTGTATTGGCCTATTGTCCAACTCACTGCAGTAGTGCCTGTTCAAAGTCTGAGCTGCATGCATTAGCCACAGAATTAGAATGCTGCACGTAGATTGAATGCATTTGCAGCATCTGTAAATACACTCTTCAGGAATTAATTAGAATTAGTTGCATTATACAATATCTGACTCTATCCATCAGGCTTCAAAGGAAGATCAGTTAATGCCAGCAGACCAGCTTCTTTGTCCTTCCCATCCTCCTGCCCTACATCAGCACCAGCTGACAGGCTCATAAACAGGCACCAACACTTCTCAGCATCACCACCCACAGCTGTACCACTTTGCTTACATGCATAGATTACCACAGCTGCAACAACTTCTGCTTTCTAATCCACAGCTGAGAGTTTTCTATTACATATGTGCCCGTCTCTAAATAGCCTTGTGACAATTCCCCTGTGACTGTGCACATTTTCCACAGCTTTAAGACATCAAGCAAATGCTTATCCTGATACTGCATTATAATAATCAGGATAATGCTTATCCTGATACTGTTTGTGACAACAATAATTTTTAAATAACCCGATTGTAATTTCAAGCAAGTAAAAGACAACAACTTGAGCTACACAACTCTACCTCGATGCAGTTTGATTGGGCAAGAGAAATCAGAGTCCAAAGGCTCTTCCTCATCTCCCGATGCCAGTTTCAGTGCAAGTTCCAGCTCAACACATTCAAACACGTACAGGGAAGGAACAAGATCAGATCTCGGGTCCCACAATTTTTCTGACTGTAAAGAACATTGAATTCTTCGATAAGACATCATTTAAACAGAAATAAAAGTGTAAATAACACTGAGTCACGTATTATAGGTAGACAAGTGTATTCATTGTTGGAGAAATTCATTAAAGTCCCCCTTTTTTTTTTTATCATTTAAGAAGCTCAGTAACACATGGTTTCTTCAGAACATCCTCTTTCAAATAGTTCATGGTAAGACTGAAATGGCTGCACCTGCAGGATACACACAGCTGACCTTTACAAGAGCACAGGAGGATCACAGGCACCGGCTGGAACAGGAGGACTCACCGCCTCATTACAGGAGAATGCAGCTTTGGCACTTGCATTCCCCTCGAGGCATTCTGCCCTCTTGAAGGCAGGAACTTTAACACAAAAATGTTCACAGAAATAACAACACAGGTACCTGCTCCTCATCCTCTTCTGCATCCAGCACCACACAGTGATAAAGCATGCCCGATTCAGTGGCAATCACCAGGATATTTGGAATACAAGGCAGGCACAGGACAGCACAGGCATCGTAGCCATAGTTGTCTTCTGCAGCAGGGTGCATGGGCAAAGGGCCGAGCAGCTTGCCAAGATTTCCAGCACTGGAATAGAGGAGATGCATTCACAACACAAAGTGTAGGAGCAGAGTTCCCATGGCCGCCTGCAGGAGTTTACTGAATGATAACTAGAGAATGAGGGTGATTAAAAAATAGACAACTAAAACAACAAACGCAATAGTTTGGAGTTAGCGTGTTATTCTTGGATTTAAGTCTACCAGCACTACCACAAAGAGACAAAACAAATTACAACACAAACCAGCCCAGCACCCATTACAGAATTCCAGCGAGGTGAAGAGGTGGCTCTGGAACCAAACATACAAAGACTCTATGAAACTTGATGGTGAATGCAAGCCTACCTCTGCAGCAGGTTGATATAAGTGAGGAATGTCTCTCCATTTTCATATAAAATGTAAAGTGGAAAAGCCAGCACTTCTTCACTGCCTCGCTGCCCAAGAATGCTCACTGGGACAGGCACCAGCGGGCCGAAGTCAAACGCCACTGCGGTCTCTCCCAGCGACGCTGTGTAGGCTCTCCTGGGGATAAGCAGGAACAAAACTGAGTCAGCAGTGACTGTGACAACACAAGCATTTACTGAGATCCATCTGTATGTCAAATTACACCTGCCCATCAGTCCTTTGGTGCACGCTACTTTCAGCAACAGAAGCGCACAGGGAACACCCCCCTCCAGGGCCTCATTTCTGAAGTGCCCAGCAGCCAGCCCAGCTCACAGGGTAAGGAGGAGGGCAGTGGGATCTCCTGTGCAGTACAGCAGCCTGTGACTCACACAGTAGAGACCTTCAAGTTTCTCCTTTCCAATCAGGCCAAGGAGGAAATAAAAAGATAACCTATTTCCCTGCATTCCCCGCTCAAAAAAGGCCTTAAACCTTCTGAAGGATAACATGCGTTGTTCAAATGACTGTTCTGAAGAGCACCAGGCCGTGCAGTCTGTTCCATCCTTCTTTTAGAAAGGTTAGGGAAAAAACAGAACCATTACTGTGCCAGGAAGCAGCCCCAGCACAGGAGTGTGGGAGCAGTAAGCCTGAATAAATCTCTATTGGATTTTCACACAGAATGGCCCGAGTTGGAAGGGACCTCAAGGACCATGAATCTCCAACCCCTGCCACATGCAGGGCCACCAACCTCCACATTTAATAACAGACCAGCCTGCCCAGGGACCATCCAACCTGGCCTTGAACACCTCCAGGGATGGGGCATCCACAGCCTCTCTGGGCAGCTGTTCCAGCACCTCACCACTCACTCTGTAAAGAATTTTCCCCTAACTCCAACCTAAATCTTCCTTCCCTCAATTTAAAACCATTTCCTCTTGACCTGCAGTTATTAACTCTTTCAAAGAGTTTACTCCCCTCCTGTTTGTAGGCTCCCTTCAGGTACTGAAAGCTGCACTGAGGTCACCCCGCAGCCTTCTTTTCTCCAGGCTGAAGAAGCCCAGCTCCCTCAGCCTGTCTTTGTAATGGAGCTGCTCCAGCCCCCTGCTCATATCTGTGGCTCTCCTCTGGACCCTCTCCAACAGCTCCCTGTCTTTCTTGTACTGGGAGCTCCAGACCTGGACACAGTACTGCAGATGGGGCCTCACGAGGGCAGAGTAGAAAGGGACCATCACCTCCCTGTCCCTGCTGCCACCCCTCTTCTGATGGAGCCCATTTGCCTTCTGAGCTGCAAGGAATTTTCAGGGGATTTTCAGAAGGATCTGTCACTCATTACAGACAGGACTGAGAAAACAGAACTTGTCTTGCTGAGAGCATTTTGAAAGGAGCCTCACAAACCCTTTGTTGATGATCAGGGTCTCCTCCTCAGCATCTGAGAGCGCAATCACCTTGATGGGGGTCTGGGGCACGTTCAGGCTGTAGATCCTGGAGGGAAGAAGCAGCAATGATGGTCAGCTGCAGCCCATCTGTGATTCCTCTCACCCTGCTCTGTGTGCAGCGACTGTTGGAAGGGACGCACACACAGAAAACGCGAGGCGCAAAAAGTCTTTACCTGATGGTGTTATCCGAAGTCAGCAGCACGATGTGGGGCTCCAGGGTCTCACAGGGGTACCAGGCCGCGTGCTTCAGGGTGAGGGACGTGGAACTGGTGAAGAACCGTTCTGCGACCGGGATGGTGCTGGAACAGAGCGGAGACGACCGCTGTGACCGCACGGACGGAGCGGCTTCCGAAGGGACGGGGACGGGGGGGGGAGAGCGGAGCTCGGCTCCCACCTGCAGTTCACCACGGCCTTCCCGCCCTCGAACTCGGAGTTTTTGCCCCAGCGTTTGGGCAGCTCCACGGCCGAGAGCCCTTTGGTGCCGATCAGCGCCACATGGCGCCGCGCGGGGCTGAGCAGCGTCTGATACACCTCGAACAGCGGCGGATTGATGCACAGCAGCGTCTGCAGAGACAGGAGGGGAGGGGGCCGAGACTCAGATCGCCGTCCGTCCCGCGGAGCCCCGCGGAGCCCCGCACCGCTTACCTGGTAACGGCCCAACTCCGGCTCGGCGCCGCTCAGACGGCGGAGGTCGATGTCGAGCAGCGCGCCGCGCTCGCCGTCCCATAGCAGCAGGTCTCCGTCCAGGCCCAGCAGCAGGCTGCGGATCAGCGGGGAGCGCGGGGCGGCGGAGCTCGCGGCGCCGCTCTCGCGGAGGCGGCTGAAAGCGGCGTGCTGCGGTAGGGCCGCCCGCCACCGCTCCGCCGGACCCCACTCGGCCGCCATCGCCGCCCGCCACCGCCCCGACCCGACGGCCAATCGGCGGCGCCGAGCGGAGTGACGTCACACCAACCAGCGCCTCCCGCGCGCTCCCGTCGAACTACGTTTCCCGGCGCGCCCCGGGCCGCGGTCACGTGGCGGCGGCGGGCGATGGAGGCGCCGCTCGGTGGGCACCGGGCGCTGTACAAGAGCCCCGCCGCGCCGCCATGGAAGGAGACGTACCGGCGGGTGAGCGGGGCGAGGCCCCAACCGCACCTCCCCTTCCCCGCTTCCCCTCCGCCCAGCTCTCTCCGCGTTCCTTCGCCCCGAGGCGCGGGATGAGAGCTCCCGGCCCTGACGCGGCGCCGCCGCTCCCCGCAGCGCTGCCTGGAGCGCCTGAGGAGCAGCCGGGAGCGGCTGCTGCACCGCTACCGCCGGGCCGGGCCGGGCCCCGGCGCGCTGCTGGTGCCGGAGGTGATGGAGTGGGAGTGGCAGAGCCTGCAGGCCGAACGCGACGCGCCGGGGGATCGCGGGCAGCGCGCGCTGCTGCAGGTCGGTGCGGGGCGGCGCGGCTCGGGGGAAGCGCCGGGGTTCGGGACGGGGATCGGTTCCGCTCCGTCGCCATTCTTCAGCCGTGCTTTGGAGCGGCGCCGTCCCCGAACCGGGCAAACCGCGAACGATTGAAGGCCGCTCCTCGGTGCTGCGCCTCTGTGTTACTGAGCAGAACGATGAGCTTAGGGATCTCCGTCCCGGCGGCAGCTCGGCCAGGTGAGCACGCGGCCACAACCGCAGCGCTGTGCTTTTCAGATGCCCGAGGATCCGGACGAGCTGGCGGTGCTGGATGAAATCCAGCAGGAGCTGATCCTGCAAGGTAACTTCTCAGTGCGTTTCCTGACTCTTGGAGCCATGCTGTTACTTGCTGGCCTCATCCTGCTGAGAGTGTAGCTCTGTTCCTATAAACCACACGATGTGGGGGAAACAACCTTTGTCTTTGCAGCCTCTCTGATGCACTGAAAGTGTTCTGAGAGTTTCAGGAGTTCAAGCAGCATCTGAAGCTCTATGAGGAGCTACGTGAGGCGGAGCTGCAGGAGCCCACATAAATAAACTCAGAACACTTCTGAATTGTTGGCTGGAAAGTGTTACAATCACCCCCCTGAGATTGCTGAAGGCTGTAGGAAAAAGTGGATTCATAGCAATGACTCATGAGCACAGAAATCTGATTCAAAGTAAAAAGCTCAGCAATACGGGGCTGCCCCAGCCTGCATCCCCACGGCAGCTCCACGTGTGCTTTAGCTTTGCCTAAGGTTGGTAACAGATGTGAGTTGTTTTGTTGCTCTGTTTGCTTTTTGTTGTCTTTTCTTTTTCCTCCAGAACAATTGGTTATAGAAGAATATGAGCGAAGTCTGCAGTTTGATGAAGAATGCCTCAATGCAATCCTCGATGGCTTGGATGCCAGCAACAAAATCATCTGCCCAGTGTGCAGAAAGTAAGAAAGCCCTCAGCACTGCAGTGGGATCCTCCACACTGCAGCAGTTTGGGTTTGGAAACAGGCAAAACAGCAGGCAAACAAAGGCAGTGGATTTCAACAAGATGGAAGAAGAGTGTTGTGAGGATGCTCACTGCGTGTCTTTTTTAGGAACCATCTGACTGTGAGGAGCCACTCAGTTTTTTGCCAGTGTGGGTTGGATGTCCCTGCCCAGGTGAGCTGTGCTGTGGGTGATGCACGGTGAGGTCCATGGCTGAAAGCTGCCTCTTACGAGTAAGATTTCTTCTTAACCCTTTTTTTTCCCACCAGGATATGACGGAAGAGAAGCTTCGGTCGCTTCTGGAAAACACTATAACAGAGCACAGTCACAGGTGCCTTCACAGTCCGGAGTTCACAGTTACCAGTGGAATGGAGGAGGAAGCCAGTCTTCTCATGACCTGTCTGGTGAGTCAGGTGTCAGATTCCTGCTTGGATCCACCTCTCAGTTACGTGGACAGAAGCCACGAATCCACTGATCCGAGGGGTTTGCATTACTGCTTCTCCACATGCCTTTTTGGAAGTGGTTTTAGTATGGCCACCAGTAACAAAACAGCTGAATTACACTGTACTGTCCCTGCTGGGTTATGGGATCTTTCAAAGTTCCTTCTGGCTCAAGCTAGTAAAACATGTGAACCTACTTGTGTGCACAGTGTTCTAATGGCTGCATGCTGGGAAGTTAGGAGCAGAGCATTTCAATCTTAAACATGAATATTCCTCTTTTATGTTACTACAGCTTGTCAGTTCAACTTAACCTTACCTTTTTAAGGTCTGTGACTTTTGGATGATTCTCCTGTAAGTTGCTTCAGCTGCTGCTTTTTCAGTGACTTCAAGACTAGAAACTCAACCTAGAGCTGCTATTGTCTTCTAATGTATATATTCTCATGTCTGCTGTGTCAGAAATACTTCAGGGCAGTGCTACTGCCTTAACCTGCACTTTTGATGGCACAGTCCATGTTTTATAATAAATATTTCATCCTTCATATCATCTTCAACAATGTATCACTGATTTCACAGCTTGCATTGGACTTGGTATTTAGCTTCTGGTCCCTGACAGTGTTTTTAAGGTATCGTTCTGTTCTAAAAACAGGTGCCTCCTTACAATCTCATCCACTACACTCAGGACTAGTAAGAAGTATTGAATCAATAGAGAGGCACCAAGTAGTCATGACCTATTCTGCCTCTTCTCATTGTTCTGCCCTTGGGTGCCTTCACGCTGAAGTACAGGCAGCTCTTTAATGCATGGCCACATGTTGTGCACTTCTCAAACACAGCAGGAGCACCTTCTGCTCTGCCACTGGGACTTATCAGACCTTGAGGCAACACACAGAGACAGCAGTTTGAGTAGAAGCCCCCAGCTGCTGCCCTGCCCTGCTTCTGACATTCAGCATCCACACAACTCGAATCATCCCGCAAGGAAAGCTCTCCAGCTGTGGAAGCACCTTCCTGTTTAAAACAACTCAGAGTCAGGCAACCATGATTTCAGTCATACCCCTGCTGCCACTACACCTTGTCCCAGAAATGCAATCACATACATCAGCATCACCTAGCCAGCAAAATTCCTCTGACAGCCACAGCGCTGCTGCTAGGAAGGCAAATTCAGTGTCTGAAGGAGCTACAGCAGCCCTGGAGAAAACTCTGGGTAACAGACCAGCTGCACAGCCAGATGCTTAACTTCTCAGGACACGCACAAATATCACTTTTTATGGCAACTGAGCAGCATGAAGAAAAAACGCTATTTTTGCAGGGAGTTGTTGAACAGATTTTATTTCTCACATTCATTCCTAACGGTACAAAATCCAGCAGGTCAGGTGAGGCAGACTTGAATGTCTGAGAACTTGATCTGGGCTGCAACATAACATAAATACAAATCCCAAAATACAAGTGAGGCTCCTCACTCTCCCATGATGCTCGCTTTCAAATTCAGTTACTCACTCTCTGTCTCTGTTGTACACTGTGGTACTGCTGGAGCACTGCTGTGTAATGCCCACACTCAACACTGGTTTCCTAGCCTACTGACATTTGACAAAGCTTTTAAGGTCTTCAAGGAATTTAATGTACTCCTGGTGCTCCAGTGCAGTGCTGAGCTCAATCAACTCATCAGCAAATGTGTTATCCACCCCTCGATCAGCCAGGAAATCCATTAAGTGGTCGTACAGAGCCTGCAAGCAAGGGACAGAAAACAGCCTTAGCAGAGCACAGCTGGGGATGTCTTGCTTCTGAGATGTCTGACTGTAGCTGGTCTCACTGTTTCCCATCCCATCAGGCCAAGCTGTGTCCTGGAGTTGATAAAAGGGACCATAGGAGCCCACACACACTGAGCTCTGCCTCCCCTCTGTGTAATGCCATGGGGTCATGAGGGCACGCTGTGTGGGCAGTATCTGGAAAGGGGAGTAGCTGGTGTCTCTGAGAGACTCGATCTTTCATTATCTGTACACCATTTTTTCTTGCTTCAAATCTTACTTTACTGCAATACATTTATGCCTGTGGGCTCCCCCTCTTGCTCCTCACAGGAACAGATTTGGCACTGCTTAGTGCAGTATGCCAATACCTGTCACACTGCCTCTGACAAGTAACAGTAAACAAATGCTTCGTTTTGGACTTCTGGAATAGGAGTAAAAAACATAAATCTTACAAATCTGAATTAGAAGCAGCACTGTGGGATATTCTAATACTCACTAAGCAGTCTAATATCAGTGCTTTCAAAGAGCAAAGCTTTAATCACACAATGCATGGTCCCCAGCTAAGAATGAACCTTTTGCAAGCCTGGCATTGAGAATACATGAGTGAATGCCAAGTTCTGGGATGGCAGTTTTTAGAGTCACCACTACAAAAACATAACTAGAAAACTTAGAAAGATACCTGCATGTGCTATCTGATAAGCAACAGAGCTTAAAAAGAAATAAAAACATATTTTGTCAAAGCATCTCTGCAGCATAATACAGCTGGAATTGCTTTCAGAGCGTCCATCCCAGGCTGAAACACAAAGGACAGGATCCATGCTAACTGAGGAGCGAGTGGAGAGCCAGGCAAGAAAAGGCAAAGCGCTCTGTGCAGCCCACAGCCGTGCCAGCAGCACTTACCCAGTCAAGAGAATCTGTATTGAGGGTGTAGTTGGTGTCCTTCCAATCTGATTCTCCAGTGGGCTGAAAGCTGACCTCCCTAATAGTGAAAATGTCACTTTCTTCCTCTCCCTCGTGGCCAACCTGAAACAGGAAATGAGACACAAGACATATTAGCTCTAATTACAGGGCACCATCAGCTCTTTCATCCCAAGCTGCAAATACAATGCTGCAGGCAAAACCTCAGGTACTTAACCCTTACTTAAAGCTGCTCTTCTGCCCTCCCAGCACCACCAGCAGACAGCAGTCATCTGCTACAGTTTGCAAAATAAACCACACAGATCAGCCTGTAGCTCTCAATTATATGTTCTCCCTCCTTTGTTTGGTTCTTAAATAAAGAAATCTCTGCCTCACTTTGCAACACCTCATAGCAGTGAGATTTGCAAGCTAGTGCAGCACTGCATGAAATGTGTTGTGTTTGGGTCATTCTTATGCTTGTCCCATGTCAGTTTGCCATGCTGGTCACACTGCTGTGCCTCTCTCCCTCCTCTACCACCACTCAACGAGCTGATCAGAAAGCCAGGTCAGGACATGAGCAGAAAGGAACACGATTACAAAGATAAAGATTCTGTGTTAGCAGAAAAGATAAAAGGAGACTGCATTTTCTGCACACTCATAGAACTATGGGACTACGAGCAGCAGTGGCACAGTTACACTGCAGCAGAAAGCAGGAAACACCCAGAGCTCACCTCATCCTCGGGGTAATGGCAATCAAGCACAAGGGTCTGCTTCGTATCGTCCTTAATGACTTCCACAACGAAGTTCGGAGTCGATGTGATATCGGGCTGAAGGAGAGAAGCACCCATCAGTGCTGAGGGCTGAGCAGGCGCGAGGCACCTGCACTGGGTGCTGGGGAAGGGTACATGGGGGGCTCCCACGGCCGCTCTCCCCCAGACCCAGCTGCTCCGCTGCCCTCCACGTGTTCCCACGCCCAAAAACCGACTGAGAGAGAAAAACAAAGCCTTTTTCCTTTGGGGAATCCCCTCGCCCTGCTCTGCTCCGTGCCCACCTCCTCCTGCTCGTCAGGTTTCTGCTCCTCCGGTGCTTCGTCGTCCACCGCGGGCGGGATGCTGTTGTTGATGTTGAACGTAACCGTTATCCTACAAAGGACAGGAAGAGTTAAGGCCGTCTGCGTTCGGAAAGCACCGCCCGCATCGCTCACGTTTGGAACTTTGGCGCTCACTTCTCCCCGGCGACTTTGCGCACCAGCCGGGCCTCGGTGCCGTGCACCTCCAGCTCCCAGCCGCCGGACACTTTGGGCAGCGCTTTGTGCTTCTGGATCTTCCGCTCCTCCTTGATTTCATCCGTCAGGAACTGCGCAAACGCTTTGTCCCCTGCGGCGGGAGAGAAGAGCTGAGCACGGCGACCGCCCTCCCCCCAGCCAACCCCACGTGCTGCGCGGGCCCGCCGCTCCCCCGTTCTCCCCCCGCTCACCCTCGGTGTGCAGCCCGCCGCAGCCGCAGGACACGGCGCCAGCAGAGCCCCGCCGCGGGCGGAGCAGCGCCGCCCGCCACCCGCCGCCATCGCTCCGCTGCCAGAGAGAGCGCGCCAAGGGCGGCGGCTGCAGGAGGGCGCGGGGCGGGAGGGACGAGAGCGGGCGGCGCGGGGGCAGCGCGGGGCGCAGCGAGGCGGCGACGCGTAGGGCTCGTGCGAGCAGCATGGCGAGACGGGGAGAGGCAGCTGACCCGGAAGTGCTCCGGTCGCTTCCGGCGCTCCGCCTCTCGCGCTGCGGCGAGGGTTCGAGCCCCACCTCCGGCCTGACCTTGTGGGGGAGCCGAGAAGCTTCGACAGGCGGCGGCGAAGGGGGGGTGGGGTGAAGGAAGGAAGGAAGGAAGGAAGGAAGGAAGGAAGGAAGGCAGGCAGGCAGTGAGAAGGGGAAGCAGCGCTGCGTGCCCCAACAGCGGGCGCTGCGTCACCGCAGGTGAAGCGGTGAACGTGATGTGTGAGCAAAGGACAGCTGAGGAGGCAATGGGCCGTGGCACCTCCCTTCTACAAATTGTACAAGAAAAGCAGTACTTTTTTTTTTTTTCTCTTTGTATGTAGAAATTTTTCTTTTTTTTCCCATCAATAAAACCTGCCCAGAATACAAACAATATCATCAAAAAATACCAAGTCTACTAGAAGAGCTCTCGTTTCCTCATAGACAAGCCTGTTACATCTCAGCAAACATTAAAGACTGGCACGAGACACCGGCGCCCCTTTCTGCCACCCCCTCCTCACGCGCATCCAGCACGTACTGTGATCCCCTTTTACAGAGAAACTGTTAAAAGGATGATTGTTCAAAGCCACGGAGACCCGTGAGGCCTGGCTCTCACAGAGAAGCCATTTTCCCCCAAGGTTTGTACCTGATGGGCAAGACAAAAGCCTGCGGTTCCTGTACACTCATTACAAAATAGCATACGGTCCTTCAGAGTGGGCCTTAGAGCCCTGCACCCGCTGGTCCCACAGCCCGGCTCAGTTCTTGGCTGCTCTGAGCTTCCTGCGGAAATAATCGGGCGCCGCGTCGTACAGCCAGTCTGCGTCCACCACGCACAGGTCCCGCATGTAGCACTTGTTGGTGTGCAGCAGCCCGTTGTAAACCACACAGGAGGGTTTGCAGTGGAAGAGCACAGAAGAGGGATGGATGGCCACCAACTGGTGGGAGTTCACAGTGCTGTAGGTGCCGTCCGGCTGCAGCTCGGCGGCGTTCATGAAGAGGCTGTGAGCCAGGCAGCGGCGGATGTTGGCGGTGTCGGAGCGGGAGGATTCCATGGGCAAGGATAGCTGGATGGCAGCCAGAGAGACAAAGCAGCTGGTCACATCTTACAGCACCCTGCAGCACGGGCACAGACATCCCTAACAACACATCTAACAAGGCCGGGCAGCACGGATCGCTTCCCAATCTTCCCTCTGATGGCTTCAATCCAAAAGACAGGGAGCCAGATCCTACAGGGCTAGCTGGCTGAAGCGCTACCCTAGCTCCACTTGCAGGCTCTAAGAGCCCTTCTTGTGTGAAGGATGAGACAGGCTGTGCCTGCTGCTCCACCTGGGTTGGCATCTGTGCCTTGCACGGAAGCAGCAGCCCTGGCAAGGCCTGCAGGCTCCTAAACCTCCAATGCTACTGAGCCCATCCTACCCACCTGCATGGGAACTGCTGAGTCACGGCCTGAACCTCTGACTGATCACCCGAGGCGAGCCATGAGTCAGCCAGAGGAGCACAGGTGAAGGCAATTCAGCTGTGCTGCCGGAAGACCTATTTAAGAGCTGGCTACCAGTAGGGAAGGATCTCTTCTGGAGATTGCCTCTTCTGGTGTTTTGTAGGTGAGCCCAGCTTAAGGGTAAGCTTTCCATTTATTCTCTTTTGTTATCATTGTCCACTCTGCCTAACTCTCTTGATTATATTGTGATTGTAACATCTTGATATCCATTGATTATACACCACCCCAAAAGCCCACCCTCCCTTCTCAGCAGCCTGGATGAGAGCTGGAGGCCACAGCAGCAGGCATGCTGTTTGTTATTTGTTCTCACTGTATAAACCTGCACTTGTCTGAAGGGTGGGCAGTCATTCTCACAGTGTTGAAGAACAAGTGTGTACGTGCACAATAGTGGGGAAACAGCTCCACTGTAATGGGCTTCTGAGAGCAGGCAAGATTACGTTATAATCCAGCTGGCCTGGACAACCACATTTTCTTGCTCCTAGGACATCATGCAAAAGAAATCAGCTTGGAGACAAACAGAAGAAATAGAGAAACGCAGTATGACAACAAGTTACCTTCACACAAATGTCCCTGAGCTGAGCTCTCACGTCTGACACGAGCATCATATTCCTGCCGTTGACAAAGTTCTCCTTGCACCATTCCTGCAGCAGAGGCATCAGGAGTTAAAGGAAATGCTCCTTCACCCAGGAAGCACAACTGTCTTTGGATGCCATGCAAAGAGGAATCCTCATAGACACAGTCTCTCTCAGAGAAAACTGCTAACTCATCTCCTTGTCAGACTGCTACCCCTGATTACTCCCCCTTCCCGCAGTGCCAAGAAACTGCCTGTTGTTCTCCTCCCACTCAGAGCTGCTCTGCAAGGTCACTGCCAGCTGCAAAACAGCACTGCGTATCCCACAGGCAGCAAAAACACATTACATGAGAATAACAGATGTTGCAAGAATGGGATACGCTAATCTACAAATCAACTGAAGGAATTCATAGAGGAGCACAAATAAAAAATCTGTTCTTAAATATGCTCGGTGTTTCTGTAGTGAATGGGACACGTCCAGGTGTTTAGCAGCAACTCCCAGCACCCCCTCACTTCCAGCTGTAACCAGTCAAGGAGGAGATGTGGTTCTGATCACAGAGCTGGTCTCACACAACTCTGGTAACCAGCTCCCTTCTGGGGAAACCTCTGGCACTGGAACAACTTCCTCTGCTGCCCATCTGTAAAGCACGAGCAACATCTCCGTTCTCACAGGTGCTTTGGAAGGATGCAGATGTCACTGCTGCAAGCCAGAAGAACTCACCAGCACAAACCCTGGAATCCTCAGAGCATCCTACCTTGTTGCCACTGACATTTTTGAAGGCTCTGTACACGTTGAGCAGGGTGAGGTGATCCCCCTCACTGGAGATAAATTTCTTCCTGACAGCCTGCACCTCGTCGCGCCGTGCCGGGGGGCTGTGCAGGACACTGTCCACTGATAACAGCGACACGATGGTCAGAATCTCCTCTGTGCAGTGGAACTTCGGGGACAGGAGGATGGTCTGGAAAGAACAACATTGATTTTTGGTTGATCAAATACACCCCAGGTGGGAAGGCCTCTCTGTTCACTGACAGCCAGGGAACTTTGCCAGGCACTGTTTAGAGCAATTTCACACACAATTGGGCTTAGGGACGACTGTAAGTCCTCCTGAGGAACCACTGAGCACCGTTCAGAGGCACTGCTGTGCTCTTTCTCGAGACCATTCACTTCAGATACAACACAAACATGGTGCCCAAAATTCACTACTGCATCAAACACATCCCCAAACTGTCAAACCATGCTACAGACAATCCCAGAAATAGCAAGGGAATCGACCCTGTTTCAGCTTCAGATGTGCCAGAGGAAACAAAGCAGCTTTTAAACATCTCCTTTAAATGAACAAATGATGGGCAAAGCAGCACAGCTGCTGTAAAAAAGCTGTGCTTCATTAATGTACTGCAGATACAGTGGTACAGCTGCAGTCACCCCAAATTCCAGACCTTTTTAGGCATTTGAAAGAGAAATGCCAACGGTGCTGGGAAAAGTAGGTGAAATAAAAGCAGTTCTGCAGTTCTTACTTTGGAGAACTTTGGTTCCAATGGGAAGGCTGCCATCTTCCTTCCCAGGGGAGTCAGGACAAGCTGATCTTCCTTTCGCTCCACAGCCCCCAGCAGGTCCAGCTGCTCAATGGCTGCTTGAATAGCATCTGTCAGAACAAGAAAGTTTGGGCTGTGACAGACACGAAGCGAAAGGACCAGCAGCAAACATCACTACTCTTTCCCCAGCCCAGAGGGGGACAACCATCTTTTCCAATTTACATAGCAAGAAAACAAGCAAAACTAAAGCTGCCATCTCTAGCTTTGAGCAGAAGTCATGCGAGATTCTCTATGGCTTTCTGTGGCATTGCTCTTCATGAGCAACAAGTGCTCACTGCTCTGTTTGGAAGCTGTGCTCTCCAGCTTTCTGTTGTAACCACGACTGCTCTGATGAGCAGTGAGTGAACCTGAGACTTTGGGACCACCAGCAGATGCAGCAGGGAGAGATTGCTCCCTTCTCACAGCCCTCACTTTCCATGCTTCTCAGGCTGCCCTGAAGACATTATTTTTAAGCTATTTTCTTTAAGTACTCATTTTTCCATTTATTTTTCCCCCAGGACTGCTTATGTGAGCACTTACCAGGAGATGGTTTGGACATGAAGTCAAAGGTGAGTATGTTGGGAATTCTCAGGGCCAAGAGCTGAAGCAGCACACTGGCCAAGTTACACCTGCGTAGGCAGAAAAAAACAACTGAAATTACCTCATCTTATAGGCAGATAACAGCATAAAAAAAACCCAAAACAACCTAAAAGCATGAAGAAAGTGAACAGAGTTCTCAGATCTGTGCTCTAACTTGAAAGAAACAATTCCAGGGCTGCAGACCAGTCCAATGACAGCTGGTGAAACCTGACTTCCTGAACAGTCAGACCCTACCTCCAGTTTTGCTGGACCCTGAAGCCTCTCTTAAAGCCAAGCACCCACCCTACAGATGGACTCTCAAGTATTTTACCAAGTGCCCCAATGGACAACGTGCAGATGACTCTGGGGGAGCCAGCAGGAGTGGCAAACCCTGTATTACCCTTCCCTGTGGGAAAGGTAATAATAGACTGCTAGTTCAGACTGAAAGGAAAAACTCCCTGGCCAGACCTCTCAATTCTTTGATATTAATCATTTCACCATCACGTGCTCTCACCTCTGTATTTCAGGTACTGTCATTTTGTCAAACTTCTCAAACTCATCCTCAGTGTAGAGCCGGTAGCAGATCCCACTGTCCTCTCGCCCTGCTCTCCCTGTCCGTTGCCAAGCCTGGGCCTTTGACACTCGCTGGACTGCCAACACTTCCAGACCAATTTCTGAGTATGGAAAAGCATCATTTCTGTCACTGGTTGCATAATGCAGGACCTTGGAAAACATTAGCTCATTAACAAAAAATCCCAGGAGCTTCCTGTCCAACTACTGTACGCATCAGAAACCTGGGATGTTAACTGAGGCAGCACAAAGTGTGTTTTACATCAGCTGCCAATGGGACGTATTGCTTCAAAAAACCCAAACTTCTACAACAGCATTTCCGTTGTGCCTCAGGGTTCCTCACCAGGGTTGTACTTCTTTGCTTTGACCATGCCTGTGTCCACAACAAACTTTATACCCGAAATGGTGATGGAGGTTTCTGCGATGTTGGTGGAGAGGATCACTTTGCGGCAGCCCTAAGAGGAAGAGCAAACTGGAGCAGTCAAAAGCCACCTCAGATCAGCTGCAGTAGAGAAATGCCACTGATTTCAGCCAGCACGGGTCAAGCCTTCATACTACTAGTGTGCTACAATCTATGTTTGCTATAGCAGATCTTGTAAATGAAGATCATCCCTAGCTCCTCATCAGATCCTGAAACGTGTGCCTATGCTGTTGTAACAAAATACACCACCCAGCAGAACAGTTATCAGGGCATCTTTAAACCACTTTGGTTCCATTTCTATCACAAGTGCAAGAGCCAAATTCCTGTTTATCTGCTGATACGGGGGTCCCAGGCAATTGGCACAATTTCCTTTTCTTATGGCCCTGCTAAACATATCCAGGTGCTTGGCTTCCTTAGCATTTGGCGAGCCTGCCATCTTCCTTTCTGTGCTACTGACACAGTCATACAAAACGAGGCACATTTCAATCACTCTGCCCTTTTTCCCTCTCCCTCATCTTTCCTTCTTTTCATGATCCCAGATAACTTATCCTATGGCTCGTAACTCCATCAAAGCTGCAGCATCTTGTATCACTCTGGAATCATTCCACCTGAAGTCAGTGGAGACAATTCAGACCATCAGTACAGACTGTTTTAAGACCCGAAATTCTATGGTTTTTTTCCCAAGCTCTCACACAAGCAAACAGACAAACTTGTTCTGATTGTCCACCACATTCTCTCACCTTGGGGGCAGCCTGAAAGACTCGGAGTTGTTGAGAGTAGGGCAGAGAAGCATAAAGAGGCATCACTGTCATCTGCGGGCAGCCATCAGGGAGGTGCTTGGCAATGTCTCGACAGGTTTTGGTCATGGCTTCAATCTCTTCCTGACCAGTCAGAAACACGAGGATGTCCTGAGAAGAGGGTGCTTCCTGGAGCCAGAGGGAAAAGCACGTGAGAAGTTACAATAGACTGGACATGGAGAGAGAGCTGAGCTTGTGATATCAGCAAATCTTCCAACATGTTGTCCTGTTAGCAAGTCAGCAAAGCATGTAAGACAGAAAAGACACATTCTGTGCAAGGTGGAACAGCCCTAAGATTCCGATGGATTCGCCATTGGTGAAGGGTAAACAGCATTTTACAGTGTTGGGTCTTAACGAGGATGAAGAAATCACTCAAATTCACATATCTGTCCAAAACATGCAGGGAGAGGGCCAGCAAGCTCCCAGACACGAGTCAGTAAACACAAAAAAACTCAGGTGAGACAAACATTTCTGTACGAATTAACACCAGAGAGCTTTGCATAGCAGTCTTTTTTCAACTCCAGCCTTGACACAGAAGCATTGTAATTCTACCAACAACAGCATCTACAAAGCATTAGGTGCAGAATAATAAGCACTTTAATTAAATTATTTAACTGTCCTTCAGTTCTGCATTCAAACATCTAATCCCATCTCACTGTTATTTGAACAGACTCCTACTCACAAACCTAGCATACTTTGCAGTTACCCACTTTTCCCAGAGGAAGCAGCAAGCACTTCAGGGACACCTGTGATTCAGGGGTCAAACCATCTCCAGGCCAGATGGGCTCAGAGCCTTTGCCACAGCAACCTGAGCCCCCCAGCTGACAATCTGTGGCACCAGGGAGGTGCAGACATGAGATGACCATACCTGGTGGATCTGGAAGACTGACACCAGTGCTGCTTGGAGGTAATCGCTCTGAGGCTGTTTGGTGTAGAAGACCTGAATGGGATGTTGCCTGCCTTCTAAATAGAGAACAGGAGCTCCATTGAAGTACTGGGAGAACTGATCAACATCCATCGTAGCTGACATGACGATCACCTACAGTGTGAACATAAAATGGGTGAGCACAGCAGTTCACACCCAGCAGGAGACTCATGGCCAGGACTAACCCATAGCCAGCTTCCTGAGGCTGCAGTACAGATTCAGAGCAGCAAAGAGCACACAGACTTTGAGACAGGATGATTTTTGCTTGTATAATACCAGAGCCGATAGCTTTAACAAGTGTGATGTGCTGGTATGAGAAAATGAGCAAGAAGGCACAGTAAAACTCTCTTCTGACATTTAACAGAGCTGAGCACACAAAGTAAGGTTGCACAACAGCCTGTTGAACAGACTGCACCAGGATCATACCAGTGCAGTCTGGTATGGCATCATACTTCCTACATGCCTTCCTCATCAAAACCAAGGTGCATTCATGCAGTTTATCATGTACTTGCACACTCCAAATCATGATCTGACACATACGTGCAAAGTCTTCCCCCAGTACGAGCCTTTCATACAGCTTCAATAACAGAGAGAAAGCTCCTGTCTCCAAGGCGAGTGCCAGACTCTCAGCAACACACTGTAATTTGGCCACTCTGAACTATTCAGATTTAAAGGGATTTTTCAGGAAAGGAAAATATGTAAAGCTAACATTTGAAACACAATGTAAACTCCAGGTGTTGCTCATAAGGCACAGAGTCCAAGCCCCATCTCTGCCATCCTAGCTGAACATACCTTGAGGGGCAGTTTGCCCAATTCTTTTCGTTTCTTTTGTGCAGCCTTCACCACTCCAAAGAGCACATCAGTATGGATTGTCCTCTCATGGGCTTCATCCAGGATGACAACGCTGTACTTCCGCAATATAGGATCCCCAATGGCTTCACGAAGCAGCATGCCATCCGTCAAGAACTTTATTCTAGTTTCATCAGATGTGAGGTCATCGAAGCGCACCGTGTAGCCAACCTAAGGGAGCAATCGTTACAGAGAATTTACATTTCTCACTGGTGCTGTACCACGAAGCAGAACTGCACAGTGCCACATATCAGCCAGACCAACGTCACACCGAAAGGAAGCTCCCAGCACTGTAGCCCATTAGATTTTTCTCAGCTGAAAGCTCATCAGAAACACTACAGGTTTCCTCTCTTTTAGCCGGCATTAGAAATTACTGCATGCTCTCTGAACGGTTTTATTTACGCAAAATCCTTTTCCTCCACTTGTCTCCCACAGGTTCACAGACTAGCAAAGATTCAGCACTTTGCTCTCCTTGACTTCTGATACAGGGAAGAAAAGAAGCGAGGGCTTTTTTTTGTCTGTTTTATTCATTAACCAGTATTTATCCAAATAAGAGAACACAGACAATCACCAAGTAAAGAACTACAAACATGGGTTCCCCTGAGCCACAAAAATAGCTAAAAACCATTTTTCCCATTCAAGCATATTACAGAGGACTGCCTACCACCCTTACAACTCTTAACATTTTTACCCTATCCATTCAATGAATGACACTGCAGTACTAAAACAGCTCCCTAAAGACCATCGGAAGGCACCTACCAGTTTCCCCAGCTCCGTCCTCTTCTCATCTGAGACTCTGGTAGCTAAGGAGATTGCTGCTACTCTGCGAGGCTGTGTCACAGCAACGATGCCCTGGCGGCCAATTCCTGCTTCGTAGAGATACTGAGGGATCTGAGTGGTCTTTCCTGAGCCCGTTTCTCCTGAAGAACATCAAGGGAATAGAATCAGAATTGCAGGGGCTGGAAGGGACCTCCGGGGATCACGAGGTCCAACCCCTTGCTGAAGCCAGGCCCCTCAGTGGTTCATTGTATGGGAGATGCTCCAGGCCCCGATCACCCCTGCAGCCCAGTGCTGGACTCTCTAGGAGTCCCCTTTTTTGAACCGAGGAGCTCAGAACTGGACAGAGATCTGGGAAAACAGAGCTTTCCCATCTAGAGCACCTTCAAACAAAAGGTTCCAACTCATTCTCACGGCAGTTCCGCAGGGCCGGCACCTCACCTCACCTCCCGCCGCGTTACCTCAGTCACCTCAGCGCCGCCCACCCCCGCCCCGGCCGCTCACCGATGAGCACGGCGCATTCCAGGCCCCGCAGCTGGCTGAGCAGAGGCCCCCGCGCCTGGAAGATGGGCAGCTCGCGGCGCTGCGAGGCGGCGGGCGGCAGCGGGGGCCGGCGTGGAACGGCGGGCGAGCCGGGCAGCATGGCGGGACCGCACCGTCAGCCGCTCGGCCGGAGGCGCGACGCCGCCATCTTGTGGTGTTCGCCTTCGCGCTGCGCGCTGGGAGAGGGTGAGGGCGGGCTGGGGGCGGGCTGATCCTTCACGCCCTCACAGCCCTCCTGAGCAGCGCCGCGGCTCCTGAACACGGGACGAAATGGTGGATTTCATCAGTTCCGCTATCCGGGACAGATGGAGTCCAAGCGTGGCTGAAGCAGATGAGCTGAGCTCTTGGACTTCCTTGTATTTATAAATCAACAGAGCTCCAAGGAAACCCACGGTGGCGTCCTGTTGCTGCACGGTGTTGCAGCCCTCCCCCCCAAACTTCACAGACACACACACGCTACACCCCTACCATGCTCACTGTACCACCCTTTTTCTTCACAGTTCTCAGAAACAGCTGCAGGAGAAGCTTGCTTACCCATCCCTGCCTCCAGCCTATCATACAAAAGATTAACGAAAAGAAAATCCAGAAAACATTTTATTCAACTCATTATCTGAGATACTCGAACAGTTCAACACCAGACTCCTTCTAGTGCTCCAAGGAACGTAAGGACTGCTGGAAGTGTGCCTGTGCGGGAGGCAGGCGGTGTGGCCCCATTTAGCCAACCAGAGTCACACCTGGTTGTCACAACACACAGTTTATGGGAGAAAAACCATCACAGTGTAGTAACAGCCTGCAAGTGTGTTCACAGAGAGGCACGTTCCAAAAAGATTATGTTGAATGATGTATTTCTTACACTTCAAATAAGACTGGAGACACTACCATCTCGCACTAAAAAACATTTACCACTGAAATAGGGACTTGCACTCTTACCCATCTTGAAGCTGTTTTATCCAAGAATTAAAAAAGGAGTTAAAAAAGGCTTTTTTGTCCCCTGTAAAGTTCCCCATATAGTTTCCTGTATCAAATAACTTGAAAAAAATGCTTTAGAAATCACTTCAAACAAGTACTCATGGTCTTGTTAACTGAAGTTGACAGGAAATGGTTTCCAGTTTAAAGTTTTTTGGCTCCACTGGATGAACATTCGCATTACCAGCACAGTAAATTCCCCGGCTAAGGAAGACACTGGTAGCCTGGAAGTGTCTTGGATTAGACTGCCATTTCATAAAGTGCTTGTATTCAAAACCATAGAGCTGATGAAGAGCGTTCTTTCTGCGATGGAGAATGAGGGATTCCCCGGGACAGAACTCCAGGTTCATCTCTCCCAGTCACTGCTGGGTTTTGGCACAGCCATCTGATTAGCCTCCAAGACGCTGACCTTCTCCCCACGCAAATCCTCCCGGCCGTTCTTCTGGCAAGGGATTGTAATTAGGATCATCTTCCGGTGTATCAAATATTGCTTTCCTGGAAAGCAGAAAGCAGTTTGTTTTCTTTCCACGAGAATACATAAAAATACATAATAATAAAACCTAGACTGCTCCAATTCTACGCACATCCATAAACCGAGTAGGAGCAGTACTCAGTAATACCAGCAGCGACATCTGCCGAAGCTGTGAAATGAGGATGGTAATAGCTGTATTTCACTCAATGATTACTCTGTTCATACACAGCTGGATTCTTATTCCTCGCACGCACTTTTGGTGCCACCAACAGGCAGAAGTTTGTAACCACTACTAAGCATTAACAAATCAAGGACTTTACAAAGCCCTCAGCCACTCCTCTCTGTAAGAAAGCTTCCATTTAGACACTTGACACAATCCCCTCCCTCGTTTGGCAACACACAAGTTAGATACAGAGTACAGACATACTGCAGCTCTGACTCGACTTCCCTTGCTTACTAGAAGTCACTTTGGTCGAGTTATAGAGCATTTTCCACACAAGCACACAAGATAAAGAAGCACTGCTTCTTTATCTGTTCCAAACCAGAAAGCAATACTTACAGCACAGATGGTGTTCTCAGAAGCCTTCCGCCACCAGGCTGATTGGGAAAGACATCCTCTAAGAAAAAATATATATGCCCGACTGCAATGCCTAGTACATGAAGAAAGATAAATGGTTATTTTCCAGTACTTCTTTACACCTCACAAATACTTAAGAATTTTTAGGGGAAAAAAAAAACCACCCGCTCTTTTCTTCACAGAATATATAATGAGGTATAGAATACAAAACCCAGTGAAACGTGTTGTCTCAGACGATGAGTGCAACTTACACTGTAAGACATTAACACAGGCAAAACAGGCTGTCATTATAAAATAATATTACAGCTTCACTTGAGTTAATAAGAACAGTATTACATTCTGTATCAACAGTGTCATACCAATCAGACTGTGTATCTGCACACATTTCAAGCAAGAAAGAGCCAAAGCCTCAGAAGCTCTTTTAATCGTTACAGCACAAAATATGCTAGAGTCTGGAAATCAGAAACGCCTGCTACAAATGCACTGCCTTCACATGAGACCAACTAACAGTAAGCCACAAGAGGCAACCAGCCTTTGGGGCTGTTTTTCTTGTTGTTTTTTTCTCTCCCATGCTTCTTGTTTCATTAGCCTTGTGATTCTTACAGCTCCTTACCTAGGAGATCCACAATGATGGAGTTCCCCAAAAGCAGTGAAAAGCCCATCAGCACCCAAGGTAGGAACGGAGCTTGGAAGATGAGAAGCCCAAAGAAGTTCATACGGACGTAGGGATTCCTGCGGCTCCAGACGTACACAAGCATTATTGTGAACGCCTGGCCCAAGAAAACCAAGTTTACAAACAGGCCAAAGATCTCCAATGGGTAGTTAAAGAAATTCACCAAATCATAGTTTGAGATCAAGCATGAGAAGAATTTGACAGCTTGATCTATAATCCCACGTTTTCCAAGCAATTCTTCCTTCTTTCCCACGTTCAGGTAAACCACGTTTATGGTCAATCAAAGTCAACGCCTGTGGCAGGATGCAGTGTATCCAGAGCGAGAACACTTCAAAATAAAATTCATCATGAAACCACTGAAGCAAAAGCATTTATTAGATAACCTAGGCATGATTATGCACCTGAGCAGTCCCCCAATCTACTTCCATAATTCTGTCAAGCAGCAAAAAGAATGAAAGATCAACCTAACGTCTGATAGAAGTGACAGTCCAAAGCACTGAAAGCTACTTAAAAATACTACTGCTTCTCGTGCTACAAAGAAAAATGTTCTCATCTAAGAATTAAGAGAAATGAACAGCAAATTTTGAGTTCTCTTTCACTTATCTTTTGCTTGACTACAGTATGTTGGAATAAAAACAGGAAGGATACAGTCATTAAGAGTCCTCCAAAAAGGAACATAAATACAAAATCTGCCGTCCGACCTCGAAAAGAGCCTTCTTCAAGCATCCGGCAGTAACGGTATCTGAAGTCACAGGTCAGGGAAACTGGACAACAAATGAGTTTAGACAAAGATCCCCTGGGAAAAGATTGCATTTATATGATTTAAGATTGTGTATCAGTTTAGTTCATTAACTGCCTCATCCTGCGTGCCTCAGCAGAGTGGCCAATTCCAGGATAGAAATATTACTAAGAATTTTCCCCTGGATTTCAGAACTGGATTTCAGCTGAAGGACCTGAGTTGTACAACAGATTCATGACAGCACAGAAATAAATGGCAGAGTGCTTGATATGTTACAGAGATCCCGTTGATGCCCAGGCCATCAGCTAACCTAGCATTACTGAACTCTTGGTAAGTTGGCACAGAGCAGAATTAAACCTGCTTGCACACAGAGCCATTATGGAGTTCTGCTTTCCAAGGAGGGAAAAAACAAAAGTCATGAAGGATACAAAAAGATCATGTTAAATAAAAAATTAAAGCCGACTGGTCCAAAGAATAAGTAGTTGGTGATTAACCGCCATACCTGGAAATGACACAAACACAAGGCATTTAGACGTGACAATTTATTGCTACACAGAAAAGAAAATAACAAAGTAACAGAAACCTCCCTTACAGTCAGTGAATGTAAGAGCAGGGCTCAGAGGCACACATCTCCTCCATGTGAGGAGTTACAGCCCCCTACAGCACTGCACTTCAGGAAGACTTACACGCTCACCAGATTACTTTAAAACCTGTTGCACATCAGGAGCCACTTACTTGAAAGTGTTTAAATATTAATTCGGGGTTGAAATACAGCTGGAAGGGTGTAATTAGTTCTAATTGCTGGAAAAGAACAGAACAACGAATCAATGCACCAAGCAGGACACAAACACAAACACAAACAAGCCACCAGCGCCGTGCTGCGCGGAGCCGAACCGCGGCAGTCAGCGCGCACATCTTCAGCGCAAGGCCTCGTCACGGCTCGGCCGCCCGCTGCCGTTCGCGGGTTCGGTTCCTCCCAGCCCCCTGGGGCCCTGAGGCGCTGCCCGCCCGGCGCCGCCCGTAAGGGAGGACAAGGGACGGGACCACCTCGCTGACCGAACCCCCCGCGGCCCCGGCCCCGCTTCCCATCTCACCACAGCGGCGGTGGTGAGGACGCAGGCTGTGGTGTAGGCCCGCGTCACCGGCGGCACCTGCAGGTACTCCTGCCGGAAGGTCTGGTACGCCATCTTAGCGCCCCCGCGCTGCTTCCGCTTCCGCCTCCTCTTCGCGCATGCGCGCACATCTCCCGCCCCTTCGCCAATCGACAGCCGAGCCACGCGCAGCCCGCGCAGCCATGCTGCATCCTCATTGGCCGAGCGGAGAGCGCGGCCTCTCTCCTTCTCCACAAGCTCCCCGCCCCCGTGAGCTGGAGCGTTCGGTGATTGGTCGGTGCCTCCATCCTCTCCGCCACCTTCTGGTCGCTGATTGGCTACCGTTCTGAGGGAGTTCGAACGAAGCGGGAAGCTCGACTTGAGTAGATCGGGCCGTCTGAGGGGAGCGGGCGGGCGGTGGCGGAGCAGCTCCTTCCCGTCCCAGTTTCCGTGGTAAGAGCGCGAGGAGGTGAACCGGCTCCCCTCCGGCTCCCCGCGCACTTCCAGGCTCCGACCACCCTGCCTTCGCCGCCCCCCGGGCCGCCCTCCCTCCGCCATGTCGGTCCACCCCATGGCCTACGAGACGCAGTTCTTCGGGTTCACCCCGCAGACGTGCATGCTGCGCATCTACCTGGCGTTCCAGGATTACCTCTTCGAGATGATGGTGGTGGTGGAGAGCGTCATCCTGAAGAAACTCGAGGCGCTGCCAGACGTCCAGATCAGCCGCTTCGAGATCCGCAGGAGCACGGAGAAGTTCCTGCACTTCATGAAGGCCCGCTTCGACCAGCTCTTCAGAAAGATGGAAGAGGTGCTCCTGCAGCTGGTGCTCAGCATCCCTGACAACGTGCTGCTCCCCGAGGACAGGGTGCACCAGCAGTACCCCTACAGCCAGGAGGAGTTCCGTGCTCTGCAGGATGAGATCTCCCAGCTGCAGCAGCAGTGCAGGGCCGAGGCGGCCGCCGGGCAGGCACTGCGTGCAGAGCTGGAGGAGCAGAGAGCTGTGCAGGCCGAGCTGGAGAAGGTTGTGCAGTGGTTTGATGGGCTGGAGAACGTCTGCAGGGAGCGTGGCACCAGCAACTTCAAAGAGAGCTTGGTGTTCCTGACACAGAACTGTAAGAAGCTGCAGGATGTGCTGAGAGACGTTGAAGGGAAGAGTAAAAAAATAAAGAAACAGCAACGGTTACTGTAATGGAAAACCCCAAAAGGCAACAGTGAACATTGGGATGGCTCGCTTCAAATGATGGGGTTTATCTTTCCAAAGCATCTCTGGTGCCTTCCCTACACAGTCCTGCCAGGATCCACACTGAGTGCTGCTGGAGAGAGCTTTGTGGAGCTGTGTCACTTTGCACCAGCCCAGCAAATACGGGAATAAGGGACAGGAAAAGCCTTGGTTGTCTGGGGAAAGACAGCTCTGACAGCAGTGCTTGGGAATGAGTCCTTGGTTGGATAACATGACACCTTCCTGGCCTTAATGTTGTTTGAACAACCTTGACATAAACAAAGCATTTCTGTAAGGTTATATGAATACAGAGGAGAAGAGGTGGCTCGTGGTTAAGCAAGGAGTGTGCTGTGCTGCTCAGCCAGCTGACGCAGAAGCCACAGGAGGAAATCAGCAACTCAGCCACTTTCTCCTACGTCAGTTTATGTTGATTTATTTTTATTGTGCAGTGTCTTTTTTTCCTACTGACCAGTGAAGCTCATTTTATTAATGCTTATCAGACATCGCTGCCTGAATGCTGTGAGGCTGACAGGTGTGATTGAGTCATTTGAAGTCACTTAATTAAGCTTTTTTATCTGTACTTCATTCTAAACAGATTACTGTCTGTGCACCTCTGCACTGCTCTCAGGTTATAACTCTCCTGTACAGGCCGATTTTCTTGAAGTAGTAATTAGTAATTGGTACTTAACGAGCGTGGATGCTTGAAAAATGTTAGCCACTGCTGCAATAAAAGATGCATCAAAAGCATAAAGCAGGTTTAGCATTTCATTCTTCTAGAGCTTGTGGAGATGGGGCGTAGGAGCAGCTCAGTGAAGCAGCACCTCAGCTGTGTGCTGTGTGTGAGCTGCAGCACTCAGTGCCACTCCTGAGAGGAAGGAAATCGCTGTCTAATGTTGGACTCTAGGAAAAAAAAAAGGGGGGGGGGGGGAGGGGAAGTATCAGGAAATGGTCTGTTTTGGCTGAAAAACAGAATCTCTGTTCCTGAGAGGTTGCTCCTGCCGGAACAAAGAGAGCCACAGGCACAGGGACGGCCGGGGGCTGGGATGCTGCTGGCGATGGCGGCTCCGTGACCTCCCAGAAGCATTAAAATAAATGGGGCACAAAGAATGTGCATTCAGATTGCATTAGTGGTGCAACATCTGATTCAGCCGAGCAAAGAACGCCTGGTGGCTCCTGGCAGTTCCTCCTTCATTTCAGGATATCTCTGGAATTCCTTTATGAAAGAAAAGAGCTTCTTCCTGCTCTGTTTTATTCCAGGAAATTCACCTCTCGCTTCCCTGCAGAGGAAATCCTGCTGCTCGCTGCCGGTCACCCTCCTGCTGAAACACGTTATTATTATTCCCTCATGCCACCTTAATTTGTAATAATTACTACTTGGAACGGCGTTAGAGTAGAATTCAGCTCTGAATAAATGTTATAATAGGCATGAAATTCTAATTTGCTGCTGGAGAAATCCGTTTGGAAACAGAATCCATTTAAGGGAAATGAGGGGGAGCGGCCTTCAAGCCCTGCACCACCCCATTACCGCCAGCTACGTCCCCATCCACAGCCTTCAGAGGCAGTGAGGAAACCCTTCGAGTGGAGGCACGGCCGTCCCCCGGCACAGGGACCGCGTCAGGAGCCACGTTCACACCATGCTTCGTTTCTGTGGACTTTATTGTCATGTCCTTTTTGGTTCTAGAGTACAAAAGCATGCAAAAAATAGCCTCTCTATTCATGGTACATATTTACAGGGTAACGGCCACGTGCCATTACTGTACTGAGTGCACATACATCATGCTGGAGTCAGAGCACAGTCATACTTCACACCGAGCAGAACAAGAGACTTAAACACTAACAACAGGTGGAAATCAGGTAACAGCAGCAAGGTTACGGCACGCAGGATCAGAATTATATCCTGAAAAGTCATAGCTTTTCTTTTTTTTCTTGAGCTGATGGTTTTTCAGAGCACCCAGCGTGCTGCTCAGCATGTGGCCTACAGGGCCAGCAAAGAAATCCCTTTCACTGCTTTGCTCAGCCCTGGTAAGGGGGAGAATTTGAGAACCCAAACTAAGTTACACCTACACATCAGGTTTTGATGCCTCCTGTCCCCAGAGCCCAGACAACAGCGTGCTCCTGCTCTTGGCAGGGCTCCACAGCTCTGCAGCCCTCCGTCCTCTGCACATCCCTCCCTCGTTCAGACACAGCCCGCAGGCAGAGCTTTCCCTCTCCCAGGCCAGGTCCATCTCACTGCAGAACGGCAGCACAAACGGGCAGCAACGTGACTGTGAGAACAGTGAAGGAACATCCGATTCCTGGAGCTGCACCACTGGAAATCACCGTGCAAGAGCAGGGACAGCACACACACACGGCTGGCTGAGGCAGCTTCTTAAGTGCTGTGAGTTGTTATCTACGTATATCTGCTGTGACGTGTCATTAAATAGCTGCAGAGCTCATCTATTTGCAAGTGTGGCATTCACAGCAATGTTTTCCTGCCAATACGTCAGGCACACACTGTAGCATTCCTTCATACCAGCCAGGAGATATTAAATGAGGATTTTTACTTAGCACAGCATGCTCAGGTAGCCAAGAAGGCCAACAGCATCCTGGAGTGTATCAGCACAGAGCTGCCAGCAGGAGGAACGGCCGCAGGTTACACTGGGGGAGATTCAGGTTGGATAGCAGGAATAATTTCTCTCTGGAATGGGCTGTGCAGGGAGGTGAGGAGGCACCGTCCCTGGAGGTGTTCAAGAAACGTTTAGCTGTGCTACCGAGGGACACGGTTTGGTGGGGAATATTGGTGGTAGGTGGACGGGATGACCTTGGAGATCTTTCCCAACCTCAGCGATCCTGTCCTGTGATTCACTGCCCCCCAAACTGCAGAGCTGCAGCTGTTAACGGAGCGAGAGGAACAAACGACCCCCTGGAGATCAGAGATGCTCCAAATGAGAAACTGCCATCAAAGCTGCCCGTGCTGGGCCCATCCCCAAGCTTAAAGGCTGACCAGAGCCGCCTGCCGTCAGGAGGAGCCCTCTGCACAGCACAGCCGTCAGGCACCCGTTAGCAGAGCAGCACCGCCAGCGGGGCTCGGGCAGAGGAAACACTAAAGCCCACAGCACCCACTCACTGCCAGCAGCCCTGCCACCCCAAATCCCATCCCGTGCTCACAGCGAGGACACAGGCAAATATTTGGACATCCAGCTAACGACTTTGTAGAGTGAACAAAAGGGCTGCCTTGCCAGGGGCGTTCGTCACGAGCAGATTCTCTCTTGAATCCCTTACTTCACAGTACGAGCAGCAATGCTCCTAGCTGCCCTGACACACGTAAAAACGAGCAAGAGTTTCACTGCAGCTCAGTGAACGAAGCATCCCTGCAGAAGTCACACCGAGCTCCTGGATCAACTCCAGCAGTCCTTGCTGCTTGTGCTGCTCCCACATTTTGACATGTGCAGTTTCTGGAGATAGAAGGGCAAACCCACAAAGCTGGCAGGTTGGCTAGAGAAACAAGGTCTGACAAAAGCTCAGCTCTGTGATACTTTCTGTTCCCTGGACCTGCAGAAACAGCTCCAGAAGGATTTCTCTTGCCAAAAAAGGCAATTTTCCAAAGCAGACTTTGGGATAATCACAACAAATACCCACTCTCCTCAATTCTCCAAAACTACAGCAGTGCTCTGGTTACCAGTTACTAGAGATAAAGCTGTAATTATTTGCTTGGTCTCATTAGTTGAGCAGCTTCCCAGCCACCTCACCCCCATTAACTCCCCCAGCTGCACATTTTTAGAGTAACCCAACAACCACCTGCGTTAGCAAACTTCTCCCCCCTACCATCTGTTAAAAAGCACAATAAATAAAACCTCATTTGTGGCCTTACAGCTCTGTGAGCACCACCCAAGCGTTGCTCAGACCTCAGCAGACCCACGCTGACAAGGATTACAGCTGCTCTCTTCTCCCACTCTCCTTATCCCCCTGCCTTTGTGGCCAGCCTTAGGGACTTCTTTCTGCCCACTGCTGCTGCCTTTCCCCTGAGGCTGCGCAGCAGGACCTGATGATGGTGCCCTCACGCTCTGACCCACTGAGGACTCATGTGCCCCAAATGTGGCCAGCTGTGTGCAGGCATTCCATGCACAACCACCCCCCCTGTGCAGTTTGTCCCAACACGTCCTTCTGCGTTTGCAGAGCCCCAGCGTGCTCTCAAACTCGCTAAGGTTCCACCTTCATTTTCCTTCCCTTTTGCAGCATTTAAATCTTCAACATGGCTCTGGCACACGTTCAAGTGCTCCACTGCGCAGGGATGGATCACAGTGCTAGGCTGAAGCACAGCCACAGCCCTCGGGGGATGCTGAGTGCACTGCAGGTGCATGCAGAGGGACAAATGGAGGCTTGGTAGAACACCTGTGTGCAAGTGATGCAGAACACAGCCCCAGAGCAGTTAACATTTACAGGATATAATCCTGCTCCCTGATTTAAAAATGGAAGGTCTCCTTGACAAAATACCTTAACTCCAAGAATACACCCCAAGCCACGAGCCTTGGCCAGTATTTACAGGCAGGACGTGGGGCACAGCCCAGGCTGCAGACTGCCTCTGGGTTCCCACCAGCACTGCGAGGCAGCTGGAGACGAGCGGAGGGGAGGGTGAAGAGGTGGCAGGCAGGGGCTGGCAAGCAGAAGGCACTGGAAGCAAAGCCAAGCTACAAAATCATTAGGAACCAAACTAATCTACAGTGAACACAATGGGAAAATTAGTATACCAGTTGCTATTAATAATCCTTGTATGCATATCCCCTGGCACAAAAGAATCAGAGGGACTCAAGCCCCAAGCCCTCATGGTTAACCTAAAAAAGTCAGTAAGGAACCAAATTGAATCGTGTCCTTTAAGTACAAGAATTCAGTCCATCGACCTTCTGGAGGCATGCTTAGACCCCCTAAAGCTCAAAGGAAAACACCGGCGTGCACTTGGATGGATTGATGTCACTGGCTTTTACTCTCGGCGTGCAAGAGCGAAATTCCTGATTACACACAGCCTGTGCAGGCAGCAGCCGATGAAAGGAGTGCATCTGCTCCTCGAGTGCAGTTTCTCACCTGTTGCCAAACGTAGAGATGAAGCTTCTAATCCCAAGTTTGGAAGCAATCTATGGATTGCCATCAGCAGCATCAGCACGTGCATAAAATTACAGTCTTAAAATTAAAAACTATGGTCTTAAGCAACAACAGATCAAGTTTTAATTTTTATCCCATTTGTGTTCTGTAACCTTCCTTAGCTTTAAAACCCTTCCATAATGTTTCCCATCCTCAAGAGCTCTCCCATTTTGGGCCATTTACCAGGAAATCAGAATTGAAAAGCATCAGGCACACATTTTAAAGGAGCTCAGAGATGTGTGTGAAAGGACATCACCCTTAAATGGGATAAATGCCAAACCTGTCACTTCTTGTTACACTTCATAACGACACCCATGTGCACAGGACTGGGAGCAGGTGATGGAATGAAATCACAGCTCCTTGGGAAGAGTTCATCAGCAGATGTCTCCTGTGCACTAAGCCTTCACGTGTAACGGTGTGTCCTGGTGGTTCAGCCCTGTGGCATCCAAAGGCTCATTGCACATACAGGAAATATCATGTAGTTGTTATAGTTTACAACACTGCCATGAACAAAGCTATCAATGCTGGCAGGGTTTACATTAAGGGTTAAGAGGAGGAGGGAAAAAAAGGCATAGAGAGTGACAGTGTAAACACCAAAAGGAAGATCTCGGCCTTCTGTAACTGCTATCCACAGACATGTTATCACCAACTGAACAGGACTGTGTCCTGGTACACAGAATGCTTTATGAGTGCAGCAAGAGTTGCTCTCTGACATAAGACCTCGCTCTGATGTCGGGTTTTTTTTCCTGATCTTTGAAACAGAGGATGAAAAAAAAAGCAAGAAAAAGGTCTCCAGGGTGAATGACCCACGAGACGTTTGGTTTGTTGCATTGCAAAGAAAAACATTCATTGGTCAAGACACCCAACTACAAAGCTCACACGTGAAGCACAAGTGGAGAGCAAGGCACACACAGGAGCACACGGACACCTCGCATGAGGAACACAGCTGCCCAAGAGGCCAAGCCAGCCCTCTGCCAGCTGAGGCTCGCTCGTTTCTTTATTGCTGCTCTTTTCCTCCTTTTCAGTTTGCTAGGTTGGTCCGTTTTGCTTTTTGCTTTGCAGGCCCTGGACTTTGCGATGTGAGCAGATGTGTGCCAAACACCACGATGGGTACAGCAGCAGCAGAACGTGAGCAACCAGCCTGCAACAGCCACGTGGCTTCAGGATGTAGCTTCATCTTCACACACATCAGGCAGCTCTGAGTCCCTGCCTCCTTCTCTGCTCCCTTGTTTTCTACATGAACAGCACAGAAACAGAGAGATTAGAGGTAAGTATGCAAAAAAAAAAGAAAAAAAAAATCAAGCAAGCTGTGTTTTTTCCAACAGGCAACCCGGGTCAATAGTGTTAAACAGTAAGAGGGAATAGCAACAAACCAGCCTGCTGTGCTGGTACCATGTAGACAGACTAGGGATATCCCAGCTCAGTGCGCTGCAGTGCTATGTGACTTTGCAGTTTTACACTTCCCTGGATAGCCCTGCGACATTTTTCAGTGCTGCCCACTCAGCTTCACCCTCCAAAATAAAAACAAACAAAGAAATCATCAAAATTCTGCATCTGTGACAAACCTGACCCTGAACTCTGAGCGTGGACTGTTTACAAGGAGTCCAAAAGCAGCCCCTTCTTCACTGCTTATCGTCCCCCTCCTTAAACACTGCACCACCCTGAGCTCCCTGCTCAGCACAGCATGGCTCCTTGCCTGCCCTGCACCCAATGCTCACTGCCACCCCAAGCAGCTTTTGCCTTAGGAGGGGTGCAGCACAAAGCAAGCTGACACGACGTCTGCACAGTGCTATGAATGTTCACTAAACTCAGTCTGTATGCATGGCAGCAGAGATCGAGGAGTTCATGCTCTGCATGGGAGCCAGGGCTCATGTGTGAGGCCTGAGGCTGAACGTGAGTCTCCACTAAATGTCTCTTTTAAAGAAATAAGACTATTCCTGCTGCATTCTTAAACCACGTGTAAGTAAAGCCCAAACTGTACTATTATCCAGATTGCACTGCTGTTAACCAGAGCAACCACAAAAATATCACAGCCTCTTAGTATTTATATGGGCCTGTGTGTCCATCAAGAGCACACAGCACCTGCAGCCTAAACATCTGCGGTACGGAACAGCAAAGGAGTGGGAAAACCTGCAGGGAGCTGAATGAGAGCATGCACACTCCTGGGAAATGCTTCACACCTTCCCAGCGCCCACTGAGTCAACTGTTAAACACCAAAGTTCTGCCCTCATTTGGGCTGCTGATGTCCTATTCCTCTCTTCCAAGAACACAGGCAAGCTGTGAGGGAGAAGAGATGCAGGGAAGTTTGGATTTCTGCTTGTTTACAGAAAACCATAAGCAAAAGAGGGCCCCTTCCATCACTTGGAAGTGGTTTTCTATGAACCGCAAGCACCGCTGCTGACCCGAGGGAGGCTGTGTGTGAACCTCAGGTTAACTGAGGACTGTGGACTTCCTTCTGGGCCTGACCAGCTCCTCAGGACATTTTAGGTTCCTCTAGCTGGAGGCTACTTCTTCAAGCCATGTCAGATGCAAAGGACCACAGCTGTGCTGTGCCTTCACTTCTGAAACAAGTCTTGAATGAAAAAAGACCATGCCTCACGAGCAAGGCTTCTTTCATCCCTTCCTCTCAGAAGGAAACACAAAAGAATGATGAATAGTAGCAATGGAAAAGTATATATAAACATTAGTGTCACACATACAGAGAATTACTGCAGTAAAATTGCTCCTATAGGAAGGGAGGATGGAGCAGAATGCTGTCACTACTGCACAAGTCACACAGGCTGAGGGGGGAGACATTTCTACAGCACCTGGGGGAAATATAAACACCAAATTACCTTAAAGATGGATGCAAATATATAGATGTGTTTAAGAGGAATCTGTCCCTGAGAGCAAAACAATGAGACAAAGGAAAAAAGTGATCATGAAGACAGTGACAGCAGGCAAACAAGCTTGTATTTCTGCACCTAACAAGCCTAGCAAGCAGAATGAAATGGTGGACAGAGCATCAGTTAAGTCTACTTGCAGCCCAAAGGAGAGATGAGGATGAGCACTGCTAGCACTGACACAAACCCACTTCAGCTCCTATCTCTGCCAAAAGCCCCTGGCTGCTTCCAGCACACTGCTGACAGCCATAAGCACTTACCTGGGCCTCTCTGTTTGGCATTCTGAGGGTCCCGCCATGGTCACAGCGTTAGCAGCATGTACCATGGGTGATGCACTGATAGCTCAGCGCAGGCAGAGGCATGTGAGCACGGGGTGTCACTACAGAATCCTCCTGATGGTGAGTCTTTGTCAGAAGAGAATCCCACGCCACATTTGGTGATTTAGTCAGATTGTGAGAACACCTACCTGCACCGTGGGACACAGCTCTTCCACGAGACAAACAACTCTCTTTAGAATGAGAATTAATATGGCTACTGGTTGGGTTTGGCTCTGTTCTGACAGAATCTACGCTACCTATCCGAAATCTTCCTGACTGAAGAAACTGATGCTGAACACCAGCAGAGACCAAGGCAGTATTTTAAGCAGAAATGCCAGGCAAATGTAAACCCAGTCTGTAAGTGTTACCTTGTTAAAGATGATGCTGAAAACATAGCTGGCCTTAGCGATCTCTGCAGTGTATTTTTGAGCAGTCCCATAGCAGCAAGCCCCAGGACTTTCTCAGCACAAGGCCCTCATAGAGCAGGTACCTCTGTGCCACTTTGGGAGAAGCTATTCCTGGTGTGAGACTTGGCTCAGCTGTCAGCCACATTTCCCTCCTGGCTTGCTCAGTTCCACCCTACATGCACAGAAAGGCCCTAAGGACAGTGACAGCTCTCTCAGAGTAGGGCAGGCTTCCTAAATAGAGACCGATTCCCCACACAGCCACGTGTCATCACTAGCAGTAGCAGCCATAATGGGAAAGTAAATTGGGTCTGTCAAAACACAGCAATTAATTTGATAGGTAGTAGTTGCAATAAATGAGCATAATAAAATGTAGTGAAACCAGTGCTGACTCAATTAGGAAAAATCTAGAGCAAGCAGAAGAAATATGGCAAATACGAACAGAAACCCAGAACTTAGCTTTGAACAATGAACAGCTGGCTTAAAAAAACAAAAAGCCTCTGTGTATATACTGCAACTGGAAAAATTCAGTAGTGATCAGTGTGTCTTTGCACATACTATAAAACAACAGGGCTGAACCTGGCTGGTCTGCAGGATCTGCAAGGCTTGATGAACCACTGCAACTTCTGGGGGATTCTGTACGAAAGGCAGAGCCAGAGGTGACTGCCTGCCTCATGTCTGGGCTGCCAGGACACTCAGCCCCAGTGCCCCAAGGGGTTAAAGTGGCAGACAGCAGCTCTCACACACAGCTTGTAGGTGTGCATGGGAGAGGCAGGCGTTGCAAAAGAGTTTTTTCATTTTAATTCCCCTCTGACTCCCTGGTGAATGTGCCTGCCATTCCAACAGCTGCCTTTTTTAACTTTTCTGTGCTATTAAGCAAAGTAATACACAGAAGTGTGGAGAGGACTGAGTCTTCCAGGTCTAAGCAGAGCTGAAGTAGCCTTTCCCCCTGCCAATACTAATTTAAAAATTCCTTCAGTAATGCCTTACTGGCATCCTCTAAAGAAACAAAAGCTACTGCGAACACAAAAGACCTCCTCATATTACAAAGACTTCTGCCCATACAATTTCTGCACATAACGTTTCCAAAACCAGAGCCTGGCTTGCTGTTTACACGTAATAAGGAGATCAGGAAGAAATCAGGGAAAATTCAGCTAAAAGATTAACTGTTTCCTCCTCTGAATTCCAAAGAGTGAGCCATTCAGCTGGCTCCTTTTTCTTCTCAAGTGAAAAAGTCATGTCCAAGTGTTCTCTGCTCTCTGCCTATACAACTTCATGGTGCCTGCCAGTTCAGACACCCAGACTTGGACACCAGACAAACCACATCATTTCATTTCTAGCTTATAAAACTCAAAAGCTGTTCATCTGATACCTTTTTATTATCCAGGAAAAGGAAAGAAGATTAAAGCACCCAATAGATACCCTTATTTTTGTCCACCTATCTCAAGTGGATCTTTGATCACAGCATACTAACTAACAGCTTAAAAACCAGGCCAAGCTTAGTACCTTAAGTGTGTTTAGGCCAAAACCACCTTAGAGAAATAATTCCATCTATAAGGAGCCTTCAAGCTTGTTTTACTGCATTGTATTTTAACCCTGGAAGACTTGAAGCAGAATTCAGCCTCAATATTTTAGGCAAAAGTGAGTTTTGTCCTTAAATGATAGGGAAAATATTTGTAAATGGCTTCCCTTGTCTCTCCTGTGCACTTTTACACTGCACACAGAGCCAGGCAAGGCTGCATATACATACATCAGCAGGTTCCCTGGAGCAGACATGGACCTCTCCTCCCGCCTGGTCTGAACTTCAAATGGATTTCCAAAGGAGCGTTTTCTTAGCATGGCCTTCACTAGGATCTTTGAGGAAGAAAAACAGACTGCTGAGAACAACCCCCTGAAGTTAGTTGAAAGGAGTCAAACAACAGCTTCTTTAATAATTCAGCAGACATTTAACAGCATTACATCTAGAGTACGTACCAGAAAAACCCACAAAACAGCCACTTCCAAGCAGTCTCAGCATCATCTGCTTAGGCAGTGAGCTCAGATTCCTGGACACAGACCATTGCTGGCAAGAGTCAAAGCACATCTTTTGTGCAGCTGACTGCTGCCTATTGCTCATAAGTAAGGAGGCAGCCCCAGAGCTCTCCTGGGCCAGGAGCACACATGTACCCTCTAAACCTCCTTTACCAGTTGAGAGCTTCAAAGTGTCATGCTCTTGGCTCATTCAAATGAACTGCTCTGGTTTATACATACCACAGCAGGCAAACTTGGGATGGTCTTCACTGAGTTCTTCACTTCCTCCTCTGTGACTTCCACCACAGTACAGTGCTCCTCTTCAAGGGGCAGAGGCTCCTCACCCCCCTTGGTTAGCCATGGATGTACCTACATGGGGAGGAACACAGACTGCTCAAAGTCTGCCACTCAAAATCAATGAATGCAACTCCAAAGCACTTCCCACTACCACTGGCTGTGGCTTCCTGGGCATGGAGGGAAGGGATGTCACTTTTCTTCTCAAAGTTCAACCTTCCTATCATCAGCTTTAGCAGAAAATGTGTTGGTGTTGGCCTGAAACAAAGCAGAGAATAGTAGTGTGCCCTCTAAGGGATGCTAATGGGTCCCTGAGAAATACTGCTGATTCAAAGCTTCAGTGAGAGGTGAAAGGAGGACAGAAAGCACGTGCTAAAACAGAATGAAAGCAAACTCTGCAAAGCACTGTGCTCTGTCAGGACTATTTGTTCTCTGTGTTAATAGGCATCCCCCAAGTAATACTGATAGAAGCAAATGTGATGCCTTGAGACCATCGCCACACAAGTACTAGACAAGGAAGGCATTGCCAGCCCCTGTAACACAGGTCTAGCATTCACAATATGGCCTCTGCAGCTCACAGTTCCCACGACAATGTTGATTCTACTGGGGATTCACTGAATCAGCCAGATTTTGAGTAATTTTAATTTAAATAAGTAAACAAGAGAGCTTTTGTCAATATTCCCCAAGCAAGCAGCAGCAATAGAACACTGCAAAATGAGCACTCTCCCTTTCTGTGTCAGTTTGCCAGAAAAAGCTCACAAAACAAATATTGGGAACAGCTCTGCCCCATTAGGAGGTATCAAAGGAACAAAAAAATCAGTTGAGACAAAAGACTGCAATATCAATGCTCAATTTACCTTAATTTCAGGGACTGTTATCCTTGTTTCTGGATTTTTATCAAGCATGCGTAAGATCAGCTCCTTGAGCTCATCACTTATCTGTAACCTGAGTAAAGAAAACAGCAGCACACAGTTAACAAGAGAACTGCCAGTGCCCAAGGCACGCATAGCCCCTCCTGCAGTTACTTGTTAGAAAAGCTGCTCGAAAGGTATTTTCTCTGCAAACCAGCTAGAAAAAGGAAGATTTAGTTTTCTTGGTTCCTTCTCAGACATGATGGTCACTGCTAAGATATGTAGTTACACTCTTCTGCCGACTAACACAGCTATGCATTTCTTACCTGTACAGCTCAGTCCCAGGATAATGAAAGGAGGAAAGGAGGAAACAGATATGACTAAGAGATGGAAATATATCTGACTTCTCAGCACTGTTTCTAAGACTAAATGATAAGACTGCCTGAACCCAGAAGCCACTCTGTTCTCATTAAGCCCTCAGTCCTGCTGGCCCTCCCATCTCTATCTGAAGACTTCAATGACTTCTGTTGCTAATGATGTAAGCCATATCTTTAAAAACACACTTGATCTGTACGATCAGAAAGTGCTACTGAAATAAAATGCCTCATATGACACAACTGCATTAGGTTCTTGAAAACCTGTATCACAAATGCCTTTCAGTGAAGTGTGTATGTGCATGGAGATGGATTTGGCAACATAAAATGTCACTTGACAGCAGGGCTGGATTTCAGTGCTAACATCAGACTCAAAACACTGATGAGAACCAGGTACTGTGCCCACCTCCTCTGCACCCTCCTAAGAAGAGGAAGGAATAAACTATCATAAAACTGCATGAAGATCAAATCATAATAAGGGATATTTTAGTCTGATGAAATCATAGCTGCTGTTCAATAATTTATCAGTACTTTACGTGCATTTGGGTTATGGGATCTTTCACAAACAACCACAAGAAAACACAGTGGGAAGGGTCAGAAGGTGAGAACAATTTAGAGCAAACATCAAGTATCTACAGTGAACAGGCAATACAGCCCAGGTATGGGGAATGGCAGGAGGAGTTCTCAGAGACTTCCCACATCCAAGGCTGCACTCCAGGTGATGTTTTAGGTGGGACTGGGAAGAACTGTGCTGTTCTTAAGATGAGGTCCAGGCACAGAGGAGCAGCTATGGAGAGTGAAAGAGCATTCAGCAGGTCAAAATAAACAGACTCCTGAAGAAGGACCACTCTGAGACAGAAGTGCAGTGGTGTTTGTAAAATATTTAACATCAGATCTGTGCCAAACTAGCAACACGTTAACTTAAAATACAAGATACAGATTAAATAATCACCTAACATTTCTGGCACCACACTGATTTCACAGGATGAATGCTATAAGGAAAAGCCCCGCAAAGCTCCTAGTGGGTTATAACTAGGTAACTGACTGCCTTACCCTGCCTCTGTTTTCCCTTCTCTCTATTCTGCCAGGGTTCATCTTGTAGCCCATGTCATTTTTCATTTAAAAAGTCTGTGCTATCTGCAATTTCTCACAGTCACAGCACTGTAACAGCTTTCAGGAAAACACCACGCACCACAGAGTTCAGCACCCATTTGATGCTGAGGGATTTATCAATCCCATACATCGCTTTACAGGGCGCCTGCAGGCAGCAAGGTCAGGGGATATCGTCCTCAAATTCAGCTCTTTACCAGCAAGAGCTACGCAGAGCTTCTGGCTCTCTTAGCACGTGCCTGACCAGAAACTCCTCCAGTGTGCTTTTTAGCCACGCCAGGATCAGCAGGGTGCAAGCTGCAGCTAACCTCGTTCATCTCATGTCACGCCAAGGACTGAACGACATGAACGAGAACGCTGGAGTGATAAATATTTACCCTAGCATCTCTAAGGGAAGGGAAGGGACGGCATGGGTACAGTCTGCTTCATCAAAGGTTGTCAGGGAACAGGCAATGAATTTCCATGCCTGCACAAAGGAATGCGTCTTTTGTAGCCATGGTGAAATAAATTGAAACCAAAATATTCCTAACTGTAACGAGGTGCTAATTCCGTGGGAGGTCAGCGTGGACTCAGCCCAGTGAATTCCAGCTTTACGTACGTCTTTGTAACTGATTTCATCTCATGGATAGATGCGGTTTAGACAGATGTCAACACCCAGCAGCTCTACTTATCCAACAGCCTACTGAGGGGTACAGCTTTTTCTTAGATCGAGAGATCAGGTGACTGAGAAGTCCAAATAAACTGCAGAGCTGCATTACTGCTGGAGGAAATGTCTGAATGAAGAAAATGTTCTTAGCACAACCCAGTTAGCCCGTTAAATGTTAATAACTTACTGCAGAGACAGATGGGAACAGTCACTTGTAAGCTGACTGCTAACCCAAATATATGATGGCTGAGAGGACAGGCACTCTGCCAGAACCTAAGCAAGCGGAGAGACTAGGAAGGAGACTAGAGAGAAACAAACTATTTATTTTTATTTGTTGCTGCAGTGCTGTTACAGACCAAGTCCTGCATCTGCTACAGAACAATAGGTGGAAACACAGCAATGTAGAATGAATGGCCAGCCTTTGTGCTCTCAGTGCCTGACGACCTGTTATGTGCCAAATCTCACCGACCATCAGAACTAACCCATACCAGTGACCAGGGCCACCGGGGCCTGTGTTGGACACCAAACAAGTGCTTAGTTCTTTAGGAGCAGAGATGTGCCCCACACAGTCCTCAGTGTGGCTCCATCAGCCCAAGTAGAGATTGCTTCATCTGAGCTATCTGCAGCGGCTGTGCTTCACAGTCAGTGGAGAGGTAATTAATACAGCCAGTGGAGTCTGGGTTATGAGTCATCCTATCTAAAGCAGATGTCTAAAATAGGACATTCTAAGTACCCATTTCTCTTTGCAGACTCAAAAGGAAGCCTGGGATTGCTGAAGCAGTGGCCCAGCCCCTCACTGTGAACGTCTAAAAATTCAGTGAGTGTATCACAGATAATGTAACAGTGGATATTTGTACATTATCTGGGGTTGTCTGGCAGTATCTCTCCCTTCCTCTCTAATAACAGATGTACTTTACATTAGATTTTTAATTTCCTCATCCTTGTTTTGAATCGAGTAATTTTATTTCAAAAAAAATCATGCTTTTTGTAACTAGGAACAAGAAGAGAGACTCCAAAAGAGTGGCATATAAGCCCAAGTTTGCCAGCACACAAGACAAATCCACATCTTCTTAGACTGCATTGGATTGGTTTGGGACTCTGCAAGTTGTGGGACAAGTATCCTTCAGGAGACACTTCCCAGCTCCAAGGTAGATCTGTGTAAGCTGTGGGTGTTTACTCAGACCAAGTCCAAGGTCTGAGTATTATCATAATTAACAAATTACTATAGAAAGCCAACATACTGAATCTTTCCAGTTATTAGCCAGATAGCAGAAGTACAAAAGTTCAATGAATCCCAGCTTCCAGCATCTTCACTCAAGTCAGCTGAGGCTGAACTCAGTGGACCCATAATTCAATCCCCCTACTTCCACCAAAAGTCTCAAGAGCAATTCTCCTTAGTTTTCATCTGCAATGTACAAACATAAGCAGCAAAGGCAGCTGCAATGCTTTTACAGCAATGCTGGCACAACACTCATATGAAGGACCCAGGAGAATGCAAAGAACCTCACCTGCTTCTGTCCATCCCTCAGTGGTGATCCACCAGCATTTATACTGCACAGCAACCAATGCCAAAGACTGATCTTTACTTTACAGTAGCTGAGTAAAGTTTACTTACTCTTCTGGGAACTCCACAGGCTTGCTCTTGATCTTGTTATGAAGACCCAGAATATATTCATCTATAAAAGGACACTGTAAAACAAACAAAGATTTCCCAGTTGTCAAAGATCTTGGCACCGCTTTGGTGTTTGCCATTCATTCAATAGAAATGAACTTCCTGTGTGCACTGTCTGGATTTTATGTGGAAATGGAAGTAAAATCTCCTCCATGAAATAAAGCCATTTCTTTAAGATAAGTAAATATATAAAGAAGAAAAGCAGAGGGACCAAACAAATACAGAACGTGACTGGGGCAACCCTCTCAATCCAGCCTACCATGCGACCATTTTCCTTTTTCTCTGCTACATTTTTCTGTCTGGAGCACAGAAATACTGATACTGACTGACCTGCTTCATTGCTTGAAGACCTGTGTGGCAAGCATAATTTAGAGTCAGGTATTATTATTTAAACACCTGTTTTTCCATTCTGAGTACAGGGGTCAGCTCTTGAAGTCCCTTCTCATCTGCAGGGTGATTTGGGAAAACAGAAGCGTGTGGAAAGTAGACCTCTGCTTCTAACATTTGCCTTTATTTGGAAAGGAATGAGCGAAAAGACAGGCAGGCAGACACTCATACAGGGCTCCAGCATCTGAAAGCCAGCTTACCTTCCCATAAACAAAGCAGTACAGGGTAATTCCCATGGCCCATACATCAAGTGCCTGAAAGAAAGCAAGTGCAGGCAGTAAATTAGATGCAACACAGAGGATAGAAATGAGCTGGATTTTCCCACTGACTCACAGAACTACTTGCACACATTTAACATTTTATGTTTAATTTTATTGCACAGAGTGTCTCTGAAGTTGGGCTCCCAAAGGCATTTATGGCCTCTGTGGGGAAAGAAAACTGTGCTGGCTCAGACATCACCACACTTGTCTTTGCTGTGAATGGCACTGACCAGTAAGCAGTCCTTTCTTCCTATAGAAGACGACAGCTCCAGGCTGAACCTCAAGGAACAGCTGAACTTCAAGTCTTCTTCCAAGTTTAAAAGAAAGAAAAAAAAAGGCTAAAAGCAAGAGCTAGACCCTATTCTAACACCTGCATTACAATATTCATCCACATTCCTCACTTTCAGGGTAACAAGATATGACTTTGGTGCCCAGCAACCTTCTGTGAATCATGATTACTTTGGAAGGAAATGGGGATTTTTGTCCTTCCTTGCCCAGCAGGAAAAGGGCCCTGTTGGACTCTAACCTGCCTCCTTGTCTTGGCAGGGGCTTGGCAAAAGTCCATCTACCTGCTGTACAGAACAACCAACATGAGTTTTGCCTGAACACAAAATTAGAGCTTTGATTTTAATTGAAAACAATCCACCGTACCAATCTACACCATAATGCCAGAGAGCAAAATGCAAAGGATGTAGGTGTGGTGCTACCCTTTGTGCAGGGCCTGTGAGATCCCAGCACCACTGGCCCTGAGCCACGACCCACCTTTCCACTGAAACTTTTGCCCGTGTCTGAAATGGCCTCTGGTGCCATGAAGGCTGGTGTTCCTGCTGTGCTGGAAAGCTGGGCATCGTTCCCTTCAAATTGATTACTGACTCCAAAATCAGCAATTTTAACATGTCCATCATCTCCTAAGAGCAAATTGGAAGGCTTGATATCCCGGTGAATGATCTTCTGGTAGTGCACTAAAAAAGAAGACAAGAATATGGTTTGCCATGGTAGTTGATCCACCCAAACAAAAATCTTTCTGCAAAGATGCAAACAGAGGTGCACTCACACATCCTGCTCTGAAAGCAGGAATCTTTCATTACAAGCTATCTACGAAGTAATGTTGCAGCTGCAATAAAGCAATTTTTTGGATGCTCAGGAAAGAAGCAGCAGGGAGCTGTAGAAAAATGACTCCAGAGAGAGTCACAGAGAAAAAATTTAAATCAAAGAACAGCTTTCAGAACATGAAATGTCCCCAAAAGCAGAGCTGTAGAAAATCCAGCAGACTGTATTGAACAGAAGTGGAAATGCTCTAGTTCTTACTGCCTTTCCCAGGACCCCTGCACCCCACTGCTCCCTCAGCCTCAATTATCATTTTCACATTTGCTTTTGACATCTCATAGGAAGCATGCAATTGGGAGAGGAAAATACTGATCTTATCCTTTCCTGGTTTACAAACCTGTTCAGCACATTGCCACAGAAGCAATCTGCCCTACAGAGCAAATCAGCTTGTGTTTTAGGAGCAAGAATGAACAACCTCCACGTAACCATTCTGCTCTTCCCAAGAAAGCTTTCCAGCAGGCCGTGCCTGAGGAAGGGAAATCACATTTGCAGATATTTTTTGCTGCAAGGACCTCTCCTTAGGTTAAAGCAATGCTGATTGATGTTGTCCTTGGCACATGAAAGAGAGCCTCAAACACATGCAGAGATCTAGGATCACTTCCATGTAACTCATCTGGGCAGCATACTGAGGCTGGGTGGGAGAGATTTCAGAGGCGTAGTGTTAAGCAGCGCGCTGTGGGCAGCTGACTCATTAGCAGCACACACACCCACAGGTAAAGTGAGATGCTCCATTCCCCTAAGAGCTGATCTGGAGACACAACAGACAAAAGCCTGATGGAGAGCATTAGTTAAAAGCACTGGTGGTTACATCCTCTTCCAGATGTGCAACAACTGCGTGGCCATGCTGCGATGTGAGCCAGTTAATGCTGTAACAGCCTGGCTAGACAGTCAGATTAACACTGAAAGCTCTGCGACAACAGTAATTATGAGGAGACATCTGCTATGCAGCAAAGCTGGTGGCAAGCTGACATTTCATTATGGTAATGGAGGTAGAGCAAAAAAGGAAAATGGGGAGAGGGGAAGTGATGTTTCCCTTCAGGAAATGACTAGATGCCCTTCACGCACATGACTGGGTGCAGGCTGCCTGATCCTACAGAGCTGAGATTCCCCAAACCTCTACAAAAATACAGGCTACAAAAACATGTAGACATCCCCAGAGCTAAGCCTGAGAACAGAGGGGTCTGCACTAGGGAAGCAGGTATCTGGGCTCTTCACTATTTTTTCCCCATACTATTTATCTCATAAAACACATTCCCTGCCTTTGAGCAATTGAATGAAAGTAGAAGGTCTGTTTGCCAGTTGCTCTGTTTGTTCAGTGCCCACATCAGCCTGGTGCTCAGTGTGTCTGAGCACTGCAGCAATATGACTGCTGAACAAAGAAGTAGAAAACATCCTTTGCAAAAAGTAGTCCAACACTGGAGTCAATGAACATTTGTGCCCCACAGACCAGAACATCCATTCCTGACATGAGCATTAGGAACAGTGATAGTCTATGACCTAGACCGCTCAGAGGAGAAAATCAGCACAAGTGCCTCTGGGGCAGCAAAGCACAGGCTGTGCTTTCAAAAGTGAGACTGACATGTCCCAGGGCATTGCAATGCAAAGTCAGCCAGGGGCAAACCTGGCACACAATTTAAATAGCAGTAAACTGAGATGTGAAAGAAAGAAGCACAGAGGGGATGTGGCTGGCCAGGTCAGGAATGGTGGTGCTGGGAGCAGTGCCCAACCCACACACCATGCTGCTTTGCAGTGCAGTGTAGGTGACAGCAATGATAGTTCTGCACCAGTTGGCTTGAAAAATTTATCCTTAAAGCATGTCTTCTGTCTAGCTGCCTTGTGGAAAGGCAACAGCCATAAAGAGAGGTGGACATGGGACAGAAATCATGCACCAAGCACCAGCTGGTGCAAATGACTGAGGCTCCATCACAGCTACAAACACAAAGAGCTTCAGTTCACGCCTGCCAAGAAATGATCTGGTGTAGAGCTACTAAACTGATGAAAGCAACCTGAAATCAGTTTTCTGTTCTGAAGAAATGCAGTTCTTAAAGTCCTTGGTGCTTTACAGCAGGGCTGGCTGGAGGCTGGCCAGCCATGCAGTGGGGTGCTCCAGCAGTGACATAGGCACCGCTGCAGTGCAACACAAAAGGAGGCTGGGGACAGGGCTGTCTTGTAGGACAAGCATGTATTAAACCAGTGTCATCTGCATTTCCAGTAGAATACATGGAGGAAAAGATGGTGTTATCCTTGTAGAACTCTAAAGGGAGAGCTAAGCATCTCAGAAATAAAAGCCAACCACTAGCAATACCCTCCAGATTGCTAATGACTGTACAGAAGGGACAACAGCACAAGGAACACACAACTCACTGAGCCATCTCTAAGCAGGTGACAGCCAAAGTCAGTCAAAAGGGAGTAAAAAGCAGCCATCAGCACAAATTAACTCACACATTTCATCACTCTGAAGTGTCTGAGAGCAAGAAACACACAAAACACAGCAATTCCCATGTATATGGATGTGTCTGTATCCTTCCCAGGGTTAAAACTGAAGCAGAGCTGGCCAAAGCAGATCGCTTAACTGAAGCTGCTTCAACAAACTGATGAAACAGTTTCCCTCATTGCTGTTATCTGGAAACGATTTTGCTCTTAAGAGTAGAGGTCAGCAGCTCAGCGTAACAACTCCTCTGTGCTCCAAGATGCTCTGCACTTCCTTTCTTGACAGGACTAATTAAAAAGAATAAATCGATACCAATTCATAATGAAAATGAAACAATGTAAGATATCACAGAGCCCTTAGGAGAAAGTCTGATTCTGGAGAGCTCCATTAAATTTGGTTTTATTAGAGACATGCTTCAGTTTTGTGGAAAGGTAATGGTATTTCAGGCCAAACTGCATCTGAATAACAAACAATCCCATGAATTTGTAAAACATTTCAGAGGCATAGTTCCCAAAATGCATTAGAAATAGCTGTTTGCTGAACCTCTCAGCTGCCCCATGAATAGAGCAGGCATGAAAAGTAAGGGTGCCCGCACTGCATTTTCCATCACAACCTGTGTCTGAAAGCCTGGCCAGGCACATCCAAAATTGGACTCTGTGAAATCCTGGTTGTCTTCTGCCATCCAGGTCACTCCAAGCCTTCACAACAGTCCGGGTGCTGACTCTCCAGGGGATGAATTTGTACTTCAAGCTTACAAAACATGCCCAGTTAGGACAATGTTTTGGTACACACTGAACATCATCTCCATGAAAAGCCAGTAGGTGTTGTGGGAAGGGTGTTAAAGGAAAGCACAGGCTTGCACTGCCTCTGAACATCAGAGCCAAATGACTTGACAAACAACAAAAAAAATCTTGCAGGAAGCCAATCCTGCAAGTGCCATCACTGCAATAACAAGCATGTTGTCCCCAGGGAGCTCTCACCACTCAACTGTACCCTTCCCTCTCAGGAAGCTGTGGGTCTGGGAGCATTGCAACTGCAACCTGCACTGTATGGGTTAGTGCTGCACTGAAAAGCAATGATCAGGCAGGGCACTGCAGTGGATGGGGCTGGAGAAAGGGGCAGGTTTGGGTGAGGATCTCTGCTACCAGGCCTGCTGGCTCCTCTCTGTGTGAGCAGCACATGGCCCTGCCTGGGCCCTCCACAGGTCTCCTGCAGCTCTGCCACTCTGCTCCACCACCGCCTGTTAGCAAAGCCCTGCTGAGCAAATCACTTATTTCTGTTCAGACCCTTTGCTGCCTTCAGTTGAACAAACCAGCTTTTTTTTCCCCACAGCATGCAACTATGCTGCCGTTTCAAAAATGCTCCTCAATTCAGATACCACGGGTTATTCGGGGTCTAAGTAGGCTTTCCTCTTCATTCAGAAACAAGTGCCTGGGAAATGTCTGCCTATGTTAACAGCCAGTGAAGACCAAGAAGGAACTGAGAGCAGCGCTAGGAAAAGAAAAATGAGAGATTGTTCCCTAGCCCTTTTTAAAAAGGGTGCCTTTTACTGCATAGCCTTCTGGAAACCTCAGAGCTCCAGCAGATTAATACCAACTTGCTAAAAGCCCATTTAAAAGCTGCATGTATAAAATTTTCACAATGCACTAACACATCCTGCTATTTACTCAGGCTGATGTTGAATCATACTTGATTAAAAACAGAGTCCCATTTCCATTCAAGGGCAAAAGCAATCCATATGGTGCTACTGCAGAGTCTGTTTAGTATTACTTTCACATTACCCCTGTAGCAAAGAAATGATTTAACACTCTCCCAAGGAAGCTGCTGCACCACCATCCAGAGCTTAAAAGAGAGGCTGCTCTTTGAAGCAAGCCTCCCCACTGATCTGCAGCGCACTCAGAACGAGCCAGAGGAAATGGATGCAGTGCACTGTGTGACAGAATCACCTCCCATCCTTAGCTCATTTCAGGGGGTACTGTTCAGTGGCTGGGGTAAGGATCCCAGGCTGATTTTCCCAGCTCTATTCACTAGCTTGACACTGTTCTTCTACTGATCCAACAAACCTCATCCACTGGAATATGCAGCTGGACAAGCCCTTTCAGAAGAGCTGGGTGAAGAGATGGGAGTCCAGCTTCCTTACTGGCCTGTGGTAGAGATGCTCAACCTTTTTAGCATGTTACAGAGTAACTCAGGCCCAAGGCTGCCTTCTACACCTGCCATCCAAACCACACGAGCACAGCACAGTCACAGACAGAACGGCTTCCTGCTGTGGCTACACATGTGGCAACATTCAAGGGACCACTGGCAAAGTTGGGAATGGGATACATACAGCAAGTTCTGCTAAAATGACCTGCAGAGCCTGTGCTTAGGGCTGCTTATTGCCTCGAGAACAACTGCTTGCATAACTCCTCAAATAAAACAAAAATCAAACTGCTTAATCTTTCATAAAAGGCTCTTATGCATCTCTCTGATCTACTCCATCAGATAATTACTCTTACATAAAGTACTCTCTGTTCATTTATCTGCAATACACACAACTACATTAAAGAAAGCCACAAGAGAGCACACAACAGGCTGGGAGTTCCTTCAATCTCCACCATGGACTTGTGTTCAAGTCCTGCTGCATCGTGTCAACATGAGGCCTGAGGAAACCACATCTGCCATGAGCCAGAAGATCCCAAAGCCATCTATGCCACTGGCACTTGACAGAGTCCAGCCCTGGCTTACATCACAGTCAATATTCTTAAGAACAGACAAGCCTCTGTTGACTTTGTTGATTTATTTGCTTATCTTTTAAGATAATGGAGACTATACTCACATATTGATGATCAAATAGAGTAAGTCTTATCTCAGGAAAGCCAGCCTTTGATCAGCATATCAGGTACTGTTACTGCTCCAGGCTTAGCACACTGGGACTCCACGCTCCACAGGCACTTGTACAGGTACAGAACTGATTCTGTAAAGGTAACTCCCCAATGCCTTTAGCAGTGCATCACAACTTTCCTTTGAGCTCAACAGTTCATACAGATGAGATCAGCATTCCTCTGCACAGGGAACCAGAACTGCTACCCTTAGCCTCCCTAAAAAACTGCAATAGGGAAATCATGCATTTTCTACGGAGAATGTAGGGAAAAAAGTGTTTTTTTTTTTTCCTTTCAGTCACACTAACAACAGTTCTTTGAGCTTCTCATGAGCCAGAAGGGATACCAAGTTTGCAGGTGCATAGCAGAAGGGATGGCCTCTGCCTTTCATCCAGACTGTACATGCCAGCAGGGTTTTCTCCTGGGTCAAGCTCATGTGCTAAGTGTCTGCTCCTGGCTACTGTCAGAGCTAAGCTACCTGCTCAGACAGGCCTTTCACTTGCTTACTCTTACACCTTATTTAATCTATTACTAAACAAAACCACTTAAGCTCTTACTAAACAAAGCCACTTGTGTTCCAATCCTAACTGGATACCTGTCTGGCAAATCCTTCCTGCTTTTTTGTGTTAGACTTCCTCATACCTCTCCTGCAGCTTCCACCACTGGGGGAGAGTTTCAGGTATCTGTTCATTGTATTGAACCAATTGTCAGGTCACAAGCAAAACATTCCTTACCAACAACAGTGGAAGAAAACCCTCCCTTCAACCGATACTGATTTCCACTGTTCATCTGCCAAAGTGAAATAGCACCATGCCAAACGCACCATCACTCAGCAAAGCCATTAACTGTGCAATTACAAACTATCAGTTACCTCTCAGTCAGTGCAGAAGGAAACTTAAACAGTGTCTTGAAACCAAACCTGTATTATCGCCCACAAGCAAGGTATCAGAACAAAACAGTAAGTAAGGCACAGCAGAACACCTGGCTTTGTCCAGAAAACCTGTATGTTTTCCTGGGGGAAGGAAGCACGGTAAGTATTTTCAGTCATATTTCTAACTCCAAAATACAGTTGTGCTGTCATTAATTAGGCCTGGGGGACTCCACGATTCCTAGCTTTTTCTAACAGATGCTCAAAGGGATGGAAGGACACTTTGCAACAATGACATAGATAGGGACTCTGCAGCCTCCAACAGACAGCCCAAAAGTACAACGCAACAGACATCTTTGAAGGCAGGGGCAGCACAGACAGAGCACGATTGTGTCTGGTCACCCCTTCTGTCAGCTGAAGTCTACAGGACCAGATTCAAACACAGATGGAAACTGCTTCCCACACCATGTAAACAGGTAACAGATGCTGGAAACTGACAAAAGCTTAAAAAAGAACTGAACGTGTTAATGGAAAAAAATATCAGCGGCTATTAGAGAAAAAAAAAACACCTCTGGCTAAGAAAATGCCTGAGTTACTGACCCTCGAAGCACAGCTACAACATCTGCCTGTCCTGAGTGCTGGGCACCTCAGCTCACTCTGTGCAGCTGCTTGGCCTGCAGAGGAGCACCCCACTCAGCCTCCAGTTTTTAGGGTTGATTCCTGGCTTGGCTGCTGATTCCTTTGGTGATTTGCCTCCTAGCACATCCATTTCTTCTGACTGTCACTGGGAAAGCAATGCTTACCAGAAAGAAGACTGAAATTTAAATAACCCCAGATAAACATTACTAGAGGCAGATGACAAGTAGAAAGGAAGGTAATTGCAAATATCCCCAATTCGGAGGCACGTGAGCACATGCTTCAGTTAATGACATGGATAATCCAGCAAAACTTTTCTATCCAAAACGTTTAAGTACCTTCTTAAACCACCATTCCAGTGGCACTCACAGCACACTGCCTCCCCACTTCATGAGAGCAACACGAGTAGTACTGGAGAAGTCTTCCCAGCAGAAGGAAAAGCACTTTCCTTTGCAGAGCCCATTTCACTACAGAACATGAATTAAAGTGTGTGTGTGATTAAATGACTCCCAATGCAGTTCACACAGAGCCTAGGCTTAAGACACAAACAAAACCGAAACAGGTGAACTGGTAGTATTACCACACTGCCTCCAAATGCTTCTCTCCAGATCAGTCCTCCTTGCAGGCAAGCATTGTGAATAACAAGCACAGCTTATCCCCCCACTGACACACAGTGCCTGTGGACCCCCTGCCATCGCCCATCATTTTAAAGGTCACCCCACATCTCCCATCTGTTTGGCTACTGCAGCCACTTCACTGCGTACCTCTGTTTGCAGAGTGCACACATGGACCTGGATTAACACCTTGCAGGCTCTGACAGGAATCCACTTTGCAACTTCTAATTTAATAGAACTCAACCAGCAATGATGCATTTGCTGCTGTGATGACTGTGAGCTTCAAGCAGCTGCATGGTTATTGAGTCTCCCAAATTACATAACAATTATGTATGCTTCCATTAAAATTACCTTGCAATCTCTAGATTGCCTGGCAACACTTTTTCTTCAGTGTGCATAGATGGTGCACTTTCCCCCTGTAATTCCCTGTTGAGCTCAAAATAATAATTGCCATGCATTTACCCAGCAGTTCTGAGAGAACACCATTTTTAACTTTCATTTGCTAATAAAATAAGTGCTTACTCAATAACCCAAAATAAAGCATCCTTTTGTTCCCGCTGTTGTGAGTGCTTGGGCATCCTATAATTTATTGCCCCATTTCATTGTCTTTGCCAAGGACAACAAGAACTTTTTTTTTTTTACTGCCTTCTAAGTTAAACTTTCTTCTAAGCAAGAGCTGTTACCTACTGCAAGTGCCAGCAGCATCCAGCACAGCAGAGCCTGCATCTCCCAGCTGAGGCATGCAGGTTCTGCAATTGTGTGAATACTGATGAGAATATAAAAAGCTGCAGTCTTTGCCCTTCAGACTCTACTGAAAAGCAGTCTTAAGCTTCCCATCCCCATTCATAAAAACCTTTCAGCAGACTGCTTTTTTAGCTTCTAGCACGGAATTCTCTGGACTGTCACAAAAGAGCAAACAATGATTTCATTTCCCACCAGCTGCTACTTTTCCCATTGATGTTAGATAAACAAAAAGAGGTGCCACTGTATTTCAGTGAAGATGGACCAGGACACTGCAAACCACATTGCTCTGCCTTGGCAAGGGCTATCAACACTCATCAGAAAACAGTTCTCTGCAAGAACTGGTCTCCATTTGAAACCTGGTGATACACCTTCAATGAAAGCTTTAGATAGGGAGGGGCCCACCCTGACCCTCAGGAGTGCTGAGCTTGCAGGAGCCACTTGAGATTGAGTGAAATGAAGGCAGATGTGGCTCAAGGCACTACAGCAGCATGAAATATTCTTTTCATGCTTGACACAGCTACGTGTTGCACCTTTGAAAGTACAGTTGAACCAATTCCTTTCTATTTTCTTCCTGATGTTGTAACAGCTGGGAAAATATCACCTCAAATGACACAGGGATGTGACACAGCTCTCTGCTTTGCAAATATCTGATGCTTCTTACTTTGCACAATGCTCACTTGCCATGGCTGACAAACACTTGATCAAATGTGTTTGTCCCTCCCTGTTGGCTGCTCCGCCTTCAGATTTGCCACTGGAACTACGTGCCCATACTGTCAAGATAAGCCAGGGTTTTAAAAAGGTGCCACATCTGAGAGATCTCAAGCTAACTTAGATTGATCTCACAGAACTGGGCACAACAGTTACCTCTGTTGTCAGGTGAGCACAACAAAAACTTTAAGGACCACACAGATAAGCTGCTGGAGGAGAGCAAAGGATGTACCAGAGGCCCACCCTCCCCAGGAGCCCATCTCCTGTCAGGGTCAATAGCTTGGAGAAAAGCATTAGGCAGACAGATGCAAAACATACAGCACAGACACTCCCAAAGACAAACTGCCTGCATTCTCATATATAACAGCCCTTGATACTCTTTTCTGCTACAAATTTGTCAAGTCCTTTCTGAGTCCATTAACTTCAAGTACTTGCCATCTCTTTCAGCAATTAATGTCACAGTTAATTACCTTCCTTCTTTTTAAAACTTGCCACTTGATTATTTTGTTTGCTACTCCTCAGTTCTTTCTGTTCACCTCTCCTCAGAGGCACAGGACAGTCTCTGCCATATCCCATGGTAATTTTCAAAACTGAAGTGCTTCATTTCATCTCTCTGTACAGGATCCTTCTGATCACCTTCTTTAGGTTTTTCTCTAGAGAGTGGTTTCTGAGACAGTGCAGAACTGCAGTGCAGAACTGTATACAGCATTCAAGATATTATTCTCTGGTATCTAAGAGCTCTTACAGATCCAAACAATTGCATAATGATATTTTGTACTTTATTCTTTATTCCATTCCCAGTAATTCACTAAATCCTGTTAACTTTGTTGACTATCTCTAGGCAATGGCATTTACCAGAGAACTATCCAGAACAAGAACTGAGTGAGAACAGCTTATTTAGAGCCTGTCACGATGTACATATTTTTAGTGCTGTTTCTCCCCCTCATAAAATATCTGTATTTGGCAACAAGGATTTTTATCTGCCTTTCTATCATACCATCACTCACTATCACGCCATCTCCCTTCCAGTCAGTTCTAATGATGACTACTCTTGAACAACTAGTTGTCATCACCAGCCTCTCATATTGCAATATATTCTATTTCTGGGCATTTAGGGATATATAAAACAACCCAGCCACATGATGGACTCCTGTTTAACAGCACAAGTGACCTTTCTCCACTGTAAAAGCTGTGTTCCTACTTTCCTGATCAATGTCTAGTTGTTAATATAAAAGAGGTCAGCCAACCAAAAATACTTTCTTTATGAGCTTCTGTTAACAAATCTAATCAACAGCAGTTTGACAATCCAAGCACGCTGTAGCAAAAGGATCATCTTATCTACATTTTTGTTGACTCCTCTGGAACACTATCAGATCAGTGAGGCATAAATTCCCTCTGAAAAAGCTGTGTTGACTCTTATTCCCCTTATTGAGCCATCCAATCATGGCCCATTCTTTAGCACACGAGTGTTCAGAGACAGAAGTTAATAACAAGATCACTAACCACTGTGGAAGGCCACCTACAACAAAGACAGCAGAATCAAAATGCCAAATGCTGCTCACCAGCATCTGACAACCTGCTGGTACACAAGCAGTTACCAGATGACTTATGGTTATATCTCTCAGATGATACTGTGCAACATGAGTCCCTGGCAGCACTAGGGGCATGAAGAGATCCAGTGCAAAGAGCAACCGTGAGAGGAAAGGCAGAGACCTTCTGTTAGAAAAGGGAGAGAAGGTCTTAGGCTAGCATGAGTGATCAACAGAGGATCCAAGTTGTGCCTTCCGACGTGGGGACAACACTGGTACTGAGGCTCAAGAGGAGTGGGAATGTGCAGCATAGTATGTTCAGAAACAGCCCGGGAGTAAGGCCAGCAAGCAGTGCTACATCACATCAAAGCACCAGGGTCTCTGACTCTTAACCTCTTAGTGGTAAAGATTTGTATCTGCACCCATAAATGCCCAGCTCCACCAAACTAGCTACTTTCAGAGGCTGCTGTCCCCATGGTTAGTGCTTGCCTTGCTAAGATGGAGACAGCACTCTGTTTCAGCTGAAGTTACTGACTCATCTACATCATTACAAATGCTTCTTTGCTAGCTCTGCCATTGCTTTCAAAGACTCTCTGAAAAGATAAAAAGAGGACATAATGCAAGCCATTTTCCTAATGTCCCTTCCACAGAATGTCTGCTTCCAGCATCTGTTATGCAACCTGGGTAAACCTGAGCTGAGCAGGACCACCATCTGCAAACCTTGTCACATGCAATTAGAGAGGATCTCACTGGCTAAGCTGATACAGCCTACTGATGTTGATAGGCTTCTCTCCAGCAGAACAGGAGGCTGACATGCACTGCAAAACAGCCATCACTTTTGGTGGTACTCACAGTACTCAATGCCCAAAACAATGTCTCGGAAGTAGAGCCGGGCCTGATCCTCGCTGAATGGCTCATTGCTTGGTACCTCCATGACAGCCCTGTAAGGAAGAAGCAGCAACTGAGTTCCTGAGTTTTTTGCAAAATGGCAGCAGCACTCGTTACTGTTTCATACTGAAATTATTCTGCATCATTGTGGTCCTATCACTGAGAGCCTGGATCTCAGAAGGTCCAGGACCAACCCTCTACCTGAGCAGAGGCTGCTCCTGAGGCATTTCTCTCTTCCCCCCTTGCTGCAGTTTGATAGATAACCTTCTTCTCCAATTTGCATCTTTCTGCAATTGCCTTCTCCCCCTCTTTATAAACAATTTTCTGCTGCTGAAACCAGGCAGAAATAACGTGAGCGACAGGACTGACAGAGCAACTAATGGAGTCTAATTGCCTTCCGCTAGAGGCAGGCAGGCTGTGCTTGGTCAAACAGCACATTCGCTGGCCCTGGCCTCAGCTGATTGCAGGAGCTTCCCTCCACCACCTCCTACAGTCATCAGCCTGGTCACCAGGGAGACTGGGAGCCTCCCACCAACAGCCTGCTGGTGCTGGCCATCTGCAAGAGGCTTGTTTGTGGGCTAAAGAGAGAAACAAGCTCTTGGGGAATCTCCCCCATCCTGGGTTCAGCTCTCTCAACCTTACTGCAACTCCACAGGGCTGCAGGTCCAGCCCAGGTGTAGCAAATAGCAGTGCAGACACCCATCACCACATCACTGCACCTGCCATGGAAATGTGCCAACAAAACAGCCTCCCACAATATGTTCATACTGAGGGCAATGTAAGGCCATGCATCGCAAGTAATCATTGATGTTATTTTACACTCTTGAGTCTTGAGAGAAAGCTATGATATGGCGGCTACCCCAGCATAATATTCCCTACAAAGAGCTTCTCTTCCAGGCATCCAGTGGGGAAATGGCACCAAATTTAGCATCAGGATCAAAACCTGACACCAGGACACATTTTCTCTGAGCCCATTGTGATCCACTGCAATGTCCCAGGCTGTGACAGCATGAAGATAACTACTGGCTTGTCTCCTCTGCGCTTGCCTGTAGAGGGTGGTTTGCCCCACTGTGCGCATCAGAACTTCAATTTCACCTAGGAAGCTAACAATACACACCAAAAATTTCAGCACGGGAGCCCAGAAGGGCTACTTACCCTTTCCTCAGGAGGTCAAACACTGCAAGGAAGGAAATCAAGTCATGAGTGAAACAGAAGAGAGAACCAGGCTTATTCATTTTTTAGCACCTATAACACTGCATTCGTTCCTATGCCTGCAAAATCCATTTATCTCCTTCACCTTTCTTAGTTCCCACATGACAAGAACATCAGGAGATGCTAAATGAGAATATTCATCTCTTTAACAAAGACAAATATCCCCACCTTCTGCCAGTTTCAAGAAGGAGGACAGTGGGTAATCTACTAGCCATATTTCTGCTGATCCCAGTGTTAGTCCTTGCTGATTTGAGGCCTGCCTCATTCAGTACCTCCACCTCCAGGGCAGGTGTTTGGTGATATTTCTGCTAAGTTGCTGCTACCGAATGAGGTGCTTTAAGAACACACTGCTCCATTTCTGCCGTGAGCATCAGCAGCACAGCTATAATGCTATCAGAGAGGTAAACACTCCCTGGGGGTGCAATTGTAGAGAATTTATTGGCATGAGTTGAGGTTTGCAGAGTATGAGAGTTTGTGCGTCTGATTCAGGGGTTAAAATGGCAGCTTGTCCCAGCCATGGTTGTTTTTCTGATCCTTTGGCAGCAATTACTGAGGTTTCATGAAATACTGTTAGGTAGCAATGCTAGGATACGAAGCAACTTGCAGGAAAACAACAGGGACATTTGAAGTCTCCTAGCTCCAGCCTGGTGCTTGAGACCCTTTGACCTTTTGAAGGGGAATGCTCCTCTGCAGCCCAACATACACAGCTACCAAAAAGCCAGGCTACAAAACAACAGGGAGCAAAACAGCAGTGATGGGAACAATGCTTTTGAGCCAGCTGGAGGCCTGCCTCTGACCCCTTCTGCAAACTAAAGCAGACACTTAACGTCACTCAGCTTCTGGTCTGCAGAAGTCAAGAATGCCCAGCTCCACTCTAGGGCCGTGTCCGTATCTCCAAGAGCGCAGCACGCTCCCATTGGAGGTCTTGGCACCAGATGTGTAAGGCACAAGCAGAACTGGTGCCGGAACAATCTGCCATTATCTGTAGGACAGCTCTTTCCTCATGAGTTACTAAGGGATTTTTTGCACCTCTGAAGAAATCCCAGCAGATTGCTCCTTGCAAAGCACACAGAGACCTGCTTATAGCTGTGACTTTGGTCAGCTGAAGTTACAAATACAAGCCAGCCTGCATCAGCAAAATTTTCCCTCAAGAAAGATTTCCCTGAAGAAGCCGCAGCTTTTGGTATCATTTCATCATTCAACCGTTTTGCATCATTTCAGGTTGCTCTGATTTCCACCACTACCCTCAATCCTCTGCTTTCTTCTCACTGAACATGCAGCAGAGGAGATCACTCACAGTTACTAATAATTACCAACGAGCAAACTCCATTTTCTCTAGTTGCATTTTTCAGTGCCAATGAGATCAAGACATTCCCCAGTTGTCCTACCATTGCTGCCATTTCCAGGACTGATTATTCTTTTTATTTTCTGCAGCTTTTTTAACTGCCTCATGCATTTATTTTCATGCAATGAGAAACCTTGCTCCCTCATCTTTTCCTTTCTCTCCATCCGCAGGAGTTCAGGCCTTAAAACAATGCCCTTGGTTGTCTTAACTAGCATCAGCCTTACCTGCCACCTTTGGGATGCTGCCAGAATGCCCACAGGGCTCCAGCAGACAGGGAAGAGCAGCCTTTCAAAGGCAAATAGCTTCATTTGCTAGGCACAGACTCCTCGCACAGGCAGCTTCAAAGCATCCCATAATTATTTTTATGAGAAGCAGCCTTTAAGCCTATCTCATCAGGAAACACTACAGAGTAGAGATATAACTCTGTCAGACGTCCTGGTCTCTGAGGATCTGGCACCCTGGTGCTTTCCCTGTCCCTCTGGATTCTGCTCAAAACAGAGCACTTCCTAGATGGAAGAGAAAATGGACAGAAATTTCCCACCCTTTGCATAAGTGCATTACTACCTCCCAGTCTGAATGCCCAAGGCATGGGTTGGGCTAAGCAGCCAAGGACAGCAGTGCTGCTAACTTAGGAGGTCCCAACACTCATCAGGAAGCTGAATGCTGGGGTCACCTTGAGATGACTTTCTTGAATCACTACCACAGTCCAAAGTCTACAGGAGACTTGAGAGATTAATCTCATACTGGCAGTACAAGAAACCTTCCTGCACCCTTCCCTTCTTTCCTGGCTCTGGAATTGGAACCTGCATATATAAAAGAAGAGGCCAGAGCAGCTGTCACATCTTTTCAGTGTCCTTTTGGACAAGGAGATGGGTGCAGCTCTGCTGGAACACATGGCTACCTTACCCTAAGGGGACTGCCATTTGAGGAAAACTAATTCTGCTAAGTTGGTACAAGTTCCCTCCCAGGTCCTGGTACAAGTTATTTGCACCACTAATTCACATTCATTCATTCACATTCACATGCATCACTGATTCACATACCCATGTATAAGTTGTCTTCTGCAGGATCATCAAGGACCTGTAATTGAAAACAGAAATGAGAGAAAAAAGAAAAACAGCAGGGAAAGTCATTTTTAATCACAGAGCATTTCACTGCTCCCTGTACGCTATGCTAAGCTGCAAAGCATTAAGAAAGAGTTACACTGACAGTCAGAGATTCTTGGGGGGATTGGTGGTGGTGGCGTTGAAGGACACACGACACATTTTCCAACTTCTCCCCATATTTGTAGCTTACCAATAAAAAGGCACTGCTTATCCTGATCTGACAATAACTAATATTGAAAAGGGCAACGAAGCCTTGAGTTTGTCCACCTTCCCATGCTTGTCTATGCACAAGTTTCATTGGTCAAAGCTTGCTGCTGTTTCTACCAGCACATCCAGCTGCCCTCACTTGGGCACTAGGCCGAAGCCCAGAGTAAATGTGTCAGTCTGTCACACACAACTGGTTTGATCTTATTTAAGATAAACAACCTGTATTTTTAAACAACTGTTTTAAAACAATTTCAGCTGAAGTAAGAGCAGTTGAAGAAACATCCTCCCTTCATAATACAAACCAGACTTGTTTCTGCCTAGCTTAGGGTGGAGAAGTAGCTCACCTCTATCAGTTTAACAACGTTGACATGGTCCAGTTTCTTTAATATGGCTATTTCCTGATAGACTCTGTCCAGTGGTGCCATTGTTTTGGACTGCTCGCCAGTGGATGTTTTTGACCCTCTAGGAGGAGGTCGACCTGCAATCACAATAACACAGTGAGGAAGAACTCACCTTTCAGCATGCAGGAGTGAGCAGCAACTGGTACTTCTGCAGGGTATCTTGGGCTACTCTGGAAAATCTCATTGCCTTATTATGATCCCAAAGCATTACAGATTCTACCCTGAACAGTGATTCCCAAAACACATTTAGGCTTGCTCCTGCTGAATTTCCAGCCTGGTCTGCCCGTCAGATCCCATTGCCCCACTTTTTGGACAAGGTGCTATTCTGAAGGGACAGAAGAGCCCCTGGGAGGAAGGGGGTCTAATCCTACCTGAATTCCAGCACTTAATTAGGTTTCATATATGATGAACAGGGAAGAGCCAGTACTTCAAAGACGAGAAAATCAAAGCCAGAAACCCAATTACCAAGTGCTTTGAATTTCTTTGTGCTTGGTCTTTCACCACCCACTGCATTTTAACCAGCCCTCGAACTACTTGGGAAACCTTCAAATAAGGTAAAGTTCTGCACTCCTTCCAGGCAATGTTTCTATTGACAGATCTGCCTGAGGACAACAAGCAGATCTCAGAACATGAGATACCCACGTGGAAATCCATACTGCTTCAGGAGCTTCTTTTTGGAGAGGACTTTCATAGCCTGAAGGAAAATGAAAAATCAGTATTAAAACTAAACAAGAACTCAAAGTGCTCACTGCTTTGATGATGGAGCATGGTGGTCATCCCACAGAAAAAATTACTGGTTTTAATTCATTTCAAATAGGATATAGGAAAATTAATCCAATTCCTGCATTTAAGGCTGGAACTTAAGGGAAGAGGTGGGTTTCTCAACTGAACATTTATGTAACTTGTTTCTGGACGATGCTACGGCCATGCTGGAAGTCAGAGAAGTGTCCAGGCTGCTCCACCTTCCTTTTTGCCTTGCCAGAAGGTTTAGGAAGCAAAAGAGCTGGAGTGTCAAAGCCATACCACTAACATCCTTCAACCTGCATCACACACCCAAGGTACAGTGAGGACACAGCTCTGCCTTGCCTCGGAAGGCCTTATGCATTCTCATAACCATTTTTACACTATAAAGCCTCTTCCTGACTGCTAGAGCAACAAGTAGCATCTTTGTTGTGATCCAGCATGATACCCAAGGTCATTAGAGAGGTACTTCACAGGCACCCATCTCTGCAGCCTCAGCAGTGGTGCAGCCATTTCTGTGCATCTTTTCAGCAGTTTCCCTCTCACCTCCCACCCGATCATGCACTGGCAAAAGCACAAACACAGGAAGCATGGGATGGAGTCACTGTAATTTTTTCTGCCATCCAATTGGTATTAACACCATAACAAAAGGCAATGTGAATTTAATGAACGGCCTCTGTACCTCCATCTCATCTGTGAGTTCATAACTTTTCTGAGGGCCACATCCCCAAATGGCCCATCAAATAAATTTCCATGCAAAACCAGCTCTTGGTACAATTTGCTTAGGAAAATAGCCTAAACTCCCTGGCAATGGGACAGTTACTCATTCCCTCTCCCAGGATAGGTAGCTACTCCTCTTAATTAAGCATACAAATCTCTAATTCACACCAGAGTGACCCCCTCTGAAACATAATTAGCAAAAGACTCCTGCAGGACACAGTCGAACGCCAAGGAATTCTGTATTACTTCCATGATGGCAGGCTCTGCACACTGCCTGTTATTAACACATCCACCAGGAACAGGTCACCAAAGCCATTTCGGCGAGCTCCTTCTCAAGCTGTTTTTGCTGGCAATGCTGCTGTGTGCCCCGAGGTCCTCACCCACGCTCACGCTGCAGCCAGGTTCACAGCTCACTGAAAGGATTGTTATTTTTGGTACTGATCCAGTGAAATCCTTTGGATTTGCACCCGTGTAATTGAGAAGAGAACCTGGCTCAGCTCAGTGAGGCTCTCAATCCTGCCTGACAGCTCCTGAGCCAATGGAAATGACAGCACTGAGAGACAGGCTCAAAAGGACTTATCTTTCATTTAGCACAACGCTGTCTCCAATACAGGCAGCCAAATGATTCACAGTCTACTGGAAAGTGATCCAAGACATGCACAACCACATCCAAGAATGGTCAGGACCAAGCCTAGAGGACTTCTTGCATCCCTTACTTTTATCGCTCCATTAGGCAAGTTGGTAGGAAAAAAGTATCAAAGGGCTTTATATACTTATTCATCTGCCAACAGCACCAGCCTGGGAATAGAAAGCCCCTGTTGCCTCAGTCCCACCCTGAGACCTTTGCCTTCTGGCAATAAGCTTTAGAGAAAGAAGAAATAGAATATATAGTTTGGTGCATAAAACTCTGAAGCTGCATCAGAGCTTTAGAAACTGAACTACGGCTACAGCTGTGCCTGCATCAGCCCAGTCCTGGCTGGGGTCAGCTCTGGGGACGGCGAGACGGAAGCACTAAGGGACAGAGAGGAGCAATACTGAAGAAGGAGGGCTGACAACAAGAGCTTCTGAGGTCACCCAGCCTCTCCAAAAGATATTATGAAGGGTCACAGGGAAACAAGTGGGAGTTTCTGTAACATAGGTTAAGCTGACTACAAACCACCTCTGCTGTCAGCATACATCTACACCACTTTCAAATTGTGGTAGCTGTGGGTATCATACAGGCAGGGCTGCATCAGAAGAGAGGACCTGTGCCACTGAACTTCTAAACACAAATGTGGAATGAAAAACAAACTTTATCATGCAAAAGGTCAGAGCTGCTTAATTATCACAAAAGCGGAGATGGGAACACATGGCAGTGAAGCTGCACTGTAATTACAGAACGAGGCTTCCTCAATGAACTGGAGCTGTGCATTACAAGAGCAACACAGAGATGATCCAGCAAATCGCTCCTTCCAGGCTCACATGCAGGAAAGCGCCAAAGGCATTTCTATTTGCAGGCAGAGCTAATTACCCAGATAATGCTTTTTTTGATAAAGAATCAGCTCAGAGCCAAGCCAAGGGATTTTCCCTGTACACTGCTAAGTACTGCTTCAGCTTCCTCAGGAAAAGAGGAGACCCTCAAAGATCCCCCCTCCACACGCCCTTGCACCCACCTTCCTTCCGACTACTCACACAAGGACACAAGCCATGACGTTTTTCTGACAGGCAGTGGGAACTCTGCATTTCTCTTTGATGTCCATTTATTATTTAAGTCTTCTGCACTCCCCATAGCAACCCTGTAGCTTGAACTCACAGGAAAGCGGTTTTGTGAGGACATCAAGGGAGGAGATCTCAGATTTATGCAGGAGGAGGGACCTGGGACATAGCAGCCTTCACAACAGTGAGGCCTCGAACTCAACATCCTGTTTGTGTTAATGACAACTGGAAAACATCTGTTATTTGGGGGATGGAATAGCGACAAAACAAGGAAACCAATCAGCTGTGCCTTGTGATATTCTCGCAACACTTGGGATATAATCTTATTTGGTTACAGGAGGACTTGCATGGAAAAGGACCTAAACCCGTGCAAGAACAGAAAACCATACACAGTCCAGACCCACAGCTCCCAGGGGAGAGGGAAATGGTTCAAAACCTGGCTACTAACCACCAAAATCCTCTGCTAGAGCATGATCCAGCACCGTGGGAGTGCTGAGAGGATCACAGCACATTCCCAGTCCTCCTCCACCTGCCCTGACAGTGGCACCCTTAGAGAAAGCGGCTAAGCAGCTCTGCCAGGAGAGAGGAATGCTGTGGGGTGAGAGAAAAGCCTTACCTCGACAGGCTTAGCTGCCACATCCCAAAATCCTGTTCCCACTTCTACCTGGGGTGATCCAAATCCTCGCAGCATGCACAACAGTAAGACTTGCTGGTGACCATCTTTCACCCTGCAGTAACACTTTATGCAGCTCTCTGAGTTCATCAGCTCAGAAGGGACCTCTCCTCCCCACCCTGAAACTCGGGAGCAAAGAGCCCTGATACAAAGATTGTTAGGTATATACAGGTAGACAGCCTGATAACACAAATCTTGTTTCTTAGGAAACCAGATTAAAAAAGGGGAAAAAAGCAACTCACTGACAACCTACAATGCTATTGCTTTTGTCCAAAACTAGCGTAACAAATGTCCATCATAACCACTTTTCTCTGTGAGCTGATTTAGAGACTGAAAACAGGAAGGAGACATGACCTGAGGCATCACAGAATCAAATTCCATCAGCACAATGACTCCAAATTAGATCTCCACCTGGACACATTTGCCTTTGCTTTTTATTTGCTGCTCTTTCAACAGAGCTTGGCTTTTTCTGCTCTTTACCCCTGCTCACTGTCAAAGCATTTCCTGCAAATTGTGACACTGAAACCTTCCCAGCCACAAAGGGCTCCTAGGCAGAGCCTTGCAAACATTGCTTTAGCAGCTTTACACGCTGCTGCAGTGGCAGAGGCAGCTTTCTGTACCCAGCTCTGCAGCTGAAGGGTCACTTCCTTGGAGGGAGCACCAGTCACATGGTACTAGAAGCTCAGTTTCCCCAGGCTGAAATGTTCCCTGCATCCGCTGATGTAAATAAACACGATTTCACAGCCCTTCACAGCACTGCAGTTGTTCACAGCAACAAAGTACACAGCTCTTGGAAGCACTTGCTCATCTTTAATGGAAGGAAGAACGATCCACAAAATAAATACAACTCCACATTTTCCCCAGATGTGATGATCAGCTTTTTTTTCCTAAGAGTTTTTCCTAATTCTAGGTCATGCCCAAAATTCATTCAAGCAAGAGAAATCTCTCCATTCACTTTGTCAGAGATTCAATTCCTGATACCTGCAGTTATGAGAAGATCTTGCAAAAGGCCCTGTGTTTCAGAAGAATCAGATGTGTCATGCTCTGAATTGTACTCCACAACAAATTTTTCTGCTTTAAGATTTGCTCCTTTTTATTGCAGCATTCCAGCTCAAAGAAAATAAAGCACGCAGAAACATCCTGGTCTCGAGCTAAAGCTAAAGCACTGTACATGTGAACCAGCCACTGGGACTGCTCACTAAATGCAACCAAGGGGATGATTTTCTCCCATTGTCTGTTACTGCTTTACACCACTGACATAAAAACAATCCTCCAGAGCCAAACTGGTGACAACACGCGCAGAAAAGGCTCTCCCCAACTGTCAGAATCACAATTGCTTCTTGTAATTGCTGGTAACATACATTTGCATTAGATACCCGTGCCCAGTGGGTCAGGGTTGCTGTAACAGCCTCAGACGGGAGCAATAAGCAGAGCTGCATGGAGTTACCTCAGAGCTGGAAGCAGCACAGAGGTCACACACACTGGGAGGTGTGGGGAGCTGGGCAACCATTAGATAATTATGCAATTTGCTTTTGTTTCTCTGAAGCTTTAAAAAAAATCTTCGGCTCTGGTAAACATAAGCATGGCCATTTAGAAGCATGGGGGAAAAGAAAAAGCTTCACTACCCCAGCCAAAAGATTAGCAAGGATGTGAAGCACAGGCAGTAGCACTGCAGCCTTCCTTCCTGCAGGTCAGCAGTGCAGTCACCTGCCCTTTCCTCTCCCATATGCTTACACTCACAGCAGTGAAACAGTGGTGACACTCCTGGTGCTTCTGCTCTGATTCCACCTCTGCCACTATTGCATCTCTCACATCTCCCAGGATCAGCTTCAGGCACAGAGCCCCCATTCTGTTTCACCCCTGAGTTAACTCCCCAACAGCAAAGGAGAACCAAACAGTTGCATCCCTGCAATGCTGGGTTTGTGCATCCTGTCTCTCTTGGGCTAGCAAGGCCAAATCAGAGGTACAGTGACATCAGAGCCACTCTCAGGCTTCAGTAGCTTCAAGGCATTTGTCTAGATTAGGAAACTAAGCAGAGATTAAGCAGGGATTAACTAACACACAGCAGGCTAACCTGACCTAGGCCTTCACTTTTAACTTTGATTTGGCCAGTTAAACCTACATCTGAGGTGTTCACCTGCAGCCAAAGCATGAACAAAGACAGTTCACAACACCAACTACACTGACCTCTTGCCTGCTGAGATGTGACAACTGCCCTGCCTGCTCAGAGCAGCCAGAGCACCGCATCAGGATTTCCACCATGAAAAAAAAAATGCTTAGATTGAAATAAATACAGTGTGATGCATTCCCTACTTCATGCTACTGGCCCTGGCACTCCCCTAGGCTGATGGAACAGACGCATCAGGGGAGCCACAGCTGGCACTGCTGTTCTCTGCAGAGCTAAAATGTGTTGCTCCAGGACACGGGGGAAGCATTCAGAGAGCAGCAAAGAAAGGGAGCCCTCAGAAACAGCAACCACTCCAGTGTGGTGGATGAGTCAGCCTGGGATGGAAAGAATTGCAGTTCCTTTGCTTGGCCAGCTTCAGGGCACCTTCTCCAGATTTTTGTCTCATCTCTTCCATCCTTCAAGGTACTTCTCCCATGGTTTCATGCCCTCTGGCAGAAAGGAAGGGCGAGGGATACTAACAGGCATGCAGCTCCCACATGGTCTCTCTAACCTTGTACGCCACTTGTAAATCCAAGAACCAGGGAAAGAAAACTAGCTGGGCTGACCACAGTCACTCTCTCACCACCACAGGAGTGAGCACATGTTACGTTTCCATAGAACATTCCTATTCCCCTCTGCACTGCACCAACACGAGTCTGTCAGGGCACTCTGATGGCTCCATTCCCAATCACACAAGACTGCTCCATTGCAGCAGGGAAAATGAGATTGCCATGTGCTTGCCCTGCACTGTCCCATTGCTGAACAGGGCACGGAGCAGCATCTGCACTGCTGGGCCAGACTGACAAGGCTGCCTGGAAGGCAGCTGGGTTTGGGTTTCACAGCACTGCAACACTGGGCCCTTCCCAGCAGACACCTGTCATTCAACAGAAACTGCTCAAAGCAAGCTGCTTTCCACAAGCCTTCAGGCACATCCACACACAACAAGGCAGTTTTCCTTTTGCCAGCTGCCCAGCTCCTGCTTGCAGCCCAAACAAAATTAACAGTTTTCACAAGTGGGTTTTGTAGAAATCCCAGCTTGAACATTTAGGATTTGCCTGCTTCTGAAAAGAGAGTGACAGACAAGGAGGCTTCAGCATATACAGCCTTTCTGTATCTAAACCCTCTAATTCTGGCTTCAGTTCAGCAAAACATCTAAAAGCCAAGGCTTGCCCTCTGCACTGCATCCTACACCTTTATGGAGAGGCATCCTGCAAGAAGGAAAGATGCAGCAGAGCCAGACACAGCCAAGCTGAGCCGTGCCATTCAGCATTTCTGATAAAACCTTGTGTTTCCTTAAAAAACAGGCATGCTCATTGCAGGTCGCTCTTCCAATGCAGAGCAGGTGCTGACTACCACCACCCACACATGCCTTTCATTTCAAGTAGCCTGCTTCATAGCCAGACAGTGTCAGGACAAATCACCAATATGCTTCCTGCCTGCAAGGCCCTTGTCTGTTACATAATGCAGCCCACCTGATTCCCACTCACCACAACACATAGGCACACAAGCAGATGCACAGACAACTGCATATCACTCCATGCCCAGCAGGGATGTTTGTATCCTTGCATGCCGCTCAAATCAGAAACGCATGTGCTAAAAGCAGCAAGGAAAGAGGGGACATAGCTCTCACAGGTACAAAAGGAAATGAGGAGCAGTGGAGACTGTGGAGAGAAGGAGGGAGACACTTACATAATACTTGTCATCATCCTTGTTGTAGGCCAGCTTCACAACACCATAGGAACCCTGAAAATAAACACAAATTGCAGTTAGTTCAGCAGCTTTGCCTGGTCTCCTTGCTGCTCAGGACTGGTAGTTCGTAGCCCTCTATGTTCTGCCCACAGCAGCAGCCACAAGGCATGTGCTGAGGAGTAACACTGACTGGTGGAGTTGTGTGTCAGCCCATCCCCTCCTGCCCCAAGACCAAGCCATTGTGCCTGACCTACATCAAAAATGGCTGGAAAAGAGAGAGAATAATGTGAGCAGAATTTCTTGTGGAAGTTTGTATGCTTTGCATGGACACCTTTCTGCACTTCTGAGCAAGACCATTTTGAGCCATAAACCCCTTCATTTCTTTAGAGCGAATGAACTTCAGGGAGGACCAACAGCCTGCCTTCCTCCAACAGCCTGTTGGATTGTTACTATATCCACAGCTCCAGTGACAGCCTGAAGCCAAACTGCATCAAAGCCTCTTGCTTTGGAGAAGAGTTTGGGCTAATAAAACTTCTGGTGAAAGTCTGCAGCATGATATGCATTCAGCTAGAACCACCAACTGCCAAAGTAGGTACAGCTTCCAGAAAGCATAATTGCTTGTGGATCCATCTGCAGTGATGGCAGATGTCCAAACATGCAGGTGTCTGAACTGCTCAACAGCCCAGACCTCTAAATAACTTTGGAGCAATCTATTCTGAATCATTCTGCAGCATTTAAATATGGACTACAATAAACTAGTAGTTCATTCATAGAAATAAAAACTTAAGCTAGTGCTGGCATGGACCAAGCACCTGCCCTTCTCTTTTTGTTTTTTTGGTTATTTTGCTTCCCCTGATGGTTTGTATTTATGCATTAAAACCATTTAGTGTTACATTTGGCAAGCAAACATCTTGAAAAGAAGCCAACATAACCACCTTCAGAGGGAAGGAAAACAAAGTTAGATTTCAGAGGAAGTCATTCCACTTTGACCTTGAACAGAACTTAACCAAACTAATAAGGCAAAAAAGAAAACAAACAAACCAACCCCAAACTGAACCAAACACAAGTTTCAAGAAGTCTTGGCCAGTAAGATCTCCCAGGCTAGCACAGGCTTTTGACCTGTACTGTATGTGTGTGTGTATGCAGGTCTCTTATGACAAACACCAGCTCCAGGAACATACCTTGCCTATTTCACTCTGCAGCTTGTACTGGTTTAATTGCACACAGTCCTGTGGATCAAAAGCAGAACATAATTAGAGTACCGGTAAAAGGAAATTGTTTGATTCAGTGTCAAACAGAGGCAGAGCACTGAACAGCCAAAGACTAGATCTTATTTAAACCACTGTAAGTTACACTACAAGCACTACTTTGCTTGTTTTATAAAGACAGCTCATAACAAAGCAATTATGAGCTGAGTTCTGACTGTGGTGCAGTGGCTCCAACAGCACATTCACCCCCCAAAGCACCAGCACTGCTCCAGGCTCAGCCTGATGAGCCTGCCAGCAGCACCTGGCCCTTTACATTTACTGACTGCATCAGACTGCAATGTTCAACACCAACTCCAACTCCACAGAGCATGTGGCTCCCACGGATGAGCATCCAGGCACCCATGTCAGCCTCAGCAGAGCTGCAGGAACAACACCATCCCTGGCATCACCCTGGCAGAGGCCTTGACCCTCCATGGGCTGCTTGTGACAACTGTGGCTGCACCCAGCAGACTCATGGATTGGTCTTTGAGGAGAAAACACAGAGCCAAACTCCTCTGCTGTATTCTGCACAGGGCTGTACTCTGTGAGCAAAAGAACAAAACTCTGACACGCACACTGGCAATAAAAGCTTGATATCCAGAGATAGCGGGGCTGCTGCAGCCTCTTCGACTTCCCTAGGAAGTGAGTCTGAAGGGCAGGCTGCCCTTCCAGCAGCTTGTACTGAAAGGGTAAGATGTTGAGGAAGGGGATTATGTACAGTATTAAAAGATTCTCATGAGTTTGCTAGTCTCAAAAAAAAAAAAAAAAAAAAAAAAGATGCAAAAAAACCCCCACAGAGTGCTGGCAGTGCTTCTCCAAAAATTAGATGAAATTCCATTCTGATGGAGCCAAAGTGTCTGCATTTTCTTAAGCCTGTCCTGCACATGTCCCAGAGAAAGCTCATATGTCAGCACAGTGAGCCACAGCTCAGGGCACCAGGATCTTTCAGTAGTAAGGACCTGAGCACACGGGGTGCAGAGGCATCATCCCTTGTCCCCACCACGGCACTGCCATGTCCCCATTCCCGAGGTGAGTGCAGCATGACTCTGCAGAGCTCAGCAGGAATGCTGACTGCTCTCAGCTCACTATTTTGCAAATATTTATTCAAGGAGAGATTCTGGGGATGCTGCAGTACCTTGGAGCAGACTTAACAAACAGCATTTAACTGCATTGCAGGGGACAGCACAGCCCTCAACTCCACAGAGTGAAAGAAGCAGAGAGTTTCTGTCCCACGTGGATGAAATATGCTGAGCCATACACAGGACGTGCTTCTCCACACAGCATTTTAAAAACAACAGCTCTCTCCCTGGGACTGCCAAACACTAAAGCAGGCTGGCAACCCACTTCTAGCCTCCACACTAGGCACTCTGTGAACAAAGCTGACACCAAGCACGCAGATAGGTGGATTAGACTTCCCACAAGCCTCAAAATATCACAATCTGCAGCAGCATAGCAAAAGGGGTGCCAGATGTCTTCAATACGTTTGAAGGAACAGACAAATGTTACAGCTCCCCAGTAAAAGCAAGACCAGTTTGCAGATCAAGATGCATTAGAGCACTGATGCAGCATATGATAATTCTCGTACTTCCCCCAGCATGAGCCAGAAAGACTTTCCAATGCAAGTGAGCACCAAAGTGAAGGAGAATAAAGAAATGGGGAAATGATGACTTTCATAGCTCACAGTGGTTTGTCAGGAATACAAAGAATGACTAAAATCTCCATTTTGTTTCCAGTGAAGAAAGTTTTTTCCACCACCCTAACAAGAAAAAGAGCCAACAGTGAGTAATGGAGCCACAGAAGTGCATTAACTCTATTGATATCAAAGCACATCAAATCTTACCAACAGCAAAACCCAATCAATTAGAACTATGAGCAACAAGAGAGGAGAGCACGACCCAGCAAAAGACAAGAGATGAAGGATCGTACCCCTGAAATGTATAGAAGAAAATAAACTCACTGCATTTTAAAAGGAACTCCTTCTCAAATACGAGGCAGCATATAGAACCCAAGGTACAGACACATGAGGGACAAACTCCCAGGAAAGCACTAAGTCAGCAGATTCACTTCCCAGCAAAGCTGTGCTTTGCACTGCAGTGATCTACACAGATTAAGAAGGAACAGTTTTAGAAGGCAACACCGAGACAAGGGCTGAGGGAAGGCTGATGTCAGGGCACAGCCAGCTCACAGCCAGAGATCCAGCTCTGCAGCACAGCCTGCCACAGCTCCCTCACTGCAGCACAGCTCCTGCGATTCACACCCGCGCTGCTCTGCGTTCAGATAACTGCTGGTGAAAAGCACCATCTGAGCTTCTGCGGTGCTCTGGGCACTTGTGCTCAACTCAGCAAAAATTCAGACCAGCCTGTAGGTGCTTTTTACCTCTTTTTTTCCCCCTTCCTTGCAGAAAGGCTGTAATTCACAGCTCTGGTGACTCCTGCCACGTGTCACTGCAGACTGGCAGGTCTTTTATTATGTTATCATTTGGTTCTCCTGCAGGAGGTGGGATATTTGTACTATTTCTTTATCAAACACAAACACCGATCTCTCGGCCAACTCTTTATTATTATTATTTTTAAGATAACCCTGTACAATTCTCTTGATTTCATCACACCAGTGTTCTGCAACTGCTGATAATGTTTCTTACTGTTTGTACTTAATGAGAAGTGTCAGTGAATTAGACTGCTGCATCCATCTAAGCATGCAGTAATTGTTCCATCTTAAATGGCAGGTGCCCATTAGTTTGCCTGTCCAAGGTATTACTCAAAAGAAAGAGAAGAGAGGTCAGAGACACAGAAAATGCAAAAAGTGATTTAAAAAATCATAAATTGCAATGCAGTCCAGGCCCAAATCCATAAATCCTGCTGCCACCACTGTGTGACAGGAGCTTGGAGAAATGGAAAACTGAGCCTTTGCTGCCCATAGGGTACACTGGGGTGGAAATGAAGAACAAGAGCTTACTTCCAAAAGAAGACATTTCCAAAAATAATTAGGGCGGCCATGTATACATACATTGGGAAATATTCTACCCCTGAAAGGAAGCCAAATTCATCAATCTCAAAATAGCTATGAGTTTCATCAATTTAGAGATATGCTTTGCAGAGAAAACATGGGAGAGAAAACTGGGAACTTCAAGTCACTAGTGAAGACAGTGCTGTTTTAAAGCTCTCCCCCAGCTGAAAGGGGAAGTGAAAGCAGTTCTAAAAACAGACTAAATGAAAATAAAAGCCAGACAAGGGGCATCAGGGGCAGCAATGGATATAAATTACAAAGCTGTTAAGGGACAGAGAAGGACCCACAGGAAGCGCAGCACTCCTAAGAAGATAAGAAAAACAAATAGATGTTTAAACATCATCCAACAAGAGCAGAAGTTGCAGCCCAGCACTGTGAGTGGCTGTGGCTGTGCAGAACACCAAGGCTGAGCACCACCACCCGAGTTCACCCACCCCAAGCCCCAGATCTGAACGCAGCATGCCAGGCATTCGCTGAATCCCTGGCAGCTCATTTGGAGAGCAGCTAGAATGAAGACATCTTTTTCCAGACTTTTTCTCAAAGCCTGCTGGCATGGCTAATGGCTTTAGATTTCCTCAGTACATAACATGACAGCTGAGCTTCCCACGCAACTCTCACTGAGGCAAGAGTGAGGGGGCTGAGGGCAGTGGGATGGAAGCAGCCCCTCTGCAACTGTGGCTTTGTGCCTTCTCCTCCTCCCAGCCATACCTTTAAAATGAGCTCCAGGTAAATCGGAAACGTAACTTTTAAATAAAGGCTAATTAGTCCTAGGAAAAGTAATTAGCAGCGTCTGCGGGGAATTCTTCTTTGAAGGGATGTTTTACAAGCATCTTTGATCTTTTCAGTAGAACTCTAGCTTGAGCACTGCAGCAGGACTTGTACAAGAATGAAGTTTGGGACCTGCAGGGCTGGAGAGGGAAGTGCTTCAGCCCACCCAGAGCCTCAGTCCCTGTTGCTCCTCCGGTCCCTAGAGGATTTATCTCTGTGTAAGGCAAGGAAATCACAGCCTTGTGAAGAGAATCAGGCAGCTCCCAAGCATTTGAAGAGTACAAAACCTGAGTCAGCCCGACACAAGAGCACTGCCTCTCCCAGCTCCTGACACCAGCTGCTTCCAACCAGTCAAACAGACAAGCAAGAGGCCTGATGTAAAGATGTGGAAAAGCAAAAGTAGAAAAGAACGTCATTACTTATTTTCTGTGCCTCTGGGGTGAGCTGTGGACACTGAGCACAGGAAAACACCCTGTCACCTCACCCCCACCCTTGTGTTCAGGCCAGCAGCAGCTCTGAGGAGGGAAGGCATGCTGACCTGACTTCATCCTTTGCACTCCTGCTCAAGCATGCTTGGCCTCAGTCCTTATCAGGCTGAGCTGGGCCACCCCTGCAGCACAGAGCCAGAGCATTCTGCTGGTCCCAAAGGGGGATACCACGCAAACACAGGGGCTGGGATGACCACACTGGGTTGGTAGGCATGAGTGGATCCAGGGGAAAGAGAGGAATAATCAGATTCAGATTATCAGCAGATTGGATAAGTATAAAGAAACTCACAGTGCTGGCAAGTCTGGGGAAGGAGAAGTCTTTTATTCTCCATCTAGCTACTCTTCTAATGAAACTTTTCTCAGCAACCTCAAAAGCTTGGTTTGGGATGGCAAAATAAAAACAGCATGTCGCATTTTCAAATGTGACTTCCCAGCAAGCAGCACATCCACCCTTGCACAGATACAAGCCCTGCAATTTAGGTGGGACAAGCTCTGTCAAACCCAGCAACAAGATCCCCATTGGTCTGTATGAACTTGTTTGCTGTTTCCCCCTTTTCCTGGTACACACAAGTGCCAGGGCATCATCCGTGCAGCAAAGCAGAAGGTGCTCTGAGAACCCTATGGAAAGCTCTCTCCTCCTGCCATGCTGCCAGTACCAAGCAGGAGCTGGGAGTGCTTATACCAATGAGCTACATGTGCTTGTGACCTAAATTCTTGGGCCTGTACTTCAATTCTGCAATTATGCACCTTTAACAGCTTCAGTTTATTAATTTCTGTGCGAAGCTAAAGGCAAAGCCATTCCTTTGTTCGAGCAAAGAGTTGTTGAGAGAAGCAAGAATGCTACCAGCCCTACAGGCACTCCCATAGGGGAACATGATGCTGGAAGGACCTTCTCGGACAACGGTCCACACAGAGCTTTAGAGAAGAGAGGAACAAGCAGGGAATCTTTCTCACACCCCATGCTTTGAAAATTATGAACTTGTTATCAGAGATGTGACAGGCTGGGTTAATTAAGTACACAGTAAGTGTCAGGGGAACAGAATGGGTTACTTCTCATGCAGAGTTAATACTGCAGATCCAGACTTGTCAGCAGAAGCCACAAGACACCAGGCAGCTATCAATACTTTGTCCCAGGGCAATCAACTAATTGGCAGCCTAATTGCCAAATGACAACAAGCCCTGGCTCTGATTCAGCCCTGCCAGCCTAGGAGTCACTGCCTTCCTCAATCCTCACAAGCTGTCCCCCTCCAAAGGCATGTGCTGGCAGCAGGGTACCAGGGATGGGGCTGTCAGTGCACACAGTGCCTGTTGCAGCTTCAGTTCTCAGCCTTCAGATCTCTGAATATCAGTTTTCCTCCCAGCCTGTGAGCAAGTGTTGAACTGGACTCATAAGGCTCAGTGGCATCACTGACTGAACACATAAGTCCTTCATAATTCAGAGGAGAACAACAGAAAATTCACATCTGTCACATGCCCTTATCCAGCCTCCCCAAAGCATATTTCTCCATTACTTCTCCAGATGAAAGATACATTGCTCCCAGCATCACTGGAGAGGGAAACCATTTTCAATTCAAGATCATTATCGGCATAACAAAGGAAATTTTGATGTACAGCTGTGCCATCCATCTCGGCTCCTGATGGATGATGCCTGCACATGCACCTCTGATAAAGCCTCAATGCTCCTAAACTTCATCTTCACGCAGACTGCAGCTATGCAGGAAGTGACTGTGAGCCAAAGCCATGGGTGTCCTGGCACTGGGAAGGCACAGAGTGCTGGTGCCAAGTACTCAGTGCAAAGAGAAAGGAGCAACTCAAAGGCTTTAAACAGGTGAGAGAGTGGTCACCCCTGCACTCAGCTTCAGACTTACCTCATATACAACCTGCATCTTTCCAGTCCTTTTGCTGTTTCGTACAGGATACAGACAGCAGTACTGTCAGAGCATTGTTCCCAAGGGCCCTGTTGAGGGAGCAAGCACCCACAGCTCTCACCTGACCTACCCTTCCATCTGCTACTGCAGCGATTCCCTATTAATATGAATGATGTTTTTAATGAGCACAGCTCTGTTAAGCATCTTGGCTGCACTGCAGCAAGGCTCTAAGCAGTTAAGCAAGTGACCATTATAAACACAGATGTCTGACAGATTGCTGTTGGAGCAGGGAAATGAAGGACTGCGCAGCTGCATTTCAAACTGAACATTTCCTGTCCCAAGATATTGCTCCCTGAGATGCAGATACTGTGAGAGGGGACTGAGTATTTTTGATTTGTTTCAGACTGGAGTGTGCTAGAATTGACTGCAGGTACTTAGAAGCACATTCCAGACCATCCCTACTCTTGGCGCAGGCAAAGCACTGCAGGAGGGCAGAGCTGGCACACCAGACACACACATTTCCAATAATCAGCTCCTCACTCCCACATCTCCAATTAAAGCACGTGGCTGTTGTCAAAGGAGTTGCAACCTCTGCAGTTCACTTCATGCAGATATTCACTTATCAGCCATGACCACCTCACAGCTAACATGACTTGCAAAAATTCCCAGCAGACAGTGGCTGATTTGCACGTGCACCAATCCCATCAGAGGTACAGGAGGAAAACACCTGCTTTTCAGAAGGAAGCACTGAGCCACATGTGTTAAGCTCCAGGCTGAAATTAGTGGTTTTGCTCACACAGTACACAGGGCAGGACAAAAATGAGTTTTAGGCATTAGAGCAGGGAGTAGCATAACACTCAAGAACAATGCAAGCTCCACTAAACAGACGTTCCTTTTCTGGTACTCCAGTCAGCTCTCTTCCTACTTAAAGTATTCCTAGCCAGTAGCATTTAAGGAAGCATTCTTTGTTTCAAAAAAACATCAATTTACTCCACTTTTATCACATTCAACATTCAAATAAAGTCCTGCTGAAGTTCCAGTTTGATCTACACCCACTTCCTCACAGGCTCTGCTGCACCATGCATATGACAGCTGCAAACTGCTGCATACTTGGTGACCTGTGCCCTTAGTGTGACAAGGCAGCAGAGCCCCTCTCTGCTCCCTGTCCTCCCCAGTAACTCACATCATGGCATGCACACCAGTAGCTTAGCTAGAAAGAAAAGCTCAAACTGCCATCCTGATCTTTGTTCCTGGGATGGCAGACAGGACAGGCTTCTCCACCAGCACTGCAGCCCTGCATGACACAGGGAGCTGCAACCAGCAGCCACTTCCATCGATGGGCTTGACCAAAAGCAGAGTGTCACACCTTTGGGACATGTCTGAGCCCAGCTCTAATACCAGGAGAGGAGCTGTAAGACAGGGCAGGAAGGATTGCAGCTACCCAGAGAAATTCATCTGAAGGAGGAGTCATGGCTCTCAGTTACCACTGCTGTTACAAATCCATGCAAATACTTTAAAGACATAAGAAAATCCTGATAAGCATAGAAAATGCCAGTGCATTTAAGCTCTTTATAAAATTAAATTGTGCCTTCAATAATGCCCAAACACAAAAGGAGATGTATAAACTTCAGAAGTGTAAATCCATGAAATACCAGCAGCAGAGCTGCTGTAATTGATAAACTCCCGAAGGGCACGCATGCAGGGACACAGAAAACAAATGCAGTTGGTCTCAGCCCATTTTCTGAACAGCCTTACAGGCCTTCTGCATGCTACCACCACGTAACTGGCAGTCCCAGTCTGTTAGCAGGACTACTTCAGGCAGGTGAGGGCTGAAGGATCCCTATTTCAGCTTTAGGGGATGGACATAAAAGTGATAGGCCATTCCAAGTGAACATAATTCCTGATTTCAAGAATCTTAGAAAAACACTGCTTTCAGATTTACTATTGTGAAAGACCACAGACTCTCATTACCAGTTAAGAAATATCCCACCTCAACACCACAGTTAAAGTAGAGGACACACCTACCTCAGCATCCGAGATGGAGACTCGATTGGACTCTATCGTTGGCCTCCGCATTATACGTGGTGATGGCCCTGTGGCATAATGACCAAAACCCAGAGCGTTGCTCGATGCCAAATGACTTCCTGATGATCTTTCCTGAAGAGACAACTTCCTACTTGATAGCACAGGTCTAGCAAGAGGTCTCTTGGAAGCGTGCCCACAGTGAGCATCGTCTGGTTGTTGGGAGAGCAGGAATTCATTCGTTTCCACATCACTGCTGACTCCATTTCTTTGGATGTCTTTTACGATATCAGAAAAGACGGTGTCATTTTCTTCAGCGATGTCTTCCCCATTTTGGTCACTTCTGTCTGGGTGAACAGACACATCTATGGCAGCCACCCGCTCTGCCAGTTCAGCCTCTGTGCCTTGGAAGCCCGTGTCACTGTCTTCAGCCACAACATCTGTTGGAGAGTCCTCCATCACTGCGTGCTGCCCACAGAGTCTCAGATGGGACTGCAGAGAGCTGGAATGCTAGCACTCACAGAGAGAGTGTGGCATGACTGAACGTCTCCTCAAAAGCTCTAGAAGGAAACACAAAGAGAGGTGAGTGGCAATGTCCACTCAGCACAACATAATCAAGACACTCACCTTTGACTCCTTTCATCCAGAAAGGAAATGAAGACAAAACTCTAGCAGCCTGTCAACAAACAGCAAACAGCCACCCAGAAGGAAAGGCAGCACCAAACATAAGCTAGATACAAAATTTATACCAGTGATGAAGATGAGATTATATCTGTGCGCAAGAAGTAACACAGATAAAGGGAACTTCTCTTTCTGCAGTTAGAGTGAAAGTCAGCCTAAGTTCACAAGGAATTGAAGAAGTATGGCTTCTGAACAATCAAGGGTTAAGGGTCAAACTTTCGGCCTCTTGAATTCTTATTTGCAGGGAAGAACTTCCTGTATCCAAACCCAACTGCAGAACAACAAACCCACAGCCATTCAGGACTCCACAGTAGGCTCTTGGTCTCCCTGCATGGCCCCACAGAGTACCACTGAACAGCTTAGAAGCCAAGCTATGGCCGGTGACTTGCTGCTGTTTAAGCAACATATTCAACAGCAAAGGAAGAGTTTAAGAATGAGTTGTTCTCTGGGGCTTCCTCTGGACTCCCTTGGTTCCAGCCTATGTGAAATCATGCATCATCCTTATTGCCCACCATGTACAAAAGCTACTCTGAGTTGCAAATCAACAAGGCTTAATGATTATCAGCATGTAGGAATTGGCTTTTCCTTTGGAAAAGACCTACGAAATGAAAATGTAACACAAAGCTATAACTGCTGAATAAAATTCACTGTTTCCTGCATGCTAATTTCAGTTTCAATTTGAACCAGAGAGTTCAGTCTTCCCAGTGTGGTCCAGAGCAGGAAATGATCCTCTGCAGCACGTCTGTCAACCCTTAATCACTTCTAAAGATGTGCTGCTGCCAGATGCATCATTTGATCACTGTTTTTGGGGAGAATCTAAAGAGCATTAGTCACAGAATCCTGGATTACATCCAGAGAACTACACTTTACTGTAGGCTTAACATGGAGATATTGCAACCTTTGGCTCTCTACATGCAAAGCAACCACGGAAGCTGGATGTCACTCACAACGCCTTGTTTTCATGGTCACTACACTTAATTTACAGGAGGAACAGGTGGGCTGAGTGAGTTCAAAAAGCCCCATCCAGCCACCAGCCTGGGAACACAGGTGACTTCCCCAGGAAGCATGGAGCAAAGGTCGAGCCTGGCCTTTGAAGCTTCCCAGAGATGCTCAGTGAAACTGCAGCCGAATGCTGCTGCAAAGAGGAACAACCTGCAGGACTGCTGCAGAAGCACAGCAGACAAAGATAAGCAAACCTTTTATGTCAGTAGGGAAACCTGAGAAAGATCTGGATGGCAGATTTAACCCTAGGTTACAGGCCAACCACAGGGAAAGCATGCCGTGCACTGAATGTCACAGGAAGGCAACATCCAAATCCAACACATCCTTCACCACAGGCCCTCTGTTCACCTCCTTCCCCTCCCTGGTATAACCTTCCCCCATCTCCTGCCTTTCCTGCAGGCATGTTTGAAATAAACTGACAGAAACGTCACTCACTCAGAACAGTAATGAAATGATGAAATCAACTTTAAAAGCTTCTATTAAAACTATATTTAAACCCTTCAATCCCAAAGCACAGATCCCTTCTAGAGCAGGAGGCAGGCAGTAGGGGTGACTTGCAGCAGCAAGGGAAGGGGTGCAGGGCTCCAGCACAAAGCCACAGGGCAAACCAGCACTACACCCCCTTTGCCAGACCTCCCTGCTCTCTCTAACCCCAATTTGTTCACCTACAGCTCCCATTATTAAGCCTCGCTAGTTTGTCTTTAATAACAAGCTTCACTGTGGAGAGCCAGCTGCAGCCTGGAGCTGCCTCAGCAATGAACCCTGTCCTCTGAAGTGCATTTGCATGAAACCTGTGGAGGATTTGTTGTCTGCAACACAGGCAGGGTTTACTCTTTCAAAGCTTCTTCCCACTTAGGAACATCAGGTTACAGCCCGTGGCTGCCCCATTCCCTCCAAAGCTGCTCTCCTCGTGCTGCAGCACAACTCCAGGGCTGGGTTGCAACTCCTACCCTCTTCAAACACTCTAGCTTCAAAGAGACAGAAGACTTTAACAGGATGGACTCACTGAAAGACTAACTGAAGGGTGCAGCCCACATCTGTTTGCCTCCAGAAGTGTGAACGCTTCAGTGTAAATCTTATGGTTAATTCACATCTTCACCAAAAAAACAAAAGCCACCAACAAAACGCATACATGGTTCACCACATCAAAGCAAATAAATCTATATGGCATCAATGCTGCTGGAAGTATTAAAAAACAAACAGCAGAACTTTAAATAACTGTTCATTTTGACAGTCAGGCTTGTTTTGGATTGTGCTGTTCTAAAGGATTCCTTTTCACAATTAAACCTCCCTAAAGTATTTCAAAAAAGCCATATTTTCTGACTAAACAAATCAATTACACACTGAGCAATCTCACAGTTTGCAGAAAACTCAGGAAAAAAGACAATTACTTATTTCTACCAGGCAAAATTAATGGTGGATTTGCACAGTTTGTCAGGCTGCAACACATCTGCACCTCGTTGCAGCAGGAAATGCCAGTGAAACACACCACAACTACCTCCTTAGAGCTCCTGCTGCAGCTCTGTGTGCGAGGCTCCTCTCAGGCTCACCGCTCTGATCCCAAACAACACCGACCACCTGCTGCAGATCAGAAGATTCTGCTGCAGACAGGAACTAAAGCTGCAAACAAGCTTATATGAGCAGAATTAATTTACTTACACATATCTTATTTACCATTCTTCCCTTTAGCTATTCCTCTCCTGCAGGGAGACTGCGACTTCACTGGTGTTTTCTGCAGTCTATTTATCAAATAGCTGCACACGTTTCCCAGATAGGCAGCGAGCAGAGCGTGGCAGAAAATATGTTTTTAAAAGGAGTGTGATTCTGGAAAAAATCTCTATGTATTGTAAGAGAGATGGGTGAACTTAATTTTGCTACACCATAAAGTATTTCAAAGCACTGTCTGAAAAATAGAAATTGTAAACATAGTTTACTGCTCGGTCCTTCCATATGGCTAAGTAAAAACGTTCTTACAGAAAGGACCAGGAGGTTACAAGGCCCTGGGCTCAGCACATCCAGCTTCATTTCCTGACTTTGCCACAGGCTGCCCAGAAAAATGACTTTACAGCTTCATCTGTCACAGTTTCCAGGTTAAAATTATTATACCACCCTCAGCCCACCTCATCCCACTTCCCCTTTTTTGTCTCTGAGAATGTATTTGCCCTGTGCAAAGGAAATAAGGAGCCTTTGTAGTAAAACAGATCACTGAAGCATAACTACAACAAGCATTTGCAAGCAAAGCAATGAGGCAGCAATTTAGCTACTGCTCAGTGCTGGAGATCTCTTCAAATGCCTGAGGTTGGTGTCCTCTGTGCCAGCTTGGGAACTGGCCGGGACGCCTGTGTGTCCCCATTTGAAGGCCAGCTCTATTTGGTGCCTTTTGATCTCACAAGACCCACAGGCTCTTCCACAGAGAGAGTTTCCAAAGCTCATGGGCCGTTTAGTCTGCTCCTTTAATAGACAACAGCAAGATCAGGAATCAGGACAAGTTTTCTAAGCAGTGCAGATAGCTGTGTGCTGGGACAGGCCACCTGCAAGGCGATGGCACCTCCATGACCTGCATCTTTCAGGTCAGTACCCAACACTGCCAGGCCTTCAGCCCTACCCTGGGCCACAGTTGGCTGCACAGGCTCTCGTGGCTCCAGCTAGCCCTACCTTGTGCTGCATTTCCCTTCAGATATTCCCCCACAGCAGTGCAGGATTGATAACCTGCTCTGGCTGCTGTCAATTAGAGCCAGAAACTCCCCTTAAGGAGAGAAGCAGCAAGTCCTAGACTGGGCTGCCAAGTCCTGAACAGCTCCTCAAATGACATGTTTGAAATAGTAGGTCAGTAAGTTCCTTGCAGAGCTTGAGCTGTCTCTCCACACCAAAGAACACAGCCTGTGACTATTTCCATACTGGAGTCCCCCCTGCATTCCCTTTTCTGCATCTGGGTCTGCAGGACCTACCTGAGCAAAGCCCACTACCCTGATACCAGGGAGATGCTCCACAAACACCACCCTGATGCCATTGGCCTCTCACACCCGGACAAGGCCCACGCCCAGAGTCCAAGCAGCTGGCTCAGACACCTTCAGACTATAGAAGCTGAAGGTGAACTCAGTCTGAGCTGCCATGAGCCCCTCTTGAGATATACAAATCCCCAGTGGGTTGTTTCACATGCTTCTCTGTACCTGAGAGAACCACCTTCACTTCAGATAGCCACCAGTTGAATGGTGGTTCAGATGGAGCACCCAACTGCTATGAGGAGATACAGCTCTGTGAAGCCAAAAAAAAAAAAAAAAGTAAACCTCTGCAACCCTTGCAGAGATAATCAAGACAGATGGATACCAGACCAGCCACTCAGACTACGTCCCCACTGGGAAAAGGGTAAGCTGCTATCAGTACAGACTCCCAGCCAGAACCAGGAGACAGCACTACAACCCAAATAATAAATAAGAACATAGTGTTTGTGCTTTTTACATACGTGCCATGCACGTGCCTCATTCTGCGCCTTTCAAGGCTCTTGTGTCACAGCACAGACAATCATATCTTGCTGAGAATCCACTCAATCCTACTATAATAATTCTAGTCTATTTTCCTCTTCTCTCCACAATTCTTGGCAGTGAGCCTGGTTGTTGTGCCACAGCTGAAAATTAGATCATAAAAGAGAGGAGCTTTGATTACTTCTGTGCAGCTCGTAGCACAGCTTCAAATGTAACTGCTGAATGACAAAAAAAAAAGCCAGCACAGTATTTCTGCAATTCAGGTGTTGCGTGAGAAATCTGAGAAGTGAGGTTCAGGCACCTGCCCTGCCACATTTCCCAAATGACAAACAAACATCTCCTGGCCGCATTCCTTCTTCTGGAAAACCCATCACCTCCACGTCCTTTGTGTTAGTGCCTGTGTGTCTTAACAAGGCAGGGTGTTTCCAAAAGGCATTTTAGCATCAGTTCAGCCCCGGAGCTACAAATGATGAGAATGACACACTGCTCCATCCCTGACCTTCTCTCTTCACTTCAGCAAAGGAGACAACTCTGCTGCTTCTCTGTTCCTGGTGCAAGGTACGTATGCAGACATCAGACAGCAGGATTGAGCTCAGCAGCAGCTTCCTGATACTATATTAAAAATATGCCTTTGGGCCAGGAGCACAATGATATCAGTGTTGGAGTAATTAGCAGCACATTTTAACTGTGTTTTGAAACTAAATAAGATGCTGAACTAAAAGCTCCAGTCTACCAGCCACAGCATGAGAGATAACAACCACCTCATGCACAGGGTACTGAGCTCAGGAAGGTTTACAAAAGATTTTCCCAACTGCATTATATTTCATCACTCCATGTTCTAATTATATGACTCAATAAATTTGCATAAGCAGATGCAATTACACTAATTGCATATATAAGCAATAATCAACCAAAAATTACTCTGAAGACAAAGTTTCTACTTAAGGAAATTCCTGTAGCAAGAAACATTTAGGAGTGCCAAATTCATCTAAGCGTGATATCAGAACACGAAACAATCCAGATAATGCTGGTAAAATAGGAGCCAAGGATGTGATTTTACTGGGTGCAGCAATACTTTCACATTTCAACCATGGCATTGTTGGGAACAGCACTAAGAAATCAGGAGGACTCATGCCATTCTACATTCTGGCCATGCTGTAAGCATTTTCATGCAGCAGGTTTCATGCTGTGTTTTGTAGCAGACAGAGGTTCAGCAACACTGGTTATCAGACTGATTCTGGACTATATTTGTTTCTGCTTGAGTCTTTTAAAGCTGTTTATCAGTGTAGGAGCATTAAAAGTGGTTTTATTTTGCAAGTTACAGCCAAGAAGACGCAGGGAATGGTCAATGAGTGACTCAGCCCACACAGCTGCAGAATAAGTACTTCCACTCACCATCTCTGTAGCATCTCCAGAGTGACCTGGCACATCCCAACACCCACACCATCCCTGCAGACAACCTGAGCTCAGATTATAACAAATCCCACTTGTCCTTGTGACAAGTGACATAAAAGACTTGCAGGGAAAGGATCCTAGCTGCTGAACCAGGCTGATGTTAGCCACAGACACTGTGGCTACGAAGGATGGAGGTGGCAGCGTGGGAGAAGAGCAACAAGTCTGGTTACAATGGATGACCAAGCAGATGTCCCAGCACATCTGTGACCACGTGGGATTGTTTGCCTTACCACCAAAAGACCCTGCAGACATTAGCATGGAAGAACTGGACTTCATATTATAGGTATGGGCAGCATGATTCCCTGGTGAGGGGGCAGCAGTGGCAGGGAGCACAGCTTGCTGGAGGTGGCATTTAAACAGCCAGAGAGGGGGTGCTTCAAAAAGTTAACCAAGAATGTCCAACTACATGAAGTTTGAAAGAGTTATTTTAAAATTATTAATGAACAAGGCAGTAGCCAGACCTAATTGATTCATGAGCAAAACAACTACCTCAGTTAGGGAGTCTTAAATATTCAGGGTCTTCATTCCAATAATGACTTTTCAAACGTCTCTTCCCTGTGAAGGTAAATGGCAGGTTAAAGAAAGAAGCTGTTCTACGGGAAAGAATTAGACTTAGATGAGCCATCTGCTGCTGCAATCCATGATGATATTTCAAAACTGCCACAGAGGAAGATGCAGTGAAGCTGAAATGAAGAATTCAAGAGGAGCTGAGCAGCAGATCAGTCTCCACAGGTGAGTTCTATCTCTCTACAATGGCAAAATCCTCTTTGATCTCATGGAAGCAGAACCAAGCACAAAACAAACCTGTCTCAAAAACCCTGCAATTGCTAAAAGAGCTTTTGGGTGACTGTGCAGCAAAGCAGGACACAGCTCGTCAAAATGGACCCAGGGCATGAGCAAGCAAACTATGGAAAGCATTTCACATAGTATGGAGAGAAAGGAAGGAGGGGAATAAGAGAAACAGAATGAAAAATGGAGTTCTCTTTATTGCAGCTTGTGTATATTGCTTCTTGATTGACTGCACTGAGATGAATCCAGATGTCTTCTTTCTATATCCTCCCCTGAGGCATTTAGACACATGGAGAATATCTCCTGGAGCCTTCTCTTTTCCAGGCTGAACAATCACAGCTGTCTCATCTCCTCCTCACCCAAGCCTACAACCCACCTTTGTGTCCTTTCACTGGACAACAGGCCCATGTTTTCTCTCTCTCTTTGCCTGTCTTGTGCACCCAACGGCTATTTGCAGGAAGTGCACTCATCTCAGTATAATGTTTGGGCCCTCATTTACAGCAACACTGGGTAAAAATCCAGCTTTTGAGGGCATATATAGGTCCCGTACTCCTACACCAGAGCAGAAGTGATCCCTGTCCCCCTGGACTATGCAACAAAGCAGCAGATTATCCCACAGCAAAGATCCCCCCACTCTTATCGTTGCCAACTGGAAAGGCATGGGATGAGCACTGCAGGGAAATTTTCTTGCTAGGCTTGAGTTTCCTCTTTCCAGTGAGCTGTCAAGGTTGGCTAGATCTCTATTCAGAGAAAAAAATGCATAAATATGCATAAATTAGTTGTTGTGCAAGCAAAGTAACCAAGGTAGCTTGCTTGCCTCCATTGTGTTCTCTCATCTCAATGGATGCCAAGGTCAGGGAGCATATGCCCATGAGGGCACCTGATGGGACTGGAGCCTTCTTCCAGCCCTCTTCTCTACCTGCTACTAACATTCACCACATCTTCAGGAGTCTCAAATCCACCAAGGTTCCTCCTCTACCCAACTGAATTGAGAAGCTGCAGAAAAAAGGAGCAGAGAAAAAGAATATACCACTCTCCTCACACCAGTGTGTGTGTACAGTCTTGTTAAAAAAAAAAAAACAAACAAATTAAGCTGCATTGCTTTGATTTCTTTTGCCTCAAACCTGCTCCAGTTACAAGCAAACCAGAGCGTTTCCTAACCACAAATGCCAGCTCAGCTGCAACTGTATTTCTATCGGAATTCCCCTGCCTGGAACAGATTCTGTAGTAAGGCCCTGTGAGTCTGAGCAGTATTCTGTTTCCTTGGCTGAGCCTGCAATGTACACTGGTGAAATAAACAAACAGGAAGGAGGGAAGAAACAACCCCAGAGTGAGCAGACAGGCTTCTTTTCCAAAAGCGGTGTCTGAGCTCACCACTGCATGCTGGCACCCAGCACAGACAGCCTGCACGCTTCCAGGCTGCTTCCTTCTTCCTCTTTAATTTATTGCTTTCTGCAGTCCATTTCCCAGGCTCAGCTGAGGAGGTGGGTGCCTGCCTGCCTCCTCCCCCATCAACATCTTGCTGTACCAACTGCCATGGCTTACTCTGCTTTTGAGATGCTCATGAATGCTCAGACTTCCTAGTGCTGCACAATATGGAGGAATTTAATTATATAAAAGCAAATCATCCCAGAACAACACTGGTGTCATTTAGGAACAGCAAAGTGGGACTGGGGAAAGTGCACATAAAGTGTACATACCAATACAGCAGCCAAGTAACTCAGCATCCAATATGTTTGCCAGCCCCACATCTTCCAGCACAGACAACCACTGAAGTTAGTGCTGTTTCAAAAGCATCCACAATAAACTGAAAAAGCCACCAGACAGAACAAGTTCACATTTTTACATGCTGGTCTTAAGAGGCTTATCTTCCTCTCAGCTAAGGAAAAAGCTTTCAGCTTTGAGAGATCTGAAGGAATACTGAGTTGCTCAGTTCCGTGAGAAAATCCGCACTGGAAAATCTTTCTAGACTTTTAAGAACATGACTTTCCAGCTGTTCTAGGATCACCAATTGCCAGTAAAAATGTACAGCAGTGAACACAATAGGTTTTCTTCTTCCCAGCAGTTCAAATGTGAGTGGAGATTTCTATTCAAGAGGATCTCTTTGAAGTTTTTACTTAGGGGAATTAGCCCAACAAATATCTCCCATTGTCCATGGCCTGAAGGCCTCCAGCCCTCTACATCTGCATGACCCAAAGTGAGAGATCAGGCAATGGAGAACCACACAGAGCAAGAAAGAAACAATGACAGCTATAAGACAGCTGGACTTCAAATTCAGAACTCAGGTTTTTTTCCTGTACTTCCACACAAGCAACTCCCATCTTCTGATAATCCCCACATCTTTAGAAAGCCCAGGACTTGAAAACATGGCCTCAGTTCACCTGTGCAAAATCAAAGGCAGAAGTGGAGAGGCGAACAGGTTCCAGGGATCAGACAGCAGAGATCCCACAGGAGTCACAACCAGGTAACCTCCATGGCAGCTACCATTAATAGAGCACACAGCCCACGCTGCTGGAAATTTAAAGGGTAGCAGGTTTCTCAATTCCTTTGAAGCCTTAAGCTTTAGCTCTTTAAGTCAAGCGCACTTTCAAAACCCCAAGGTCGATGACTGGAGATTATCCAGTGAGGCACAAAGCGAGCTGCTCAGCAGAAAGCCATTCTTTCGGGTCCCTGCAATGCCATTCCAGGAACGTAGGCTTTCACCAGCGCACAAAAAAGGCCTTGAAACACCAAAGTACCAATGAAATTTTCCATGGGCAGCTTCCCATGGAAAAAGGAGTGTGAAAATGCCACCTGGGACACCTAATTCACCCCTCAGTGATTCTGGTTCTGCACAGCAAGCCCAAGACTGACGACAGCTGCAGCTGGGGTGCCAGCAGCCTTGGGACACCAAAGCACTGTCCCCATTTTCTGTGGCTCAGGACAAGCACCACAAGCTATATCCAACCAGCCAGATCCTTTCTAAAGATCTGAATCCGTCCCTCAGCACCATCAACTCCACAGATTTGCAGCAGGAAGAACAGCAGAAAGCACATTTTTGGCTATCAAGTAAGCAGGTAGCAGAGAAGGGCATGGAATAAAGCTGCTTGTACAGAGACGCTCCTTTCTGAGAGGAGATTTTGACAGCAGCTTCCTCCACTTGCTGGGCCAACATAGCCATTCTTGTTCTCTATAGAGCTCAGCAGCCTGAATGCCTGATCCCTTCTGCAAATTCCCTCAAGCCTGCAGCTGGGTTCAGGAAAGCCTGAGACACTTCCAGGCTCTCAGGAGCCTCCCCCACAGACACCCTGAGACAAAAGTCAGGGAAGCTCTTAGCCCTCTTGCTAGCAGCTGGAAGGAGAAGACGCCTTGCTCCACAGCCCAGGCACTGCTCCTGGCTAAAGAGTCACGCTGAGCTACAGAGGAACTGCCACCATGGGAAAAGCAGGGACAGAGCTGACAGCGATGGCAAAATGCAAGGAGCTTTCTTTTGGCAGAGTTGAAATCTCCTTCCTTCTGGGGCCATCATCTCACGCACGCAGCAGGCAAAGCTAAAGAACAACACCCTGAAAGCTCCATGAGCCAGCAGACCCCAAACCTCTTGTCCTGGGCTCCATCATAGGCAATGCCACTTAAAAACACAACCTGAATTTGGCAGTTTGCCTCCAAAGACTAAGGCAAGGGAAAACAAATACAGGTCAAAAGGAGAGGAAGGAAATAAACAGTGAAGTTTAATAGCAAGCACAGACAGGTGGAAACAAGGGATGTGGTTTGCAAATGCAGCCTGACCACTACTTGGCAGCATGGCCTGCCCTACCACTAGCAAAGGAGCACAGAAGAAAGAAGACTGAAAGCCAACAGACCCAGACAACAGCAGCAATACCTGCCTCTGTCAGCTACACAGGTCCCAGGAGATCTTCCTGCAGTACAGGTCAGGGTATCGCTGGGAGATGAATTACACAGCTCCAGCTACTCAGGTATCCTTCTCTGGTTGCTGAAGAAGAGAAATCAAATAACAAAACTGCTAACAACATGGAGAAAAAGGAAAGTGTGTTTAAAAGCCTTGCTGGCTCCCGGCCAGGGTGTTCAGCACCTTCCAGGATGCATCTCAGAGCAATTAGTCTGGGCACCGCCACCAAGTTTCACCACACACTGCTTGTCTCTGCAATGCAGATAGCAGCTCTATTACAGCAAAACACTTACGCACATATTTGAACCTTAACTACAATCCTAGGACATCAGAAGGAACAGCATTCACATGCAAACCAATGAACAACTCAGCCTGAAAAACGTGGAAATAGATTCAAGCAAGTGTCTGGATCAATGTGTTTGATCATATCAAAATGAGATGCTCGACCACAGAGCTGGCCCAGCATTTCTTTCCCAGGACAGACAGCATTATTTTCTCCCACATCTGCATTTACAGCTGTTCGTTAGAATAGGAGGACTCTGGTGAAGAAGCATTAGAAATATTTCTCATTACATCCACCCCCTCAAATGGAGCTACCCCTGTCCAGGTTTCCTCACTCCACCTGCACAAGCTGCCTGTGCAAGATGTGACACACAGCCAACAGCCACCTTGAGCCTTGTGCCCACATGCAGCGAGTGAAGGTTCACTGTAGCACCAGAGCTCTGCTGCTGGCACTGCCTGTGTCACACACACCACAGCAGCAGGGCTGGGCTGAATCCAAGGAGCTTGCAGCTGTGCACACAAGATGTGGGGAGAACGGATGCACATCAAGCATGGGGCAGCAGAGCACTGTGTGAAGAGCTCACCTGGTTACTCAGATCAGCTACACTTGGACTCTAGTCTTCCAAAAATCACTGATACCACCCATATGCTGAAGATGCTCTAGCAGCAGCTCTTACCCTGTTTCTTTTGCAGCATCCCTCTCCAGCCCTTTACTACTGTGTTTGTTTGCTTTACAACTGCTGGAGTCCACAAGAAGTGTTTCCCTACACCCAGAAACAGGGAGCGAGGTGTTCTCCCATGCCCACTAATTGCTTGTTGACATCTGGGAGGCACACACTCCTTTTTGGAAGGGCATACCACAAACACCCAATATCATCAACCAACCACTCAACAGAAATACAAATAAATCCACGCCTGGAGGCAGCTTTTATCTGCAGCTCTATCTACATTCTCTGCAAGTGAAGTAAACCTCACTTGGAAGGTTTTCTGTGCAGTAGCAACACCAAACAGCTAACATTTGCCTTTATTATTACCATCATTATCATATATTATCTCATAATTATACATTGCCTTTGAGGTTTAGCAATAGTCTTGTAAATTAGTTAGGTCAGAAAACAGAACACAAAGAAACTACTCTTGGAATTAAAAATGCAAAACAAACTGGAGAACATAATGAGCAAGTAATAAATTCCACTTTACTTGAATTCTCTTAAAATGACTGCTGGTGAAGTGCTTCATGCCTGTAACCCAGGAGATCCGGCTGAGACAATTACAGAGACCTACAGGCCTGTGAATTATTCCCTAATACTTGAAAAAAGACACTCATTAGAAAACTATTCTTGGCTTTCCTTTTACCGGTTGTTAGCAGCAAAACCCCATCCTTCAGCTTCCCGTTTTTGAAACTGTAGCCTAATGCATTTCACTGGGAAATCCTCATTTCCTACTACCTGCTGTGACCTATCCACATTCTACACACGTTGCCTATTCCCCCAAGGCCAGGAGAACATTCAGAGAGAGGAGCTATGGCCAGACGGCCTGGCTTCATTAAAGCCAGTAAGAGAACCCCAGATTTCTGATGACAAATCTCTGGCTACTTTATTTGCCCTTTTATTCTTCCTATAGCTGAACACACCGTTCTAAAAGTAGATCTAATGTCAGAATATATATTTTTTTTCTTTTTTAAAATACCATCACCACATCATTCCTGATAGAAAACAAAACGTCTGCACCAGGGCTGTGATTAGTGACCTGGTTTTGACAGCAGTGCATCCTCTTTTTTGATCTCTGACATACTGATAAGATTTCAACCACATCCAGCTTAGCAAAGCCTATGCCTAAACTGTCAGCAACACCCCACGTCAGTCCCTGTACAGAGCTCCCACATGGGCTACTACCCAGTTGTGCAGGTTGAGTGAGAAGCAGAGACCACCATGTGCCACTCAAAGCCTGTCTGTTGGATGAGAAGTGGCCTTTGTTATGTTTGTTGTACGGTGACTGTGATATTAGGATGATGAAAGATTGGAGGGAAAAAGGGAAAACCTCAGCTTATTTGCTATATATGTAATCCACTGCCAGCTTTATCTAAAGTAACTTCGATTGTTCCCCCAGGTTCTCAGATATTCTGTTCACTTGCTTAAACACATGCACATCTCTGAACAATCAGGTTTCAAGTCAACTTCTTCAATATTCTAGTAAAAGAAATGCAGTCACAAACAGAAAGTTGAGAACAGCAAGGCTTTATTTGCACAGCAATCTCAAGAGTGTTTCAAAGTACAGCTTCCAGCTAAACACACTTTAATGTACTGCTGGTGGCACAGGGATTTGAGAATAGGATTAGACTTGCACTTACCCAGAATGTGGACACTCATGTACCCTGAGAACAAAGCCTGAGAAGTCTGACTTAGAAGCATGAAATCACTGTGCCTGACCAGGAAACAAACAGCGAAATCAAGTACTGCTATAAAATCCAGGCTAAGTTCTTGGGATATATCTTAATTGCCAGACAGAGCTGTTTCAAATTCTGTTTGATGAACCTCCCATCATGTTCTTTCCAACAGCCTTGACTTAACTGCATTATACTCCCTCCCACAATCATTCTTTTTTAAGATATTAAAAAAAAAAAAAATCAAAGGGGGAGGTAAACATTTTAGGCTAATCTCTACCCATGCCATTCTTGGGAGCACCCAAAAAGAGAAGCACTTTATTCTACAGTGACTAAGATGTGAGTCATCTGATGAATAAGCACTTTGGCTTTGGAAGTCTCATTCAACTCATGACCAAATGCAAATCATTTCATTACCTAAATCACTTGCTGTTTTCTCTGTTAATGCAGCAGCACTCTAAGGTCAGGAAGGGGCTCCCATTTCAGACACGAGTGTAATTGCGGCTGATCTTGTCACGCTAAGGTAGACAACGCTGCTAGGAAACTCCTTGATGAAAGAGTGGAGAAAAACCATGTGTGAGCTCACATTTTAAACCGTTCTGAAAAACCAACTTTGGAATTGCCTCCACGCTCAGCTAGCACTCGAGTTAAGTCACACAGACTGCTGGCATCAGCCTTTCTTTCGGCTCAGCACCTTGCAAATGCAAACGAGCCCATATCTCAGAGCCAGCAGGGCTACACAGGCAGGTGCCAAGGCTGCAGCCCAACTTTCAACATCCTTCCATTGCTCTCAAAACAGTTTTTTTTTGTTTGTTTGTTTGTTTTAAAATGAGCTGGAAAAGCATTAAGTCAAGCCACATAGGGTACTTAAATACTCTCCCATTCCAAAGGAAACCAAGCACCTTGCAAAATTAATGCATGCACCTTCACAAATGTTCTGTAGTACACATTCATAGGAAGGAAAACAGCTTCGAGGTATAGGTGTCTGAGAATTACTGGCTTAAGCTCAGAAAGCAGGCCTAGGGCACACAGTCCACGCACCTTCTCCCTAAAATGCAGGCAAGAACATCAGTCAGCAGGTCTGGTCCCTCTCCCAAAGGTCACACAGCTGCCCCAGCACCAACGGCAGCAAAACGTGCCCAGCCAACAGCCAGGCACCCCATGCTGACAGAAGCGATGAGTCTGTTCTGCTTCACAGCCCAGTGCACAGCCTTTCTCTGCAGCTGCTAATTTCTCCATGTTCAATTAGCACAGCACAAAAAAAGCCTACAGTAAATGGAGTAAGTTCACAGAAATTATTTCAGTTGTTCTTCACCACACTACTGTCAAACTAAATTTTATGACCAAGGATTTGGCCATATTCAGTTCCCCTGCCATTCAGGAACACACAAAGTTTAGGTTTTTTGAAACATTTAATGGGCTCCCAGATGAATGCAGCCAGGGTTTTCACATCACTGGCCATCAGCATATGAGTTTACCTATAAAGGAATATCAGAGAATAGAGGTTTCTCACTGAAGAGTGAATTCACAATTTGCAAGTGCTGGACTAATGATATTAACAGTCAACAACACACACAGGCTTTCCTCATGGAGCCAAGGCCATTTCACCTTCATTTTCCCCTTTGGCACAGAGGAAAACCTTGCTAGCGCTTTATGCTAAATCCAGTGATCACAACACAACTCTGCAGCTACAAGTTCAGGGAGAGAGAACCTGGTTTTCAGCATCCTTACAGCCAACAGCACTAATGCTGCAGGTGGCTCAAAATGCACACCCTAAGGACTCAGACTGAGGGTTTCAGGACTGACAACTCAGATCCCACTCAAAGCCAAGTCCGGCAGCTGGATCACCTAAATCCCACCCAGACCCCACAGTCACCAATTGCTCTCCATAGAGGTCATACCACGAAGAAGAGGGTTAGGGGAAAAAAACAACAGACTTCAGGAAGTGCACAGCAGCTCCAATGCAAATGCATTTCATACTACTACAAACTACTCACCTCTCCCATACTAAAGGCATCCTTCAAAATAAAGGGTAATTATCAGCTCTTACACCACGGTTATAGCATCATGAGATGCATTTGCTCCCTGCTGGGATAACTGCGCTGTTTGTTGCCATCCAAACCACTCTCTGGATCACCAATTCAGCAGCAAGACCTTACCAGCCACCTTCAGCTCCCCAGCAACAGCAGTAGCACTCACTGACTGCTAGAAGACTGCAAGCTAGCGCACCACCACTGCACTTGGAACATATGTAGGCTGCAGTGAAAAGCAAACCCAAAGGACTGATCTTCTCAGCAAATAAGCAGTTGCACTCTGTGGGTAGAGAAAGTGGTGAAGAAAGGAGCTTAGTTGTATCAGGGCACCTTAATCCCTTTCTCTGGGAGTGTGTTGCACAGATACCAGGACAGTCTCACATCCCTGGAAATACTCCTGCAGCTGTTTGAGTCCAACCAGCAGGCAAAGCAGGCCTGCTGCCAGGGTCACTGACACTGATGGAGCTCTCTTTCCTGGCTGCTGAATTCCCAGAAGACTGGTGGGAGGAAGCAATCACTAGGAAAATACTCAGAATCAAGCAGCTCATAGAGACTCAGCCATTACAAGCCCATGGTTTCAGGTTAAGGGTTTAATCCTGTTCCAGATGGAAATTACCGGTGAGATAGTGCTGACCGTCAGCTCTGCAGCAGCACAAGTCCCAGGGAGGTTACACACTTCACACACATTTCTCACCCCTGTAAGACTCCTTCTCACCTCACCATTAGCACGCCAGTAAAGTCAGCAATGACAAAACTCCCCAAGGACAGAGCTGGATGCATCTGTCATCATGCTGTCCTGCCACTGGCTCTGGATCTGCTCCACAGAGTGCTTCCAGGGCAACTTCATCACTCCAATTTTAAACAACCAGAGCTTCTGAAGTCATTAATACATATAAACAGTTCGTGTCTGTTTTGGGAGCTCCATTTTTAAAGCATTCATACATGAAAAGCAATCACCAACTGTAATCAAAGGTGAAACGGAGATAGGAAGCCTTTGCTGCAGACAGTGGAACGTTTCTGACAGCAAAGGCTGGGTAGCCTGGTTCACCCAGCTCTACACCACAGTGCCTTCTGTGTCACACAGCCTTTAAACATCTGCATCTTCACATTAAGTGTCGTGCTTCTCTGCACTGCTGCTGTATGTTTCAGAAAGTCCAAGGCACAGCATTTGTGGCCTACCCAGGGGACACACCAGTGGCTGACACTTGTACTCTTTCTCCACTACAGGGCTGCTGATTTCCCTCCTCCCCTTGCCATAACTTGACTATCTTGACCTTCAGACGAGAAGATTTTGAGCCCAGCTCTGTTGTTGTCTTTGTCCAGCACTACTGAACTGCTGCCCCGTGACATTAACCATGAATAACAGAAAAGTAAAACTCTGCTTGTACAGGTTCTAGCATAAAGCTCAGTGGAAAGACACCTCCTTCTACAAAGGCATGTGGACCAGAGCCATAACCAGCATGAGCTGAAAAGGGCTATTAGCAGAGCTAGCTATTTGGGGAATACAATCATGCAAAAACAGTCTTCCAGAAGAATGTCTTCCCACTTTCTACGAGACAAAAAAAAAGTATGCATGCACATTTATGTATGTACTTATCAAGTGCTTTTGGCATAGGAAACATTCTGATGCTATGGTGACAGATGCTCCTGCAAAACTGTAACATAATAGACACAGATAAACCTGAAGCCAATTAGGAAAGCACAAGCAGTATTTCATGAGCCACAGCTATTCCGAAAGGGACAAAAATTTAACTCTCTTTAATAAGATCAAAACAAAAAACTCCAATCCATTGTTCAACAGATGAATCAGATTCCCAGAAAGCTCATCAGGGATTGGGTTCAATCTCTATTGCAGTTATTAGTATAAGCCTTGTTCAGCAATAACAAGACTCACCTAAATCCCACGCTCTTGGTTTACTTTGCAGTGAGACTGCTCAGGCTCACAGCTTTTAACACACTCTTAATTAAGGGGACGGGGCCAAGAGGAAGAATTGGGCTGAAGTTTATCCTTCAGCAAAACAAAACTCTTAATGGCCCTTTCTATAACAACCAAACAACCTGTCCTTCCTCTCCTGAGCAAGGCTGGCTGACTCCAGTGCACCTGGGAAGGAACGAGCCACAGGCCAACGTAAACCCAGGAGGCTCCTGCCTGCCGATATAGAAGAACAGCTGAGAAAAAGAAGCCCAAGTGTAACTAAGGCAAACCAGCTGAAGAGAAACAAACTGAAGTTGCTGGGTCCCTGAGTGCTGCTGGCTCCAGGATGCTGGGTGAGGCTGCAGGGAAGTTTAGTGGGAGATGGTTTAAAGGCATCCAAAGAAAGGAGTCTCCACAGGAGAGCTGGCAGGTAAATGGAGAGCAGGAATGCCAACCGATGAGAAACAACATCCTGCTCTCCTTACTGGGTGTCAATCATGCATTCCCAAGAAACTCCCAGCTTAGAATTAAATACGATGCTGCCGCCTCTGCATCAAAAACCCATAAAAAGCATGTTCCTACATCTCCCTCATGACTCCCTGCAGGCCCCCTCACTCCTCTCCCCCAGAGGAGTCATTTGGTTATGGAACTTTTCTGATTGCAGCATTCTGCAAACTTTTTGCATCTCTACAGGGCAGCTCAGACACAGCTGTTTGATGCTGGAGAAAAGGGCCCACCTCACGTTATGCTTGGAATAGCAAGGGAAGGGCATTCTTCCCATTGCAATTGAACATAAAACCTGCTTGGCTGCACTGCAAAACTGTTCTGCTATCACCATATCACTGTATCAGGTCACTCAGCCTCAAGACAGCATGCCAAGCACACCTGTGTGCCTCTGCAGAAGAGAGAGGGAGTCATTCCACATCTCCAGTGGAATTTAACTGGATTATTCCTCCAGATGTGCAGACTGGAACTAAATAAGTACCTCAAAACACACTTCATTTGCTTGGGTCTCATTAAGATACCGGTGCTTAGAAACTCATCTTACTTGTGGAGAAATTGCCGGATGGGACATGTGCTTCACTCACACAGTATGTCAGGTGGGCCTTGAAATAAATAAAGAGGGTTCCCAGTCCCACCCTGGGAGCACAGGCAGGAAGGGAGATGGTGCTGCATCGTCTTACTGCAGCACCTGGCAGTGAGCCTGCAGAGGGCGTGGAGCAGACAAATAGCAGTGTGGCATGCAATACAAGCCCATGGAGTGAGAACAGTTTGGGACAGGCAAGAGCCACCTCCTCCTTTCAAGCAATTACTCTGGACTTCTCCACTCCATACTCCTGCATTCCTGCAGAGACAAGAAGCCTGAGTTCCTGCTGGCAGTCTGATGCTTGAGAATCAGGCTTTACTCCTGCTGTCACTACTTCATCATACAGTCAGACACGTTCACCACACTTTGCTGCCCACCCCAGAATGGGCTCAGCAGCCCCTCAGACTGCAGCTGGTAGAACTGACACCAGGCTTCCCAGAGCTCCCACCTGCTGCACAGCTCGCCCACCCTCACCCAGATTCCCAATTCCCACAGATCAACAGCTGTACTTTCATCTCCAGCAATGTTTAACTGGAACAAGTGCCAGCACATACATTGCAGAGCACTGCTTGGGAGAACACAGAGCCAAAACAACCAAGAAGTGGTAATTAATCAGGTGCAATAATAAATAATACATATACCTTCAAGTGTTTGCTCATTTCCTGAGCATCTCCCATAAATACCTAACCAGTGCAGCACGCTTTGAACAGCAGTGTTTTTCTTTCCTAAGGTAACTTTGTGCTATTTACTTAAAATAGAATTTCAGCAGGAGAAACACAGGTTGAAAGGCAAAAGGATTTTGGAAGTGTTTTAAATACTCAAACCTGCTCTGGACAACAAATCCTTCATACAAGCATTTATTTCTTTTCTCAGTTTATTATTTTAAAGACAAATATTTTATACACCAGTTTTAATCCCTTCAGCCTGCTGGTGATCCATACAGAGAGCTGCCAGTGCAGAGGCTCAGCAGCTGTGCATGCAGCCTCGTGGAAACCAGCACCAAGATAAAAGCCCAGCCTCAAAACAGCCTGAAGTGGCATTCACTGAAGTACAGGAGTTTTGTTTTCAATGCAGATAGAACTTCTAGCACTCGATTTTGAAAGCAAGAGTTGTGCTTTAAAAAAAAACAAAACAAAACAAAAACAACAAACCAATGCAAATCATGCCTAGAAAATAAAGCAGAGTTGTTAAGGCCTTTGCAATAGCACCGTACTCTCCATGGCCTCCAGCACTTGCTAAAGAACAAACTGGAAATGGCCATGTCATTTGGCTCTTTGCAAGGAACAGACAAGCTTCAACCCTTCAGGCAGTGCCCGGCCACTCCAGCAGGGCTCACTCACAATGCTGAGCCCTGGCTCCCAGGAGAACACGCTGGCACAGGCAGACAGATGCACCCTGCTCCACTGCTCCTAGGAGCACTCCTCAGCATTCCCAGCCTGCTGCACCGCAGCAGATCCCTTCTACCAGGGCATGGGTACATGCAGCAGCAGTCTCCCATCAGGCTGACTGGCCTTTTGAAGCTACAGATTTAGAAGGAAGATGCAAAAAAACGTACCTTCATATTCCAGCTGGAACCTAATCCCTTGAACTCTGGAAAGTAACTGGAGAGGTACTTTTCATTTCCAAATAAAAAGTGAGTTAATGTTCTTGCCAGTGCTGTTAATCAGAGCAGCAAAGCCTCTTTTCATCAGGCAGGGCCCAGGTGACTGTTTCCAAGGGATTAGCTGTTACCACATTTAGTTCAGTAAAGGGTTTATCTCAGCCACATTCACAAAGGCTGACTATGAAGACGTTCGCCTGCTGAATTCCTGCAGGCTGATACTTCTGAGCAACCATGGGGCTCAGAGCACACCCAGGAAAGGCATGAAATAATTGCTAAGAGCAGGGAGTTCTTCCATCAGACTCCAGCAAGAAAAGCAAGGGAAAGCTCTCTGAGGGACATAGCAGCCAACGGCATCCTGCAGACAAGATAAGGGTTGGGGAGATGGGGCAGGAGATGGCAGATTTTCACTGGTCCCTCCAGGGCAGGCACCAAGTCTTAGAGGAATCTGTCTGCTAATGGCTGCAGCAGCAGCTGACAGGCATATCTGGTTGCCAAACCCACGAAAAAACATATTCCAGAGAGCCTCTGAAAATTGGATGGGTTGAAACTATTGGACTTTTGCCACCAGCTTTAATCTAGAGCACTATCAGGCTCTGCTAAACACTGTAAGCAAGAGGCAGTGCTAAAGGAAGCAGTGGTATCCACAGACACCTTTCAATTGAGACAGCAAGTTAAACATCCAGGCTCTTCTCAAGCCACTGCAAGCTTCCAGCTGACAACAGCAATCATGTTTCAGATCTAGGCTTTTGTGCACTATTGTTTCCTCTGGCATTGATCAAGTATTTCAGTTCCCAACTGAATTTCCCTCACTGCCTGTTCCATCCTCTTGAGCAATGAATGACTCAAGTTTCATCAGTGCCAAGGAGAAATGCTGAATCTATGGGACTGCTACCTAAACTTTTCAGCACACCAAAGGAAAATTTATATTTTCCCTCTTGCTCATAGGGAAAGCAAACTGGGGTGTGACTGGAAAGACTTACAGAGCCACAGATGCCCAAGGATAAGAAATTCCACTCAGAAGCTGCCTCCCCTGCTTACCCCAGACTTGCTGGCATGTTACACAAGCTGCCCTGGGCTCCATGGAGGGCTCCTTGCTGCATCCCAGCTGCCGGCAGCCACAGGCAGCTTTTTGTAACAGCAGCGTGGAGTGGTGGAGTGAAGCAGCATCAGAAAAGGGCTGGAAGGAGAATGCCTGAAGATAACAGTGAGCAGGATGTCACCAGCCATTTAGAAGAACGACAAAGGCAGTTTTCACGAAGGGAGAAGGGATTGGAAAAAGAGAAATGAGACTGAAGGGTGAATACAATTTCCTAGTGTTTGGCATGCTCTAAAATTAGTGCTGTAATGGATCTCATCAGCTAGCATTTATTTTCTGTTCTAAAGAAAAGAATCCAAATAGGCAAGCTGCAGGGCAAGAAGTGCTCGCTTGCCAGAACAGCCAGCTCTAACACAGGCAGTGATGCAAACACAAACCCAGCAATTCCATTCCTGCATCTTTTGCTGAGAATTTTCATAAGAGACAATACAATTTGAGGATCTGTTTTACCTGACAATAGTACAGTCCAACCAGCACACACACCTCAGGAGCAAGGAGGGTCTGACTGCCTGCAGAACTGCTCCAGGGGGTTTCTGAATACGTACAGCTAGGCAAGAGGAACTGGGGAGTTCCAAAATCATTCTACCTGGGCAGGACTCGAAGCAGCAGATTACACACCACACTGTAGGAATCCCTTCTGTTAATCATCCTGATGGATCTCCCTTCTGCAGCCCAGATGAACAAACCCTGCTCACCTGGCACCTCACACCCGATGCAGCTGGGAAGCTGCTGGGACACCAGCACTGCACAGATACCTCTGGAAAGCCCCCGAGCTCAGCCAGGAGTGCTGATGCGATGCACCTACTGACCTTCCAAAGTTTCAGAACAGGTCCCTGATGGTGGAGGAGAGCTGGCACAGCTTTGCAGTTACAAGGAGTCAGAGATATTTCAAGAAGCCAGATATTTCAGTGCAGAAACCTAGAAAAGTCACCTCCTCACTCCCCCAGCTGCCTTTCTTTGCATTATTGCTAACATGAATGTGACTCACTAGAGTCAGGTTTATATTAAACTCCTGAAACAGATTGTTTGGCTGTTATGTAAATCCAGTAAATGTTAAAATACTAGAATAAATCAGTCAAGGAGCTACCAGAGCCAGCTCTCCAGAGACATCTGAGAGATTTTCTTTTTTTAAAAGAAGGGAGAGGTGGCAAGAAATGAGCAAAAGAAAAGTCATAGCAGTTTTTCAGGAGAGGGAGAGATGGGTAGGTGGCTGCAGGACCCATGGGCGTAAGCTGTCTACAGGCCAGCCCTCCGGCTACTGGCCAGCATGGATGAAAACAGCACTGCCTGTACAAAGCTCACACTGTGGCAGGACTGCTGCTGTACTGTGCCACACAAAACAGTGTGACCTTGGGAAGCTCAGCATGACAGCACTGTTGCTGTGGTTAGGACTTCAACCCTAACAGGCTTTAAAATTAAACAAACTTGAAACTGGGTACAGAAGTGCCAGTTCTCATGCTGTCACCAGGAGGGAAGTTCTGCTCCAAGAGCTGCCCCCTTCCTGCAGAGCAGAGGGCGTCTGATCCAGGGAGAAATCTCCTGCTGATGGTGACATCAGGGAACAGGCACAGAAACAGATTTGAAAATTTGCAAACACAAGTATTTCTACCAGAAACCTGACTCCAGGATTCTAAACAGTCTACAGGCCAAAGCTTTAGTCACAAAAATTAGCTGGCAAATAATCTGCAATAATAAGCAAAACCAGAGCACATCACCATCTGCTCACAAAAATCTCCTCAGACAGAAATAAGGAACTTCCAAACGGTTCCACTCCAGCACCTGCTTAACTTTGGAGGCTGCTACAAGGACTGCATCCCTCTTCAGTACCAAGGAGCAATCAGAGCCTGCAGGTCCCCACGCAGACATGGGATCAGCATGCTGCTGGGCCATTGGGGCAGCCTGACAGGAGAACACGGCTGGTCTGACCACAGGCAGAGCACACGCTCCATTTCTGCCTGCCCCAGAGATAAGGCTGGAAAGCAATATAGTCACAGCACCAAAATGAAAAGACATCTCTGAGCTCTGTTTAATTAAACACAGTCTGGGAAAGTCTCTGCTTTTGTTAAACACTCCCTCAAAAGAAAAGAGAGCTGAGTAATCCACCGATGGGGAAGAACACACTCTTTAGCTGCAAGGTGTTATTATAGGCTTAATATCAAAAAGGCTTGCTCAGCTTTTAACATTAGGCTTGAGTAAACATGCACAGCCTTGGTGAGACAGAGGTATGACAGATCTACATTACAGACCCACATTAGCACTGATGCTCACAGGGAAGGGAGTCTCCTGCCTGGAGAGGTAGGTTATTAATTTGCAACAGGTTCCTATGGCACAAGAAAGCTGGTGAGACAAACTAGCAGAAGAGTGCACGAGGACGCACGTGTGTACACGTGAGTGCAGCAGGCTAACAAATCTGCAGAGCCAGCTGCAGACTGGGACCTGCCCTGGGACAGAGCTGGCAGAAGTTTTGTTCCAACAGGCACAAGTGGACAGGAGCCAGCACTACAGCCAGGACAGAGGAACCAAGGGCAACAAGTGGTCCCCTTCAGTGGGCCAGAAGCACTACAGACAGGGCTGTGTGTCCTCTGAGCAAGGCCTCCAAGCACTGTTTCCCTGGTGCCCTGAATACCAAGGGCACCTTTAGCAGCACCAGACATTTGACATTGAATTTGCCTCCTCACTGCTTAACCTCAATCTGCCATTTCCACCCCTTCCCCTTCTGCAAAACAGACATGATCACATAAACACTTAGGTAAAAGGCTTTGTAGTAGCAGGTTAAGCAGCATTACTGCTGCTGAATATGTCCTTGGGGATCCTGCCCATAAACGCAGCTGCTGATGGCTCCATGCCACCACAGCATGCAAACCAGCTCTGCTGGGGCCAGCAAGGCACTGCTGCCACCAGCACACTACTCACCTACCTGCACCTGGTTCCCAGCTCAAGCCATTACAAGTTTTAACAATCTAGAGCTTGAGAGAAACCACAGCTCTTAAGGCTTTTTTGAGAGCACTCAATAGTGAAGCATCCCTCACTTGAAGTTGAAAAACAAAACCCTTTCTTCTCTTTTATTTGCTAATTAAATGCATTCATTGTATTCAGAACTCATTTTTTGTGCATAATGTTTTGCCCATCTGTTTGATTAAAAAAGAACACAGCCACCCAGCTTCATTAAGCTAATTAAATGCATTCAGCCATTGGTTAATATTCTGAAGCACTTCACAATTATTCTCCCTGGTTATTAAATCTCTTTCATGGATTTTATTTTCTTTATTAACAAGCACCCAAGCTGAACTGCAATTGCTCAGTCCCTTAGAACACTGATACCCCACTGACTCCCTCAGCAGGAGTGGGGTCCCAGGCAGATGCATCTGTGCCTGTATCTGACACTTCAGTTCATCCTGACCTCAACAAACAACATCATCTTCCCTCTGTGCAACAGAGTTCAGCTCCGCCTGCTCAGGGAAGGCTGGAGGATGAAGCCTTAGGAAAGAAATGCTGAAAATCCTCTTTCCAGCTGAAAAGAGGCCCCCCAGGGCAGCAGCCATGGCACCCACCTGGCCAGAGTTCAGGAAGCGTTTGGACGATGCTCTCAGAAGCATGGTTTGATTTTCAAGTGTTCCTTTGTGGAGCCAGGAGTTGGACGCTCATCTTTGTGAGTCCCTTCCAACTCAGTATACTCTTTGGCTCTGCTTTATGTTTCAGAGATCTCTGTATTAATTCCCCACATGAATTATGAAAGGAAAAGATGGTCTTAGAATCAGCAATCCAGTTATCTAGAGGATGGCAACTAACATCAGATAACTAGTGCAGCAAAAGAACAGCAGTGTGGCATCACACATTAGCCTTACTGGCAATCCTCTAAAGACTTCTTAGGAGGATGAAACCTAGGATGCCTGTACTAGGCTGTGGACAAACTACCTGAACCCCAAACCTCCCAACCTGCTGGTCTCCCCAAGCTCTCTGCTCCATTCTGAAGGACACTAAGCAGCCCTGAGGCTCAGAATCTGTATGTCTCAGCACCACTGCTCCTCAGAGACTTTGCAGCAGCCCAGCACTGACACACAACCACCCCCCACTCAGCCATAGAGAGGATCATTGCACGAGGAGCCTTGAGGACTGAACAGCACATGTAGGCAAAGGGAAGTAAGGGCACAGTGAAGCTAGCCAGAAAAACTGAAGATGAGGGAAGCAGCACCAAGTCAGCTTGCTCAGGGGGTGCAGAACTAATTGCTGGAGGCTCTCATCCTTAACACCTTCCCTCTCTACCCAGCCAACTACATCCATGAAAACTCTTGACAACAAATCTCTGAAGCCTAAATGGCTGTATTTGAGTGCAGGAGGACAAAGGCCCCAGAAGCTGATGCACAGCAGGGTAGGAGACAGGAGTGACAGACACATAGCAGACACATGGTTCACCTTTCACACAGGGTCTGGTTTCAGAAGGAAACTAGGTTAAGAAACTGAAATACACTTATTTAAAAAGCAAGTTCTGATTTCCATGGTTCTGGTCCCACCTTGTGGCTCCAACTGACACCGTGATCTCCCATCTTGAAGAATGGCAAAGAACAATGAATGATGAAACCACACATTTGTATTATGGATTCACGGCTGTTCTTCCTTCCTCAGTAAGCACTACATTTGAGATGCAGGAAAGGGCCTATGTCCACCTCATCCCAGTTCCTGTTTCCAACAAGGACCAATAGCAGAGGCTTGGAGGTAGAGGGGAACATACATTAACAGCTTAGAAGTGAAGAAAGAGGGTCAGCAGCTTGACACATTGCTCAGAAAGCACTTTTTATTTTTGCTGTATCTACCAGCCACACAGACATCTCCAATACCCTTCTCAGTTGGGTCACACACACATGCCTCAGAAAGACCTCAACAAAGGGTCATCAGGATGTCAACACAAATGTTCTGCACAAAGCAAGAAGGAAAGGGAAACAACTGTCCTCAGTTTGGCTTCTGTAACTGCAGCCCAACCTTTGATATTTGAATTCTGTCTGTGCTTTCTCTAAATCCCTTCTTGCAGTATAAAATGTAGTTACACTTCCAAGAAATCACTTGGTGGTAATTTAAATTGAAGGAGGAAGAAATTAAGAGATTGATGCAGCTGTGATTTGACATGTGCTGACCCAGGGTCTGAGGAGAAACTTAATGACATTTCCTTTAGGCCAGTCTGTTCTCTTTGCTTCACACTATAATTAGTTTTCCCTTTTAGACATGCAGGCATTGAGCCTAGGAGAGAAAACTTGGCCAGGTTACTACAACTCCTCAACAGCATGACAACAGCACCAATTAACATAGAGCTAACTGCCCTACTGCATTCAGTGCTTTAAAACTAACTAGAAGGCTAACTCCAGTTCAAAGCAGGTATTGAAAAAGAAAGCTTAAGAAATGATCTCCAAAAGGCACGTGCTTTTAAGGGACTCCCCCAGAAGTCTAGCCCCAACTGGCATCTGCATGAACTGACTTAAGTCTGCACATACAAGATTTAAGGAACAGCAGCACAGAAAACCCTGTGAAGTAAGAGGACCCTCTTTTAAGGTACGAACTCTCAAGATGTTTGTAAAATACGTAGCACCCATGGCTAACAGAGCACTTAGTAAGTGAACTACACTCCTGTAGTAAAAAAAAAAAAAAAAAAAACTGTTTTGCTCCTTTCTTTGTTTCATTTGTCTTCAAGCTCAAGGTTTCAAATATTTCTATCATTAAGGTACATTCCACATGCCATTTTAAGTTACAAGGTGAGTAGCACCCAGTTACACAGCCCTCCAGCAGGTCTTAAAGGCACCCATGCCCTTACAGCTAAGCAGGGCTGGGCATTCACAGCCCACACAGCTCCCCATTCAGCCCTGTGAAACTCACCCAGGGAGCACAATGTGGAGACTGAGCTCAGAAAAGCTGCAGAGAAGGTGGGATAAGCAGCTTGCTACTTCCCCTCTGGGGGCTCACAGCTTTTGTGAAATCTTCCTCCAGGTAGCCTAAAAGGCCAACAGTCCCTTAGCCACCAAGAGGTAAGGATTTAGGATCAAACCTAATCCCTGACTAACTCCTTCTACCTGAACACATTGTCTGCCCCAGGGAGATAAATCAGAACCAGAGAGCACCGAGTGTTGTGTCTGAGGCCAGAGGAAAAGAGAACTGCTCTTCCACATTTTCCTCCCCATCAGCAGCAATGTATCTTAACCTTAAGGTGAAAATAAAATTGTCAAGGACTGGTTCAGACTGTGAAACAATGAAGTGCAAGTGAGTTCCACTGCACACCCCACCAGCCACACAAGAATCAAGGGACAAGCAGGGCTGGAAATCTAACACCCACACTTGAGTCAAATTCAGGAGCACTGCAGGCTTACAGTCAAAGATTATTCAAGTGTAAGGATCTGTCTTTATTCAGGTGAATAAGGCTCCTGTCGCTAACCACAGTTACTTCCCCAGCATACCAATTCAGGGAAATTGGTCTGTACCACAGGGCTAGGAATCCCACTCATCAATTTGGGAAGCAAGCAGCAGCCTCACAGAGAAAGTTGTCCCCCCTTAACCCAAACAGGGAAAACAAGGTGGTATTTTATTTCATCTTTCTATCACCATGATTTGTGCCAAAGCTGAAAAGAGTGAGAGCAGCCTTATGGCATTATGTGAACCATGGATTTACATCCTTTCGGGAAATCAGCCCCCAAAAAGTCAATTCAGTTCTTTCTTCTTGGAATCAGCCATTACAGCAGCCAACGCAGAGGACAAGACAAGGATCCTGCTGCCTGGGAGAGACCTGCAACAGTACAGAAACACAGCAGATGGGACACCTACCCTTCAGCTTGCTCCCCTCACTTCCAGGCTTCCTTTTTGTTTCCTTTACAATGTCTGCAGCTAAATGAACACGTCAGCAGAGATGCTGTTCTTAATTTGCCCCTGGGGTGTTCTGCTGACCCTACCAAGAACTATATTTAAATGTGCAATTTCCTGGCTAACTAGGCTCATTTACAGTCCCTTCCCCCGGATGCCTATGCAAGCCTGGTCCAGAATCCAATTAGCTACTATCACTCCTTAAATCAAAGGAGTAAAAAACTCATACACGAAAAATAAAATGAAGAATTTTAATCACATCATTCTTTCTATATATCTAAATACTTAAGACTGCCATGCTCTCTGGGAGGTGGGCTTAAAAGACTAAAAAAGTGACAAGTTTCCAAGGAGACTCAAGTTGCAGGCAGAATAGTTTGACAGGAGAGAATCCATCCTCCCTAAACAGAGCACATTTAGCTTAATGCACTGTAGAGCCAGATGCAGGTCCTAGCTGGCACCCAGGAAAGAAGCAGCTGCCTCTCAGCATGGGAGATGCATAGTAAGCCCAACAGCTCCCAGCCTTGGGTGTGGAAGAGCAGTTGTCATCCATATGGATTTACTGTGAGATAGGCCCTTCGATCTGCATCACCTCTACGTGCCTGAGAGGAATTATGGCTTCAGAGGAGCATAGATTCAAGAGATCCAAAGAGCACAGACCATCCGAGCAACCCTTCTGCACTATGACCATAGCCTGTGGCCACTTCAGTATAGAGAAATGTAACAAAAGACAGCAAGACTCCAAAGATCCAAGACAGTCACCTTCAAAAGAAAAGTCTAGAGGGTATTCAGCTAGAGACCCGGTTATTAGATGACTTCTGGAGTTGTCTTGTATCACACTGCTCCTTGACTGGGTTCAACAGCCACAGCAAAGGTCACTGAAACCTGTTTCCAGTTGGCCCAGCTTTGCAAAGGAGGGGCTGGATTCCCAAGGCCACACAGTCCAGCTCTTGACTATGACAGAAAGGTGTTGCATATATTGTTTTCCTTGCCACACCCTTTACAGCTCCAGCTTTTCCTTGTCACAGTCCGCCACTGATCGCTGTTCAGACTTCACAGTGACCTCAGAGCACCTTCAGAGTCCCTTTTGAGCACACCTCTCCATGCCTGCTGCCACTCAGCAGTCTCTGCTCCAGCTCCTGGCTTCCTGCCTCCATGCAGGAGCTGCCTGTGCCCAGAAAGCCTTCGGCGAGCCCCCACAGAACTGTCCTGCTGGAGGACAGGATTGTGAAGGACAGGAAGAACCAGGCCCTGTGAGCTTAGAAGTAATCAGGAGAATCCTTTTGCCTCAGAGCTGGCTGACTGCAGGTGCTTCAGCCAGGACAACACTTGAGTTCCCAAACGCCAGAATGGCACAGCCTGGATGACATCAGGGCAGTGGAAGTGTCCAGAAGTCAGGGCTTTGGAAAACCTGTACGGCTGCTGGAAATGCCACTTCCCAATGTTAATAAGTAAACCACGTCTGGAACTATTTTGCTACAGTGTATTAACTGAAAAGGTACAAGCAAGCTGCCTTAGCTGCCAGCAAGCATTCATCCTGAACAGTGCAAGTGCCTGTACCTGCTCCTGACAGCCACAGGGGCTTCACTCAGATCCCTGCCTGCCCGGAACCAGACCCAGCATCAGTTTAAGGAACTGCTGAGAACTCACAGGAAAACTAAGAAACCCTTATGACAGTAAGAGGCACCAAGTGACCTGCAGGTCATGAGGATGGAACAGTCCCTTCCACAAGGCTCAAACCAATACACCTGTCTGGCAGCAGTCTGCAGGCAGACAGCCCTGCCAAAATAAATTATTCAAGTACAATAATTCAATTCTCTTCAATTCCCCTTCCCAACACCCCCTCCTTTTAAAGGGAAACAGCTACACATACAGTGCTGTCTGTTGTCAGATAATGCAGAAAGCCATCAGCTAGGAAGAACAAATACTCCAGGAGATAAAGCAAGCCATCATCTTCCCTTGAAGGCAAGTGCAGTGACAACTTGCAGAGAAACTACAGAGCTCCCCAGTGTGCTAAAAAAACCATTCTGGTGGTGAAGTGTCAGCACGTTTCTAGGTTAATAAAACCTGGAGCATGGGAGGAGAAAGGGAAGGAAGGAGATGTATTGTCTTAGAGCCTGCAATGAATTTAACAGCAGGGAAATGTTTCAGGGCAAGGAAATATTCATTCATACCTAAAGAACACTGGATATTAAAGATTCTGCGTGCTCCACAAGCTCTTAATGGAATGAGACTCGGTACTTTGCAGAAGGCACAGCACACCCTCAGTGAATCCAGGAATTAACATCCAGCTCACACCATAAATACCTGAGCATTGCAGCCATGCCATCAGCAGGAGGCTGGTGCACACACACCAAGCATCAGCCTCGAGAGCAGCAAGGGACAGGCCCTGTGTCCTGCAGGGAGAAGGGACTTCTCCACAGGGGAGCTGGGCAGGCACTGAGCCATGGCAGCCCAGCAACACACTGCGCTGGAGTCAAGCCAGATGCATTTCTGTAGCTGAGAAACTGCTCTTTGGCCTCGTATCCTTCAAGTGTCTGCGGTTTTTGACTCTGATCTGGAGGCTTTAGTTTCCATTGATTTGGCATTTCAGGCTCAGTTATCACCTATGCCTGATGCTGCATAAGGATGACAACACTGGTCCCTGGAGCAAAATTTATACTCTTAATGAGAAACCACAAGGCAAGTAAACAGATGTTTGGTGGCTGGAAGCACACACCACAGAAAAACTGATTTCCACGAGTAGGGCATGATCTGATTTTGCCCTTTCACATCTGTGATTATCATTTTGGATGACCACTTCTCAGCTCCTTTGAAAAAGAGCTGAAAATTCAGATCCTTACAAAAAAAAAAAAAAAAAAAAAAGTCAGCTCCATTCTGCAGCCTGACTTGAAGCAATCTATCTGGCATTTAGGAATGAACTCCCAGAAATTGCTATGAATAAGTCATGCCTTTTTACTATTGCTTCAAGGCAAATTACAGGCACTGCTCACATCAATACTGCATGAGAAAGGGAAAAGCAGAAGCCTGATTAGAGTATGGAAACACGCTGGAAGAGATGCCTGATCTCTCTAAAGGCAAGTAGTAATTTGGCCTGATTTGCCAGCTGAAAGCACTGAAGTTCCTGAACTCTACCACAGGACAAAGGCAGGTAAAACCCACACAGCACCTTTATATGGTCCAGGCTGATTTGCAGCAATACAGAGTCCTCCTACATTTGAATAAAATTATTTCCTCCCCTCTCAGATGCTCACACTTCCCCAGTCCCACCTCTGACAGCACTGTGTACAAGCTGAAACAGAGGATCTGACAATTCCAGCAAATCACACCCTGCACATGTAGTCACCCACAATGCAGTCCCAAGGCACATTTCTGTTCCCTTTTCATTCAGCAAGAATTTGCATGGCAAGCCACATCCAGATATCTTCCACTTTCCCAGCCACATATGCCAAAACAACAACAAAAAACCCACACCTGTTTCAAGTCTGTTTTACACTCTAACTTCACAGAACTGGGGGCCTCTGGCTTTATTAACTTCTGCCAGCCAATGTACCTGACAGCTGTGGAAAGGCCTGACCTCAGCACCAAAGCAGCTCATCAACCACGGAGAAACAGCAAGAGGTCAGTGGATGAGTCTTCTGCCTTCATACTGCCACTCACACTGCAGGAACACTTAGTTCAAGGGAACCCAAGTTCCCTGTTCCAGAACAAATATCACAGAACAGCAATACTCAGACAGCATCTCAGAGCCAGGTGTCAGAAGTGCCAAAATGAAGGCTTGTTTAGGTAGCTGGCATACAGGCATGTGTACTACAATCCTCTACTTTTTTGTCATCAAATCCAGCTGCCTTTTCAGATATCTCAATTTCTTTGGCACACGGCTAATGCCTTCTGTATCAAAACTATCCAAACCCAGTTCTTACTCTCTTCCTCTCAGTTTTTTCCCAGTCTGATTTGCAGTTATTCATAAGAGACAGGGAGGGAAGCGCTGAAGAAGCAAAGCACTTTTCCAGAGTGGCAGTCAACCTATGCCAGGGGTAAAACCATCGATTTCCTTCCATGTTACATCCACCACTTTTCACATGCTGCAGCTCCTTCCCTAATGGAACTGTGATTCATCCTTAGATTCATCCTAGGTTCCTGACAAGGACACAGCTTCCAGCTTCTTGCCCACAGACAGGCAAAGCCTCATGTGCTAGAGCTGTGCATGGGGGAGTTTGGTAGCAGAGACCTACCATGAAGCAGCAGCTACAGATCTCTTCCAGCAGGGCTTCCATTGAGCATCCCACAACCTACAGGTGGGAGAAGGAAGCACCCACACTGAAGCTTTTATCTTAGACTATTGTGCTGTTAAGCCCTTTAAGTTAATAAGGCAACAAAAACGACAGGGTTGATAGAACCTTTGCTGCATTCACAAAGACAGCAAGGTAAAATTGTGAATCAGTTGAGTAACGCAGGAATAAGGGAGGAACACCAGCCACCAGAACAGCAACAGATGGCTGCATAGCACTGCTCTCATACAGCGTTCAGCTGCCAAATGTAGGTACTGAAGTCCAGGTCAGTAGAGCATGATCTCACACTCCTTGGTATGACTCATTTGTATCCCCATCGCAGAGGCTAACAGTTGTAAATCCAACACTAATGCAACCTCAGAAGGTATTATTCAGCCTGGGCTTCCCCAGCATTTCTTTACTCCTCTCTTCCCCACCCCAGCTGAGCCCCTCATGTCTGCTCTGTTTAACACCTTTGCTATGCACAACAGTGTTTGAGTCCATCTGTGAATTGGGGCTTCATGTTACCAAGGAAATCCATAGCAGAAGGAAAATGAATCAATCTGTGTTAATATCCTACATAGTATACCAGCCTTTTGCAATTCAGAGCTTTGTGGGTCTGTAGGAAATGCATCTATTTAGTATAGAGTTCAAGAGTCATGGCAGAAATAATGTGAAGTAAGAACACCAGAGGCAATATTTTTTTTTCCTTTGAAGGTGAAGAAAATGTTATCCACAGAACTGTGCAAAGATGCACAGTGAAAGAGGGGCCTAATAGTTATTCATAGTATATCATTAAATGTCCTCACAAGGTCACACAATTATGGAGCCACTTGGCTGAGAAAAAACAAGCAGTCAACCCTAGAAACATACGTGGGATATGACACCAGAATCAGGATTCAGGGAGCTGCTCTCATCCTCCCACCTTGAGAAGCAACTCCGTGCTTCTGACCATCTATTTAAAAAAAAAAAAAAAGCAACAACTCTTCCACCCCAGCTCTGCAGCAAGGACTCCAATCAAGAATCCAGGCTTTTCTGCCAGCTGAAAAGGATGGGGTGTGATCCTGCTCATCTACAGTGGTGTGGGAAAGCAGAGACTAACAGGGAAAAGCAACTGCAGAAAGCAGCAATAAAAGAAATGAGTGAGGCCCGTGAATTTGGTCCACTGACCTCAGGGAAGTAGCTGCCTCTCAACAGTGGTATCAGCAAAACAGAAGGCTAGGCTTCTATGGCCTTCCTGTTTGGAACCTGGCCTGCAAAGTGTGCAGGACAGGAACAGGAAAGATGGAAGGGCACTTCCATCTCAGAAAGGCACACATACACGTGCTGCTCCAGCACAGAATGGCACATCACAGCCTCACTGTTTGTATTAACACCAGAATAATTAGAGCAGTCACTGTTAACTAGCTAACAACTTCACCATATACTCTGAATAGCATTGAAGAATTAATTACAACACTTCAGAGCCTTCCCTGAATGCAGCCACTGATCTACAGAAAACACTGAAACCAACCCAGAGACAAACAGGCTAAATTAATCCCAAATGGCTTCTGGAAAAAACCACACAACTCCCTCTGAGGTACTCACTCTAAAATAATGCCTGTCCAGGGCAGCAACCCAACAGAAACAAGTCCTCAGCAAACCACACCTTTATCACAAGGCATGACTCAGCTCACGAGCTGGTTGCCATCAGAAAATAAAATACAGGGATTTATTTTCAGCCAGGTTCACTCCCAAACCAGCAAGTTTCCAGGATGAGAAGCTCTCAGCTGCCATGGGACAGCTTTCCCTTTCAACTGCAAGTCTCAACTCACAAACACAGTGTCCTCAAAAGGTTTTGACCTTTCAAGAGAACTTCCCCATCCAGGGACACAAGCACATAGAAGCAGTGAAATCATTCTCCAGTGTCACATATTTGACACTTATGACAAATATTTATACTTCTCCATCTGTTTCTGTCTCTATCACTTATGCCAAATATAAAATTGAAGCCTGAAATTGAGTACAAAAATGTTTCTGAAGATTTAACCCACTCTAAGAAACATTACCAGCAAGTTCAGCAAATCCCTAAGCAAATTAGAAGTACAGCTAAGCAGTGTTTGACTACACCCTGTCATTAATGATAAACTTTGTCTGACGACCATATTTGTGTAGGTTACAGGAAAAAAAAAAAAATGAAAAGCAGCACCTCAATAGCTGGAAAATAGGAAAGGCAGAGTCAAATTCCCAGATGGTTTTGGTTTCGTGGGCTTTTTTTGTTTGTTTGTTTGGTTTTTTTGATAGCCTGAAGTTTAATCCTGGGAAAAAAGTTACACTTGTTCATTTGTGGCAGCCCTAGAAGTAAGGCACAAGCCTTCCCTAGGGGACCCCCTTGCTTTGCCACAGCTTCTGTTTCACCTTCAAACAAACAAATCTGCAATTCCCATCTAGTGTGTATGTCCCTAACTAAACATTTTTTTTATGATCAAGGACAATCCATAAAGACACCACTTGTGTGTCTTTAATATAATCACACAAGTCTGAAAAACAGTTTCTGGAGATAGAGAAAGGTATGCATACCACCTTACACCTCACCAGCAGCCACAGATCAACAGCCACTCTCCCACACATCTATGATGTTTCTTCCCATTTTTATCTTCCAGCCAATTTACAGTTATCTTCTCTTAAGCACTTCAGACAGTTTTTTCCAAGCACATCAAGCTTAACCACTGTCTTAATTAAAACCACATGCTTAATTACATTATTTGATATCATTCATACATCCACTGTACGCAGCACTTTGATGCTTTATCATAAAGATTATAACTACTTCAGATCTGCCACAAATGACTGAGTTATGTCAGCAATTGCTTCTATACACTTCAATCCTCCTCACTGCTTTCACAGTTTAACTGCCTGTTAGATGACTGGGTCACCTACCTGCTCAGACACTTGCTACAGGATGTCACTTGCTTTGAGAAGCTAGTGACATAAAATGATTCCATATCAGAGAAGAGGAATTTAAAGCTATGAAGAAAAAAGCTCAGCAGAAGAACCTGAACTTGAAGAACTTGGTGAAGACTGTCTGTCTACCTTTCCTGAGATGCATTTGCTTTCTTATTTTTAAGGCATAACCCAGTAACATTTAACCTTTTTAACATTAATATCTAATTTAAATCACATGCAACCCAGGCCTTGCTTTTGGCAAGCAGCTGATGTGTAACTTGCCTCCTCACTGGCCCTCAGTTAACTTGCTGCACTGCCTGCCTTCTCCAACTGCCAAACTTCAGCAGCAGGGTAGGGCTGGGCAGCAGCCAGCATCTGCCAGAGCACAAGTTAGAGGACAGTGCAAAGTCACCTAGAAGCAGCATTTGCTCACTTTCCTTCACACAGGTGTCAAAGAAGAGCTGCTACTCAGTGCAACCTTTGCTACTGACCTCAAGTAAGCCATTTTCCCCTCCCATTATTTGTCTCCTTACACTGCCTGCATGCACAGCATTGGCACAGAGCCCCAAAAGGGAACCGTATCCCCCCATAAGCAGAAACTGCCTCCTCCCCCCACATCAGTGTTTGTTGGTGCTTTGAGATCAGCTGAACAGAACCATCTACCCTCCTGCTCATCGGCTACCTTCAGCAATGGGCAGGCTCTCCCCAGACATCTTCTCAAGGCAGAGTAATTGCACATATTGATTTCAGATGTTATCAAGCCAACTGCCTTCCACAACTCCAACATGGGCACTAACCCGACTGTGAGCTCCCCACTAACACACATCCCTTCCACCCCAATAGTGCAGCATGCCCTGATTTGCACCAGATTTCTCCTCTCAGCCAGAGACATACTCTGGAGACCCAGAAGTCATCTAGCTCCCCCAGCTTTTATGGTAGCTTTTCCTGAAGCTGCCTTTTCCTACTGCAGGTTCACAGGGAGTCTGTAAAGGCTCTAAGATCAGCACTGACACTGCATTGAGACGTGGCTTGCAGACTGGACCATTCCTTTCACAGTTAAAAAAGGCTGGCACAAACAACTGGGTTAATACAATGTTCAGTAACTTCAGGAAGCAAATACCAGCAAAAGACAGTACTCTGGCAAGCAGACTCTCAGCTGAAGCACTGAGTGGCAAGCTCAGCATAGTGCCACTTCTTCAAACCCAGCCAATGTCTAAACCGCATAAGCTCCAGTGGTGACTGCTACTCAAACAGCACTTCTTCACAGCAACCAGAACATTGCTATGCCGCCCTTTTAAACATTTTGTCTGCTGCAGCAGGACCAGAATTACACCAGGATTAGCAGCAGATATCCAACTGCAAGGAAGACCATTGCCCACACATGGTTTGAGAGAGAAAGTATCTATCTTCAACAGCATCCATCATAGGGCTGTAGTAGTGCACTGTGAATGGAAGAGAAAAAAAAATATTCTTCCAATGCCTGGGCCAGCACTACGGTCAGATCTGCATGACCTGGGACTCACAGGGTCTGCAGTACTCCCCCACTTTCCCCTGTCCAGTTCCATCAGCTGATGATTTGATTAAAAAAATAAAACCTTGCACACAGATGATTCTTGCTGCTCCCCACCCAAAACCTCCCATCCCTTTATGCAGAATTAGTCAGACTGCACATAAACAAATTGTCTACAGTGTAACCAGTGACACACTGAGTAGGAACAAGGACTGGTTTTATACATGGTATATAATTTATCACTAAAGGCAAACACCCCATAACTTTCTTGAAACATGTTGAGCCCCTTAAGGAACTCCTCCTCACAGCATAGCAAGATGCTTTCCCTCTTAGAAGAGGTAAGGACTTTGGCTGAGATTTGTATGCACACAAGCAGGATTCAGCATCCTTGTACTCACCAAGCTGGCAGCTGCAGGGTGGCACACAATCAAGCAGGGACCCTTCTGCTGTTCTCTCATCTGTATCTAAAAAAGAAAGAACCTGAGACTCTTCCTTTGATCTCTGCAGCAGCGTTTCATTCATAGATCCAGGAGCATGATAACGTTTTATTAGTTTAAAGTAAAAGATACAAAGCTTCTGTGGGAAGAGGAGGCAAGCCCTATATTGCAGGCTGACCAGCTGCCCACTGCAGACACCTCTCAAGAGCCCCTGAGAAACTTCACAATCCTTCCCGGCAAAGAAAAACTGGTCTTTGAGAACCAGTTAGTGCAAGAATCTTGTGCCAGGCAAAGACAACCAGCACTTCAAGAACACTTCATTAGAAGCACTGGCTCAGAAACCTATGGCAGAAGTTAGGTTCAAACAATGTGCAGCACATCATTACTCACTAGGGCAATACTGGGGCAGACAAGAACTCAGGACACCAGGTCCTCTCACAGTTCAGCTCCAGAAGAGACTGGATAAACTGAGAGAGCAAGCTCAGCCCGCTCTCTTCATAGGAAGATGGCCAAGGTGCCATCCTACGAACAATACCACAACTCATATCAACTCCAAGCACACCAACTCCAGCCACTGAAACTTATTCCAAAAAGCAAGAAGAAATAGCTGGAGACGGGTCCAGAACAGAAGCACTCCAGGCAGCGAACAAGGCAACCCCACTCAGCACCTACTGAAGCTTAAAGCCCAGCTCTCACATTGCATTCATAACACGCCTGAACTCCTCGCTGGAACGATAAGAGGCCAGTGCTGACGCTCCTGGTTGCTAAGATCTGGCCTTCTTCAGGAAAGAGCCAAAGGAGCACACTGAGGAAAGCAAATTCCTGCTGTGCCTGGGGACGGTGCAGCACTGTGCCACAAACCAGCACTCTGCTTTCGGGCTTCCCCTGCCAGCAACAGAGATAACAACTCCCTTCTTGCTTCACCCAGCTCCAAAAGCAGCGCTTCAAAGCAGCCCGCGTCAGACGGCACAACACACCGGAGACTGCCGCAAGTTGACACCTTATCGGGAGCGGCAGCGAGAGCCGCATTGGGAATCGCGGAGCCTGTTGGAAAGGAAGCAGTTTCCCACCGCGGGCACACCGCTCACAACCCGGCTTTCGGAAGGATTTCCCCCCCCCCCTCGTCTATTCCACATAGCCGGAGCCCCAACCGCTGCTCCCATCACAGCCCCGGGACGCCGCGCGCTGACGCGGCCCCGCATTGCCCTCAGGCTCCTCACGCAGCGCGGCCTACGAGGCCGGTCAAGACGGACCCCGGCTGAGGCGACGGACGCAGGGAGGCTCCGGGCGCGCTCCCGCCCTTCCCGCCCGCTCACCTGCCCTCGGCCACGCGCCGCTCCGCTCCAACGTGCCGCCGCTTGCAGCGCCCGGACAAACTCCCCGGCACGCGCCCTATCAGAGCGCGCCGCCCCTCGGCCGCCCGCCCTCCATTGGCCGCGCGGGATCGGAGCCCCCCGCCCGCCGCCTGTAAATAACCGCCCGCGCGCGCGCTCCTATTGGCTCGCGGCGGCCGCTCCTCTCGCGGCGGCCGTTGGCCGTGAGGTGAGGCGAGGCGGCGCCCGGTGCGCTGCGGCGGTTGTGAGGGAAAACCCTGTTTTTTGAGGGGGCATTTGTCCGTGTTGTAAAAACAACAAGCACACCTGAGGCTGCGGGGTGAAAACACGGGGGTTTTGGCTATTTAGCTTGGCGAAGTGTAGCTGGTAGCCCAGCGCTGCTATGGAGCAGAGGTCTGCTGCGTGCAGGGAGCCGTTTCAGGCTGTGAGGGACAGACAGTGTAGGGATCACGGAGTCCTAGAGGATCCCAGGTTGGAGGGGATCATCAATTCCAACCCCCTGACAGTGTGAGGGATGGACTGAGCAAGTACGTGTGGCTGCTGGCTCGATTATTAAAGAATTCTTGCATCCAGCTAAATGATTCCTATATTAGAAACCTAGGAAGGATCATCAGAGAGAAAACCCAGAGGAGAACACTCTCCACGAATCAGAAACATTGGGGCAGAGAAGAACTCTTGGATCTGGTGAAAGCAATGTGATGTTAACTAGAGGGAGGTTGGTACAGCCTGCTAATTCTGGTTTTTACTATTAGCAGTTTAATTTTTAGTCCCTTTCAAATACAAATGGTGCATTGAGGGCATGGCTTCTGAAGGGACCCAGCTGGATTTTCCACCGTTGGATAAATTATCTGCCCTTCCAGGCCACGTTTGGTCTCTGCTGAAGGCAGCAAAGCTGCTGTGGAGAGGCATCCTTGTAGCAATTTTGGGTCCAAAAGTGGCTTAGGTCTGTGTTCATGGTGCCACATCCTTTGAGGAAGGCAGCAGTTTCAGGATCACATTGAAGAATGCTCTCATTCCCTCAGAGCCTTGGGTTTGTCTTTGCACCAAGGCAGGGCTGGTTGCCTGTGCAGCAGGCAGCTTGGGGACACAGCATCGCTGGCTTCACACCAAATCAAACAAAGGCAAGGAGAAATCAGTTCAAATCCTGGCACCACCTCTGCTGCTCGTTGTCAATTCTCATTCTAATTCAGCTAGAAGCACACACGTGAAAAAAAGGCCTGTGCAGCAGTGGCACCCATCTCATCTCCATGGTCCATAGCACAGGTCCCTGCGTGCACAGCTATGCAGTTGGGTTTCAAATCCCTGGCGTCCTTCTCTGAAAGATCCAAATGTATAAATATAAAAGCCCCATTTCACAGGGACATCCTGAATAACTAGCAGGGTCTTGCTCATACAGGTACAGCTTAGTTTCTCTCCAGCAAGGAAACGTTCAACTTCCAGTTCTTTTTGCCGTAACTGTTGCCAAGAAACGTTTTCAGGGGCTTCAGAAATCATTTGGAATGCTTCACTGTGAACTTTGACATGCCCAGGAGATGACTAAGAAGTGTTGAAGATTGTCCCCTAAAGACCTGTCTCCTTTAGCATCAGTCACTTTAATGAAACAGTGACACCTGAAACAGTCTTAGCACCATCACTAGGGTTTGAAACTTTTGCCTCAGGCGATGGCACTTATCCCAGTGTAATAACTTGGGTAACAATCCTCTGTCACAAGCTGCTATTTCTCCCAGAAAACAAAACCCATGTGCCTCGGTTTCCTCTTTCACAACACATAAGTGGTTGCACTACAAAGCACCAGTGACCAGTACAGAGAGTCCCAGATAACGTTTAACTGATGCTTCTACCATGAAGGCTGTAAGAAGGTTAAAATAAGGCTTTGGTATTCTGTTCATTAATGGTTCGGCGTAGAATGGTCAGTAATGAGTATTTCCTATACACCTGGGTTCAAGGACTGCTGGTTAACCTGTCCCTGATTTATAGTCACCCAAGGGAGGCTTCACATTTTCCCAGGCATTTCCCAGGTGTGCTTGGTAGAAAAGAGTTGAAGCCACCTTTTCTTTAAGAACAGCATGGGCCACGACTCTTTGTGGTGCCATAAAGCAGAGCAGAGCTGTGCTGAGTGCTGCCAGCTGGAGTGGTCCCTGTTCACCAGCACTGAGGAGCTGCTCCATTGACTTCATGGCTGCTATATTCAGAATCCACTTGTCCACTTTTGACTTTTATGTTTTCTAAAATTAGCCAATAAAGCAATTAGAAATAGATAACAGGAGGAGAGAGGGCTTCACCAGTGAAAGAGAAAGAAAATAGCATGGCATAATTGGGAGCTGGCAGCAGCGAAAATGAGCTGTACCAACTTACTGCCACTGGGAGTATGACTGCAGGCACAGCTGCAGATGTCTAACGTGGTAATGGCAGAGAGGGACCTTTCCCCACGCAGTACAATCTGGCCGGTTAGGACAGAAAGAAATAAAACCATCATTGAGTGCTGGGAGGACGTAAATGTTGCTGTCAATCCTGAGGATATATCCAGCTGAATGTCAAGAGAGGAAGGGAATGATTGTAACCAGAAAATTTCAAGCTGGAGAACTGGGTTAAATATAAAAGGGAGTGCCAAAGAAGGAATGAGTGGGTTCAAAGACAGGAGAGATCGTACAGGAAAAAGGTCATCTCTTTTTCAGCATTACTCGTTCTTAATTTGCATTGTTATGGTGTATAGAAGCACCAGGTGGAAATGGTGGCCTCATTGTGCTGGGAATTGTGTGCAAACATAATGATCAAATGTTGCCAGCTCTGCAGAGGCTGAAATATCATTCCCCATCTCTGCAGAATCACTAACCAGTATAATTATTGCAGAATAAGTTTTTCTGCAATCGCTCTTCTGGAATATCTGTACCATTTGATTTATTCCACAGTAACCAAGCCTGAGGGGAAGAAAAGATACATTCATTTCAGCTCCCACTCGGTGACTTTCACCACCAGTAATAACCGCTCAGGGGCAGAATCTGCCCCTGCATCTTCACCCACATTCACAAATTGTTTGTGCCTCAGTTTCCTTTTTGCATGGAGACAGCACTGCGCTCCTGGCTCACTCCCCTCAGAACAACCATGATAGGTGCAGGAGTGCTGCCCTGGCTACACTATACTGGCAGTGTCCTGCACAAGGGCTTGTTGGTCCTGTTAGTAATGATTAGAGAATAGCTAGAGAACATATTTTTTTCTTTTGTGTTTTCCATCTGAAAGGGATGGAGACAGCATTCAATTGTTGAAGAGTTACTTTTCTATTAGCAAGCGGGTGTGGACAAGCAGCTTGTGTTGCTGAAGGTATTAAAATTGCACCACGTGGTCCTGCAGGAGTGACTGGGAAGTGAATGCAAAGCTGAGGATCCCCAAAGACTGCATATCTTAAAAGCGAGCAGGGAGACGGAAATAAACCCTCCTGCGATTTTTAAAGCAGTTCTGAGACTATTAGGGATCCCTGCTCAGAGGTTGTGAATAGGATCTTTTGCAAAGAGCATTTTCCTAATTTCCTATTCTGTGTTTAATAATTCCAAGGTAAGATTTGAGATTTAACATTACAAGTGGGTTAACAGATTAAGGAGGCAGAAACAGTTCCCTGCTCTACTTGCAGTGCTGTCTGCAGATTGACCTCATGTAAATGGGTGCAGAGGTTAAACTGAGTGCTCCTGTTTTGCTGATTCTCATCTTCGGCTGCTGAGCTGCGGTCTGCCAGTCCCCTCTGCTGGCTGTGGCGTGCTGAGGGCTGTGCTGCACTGCATGTTGCATGATGCCAGCACGGAGGATTAACAGCCCTGGACTCAGCCTCGTCTCTGCTCCACTGCTTCAAGCACCTGGCACCTCTCTTACAGGGCAGCAGCAGGAGAAAGAGTACCAAAAAAAGGAACCAACTGGGTAATCTTAAAAAAAAAAACAAAAAAAACTTCGAAACCAAGGCATTCTTCTCAGAGCAGATAAGCTCCCCACTGGGAATGTACAACTAGATGTTAAGTTTGCTGAGTTTGCAGCCAAATTTAATGGCCTCTGTGTTCCATAGGAGCCACGGTGCCTCTCCCACCCTGAAATATCGCTCAGCATCCCAGCAGCCCTCTGCTGCACACCGGATTGCTGGCTGATCCTGCAGTGCGGACAGGGGTTGCTCAGGGCAGCTTTGCAGCTGGGTGCAAGGAGCTGAGAAGGGCAGCGGCAGCAGCAGGGCTGGCACTGGGCAGCAGCTCCTGATGGCTCACTGCCAGCCAGCCAGCATGTCTGAGACGGAAACCCCAGTGAAAAGGCTGATAACAACCCATGCTTGTGGCCAGAGGCCCAGCGGCCCTGCACGGGAGGGCAGAGCCCAGGGGAGTCTGCACCAAGTCCAACACGGAGCCTCCGTGCTCTGACACCCTTTGCAGCATTGCTCTGCGTGCACAAATTCCCTGGTGCCAAGAAGCACTGTACACCAGAGCAAGCATGGGCACTGCAAAAGGATGTAGTAGAAAAACTAAAGGTTTATTTTTATTATTATTTTTTAATAAAATACATTCTTACAAAATAACTCTTTCCCATGCTGAGGGGCTGAGCATGGTTCTCACTGGCTCTCCTTCCACCCCCTCTCCTCAATCTGGATCTGCTCAAGGCTGCAGGGGCTTGGGGTGCAGGACACCTCAGCACAGGTCCAGCACCCCACACAGTGCTGGTGGAGGTCCCGTGGGTGCCTTAGTGAGAGCAGGTCCCCAGTGGCCCATGCAGGTGCTACCTGCTCCAGCGTCCCAGCAAGCCCTGTGCCCAGAATTCCTGTGAGTCGACATCGGACGCTGCTCCTGCTGCCTTGAAGCTGGTGATGGGGATGACGACTGCATTTTGGAAGAGGAGAAGGAAGAGGGTGCAGGTCTATCAGGCAGTGTGGATGCTGCAGATAAAGGGGCACAGTGGGTTTGGGTGTTCTGTCCTCACAGCTGTTTTTCTTCCCAAGGCTATCCCTGAGACCCATCACTCCCGACCTGGGGAAACCCTGCTCACCTCTCACTGTGCACTGTCCAGCTCCTTCCCTTTCTTAGTTGACTTTGACTAGGAGTTAAAAAAAAGAAAATGGTAATGCTTTTACAGAGCCCCCCACAAAGGAACATTCCTAACATCCAACATGTAAGATGAATTTGAGGGGATCTGTTTTCACATCCTATGAAAGGACATGGAACATTCCATGGTTATGGGGATGTTCTCAGAAAGTGATTTGGGAACGTCATTTTGGAGAGAATACGGGGGCTCCGGGTTCCCACTTCTCAGGACAGTGCCTGGGTGCTCCTGGATGCACGCACCTTCACTCGCCCGCCCAAGGGAGGAACATGCCAGTACTCACAGGCTCCTGTTCTGCATACTTGAACTTCTTCTGCTTGTAGTAGTCCCGTCCTTGGAGAAAATGCAGCAGGAGCAGGTCACAGAGGACAGAGGCCTTGAAGCAAATCATAGGCAGGGTTGGGGCTGCCCTCCAGCTCACCGTGCCCACTATGCTTCCAACCCAGTTTGCTCTATGAACTGGGGTTCCTTCTGCTTCTGAGTGCTGAAAAGCACACAGCTGCCTGAAAGCCGGGTTAGAACATTTAGGACAGAAGTGTGCTGGATCTGATACTGAGCAACTTAAGCCATCAGAAGTTAAGTGCTTCCCATTTAGGTACACGCAGCACACACACCCTTAGGATTATGCAGAAGTTTTTGTGTCTTGCATCAGGATCAGGATCCCGGGATGCTCTGTAGGATGGCACTCCCCACAGCAGGAACAGGGGCCATGGGGTCACCTCCTTCCTGAGAGTCACAGCAAGGCTAGTGAAGCTATATGAAGGCTGGAAACATCCAAACTTACCACTCCAAAAATACCAATCCCAGAGCCAATCGTGGTCATGGTGGGGATGATGTCAAATTTGCCTGCCTGCATAAAATGAGATAGAAGTGGTGTCGTGTGACAGTGGACTCACAAGGAAAAGATGTGACAGCTTCAGGTAGGGTTCCAACTGCAGAGCTCACCACTGCTCAGAGAAACAAGAGCTGAGTAAGGACTGTTTTTAGCATATTGGTCAGAAAAAGAATATGATTGGCTTGGGTTTAGGCACACAGATTGAAATTATTTCACTTCCTATATTTGTAACTAAAAAGGGACACCCTTTAAATACTGCCAGTGGGAGCACCACGAGGAAAGCCCTTACCTTGCCATTCACCAGGATGTCGAATCGGATCCCAAACACCTTGTACAGTGTCCTCTTTTCCATGTCATCTTCTCTGTAGTATTTGGCATATCTGTCCCATTAAATGGGGAGTGTTAATGGTTCATTTGGGTGTTTATAACCCCCTGAATCCCTTCTGCCATCACTGGGTGCTGTGGGATCCCAAAACCATCACCTCCAGCTTCTGCCTGTAGGAGGAGTGCCCTCACCTGAAATTGAAGCCTGGTGAAACGTTGCTGTCGTCATTGTAAAGGCCGTGGAACTGGTAAATAGGTTTGCAGTACCGGATAGGCCAGTCGAGGTCACAGTTCCAGTCAATGGTGATGCCCACCACACCGCCCTGCAGCCAAGAGAGCGGTCACTGGGGCTGCACTTAAGACCAAGTCCATACCCTCTTGTTCCTGATCATCATGCAGAGCCCAAGGAGTGGTTTAGTGGTTGGCAGCCCTCCCACGGCAGGTTGTTGGTACTGGGTGATCTTTGAAATCTCTTCCAACCCAAGCCATCCAATGATGCTGATTCTAAGAATAGTTCTGCAAAAGAGTGCTCTATGGCCCCTATGGAACAGCCTGTCCTTGCCTGATTTCTCCCATGAGCTTTGCCTCTGGTTTAATCTCACTGCATCAAAGCATTACATTTCATGGCTTACATTTAAATCTAAATCAGAAAAAGGCTACATCCACAGAGCTTCACCATCCATAAGGGATTTAATTCAGGCTCTTCTGTGCAGCGCTGGGGAGAGCGCATCCCTTGTCCCAGTGACACCAGCCCTGGTATCCCCTCCCCATGACTGCAGGGGACAGCAGCAGAATCTTCCTTACCTTCACAGCCAGCATACTGAAATTTTGACCTGATTCCTTCACGACATATCCCAGGTCGAACACAGGGCACAAGGAGTCGGTGACTTTGTGGTACGTGCATTTCTTCAGGTACTGCGTGGTGACGCCCTCCACTAAGTTGCGCCTGCAACAGAAAATCAAAAGGGAGTCTGAAGATCTGAATCATTGAATCGTTTTAATGGCAATGGAACTCCAGAGGTGCCTGGCCCCACATGTTGCTCCAGCTCGTAGATAACATGTCTCACAGCATCCATAGCAATCCTCTGCCATCTCCTCTAGAAGGGATGATGATGCCTTGCATGCCACTCATCTCTGCCCTTTCTCTCCAAAATAGCCTTTCCACGAAGCCTCCTAATCCAGCTGGTTTCACAAGCATCGTGCTTTGGTCATCCCCATCCCATCACTTCTGCTCAGCTCTTAATTAGCGGCAGTGATCAAAGACAGGAAGTCCCCTCCTGACCCCACAGCTGGCTGTGGCTGCCCTCGCCTTCCAGAATCTGCTGTCCCCTGCCATGTCCCGCTCACACAGCCCCAGTCACTGCCCCTTAAGAGTGGGGACATGACCAGCTTAGCGAGAAATTTCCCATGCTCAGCACAAATAGCTTCTCCTAATTTGCTCCAAATGAGATATGTGAGTGGTGGTGTCACAAATCCCTGTGTGCTGGCGTATGTCTGACCCCACATCCTACTGCTTTGCATTTTTGAGGCAGCAGGCTCATCCTAGCTGTTCATACCACACTACCTCATGCAGTGTTTTAGTGCTTTCTTATGGGGAAAAACAGGGAGAAAGAAGAGAAGGGAAGGGAAAGAGATTAGTTTCAGCAACCCCTTTCCTACAGTCACCAGCCAAGCTGAGACAGATGTGAAAGGGAAATGTTCATCTCCACCAGCTCATTTATATGGATGTTGCAGTCAGACCATCCTGAGCAGGGTGGTGGGGGATGCCATCCTCTGTGAAGGCAGATGCATCCAGGGCGTCCCCCTTAGGGCCACGGCCAAGCAGAAGTCTTCTCACAGACCTCTTACCTGGACACCTTGAACTTGGGGAAGGTGATGCTGTTCTTGATGAACATGGTGAACTTCTCCACTTCTGGCAACAGGGCAGGGCTGAAAAACACAAGTGTGGGCACATGTCCACGGCAAGGGGGAAAAGCACTCTGTGTGTGCTGGGAGATGCTTCATGGTGGTCCATGGGATGGGAGATGGAGCTCATGGCAGAGCACGATGTTGCTGTGAGGGCAGAGAGAACAGAGCGGGGCCACGGGGCCATGCGCAGAGCCCAGGATTGCTCTGCCAACCCCAGCAGGGTGGGAAATAGGGCAGCAGCATCTCTGCTTACTTGGGGATGGGGTAGTCCACTTCAGCAGGGCACCAGCCAAAGATTTCACAGGTCTTCACTGAAGTGTTGAAATTAATGCATTTGCCTGTCATGATTCCTGTGGGATAGAGATGGCTGCTCACATCCCTGAACACTGGGGAACTCAGCTTAATGCTGGGATCTGTGGGGTCTGGCTGGAGTCCCAGCTCTTCCAGAGATGTCCAGAGCACCACACACTCAATTCTTTCGGGCCTCTTTACAAAAAGCACAATTAATTGTGGCCAATTAGCTGCTAGAAAGCTATCAGTTTGGGGAAAACATCCAATTGCCTTGACTAGTTTTGTCAGGAACGGTTTTTGCAGCTCAGCCATCACTGGGAAGAGGAAAGCAGGGCCAGCCCCAGTGGGACCCTTTCCCGGGATGCTGCACCACAGCATCCACAGGTGACTGTACCTTGCCCCTGGCGGCTGTATGTCCCCTCACTGCAGTCGCTGTCCTGGCTGCAGAGACCAGTGTCTGGCGCCTGTTTGGAGAAAGGCACTGAGCATTGCATCCCAGCCTCATATCCGTGCTTTCTGTTTGTCCCATTCTGGGGACAGAACTCATTCATACACCTCTTCCCAGCTGAGGGCATCCAGAGTAAGCAGGGAAAAGAGGAGTATTTTTTTTTCCAGTTCCTCACTGTCAAAATTACTTCCTCAGTGCCACCACCACAACCCTCCAAGTTACAGAAGCTGTGACCACTGAAGAAAGCAGGTGTGTTTACCTCAGGGCAGGTTCCTTGTTTCTGTCCAGGAGTGATAATGAAGTTGGTCATCACCACAAAAGAACTGTCTCCCTGCAGAGACACAGCCAAGGAGCTGATGAGTGGCACGGTTGGCAGTTCCTTTATAGAGGAACCTATTCTGCTGGCACAGGAGACACCAAAACCACCAGGGCCTGGCTGGGCTGGTGGCTTCTTCCTCCTCAAATATGGGCTCTCCTTGGGGTGCTATGGTGTCACCAGCCCCAGAGATGGTTCAGAACCCTTTCTTCCAAAGGTGGAGGTATTGTAGGAGCTTTGGTCCTTGGTTAGGTGGCATCAAGCATGCCCCATCAGTGCTGGTGGGCCCCAAGCATGGGATGCTCCCAGGTGTGCTATGTGGGCAAGGGGTTATTGTGGGAGCCTCCTGCTTTGCACCATGGAAAGCCCACATGGTGCATGGGGAAATTCCTGGTTGGGGTGACAGCAGTCCCCAGCCCCTCCTGCCCCCTTACCTGGGGTGGGAAGACATAATCCACCACATCCCAGATGTGTGGACCCAAGGTGCTCTCGTTGGTCATTGTCAGGCCCTTGAGTTTCACTGACACAGAGCTGACGATGCTGTCCTGTGTCTGGTAGCCCTTCTCATAGAGGAAAACCCACCTGTATGGGGAAAAGCAACTGGGTGAGGATGGCAATGTGGGCACATGAGGCACCCTGGGACAGGACAGGATGAGGGACATCATGGGGGATGAGGGCAGATGCCACAGGCACATCTCTGTGGCCAGGTACCATCACCAGGGGGGGATATTTCCCGAATTTCCTCTTGCTGAAGCTCACCCACTCTGTGCTCAAGGCACATGCTATAGCTGCAGGACTCAACCCTTGCCTCAGGCTCATTTAATTTGGGATGTGTGACGCATTTTGTGGCTGCAGGCACACAAAGGTAGATGGAGCAGGATTTGTAGGCACCTGGGATAGAAACCTATGGTGGGATTGTAGCAAAGGCTGCAGGATGCCTGCATCTCCCAGCTGGTGGCGGGGGCCAGCTCCTGGCACTTTTTAACTCAGGGCATAAACAAGCTGCCAGTGGATTTGCTCTGACTCGGGGAGACTATAAACATGGGCAGGCGACCATTCTGGATAGCATTCCTGGCACTAAAAAAGGAGCGCTCTGGTTTTCGTCCCCGCCTGGTGCTCTGCCCTGCAGCTGCCGGCCCTTCTGGGGACACTGTGGGGATGATGCTTTCCGGTGTGCCCTGAGACAAGGGGGCAGCACCCAAGGATGGAAGCAGAAATCCATGTGCTGCTGAAGAACTCTCCTTTTTCACCCTAAACAGTACTGGGTTCTACAATTTATATTGGGCATCTTCTCCTAGCTGTGGGCTGGGAGCTGGGCAGCCCCACATTTGCCTCCATCCTGCATGCACACAGGGCCTGGAGGGATCCAGTGTCTCCTCAAGCAAGGGGAAGAGCCATCAAGCACGGAGCTGCAGGACATGCTGGACCTTCCTCAGTGCTCACATCTCTGCTGATAGCATCGCAACAGCACCGTGCCAGCATCCTCCTCTGTCCCTGGGCATCACTTCCCCCACTGTTGGCATTTTGTTCTCTCCCTGCTGCCCAGCCCACTTTTAGCTGGGTTACTTAAGTTGCGGTTCCTTAGGAAATCCTGCGGCAAGCAACCGCCCCTGCGTGTTCGCCATTTGTCTGCAGTTGGGGCTGAGGTCCTGGTGAGCCAGGCAGGAGGGAATTGGGATTCCACCCCACAAAGGGCAGCTCTGGGGTGCTCCCCCCAAATTCCAGGGACAGAGGGGAGACGCTGTGATGGGTGCTGCTGCTCCCGGGGCACTCTGGTCTTGCTCTGAGCTCCATGTGCAATAAATACTCACTTTTCCCCCAGTTCTTACTCTACTTTTCCCACTGTGCCATGCCTCCCTGTCTATACAAACTCTCACAGATGCTGCTTTCCAGCCCATTAGTGCACAGCGGTGATTCCTGCATCATTCCCAACTCTTGTGTCCCGTAACATTGCGCCTTGTGCTGGCAAATCCCCATTGCAGGAAGGATCCTGATGGTTGGAGGCAGCCCTGACCAGCCTTACCAGGCCTGGGGTACCTGAGAATGTGTGTCCCCACATAATTCCAGCCCATCTGCCTCTTCTGTGCCCTGTTTTTAAGCTGCTCTTGGGGCTGCCTCCTACAAGCAAAGGAAAACAGGGCCCTGGAGTATGGCCTCCAGCAGCCAGGGAGGGCACAGGGAAATTTATGGTCCTGTCTGCAGCCACTTGGGGCTCACAAATCACCGCGCTGGCCCCAGCTGCTTCTCATTTCATACGAAAGAAAATAAAAATAACAACAGATTCTCAGGCCAGCAGCCAGCAGCTGGAGCAGAGCAGAGGGCAGCTCAGCAGGCGCTGAGGCTGGGCAGGGCTCGTGGCTCTGCACCGCTGGGATGGGAAGGATGTGGGGAGCAGCCCCACAGCACGGGGTGACGACGACATGGGAATGCGATGCCGTCACCGTATACCCCCCCCGTGTTGGGATATGGGAGTGATGGGAACCTCCTTCCTCTCTCCATTCCTATTTTTCATTTAGGAAAGCAAGCTCACCCTATGATGTACGCCAGGACGATGAGCTGGATCAGTCGGAAGGTCAGTCCCACCTTCTTGTTCCTCACCAGCACCATGCGGGGGGTGTCATACTCGAAGAGGAATGAGGACAGCTTGTCCATGCATCGCTGCCCCATGGCCACGCCGGGGCTGTGCCGCTGGCCCCAATGCTTGCCACCGCCACGCGGCTTGGGCTGTGCCTGCCGTCACTCCTCTGTTTGCAGAGGGATTAAAGTAAAAATAAATAGAATGATAAGGATAAAAAAAAATGCTATCGGTGGTGCTCTGTGCTCAGCCGGGCTGTCAGGCTTCCTCCTCTGCACAGAGACGGGTTTTCCTCTTCCTATAAGTGCTGGGCTGGGTGCAGCAGTGCCCTACATGGTGTGGGGGTGGGACGGGTGCTGAAGCCCTCCCTGGGACTGGGAGGGCTCGGGGACAGCGGGATCAGAGGCACCCCAGAGTTTGGTGCTGATGGTCCCTGAGGTGGATTTGGACTGTGGGTCTCCCACTCTTTTCCCTAACCCGTATCCCACTCTATGTCCCTAAGGCCACCTCTGACCCCATGTCACCATGCTAGATGGGGGCACAGGAGCCCCAACCCAACGCTGGGCACTCAGCCACAGGACCCCAGCCTGGCTTCCTTCCACAGCTCAGCTGCCCCACTGGGAATTGGCTGCAACCCAGCACTTGCACGGGCTGAGTCGAGCACTGCGAGGCATCTCCAGCATTTCCTGAGAGGTTCGGCTGGGAGCGGGGCTGGCGGGATGCAGGCAGGGATGATGCAGGCGGGGGCCATCATGGGCAGGGGCTGGATCCCACATACTGGGCTGAAATTCAGGGCCTGACACTGCTGCAATGGACAAAGCACAGAAGTGTTGGCTGCAGGAACCCATACTTGCATTGCATCCTATCAGCTGTTCCCTGGGGTGGGACTTGCTTTGCTGGGGAGTAGCTGGGGAAGGTTTTGGGGTGTCTCCAAAGCTCCCAGCAATGCCAATACTTCCTGCTGCACTCCTGCCAGTACAGGGAACAGCTCCTGGACAGAGCTGAGGGGCACCAAGATAAGAATGTGGCTCTGCTCTTCCTCTGTGTTGGGGAACCGCTTTTGAAAACACAGAGAAGTTTCTCCTGATGGGTTGAATCTTCCAGAACATTCCTGTTAGCCTCACCGATCACCCTTTGCTTGGCATTGCGCTCCTGTTGGCTCAGCATGCTGCCACCCCACAAACACAAAGCAAGCAGAACAAATCTAAGCACGCTGCAGGAAATGGGGAGCATGGGAGAAACCCAAAGCCGCAAAGCCCGGGGCCCAGGATCAGATGCTCGGTGGCATGACTACATCCTGACCCCAAGAGACATGAAAGCAGCCACACAAAGAGCCAAAAGCAATGCAAAGAGCTGATGCTAATCACATAAGATTGAAGGCCGATACCGCTATCGAGCGGAGCAGGCAAACCTTATAAGCTGAGATATCTGTCAGGAGAGCAGCAAATAACTTACTGTATGAAACGAGGCCTTTTAGGGAAGGCGCTTCACCCCTGCCAAAGCCATGGGGATAATGAAAATAGGACAGCTAAATTTAACAGCAAAATGACTTGTAAAAGAGTCACATCCAACCTTCTCCTTGGTACTCGGAGTCAATAAAATGGTTATAACATGGATTTAGCAAAATAGTTTCCATCGGGAGATAATGGGCACCACCCGGCATGATGTCCCTTGGAGCCACATTGCAGTGGGCACGCAGCATCCAACACCATGCCTGCAGCACCCAACCGTTGGCCGATCAGCAGCCAAAGCTCGCCTACTGCACCTGGCCCATATCTCTGGGCTCGCATCTCCCTGGGCTGAATGCTTGTTAAATGACTTTATGGCAGGGAGTGTGATGGCATTGCCAACCTACCTGTTCCCATAACAATGTGAGGTGGCACTGAGCAGTGCCAGCTGGTTGGCATATCTGCGTGCCATCAGCACTGTTTGCAGTGATGCTTCTCCCCGGAGATAACCTTGCAGCTTGCCAGATGGTGAACATAGGGAAGCACTGTGCGTGAGCCCATGAATTAAATGGTGTTTGTATGGGACGTACCTGCCTCTGGGCTGTAGTTGCCTGCAGAACTTCACTGGGTTCCTGGAGCCATGCTGCTGTGCAGTTGCTGGGATCCCTGTGCCGGACTAGAGCTTCCCTCTTAAAGTTCTCTGGTGAACATGTAACTGCAAGGGCTAACAAAAAGATAATAAAAAAAAACAATAGGGACAGAGCATAAAACTGGGCAGAGTGAGGACAGTGAGTCCATCAGCTCCGTTCTGGGAGATAAAAAAGCACATAATGGCAAACAAAGCATTAACACGCCAATGTTAGCACTTAGGACAGTGTTGCCTAAATGCTGGCTTAGGTCTACCCTCCCTGCCTGGCGCTGCCAAGCCCCCAGCACCAGGCTCACTTGCATCCACTGTTCCTATCAGCTCCAAGGGCTGGGACCAACTCAAGAGCATCCTGGCTGCACTGCTCCTCCTGCCCTGCTCATTGCACAGCCTCTACTTAGGGCTACCCAGAGAAAAAAAATAAAAATATATATATATAGTATTCTTAACAGGGACATCTGGGAATGTGAGGGAATCCTCATTTCACAGTGAAACCTGGACCACCAAAGCGTTCAAAGAGTGGGTTTGAAAGCTGCCACACATACCCTCATCCCAAAAAGCAAAGCTGGGGTTGGCACTACACAGGCTTTCCAGGCTCTCAGGCATTGCTTTTCCAAAATATTCTAGTGGGGGGTGCTGGAAATAATAATAGATGAAGTTCATTACACAATCCAGACTCATGCTTGGCAGCTTCCAGCACGGAGCTCTGAATTTCAGCACAAAAAATGTGCAGCACGCTGCAAATCTGGGGGCTGGAGGGAACGAAACACAGTGACAAGTGGGGCAGAAATATGACAGCAGGGTTCAAGAGAGACCTGTGCTGGCTGAGGTCACCAGGCAGATCCCCTGAGTGGCCACTACCAGCAATTTTAGTTGTTCTGAGCCCTGTGCTCCCGCTGGCTGGAGGAGATGCTTCCACCACCCATAGGAAGGGCAGGGAAAGAAAAACCTAAAACTGGCAGATACGTACAAGCGAGGGCTACGAAACGGCATGTTCAGCTTTCTTTCCAATTTTAACTTGTCCTTGACCTCCCTTCGTTCCTTCCCAGCAGAGCTGGCTCTGCTCTGCACAACGCCCCTGTGCAGACAGACAGACGGATGTTTTTGGTGGTGTTCAGTGCTTGGCAGAGATGTTTGCATCCTGGGTTGCCACGGCAACTCGCATCCCTGGTTGCGGGCTTGGCAGCTGCAAGACATGCGAGTGACACCAGGATGCTGAGGGCACTGATGGGTTTGGTGCATCCATCCTATGCCAAAGGCTTCCCATGGGGTACAGAGGCTCCTTTGGTTGCTGTAGGATTAGCACACACTCTAGGTGTTGGGTTCTAATGGCACACACTGCTTCACTGGTGAAAGGCACAGTGATAAAAAAGGGGTTGGGGGAATTTTGTGCTCACCGTGTTCCCAGGAGCAGCTGTGATGGGTTGGTTTGATGTCCAGCTGGCATGGAAGTGGCCCTATGGCAGGCTGCATTCAGTGCATTCGGCAGGATGATGCCAACCACTCTCCTCTTCCAAAACCCTTCATGGCTGCTCCATGGCTCTCTCTTAGCCCTTCCTTAGGACACCACCAGCTTTGCAGCTCCTTTCTCCACCTTGTTGCGTCGGGAAGGGACACATGGGGCCCCATCACAGCAGAAACACATGGAGGGACTCACTGTGAACTCTGATTTGGTCCAAAGCACAATGGGGCAGGATTTTCCATGCAAAACATGACCATGAGAAGAGCTTTGGGTGATCTGGGGCCATGAGTTTCCATCTCCAGCTGTTCTGTTCCACTCCCTAGCAGAGGCCAAATGCTTTCATTATTCCTTCTTTATTAATTATTTCTTTCAGAGATCATTGCAAGGCTTATCCAAACCTACTCAGCCGGGGGGAGTTAAGGTGAGGACTATTCTGGATGCAGTCAAAATTAGCACTGTTATTTGTGTTGCAAATTAGCTGGTACTTTAAAAATTCCCAAGTTGGATCGTGACACTTCTTTCACTTCGCCTTTTGTCGTCTGATGCCAGAGACAAGCTCAGCTCCATTTCTAGTTTGGCTGCCCTGAGAACCCACAAGAAATCCCAATCTGGCGAGCACAGCTCCTTTTAGGGCTGAAGAATGCCCTCAGACACTACGTGCAGCTCCACGAGCTCCCAGCTGCACCCCAAACCTGCACAGGCAGGCAAGGGCAGGGGAGAATGGCAAAAAAAAAAAAAAAAAGAAAAAGCACAAAAAACACAGAAAATCCAGAGTTCTCCAGTAAAATTGCTTTTATTTCTGTAATTTCCTAAGTATAAAACAAATCAGCCCAATATTGTGTGAACAGAGTGGTCGGCGTGCATGGGACGGCGACAAGCCTGGTGGCTGCACCGCGGGCACTGGGACGCGACATCAGAAGCGATAATTGAGTGGAAAAATATCTCTCATATAATAAAATAGGAAACCTCATTTCTTTCAGTTCTACCCCTCGAGTAACACCCTCCCCCCGCCCCAGATATAGTGATTTATCTCTTGCTATGAAGCACAAATTCAGATTCTGGATTCGGTGTGGGCATCCCGAATCAATCCACAAGCACATCCCCAGGCTGAAGGCATGCTATGGCCTCAGTGCTCATCCTCCACTGGGTCTCATGTGCCCAACCTGAGCCCCTGTCACTGCCACTCCAGGCAGATTTAGGCTCACTTCATGCCCCACACCTACCCAAAGCTGAATGGCACCGAGAGGGCAGGACCAGGGCTGGGTGCACCTTTGGCATCTGGGCTAAGAGACAGAGTCATGCTGGGTGTGGACCAAAACCACAGTAAATCCCACTGCGATGCTCATGGTTCTGGGACCTCTCATTTGCACAAACAGCAGCACACAATAAAACCCTGTTCTGCCATTCATCCTCATCCAAGCACAAAGGAAAAAGCATCTGGTCTGTGGATATTCTCCTACTTCACTAAAATATCTATAAAGCCTCTGGAACGGAGTGAAACCCAACCAGAGGGGGTGAGAAATTAAATGACGAGGGGAAAAAGAGAGATGTGGTTCAACCAGTGAGAAGGGGAAATGGGAAGCCTGCTCCGAGTTTCCTGCACTCATCACCTACTTCTGAGATGAGTCTGGAAGTTCACAAGGAGAAGGTAAACGCAGTTGGCTGCTGCCAGAAGAACAAACCTTTGGATGGGGCTCTGCTCTGAATTCTTGCCCACAGTGGCTCATATTTGGTAACTCAGTGCAGCCAAATGGCAACACAATGGCACAGCACTGCCCATGGTGTAGATCAATGGGAAAGAAACCTGGCATCACGTTAACAATAAAATGACCCAAACGCCATCTCTTCCAACAGCCTTCTGCTGGTGGGCACAGAGGATGTCTGCTACCACCACCCCAAGCTCTCTGGCATCATAGGAGACCAAGCATAAATCACAGAATCATAGAATTATATAGAATCATTTAAATGGGAAGGGATCTTTAAAGGCCATCTGGTCCAGCAGGAATTTAATAAAGAGTTAAAGTGCCATGATTTCATCTCTCTGAGATTTTTTTTCTTTTAATTCTCCATACATATTAGAGATTCCTACCCATCACTCCGTGCTCATTATTGGGACCTTTGCACACACACACATCTCAGGTCAAATGAACAATCCCACAGCAGCCATTAGGCTCAGGGTGAGCAGATGGACTGAGCAGGTCCTCTTTGGTGGGACAGACAGTTGGACTGACATGTCCCAGGAAGAGGCACTGAGCAGCTGAAAACCTCACCAAATCCTACTGATGGGCTGGGATGCTCTGAATCAGCTCTGATCTCTCCCAAATGATCTTCCAGCCCCAGAGAAACAGAAGAACATCTCCTCAGAAGTCCCTGAGCTGGTGCTGGATAAAATGCTGTGCTGACACTGGGTGCTGGATGAAATTCCTGCTGGGTATCACCCTGCACAGAGAACTGGGGATGATCTGTACCAAACCATGGAGAAATCCACCCTTTTTTCTGAAGGGCAAACCCACACCTGCAGCCCTATGGAAGCCCTGTGGAAGGTGGAAGCAGTACCTGGGGCATGTCCTGTTCCTCTGCACCAGGCTGAGTCTCATCTGTGGGGAAAATTGCCCTTTAAGAGGAATTGGTTGTCCCCATGGAACACCAATGAACTCAGACATAATGTTTGAAAAATAAAACTTCTTCAAGACAAAGTATAATAATAATTTTTTAAAAAATCAGCAACAACCTTCTTCTAACCACAGAGTAACTATAAAGATCTTCCTAAAGAGCTCCATATTAAAATTCCTTGAATACATTATATATTAAATACAGTAACAACATCTCATGCAAGGTTTTCTGTACAATTAGATCAGCTCAGTAGTATAACAAGTCTGTACATTCCCATTGGTCTGGGGGCTCTGCTCATCTTTGTCAATGCTGGTGATGGAGAAAAGAAAGAAGGATGGCTTCTGCTCATAGTGCCCAGGGCAAGGTGTGATCCTGCCCGTGGGAAAGAGGAATAAGAAAAGCACTGGAAGCTTTTAAGAGGCAAAAAAAGTGAAAGAGCAAGATGCTGTCACAAAGCCTGGCTCTAGTGCTGCTGGGTCCTCCAGGCTGGGATTTAGGAGAAAGCAAAGGTAGAGGGTAGCTAAGCATCACCAGGATGGATCGTGGGGAGAAGGAAGGAAAACGGGAGGGAGCATGTGGGGAGCTGGGATGGATGACCCACCATGCAGCTCCATGGACTGAATCCCAAAACTGCCCTGATCCACCACCTCCCACTGCAGCCTGCACCATCCTCCTGGAGGAAACAACCAAGCTGGTGTCCCACCAAGGGGCGCTGCTGGGGGACCTTCTGTACAAGCATACATTAATTCCCTGATGGTGGGTGTCAGGGACGTGCTGTGCAAGACAGTGGGGCTCCCCACAGCAGAAGACACGAACACACAGTTCCCCTAAGGACTTATGCTCTATGCACAGCTCCTGGCAGGGAAATAATTGAAAATAACTGAGCAAAGGAAGCGTGACCAGGAGCAAGTGGGGACACGAGGATGCCTTGTTCGTCCCCACGCTTGGCTTCAAATACCTCCAGAGGAGATGGCAGTGCAGGTAGGAGCTCACAAGACATCAGATAGAGGGGAACGGACAAAACCACGCCACGATTTGGTGTGGAATGAACCTGAGAAGGCGAAGGGCCAGAGGACAGCAGCACAGGGAGACCTCCAGCTTCTGCTGCACACACACACACACACAACCATGGCACCAGCGGTCCTCCAGGACACCTCACCCTGATGCTGTCCCCAGCACCACCGCACCCCACAGACCCCATCTTATGCCTCAAACCCCAACCCCCCCCCATGGCTCCCTGCCCTGACTCAGCTCACTGTGCTGGGACAAAGCTTTGTGAGAGGGTCTCCAATGCTGCAGGAACAAATCCCCAAGGAACCACGTTCCGACCACACCGTGGCCCTGTAGCTCCATCCCCAAAGCCCTCCGCCAGCTGGCCAGCGATTGCACTGTTATGTACAGGAAAAGGAAAGCGACGAAACAAAACAAAACAAAAACAGGGTTTTTTCTTTTCGACGATTCACCCGCATTTGTCTGGTAGTGGGACACATGCATGTCCTGCTGGCTGCTCACGGTGGGCACGCATGCAAACCCTCAGTCCGAGTTACACGTTTGGGGTCCTTTAGCCTGGAGCGTCTCCTTCGTGTCGTTCATTTCTTGTCCTCTTCTCCTGAAACAAAAGAAAACAAGAAGAAAAAGCATTGGCAGGGGTTTGGGAGCTGCTCATGCTGTGTCTTGATATCCGCGTGCACTTCCAGCACAAGGACCAAGTGACCCATGGCACTTCTACAGCGCTCCTCAAACTAGAAGAGGGAGATGTAGGTTACATGGTATGGGAAAATTCTTTACTCAGAGGTTGGTGAGGCCCTGGCACTGCTGCCCAGAGACGTGTGGGTACCTCATCCTGGAGGTGCTCAAGGTCGTGGATGGGGCCCTGGGCAGCCTGAGCTGGTGTGGGCAGCCAGCCTATGGCAGGGGGTTGGAAGAGGATGATCTTTGAGGTCTCTTCCAACTCTACCATTCTATAATTCTCAGCCTGGGCTCTACAGGTGCCAGCACACACAGCAATGTGAGGCTCAGTCCATTTTTCTGCTTGGGAAACAGAGGCATGGCAGCAGGCTGGCTCCAGTCATTGAACACATTGCAAAAACCATGGGAGAAAACTGATTTTGGAATGGTCACAGCCCAGCTGCAAACACATGTCCTGCCTCAGCCTGAGGACAGTGCCCTCTTCCATGGAAAGGACCAAACAACAGAACAGAAAGGAGGAAAAAAAAATAGCAAACAATCCAACTTTTTCCCATCTTCTGCCAAAATTTCCTTCTAGCAATGCTTGCAAGACCCTTTACATACCAAGATGAAATGAGCAGTTACTGTAGCAGCATCCCTCAGCCACCTGATGCTAAACCTCACTGCTATCCACCTGGTACTGCATGGGCACTCCATGCAGTGAGTGGCTCTGTATCAGGCGCAGCCTTCCCCAGCTGCTCTGCACTGAAGCTGTGCAAGAGGTGGGTGCAGGGATAGGGACAGGATGGGGACCCAGTTGTACACCAACAGCAAGCATCTAACTGCAGCCTTGTGCCCATAAATCCCAGCTGAAGCTTTTGAAAATGCAAAATCTCAGCACACACCATAGGTTCAGCAGGACCTGGACTCACAGTGCCCTTAAACTCCTGTAATTCTGTATCCAAACACACAGCTCAGCTTGGGGTCTGCCTCCTTGTGTTTGGCTTTAGTTGTAATGCGCTCCCATAAAGGGTGACGATGCAGCAGAGACACAGCGCAGCACTGATCCCAGTGAGCTGCTGCAGTGCAGGGCTTCTGGCAGTCACACATCCCCTGCTGAGAGCCCCAGAGAAAGGGACATCCTCCCTCCCCCTCATCCACAGAGGTGGGTATGTGATGGGGATGTTGTCTCTTTACAGTGAGCCAGCACAAGGATTTTGGTCCCTGCAGATGAGGGAGGGCTCTGACTCAGGCTGGGATGGGGAATGGCGAAGCCCTAATGTCCTGGTGAAGATGCTGCTCAATGCCTTGGACAAGCTGAGGACCCTGCAGTAGCAACACTGACCCTTGAGATGGGTTTGCTTTGGGGTTTGGACCCGTGTCTGAGTTTTGTGCCTTTTGAAATCCACTGTGAAAAAGGACTTCTGCAAGATCTGAGCCCAAATGCCTGGAAATTGACCTTCTGCACACCCAGGGGTTTGCAAAATGCAGCATACTAAAATGCACAGAGGACAGCAAGTAATATTAGTAGAAGAGATCCTTGAGGGCGGTCAGCCCCTGCAGTGACCCAGTGTGAACATGGGGAAGGACCAGGACTGCAGAACACCTCCAACCCCCTGGCCTGGACATGTGCAGGTCATTTCATGCCAAGCCAGCTCCCACTCACGCTTTTAACCAGAATGGAGACAGCAGAAAACTCAGTGTACACCTGACAGAGCGGTGGGGTGGGGAGAGGAACACAGAATACTGAGATCAGGGTGAAAATCCCCAGTCTCAGCTTTCTGCAGCCTCAGGGATGAGGAAAACTCAGCGTAATGGAAACACCATTTATCTCAGTCTGATCAACGGAGAAACATTTCCATGCAAAACCTGAATCAGCAAAACTCACAGCTAAACATTGGCAGCCGTCAACCCAGTGCCCTTGGCCATCCCTTAGATTTTGGCCTCTCTGCTGCAGGTCCCATGCTCCAGACCAACCCCAAGCCCTGCCTAGCCAAATCTGCTGGGATGCAGTGTGGGTAGGTCCCCACACAACTCAACAAGGCTTCAGAAGAAGCACAGCCACGTGGGGATGAGACACGTGGGGACGCCCACCCTTTCTCTGGAGTCCTGCAGGTTTTCAATTGGTGCTCCCCGCTCCACATGTTTCTTACTGTCCTGAGAATTCCTGGCAAAGAAAAAAATAAAAAATCACAACACCACATTTAAAAGTGGCTTTTTGTTGTTATTGTTGCTGTTTGCCAAACTCCAGAGGAATTACGATGATGCAGGATTTTAATGATTTCTTTTAAATGTGATGATGGAAGCGTGATTTTGCTGTGATTGAGTAGCTGCATCAGAATCCCTTACTGGATAAAACACAGAGTGAATGGTGGGCATGCACAGCACCGTGACTGAGGAGCTCAGGGGATCCAGCACTTGAGGGACATGGCACTGGGGACCAGAAGCAGGGAACACTCCAAGCTCATGTTAGACTGAAAGAGGATCATCCCTTTCCAGAAACCGCCTCCAGAAACCTCACTTGGAGCTGGGTTGTTATAGCAAAACACAAAGTGTGGGAGACAGAAACACTCATCCCCAGAGCACAGATGGTGAAGCGAAGACCAAGGCCATGCATGGGAGCCAAGAACCCAACCAGCTCTCCTACATCCCAGCCCAGTGGCTGTGCCTGAAGATTGCTGCTATGTGATGAGATGTGCTGGGGTGATGCAAGGCATCCAGCAGTCCAACAAGAGATGCAACAATTAAATAGCATTACACCAGGAGCAACTTCCAACTGGTCTGCAAAAACAAGAGCACCTCCACCTCTTGGTGGTCAGGGAAGCTGGTGGGAGCACCTTGGGACCCAACGATGGTGGTGGTTGCAAGTTGCAGATATTTCTGCCTGCAATAATTTCCAATCCAAGATTTCCAGGTTTTTTGCATTCACACTGCACTGGGAGAAACCAAACTGGGCCACCATGATGCCCCGAACCTCCCCCTGGCCAGACCTCCCTTTAGCTCTGAAATGCAAGAACTGCCCCTGAAGGTTTAACTCAGTACTGAGATATCATCCACAGCAGTGTCTTTTTCAAGAAATGAAAGAAAACGATGATATCACCCACTCAGAGGGCTGTCTAAACACACGTCATGATTTACAGCGCGTGGGAAACACGGACCTGCTGTAAACAGGCTCCCTGAGTAGAGTTCAGCCAATGGCAACTCCAGTAAAACCAGTTTGTAAGGCACAGCTCCTACTAGGTCTTAAAACAGAGGTGCAAACATGAGACAGGGAGAGTCACAGAGGGGTGCAAAAATCAAAGGGACTTCTGTTGGAAAGCACTCTTTGATTCCTTTTGCTTTAAAGGAAGGAATTCAGTTCCCAGAGGTTGGAGAGGAGCTGGATAAACACATGTGGCAGATTTATCTGTTGTTCCTGCCTGCAGTGAGCATCTCCAGCAGACTGAGTATCAACAACTCTGCCTGGCGTGGCAGCTGGGGAGGAAGGGGTAGGAGAAAAAGTCCCTTTTTCGTAGCTGAGAAAGCAGAGGTGGATGGACATGCAGTGCAGACACCATGTGAATTGCCCCAAGCCGTCACCAACCCGAGCACAGCACCACGGGGCCCACAGCCCAGCACTGTGCTGCCCATTCTCACCCTCCAGGTGGTTACGGGAAAGGTACTTGAGTCCTTCATCGAGTAGGATGACGGGCAGGGAGATCTTCAGGACAACCACCCACTGCGGCCAGCTCAGCGGGGTCACTTGGAAGATGAGCTGCAAGGCAGAAAAGGGTTTGATATGTTAATTGGGATGGAGATGGGATTTCTTTTTATTGCAGAGATGAGGTTAGCTTCTGTTGCAGGATACAGATTGAGAAAACATTGTCCAAAGTACAAGGAGGGAAGATCCAAACAGCTCAAAGGGCAGGATTTCTTCCAGGATTATCATCATTCCAAGAAGAATCAAAAGCGATGCACCTCACTTCTCCCTCAGAAGAAAAAGTGAAGCACAAGCTAGAATCATAGAATCATTAAGGCTGGAAAAGGCCTCTAATCTCATCTAGTCCACCACTAGTTCACCCACCACCACTACTGCCCACTGACCACATCCCTCAGTGCCACATCTCTGTGGTTCTTGAACATCTCTGGGGGTGGTGACATCACCACTCCCTGTGCCAGTGCCAACCATTCTTCCAGATAAGTTTTTTCTAATACCCAACTTGAGCTCTAGCACTGTATGCACACACTCAGTGGCATAATGAGGGACAGTGTCACCTCCTGGGCACAGCAAGCCACTTTATATCACATACCCTTAGGTATCAACCGAGACATCCCCAGTCTTGTACCACAAAGGGAGGTGATGTCACCAAAAGATCTGCATCACCTCCTGGAGGCAGCCACAAAGCTTTGTGCTGTCTATAAGGACAGTGTCTGACGTAGGTAAATGCTTGCCTGCAGCAGGGTGACTCCTGATCCCACAGTAGTTCGAGCCCCAGGACTTGGGGACATTTTTCCCAGAACCTCCAAACACAAATGGTACCCCAGAGTCACATGAGAGGCCCCCAAGCTGCAGGCGGAGGTGGTACAGGGTACTCACAGGCATGGGCTTGACGTAGAGGATGAAGAAATGCAGAGCCATGGACATGACGATGGCCCCCAGCAGCCAGATGTTGAGCCATGGGGGCATTCGCAGCAGTGATTGGTTCTCAGAGACACTGGGAAAGCAAGGGGATATCGTGAATGCCAAAAGCCTCCTGGTCCCCACATGTGCCCAAGCTCCTTCACTTCCAGACCGTTCATCTTCAAGCTTTGCCATGATGTGGATCTGGACACCCAACTGGAGTGGGTCTGCTGGGTAAAGCAAAGCCCTCAGCCCACTAAGAGTTGCCTAAAGAGACCCTACAAGACATGGGTCATGTGGAGCAATCCTGCAGCCACTCACCTATTCAGGGCATTGCACATTTCAATTGTCACCAGCACAGACAGAGCCATCGTGGTCGGGTATCGAGACTCGAAGATTTCACAGTCAACTCCTTCAAAGATGGGGTTGTCTTCGGTGCATCGCATGAAGTTCCTCTGCCAGCACAGGAACCCACCAGTAAATATGTCTTTCCCATCAGGAACATGTGACCATCACAACCACAAACAAAAAGGGGGAGGGGAAGACCTCAACTCACCAACTGATGGAAGGAGACCTGCGGTCCCTCAGTGTCGTACAAGAACCACCAGGTTGCTGCGCCCACCGTGGCCAGCCCCACGTACACTGTGACCAAGAAAGACTCCTTAGCTGGAGCCCGGCCATGGTCCCCCTGCCCAGCTTTGTGCCAGACCACAGGGGCTCACCTCCAATGGCCAGGTAACGGAAGAAGAGCCATCCACTGATAAGAGGCTCCTTGGGGTTGCGCGGCAGCTTGTCCATGATGTCCAGATCAGGGGGGTTGAATCCCAGCGCGGTGGCTGGCAGCCCATCCGTCACCAGGTTCACCCACAGCAGCTGCACTGGGATGAGGGCTTCGGGCAGGCCCAGAATGGCTGTCAGGAAGATGCTGCAGGGGGAAAAGCCAGAGGTGTTGAGTTAGAAAGTGTCTGTGTTGTAAAAGGGAAAAGTGAGCAGGAACACTGGGTTCTAGTGCGCCAAACTCAGTTTAGGGAAATGACTTTTTACATGGTCTAAGAGGGGAATGGCTTTAAATTAAAAGAGAACAGGTTTAGATCAGACATTAGGAGAAAATTTTTTACTCAGAGGGTGCTGAGACCCTGGCACAGCTGCTCGGAAAAGTGTGGGTGCCCCATCCCTGGAGATGCCCATGGCCAGGTTGGATGGGCAGCCTGATCTGGTGGGGGACAACCAGCCCACAACAGTGGGTTAAAACTGGATCATCTTTTAAGATCCCTTCCAAGCCCACCATTCTACGATTCTGTGACACGAGCTGGTGACAAATATCAGTACCAAGATACCCCACAGCTGCTGCCCACAACAGGGTTCTCACCACACAACCTCCCCGACGTTGGAGGAGATGAGATAGCGGATGAACTGCTTCATGTTGTTGTAGATGGCCCTGCCCTCCTCCACGGCCGACACGATGGTGGAGAAGTTGTCATCAGAGAGCACCATCTCAGCAGCTGACTTGGCAACAGCCGTGCCGGACCCCATGGCGATGCCGATCTCGGCTTTCTTCAGGGCTGGGGCATCGTTGACGCCGTCGCCCGTCTGCACGAAGTCATGATTAAAGCGTTGTGAGGGCAGGGTCCGGGCAGGGAGGAGGAGGCCGGGGACTCACCATGGCGGTGATCTCATTGAAGGACTGCAGGTACTCAACGATGCGGGACTTGTGCGCCGGCTCAACGCGGGCGAAGCAGCGAGCCTCGCGACACGCCTGCCGCTGTGCCTCTGGGGACAGCTCATCGAACTCCCGGCCCGTGTAGGCCTTGCCAGCCACATCCTCGCTCTCCGTGAAGATGCCGATGCGGCGGCAGATGGCCACTGCCGTGCCTTTGTTGTCGCCCGTGATCATGATGACGCGGATGCCGGCCTTGCGGCACATCTCAATGGAGGAAGTGACCTCCTTGCGGGGAGGGTCCAGCATCCCCACGCAGCCCACAAAGGTCAGATTGGTCTGAGGGGACAGCATAGACCACGTTGACCCCAAGAATACAATCACATCCTCCCTATCGTGAGACCACTGTGGGCACAGCGATTCCAGGGCACTTGGGGAGAAAACTTTTATGATTTTTCCCATTAGTGGTTCAGGGGAGCCATCGATGGCTCCCACAGACATTTCTCATCACTGGCTCCCCACAACCTCAGTACAAAGGGATGTTCCCATCTCCTCCAGTGCTCCTCACACATCTCCACTCACATCCACCACATCCTTCCTGGAGGACCCGGTCTTGGCAATCATCCCATGAGGATGTACACCAATGGGATTGGGCCCTTGTCTTTAGGGAAGGACACCAGAAGGACAGAGCCCTTGGCTTTGGGGATGGACACCAGTGGGACATAGCCCTTGGCTTTGGGGTCAGCCTCATTGCATGCAGCTCTGCTATGGGAATTGGAGAGAATGAACTGAGCTATTGCACCACCCAGAGAAATCAAGGGAGAAATACCACTGGGGCAGCTGGAAACTTGAGAAATAAAGAGAAAAGCTGTAGTACCTCATAATGGGCAAAGGTGGTGGAGTCGTGTAACTGCATGGTCTCCCTGTGGACGGGTGCATCATGGGTGGCCAATGCCAGGCAGCGCAGCGTGTCGATGCCCATGCCCCAGTCCCGGATCCGGCTCAGGATCTTCTCCCTCACAGGTGTGGTCAATGGAACCTTGGCTGTGCCCACACGGACATGGGTGCAGCGCTCGATCACACTCTCTGGGGCACCCTAGGAAGTAGCAGGAGGTGAGGAGCTGCTTTCTGGGGGTCATTCCTGGTCTGCTGCCCTCATCACCCCAGCACAAAGATCTTTGGTGCACAAGAGACAAATCTGGCTGCATGCAGAGCAACATCCTCTGTATGTGAGCTCGGGAGCAGTGAGTGAGGGATGTATGCTATGGGAATATGAACCTGGAGTCTGAGCATCTCCTGCTAGCACTGAGCCAGAGGAAGTGACAGCACAAAGTCTGGGAGGAGGAGAAGGGAATCTTCCCAAAATGTGAGCACAAGCACATCCTGGCAGCACAGCGCACTAGGTGGCAGCCTTGACACGAGAGACTGTGGCTGGGAAGGATGAAGTGGTCTCAGGTAGGTGGGCATGGAATCTGCTCCACGGGGATCTGCCTCATTCCTGCCTGCCTGAGGGGCTCCCACCCCTCTGTCCCCCAAAAGGAAAGGGGGGTCCTACCAAAAAAAAATGTGCTGCTACCTGTAGGATGTGCACGATGCCTTTGTGATTTAGGAACACATGGCCTTGAGCATTGTAGCTTCTCACCCCGTCCCTTTATGACCCTGATCTTCCCCTTTAATTTGACATTTGCGATCCCTCTAATGCTTCTCTGAAAATAGCTTGCAAGGATGGCAGCTCTGGGTGGCCTCTACTCGACCTGGAGGACAGAGTTCACCCTGAAGCTCTGTGGGTGGGAACACAGGGACAAAATTCCTCCCAGAGTCAGTGGGGAAATTCCTGCAGCATCTCCTTCACTTCTTTCTCTTGGGAAGAAAATACCCTATAAATACTATTTTATTTCTGTTTACAGTGGAAAGCCGAACCATTTAGGCATTGCTATTGGCCATGGTGTCCAGGCATAATATGTAGAGCTTGAATTTGGGGCACAGGAAGATCCTGTGTTCCCAACACCAGGATGCTCAGCACAATCCAAGGCAGGAGACAAACCCAAAAGCATCACTGCACCATTAAGCACCAAGTCCTCACCCCATACCTTGACAAACATCTTGCTGCCAGCAGAGTTGTGACCGGGGCCAGTGGGCGTGCAGTACACCGACATGGACTTGCGATCACGGGAGAACTCAAGGGTGCACTCCTTCCTCATCAGATGTTTGATCACCTGTGAGACAGCACTGCTGTTAATAATTGCAGGAGCAAAATGCACAAAAAGATAGCAGCTGGTCCTTGTCACCCTCTTGTGTCCCCATATCAGCATCACAGCAGCTGAGCAAGCTCCTGGGAGGATGCGTCTTGTCCCAGAAAAGCCATCTGCAGGGCAGCCAAGGCCAATTGGAATTATTTTCCATCGAGGGGAGCGGGGATGCCGTCCACCTTGTTCACTGCATGCCCAAAGTATTTTGCAATTATTATTTTTTGTTGCTAGGACGGTGTCGAATATGAAAAATCTAATGGCACGACACCAAATCCAGATGGGAGACGAAGTGCATTTTAACCAGGAGAGGGAGACACGGCAGAGCCAGAGCAGCAGAGCAGTCAGTGCTGGAGATTCATACACCAGAAACAGAGGTGTTTCCATGAGATAGCCCGGGTCAAGCAGGAATTGCAGTGCTGGGAGGTGGGTTTGATGCACACTGCAGAGGATGGTTCAGGGCTCCTGCGGTCAGCACAGACCTGAAGATTTTCTAAGGTTCAGCCCCTTATGAACTAAGACATTGCATCCTTGTGCCACACCAGCACCTTTATCACCACCCCCAAGGCCTTCTCTCATCCCTTTCACTCACTGAATTGCAGGCGTTGGCTCGCTCCACCTTTGAGAGCTTGCTGGTGTCCGTGTCGAAGACATTCATCTTTTCCACCAAGCACGTCAGGGCAGTTTCAGTGGCTTCCCCTACCTTCTCGTAGACTTTTTTTGACTGGAAAGCAGGAAATAACAGAGCTCAAGCGTTGGAGCACACCCCCTCAATGCATCTCCAACCCAGGATGTCCCACACGATGGGACTGGATGAAGCCATGGGTTAAACCCAATGGACCACATACCACACGCAGCACAACATCCCTACTAGAGACAGGCTGCATTCAAGGTACAGAAAGGTACAGAAAAGTACAGAAACCCTTTTCCCAGAGGGGGTAAGACAGGCAAATAGCCACTGATTTTGCCCCCAGGAAGGCCCAAAGGGAAAGGAAAAGCCCATTGGGAGCCTGCAGCAACCTGTCCCCACGCACCTCATTGTAGTCCAGTGAGGAGTCGTTGCAGAGAGCACAGATAGTAGCCAGCTCCACCAGCCCATCGTACTGCCCACACTGCACCGGCTGCTCGTCCTTCAGGCTGTGAGAGGGAAACAACTGCTTGGAGTCTGGCCTTTCACATGGCTACACGAGAAATAGAGCTTAGCTTTTCCCCATGTAGCCCTTGGAAAATTTGCTGCAAAGAGAGGGAAACAGCCTGGTTCAGGCTCATGGACCGGTGATAAAAGCTTGGGGTCATTTTGTGCTTTAAGAAATGGGGCAGGGCAGCGTGCAGATGAAATAACACATGGTGCAAATGAGCTCCTGAAGTGCTCCAGAATAAAAATGGCAGCAGAGAAACCACGATAACTGGAAATGGTGTTCTATAGGCCTTCTGCTCCCCTTGGGTCATCAAAGCAGGGGCTGTGAACAGCTGGATATAGAATCAATAAGGTTGGAAACGGTCAGTAAGATCACCCAGTCTAACCATCAACCCATCCCCGCTGTAACACTAAATCATGACCCTCAGTGCCACTCCACCCTTTTATTGAACACTTCCACTGGTGGTTATGAAGGTGATGAAAGAAAAGGGGCAGAGAACTTTTGCCCCAGAAAAGGGGCAAAGGCACCCCAGGGTCTCCATGTGCTCAATGTCCAGAGGAGCTGCAGGACCAGGTTCCTCTCCCCAGCCACCCACTGCCCCATGCTGGAAATGGCCAGGCATATTTTGGGATGAAACAAAACTGATCCAGACCCCAGGAGAGGTAACTGCAGGTTAGAGCTGTGCAAACTCAGCCACTCACCCGCTTGCTGGAAAAATAATTTGTCAGGCATTTATTAGGATCAGTTTATTCCACTGCAGCTTCCCAATGGAAAGAACATTTTGGAGCCCTTGTTACAGCTCAGGAGCGGAAAGCAGGGAGCGGCCAAGAAAATCTGAAAAATCTGTTTGCACAGGGATGAAAGCACTTCAGGCTGCGTTTTGGTGTTTGAGAAGGCAGAAATACTGGGGATGGCTTTTGCAGTGTGTGATGCCCTGAACAGAGCTGGGAAGGGACCGTGCTGGGAAAGGCATAGGTAGAAACACTGCTGGCTGGGTGCTGCATATGAACCTGAGAAAGGGAGACTGCAGCCTTAGGAGGGAGCAGACAAGCACAGCCCATCAGTCCTTACTGAGCTGAAAAGCATCCACTAATGCCAGCTTATGACCTATCTCACATTTTAATGGAGACTCTTAGTGAAAGATCAAATTGGCTTTATAAATATTCATGAAATTAACTCTGAAGCTGCCATGAAGTGCAGTCGCTGCATGGATGAGGAAAGGGGACTGTGGCAAGGACAAGTCAGGGAACATCTCCCTGCAGTGACACACGATGGGGAGAGAAAAGAAGCATTTGCTCCCCTCCATGTGCAATGTTCAATGCAGCCACAAACTGATACCCAAAGTCCCAATTTCTCCACAGCTACAGGGGTGAGACTGGGTCTCCTTGTGCAGCCATCAGCTGCACCCTGCAGCACAGGGACCGTACTCACATCTGTCCCTCGGGGGCGTAGGTGGAGCCGGTGATGCTGAACTCATGCAGGCTGCACTGGGTACCCTCCACCTTCTCCATGATGAACATCTGCAAGGGGACAGATGGACACGGAGAGTTAGGCAGCGATTTTCTGGCATGCACCACTCCCAGCTTCCACATGTGCCTCCTCCAGCTCCTTTTGTTCCATTGCAGAGGAGTGGTGCCTGGGCAGTTTCTAAGCAGCTGCTGGTATTGTCCTTGGAGCAGGGCTGGGGTTCTGCTGCCCAGCAGGAGGGACAGGATCCGACCAGCCACAGGACCCCATGCCCCCCTTCCCAGACGGCTCCCAGCCACCAGCTTGCACTGCGCGTTCCCCAGGTTACAGCTTGGTTAATTAAGCCCCAGAGAGTTGTAAAAGTCCCACATGCTCTAATTTGGAGCAATTTTTGCCTTTCAAACACCTTCCAGGCCCATTCTTGCCATTACAGTGAGAGCAACGAGACCAAAAGGAATTAACATGCAATAAAAATCCTCCTCTTTCCACCTCCCCTCGGCTCCTCTTGGCACAGCCTCCTAGCCCATCAGCATCACCGTCAGCTCCTGACCTGGCCAGGACAAGGGCACAGCAATGCTCCTGCCTGCCTAATTGTTATTTATGATCCATGCTGGAGCCAAAAAGCAATATAATTAACAAATAACATTGGTTGGATGGAATGCATGTTCCCGGCCAAGAGGCAGCAATGCTTTCCTCACTCCACAGTCCTGCTTGGTGGTTTGGAAATGTGATGCAGAGACAATTACCCTTCATTTCCCGAAGATTTAATTAATTAAAACTTTCCCACGACCCATCATTAAGGCACAGCTGCATTTAGGATGTTGGTTGCTGTCACATTCGCCCCAGGACTGAGCATCAGCCCATTCTCCTCGGGACAGCATCTGCATTATTTCACCCATCTCTGATCCCTGAGCCCTCCTCTGAGCATCCCTGAGGGAATTTGAAGAAAAGTGCATGGCAAAAAGTGGTAGAGAAGAGACATGGATCCTCCAGTCACTCACTAACACACAACAGAGCTCGATAAAGAGCCCAAAGATCACATCTCCTTGCGGCAACTGAATCAGACACTTGAAACAGAGGAAAACGTGGCTGAAAATTCCTGAATGGGAGGCTTCAGCAATGCAGCACCTGGTCTGAGACAGCACCAAAAGGGATTCCTGAAAGGGGAGCATCCTTTGTGTCTTTTCAAGAAGTCCAATGCCTTTGGCCTACAACTGAGCCAACACCTCCAGATCCCTTCAGAAAGCAGCCTTCCATATTCAGAAATGCAGGCTGGCCTCATATTTATTAAAAATCCTGCAAACATCCACCCCACCACTGGTGTTTTTGCACGATACGAGATCTTTTGTTTTCAAACACAACTACAAAACAATCAGCACTTCCACAAAAGCAACTTTCTTACTAGAAAAAGAAAAAAAATACATAAATCATTCCATGCCCTCTATTTTTCCATGCCAATTTAAAATAGGTGGAACTCACAGCAAACAGAGGTTACGTCAGATTTCCTGCCTGCTCCTAGCTTGCACGACCAGACATCACAAGGGTATTTGCAGGCTTTTGGGGTGATGTTTCTGGCAGAAAAGGGGCACGGTGCAAGCAATAGGTGTCCATTTATATATATTTTCTGTGATCTCTTTTTTTAAAAAAAAGCACTCATCAAAAGGCAAGCGAGGCAGGAGAGCTGTCTGGAGTAGCAGAAGGTTGTAATCAGCATCATCCACCCATCAGCCAGCCCACGCAGCAGCGTCATTTTCCTCCAATGCCAGAGGTGGCCCCAAGTGACAGCACCCACCAAAAGCCAGCACGGCACAGCCACGATGCTGGGAAACCCTGAGCATGCCAGGCATCAAGAGATAACTGACTGGGGTTGGTTGCTCTACAGAGACACAGCTGCTGAATCATGGCACAGCAGCAGGCCCAAACTCATGCAGCATCTCTGCTCAACAACTGAGTTACAGTGCATAACAGGATGCTGTAAGATCTTTGCGATGAGTAGAATGCAATAGAACAAGAGTAGAGCAGAACAAGAGTAGAATATAGAACGAGTCCCAGTTGCAAGAGACTCTACAGAGGTCATTGACTCCAACTGTTAGACAATTTTGGGGCAGACCCAAAGTTAAAACAAAGTTTAGAGCACCATCCAAATGCATAGGGCATCAGCTGCCTCACTAGAAAGCCATTTCCAGCATCCACCCTCTTGATAAAGAAGTTTTTCTTAATTTCTAGCCCAAACCTCCCTGGTAGTAGCAGTGTGAAGCTGTTCATGTCACAGCTGAGCAGACTGTCTAAAAGGAAGCTGTGAGGGGATGGCATCAAAAGCCTCACTAAAACCTGGAAAAACCACATTGCTTCAGCCACTAAGTGGGAGATCTGATCGTAGAAAGATACAAAATGATTTAGATGCCAGAGAGCCCGAGCCACCCATAAGGTGAGCAGTGCAAACCACAGCTTTCATCTGATATACTGAGTGGGTTTGTGGCTTGAGTGCTTCACCACGCTGCTGTCATCTCCAGCAGACCCAGGCCTGATGTCTGGCACACGGAGATTCGGCCAGCTCAGGCTCTGAGCACGTAGAAACACGTGGGATCTACACACCTGTGTCCTGCTGTGCACCCTGGCCACAGGAATGGGTTAAACGTTAACGACTGTTTCTGTGCTCAGATGCTGGGCTTGTCCATCATTATTTATTTTTAATATATGCTATTTATTCATACACCATTTGCTTCGGGCCGATGGGAACCTCCCCCTCATGTCAAACACGGACAGCTCTGTCAGCCCCTTGATCCAGCAGGGCCTCCTTGTAAATCATTTATGGGGCAGAAACATCAGACGTTTCCAGTCATTTGTGGCTTGTGCTGAGCAAACCAAAGCCTGTGGCCGGTTGCTGCTTCACTACCCAATTTTCAGAGAGCAGGGAGGGTGGCCAGGGCCATGTTTCCCTTTGGTGACATATTTTCCATGGTTCTCCTATAAAACTGGCGCGCCAAGATCATGAAAAAAGCTTTCCTGAGGAATAATGGGGAAACTGAGAAGCAGTGGGATGGCCCAGTCTTTCCTAACAAACCACCATGAACAGCTGGACCCAAACCTTACACTGACCCTCCAACTTTGGGCTCACAGATCCCAGTTTTCTAATTTTGCGTGATCTGGAATTTCTCACCAGTTTGGTTGAAACAGAAGGAAAATGGGCAAGAGAGCAGAAGAGGTGTTGACCACATTGGCTTCTCCAGAAGCTGTATTAATACTGAACCCAGCCAGAAGAGATGCTCCACTGAGAAGGAGCCCTGAAACAAGTCCACAGATCTGCACCTCAGTGCTAGAAATTCAGAAAAGCTAATGAAAAGGTGAGATTTCTATTTATGATTGCACCAAGATAAGTCATAAACATCCTCACATCCTGTTGGGCTAGAAGGAAGCTCAGGCCTTCCTACATTGTTGTCTTACATGCTCACCTTGAAATTCCTAATGAGCAAAATGCAATGTTTGCGTGAGGACAAAAAAAGTTTGAGTATTGCAACAGATTGGTAGAGACATCAAGCTCCATCACACAATGACAGAGCTCCAGCATCCCAGTACAGACATTCTTAACTCAGAAGGCAATGAGGCACTGGTACAGTCTGCCAAGAGAAATTGTAGGTACCCCATCCCTGGAGGCATTCAAGGTCAAGCAGGATGGGCCCTGGACAGCCTGATTTGGTGGTTGGCAACCAGCCCACGGAGGGGCTGGAATTAGCTGGCCTGTAAGGTACCCTCCAACCTAAGCCATTCTGTGATTCCGTGCTCCCCAAAATGCCCTGTGCTCACCCGGCAGACTGACATCTGGTTGGTGGTGAGGGTGCCGGTCTTGTCGGAGCAGATGACAGAGGTGCACCCCAGAGTCTCCACCGAGGGCAGGCTTCTCACGATGGCATTCTTCTTGGCCATGCGGCGGGTGCCCAGTGCCAGGCATGTGGTGATGACAGCTGGGAGGCCCTCAGGAATGGCAGCCACTGCCAGGGCCACCGATGTCTTGAAATAGTAGATGGCACCTCGAAACCAGGAGCCACCATGCACAGGGTCGCTGAAGTGGCTGATGTTGATGACCCAGACGGCGATGCACACCAGGAAGATCACTTTGGAGAGCTGCTGGCTGAACTCATCCAGCTTCTGCTGCAAGGGGGTTTTCTCAGGCTCTGTCTCCACCATCTGGTTTCGGATCTTCCCGATCTCTGTGTACACCCCTGTTGCAATGACAATTCCCACGGCCTTCCCAGCTGCGATGTTGGTGCCCTGGGAGGGATGGAAGGGGGCAGTGAGTATATGGGCATGAAACCCCCCGGTCTGAGTGAGGAAATGGGCTGCTTCTCGTGAAAGGGGAATATTAGATCTTAAGATCATCTTAAGAAGAAAATGAGGCATTGGGCCTCCCGGGTTCTTCATCTGGAAAAATCTGGGTGAGACTTTGCTCATTCTATACTCATGCACAGTCCCTGACTTGGTTAGAGAAGAGTGAACTTCATCCCCTGGCCCAAATTCCTTCAGCCATAGGGAGCCCTCTCAGCCCAGCTGAGATGATCTATGTTGAATGAGAGCAATTCAAGTGCTCTGATTCTTCAGGAACCCCCAAGCACTCAGGCAACCTGCTCCTCTTCCACTCTATGATGGGAGGACAGTTTTGTCTTCACAAAGGGCTGTTTTGTGTTCAGGGCTGTTTTGGACTTGACAGAAACCCACCACAAAGCAGCAGGTTGAACACTTGAAAGTGCTCTCATCCCTCTCAGGTTTGACTTCTGTCCAAGGGGTACGAGCAAAGAGGAAATTCAAACCCACAACAGACCCAGGTTCAATCACAAGCCTTTTCCTCATTAGTAACTCACCCTATGAGATAGAAAACCAACTGAGATAGCCCAGGGTCAAAAAGCAACACATGCCAAACAAAATTTCATGGAAGCAACCCTCTGTTTTTATGGATCTGTTTTTATGAGACCCTTTTTACATAACTAGGATCAGCATGCAGCTGATACTGTTCCCTGCCCATAGACCTCCCACGTTTGGAGGTCTCATTGGTCTCTTTGCCTGTTGTCTGCAAAACCACAAGAAAGGTGGGGACTTACAGAGAAAAGCATGTTCTTCTTATCCTGGTTGACAGCACGGGGGTCAGGGATGGGGTCAGCATGTTTGATCACCGACATGGACTCCCCTGTCAAGGCAAGAGCAGGGAGATCATAGAATATCACAGAACATCCCAAGTTGGAAGGGAACCACAAGGATCATTGAGTCCGACCCCTGGCTCCACACAAGACCACACAAAACCCAAACTTTATGCCCGAGTGTGTTGTCCAGACACTACTTGAACTCCAGCAGCTCGACCAACAGTGGTCATGTGGCTGCATGGTGGGACTGGAAAACCTTCATGAGACCACGGACATCGCATGGGAATGCCCCACACTTAGCATTTAGCAGAGCTTTGAATGATGTACTGAGAATGACGAGCCCTACATCTCATTCCTCCACCCATTTCTCACCCCAGCAAAATGCTCAGCCCAGCACCAGCCCCAGATTTCACTCACGGCAGTGGACAGAGGGCATATCTACCTTCAGCATATGCCCCGCCTGCACACACCTGTGAGGATGGACTGGTCAACCCGCAGCGTGGTGGAGCGAATTTCGATGATGCGGATGTCTGCTGGTACCTTGTCACCAACTGCAAGGAGAAGAGCAGAGCAGCTCAACCAGGGGCTGGGGAAGGGGAGTGGTGAAGCCCCAAAACACTCAACAACACCGTTCCAGGACCTTTCAGAGCCAGAACAAACAGTCATTCCTGGGTTACCCAGTCCAGCAATCATGGGTGGAAGCATCCTGGCCAAATGACAGCCACTGTTTGCCGCCCACCAGGGCGCATGTTAAAAAAAAAAAAAGAAGAAAAAAAACACAACAAAACCTGTTGAAAACTGCTTTCCGGCTGGGTTTCTTCCTCGCAGATTCTTGGCACACCGTGGCTCTTCCTCATGCTCCCTTATCGCCCGAACACAACGGCTTTCGGAAATATTGAGATCAGCACAGCCTTCACTCGTAACAATTCACATCACATTGCGCAATGCTCCGGCTTGGCTGCGACCAAACGTCTCCTATCCCAGATTTTAAGGAGCGCTTCCTCCCGAGGCTCGTAAAATCCTCCCGAGCTCGGGGCCGGGCTGCCCTGGCACTGCTCCACTGCACAGCTGTGTAATCCAGCTGTTGCTTTTGGATGATAAATGCGGGGACCTGCGGACACCCCCAAACTTCCTCCTGCACAGGCTTTGCAGCCACCCGAGGGAGCTGGATCTGCTCTAAAGGAGTAAATTGCTCTTCCTCCCCCATGAGAAAGGCAGACAGGGTTTGCAAAACATGAGTGGAGCCTGCAGGCTCACAATCTGCTGACAGCATCTATGGAGACCCGGAGCCCTTGTGCTATGGGGGTAGCATCTGCTCAAGGGTAGATAGCATGATTACACGGCAGGACAGATATCCCACAGCGACCCGTTCAGTGTGTTATATGCAGCGCTGCAAATCCTGTACAGAAGGAAGTTTGGGGGTGTCTGCAGCTGAACAGGTGACGTTTTACCTCTTCCCCTGAAAGCACGTTGCTGTCTGCAATGGAATAGCAGATTTTCTGATCCGTGCTGCCAAATATGTTGCATTTGTGCACACAAAGAGAAGGTGCTCCTTTCTGCTTGCACTAGCACTGCCATCTCCAGGATGTCACCTGGATGTAGATGTACACTGCTTGTTTAAAGCCACTGCTCCTGGTGTATTCCCCACCTGCCCTCTCATGAGCCAAGAGGCAATATTTCTCCTGCCAATGTTCCCATCACACTTTCCGACTTCCTCACAGTCTGACAGGTTCCTTGCTCCTTGCTCTAATCTACCCGAACCCAACATTTTCTAATTTATTTGCTACTAATCTGCAATCTCCTCCAGAAAACAGCTCATCTCTTTCCCTTCCAGTTACGATACTGGCTGTGCCAGTAATATTTACTGGGTGATGGTAAGCACTTGTTTTGGGGCAAGTTGGCAAGTGGTGCTGGACCCCATGGTGTTTTGGCATTGCAATAGCATTTCCCTCATGGGATGGTGAACAGGAAGGAATTGTGCCTGGGAGGGCTTATGAGAGCCATCTGCAGCCAGCCCCTGCATGTCGCAGGTCTGTCTCCTGTCCCTAAAAGCTCTTGCAGATCCCAGGACCAGGACAGACCTGGGGCCAGTGCAGGAGATCCTCCATCTCAGCCTCCATGCACTATTTTAATGTGCATCTTCCAGCTGAAGTACAACTGGAAGACATAAATAACAGCATGCTGGCTCAGTGTGGGAGGGATTGCAGCTTGTTTCCACTAGCAGGGCCATGAGGAGGAAAGGAGAGGATTAGCATAGGGGCTCTGGGGGTTTACAGCATAGTTTAACACACAAACAACACAGGATAAGCAGAATGCATTGTTTCCCTATAACAGTGAGGCAGGTAGGAAATGCAGAGGCAACTGAAATGCAGCGCAAACCCAAAGAGAAGAGCCAGAGGGGGCCTGCGATGTCAAAATCCAGAACATAAGCTCAGTGAGAAACGTGGAAGGAAGCCTCTTCCTCTGGAAACCCCACCTCTCAAGGACACACTCTCACCCTACCACAACCAGGAGCCACGAGGCTGCCATCCTCGTGCCAACATCCCCATCCCACTCCTCGGCTCCTTCCCATCCCATGCCCTACCTGCCACCTCCACGATGTCCCCAGGGACGATGTCGCGGGCACGAATCCGCTGCACCCCGCTGCGGTCGGCACGGATCACCTTCCCCATTTCGGGCTCATACTCCTTCAGGGCCTCGATGGCACTCTCAGCATTCCTCTCCTGCAGGTGGAGGAGCAGAGCTGTGGGAGTGGGGCTGTCCGAGTCATGGGTGCTCCCAAATCCCATCTCTAGCTTTAGCACCCATTTGCTGGGGCCAGTTCTGCCTCATCCCCAGCCGCTCCTGTTTGCTCTGAGATGATCTCTGCTGCAATGAGTCACAACAGGGCCTGGAAACCTCATGGATCTTTGGAGCATGGCCAGAAGGTAAGCAGTGCACACTGGGGATGGCGAACAAGTGCTGGGACTCATAACTACAAAAGTTGTCAAAGTGAGATCAAAGAAATGAACCTGGAGGCCACCGAGAGTTAATGACTTTGAGTCGTGCCAGGGGAGGTTCAGGTTGGATATTTAGGAATAATTCCTTCTCAGAATGAGTAGTGATGCATTGGAACAGGCTGCCCAGGGAGGTGGTGTAGTCATCGTCCCTGGAAGTGTGGCACTGAGGGACATGGCTAGTGTGCATCATGGGGGGGTTGGTGGTTGGATTGGATGATCTTAGAGGTCTTTTTCAACCTTAATGATTCTATGATTTTATCTGCACAGAGCAGTACAGCCAACACTGAGCTGAACCCTTTAGAAATGAGTTTCCAAAGGCCAGAAGCCACCAGACCTTCAAGCAAAGCTCCAACCACACAGAGCAGAGACCTTCAGGGACTGTCCCTTACCTGCCACACACCCACCACGGCGTTGGCAATCAGGATCATGATGATGACAATGGGCTCCACGAAGGCTGTCGTGCTCTCCTCTCCTTCTTCGAACCAGGCCAGGATCTGGGGGCATGAAAAAAGAAGGAGCACATTACAATTGAAAGAACAAGCTTCAACATTTCAAGACTCTGAAGAAAAGATAACCAGTACAGGACCCTGCAGCTCCTTCCAACCTCGAGCCCCACTCTCCATCCCATTAAAGCCCAACACCATAAGGCAAACAAAGCTTGCACAAAAACATTGTCACTCCATTTAACTGGCTGTGGACTCGTGTTGTGTCAATACAACACCTGGCTGCTCCGCTGCAGTGAGCACCAGCACACAGAACCTTTGACACAGGGGTTTGTGTTGCTCTCCCATCAAGCAGATGACAACATCTCACCAGCCAACACATCACTGCGTGTTATTTTGGGAATGCATTTTATCTTGCAGGGGTCCAACCTCCATCCTTATCCTAGCTGTTCACTTATCCTGTGGTTGTTCAGCCACCCAACGCTCTCAGACTGGTAGGATTTACGATGCTAGCGCTAAAACCTTTATCCATAATGCTGTGCCTATATGAGATGGGATCCTGAAATAAATGTTGCACAACTTGGTGCAGCAGGAGATGGCTCATGCAGCCAACACCAGTGCTGCCCAAACTGCAGGCTCAGGTACAGCCCCTGGGATGATCAGCCCATGGGAAATGGTGGTGCTCCTGAACCAGTTGGGAGGAGCCACTCCAAAATCACCACTATGAACCTTGGGATTTTGGAAGCCTCCCTATGTCCCTACTGCCTCATTAATCCTGGTGTTTCACTGCCAGTGTTCTCTGTTTAATAACTGAAAAATTGTCTTATATTCAGCTAAAAAAAGCTCTTGTTTTTCTGGTTCTCCTCAACATGCATGCTAAGGAGAGGGTGAGCATTCCCACCCTTCCTCCAGCAGAGACAGTAACACGGTCTGCTTTTCCTGGGAAATTCAGAGGAAATGCCTATTTTTGAACGAAATAGAAATAAATAAATAAAAATTACTAAAATGAAATTGGTCAGCTGGTAAATAAGGCAGCTGAAAGGAGAAGACATGAGACACAGATTCACCACCCTGCTGCCAAATGCCCTGAACAGCAGCACTCAAAAAATAAGTATTTCTCCAGCTTGGTGGGAAATATATCCTAACAGAGCAACTCCCAAGGTAAGCTGTGGGCAAAGCCAAGCCAAAGGCCATCTTTGGAGAGAGTTTCCAGGCACTGATTTCACTGCAAATGAAATAGTGCAAGCTCATCCCCAAAAACTCCAGTGGGAACCACTGCCCATTTCAGCTCAGTAAACATGGGGTGCAATGTTCAGGCAGTGCAAATAAGGACCACATCAGCAAACAAGGACCATACCAGCATCTGGCCAGCAAGATGCTGCTGTTGCTGAGCATTTCCAAGACACCAAGGGTGAAGTGAGCTCATGCTGAAGTTACTCAGTGGCTTTGCTAAACACAGAAATGCTGAGTTCATCTGATCCCATGTTGCCTCCCTGTATTACTGAGCATGGAAAGGATCACCAGTGCCAGGGGCTCAAGGAGCCTGGTGATGTGAATCCTGGCTCCTGTTTGGAGCATCTCCCTCATGTTGAAACAAGCTGCAGAAAAGGAAATGCTTGGAGATGACAATAGCACCAGCTAGACCCTACCAGGAGCCCCTTCCAGTGCCATTCCCAACACATCAACTGTGATTAAAAGTAAAGCCAGACCCATGCATTGTGCCTGCCATACACAGAACCCTTGCCCAATACACTGGGATGCCCAATGCCTGCAGTCTGTGCCAGCAGGATGGGAAGGATGTGAACAGCAGGCGAGAGGCAGCGCCCACACAAGCAGCCGAAACACTGCCAGGCCAGAGGAAGAACAAAAGAAAAAATACATGGAACAACAGATTGGATTTTCATTTCTAATCCAAAATGCAAATGCCTCCATGCAGCAGTGGAAGGGCTTCAGAAGGAGATGTTAGTTACTCCAAGCAGGAAATCCACCCTTGGGGTGCCATCAGTACTTTCCAAAACTTCCAAGGAAAAGACACAAAGGGAAGCAATTTCCCCAAAATGTTTCAAACTTCATGCATGGAGAAGCACAAGGACACACATTGGGCAACAAATAGTATTGAAAATAAATTAGTGAGAATCAGTGTCCCCTAATTTAGTAGAGCTATAGGTGATGTAGAAAATCACAAGCTGGATGCATGAGGCAGGACAGACTATTGCCCAAAAAGAATCACAGAATCATTAAGGTCAGAAAAGACCACCAAGGTCATCTGGTCCATCCATCAACACATCACCACCGTGCCCACTAATCATGCCACAAGAACTGAAAAGAACCACCCAGCTGTGCCTTCTGCAACAGCTTGACATGAATTTTTCAGCATGGATGACTTGAATGAAAGGAATCAAGGCTGCCAAGCTATCACTGAACTGCGGCAGGAGAATTTGGCAGTGGCAAAGCTTCAAGCCATGCAGATGACTGTAGGGTTTCTAATTTAATTCATGCTGTTGGCATTCACTTTGAACAGCAGTGCTGGGGATCAGCTGATAGAACCTGTGCCCTTGGGCCTCCATCTCCGGTGTAGTCAGAGGGTGGTGGGATATGGCTTTTGGATGGATGGATTCATCCATCTCATCATCAATTCTCAGCATTGCTGAGAAATCCTACAGTCTCATCTCCAAGGTACGTGCAGCGTTGTCACTAAGCCCTATGCAATCACTGCACTGCTGGTACATCTCCTTCATCCAACCCACGTTCCTCATTCCCCTTTGCTATTACTCCAAGAACAAAACAACCAAGGCCCATTTCACCAGTGCTGATGGAAATCTGATGCTCCCTTCACACACCACATCTCTCAGGATACAGATCTCAGGATCGCATCTCACAGATACAGGTCCACATCTTCTCCTCCCCTGAGTCCCAACGGGGCTGCGCCAGCCCTGAGCCCGCAGTACTTACAAAGGAGAGGAATGCTGCCATCAGAAGGATGCGGACCAGGAGATCCTCAAACTGCTCCAGCACCAGCTCCCAGAGGGACTTTCCTGGTAGGAAAACACAAACCCAAGCACTGTCAGTGCTCCAAAGGCTGCAGTGAGCAGGTAACTGTGGCCACCAGCACTGATGGGACTGTCCCCTGCTGCAGCAGGGCTGCTCCTGTCCACATCTCTGTATTTCTGCTCCCACTTGGTACCCCTTCTGTCAAAGGAGGGCTCTGCTGCCAGCCCCACTGGGATTAAAACCAGGATTAAAATAAAGGATCCCAAACATTCCCCTTCCTGCATCCCAGCCTCTCCCATCCTGTCTTGCCACACTTGACTCACCTTCTTCTGCAGGGAGCTCTGTGGGATTCCACCCGCAGCCCAACAAGCAGAAAAGAAAGGAAGACATGGGGAGAAAAAAGAATAAGATTAATCAGTGATTTGGGAGCGGAGCAGAAATCCCTTGCCTTACACCCCAGCAGTCCATCGAGCATCCCAAAACTCCACCAAGTACCCCAAAGCACAGCTTCTTTTGCACACATCCCTGCATGAAGAAAGCTGGTGATCAAACTCCCAAGTCTGACATCACACAAACAGCAGTGGGTGCTCCCATGCCAGGGAAATGTCGCTTCTCTGCTGCAAACGGGGACCATAAGCGTTTATTCCTGCACTCAGCTTGCCTAAAAACACCCAACCTACAAAAGGCTCAGTGCCTGCAGGAGATGCTGTCTCCAAATCTGGGACTGGAAGGTCCAAGCACTCCATAAGATGCACTGCCAGAGACTCACCACAGCCCAACCAGGGTCCATATTATGTTTCCTATCACTCAGCTGTGTTTTACAGCCTCCAGCTCCCTAGGAAGGAAACCCAAAGTGAATGTTGGGCTGGTCCAAGCTGGTCCATCAGGTGGATTCACAGCACCTGCACCCAACCAACCCCAGCCCCAAAGCAGTGCTTATAATACCCCAATAGCTACGTGCTGTCAGTAGGGATCAATCCTATCTCATATCAATAGGGACATCAACAGAGAGGCACTGGATCAGGCTCCCTTCAGCTGTGGGTACCCCATCTCTGGAGGTGTTCAAGGCCGGATGGGATCTCGGGATCCTGAGCTGATGGGGGGCACCCAGCCCATGGCAGGGGGTTGGGACTGGATGATTTTTAAGGTTTCTTTCAATCTAAAACATTCTATGATTCTATGATCAGTAGACTCATCACTGAGGCTCAATGAGGGTACAACCTGCCTGAGTGAAACAGCTCAGCTGGTTTCCATGGTCTATTTTCATGCAGAAAAATGAGAAGAAAAAAAAAAAAACAACACACAACACACAAACAAACACAGTAAAAAACAAAACAAAACAAACAACTTTTGCTGAGCAAAACAGTGAAAGCAAGAAGCCTTTGTGCATCTTCCCTGCAAACTGGTGGCAGAAATGCTTGCTATGGGGTTTTACCAACTCAAGTCCCTCCCAAATAACGATGGTCTGAAGCATGCTGCCACGAGGAGCACACGCTGTGCATGCCTGTTGTTATTTTCACAGCAAAAAGAAAACTATTGCTGGAGTGACCTCAGCAGCTCAACCACTCGGCAACATATCAAGAGGAAGCTGCTCTTCTCCCTTCTGCACCCAGCTTCCTCCCCACCCCCAGCTTCCTCCCCCAGCCCTGCCACCCAAACAAGGGCATAGAGAGCCCTGCTGCCTTTTTCTCATCCCTGGTATGCTGTAAGGGTGCAGGGTGAGAGACCTGGGGGCCAGGCAGCTCCCAGCTCCCATCCCAGATTGCTGCCTGCACTCCTCCCATGCATCGTTTGCATAAAGCAGCCCCAAAGCTGTTTGCAGAGTGGGGACTTTGCATGAGCTCTGCAGATGCCAACATGAAAATGGGCAACGTGAGGCCAGGAGGAAGCCAACAGCCCACTGACTGCATCACCATCACCCAGAAAAAGCTGATCTGAGCACGCTGAGAGCTGAGCACACCTCTGAAAGAGACACTTCTTCCCACCTCCCTCCATGTGACAGCTGGGCAAAGCCACATAGGTGCCACCCAACCTGGGGGACACCCTGCCTTGCGTTCCGGGTCAAAGCACAGCACTCAGACACGGCAGGGTGCTGCTGGAGTTGCATTATGGAACTCTTCAAGGGGCATGCTCAGATCCCCAGCCACAAGCACCTTGTGTGGCGAGTGCTAAAACACCAAATCCCCAGCATTTCAGGATAAGATCTGATTTTCCTCGTGGGAAGCACAACTGCTGCCAAGCAGGGAGGGATGGGGAGCTTCCCATGGGGAACCATGCAGCCCCACACAGGCAATGGAGTCACCAATCTGGCTCCAACAAACGTCCTTTCAGCCATATCTCTATGTTGTAAACTCTTTTTTGCTTTTTTTTCTTTCTTTCTTTCTTCCTTTTATTTATTTTACCTTATGCAGGGAAGGGGAAATGGATGGGTAAAACAAGCAACGCATCTGATTCCCAAACCTTGCCAACAGGCAGGAAAAAGTGGTGAAAAGAGTAAGAAAAGCCCTAAAATAGCCCCAGCTGGGACAGCAGCCCTGTTTGTGACACAAAGCAGAGCTGCTCTGGGATCCTTCAGGTGCAGAACACGTTGTTATTGGAAGCAGCCACACTTCCGAGCCCCCATCCCTGGGTCCCCATCTCCACCGTGCACCTAATTGAACCTCTATGGGAGAATACTGTTGTGTCACTACTTGTGACAGACCTCAGGGTAGATTTGGGCACTGCTGAGCTGAGTTGATGGATTTACCCCCAGAAAAGTCCCATACATTAAAAAAAAATAATGCAGCCATGCATGCAGAACATGGGCAGGTTGGGGCTGCCCCAGTGACCAAGCCAAAGGTTTGTGTATAGAGAGGGGGCAGAAAATCTCTGGGGTTGCAAACCTACTCATGTAACTCAAACCAAAGAACATAATTTTGGGGTGCAAGCAAAGTTCAGTCAGTGAGCTCATCCTCACTTTGCCTGAGCTCGCAGCCCAACCTGCCCAGGATGCTGTCCCTGTCCCCCTTTCCTGACCTCATGAGCCAAGCCCTGGGCATGCTCACCCTATCTGTCCTATAATCAGGAATCCTAACACTCACCCCAAAGCTCACCCTGCAGCATTGGTCCCACAGCCCAGGGGTGAGGAATAAGGACAATCCTGCTCATCTCATCCCAAAATCCCCTTCCTTTGCTCATGGGAATGGCTTGTCCCCCAAACGCTGCATGGCACGAGCATCCTTCAAAGGGCAGCTGCCCTATAACACAGGGGGCTCTGTGTCTTGGGTCTGGGGTAAAATGGGGCTCCTTGGCCTGGAGTGGCCCCATCCCCTTCCCTGGTGGCCCCATAGGGTCCCTGGGCAGTGGGAGGGGGAGCGCACGGCCCTGGCTGGGAGGGAGGATGCGAGCGACTGAAAGGAGCGTTTTGTTCCCTCCTGCACCAACGCAGTGGAAAGAATTTCCCGCTCCGTCTCCCGGGTGGAAAAGCTAAAAATCTGCATTTAAATAGTAACAGCTTCAGGGGAATTAAAAATAATAATAATACAGGCATAGGAGCTTGGATAAAATAAAGCTGAAGGTGAGGACTGTTCTCACATGATTGCCCCCAAACCCCCAGGATCTCCCCCACATCTTCAGCCCCCTCCTGCAAACTCAAAGCAGGGCACTCTGCTACCCTCTCCCTCACATTACACATTTCATTTCAATGCCCTAAAAGCATTTTTTTTCTTTTTTTCTTTCAGATCATTTCCCAATGATGCTCCAGAGATTGCTCCTAACTGGCTTCTTTTGGCACAGAACGGCATTTTCATCCTTTTGGTCTCTGCCCTTGGCCACCACCCCCAAAGCAATGCCCTGGAGCCGCCCCTGAGCCAAAAATCTCAGCAAATGTGCAGAAAACCAAAGCACCATCCAACCCACGGCAAGAGAAACTCCAACTTTGCAACGCCTCTGGGCACAGTGCACCGCGCGCAAGCCAGAGAGTCCAACACCCAGCAGCAGCAAATTTAATAACATTTAGGATTAAATAACGTCAGGATAACAGCTTAGGAAAGCAAACACACCACACTGCAGCGCTGAGCCTTCGCCGTGGCCCACAGGGCTGGCTCAGCCCATGCAGAGCCATGCAAGGCTTTCAGTATCCTAGGAAAGGGCATTTAGTGTTGAAAATTGCACTGAACCTTTGGGATGAACGCTGTGAGATTTGGGGAAGAGCAAGGTGGAAATGTGTTCAAAGGGTTTTCACTTCCCTAAAACCATAGAAGAACTGGGTTATTAGGCTGAAAAGTAAGAAAATGAGATGGGCTGAGAAAGAGATGGGCTGAAAACGAAACCAGGGTGTGTTTTCAACATAAGATGCACTTGCTCCTGGGGATGAGATGATGCTCAGTGTGCACAAACCACAGAACGGCTGAGTTAGGAGGGACCTTACAGACCACCCAACTCCAACCCCTGCCATGGGCTCAGGCTGCTCAGGGCCCCATCCACGACCAGGGGCACCTCCAGAGATGGGGCAGCCCTGCAGCAAGGTGGAGAGCTGGAAGCATTGGTCGCATTTCCTCTTTCTATGATTTACTTCCCACTAAGTATTATGTGTGCATACAAGGGACTAAAAATTTATATATATACATTTGGTTGGGTTTTTTTGGTATGTGTATGATATATTCAGGTGGGGTACGTATAAAACAGTTTGGTTGGAAGGGATCTACACAAACCCACAAAGAGATCTATAAAGCTATTGCTAAATAGGTCCAGATGAGCACGCATACAGATGTGTTAAGAGGAGGTGAGAAAGGGAACAGGACAGAACGACAGTGTGTGCACCATGCACTGCTACAGGGGACTGACCCCCCCACCCCCCCGTGTCCCCCCTGCAGTGGAGCAGCTTGGTTTGGCTTTTTCCATCGCTCACCACATTTTCCTTATTTTAGAGCTTTCTGTTGACTCGGAGGTTGCAAAATGGAAAATGTAAAAAAAAAAAAAACAAGGAAAGGAAAGGAAAGAAGGGAGTGCAGGCAGGTAGAGGCAGCAGGGGGCTCAGCCTTGGCAGTGATTCTGGGGCAAGATCCTGGGGATTTGGCTCTTGTGGGGAGCGCTGCGTTCCTCCTGCAGCAAAGGGAGGTGTTAGAAAGGAAAAGTAAGGGGAAAAAAAATGGGAAAATGACAACAATAATAATAAAAGAATAATAATAAAATAATAAAGAAATAGAAAACAATAACCCTTACATTTGGGTGTATTGGGTGTAGCCCTGCCTGCCGGTCCCCATTCACCCCCACCCTTCCCCCCCAGCCCTGTTTGAACACAGGAAGCACCCGAGGCACAAACACACGGGGAGGAACCCCGGGGACGCTCGAGCACAGAGCGGATTTCCTCCCTGAAACGCAGCACCGAGCAGCAACGTCTCTTAATTTGGTTCCCTCCTCGCCCTCCCTTCCCCCCCAGCCACAATGGATCTCGGGACCAACAGGTGTCCTATAGCGACTTGCAAATGGGAGGAAAAAAATAATCAAATGGCTTCATCTGCATCAGCGCACGCAGCCACACGGGCAGATGGTGGGGATTCAAATGTTAGGAGGGTTTGGACGAGCGCTGCTTGTAGGCTCTGGTTTCCAAGAGGCACGGAGCTCTGCGTTTTGCTATGAAGATGGGCTGCAGGGATGTCCCCGGGGATGCACGGTGCAACGGGAGCACTGCAGCAGGTGGAGCTGAGCAGATGAGCCAACGGAATTTAAAAGGAATGAAACAGAATGCCGTAAATAGGTGAGAAAAAAGCTTCTGTACGAAGACGGCAAGCGCCCAAACCTCAGCAACGGGAGCTCCCCGCGACCCCCGGCTACACACAGAGCGTGGATTCACTCGATATTTAAACAGCTTATTATAAAGAAAAGCAAAACTCAGCAACCAAACCCACGCAGCGCTCGGCTCCCAGCGCCGGGCCGAACCCCCAGCAGCAGCAGCAGCCCCGAGCCCCCCCTGCACCGCACACACCCACGCCGGCGGCCGCTCGCGTCATGGAAACACTGCGCGACCGCAGCCCGCTTTGCTGCCTTTGGCTCCGGCTGAGCAGCGCTCCCAGCTCCTCCCGTCGCTGCTACCTGTTGTAAAGCGCGATAGCAGCAGCCAGCGTTGGGCTCCAGCAGCGGGTCGCTGCGTTTCTTAATTATTGCCTTTTTTTGTTTGTTTGTTTGTTTTTTGTTTGTTTTTGTTGTATGTTCCCTCCTCCAACGCTACGGGCGGGAGGTGTTCATTAAGAAATATAACTTGGAGTCACAAAGCACCAGAACATCACACGCACAGCAGTAACTGCAGGTGGGATGGGGTCTGCCCTTCTGAGCCGCGGGCAGCACCAAACCCAACCCATCCCATTGCTGTGCCAGCAGCAGCCTGCTTTTACCCAAGATGAAAAAGATGAAAGAGGCGTTTGCAGCCTCGATATCCCATGCACAATGTGTGCTTTATCCCATTGCTTACACCTTCAGAACCACAGAATTGTTAAGGTTGGGGGTGACCACTAAGGTCATCCAGTCCGACCATCAACTCATTTGTGATGTTCTGTGCAGCCTCCGTGGGGATGGGGTGCTGTAGAGTGCTCAGTGTGCCCCCAGTCCCCATGTGGGGCTCCTTGTGGGGGTGTCCCCTCCAGACCCTACCTGGATAATGGCACAGTGTGCCCACACACTGAATAACCCTTAAAAAAGGCTCCATTTTGATGGAGTGTCACCATCCCACCCCAACGTGCCAACACTGAATATAGGGGGAAAAAAAAAAAAATCAAAGCTGGCTCATCCAGCTGTCTGCACATATGAAAAACAAGGGGAAAAAAGCATCATAAGAGCTCACCAAAAAGCATCACCTCATCTCAGTTTTTAGCAGCAGGCAGATGGAGAAGGTGTGGGACAGAACAACACCTGGATCGAGGGGTGCACCATGTGCACGCTGCCCCACATCTGTGACCCAGTGCTCACTGTTTGGGATTTACCCCAAGAGAGATGACCATGGAAACACAACAGAATGGCTCAGAGTTGGGTCTGGGGTTGGGAAAAGGCTGAAAGGTGCAGAGAGCAACAGTTGTTGGAAAAAGATGATGAGAGTGCACTGGGTTCGTTAAGGTATTTTGGGGGATTCGAAGGGTGCTTTGTGGGAGCAGCACTCCCTGAGCATCACCCATGCAAGCAACGCCTCAACCGTGCTCTGCACACACAGCACAGAAATGGAACTGTGAGCAATATCACACGTGTGTACACAGAGCGTGAGGGGAAGCCCAAGGGCAAACCCCAGGGAAAGGCAGCACCCGTGGCTGCAGCTGCATTGCATCCCTCCCGAACAGCAGAATGAGGGGACGAGGGGGTTTCTGTACATGCAAGGTTGGGCAGCCTGAGATGAAGGTGTGGGATCCAAAGCTGGGTTCCCTACAGCGCAACGATGGGAGCCGTGCAGTCGTGCTGTTGGAATGCCTGAGCATCACAGCCCTAAGGGAAGCGATTTGGAGGAAAAGCGAAAAGAAAAAAGAAGAAAAAAAAAAACCAACACAAAAAGAAGATGTAGCATGTTTGTGAATCAGCCTGCTGAGCGTGTGTTTCGGGGGTGGAAAAGGTGGGCGATGTGCAGAGGAACAGAGCAGAGAGAGATGAGTCACAAAACGCCGCTTTCCCTCGCCGGCAGCACAACCATTGCAGCGTGAAATGGGAAATTTCATCTTTCCATGGTTTTGTTTTTTATGGTTGGGAATGGGTTGGAGCCATCAGCTCTGTGTTGAGCTGGAGGGGAGGGAAGGGGACAGGGAGGGAAACGTCCCTGTGCTGCGAGCAGCCGGCTCTGCTGCCATGCAGTCAGGTTACTGATGGGGCAAAGAAAGTTGTGTGTATGCATAACATCAACATGGAGAGGCTGAGCTCTCAGAGCATGGAAATGCCTGCCCAGAGCCCTGCACAGCCTGCAGCGGCTGTCTGCCCACTAATTGGAGATATTAAATATCTGCTTCCTCCTGCAGTGTGGGCAGTGGGGCTGCAAACAGCATTCTGGGCTCCAAAGAATGCAATACCCCAAAACAATACATATATACACACACACACACTTCTATATAAAGATCCACGGTCATTGCTTCTCACCTGATGTCAGAGCTCTGCAGCTCTTTCTTTGAAATGCATCAGCTCCAGAAATAAAAACAGTCAGAGGGGGATTTAAGCAGCTCCCCAGCATATGTCAAAAGATGGTTCTTAAGGGGGGGATGGTGCGTCTCAGGTTGTGATTCATGGCACCTCTGGCAGTTTGATTCAGGTTCAGGAGGAAATGAATGAATGAAAATGGAACCGCTGGAGCCGCAGGTCTGCCCTGAGCTGTGAGATTGGGGTTTTCTTCCCCCTTCTGAACTCTTTGCACAGGCGAGACACACAACTGCCTCGTGCTTCCGCTGACGAAATTTAATTTAAATTCAAATTAAAACACCGTCTAATGTGAGCCATCTTCACAGACACTGTGCTGTCCCACACCACAACCCCAGTGGGCTCCCCCAAACCAGGCACGCAAGTGCAGGCTCCTGCAACCTCAGCACAACCTGTGAGCTCCCATCACGTTGGTAAAAAAGCTATTGGCCCACCAGTGAGGCTTGAAAGCAAAATCAGTAAGCCACAGAGGGTTCCAGAGAGATGGAGGTCCCTGCAGACCCCCAGGGTCAGGCTGGAGGGCTGTGAGCACTGATGGAGCTGTGGATGCCCTTGTGCAATGCAGGCAGTGCAACCAGATGGCCTCTGGAGGCCCCTTCCAACTTGAATGATTCTCTGGTTTTGCAAAACATTAATGATAACTGCACAATATCTAAGTTGCAGCCATGGGATGTCCCCAAGGCAGCTGCCTTCACGCACCAGCACTCTGCAAGAAACCCAGGGTGTGAAGCAAAGGCTGCACCACAGACAGAGGTGAGCATGCAGCCATTGCTTGGAGGTATGTGTGTGTGCAGAGTGGGGGAATAGAAAAAACAACAAATTGTCACCACTAGCCCTTTGCTTTGCACCTACGTCAGGCGGTGCTGGGCCTGACTCAGCAGGGATGATTCACCTGGGCAAACAGGGGAGAAGCCACCGCGCTGCTGCTGCTGCGTGTCCCCGCTGCGGGGCACCGCATGCACACCGACCCAGCGGGGACTCTGGGGAAGGGTCCCGTTGGGGCACCCGTCTGGGAGCGATGCTCGGCCTCAAAGCAAGGGAATCCCAAAGTCGAGGGCTCCCAGCTCACGGAGCGGGGCTGCGGCTGCCCGCTGCTAAAGCGGCCGGGGCGGGGAGCAGGTGGGATGCGCGCTGCTCGGGGCTGCTGCAGGGACGCGGTGTCAGCGCAGGGAGCACCTCACTGCTGCACGGGAGGAAGCACAGCCCCGATCCCATCTGACAAACGGAGCTTTTCCCTACCCTCAGCCACGAGGATCAAACAGAAAGGAGACCCAACAACTCGCTCCGACCCGGGACGGAGCGCAACCCGCGCCTCCGAAGCCCCGCACAGCCCCCACCGGGCGCTCCCGATCCCGATTTTCTCACCGGCGCTCCTCCCGAAGCCGCACACATCCCCGCTCCGTCCCCTCCGGCAACGAAGAACTTCACCCACCCCGCACAGCGGAACAGCCCAATTAACCCCATTCCGCTAATTACCCTTCACTAATCCCTCCCTACCCAACAGGTGCCCCCATTCCCACTCACTCACCATTGGGGCCGTACTTCTCCCGGTTGCGGCGGACCTGCTCGGGGCTGAGCCCGCAGCTCTCGGTCACGTCGAAGCGGCTCAGCACGTCCCGCACCGGCACGCTGTGCGCTGCCTCCATGCCCCGCCGGCGCCGCCCGGAGCAAACCCGGGGCCGGCGGGGAACGGGGGGGACGGGGACGCGCAGAGAGCGCACTCGGGTACCGTCGCTCCCTCGGTACCTCCGGGGAAGGGGAGCCCCGCTCCGGTCCGCCTCCCGCTCCGCCCCGTTGCCGTTTCCCCCGCCTCCCCCGGAGCCGCCCCGCGGTCCGCCGCTTCCGTGGGTTTCATCGCAAAGTTTTAGGAAACAGCTGTGGTGAAGCTCTCCGAGCAGCCGCCCGCTTCCTCACCGTTCAGTCTGATGCCGGAAGACATAGGAAGGCTTTATCGGCACCGAAGCGCTGCGTGGGACCCCCCTGTTGCCCACCCAACGCTGCTGCTTGTGACCCCCAGCAGCCGTGCCCTGAGATGGGGACATCCCGGTGACAAAGGGAACCCCACAGCACATGGAACGCCACCGCTGCGCCCATTGCTGTGATGTATCCGGAGAGATACACAGCACAGAATGTCACTGCTGGGCAGGAGGCAGGAAATGTCCCGTGCACGTGGCACAGCATCTCTGTCACCACACAGCCAGGTCACCGCATGTCAGGGCTCTCAGGGCTGCATGATTCTCCTCTGCCCATAGCACAGCACCTCCGTGGGAGCCCACCCGATGAGCAGTGGTTCTGTCCCAGTGTTGGTCCCTGTTGGTGCCCAGTGGAAGACGCTCCCCATTGCACAACGTGCAGCCTTTGTGTTGCTGTGCTGCAGTTCAAATGGTGGCTCCTTGCAGCAAGAGCTCTGCACACAGCAGCACCGTCCTGAGTTCATAGGATCATAGAATTGTTGAGTTGGAAGGGACCCCCAAAGGCCATCTGGTTCCACTCTCTGCAGTGCACAGAGGCTCCCACAGCCCCATCAGTGCTCAGAGCCCCTCCAGCCTGACCCTGGGGCTCTGCAGGGACAGGGCATCCATACTCATCTACCAAAGCAGGGCTACCCAAAGCCCATTGGTACCACCCAACAGCCACCCCACACCTATGGGATGTTCTATGCAGTGCCTCAAGCTCCCCATGCTGGGAGTGTTGCCGGGTCTCCGGGCTGGAGGAAGCAGCTCGGTGGGGAGGAGCTCAGCCTCATTTATTTATCCAAGCAATTATTTATAGAATGCCTTTCTCACATCCCACCGGAGCAGAGGGCCTGGAGGAAGTGCAGCTTTGTGCTCTCCAATGCTCTAAATTCGGTTTTCCTGCTGTGAGATGCCCCCCCCCCCTCCCCCCCCGGCCCTCCTGCAGGAAGCAGCTCCACACCCTGTGGCTTCCAGTTGCTGTCTGCCTCATGAGAGCTTTTGGGGGAGAAAGCTGTATTTCTTTTATGTGCAGCTTGTAGCAGCCTGAGAGAGAATGAATTCCACCTGTTGTTATGCAACTGTTGCATGGCATAGCACTGGGTATCATTGGAAATGGTTGGGATGAAAAGGACCTTACAGCCCATCCCGTTCCAACCCGTGGGCTGGTTGTCCCCAACCAAACCAGGCTGCCCAAAGCCCCATTCAACTTTCCCTGGGGCACCTGCAGGGATGGGGCAATCTCATTTCTCTGGGTAACGTCTGAGAACCTCAATTCCAAGCCTTCATCCTGCAGGTTGGCACTGGAAGGGAGCACGAAGATGATGCACAGGCTCAGAAAGTTAAAGATTGACAAAGTTGGGAGCAATCAAATAGTTCTGCGGGAACCAGCTGTCAGCAAAGGTAGCACCAGCAGCCCTGCCTGTAATTAAGCAGTTCATGGCAACTATTAGCAGTCAATTAGCCCAATACTGACCAGTGATGGCAAATGGTCTGCAGAGAAGAGCCCCAAAATGGCCAAGGAAGGGCCATGGGTCAGTGAGGCCCTAAGGCCCCACGTTGGGGGTTCACTGCTGCAACAGCATCAGCCCCAGAAGAAAACAAAAGGCAAATCTCCTTATTTCTTTGCTTTCCCCAATGGTTTGAGGGGCTGCAGCGTGGGACTGGCATGAACCTGAGCCCTGCGCTGCTCCCAAGCCCACCCTCACTGGGGAAGATTTGCTTTTCTCTATTCTGCTCCCAGAAAATGGGAAAAGAAGGAGCTTTGCTGGCTCTCATCTGCAAGCTGAGCCAGGAGCGGCTTTTTATTCTGCGGCAGCTTTGATATTTGCTTTTCCTATGGATTAAAAAAAAAAAAAAGAAAAAAATACAAACCACCTCGAAATAACACTTTGAGGCTCTTCTAAATGCTATGTGCCAGCCGACCTTTTGGAGCCGTGCTCCAGGTGTTATTTTTAATCCCAAAGCCAAGACTGCAGGCAGGCACAGGGAGGGCTCTGCTCCCACAGGGAGCTCCAAAAAGCACCAAAATGCCCTCAAAAGAGGTGCCAACTTTCACTTCATGGCTGTGGTTGTCATGTTTCCATCTCTGCTGGAATCACACCCTCAGGGCCACCGCAATGTGTGGTTTGGGTGTTGGTATCATTGGGATTTGTCTTCTTGGAGTTCAGCTGGCTGTGCTGGAGGAGGGTTGGGTATCACTGGGATTTGTGCTCTTAGAGCTCAGTTGGGTGTGTTGGAGGAGGGTTGGCTGCCATTGGGATTTGTCTTCTTGGTGCTCAGTTGGATTACCCTCACCAAGGCCCATGAACCACAGCTGCTGCCAGATGTGTGCACATCTGGAAGATGAATACAGATGCTCCTTGCAGAGCGCGTTTCCCCTCTGTGTTCCCCACTGTGCTCTGGGCTTTCCAGCCCTCCAGGAGCAGGATTCCCCCCCTGTAGGACAGATGCTTTGCTTGGAATGATGCTGATATTTTTGTCTAAGTCTGCTGCCCTGAGCATTTAGGGACAGCCCAAACCCATTTCCCAGTGGGAGTGCAGAGGGCTGCCCTGAGCCTCGCTGCTGAATTTCCTGGCATTTGCCCCGACTGCTTCACTCGTGGTGTCTGTCTGTGGTTCCAGACCTATGTTGGGCAATCCTCATTTATTTACATGCTGTGTCCTGACCTCTTTCAAAGGGAGGAAAACCCATTAACATCCACCGAGGGGGAACACCGTGACACTCACTCTGACGCTCCGATGGCTCTTCTTCCTGATGTAAAATACCTCCTGGAAAAAAAAAACAAAGCCTTTGTGGTGTGTGATTCCTGGTGTGTAGGAAACAGCAAAAGCAAAGAGGAGAGGAGGCTGCGGGGCAGAGCAAGGAGGGCACTGGGCCCCTGCAGGCCCGGTTGAGAGGGCTGCATGCAGCCCTGGTGGGGTACAGCTGTGGGCCGGTGGAGGAAACTCGTATTGGGCACAGAGAGGTGGGGGATGGAGCTCACAGTGGGCCAAGTGATGGCAGCTTCCTTCCTCTTTCTGTTTTGTGTTCGCAGAGTAAAGGAGAGGAACCTCTGTGAAGCTGCAGAGAGAGGGAGGGGAGGTTGTAGGAAATAAAAGGGGGGGAAGGTAAAAGGGAGAAGTGGGAAAGAAAAAAAAAAGGGGGGGGGAGGAAAAAAAGGGCAAGAAAGGAATGGACCTCCAAAAAGGGGGGGGTGAGGGGGGAAAAGTTTAAAAAAAAAAAGGCAAAAAAAGGACCAAAAAGGTAAAAAGCAAAAATAAAAAAGAGAAAAAAGAGAGAGGGGAAAAAAAAAAAAAACAAACAAAAACAAAACAAAAAAAAAACCATAAAACAAGCAAGCAAAAGATAAGGGGAAAAAAGGGGAAAAAAAAAAAGCAAAAACAAAAAATATAGAAATGGGGGGGAAAGGTAAAAAAAAGGGGGGAAGGTGGGAAGAAAGGGGAGAAAGGGGAGAGGGAAAAAAAGGGCCAGAAAAAGGGCAGAAAGAGGGCAAAAAGAGACACAAAACAGAAAAATGAAAAAGAAAAGAAAAAAAAAGGCCCCAAAGCAGAAAGGAAAAATAGGCCAAAAAAGGGGTACAAAAAAGTGAAAAAGTGGGGAAAAAATGGCCATGAAAGAGCCAATTAAAAAGGACAAAATGGGCCAAAAAAAGGAGGGGAAAGAAGTGAAAAAAGATGCAAAAAAGGGGCAGAAAAAGAAAGGAAAAAAAGAAGGGGAGAAAAGGAGAAAAATAAAAGGAGGGAAAAGGAAACTAAGAGGAAGAGAAAGCAAACAGGACCATTGAGGCGGAGCACAGTTGGTGCTGTGTGGGTCAGTGGGGCAGGGGCAGCACTGCAGGACAGCCATAAAGCAGCAGCTGTGTGCTTCCTTCAGCCCCAGGAGCTCGTTCTGACCCTTCCAAGACCGCCCAGCTCAGTGATCCCAAAAAGCCATCGAGGATTTACTGTGGCTCGCAGTGTAACAATATCCGTGTTTATGGCGGTGGTGGGGTCTGTGTTTTGCAGGCAGACTGCAAAAATGTGGAAACGTGGGGTGAAATACAGCTGTTTGTGCACATATAGAGCTCCAGATGGAAGGGACCTCACGGGTCATCCCGCTCCAACCCACGGGCTGAGTGCCCCCACCAGCTCACGCTGCCTTAGGGCCCCATTTGTGGCCTTGGGCACCTCCAAGGATGGGGCACCCGCACTTCTCTTGCTTGGGGTTTGGTTGCATGGCAGTGAGTGGGAGGCACTGCAGATGGCAGCAGGAGAGGAGCCGCCAGCTCCATGTGTCATCACTGCCGCTCAGCCCCGAGCCTGGCAAATATAGCCAACAATGTCATTGTTGCTAGGATTTTTGGGCTCCGGGTGGTGATGCCCAGGGAAGGCTGGCCATGAGGAATGGTGTTGTCTGCATGGAAAGGAAGGAAAGTGTGTGGGGCTGTGGGCAGTGCCTGGAGCTCAGCCCTGGAGTTGTGCTGCTCAGCCCCAGCCCCGAGATCCGAACCCATAGAACTGCCCCAACATCAGAGAGCAGTGTCCAGAACCCAGAACGTGTTGCACACTGGAGATCCCCCATTCAACCCAAACTCACCCCCAGCACCAAACCGACCACAGTGTGGTGCTGGGAGGAGCCCTATTAACACCCACACTTCTCACCAATGTTCTGCCCCACATAGCCGCCATCTGCTCCCATATAACCCAAACTCAGCACACAGACACGGTGGGGGCACTGGTTTTTGGCAGCTGCAAGCAGGCACTGCTGCAGCAGCACACATCAGTCATTCCCATCCCCCCCTGCAAAAAGGGGGCTTCAAAGAGGTGATGTCCCCTATCCACACAGGGATGAGGAGGCAATTAGTCCCCGTCTCATTAAGGGCTGACACCTAGGGCAGCAGCGGGGCAGGCCTGGAGCCCATCCATCAGACATCCACCCCATCCCCACCGCTTTGCGCTCTTGTAAGCACACAGCCCTGACCTATTTCCAGCGCCGTTTAAACAAATCCCTGATAAATGAATGTGAGAAACCATTTCCTCTCTATTTCCTTCCATTAGAAACGAAACACTGCCATTAATCACCAATAAAGAAATAAAACTCCTCCACCGTCTGCGAGTCAGCATGAGTTCTGCTGCAGCCATAAGGCCCATTGGCTCCCCTGCGTTGGCAGTCCCCTCCCAGAGCTCATTGCCTGCACAGGGTCAGGGTCACACCGCAGGGTCGGGGTCACGCAGTGGGGTGAGCACAGAGCTCAAAAGCAGCGGTGCTTCCCCTCTGCAAGCTGAACGAGGAGCCAAGCGGCACCTTGCACGGTGTGTTTTTCACAGAGTGCATTTTGCACGCCGTGCGTTTTGCAGCGGGGCGCAGCGCGGTGCCAGCAGGATGCAGAGCCCCGATAAGGCACTGGGTCAGAAACGCAGCCCAAATCCGTGAGTTTCATAAGGTGGTGGACAATAGTGCAGGGAGCTGCCAACTTTCCCCTCGCGCAGGAGCGACGAGTGCTCGGAAACGGCACTGAAAGCAGAGAAATCCTGTGGGAGGAGTGCGCCGGGCACCGAGCCTTTCTGTGTTCCTTTTGTGGCCGCTGGGACTGCGCCGCTCACAGGAAACTGATGCCCCCAGACTGAGGTGCAGAGGAGAACACAAAGCTTTCTGCGTAAATATTTAGGCGGTGCTGTAAACTCCACGCTGCATCAGCACGCCTGCGTGCAGCCCGGGTGCCTTTTGCATTTCAAAGATGGGATTTTCAATGCAAATGCTGTCCAGCCCAGGTGCCAGCGCTGCACTGTGACTGCAGCCCCAGAGAACCGATGGGGTGCATGGGGTGATGCAAAATCCTCCATGGGGTTTGCTGGGCAGAGCCATTTCTTGGCCCTTGTGGAGATTGCACCAATAGGGATAGCTGGAGCATGGGGTGATGCAGAACCCTTCATGAGAGTTGCTGGGCAGAGCCATTTCTTGTCCCTGGTGGAGGTCACTGTGCTGATGGAGAGACGCAAATCTGGGGGCAAAATGAGTTCAAAAAGCCACCCGTTTGAGAGCAGAACTGTGCAGCAGGGTTGCACCTCAATAGGGTTGTTAGAGCTCAGGGTCATATCCTGCTCTTCCCCACACAAACAGCATCCCCAGCAACAGCAATTAACATCTGCATGGGTCAGCAGGCTTGCAAAGTGCTTAACTGGGAGTATGACAAGGTTGGGAGCAGCAGGGCTGTATGTGGGGACAGGATTCGGCTGCTCTGCTTCAGCACAGTATTTGTATACGGAAAAAAGATGGCAGAAGGAGGCCATCAGCCCCGCTCCATCTGGATGGATCGTCACCAAGCAGTCAGATCGCTGTGCTACAGAACAGCTGCTGGGCAGGAGGCGGCGGAGCAGCGCTGTCAGAGCGGATGGGAGGAAGGAAGCACTCAGGAGAGGTGATGTCAAAGGAACATCCCTGCCAGCACAAAGGGCTGAACCCAAAGGGTGAGCAGAGAGCTCAGCCCAGCCATGCTGAGTCCAATCCAACACAACCCAACACAACTCACCATGACCCAACCCAACATAACACAACAGAACCCAGCAGAACTCATCACAACTCAACCCAACATAACCCAACCCAACTCAAAAAAACGCAACACAGCTCAACATAACCCAACCCAACCCAACTTAACCCAACACAACCCAATCCAACAGAACTCCAGTGCATCACAGCACACTGTCATCACAGCAGGAAAGGACTGAGGAGGGGAAGGTGTTGGGTTTTAGGATGGATTGTGTTGGGAGCCTTAGGTAAGTGGCATCCCAAATTTGATGTTGGGGGATCTGTGCCTCCCTTGCTGCATCCCACTCTGGGACTGCCAAAATGGCAATCTGCATCCCAAACCTAGACTTCAAGCTGGCACTTGGATTCTGCCACAGGACTCCATTTTTCTGTTATTCACCCAGCTAATTATCAGCCTTTTCTGAGCCTTAAATTGCACAAATCACCAAAATTCTCAAACTACCCAAATCTTCTCCCAAAACGAGGAAATCACTGCAGTCCCCACATGGGGCAGGACAGCACATCACCTGCATGGGGCCGCGCACACCCGCTCCCAAGCAAGAAAAGTTTTCCTATAGAAACAACACTCGCACACGGTGCAGCCCCTACCTGTAGTGCTATAGATGGGTTGTATTTCATTAATGACAGCAATGACACTCAGCCCTGAGCAGCATCTGCTCCAGGAGGCTTTGAGCACGCGGGGAGGAAGCGATGCAGATGGCTCCAATCCTACACAAGCCTTCGTTAACCCTTTGAGAGTTGTTGCTCCTGCGAGACGCAGCTCAGCAAAGGGGGATTGGAGGCAGTGCTGGGGTTTCTCATTCGGAAAAGGCTCCGAAATGTCAGCTTTCCCAGGGAAAATTCACAGAAATTGAGGAAGAAATAAAAAAATGAAGGCGCTCTGCGTACGCCAGAACATCGTATTTCTGCAAAATCACTTTGTTTTCTTTGTGGTTTTTCAAAGTGTGGTAACGGAGCTGCAAATAAAACAAACGCTTTCAAAACAAGGGTAACTTTACAAGGAAAAAATGTAAATATTTGTCCTGACAGAGCGACACGGGCTGCTCCAACATTGTCAAGACCTTTTCTCGCCCCTGTTATCCCCCCCAAGAGTGTTTTGCTTCAGATTTTATGAGAAATCAACAGTTTTAGAAAGCTTTTGGATTTTCCAGTGGAAAAGAGCTCGAGGGACGCTTTTTCAACAAGTTCCGCCAATTTGCTCTTGGCTCCCCAGCCCCGGGGCTGCCGTGAATTTTCCATTGCTGGAAATCTGAACTATCAAAACTGGATGTTTTTTTTTTCTTTTTCTTTTTTTTTTTTTTACAAGATAAATTGGGCTGCAGGGTGAATCGGCAGCTGCGGCTCCGTCACTGCTCTCCCTTCAGCCTCATGGAAGCACTGAAAGGAGTCAGAGCAATTTCTTGCAAAAAGACTGGAGGGTTTTTTTTCACCTCCATCCCCTGCAGCCGCTGCCCAGATGTGTGCCTGTGCTCCACGTGTGCAGCTCCTGAGCTCGTCCCTGCAGTGCGTCCCCTGGGGACGCAGTGTGTTTCGATCCCAGCAGCTGGGATCTCAGGCAATGTTCAGCCCCGATGTTTGGGGTGGACGAGGTGTGAGAGCTCAGTAGCACGGCGCAAGGAGAGCCCCAGGGTCAGGCTGGAGGGCTCTGAGTGCTGATGGAGTTGTGGGTGCCCCTGTGCACTGCAGGCAATGGGAGCAGATGGCCTCTGGGGGGTTCCAACCCCAACCATTCAAGGATTCTATGATGAAAAGTCTTTATTTCTGCAGATGGCAACACACACACACCATGCACATAATACATCACCTTAATAAAAAAAAAAAAAAAAACAACTCAATTTCAAGCCCATTAAATATTTAGAAGCAGCAAAGCAGCGGGACAACAAATAGCAGTAATATTTGGGATGAAGGAGGAAGAGATTTGGTGTAATTATTTCCCTCCCAGCTCCCACCTTTTGGCAGACGTAGGGCCAAATCCTTCCACCCCATTCCCACCTCTGGGACCACAGTGCCTTCGTTTGGATTCATTTGCTCCATAGAACACACGGGAGTGAGGTCTGCGCATGGAGGGGATGTTTTCACTGGCCACGTAGAGGTGCAGTGCTTGAAGTCATATGGTTTGTGGGGTTTTGGGATGCTCCTAAGGAGGGATGCAACCACCTGAGAAGGCTCCCAGTGATGGGTCAGCACGGGATCAGGGTGTTTGATGAGCAGTGCCAGGCAGCAGTGCCAAACCCAGAATCCAGAATGGATCCTGCTGCCCGGGTGGGCGTTATATCCACATTGTGGGGGGTTTTCTGCAGGAGAAGGAAAATATTCCATGAGGAAAACCCAATGCGCATCTGTGCAATTCTTGCTCCATCCCCATCCCGGTTCCAAGGATACTGTGTCACCTGGGAACATCACAACAGCCACGCTATCCCCGTGCCACCGTGAACACAGCGATTTTAAGGGTACAAAATAGAAATCCAGAGCTGTGTGGAGAGCAGCTCACAAAATGTGCCTGCACAGAACAGGTCCTGGGGGAACAGGCAGCTTCCTGATGTAGGAGTGGGCAAAGAGAGCCCCGCACAGGGCCGGGGCAACGCTCCTCTCCTTATTTTTGTTTAGGTGGCAGAGAAATCTGAGGGCAATAGAAGGGAGCTGGAAAAACAAACAGGTGTGTCCAGCAGCAGAGGGGCCGTAGCTATAGCAATGGGACGGCCCTGTTGACAAAAGGCTGCGCAAAGCCCTTCCGTGTGCAGCGAGGGTGGTTTACGAGCGGGTTGGGGAGCCAAAAAAGCAGCGCTGGGTGCACACCTGTCCTGGGGCACCTGCAGGGATGGGGCTCGCACAGCTCCGTTCTGCACGGCCTCACAGCCCTCTGAGTAAAGCGTTTCCTCCTAACATCCAATCTGCATCTCCACTCTTTTAGCTTACAGCCATCCCCCCTCGTCCTATCGCTGTCAGGCCATGGAAAAGCCGATCCCCCTCCTGCTGCCATCGAGAGCTGGAAGCTGTGGGGGTGGCAGCCGGGCTGTGCTGCTCATCGCCTGACTGGGAACAGGCGCTTCCCGGTCCCATAGAACAGGCTGTTCCCAGCACGGCTGCCTGGCGAGGGCTCGGGGTGTTTGCAGGAACAAGCTGGAAAGCAACTGTTTCGTTTCTTTGCAGAAGAAATCCTCTTGCAGCAGCAGCCAGCAATAGCTCTTAGGGATCCTGCGCCCTATGGGGACCGTCAGTGGTGGTGGCACTGCTGGGGAGTGGCGGTGGTTGTGTCACCATGCTGAGCCCTTCTGGACACGCTCCTCCATGCACAGCCCTTCTTGCCTCCATGCAAATTTAATTCAAGGAAAGCTATAAACCATCAGCAGCCTTAAGCATTATCAGTGCAAAATTCACATAGGAGTGGAATCACCCTTTGACTTCGTGGTGTGAATGAACTCACAGCTGCGCTCCGCTCCCCGGGTGGAGATTCGTGTCACTCTTGGAACGGAGGAGCCCAGAGCACACCCTGCAAAATGCCATCAAGAAGTAGAGGTGTCCCCAGGCCCCATGCTTGGCACGGCGTGGGGTGTTGTGAGCACAAAACAGGGGTTTTTCAAAGCAAGGCGAGAAGGGTGTGCTATAAAATCCCAAACTGGCCAATGAAACGCCAAGAGCTCTTTTCCTCTTTTAATTATTAACTCTCATACAACGAAGGAATGGAAACATTTGTGTAAGTACGGAGAATTGCTGGGAAGGAACAAAGCCCAATCAGAGCAATGCGATGCCAAGGTCTGAGCAGAACCACTGACATTTCTGATTAATGAATGGCCGTGGGTGGGTGATGTGAGGAAGAGCTGCAGATCATCCCGAGCTGAAGGGCTCCTGACTCAGTGCTGCTCCTGACTCAGGAACTCAGCTCTATTTTGGTGCTTTTGCAAATGGGCACAAGAGAAAGCCACGCTGCTTTGAGAAGTTCCTGTCAGCTGCTGTGCTTGGGTTGCAGGGCAATAAAACCCATCCCAAGCCTGCTTCTGAACGTGTGTTAAGTCACACCTTAATTCCTCCTGTAGTTCAATCAGAGATAAGCACTGCAGCCCCAGGAGTTGGCCATAGGCACACGGGAGGTCTCTCCTCCTGCCAGCAATGCTGCCATCACACTTCTTCTTGGAGAAGACAAATATTGGCAGTCACTTTGATTTCCTATTTCTTTAGCTTTTCTAGAACTGATTCCCCCCTCCCCCCCACCTTCATGCAATGCAAACTTGTGTATTGTGTATTTGCACTGCAAACATTAAAAAACCATTAAGATTTACAGAAGGTCAGACAGGGAAGCAGGACTGAGCTGAGGAGCAGCTTTCTGTTACTTGTGCTTTCCTAGGTAGAAAGAGCTCAGTACATGAGCTCTGAGCAATGGGGGCAGGTGGGCACCTTTGCTGACAGCCCTGTCGGTACAGGGCACATCTCAGCCCCACGTGGGGCAGCACCCGGAGCCCCAGATTTGATTTCAGTAAACATCTCAGGCACCGAAACCAAGGGGCAGCCAGGGTAAAACTTTGTTTTTAGGATAAGGCTGCTGGAATGTAAACAGCAAGGCTGGAATTTAAAAGAAGACTCCAGTCCTACGTGTCCTGCATAGTTTGGTGCAAGAGCAGATGCACGAGGACAAGCAGGTTTACTTACAGGCACAGAGAGTGAAGATTCATGGGGGAAACCTTGGGTGTCTCAGTGCACACTGAGGCAATTAACACTCAGCGAGGAAAAGAAAAGCAAACAAAGAACAGACACTGCGTTACACGGCTTTGTTTTTATAGAATTTTTACAATATATTTCTCTGCATTTGCATATTTTACCCACATCTGTAGCTTTCTTTGTACATGTTGAACTGAACTGGAATAAATTGAGAGGTTTGATATATTTCAAACAACTGATAAAAATCGCAAAGTAGTAAACCCGTACTAAAAGAAATTATAAAACTCTCTTTTTTAAGTGTTTAATGAAAGCAAGTCAAAGGTATCGTTACGAACAACGTGGTTTCTCTTAAGCGTATCAGAGGTGATTCAGGCAGGACAACTACTTTTATTATTATTTTTCAATATTAGGCACATTTTTTTTCAGCATTCCTCTTTTCCAGCCAGTTTTCTACTATTCAGCAGTATCACCATCTCCATCCATTCGGAACTGCTGGGGGATTTTCAAAATACGACTGATCACGAATATTCATTGTCGGTAATCTCATCCTCTTTAAAACTATCAGGAAAAAAGAAATATCAAGTGTTTTTGTCTCGTAAAAATCTGTAATGAATGATTAAGTTGTAAGGCAGCAACAGATTCAGTGTCAACTCAGGTCACAGTCCTTCAGTTCCATCTAGTGGGTAGAAATAATAGTTAGTGGACAATGTTTCCAGGCAGTCCCTCGGGGCAAGGAGGTGACTCTCAAGGCCAGTTACTGCTGGTAGAGTAAGGAAGCGGCGCCGAGTGAGGGTCACTGGCCACTCCTGGTCTTCCTCGCAGCCTCATGTCTCCAGACAGAAAGCAAAAAGGCAGTCCAACAGAAATAACGCGACTATGACAGAGCCATCGCAGGTTCTACGAATGGTTTATTTACAGTCTTCATCCCTGATGTGAAAAAAGAAAAAGCCTTCTCGGACTAAAACATAGGAAGATCTCAGCAGCATGCTACATGCCCTAGCAAATCAGCCCGTTGCAGATCCCTGGCTGCTTGGCCACGGATTCACACTGAGGCAGTGAATAGGAAGTCCTACTGCTCGAGAAGAGCAATTTCACAAAGCTCACCTGTCCCTGAAGCACACCGAGCATCTCGTGGTGCAGCAACTCAGAATCTGCTCACGCTTTTAGAACGTGTGAAGCAGCCGGTTTCTCACCCTTGCAGTGAGACTGCAAACTCCAGTGCATTGCTTGGATGTGGGAACAAAACGATCCACGCGCTCAAGATACGCCACAACTTTGGTAATTCTCTTCCCATCGTGAGCTCCTTCTGGAAGGAAGAGCTTTAGCTTTCAGTTACAGTACGTTCGAGGAGGGGTCTCACAGCAGTGTTTCTCTGCATCCTTTCCACCTTAGAAAAGTGGTATGTTTGTCCTGACTTCTGGCATTCACACAGGCTAACAGGGCCTCTCCATTCTTGAAGGAAATGGCTTCAGCACCGCACTGCTTGGTCTTCAGCTTTGAGTCTTTCAGGCAGAATACTGACAGCCTGATTCACCTTCATCTCCTACAGCAGCATTCACTTCCAGTCCCCTGGCTGAACAGAAAGAAGCCAATACATCTTTAAGCACAACACTAGAGGTCATCCAAGGAAAGGGGGGAGCACACTGAGCATTTCCCTCCCAGAGGGAGATGGGACCACCCTTAAAGTACGTCCAGCCCCAGCTGGTAAACCCATCCATTCAGAGGCTGTTCACAAAAGCATTGCTCGTGTGCTCAGTGCACACTGAGACACCAAGCATGTTCCCTTCTGACAGAGCCTTGCCATCACCCAACTTACAGACAGTTACTCCACTACTGAAGAATTTGGTTGCCTCTTTAGGAGTTTAATGTTGAAGTGAGGAAGGGAACAGAATAATGATCGTGAGGAGTTTCTCTGAATTCATTCTTGACAAGACAAAATACAAAATACATCCCCAGATCCTTCCACGTTCTTTGTACTCTTTGGGAAGGGAAAAACCAGCGTAGCTGAGCAGGAAAAAAGCCAATTTATTTCAGTGTAGAAGGTCTGCAATTCATTCCATGTCCGTTAATACAGTTATTGCTGTGTAAGGTAAGATGAGATTGATCATTAACTCCCACCCGGAGAGCTGGGAGCTCGAGTTCCCAACACTGCTGAGGAGGCCCTTTGTACGCCACCAGTACTTGTAAAACAGAAATCTCTCCTGAATAACTTCTTGTAATGATACGACCTTTGAGAAATATGCAAGTTTCTCAGTTCCTCATTTCAGCACTGCTCAGTGAAGGAGGCCAGCCTTTGCAATCTGTACTATTTGGAATAAACCATGAGAGATAAATTAAGGTAAGAACAGATGATCCAGTTGATCGAGTCAAAGAACAGGAGAAACATCGATCTCTTGCACAAGGATGCTCTGGAATCCTTTAACTGCTATGCAATCACCCAGAATTTGTTCTGCAACCTGTAGATTACCATTAATCAAAAGTTTTTTCCCCATGTAGTAGCCTTCAAAGCAGAAGCAAGCACGGCATGATTCAAGTGTGGACCATTTCCACATCAGCCCACCAGATTCTGGTTTGCCTATTTCACTCCACTGGTAAATAGATGCTGCTGATGGCATCCTTCAATTGAGCAACATTTTCAAGGTTTTCAGGTTCCACCAATCAATTTTCCTTGGGAGCAGATGATACCAATGCGGGGGGGCCTTCCATTCCCATACTTCAGTTACCTTCTTTCGTTTACTTCCTCTGAATAAAACCAAAAGTTGTTTTGTTTACTCTAACATGCTACAATATGTGCATACATAACTGTAGGCGACGCGTGAGTTACTTCAAGATGTGCTTTTTCATCAAAGTGCGCTTTTACTTTTACAAATTCTACATCAAGGTGGAAGGAAGGAAGGCTGCAGAGTGCTCATACACTGAAGCTGAAGGAACTTTTCCTGAACGGAGTTAAGATGTTTGTTCCGAGGTTCCTATGGACAAACTACTCTATCCCATGCACTCCGGCCTGAGCCAGTATTAAACATTCCAGAAACTTGTTGATTTGTTTGGATAGTTAATGGCAAGGCTGATAGCAGCAATGTTTCTCAGGGCCTGGAAGGGAGAAGAAAAAAAAAACACACCAGAGTCACATCAAATATTCTACCCTGATCAAAAATGTAAAGAAATCCTGGCATGAATTTCCACAGAAATCATTAAAACACCACCCTGCTTCTATCTGCTTTTGTGCAATCAGAAACCATTTGCTACTTCTGTCTGCCAGACAACATTGCAAAAAGGTGTCTCTGGAGCTGTGCAGCCTTTTTATTACCTGTGCTGTGCAGCGATGAAGATGATCTTCAGAATTTAAGGCAAGCAAATACTCCTGTAGAGATCCAAGCTCCTACAACACAAAGCATTTAATCAGCACCAACACTTCTACCAAAGACATCATCCTAATTAACATTAAAATGCTGATCATTGTAACAGTCCTGATCAAAGGCATCTGAACTACACACAAGACTCCTGGACCAGAACAGTTTGTGATCGCAGAAACCGGTTCATTATGGACAGTACAAGCAAAATCAATCCAAAGAGAATCACATTCACATCCCTTCAAATTAATCATTAGATCTGCATTCCTCTCATAATGAAGAGCAGATCGTGCCTTAATTGCCCAAGGAAAAGTCATGACTGTTACCAAAGACTCACGATGAATAATGCAACTATATTATTCCCCTCTATTAGAATTTGCTCCCAGACTCCACAAGAAAAAGCTGCCCTTATTTCTCAAGTATACAAAAGCTCTCAAGTACTTTGCCAAGATAAAGGAAAACCACATTTAGTTTGACACTGAACTGCAGCTCTGGGGAGAGGAGGGATATAAATAAAGGAACTGCTTACAGTAACTCTGTTTTCTGTAACAAAAAAGAGTTCTGCAAGTGCACGATGAAGAGGAAGGAGAATACCAGGCTTGGTCACATCATGACATATGTTGTTTTCCATATGGGTGAAAAGCTGCCAAAGTGGCTTCAGCAACGTGAGGTCACAGTCCCTGGAAAAAGGTCATTGAAATGAAGCAGTGAGTAACCATGATCTGATGCCTTCTGAGGAAAAACAACACGCCCACACCACCTCAGTTTAGAAGAACAAAACCATACGTTTTGAACATTAGATATATAAAGGAAGGAAGAAGTAGAAGCATTTAAAAGATCTAAATTCAGTCAGGTGTTTCAGTGCAGCAAGCTTCATTCTGAATCAGTGAAGTGAAGAAAATCTCATATCCATGAACGTATCTAAATGACTTTTCTAAAACTCAGCAGCCTCCTCAAATGAAAGCTTTAAAATAACCACATACATCCTTTTGCTTAATGCTCCAGCTCCGCTGCTTGAAATTGCACTACACCAAGCTCCATCACAGGGCAGCTGACACCCCTGTTTTGGGCAGGCAGTGTTCATTACAAATAGCTCCAATCTTGCCTCCTTCCTACTCCTGAGATAAAGCAAGTCAATTCAAACATCATTTATTCCGCAGGCAGGATGATAAATATCATTCAGTAGTGGGAAAGGGAATCTAGCATCAGATTAACACAAGAAAAATGTTGTGAGCACAACACAGACTTATTCTTTTAGTGATTAAATCGGGTGTCCACAGGACAAAGCAGATGTTCTCTGATGGAAAAACAATACAAATAACACCAAAAAACTAAAGCAGCTTGAAATTACCTTACATTGGTGATATTACGTATTGGTACCAAAATCAGTTTTTCAGACTTCAATGCAGGTTGGTGTGTAAAAAATTTAAAAAGAGTAATTCTATGCAATTGATACAATACAATTTTTGACCTGTGTTCTTTAATCCACGTGTGCAAGCAGAATGCTGTCTTTTCATTGGTTTGCTCTAAACCAAAAGGGCACAACTGAGATAAGCATCAGCACCGATACTGAGCTGTTGAGTTAATGCAGCCACACACATTTTCAAGACTACAAAGTCTCAACGCCCCTCCTTCCCCATTTCCAGCAGGAATACCCACACCAGGCACACCTATCCTCCTGAAACTCGCTGTCAGGCTGTGCAATGGTACAAATCAAACACGGTGTGAAGTGCAGAATCACATGCTCACCTTTGGGCACCACACTGCACGATCTTCAAGAGCAAGTGGATGGCCTTCAGGCGCTGGTGGCCGGTCTGACGGCACGCCACCCCCACCTGCCATTCCCAGATCCTGGCCAGCGGGAGGTGAGGAATTACCCTTTCCTCAGATAGCATCTGCTTTAGGATTTCAAACCCTGATAAAAAGAATGAACAGTTTTTACTTTGTAGGGATACCCGTAGCTCTCTCCATATACAAAGCGCTGTTCCAGCAAGCAAGAATAAAAACACAGAACAAACCCAAGTTTTGCCCAAGGAAGGATAACCAAAACCAGGCCCTCAGCATCGTGTGATACGCAGTAGGCTTTGCTGATTACAAGTCAGCTTCATTTCCATTAAAAACATTAAAATGCTAAAATAAACTAACTTCCATGTTGTATCTACAAATTAGACCAAGAAACAGTCTCTTCTAATGGACAACTACTTGTTAAAAAGGCAATTAAAATGATATCTATTTCCAATTATGGCACCTGGGAGTGTTCCCTAAATCCTGTGTGTAATTACTGTCATACAACGAGATTTTGAATGCAAGTAATATTATTGCTTTCTCTAAATCTCTTTAAAGATTGGGTATTTGCAGCATGAAGCCACAGCAAATAAGAGACATCAGTCAAGTTTCAATCTGAATGAGAAAAATGATGTATTTCCAAACCACTGAAGAATGCAGATTCCAAGTCAAAAAATAACCAAAAAACCAAAGCCAGATAACAGCAAGTTTGACAAAACAACTCAAAGGTGTCCTTCCAGATGCATTCTGAACAATGCTTACCTGTCTGAAACCTCCCCAGATGACCTGCTGTCACTGTAAACTTGTAGCCCCACTCTGTGTTGCTCATGTCAGAAGTAAATCGGTAATACAGAGTATCTCCTGTGTGCAAGGAAAGGGAGGGCATCCATGTTACTGGTGTCTACGTCTGCTACCACTAACAGACTTCTATTCAGTTTTTCATGACAATAAATTCATCCCTGATGTCATCATTCAAGGGAAGTGATGATCTGCTGCTGTTTTGTAATGATGAAGTACATAGAGCTGAAGCAGAATGCTGCACACAAATGCCTGCAGGATAACATCTCTCACAGTGATGCCAATTCCACAGAACAAGAGGGAGTTATGGACACGCAGTTCAACTCCACTTTTCCTCCTTGAACTATGGGTCAACTGTGATTTATGAAATAACCTCTACCTGGGCAGCCAAGTTCACTGTCCATTCATCAAAAGGCAGAACGTTGTGGAAGTGCAGTTGCATTGCTCTTCATGTCAGCAAACAAAACTGCAGACTTCTGCTTTAGGGAACCAAATGATTAACCTCCCAATGCTCAAAGAGCTACCAAAATGTTGGATCATTTTGTGAGCAAGCAGTGGAACATGCAGAAAGCTCTTCTCACTGCAGCACCTATGGCTTCACAAAGATGAACGTTGGTAGTTAGCTGTGCTGCTGAACAAACACCTCATCTGTTGTGCTCTGCAATGCCAGAGCTGCCCAGAGCTTACATTTGATTTCTATTACATGAAAAATCACTCTGGGCCAAACACGATTGTGTGAAGAATTTTCCATGTTTCAACTGGATGAAAAATGTTGAAAATATTTGTGAGGGTAAAGAAAACCAAACACAAAGCTTTAAAAATTAGTAATAATAACTTAAACAAACAAAACAAAAAACCAAACCCATCTATTTTCCCATTTCCCACACTAAATGGAGTCACTGCTCACTCTTACTCCTAAGCAGCAATGACAGCCTCCAGAAAGCCCTGTCCCCAGATGCAAAGAAGCCTCCTGGTGCCAGGGATCAGCTAGAGGCTGCTGAGGGGAATCAAGAGACCCGATCCAGAGAGCCTTGGATGGAGCTGAAGGTTCACAGGGTGAAACTCAAGTTTCACAGCCAAGGCTGCTCCAAAACAATGGGCCTCAAAGTTCAGTTTCCTGGCAAACCTCTGCAGTTATTTGGGAGGAAGAGGAGGAAGGAAAAAAGTTCATAAAAATCCGAAATGCTTCTATGCACATTGATTTCCAACCAGAACTTCGTAACTCAAACTGTGGAAGTTCCTACATCTATTTACTGACAGTACACGTGTCAAAAGCTCCAGAGCTCAGTGGGTTAACAGTTTGACATAAGCAGCATGGGAGCCATGCAGCTTTCTCCACACAGCCCTTAGACTGCTGGCATTTTCTAAGCATGTTATCAAATATGTGCTTACAGAATATGGGCTGAGCTTGTCAGCAAAGCGAGGGATTTTTTCAGCTGTGCTCAGTGGCAACAACTGGAGACAAGGCATTGGCACGCTCTCTGTGTTTGCTCTGAGCACTAGTAGAGCACAGAGACCAGAGATAAGCCTATCTGCTTAAAAAAATGTGCTTCCTGTGGAAAGTCAGACAAGGCAGAAACAATGTATCGTGCAGAACAAGGACTGCTCTGGAATGGAATCAAGATGAAAATTTGTTTCCAGTAGCTAAGTGACTGGTCTGAGTGAGGAGGGGAAGAAAAGGTCAGAAGTAAAACAGTATGGAATGTGTCAAGTGGCAGAGCAACAGATAAGCCCATTTGTAAAAAAGCAAATGCAGGAGAAGCCTGTCAGAGCAAACAGACTGGGACAAGAAAACGAGTTTCTCCCTACACGTCAGTAACATCCACATTTAACTGTCATATTTCGGTAGTTTTCCTGTGGAGTATCAGACCTCTGCAATTCAGCTCTTGCACTTTAAGACAGCTCATATTCACCTGGAAGCTCAAAGTCGTTCCATTTCTGCGGAGAGCCACTGAAGCTGTGCCGGTCCTGCTGGAAATCGCTGCTGCTGGACATGAGCAACTCATCACAGCCTTCTTCAGTATTACACTGAGAGTCAAATTTGATTGAGAGGTAGATAGCACCGGGAATTTGAACTTTATCCTGAGAAATAAACATGTGATCTTTGCATCTTGTAACACTAGATTGTCAAGAAGCTATTTAACTCACACCTTACAAACAAAAGGGGTAGGAGGACTATTACAGTGCCTCCATGGGAGGGGAAAAATTCTTCGTTAGTTTCACCAGCAGTGAGTTTAACAACTGCAAAGCGTGGCCTATTGGTGTTAAGAAGTGTAAAATTAATTACTGGCAATGCTTTGCTTTTTTGAAGGTAGTATTTGTTGCTGATACCAGTCCTACTGCCAGATTCCAAAGGTTTCCATGCCTTTAAAAAGTCAGAAGTCAGAGCTGTTAAAAGTTAGAAATCCTAAGATTGCCCAGAGATACTAATCACTGTATTTGCATGAGCAAAAAATAATTTAAAAAAAAAAAAAAAAAGAATTCCACTCCTAGCTTTCACCTAATGGCATAAGAAAGTAATAGGTCAACTGAAACAGACCTTCGGATGAAAGGTGGAAACATTTCTTCATGAAGGCCCTGAAATTATTTAAGTATATGTGCTGCTTCAAACACATGCATATTAAAACCATTTAAGTTATGGATTTTTCCACATCCAAGTGCTTTATTGAATACATTTCTCTACAGGGCAAGGCTGCAGTCAGCCTTCAAAATTATTCCAGAACAGGTTATTCCCCAAGTGCTCCAAGCACAGAAGCCATATGGTTATACACAGGAACACTGTGATATTTCTGCTCCAATCACCTTGGTATTTCTGTCTTCAAGTCACATCATCCCACCGTGCTGCAAAACAAGCACAACTTACCTCAAAATTGGTGTTGTTGTTGTAAGGATGCTTCGATTCGCGCACCTGGACGGCCATTCCAGGCTCCTCCATGAACTGGCAAGCTGTCAGTGCCATTGTTCCCAGCATGCTCTCATTGCATCCCAGCAGTACTTTCTGCAGAATCTGAGAAGCAACACATCACATAAACACAATTTGCTATCAAAACTACATGGGTGCACTCGCATGCTGATGATGGACACATTTCTAGTCAAAAAGAAACTCAAGGAACCAGCAAGAAAGACAAATTCACCAGTGATGTCTCACAGCTCCTAGCCACATCTTTTCCACAAATGCTAGGAACAAAGGGTAGTTCATAGAGTAATTCTAAGTAAAAATGAAGCTGGAAACAGGGAAGGTTGTTAAAAACTTTGCTAATGTACTAAATAACTTCCCTATCTATGGTTTTCAGTTGGAACAGAACACGTCACATATTTCAGCCTTCAAAACATACAAGTCCATAAGTAAAAAAAGAACGATCAAGTGGCTGCAGTGTTTGGAAGAGCTAGATGCAAGAGCTGTGTCATGAAAAATACCAGTAAATGCCATTGAATCTAAAGGACATATTAAGTGGTAATGCAGAACAACCTCACTCTAAGCTCTTCATCCTGAGTCTTGCTACTGGTCAATATAGGAGCCCATTGCACTGCTTTACCTGCAGTTTCCTAACTCCTCCAATAAAGCTAGTCAGGCTAGCTCAGGCCAAAAGGCTCACCTCCAAATCAGCCACTTAGAGATTTTTTGGAGAAAAAATGAATGTAAAAACACAGGAAGTACACAGCACAGTTCCTTGAATGCATTCTTTGCCTCTACAAACTTGCAGAATAGTCTAAATCAGAGGCCTCACCTTTGCATTTTATATGCCCTAACAGATTTTCATTGTAGCAGTTCATCCTGTCATTTTCTGATCCTATATAAACACCCTGTGGCACCAACTCTAACAACACACTGTGTCAAGACCCAGCTCTCTTGGTTTGTTTTGGACCTGCCACTGACTACCTTAATCTGACACTCCTTTGTTTTCTTACCGGGAGGGCCAGTGAATAAGACTTGCTGTTTACTTTTTCTATGCTGCTCATGGCTTCAGAACTACAAAGAAGGAGGAACAGAATTTCTATTACACCTCCTCTCTTATTCCCCCAGGAACCAAGAAAACCAGCTGGCACCTAGCATACAAGTTACCTCATGGCTGTAATAACCCCTGCCACCCTGCAGCAGATCTCTTTCAGTTGAACTACATTGTTTTATACAATGAGATGAGGGAGTCAGGCAGCGTGCTGCAGTCCAGATGAGAGCAGTGATGCCTTCTGTTTTATTTTTAATTCCTTCTCTGAAGAATTCTAGCACTTGATTCGCTTCATCTGCTGCAAAGTGTTTGGCTGACATTTTCATTACAATATTCTATTAAAATTCCAAGATCACTTCCACCATATTAATAGCAGAGCTGCAGGTATTACAATATACACATTGAGATCCAACAAAAAACAGCTTTCAGAACAAACTGCCTATGCGACCAATTTCTCTACAAGATTTATTTCCCCATAGAAGTGACAGAAGCGTCTCCAAGGAGCCAGCTTTCTCATTTGCTGTTAACAAAATCAGTACATTAAGACACCGACAGATTCAAACTACTTTTTCGGAACTGATTTTAATTTTGGAGTTTCAGCATAGTTTAAAAAAAGGAACTGCACACAGTTTTGTTAGAGAATGGAACTCAGGGTTTGTTCGCCTGCAGAAGTGAAATCCACTTACTTTTTCCCATAACTGCTTTTCTTCTAGCTGCATAAGCATGTCCAGTATGTATGTCATATGGGCTGGGCCACTAAGATCCAGGACTTCCTCGTTTATTGCCACATCATCTGGCCATTCAGCCAGCAGTGATGCCAGCACATGCCTGGCATAAAGAACGGCAGTTGCCTCATTCACACGATACAGGTAGTCTCTCACAGCCTTTTTGCTTCTGGAGTCCAGCTCCTTGTGCAGGAGTATGGAACTCTTGGTGCGACGCTGCTTGGCGTAACTAAGCTGTAGATCACTCTCTGTGTTAGTTATCAGTTTCTGGGCAACTGGATTGGTTTCTTCTATTGCTTTATCACAGAGTACAGGCTTTGACTGCAAGAGAAAGAAGTTTGAAAACAGGCTCTCAAAAATGTACTTCTTTTTGTTTGGATATTTAACCAGCCCATCAGGCAGCAAGCTGAACTTACATGTTAGTTTGTCTTACACATACTAAAATCTAGATGCATCAAGGAGCACAAAGCATGACTTCTCATGTATGGACAAGGACAGAACTCCTCAAGAAGCCTATTTATACCAACAGACTTCACCATAAACAATACATTTGTGATGGTGCATATGATCAGAAACATCAGTTTGAATTCTGACCTAAAGCGATAGCTTAAGCTGAGCTACGAGGTAAAGCAGTACCACGCTATTTGTGATCCTAGCATGCAGTCACAGAACGGTGCAAATTGAGAGGGACTTCATAGATCGTTTCATCCAAGTAAGATTTAAAGCTAGAACATTAGCTTCCTCAGGCTCAGAGTGCTTTCAGGGCTGGAGATTTGATGAACCCTGTGTGAACTGCTATTAACATCCAACATTTTTTCTTATAATTGCTTGAAACTACTTCAGGAAGCACTCAATCCTGTTTGTGACGCAGCTGATAACTATTGTGCTGGTGACACCACATGGAATCAGCGCCCAAATTAAAGTGAAAAGCTGTACAAGCACCCCACTGAATGCAAAACCTCAAGTGCAGTGTCTACATTGCAACACAACGCTGCTTCCTTGTTCTGCTGAAGTTACTGTAAGATAGCAATAACGTGGTAAAACAGTAACAGCTACCATATAAACTTGCAGCAATTAGATACAATCTCCCGTGCATAAGGAGAAGGTATTACAGCCTGCAATCACAATTTCTTCTCCTGACCTGAGAGTCAAATTCTATTACTTCCTTAAGGAAGGAGCCACAAGGAAGAAATGCTTGATTCTTGTTGCACCTGCTCATTCCTTTTGGCATAAAACATGAGCAACAGATTATTTCAAGAGTTAAAATAATTAAATTGACATCTATCTCTGAGTTTACTAAAAAATAAAAAAATATGAAGTTACTCAATGCCTAAGCTGATCATTTCAAAACCACTCCTTTCAGTGGAGAGATACACACCAAACATGGTAAGATGATCATATCTGTATCTACTGCTTTTGAGCTCTGCTCCTCCAACCTCAAACGCTTGCTGGGTTGCCATTTCTGAGCCAGGGTTCGGATCCTCTCATCTGTTGTAATTACATCTCCATCAAACCTCAAAAAAAACAACAAACCCAAAAGCAAATGCATAAGTATATCTGGAAATTAATGAAAGTTAAATTAACACAAATACAAATTAAAACTCTTCCTACTTTCTGCTTTAAAAAGATTAATTAAACTCTACCTATTTTTGGCACGTTGTATGTTAAGTAGCTTCCCTGTTCTAATAAGCAGAAGGTCTTACAGCAAATTGTTTATCTCCGTAGGAACACGATGGCTCCAAGACATGCTTTTATTATTAGAAGTCACAGGAAGGTCTGTTCATTCTTCCTCATTTAGGATAATTTACAGATATAGTAGCTCTTCATATGGGAGTTATTTATTTAAAAGAACATGCAACATATTTCTGAAGATGTGTCAACTAAAACTCATCAGGAGTTCAATTTCTAACTTCCCACCCATGAGAAACAAGTCATATCCTTGGAACAATTTCTATTCAGCATCTTTCCTATATTAAGTTGTCACCTGCATCTACTAGCTTTGTTTTTGGATTGGATCCAGTCCTTCACATACCTCTTTTGAACTTCCAGAAAGAAAGAATCAGTTCTTTTCATTTGCAACTCATACATGGCTCGTAGAATATGGAGAGGTGCATTGAGTGCATCGTGTGTCATCTGAGCAAGAAGGAAAAAACAACCCAAGATGTTAGGGGAAAAAGAAAGATGAGTTTCTTTAAGAGTGACCTAGTTATTATTTTCCTGTTTATCATATAGATAAAGAATTAATGAATTTAATAATATCCGGATTAGGAAAAATGAAAAAAAAATTACAGTGGTTCTAATGTGAAATTCTATTTCTTTTGTTTCCTTCCTTTCTATTTCTTGAAATCGTAGACCTACAGTCTACAAATGTATAAGAAAATCAGCAAGATAAACAACCAAGTATTTTATGTAACTAGCAAATCCGCAGTAACACTCAGCACGTGAAAAATAAGTTTAGGTACCAAGAAACATATTTTGGTGGCTTCATCCAAACCCTCCAGAGGATCAAGTTTGTTCTGCTCTACGTCAGCAGGACCAACAATGGTTTGCTCCACATCTTGATCTTGTTCCCTTTCTTCCAGTTCAGTATCCTCACGTTCAGCCAAGGAACTGATCTCTTTCTTTGAAGAGTACAACATTATTGACAAAATCTACAAAGAAAAAGGTACCATATGGTGTGACAGCAGTAGATATTACTAGCCTATTCTACAACCAGCATTTTATAAGAACATTATAAGACTTGGGAGAGTTTAACACAAGCTATTCTAAAAAGAAACAGCACCTAAGAAACAACAACAAAAAGCAAAACAAAACCCCAATATCTCTAACAAGAACTCAAACCAATTCCCACTTCACAAACGAGTTGCACCTCCCAGGCTGTTAAAATACAACCTAAAATTGTAAAAAATTGAGAAAACAGTTATTTAACCATTTCAGTACAGCAAAACCTTCAGGACTCTCAGACAGAAACTGAGCAGAGGTGACTCTCACCAGTAAGTCAGTGCTGCCCCTACACAGTCCCCATGCCTATAATAAAACACAACTAATTACTGAACCACTTTCATCTTTCTGCAGTTAAACTTTCTTTCAGAAAGAACATGCCCATGGTGTTCCCATATTGCACTGCCACAATACTTTACACACCAGTCAATAACACAAGTGACTTTTTTTTTTTTGAGTACTATTTTTTTAGAATTAATGCATGCAACTTTCAAGAACAGTGTGGATATGTAGAACTGAGTAAGGTGATGATTATCCTGCAAATTTACTTCAACTACAGACAGAACACAGAAAGGCAGATCTGGGGACACGGGAACTGGACATTTCCATGAAGACTAATTAGGAATATTCCTGAGATTTGCTTCGTAAAAGGAAAGTGCAACAGCATTAACATTTCATGCCATGGTGTGAAGCTCAACTTCTGTCTTACCTCCAAGTCTCTGAGAAGCCAGGTCTTACTGAAGCCAGTTCCCTTGCTACATTTCTTCACAAGAAGCTTGAGTAAACCAGACTGAAGAAAGGCAGCTTGGACCTCCTGAAAACCATGAATCTAAACATACAGACAGACAAGCAAATAAATAAGTAAGTAAATAAGGGAACAGGACAGTGTATCACAGTGCCTACAGGGACTTATCACATAGCCTACTTACGGTAGGAAATATTTTCATTTGTATCCTTGGGAAAAAAAAAATAAATAAAAGGAAAGAAAACAAAAAATACAATGTAGATGCACAGTACTAATTGGTTGTCTATCTTGCTCACACCTCCTTCTTCATGTACTTCAGGAACAAGGAAAGGGGCAAGTGAGCTTCAATCCATTAGGTATTAGAGACAATTGAGTGCAAAAAGAACTCATGTTTGTCTCCCCATGTGGTTAGACAACACAAAGGTTTCCCTCGAGGAAGGCAGAATACAAATTCTGCCCAGAGAGCTGTGGATGTCCCAGTCCTGGAGGTGTTCAGGGGCAGGCTGGATGGGGGCCCTGGGCAGGCTGATCCAGTGCCCAATTTAATGGTTGGCAGGGGGTAGGAACTAGATGATCTCCGAGTTCCCTTCCAACCCAAACAACTCTATGATTCTATGATGTAGATCTGATCTATTATTGTACTCTGCATGTCAGGCAAAAATACCTTGAGTGTTCTGTAAAGCCCCTTTAGAGCAAGTGATAAGACCCACGTTGCTTCCACTGCTTCAGCATAACTGCTGTCTATGGTGGTTTGCAAAAGGTGTGTGCATATAAGAACAAAGTGTTGGAGGTACTGTCTCAGCTGGGCCTGGGAATCACTGCCTTCTTGTTCACATTTCTGAATCAGCTGGTAGTCTTTCACTAAAAGACAGAAAAGAGTCAGTTTACTACATTCATCTTAAAATGTTGTGTATCAGCAAATATTATCCTTTTCTTAAGGATCCGTTTGCAGTTGTTTAAAGACATCTCATCCTTTATAAATGTATTTAAAAGCAATAAGCAAATCTCTAAAACAGATACAGTCGCTTAATCAAAGGCCTATTTCTGAGGTTACTCAATTAATAAGATGGTTGACTGTGTCCTAAATCCTCTCCTGAATAAAAATAAATATAAAAGTTCTTAAAAGGAAAGATCTCCATAAACTTCACTACAGTTCACAATTTGGTTTAACCTGTGAGCAGAAAATTTGGGGGGCTTAGTTGTAGCGGAGCTCAAACCCTGCAGACCCACATGAAGTGTTCTGTTAGAAACGTGCCTTTGGCTATCCATAAGAAACCTCAAGGAAAAACTCTGTGATTCCTTAATAAATTAAGAAGGTGACAGAACCTGTTTTCCTCTTTCGTGTCTTGATGTCTACTACAACAGCTCTATTTTTCTCAGTGAAATGCTTCAGGATGATCACATTATGAGCCTCGTTAGCATTATCCATGTACACAGAACGAGTCCCCATACACAGCACCTGAAATTGCAGCAGAAATTTCAGTTACTATTAGGAATTCTTATTTAAAAAAGCAGTCATATTTTATGTTAGTTACACTTGCTCATATTTTTTTAGCTGAACAGCCTGATTGCTGCCAGGTACTTGTTGATCTTTAGAGAATGGCAATTCATTTCTAAGAAGAAATGGCTGCAACAAACAGCTTAATACCAGAATGAGATTGCTTTACTCCTACAAAAAGTCCCTTTTGATACCCAAACACACTAAGCTGGTTTTCTCAACATAGTTTAAAGCAGTATCTGAGGAAATGAAAAGCAAACCCAGACACACTATTCTTCTAGCATAAGCATTAAGTGTGTGCGAGTAGAAAGATACGAGCTCTGACACCCACCATACTTTAAGGGCTTACAAGGGATGTCTCCTACTGATAACATCTGTAATATGTAGAAACAGAAAACTAGAAACTCTAACCAATTTTGTTTCCTCTGCTACAGATAGGCCACTTACCTCAGGAAATCCAACCAGCACCAGTAAAGTGAAGATATTGGTATGCTTCAGCTGGAATGGAAGCTGCTTGATGCAGTGGTCAGTGAAAGCAGCAATGACACTGTGCCACTGAGCAGAAGAGTTCAGAGAACGAAGAATATCTGCCATGGAGCTTGCCCAGTCCAGACCTACACGACTGGAAAGCAAAAGCAGTGCAGGTTAGGATGGCTGACCAGACACTTACCTGGAACTATTTTCCTCCCAGACATCGTATTGCTGTTACTCTGTCATCACTGTATCTTTCACAGCATTAATACAACTGTATTTTTCCAAATATTTGAAGCTTTCATCGCAGCTGACAAATGAATTCCCTTTTGCTTTTCATCATTAGAGCATAAACATTCTATTTTTGTTAACAGGTTTACAGTCCCAACTCAAAAGTTTGCCTGAACATTATGATCTCGAATTCCTAATTTTAGTTTAGAGCTTAAGATATTTTCTTTGCACAACAGAAAGTGGTCTGTTTCCCACACACAGAACAACCTGCACTCTCTGTGGACTACACAAATAACTAGAGAGGCCTGTCTCCTTGCTCTAAAGTTAGTCTTTGAGAAGCTCCTTCCTCTCAGATGATCCTCTGGATATTCTGCCTTTTACATGTCTATTTGTTTTTGAACCTCCCCCATAAAACTTAACCACAGTGAAAAACAATACTGCCACAACTAACAAGTGCAACATTAATTAGGGCTAGTCATCAGAGAGCAACTAATAGGTTTCAATTAAAAAAGCACCTGTCTAAACACACAGCTCCCAGACTGAATAGAAGATGAGTTGTCTTCCAGCCTTCTGGCACTGTAGATGGATCCCCTGCAGCAAATAAACTATGCTTGGTTGAAAGGACTTTAGTCACTGCAGCATCCACTTCTGCAGGCTTCAGTCTCAGGATTAGCTGGCCCAGAAGTCCCAGTGTTAAATGGTAGGTTTCATTTAGGTGGCCAGCGTTTGAGATGACAACCTGAAACATCAGTGGCAGTATCTGTTCCAGGTTAAGCAAAGACATAGTAGAGCCCTAGGGAAGAAGAAAAATCTCAGTAAGACAGGGAAATAAACAGGATTTTTAGTCAAAGCCATAGCATGTACAAAACCTTCTGTTATAATGCTCTTTCTCACAGAGCAAAAGGAAATGAGAAACAAGGTACCCATACACTTCAGTTATGTTGGCACAAAACTGCAAATCTCACATCTCCATACAGCTTTATAATATCAGGATTTTCCGTATGAGTTTTTCATAAAACTGAAAGAAGGCACAGTACAAACTATTCAGTAGTATCAGGTTTACATGTAGTAAAACCTGACATGTAAACCTAAAGGTGACAGTTTAAAGTTTGCAGGTGTTGAATGGTGAAGGTAGGCTGCTGTAAAGATTAATTACAATTCCCTTCCCCTCACCTGGGAACGAGGCCTTATGTTTCTTAGCAATATGAGTTGGCCTAAGACATCTGATTCTGACAACTGCTTTTTGCAGTGTGTAAGCAAGAAGGGCCCTTCTCCCATAACACATAATTTGCCATGAACTTTGCTTGTGTGATTTGTAACATGTAGTAAATGACACATCTGTATCTGAAAGTAAAAAGAACTCACTGATTTGAAAGGTGGTAACATAGCTGCCAGCAGTCCTAGGATCCTCTTCTGAGAGCATTCAGCAAAAACTTGTTCCTGGCTAGGTATCAGAACCTTCTCTGCTTGCTTCTGAGCTGAATCTTCTGAAACGCAGTCATCTACTTTTCAAATTAAAACAAAATATAAAAATAAAAATTAACAGAAAAAAAGGATAGTTTAATTGATAGGGTTGAAAGCCTAAGGATTTGTATAAAAGATAGCACGTAAAGGGATTTATTCACACCATCAGAGGGGCTAGAACTGGGTGATCTTTAAGGCCACTTCCAACCTAAGCCATTCTCTGATTCATTCAAAAGTGTCTACTGAACAGTACTACAGACTGATTCATTTTCTTATTGTAACTCTAACAATACTAGTCATTAATAGCATAGAGCACCTATCTTCTGGCTCTGAATACATAAGACCACACAAGTATTGTGTTAGTTCAATAGGAAGTATCACATCTATGCGTGAATATTTATCAGTGGAACCCTACTCTGATTTCTAGAAGCCTCTGAACAGATGGCAAGGGAGCAGTTGTTCAAAGCAGTATGCTTGGCAGGTTTTTCACAATGCAAAGAGCTCGCTTCCATTAAAGACATTTGCAAATACACAAAAATGGCTTAGGAATGATAATAAAAAAAATACAGCTGTTTACTTTGCATATGCATGGATGTTTCTGTGACTGGGAAAAGGAGAAATAATCTTTTACCTGTTGGAGTAATGCTATCTTCCATAGGCAGCTCTGATTCTTGTCTCAAAACAGCATCCTTTGCAGACACAGTATTATGATCACTTCCACTTCCATGTTTTTGGACTTTATCTCCCACAGGAGACTGGATTTCATTATGAGTGTCTCTTTTCCCCTACAAATAAAACAAAGGTACTGAAAGATTAAAAAAATTTAATACCTGCATAAACACCATACAAAGAGATAGCAAGCAATCTGCATTTGACAAACATTTCTCCTGAAGTACCAAAATCTTGCACTGGTTAACTGGATATATTTATGCCTTAAGCACCCGTATTCAGTAGCTACATGCTTTTCTGTTTTGCTTGTATCTCTGTGCATAAGGTTATTACACTGCCACAGCTTTAAACACCATTGTAAAGCTGTAGAAAAGTCTTTTTTCATACCTGCATAGTGCTACAACCAGGGAAACTGCAGTCCTTTCAGAAATGTCCTTTGCCCCTTTCCTCCAACATTTTTGCAAATCAAAATTGAATTGGCTGGATTTATTTAATTAAAAACAAACCAAGCAACCATTCTCTCCCTGAGCCATTCTCAACTTTTACCTACAAATGAAATCATTACTGTCCATCATTTTCACCATTTCAGTTACACATCCAGAATAGGACATTTAACTTCGGAAGGTCACACAGCTAATTAATATCAGGGGTTCTGTGCATAATGAGTACTTACATTACTATGCATAAAGGAGCCAGTGCTTGGTTTCTCTTCCTTCCCCTTCCCTGCTTTATCAGCAGTATGGCTTTCTGGAGCACCATCTGTGGGAGGACTGACTGAAACAGTGTCACTCTCTGAGAGGGAATCACCTTCTGGCAACATGCAGAGGAGAGCTAAATTTTTCAGACCTGAAAGCAGAGAAGTTACAAAACCCATTTAGCTTTGGAGTAGCAAGATGGACAAAAAGCAGGACCAAAACATATTGAAACAGAACTGTAAACTTCTCTTCATGTTGTTTGTTTGTTTGTTTTAACATTGTTGAGTACAACTCCATCAAAAAGATGTTCTCCACCATGTTCCCTTACTTAGGTACAGCCATTAGATACTACTGTGATGAACAGGTGGTGACATTTTCTGCCTCACAAAGAGAGAGGCAGAAAGTCCTGATTAATTTTAAAAAGCACTGGGGCTACCTTCCAGCACTCTTCCTTTTAAACTTCTGACCACTTAAATGTCTGTACAATAAAACTACATTAAAAACAGATAAATAATGACTGTGCCTAAGTGTGTGGTGATGGTATTTCAGCATCTTTACTAAGACTGTTAAAAAAAAAAAAGCCAATAAATCTATCTGATATTGCATGTAAGATTTTGGATATATTCTACACAGATCTCTAGCGTATCACTTTAAGTATCTGTAAGTAGGTCTTAGTTCACAGAAATCCTCATTTCTAGGCAAAGGGGCCCCATCCCAGCAACATGCTAGAAATAAGATTAAAAAGCTCTTGCAAATGTGATGAGGATCAAAAGCATTTTGCACCGAGTTGTTTGCTATCCTTCAAATCCTTCAACTGTCAGTAACCTGTCAGTAACAGAACATGAAGCCAGATCAATCTGTTTACAACATTTGTAATGGAGAAAATAAAAAAGGAAAAAAAAATAAAAATAAAAAAAAAAATCTAAGGAGTTGCCAAGATGCCTTTGGTATTTATATAAGCAGGAAATTAATTTCCTCAAGCACTTATTTTCCGTATTTCCAACGAACCCAAATGACACTTGTTCTGCATTTGCTTTCTACATAAACAATTATTTTCAGTGAAGTACACAGTAGCTTCCCCTTTCCTTTGGAAACTTCAGACTGAGCCATCACAGACTTTTCTGGCACATGCTAGAAACCATTGTTTCAATGAAGGAGGAGCTGACTCACCTTTTCCTTGCTGTGCTTTCATCAGACAGTCTCCTATGAGCTGTATGCACTGATGCTGTAGAACTCTGGCATGACTAAGGACCTGGGAATCTAGTTTCTCTCCTTCTACTTGCTCCCCATTTGCCAGATCTGCACTGTAGAGAGTCAAAGCTGCAAACAACAGCCAGGAATAATTGTGGACATACGGTTGGATGAGTCTCTGTCGGTCACTGATTCGAATCGTCACCATTGGATACACTGTGATGCTGTGAGTGGGCAAGTGACTGAAAGAAAAAGTTGTAATATGAAAAGTTTGAAATGCAGACCCATTCTTGACAACCATTGCAGATAGTGACAATAAATACCTTTACACAGTGCTATGCATAACCCAAATAAATGGGTTGAAATAACAATTTCAAACTGTTGACCTTTAAGAGCTGTAAACTGTCGAACCCTCACCAACTCAAAGTGTCACTTAACAGAACTTGAGTTGTCCCAAGAGATCCTGCTCTATGAATGCAACTTGGAAAGAAATTTGGTGTCACACATGGAAAGTTATATTGCCAAACCACAGCACTGTATTTGCTCCTCCATCCTGTTATCCAGGGTCGCTAACTCTCCCTCTTCAGCTTTCACAACCACGGCCAGAAAATGGTTGCAATTCTGTTGCTTCAGGGCAGGTTTGCAAACTACAGAACTTTTTGTTGAACTGGTCCTACATTTGCTATGTTTCATTCAAGGACATCAATTAGATTTTCTGATGTCAGATGCAAACTGGTAGGAAGTGATATTAGAATGACTGACTGTACTAAGTTGCTAATTATCACTTTTCTGGCAAGGAAAGCGAAAGGAAAAAAATATCACATATTTAATACCTGTCAGAGTATTTCTTAGCAGAATAACATCCATAGCAAAGGTCAAAGTCATCACACACATTGCAGTTCATTCTCCGACCTATGATGACTCCTTGGCAGTGGTCACAGGCATACTCCATGTTAACCATTTCATGGTCATCCTCATGTCCTTCAGGTTTAACTCCACCTATGGAACAAGATGTTAAGAATTCTCTGAAAAGTTTTGTTGATAAAGGATTTCTTAATTTCAAGTTCACATTCAGATTAGGGAAAAAAAAAGCCTAACGTTTCTAAAATGTTCAAAAGAAAAATCTTCCATTTCTCACCATACGTATAATTTAAAGAAACTACTTTCCCTTCAACTACAGAGTTCTAAGAGAGCTTTTATTAAGGGATTCTTACCAAGAAAACAAGTTTTACATAAGTCCATGTCATTGCACTGCAGACAGCGGTAGCGATGCCACGGTGCAATTTCATCACAGCCATCACAGGATATGTCCACATTTAACAAGTCACAGTAACGTGCAACAAACATGTGCATCTAGGGGAATAAGCAGACATGGATTACTTGAGTACTACGTTCTGAGAAAGCGCTTCATAGGCAGAAAGGAGAACACTCCCTCTCCACAAAACAAACAAAAAAGCCAACAGTTCAGATCTCTTCATCATTTCAGACCTCTGAAGGCCTACAAGGAGCCAGGAATCCAACTCATGAAGAACTGATTTAAGCCAGATGCCTTTCTCTCCTTTAATGCTTTTAAAAGCCTCCTACTTTATCCCTTCTGCAAATAAATAAGCAAATCATGAGGTCACCTTCCTCTGCTTCTCTGGGTCAGCTTGAGCGATCTTTTCATACCAGCTCTCAAACATTATGTCCTGGCATTCATCCATCCACTCACAGTTTTGCTTGTAGTCTGCAATTTCATCTTCTTCACTCCATTGACTAAAAGAAATGCAAGCTCAAAATTAGATTTGAATACAACCAGGCTTCCCTCTTACATAATTTGGGGTAGGTTTCATTTGCTTCTTTTAAACCAAAGTGCTACAACTGAAAAAACACACCCAATGTTGTGAGAATTTCACTTCATTGGGTTAACAAACGACTACATAGACACTTCCTCCTTGTCTCTATGACACGTTCTTAAACACATACTGGAAGCATAGTGCAGAAATCAGAAGATTCCACATTTACAAAACTGCTTTTAGCAATGCTGGCAAGTCAGGTGAGAAATTTCCATAGCTTTTTGGCCTTTATGTTTGCTCACAAGACAGATTTTAATGGCTTTTGCACTAGAAATGCTGCAAAAAATTCAAACACTTGAACACTGGCCATGTTTTGCCATACTCAATAGTTAATATTTTTACTACTCCAACAGCCAGTTCAGGAATCTTTCTTGGTAAAAAATGATATAAATAATTAAGACCATGTAAAGGTTCCATTCTTTCTGACTCACCAGATCACACTATCATGAATACTAATGTTTTCCTGTGATGTTGTCATAAGGAGCTGCGGTAACTGAATCTCAACAAAGAAGGAAAGATCACTTGGTTCCCAACTCATATCCAAAAGGTGAAGGAGAGTTGTCTGCACACAGGATAAGGCAGGAAGTAATGACCTAAAACCAAAACAAGACAACAAAACGTGACATCTCTACCCTAAAGTCTGCCACTTTCATGTGATACTGGACAGAGGATTTGGAAGATATTAGCAGGGAAACAGATGCTGTATTCAAAATTTCAAATTCCTCTATGACACTTATTAGAACTGTTGCAATTTATAGCTAAAAGTATTACCAAAACATAAGCTTTAAAGTTTGAGTGTGGCTGAAGATTGTGATATTTCTTGTGGCATCAATCTTACCAACGTATTCCGCGGTAAGTTTGTTATTTCTAGTATTTTATTCCTAAGGCTTCAGGAACACAGAATGCCATAGTAAGCCAAAGTTTTAACAGCAATAAACCTATTATGCTTTCATGCTCAGTATTCATAAAAATATAATTTAGCATTTTTGGCCACAAGTTTATTATTATTATTTATCGCCATTTAGTTTTGTAAGTAAAGCAAAATAAACTGGATTAAGACATTAAACAACAGATGAGAAGGAAAGAGATGAAGGAAAACAGAAAAAAAAGATCTCTCATTACTCAGGTGAGCAACGCGCTGTACCTGTCATTAATGGCACTAAATCCCTTCACAGAGTTTACCAGGAACAAAACAAGGTGATAGTAGGACTCCCGAATCTCCTTGTGCAGCACAGCACCACAGCCTTCCAAGTTTCCAAAGTAGCTAGAAATTGAAGAGGCAGTTCAGTAGTCTAGAATTCATTGTCACATCTTACATAGTGTGATTTGTCCATCTTGAAGAACCGAGCAACACTTTCAGCACTTGCTGCATGTGCATGTGATGCTAACCTTGTTTAAAATGCAGTCTGGCACTTTCAAAGGAAAGTAACAGAACCCTGTACCAGTAACCAGAAAAATAGGCTAGATTACTATTGCTTTACTGGATGAGAAAGAAAACAATTTGATGAGAATTTAAATTAAAGTAATAACCAGACCCTGCAATCATCTTGTTTGCTGTGATCTGGTTAGAAGTGTAAAGCTGTCTATATGTATATTAGTATCCACGGCATATTCAACCACATGATTCCTACTGACTTGAGTGGGCCCAACTGAGTCCCACTTGAAAATAATTATTCATTTTTTTAATGAAATGTGCAAGATAGGCACAGCAGTGTAAAAGCTAATCTTCATGTCCCATTTTAGTCATCCATATGGATAATAAGCAGCAACACTTTACTTGTTTCAGCTTAGATGAAGAACGCTCCAACATATCACATGGCTGAGACTTGTCTAAGAACTACTTACTTTGTGAAATCTTTCTGACAGGCCAGAAGTTCTAAAAGAAAAAGCACACAGGGTGGATGGAAACAGTGGGGCTGTCCGAGTGAATCCAGGCACCGGCGGATTGTCCTGAGCACTTCCAAAATGTTCTGCCCTTGGGATTTTCTCAAAGCAAGAACCTTTAAAACACTGGAGAAGAGCAAAACCAGCAATAGCAAAAAAAAAAAAAAAAAAAAAAAAGAGGATTTCAAAACTTGCTTCAGGTAAGACAATAAGTAAATAAATCAATAAAGGTGCAAGAAATTAGTATCTATATTTTCCATTCGATTTCAGCAGCCTTATAGTACAGTAGTGATTTATAACAGAGGTAATAATACTTCTAATATCAGTAGGAGTGAGTTATAAAACTTCAAATGGAATCCAGCACTTCTTGCATCAGTGCAAGTTGAGAGACCACAATGGACCCTGGAAGTCTCTTTCAATTTACACTCTCAGAATGCTGGGTAATGTACTGAAAGATGCAACTTATGATATATCAATAAATAACAAATTCTATCTTCCATATTTGTAGATAGGAAGCAAAACCCCCAAGAAACATTTCAGGAAGAAAGGTAAGAGATGGCCACGTAATTGTTCTTCACATTCTAAAAATTCTGCATGACAGAAATGAACCAAAGGAAATCATGCTCTCTACAAACGTGAACATGGCTGGGGACAACTGAGGTTTGATACATAAATCTGAGAACAATTTAGGTACAACCTTCTTTTCTTTTATTTTGTCTTGCAGCTAAATTATGTTTTATTCTATCTGAAGAGTGTGAAGACAAATTTTGGCATTTTATAATTGACAGCATTTACAATCTGCTCACCTTTCATGGGAAAATGATTGATCCTTAATAAAATCCAAAATGTTTTTCAATATAGGATATTTCTCCTTCAGAGTAGGCACAGCTCTTGGCTCCTCCATTGATCTAAAAGACAGCAGCCTTAGTCTTCCACGACTGAACTGCGATTTTCGTGTGGGAGTGGAAGGAGGTGATGATACATCATCTTGCTGTGAAGCTGTATTTTCAGAAGGCTTACTATGAAATGCAGATGCCTCTTCTGTTTGGAGAGGGTCAGGAATTTGTTTAATCTTAGTATCAGATTGTGTTGTTTGCTCCCTCTCTACTGAAACAGAACGAGTTACTCCATTGGAAGACGATGAGTGTGCAGCCTGGAAGTCCGATTCTACAACAGAACTTTTCCTTTGGTTTTTATCAGTGACATGATGGTGAACGTTACCACCGTCCTGGGATTCCAAATTGTCTGAAGTTGAACCTTTCGTCTTTGCTCTCACAGGCAAAAAATTCAGTAACAAAAGGCTCTTCTGCATACAAAGCTTTGCTGCAGGATAAAAAAAAAAGAGTGTTGAAGTAATGGCAACAGAACACCAAACTTGCTATCTTTTTTAAGGAGGAAGTAATTTATCTTGCTTCTTCCCAGTGAAGAGAGACAGAAAATGCTGTTTTAGTATATAGATCATGATGCTACCAGTTATGTAATTCCAGATCTCCACATGCTAACTATACAAGCATACAGCAGTCAATATGAACATGTTTTATTCTAATAACAATCAGCTGTTACTGTAATGGCAGTTAATGTAACGAGTTTCTACAAAAGCAGATAACTACAGTTCAGAACCAGGTGACCTAAGCGATGAGGCACTCCCAGTACAATTTTCTATTTTCTAAAAAGAAGAAAAGCAAAGCAAAACACAATCTCAACTCAAATAGTTTACGCTAATTTATCTCCTAAATAATTAAAAAGTAACCCAAGTCTCTAGCTTACCTCTTACTGAAAATGTAATTACTAAGATTTACAAGGTAATGCTTTACTAAACCACCTGGAACGCTCATGCACTCAGAAGGCACCACTTACCAAGAGTTTCTGGGTTCACCTCACTTGCTTCTGTGCTCTGCTTCTCCTCAGTATCACTCCCCCTACCCATCAGGGATTTCTGTTTCATTTCCAACTGTAGACAGGACGTTAAAATAGTTAAAACGTGACTCTCCCTACATATCTATACAGCAAGGCACTAAGAAGCTTGCACTGCATTAAAGGAATTTACTCTCAGGAGCAGATGACTTTATTTATTATTCTCTATTACAGAACAAAGCAGTCTAAAAGAGCAGTACCTTAGCTCAGAGCAGGTAATGCAGCCTTGTACCAAGTTGCTCATTTGGTAAGCTGCAACCATTCCCTGCCACATGACAGGGTGTGCATCCTCTGCCCTATAAGACAAAGGCTTCTCCAGCACCCCTACCTCTCAGGAAAATACGTACAATTAGGATGAGATAAGATTTCTAAAAGCACTGGGTCATTTAACTGAGAGCACTGACATTGTCACTGCAGCCTCTACACAGAATGCAAATGGAATGCAAACATCACCTGTCAGGCAACAAGTACAGTGCTGTTACCCATACTGACACACACCTGTACTCACTGCATCTGCAGTGTACATTCATGCTGTAGGGAATCCTACAGGACAGAAAGACCAGAAGTGACCAGAACGGTTAAACTGGCCAGCTCAAGGCTGAAAGGCTGATAAAAGCAACAGAAAAGTGGGCCACAGACTTAAATTAGCTGTTCTCAAAGGCCACACAGCTGTTAACATTTAAAATCTCCTGCAGACTACTGAAATCCAAGTAAAGTTTGGCTCTCTGCAGACGCAGGTGATGATGCAGACACTTCTCACCAGGTTGTGAGCTGCTGACATGGGCTCTTGACGTGAGCCTTATGTTTTAGAGGAACACTATGTGCAAAGAACATATTTTGAACTGCAGCCAGTTACTTGCTTGTCAAAGATGCAATTATTTCCTTTTCTGTAAGGGCTGTAGAATGGTGAAAAATAACGTTTAAGACATTTATTTCTATGCTAGACCTCCAAAGATCTTTCGCTGCTATGGAAGAACCTTCCTAACTACCAACACACAAACATGCTGAAACATAACAAAGATAACTGATTTTGAGTGCAATTCAATCCTAAACATTCATGATCAAACATCTGGAACTGAGAGAGGGAGAGGAATGTAAGAATGCATTTAAATATTTAAGTTCAAAGCTTAGGAAAGACACTATGTTCTTCCTAAGTGAAAATATTTGACCTAGAATCTAATAGAAAACATGGCTCCACACAGCTCCATAACAGTGCACTGCAATATGTTTAGGTAAACAACATTAATAGATATCCTCCTGAGCGATCTTACCATCCATATTCTAATTGAATCAGCCAGGGAATATACTTGTGCAAACTCATCACTCAAAGGCACCTTGCCTCCACTGTTGACTGGAAATGAGAGAAAGAAGAGTCCTTTTTATTTACAGCTCCCTTCTTACATAACTTGACTACTTAACTAAAAAGTTATGCTAGAGCCTTTGTCTCTTAGTCAATATTTGGAATGATGCCTGTAAGAGAAATAACAAATAAAATCTGCCAACTTTCCTGCACCTTGAATACATTAGCTGCACCTTGACAGAGCTATTTGCAAAGTTAAATTACAAATTTCTTTCTCATCTCTCCCAAAATTGGTGCCTGCATTCATGGAAAATAAAAACCTCACCCTATAATATATGCAAATATTACTAAGGCAAGCTAATAGGAGAATGATCAAAACTGCGTGGTATTAACTTAATCAAATACATCTGCAGAGCTTAATCTTCTTTCTCTCTTTTTTTTAAATGCATTTCTGGAATAGACTTTCAAGATCAGCTTACAAAAATTAAACATGACAAAATAGTTTCCATCAAAACTATCCTGATAACGACTATGGAGAAAGATGATCCTGCTAAGGCTCTCCTTTCTCTCACTGATCAACTTCTGCTTTTTTTTTTCCTCTTCTTTACATGTCCATAATTGACATGGCCCACGTCAGCCTGAGTGCAGAAGCTGGTCTGCCCTAGCACGACTGAGACAGATGAACCCCTTAACAGTAGGACAGATGTCTTACCCACTCATTAAAATACTCCTGAGTTACCACAGTTTTCAGTCTTACTCAGACAATTACATCAAATGTCAGACAGACAGAATGACTGAAGGCAGTAACCCCTTTAGTCATTGAGTCAGTCCTTACGTCAATCATTTTTACACAACTTCAAAGCTCACAAAGGAATACATTTAGCCTCAAGGCTGCGACAGGAGTTGAAGGTGCTTAGCTTCTCCTACAATGAAAGCCTTCAAAACCAAGAACCACCTTATTATCCAATACTTTAAATATATCAGTGAGCTTGATGGAAATATGGAGTAAATTAAGAAGTTGTTCATTTTAGCTACTAAAATATAAAAATTGTATAAAGTACTTTATTACAAGTTACAAGCAATATATTTCCCTTTATTTTGAATAAGTAAATGGATGTGTTTTGAAGATCAAAGTCAATTTCCAGAGCTTGACATTTTGGGAGGCAATTCACACCTCCCCAACAACCAAGACTTAAAAATCTGTGCAAATTGATGCTAGCTTTTCAGAAATTGCACCAGTATATAAAAAATGATTTAAGAACTGCTAATCACTGGGGGCCACACAGAGGAAATTAATACTCTCTTGATGTACTTTTATAATAAGGCTTCATCAGTACTTTTGAATGGCTATTAATATTTGGACAGAGTTCTGAAGACAAAAGCATATATTAATAAAGCACACACTCTAGAGATAAGGCTTACCTAGTCTGCCTAAAGGGTGACTTCTTTGTGTAGGAGAAAACATCTTTCTAGAAGTCATCACACTAAACTCCTCTTTTTAAAGTTTATAACCTGAACTATAAGACAGCCCCTCACAAACATAAGGCCTTCATTATTAAGATAGTCTAATGTTAGAGTTACCATATTTCTGAAGCTTCTCATATAAAGCTGGAGTGAGATACACTAAAGCAGCAAACGTTGAGTTCACAGCTCGATCAACAGTAGAACCAGCAACGGTATCTGTTTTTGGAGTCTGTTTTCTGCATGTCTGTAAAAGTCCCTTGAAAAGTTCAGATTTTTGCCCACTGAAATCCTGGGCAGGATCTGATTTGGCAAAGTCGATCAGAAAGTTACGGCACTCATCCTGGTGAGAGCTCCTAGCCTGAAAGGAACGTCAGAAAACATCTACTTTAATATGGAGTGAAAAATTGTTCTGGACTGTTTCTACAGTAGGCCAATTTGCACTATAAGACTGCAAGTTGGAAAACAATAAAAGGGCACAGAACAACAGTTTCTCTCTTTGAAATTGAAAACATCTGATGCAGATGGTCACAACTGCAGCACAACAGCACAAACAGCACATGCATTCTTGTTTCAGTTTAGATGAAGTTGCATGATAAAGATTTGAAGCCAATAGAACACAAGCAGTGACCTAAGTACCTCTTTTTTATCTTGGTGTCCTCTGCTGGTTTCACTGGCTCCTGGCTCTGCCTCAGGACACATCTGATGCCTGAAGACAGGCTTCCACAATGGAGAATTAAGAACTGATGTTACTTTCAAAGGGGGCAAATCTGCTTCACTACCTAGCTCTGCAAGAAATTCAGAACAGACACTTCAGTTACTAAGCAGCTGTGTTCATTTACATTATTTTCATTAGTTCATAAAAGTTAAACGTTCACAGGATTAAAAAAAATAAATCAAATGACTGAACAAGTAATTGAACAACATTCTCCAACTTTCATTTCTCTAATATGGTGCAGAAAATAGATGTACTCTTTCTGCAATGACAGCACCAGTATCTCACATTATGAACGAACTTTCACTTGAACATTTTTGCTTTACTTACAAGCACAGAAATCCATCAATTTCCAAGATACTTTAAGAGGTTTTTTTCTTCTCCTATGAATACATGTAATAATTTGCTTGTTGAAAGCATGCTCGTATTACAAAGGAGTAAACGAGTCCATGGTAAGAACAAATCAATTAGTTCCCTAAGTTCACAGGTAAGCACACGCCTGACTTTCCAAGTAAAGGCTCCTTGATTGCAGCAGAACATTTTAACCACATTTCATTTCTTCCAAATGGTAAAATAATTCAGATTTTGGAAGCTAACTAAAAATGGTCTGGTTTTAAAACGAAAGAACAAACAACTACATCTATTTTTACTTATGGCATCCATCTCACATCTTGTTATCTTAGAATCATAGAAGCATTTGGATTGGAAAAGACCACTAAGATTACAAAGCCCAACCCCAACCTACCCTCACCATAGCGCTCAACACATCCCTTGGTGCCACATCTCCACATTTCTTGAACATCTCCAGGGATGGTGACCCCACCACCTCCCTGGATAGCTGTGCTATGAATACATGAATACTCTGAAAAGAAATTCTTCCCAGTATCCAACCTGAACCTCTCCTGGTGGTTTGAGGCCATCACCTCTCATCCTATCAGAGTCACAGGAAGCAACCCCACATCACCACAACCTCCTTTCAGGCAGCTGTAGAGAGCAGTAAGGCCTCCCCTGAGCCTTCTCCAGACTGAATAATCCCCATTCCCTCAGCCACTCCCCATCAGACTTGTGATCCAGACCCCTCTCAGCTCCACTGCCCTTCTCTGGGCACACTCCAATATCTTTCTTGTAGCAAAGGGCCCAAAACAGTACTCGAGGCACATGCCAGCACCCAAACCAGTCAGTGGCCCAAACGCTAGGCACACTCTATTTCTGGAGTTAGCCAACCTCAGTTTGTGAATTCAAATTTAAATCAACCCCAGATGTTCACATCTAAGATTTTAAATCACTGAAGTTTCTCTTCTATGCTGTTTTTTTTTTCCCACCCCCAGTTTTCTGGCTCCATCTTACCTCCACCAACGCCTTGAATCGCAGCGCTAGGAAACAACTGCAAAAGGAAAGGTACCACGTGGCACCACGAGCTCAGGAGCGATGGTGTGCACTCACCTCGTAGAGATTTCAGGGCCATGCTTCGGGAAGCCAAGCGCCCCATCAGCCGGCACACTAGAAGCTGTAAATCCAAGCCCCAAGAAACGGCGACATCGGGGAGGCCGTAAGCAGTGACGGTGAACTTGTAGCCCCACTCATTATTACTGCTGTCAGAGTGAAAGAGAAACTGCAGCCGTGGGCCAGCCTTAAAGGTCACTTTCTACAGAGCAACAAAACAGTCATTTTGCCAAATGTACATATGACAGGAAGACGTATCAGGGTAATGAATTTCCTTCAGCAACTGCGGTTTTTCAATATTGTTTTCTGCATAATGGATTTAATTTCCCCACCACATGAATGAGAAACCCATAGTATAAGCCAGCAATGTTTCCTAATCAATATCTTACTATGACATTTTATAGATGATCAAGCTTTTGAAGTTGATGCCATAAAACAACAATGCAGAAGCATCCCACTTGAGCAGGTGTCATCAGAGAAAGGGAGTAGCCACAGGAAGCATCAAGCTCATCTCATGATGCTAAAAATGGCAAGGGCAGAGTGCCAAAGGACAAATTTTACCCACATAGTTTATTGCAATTAAATCTGATTATTATTTTCAATTATGATGAATTGCTCCTTTGATTACAGGAAGAAACCAGGATTCTTTACTTATTCGCCCCTTTACTTGCATCATTACAGAATTTCTTCCCCCATCCTTGATTGGGACTAATCACCCAAGCAGACATGATTTTAGACAGCAGCTTTTCCATTGGAATCACAAGATTTCCAAAGATCTGATCTATCATTTGGTTCAGAATTTTAAAGGTGCTCACCTTGGGCCACTTCTCAGTGCCAACCTTTGTATCGTAACGAGTTTTTGCACCCCTGGCGTCAGTAAACTCCAGGTAATCATACCTGTGAAAATTACAATTGGTTACTTCCAAATTTACTTTGTAAATTCTTGGGGAAAACATTTCTTTTTGGATTTTCACTAGTCCATCACCTCCGTGTCCAAGTACCCCACCACATGTTACAGAAGTACAGTTCCAGTTCCATTGCTTATGTGACTGCTAGGGAATTTATTTCATGCTTTAGTGCAACAGTTTCAGCAAACACAGACTTGCTCTCCTGTAGAACTTTCCCAACCTTTCAGAATCGGTAATGGGTACCAATTTGAACACCTGGCATACGTCTTAAGACAACAGCAACCTGGTATGTTACAAACAAAAATATAAAGAAAAAACACAGCAGTTTTGCCTAAAGATGGTGAAATAAATGCCACAATTAGAAACTATAAGTTGTAGTGGGCAATGCAACACTGCAAGATCAATCAAAGCAAGCAAGATTCAAAGTCATACAAACAGCTTGCCTGCTCAATTGTGTGGAGAGGTGCCTTTCAGCACAAGACTAAGACATTCAGAATAACACCCTGTATGGTAAGCAGGACAAAGAAGAAATTGAAATGGCATTCTTGGAGCGAGAGAAGTATTCCCTGCACAGTGGAGCATGACTTCATCCTCTGCAAATGGATGTTGGAATCTTCATGTAGCTATTAGAATTCAGCACTGCACAAGATTAAATTACCTCCTTTCAGTTTCACATTTTTCATCAAATTCCACCTCAAAGTAAGTTGCCCCATGGCACAGGAAGACTGAGACCTCATGGCAATTATTTTCATAGTTATGAGGAGATTCCACGGTCCACGTTCGCAAGACGACGGGCTGTTCTTGCTGCCAGCTTTCAATTTCCATCTGTGTAATGAAAATGTAAAGCATTACAAAAAGAAAATCACACTAGATTGTGTCTATTCATTCAAGTTACAAGACGTACACACAACTTCCATATCAGAAGAGGTATTTCCAGTTCTTCATATATCATTGGACATTTCATTACCTGTAAATGTTTTCCATGCCCTTTCAAAATTCTCAACAACAGACCTGAGTTGCCTTTGCCTTTCTTGCAATTTTCCTTTTGTTTCGCTGTATTTACTTGTTTGGTTTATTTTGTATTTTGTACAGCACTGCATAATTGTGGTACAATTAAACAGCATCTATGCACACATACTTGAAAATAAGCATTAAAAAAGGTCACTTTTAGAACATCAGAAGAACTGACAAGAGTTGCAATCAAGCAAAATGTTCAAATGCATTAACAAAATTTGGAAGAAGTAAATGCTCACATGTTGGAACTGTATCTTTAGTTACCTTATGAGGCTCACTACAAAGCTTTTTCAGTGGTTCTACCAAAGTGCTGAATTCCTGTAGCAGAGTACAATATGGAATGTCTAAAGTGCAAAAATCCAACAGGAAGATGACCTAAAGGAAAACAGAGCTGTCATTAAAACACACGTAACAGTAGCCACACTACCCAGATATAGCACAAAACTCCAATATTCACTTACCAGCTGACGAGTTGCCATAGCAAACACAGAATTGCTTATTTTTTCTACTATTGTTTTGCCACTATACTGGGATAAAAGTGACTGCAAAATCATTCTGATATTTGTCAGGAACTGGCCCACATCTAGAGAGCAGAAATAAAAAAGAAGCACAAATAACATAAACAAGAAGCGATCTCACATAACCTTCCAGACATCACATTTCCATTGGCCCAGTTAATTATTCCACACTGTAATGCATTAGAATAAAGACACTTTTGAGATATGCTGTAGTAGAACATCTCTAAGTAATTCCTTTCTTCGAGCTATCACAAACATCTAGGAAAATATAGACTACAACAATGGAGTTTATAAAAATAGGGACACATCAAAAAGGGACATACAAAAAAGCCAAAGTGTTCAAATGAATGTCTGTAAAAGATTTTTTTTTTTTTTCCCCCCTTTCTTTCAACAGTTTAGTCTCCAAACACACTGGAGTGTTTTCTGAAGATTCTCCCCACATAATTTTATCAGTACATCTAAAATTCTTCTTTATATCACAGGCATATCACCATATCATACTGCCTAAAACTCCTTCCATGAGAGATTTCAGGCAACTGCTGAAATTTGGTGAACCCATCCTATGCTATTTGTTAAATCACATTGAAAAGTCCTGTGTTATGCCACCTTTAACTCTGTATTCAACCCCATCACTTACAGTTTTTCAGTATTTCTATGGCAAGATCCTTGGCTGAGCTATCGCTCCCCTTCAGCTGCAGGTAGCACCATGAAAGGAGGCTGCCCTGAACAGACCAGAACAGGGAAGACAGGACTGTGCCACTCTCCTGCTGCGCAACATCCAGCATCATCATTTCACACTGAAAAGTAGCAGAACAAAAGGGTATCTCTTCTGCTGCAGAATGACACACTGTGTACTAAGTTAACCATGACTGAGATTATCAGCCCACTCTTCCCAAATAAACGACTAAAGCAACTGACAAATAGCATCTATTATCACAAAGCCGTGTAACTCCATGAAGCAAGTAATGTATTTTGTTTTGATAAGTCACAATTTTAAGTAGAAGCAGCTACACATGAATCACTCTATGTTCTCAGCAGACTTTTTCTGCATATGTAAATTTACACCTCCATTTACACCTCCCCTGAATGCATGACCAATTCTAACCTCACAACATGAGGTGATTATTTATGTTTCCTAGCACTCATAGGATGACATGTATTCTCTTAAATGATACCAAAAGCCCACCCTTCCCTAATTCATTACTTACCTTCCTATTATGAAATACTAATGCTGAAAGGAAAACATTTCAGTTGGAAGACCTAACCCTGCACATCTCAGTAGACATTAACAGCTTTATCCAGAAGCATGAGAAAACTAGCTGCTTTAAGAACACATCTTCTGCATGCAGCTTGAGGACGAACGCAGAAAGAAATCCCAGCAAAGAAGTAGGAGCAGTGCAAAAGCACTTACCTCCCTTGCTGCCACCAGTAGAAGGGTATCCATGACTGACAGCACTTCACTTATGTCAAAATTTGCAGAAACTCCCTTCTCTGGTAATAATAAGAGTCCACCTGGGTCTTGATCACTACAAAACAAAGACCTTCTTACTAACAACAAAGGAGGAAGTGAGGAAGATTAACCTGTAGAGATCCTACTGCACCACAACTTTAAAATAAAAAGAAGGTTCTCCTGGAAAAGGTTCTCACAAATCCAAATTGATCAAACCATCACTACAAAGACCCCAAACAGATCCTTAAAAATAAATAAGTAGGTGATAGGCTAGCAAAATCCCACCAACAGCATGCTGTGATTTCAGCATCAACAGTTATCTTGGATATTTTACATTTTGTTTTGTATTGTTAATAAATCCCTTAACTGCAGTACTCTCCTTTCTAAAGCAAAGTCAGCTAATTGTTTCAAATAATTATTTTCAGTGGAATTACATTTATAACAAGGATCAAATATGATTTTATTAACAGGTATCAGACAATTCCTTTCAGTTTCAAGACCTCTTACCTGAAGTGGGTGCACAAGGATCTGAAGGCAAGATGTACAGATTGCTTATGCTCTTGCTCTGTGATGTTTTTCTAGAAGAAAAAGATTTATTTGCATGATGTGCACCATACCCCTCCTCTATGAGGAAGCATTATCATTTCTGTACTTCACTATTCATTTTTGGCAGCACAAAAGCAGTATGGTTACAAGGGGGAGGGTGGTAAAAAGAGGCAAAGGAACAATTGTTTTTAGTTTAATGGGACAAAGCATATATGTAATATTTGGCAACAAGAACTCGGATTGCTGCTTTCTGCATAAAGAAAACAGGCAGTAAACAATTTATTTCTCATTTAATAGCTTACCATCATGGCAAAGAGCTGGTTTCTCCTGGTTTGTCTGTCTGGGAAAAAGATTGCTGCTCCGCTGAGTAAGGTGTTCTTAACCTCCTGCTTCAGCATTTTCACTGGCATGAAGTTAGTGTCCTCCATATCCACCACTGCTCATACAAAAAGGACAGAAAATGGTAAGCTTAAGTTAGTATTTCATTAAACACATTTAATCCAATTGTGTCTTCAATGCTCTGCACAACTTCAAGCCTTTGCAATCTCATATTACACTCATTAAAAATGGGGGAAAACATTTTGACTTCCATCAAGAATAGTTTCTCAAAGGAGATATTTACTTGTTGAATAAATTAATTCTAGGAACATTAAGGCTTGACAACCATCAAGCTAATAAAGCATTCGAGATGTGACAGATTCTGTGTCAACTTGTTTCTCTACTTTGCTTTTCAGGAGACTGTCAGCTAATTAGCAAAAACTTTACTTATGTAAAGAGGGTTCAAGCCTGTTTCCAATGAAATCTAATGTCTGGTTGCCATTCTTTTCACTGGCTCCAGACTCTTTCATGTTTATGTAAATGTTACAGGCTCCTTCTAAGAACATTTATATATGCTTATACACATTTATTTATATATGAAATATCTGAATTAAATGAACTTCAGTATCATCACAGCTAAAGTATCATGCTTCCTCCTGGTTCAAGGAGGTGGCAGGTTCAGTAGAAGTTTTCTATTGCAGCTTCTTCCAGGCCTTATGTTATCAAAAAAATCTATAAAGGCACTTCAGAGGATCAAGGAAAATTTAATTTTGGTAGACTAATTAATACACACTTACCTGAAGGGGAAAAAAAAAAAAGGAATGAAAAAAAGGAGCTGCTTAGTCTTTAGAAATACACGTATTTTCCCAAATTCTAACTATTTCAACACACTTGTAAGCCAGAAGAGCCAGAAGAGTTAACATAGTCAGTGTAAATTACCTTCACACAGGTGTCTATAAAGATCTTCTGCAGCTTTTGTGTGACCAGGTGTTTTGCTCTGAAGAGTTTCTTGAGGTTTAGAAGTTTTATTGTCTCCAGTGAGCACAGAGAAAGAGCTCTGGAGCAGCTGCAATAGCAGTGTCTGAGCAAAGATGCACTCTTCCCTTGGGCTGTAATAAAACAAAAAACAAACAGAAGCAAAAACAAGAAAAGGAGAAGTTCTTTTTATAGAAAATAAATCATGCTATCATCTCAGATAGATGTATGACAGCATAGCCAAAAAAAGTACAGCTATCAGCTAAATTTATCAACACCTCAATCTTCTCTGCAACTTTATAGATAAAAACACATATGGCAGAAGAAAGATGACGTTATTTATGGAAATGATTTACTTGAGGGGAATAAAGTAATAGATTAAGTGTATTTAATTACACACATACACAGTGCTCTGTCCCACAACACAGATGCAACTTACTTTTGGTGAAGTTTATTGTAAAAATTCCAGAACAGCTGTAAATCTAGATCTGTGAAATCTAAATATGACTTGCATTTCAATCCACTCTCCTTCTGTTGAACCTTAAAAAGACAAAGAAAATGCAGAATTTTAACTCCATACAGAACACATTTACAAGAAGCAGATTTCCAACTACTGGTGTTACCACAGTCTAGTTTGCTCTACTTTTGCATCTATCATGAGTTCCATTCTAAGTTTTCTCTCACATTCTGAGCTTTTCTGATAATTTTGGCTAAAACCTTCCCCTTCACAGAGCTACGAATGGAGAATCTTTCCTCTTCCTTTGTCTTGTATGCCATCCCTGTCTTGCCATATTCAACGAGAATCCGTGTCTCTTTCTAATTTGACTGAAATTAAGTAACAGACAAAACGCCCAAAGTTCTGAATCTGAGCTGAAAAGGCACTGAATCAAGCACTGCATGAACAGAGCATTATTTTGACTTGTGTCCTTGACAGAGGACACATCATGGTGACTAAATCAGTGCATACCAGCCACGCCTATGAACTTTGTATGTCTCACCTCAGAGACTGACAGAATTACTTCCACAGAAGAAGACATAATTTATGCAACTTACCTAGCTACCTCTGCATGCCTTTTCCATATCTGCTTCACAAACAGTTACACTCTAATAAACACTGCAGCATCCTTCTCCTCCATCTATTTTAGCTAGCATTGCTATTTCCAAATTGGTTCTCAAAGATCTTTTTTAATCCTCTTCAGGGTCAAAGCAAGTACATTACCAGTCAACTTCAGCAAACACAATGTAATGTCTTTTTCTTGAGAACCTTTTTTTTCTTCCAAAGCATGGTTCTAATAATTATTATGCTTCCATCTATTCATTATTGCTGTTAGCATAGCCTTATTACTTTCAGCAAGGAAAATACATGCTTAACACAGCAAAAAAGCAAAAATACCAGGTCCTGTGCAAGCTGCTGGATGAAATGAAGTGTCTTCAGGAGAAGAGTCGTGCCACAAACTGTCTCATCATCTGTCTTCCTGCACTGCAAGCAGTGCATACTCCTGCTGGGCTCCTCTCGCATAGGCCGGAGATACCCAAGAACATTCAGGCCCTGCACTCCCAGCCGTTCTGCTGTGTCTTGTCTCGTGCACAGGAACTTAATCATTAAGTACTAGAAGGATGTAAAACACAGCACAAAGTTTGGTTTCAAAAGTTAAGATAAAACTTGGCTTTTACAAGGCATCCTATATGAGAAGACTGTGGGTCAGGAGAAAGGCAAGCCTTGCTCCCTGCCAGCCATCCTCCAAATTAAAAATAATGAGCTTGGGATTCAGGCTAAGCTTGGAATCCCAACAAGTCACAGTGATGGTTCTGTGACGTCTGCATTCATCTACAAAGTTGCTTAATTCATTATTCGATGTTAAGGTGCAAAATATTTTAACTGAGTATCTAGTCAACCAAATGTATATCTGTGTCCATAAATGAACATACAGTAATTATACATTTTAACAAATGCAAGTAGAATTAAATATAAAATAGGTTACTAAAGATACTAAAATAAAGCCATAATCACATTATTGTTCCAAAAACTCACTCATCATAAAACTACTTACCTGTGCATTATCACAATTTTGCATTAACTTAAATCCTGAAGCACCATTTAGCTACAGCTATATAGGAGTGCATACCAAGAAAAATAATAACTCAGAGAATAAAAGTCAAACCATCCTTTCAGCAAGAAGCCGTTTGGCTTTTACTCCCACTCAGAAGAGCTCATCTTGCACAAACAATCATTATGTTTAATTCACACACATAACAACAGAGCTCAGAAAAGAACTTCTGCTCACTGTGGGCAACCCATTTTATATGATGGACTCTCATGGTTTCTTACTTGGGCAACTCTGCATTGCTGCATTCTGACATCCACTTCATCCCACTCTTCTTCCACTTCAAACCACCCAATGGGATCATCATCTCCCAACTCATCGGAGGAACAACTACTCCTGTAAACAGAAGAACAGAACAAATTTTGTGAAGATGAAAGAAACTGCAAAGTTGTAGATATGCCACTAAAATATTGTTAGCATGTTACGGCTGCAAAGGGGAAACAAACAGAAACCTTCTCACCTAAAGAAATCTAAACAGGTTTTTAAATCAAGTGGTTGAAATCAACAGCTACGTATGTGTTTCCTCAAACACATCAAATTGAGGCTCATTAAGACCACAGAACAACATATCATTATTAAGTCATTTGGAGCAATTCTCAATAGCTCAAGTGCCATTGCAACAAGATCTGATACAACACTTCTTTTCAACTGACCAGAAAAAGTGCCCCGTACCTGTTTTTCAAGAACTGCTTGAACTCCTTCAGCTTCCATTTGTCATAGCTTTCAAATCTTCTGAAGTGTTCCTCTGCATGGAACTTTTCTGAAGCACTGTTGTAAGCAAACACCAGCCCACATTGTGCCCCAATGGCACCTCTTCGGACCTAAGGAGCACATCCAGAGCAACGTAGAAAGAAAACCTTGTGATAAAGTAAGGCATTGTTTTCACAGGAAGATAATAAGCATTACAGAAAGCAACTAAATACTGACAAATCTGAGCTCCAGAATCAACTTCTCAACCTAAAGAAAAAAACATGTTTTAGGAAAGCCTTGTGGAAGTTCTTGTAACCCAGGGCTCATGTATGTGCATGGTTAATGTTTGCTACAGTTACCATTCTAAAAATGATAACTACCATATTATGTCTCGTTCTTGTATACATAAAAAAAGATTGTATTCCACTGACAAAATTTAGTCCCTTGTCCAACTCGTTAGAAGTTGCTTGCCAGAAGTCCATTCCTGGTTAATTCTCTTGGACATTGAAATATGCATCTGTGTTCCAGCAATTAAATTATTCATTTGACTTAAATAAAATCAGCTGCAGAAATCTTGCTGAAGTTTTCTTCTGGTCATGAGATTTAATCACAAGACCCTGCTTTTAAATCAGATAAAATCACCCCTAGTGCTCAAACTGCACTGATGTCTCTGAAAAGATCTTGAAAAACCCCAGTTACTGTGAACTCACAAGCTGTATCTTGAAACTTCCAATTCAGAGTTGAAGAATTATTTTAAATATTGGGAATATGATCTAACAAATTCGTACTCTGCACCTAAAACTCACTGGCTTGAGTACAGTACAAGATACAGACAAAAGCAATATGAAATGCATATCTTGACTACATGCTTGTGGCACCCTGAAATAACTTCAGATCTCTGTTTCCTTCAGCTCCTCATGACTCATGCAAACGTAAAACTCCAAAATACAATGAATTCCACATTTCAGTTAATACAAAAAAAAAACCCACAAAAAAACAACAACAACAAAACAACATAATTCAACCCTCTCGTTAGGGAAAAATAGAAAGACTTGTACCTTTATTCTAATTTGTGTCACTTGAAATGAAGATTCAGTTCCAGTAGAAAGAATGATACTTGCTCTGGTCTTCCCTGTTTCAGTAAGAAAACCTAAAGGAGCAACGAGAACAGAATGAGGCTGGAAGGATTGCTAGGGGAAAATGTTGGAAAGAGAATCCTGAGATGGGGTACTAGAAGAGGGGGAACACACAATATGGTAGCAAAATGCTGTAGCTCATTTTGAAATGTTTCCAAATAAAAAGAGTAGAAGACTGTATCCCCCCCAGAGTACACACAGGTCTCTCCAGCACTGTCACTCCTGGGAATGCACTACCTACAGCAATTTCAAGAGTGTTTTCCCATTAAAGGTTATTAGTAGCTCCCCAGTATTGTTTTGGCTTGTGGTTCAGCACACTGATAAACTCACTGTTCCTCAAACCGATCAACAAAACATCAGAAGAGAGTCCACAATACAACTAAAGAAAATAAACTCAAACCACATCCATGAGTATACAAAGGGGTAAAGAGTATTTAGAATTCTCCTGATTTGCTGTCATAGCAGCTTTCATTTACAAATAACACCACACAAGACAGTATGCAGAAAGGTTGTGTGGCATTTCAGTTCAAAAGGAGATTGTAAAACACAAATCTTTCTCTCCAGTGTGTCCAGTACATAAGAACATCCTATAAAATATACTTCGAAGGAGAATTAATAGGTATGAGCAGTCAGTAAGCATCAGTGATTTGTTCCAAAGCTCTCCATCAATATTTGAGAAACCAGCAGTGAATGATTTATGACTTCAAGCCACAAAATGGGCCCTGGTGTCAATTTGTTGCGACTGCTTATTGCTTCTTCCATACAGTATCAATAATTCTCCCCAAAATGACATCCTTTTTGTTACTGTTGTTTTAGAACAAAGTGGATCCTGAGATACCTTGCAGAAAAACAGATTTACATATCAAGGGTTTTTTTTGTTTGTTCTTGAAAACATCTTCTGTATCACAAAACTACTGAATAGTGCCAAATACACATCACACCACTTGTTAACAGCCTGTATGCCTGGTTTAAGTTCTGGATTTTAAGTGCAGGCTCTTACCATCCCCAGTCCACGGCTCTACAAGGAGGTTTTCAGGCCCTGATTTATCTTCTTTCCCCTTTACATCACACGCTTGCAAAGTTAGTCGTAATGGCTTTCCTAAACAAGAAAAACATCAGGTTTAACAGCATGAGAAAATATAAAGATGTTTTAAGCTCTTCACACAAAAATAAATAAAAAAGTTACAGTGCTCTCAGCTTCCATGATCTCACATAAAAAAAAAGAAAAAAGGGGAGGGGAAGGGGCAAAGAAACTAGAGTGTAAGAGGTTATGTTAGATGAACATAGCTAAGGCCTTCAGATACATACAGGAGAATGAGAATCATCACAGCTCTTTTTCCCTCAGTTGTCTGCACTGCACTATGCAGGAAACACCACTCGTCTTGCAAAAAGCAGTAATTGCTCCAGGAAATACAAAGTGGTTTTCCAACCTTTTGAAAGCAAATACTGACAGGATAGTTATAACTAATCTACTTTTTGGCACAAGCCAAGAAGCTCTGACAAAACATATTAAAGGCTAACAAAAAGAAAATTTCTTTATGAGATAATAATGATAATCTCAGGAGCTGGCACCTGAAAGAAGACATTCATCAAGCAAGTGCAGTCAGTACTGCAAGATTTCTCTGCCTTTTGCCAGAGCATGCATGGCTCCATATTTATGACAAATATTCAGACTAACTTATAAAAGCAAAAATAAAAGAACTTTAAATCTGTGTTAATTTTATCATGCCTAAAACATCTTACCCTGTATATATGCATGTGTTTGCAAGAGAGGTAACACGCTGAGTCTAAACACAAAAATAAGTGTGCTAGTGGAAGAATAAAAGGAAAATGACATCTGCTGATTTAATACTATATAAACACTAACATCACCTCGGCAAAGGGGTCACACAGTTCATGTTCCCTCTCCAAGATGATGCCAACTGGTTCAGCTCTTAGATTACAGCAAGTTTGCATAATCATGAATTCTTAGGGTAGTTCACCTTTACAGGCTCCATCTTTTTAATAAGAGTCATTAACTTGGACAGCTTACATAATTTCAAATGCCAGCAAGATAACAAGTAAAACAACTGAGAAAGCTGTACATTATCATAAGTACATAGAGTAAAGAAATCCAACAATCATTCATTTACCATATTTATACAGCAGGTTCTGTCTAACTGTTGCCATAGAAGCGATAAGAGATGAAGCCTTGTATGGAGTGTCCAGATGATCAGTGATTGCACAAAGGGAGCTTATCACTTTAGCAACACTCCCCCTGGCTAAGGCAAAGGCCAAGAGCGTAAGTTCAACGTCTGGAGTAGTACAACAACTGGGGAGAGGAAAAAAAAAGCAGAGAAAAAAACCTCAGGACAAGTGCAGCAAGTACAGTTTTAAGATGTGATAACTGCTTCTGATGTGGTAATTGGAGAACTCTTCAAAGCACAGAAATATAAAATCCAGCAATTCTGTGGCTTGTTACAGTTGCTACAGCATTTGGTACTGTACAGAGAGATGAACAGAACACCCTGCTCTGTGCAAACCCAGTTGTCAGCAAGGAACCCAAGACCTGAATTTGGCCTTTTGGAAACTCCAGTATCTCCCAGATGAGCAGCAAACGCTTCCCAAAAGGTCTGCACTGATGGACACTGCTTTCATGGAGGTGTACTTTGCAGCAATCTCCATAAATGAATGGTTTCCTCCAACAGTAAAATCCACATTCCCTTCATATCAGGGCTCAGGCTAATCAGGCCCTGAGCACAGGCACACCAGTTAGACTGCTTTCTGACAGCAGCTGTCCCTTCAGCTCTACTTCCTTTTCCCTGTTATCAGCAGTCCTGCCCTGAGTGCTTTGTCACCATTCAGGACCATGCAATCTGGAGCAGCCTTTGACTTTTGCAATCACCGGGAGTTGAAATTTCTTCTTGATCAAAGTCCCTCCAGCCCCATTTGAAGCTGCTGCAGATCATCCCAACATTCAATTACGCAGCGTTTAAAACCAAAGACAGGAGGATAGATGCTTTGTTTTTAAATAAATAATGCTCACACAGAAAACCCAGGGTGTCAGTTTCTCATGCCTTTGAAGTTTCCAAGGTAGCAAAAAGAAACAGAAGGGAAAAAAGAAAGAAGACATTTGCTATACAAATTTTTCTAATCCATTTTCCATTTTTGTCAGAATACATTAAACATGACCTCACCTTGTTATTCTTATAAGGAAGCTATCTACTTCTTGCAAAACATTTGGAGATAAGAAGCTTGAAAAATCTGTAGAACTTGGAGTCAGAGACAGAGGTGGCATGTGTTGCAGGGCTTTCCTAGTAAAAAGGATGGAACATAACTTCAGAAAACCAGATAATCAAAGAAAACAGACATTTAGTTCTTTATGCTTTTTAGAAGTAGCTCTCTACAAACAGCTTCTGAATGCAGGAAGAACCTATTTACACAGAGAACCCATTCAAAGTTAAACCAGAATTGCACTGTAGCTGGGAAAAGTTCAGTTATTGTTGAGTAACCTTGAAATTTCAGTCTCAATCTCAGATTTAGTGAGAAATAAAGCAAGGTGTTTTGAATTAAGTCTATGACAGAATTAGGAACAGCCTGCTGTGTAAATATAATCTTTGTTTAAATGGTGCCAGAGTTGAGCAAGAGCCCGTTAACAAGGGGAAAACTGATTTAAAACTTCCAAAATGGTTTGAACATTTTTTATTTTTGTTTGATTTCCTAAGCTAAAAGTAATAACCCCTGACAATAGGAATTCTAATTGCTCGCATCAAGTCCACCTAAGTTTGGTTTCAGACTTTACAACTCCTAACACAGCTATGTGTTATTTTTGAATGCTTTTCTTTTTAAATAACTGTTTTCAGGCTTTATCAGAAATGTCAATCTTGAGCAATACCAAAACTGCAGCAAAACTGCAGGCCTTCTGCTTCAGTAAAGCTAAACTGCATAGAAATGATGAACTACAGTCAAGTAGCCATGAGCACTCCTCAAACAGACAAGAGCATATACAAAGTTCAAAAGTTTGCAATTAGAAGATAGCATTAATGGACTTCAGCCTACAGTATTCATTAGCTAATGACAGCAGTGCTCTTAAACGGGGTGGGTAGCACACTAACTGAGCTCTATAAAAGTTGATGTGGGTGTGTAGAGATGTTATTACAATTCCAATCCTTCAAGTCATCGGGCAGAAGAGTTTGGCAGTCAAACAAGGAAACGTTACACAGAAAGCAGCCAGTGACCACAAGCATCTGCAGCCATACTGCATATGCAGGACTGTACTCCCCTGCAACGAACAGCAAGGTGTTACATAAGCAAAACTTGGTGAAAAAGAAGCTAAATTAAGCTCTGTGCACAAGTGGAAGCTCTCCCATATTTATAATCAATGAAGTTAAGAGAGAGCTGAAAACATTACAAGCCAAAGGATAAACGAAGCCCATAATTTTTGGTGTCCATTCAATTGTGGCTTAACAATTGAACTGGCTGCAGCAGGTACAAGAATGATACTTGTTCTGGTATGTGAAAGAGGATAAAGGTGAAATATAAAAATTGAAACAACGTGGTGGATAAAAGGATGTTTAAATATCTTAACGGAGGGAGTGGAAACCAGTTGCACAAGGCTGATCTGTTCACAGAAGCTGGAAGTAGCCACAGAAGACACAACCAGGAAGTTTGGTACTTACTGAGTATTTTGTAATATAGTGTGAACAAATGCTGGGTTGGTTTCCATGGAAGCTGTTACCAGAGAGGTCAGCAGAGACCAATACCAGATAGCTGAAGCATCGCAGACTGAGACGCCCACCTTCTTAACTCTTTGATAACCAACAGCCCTGAGCCCATGGATTCTGGTGTCACATCCATCACTAAGGCAACGCTTGATGTTTATCTGTACATCTGTCAAAGGAAAAAAAAACCAAACATTTTTTCCATTTCGTCTCCTGGATGAGAGGTAGAAGAATCCCAGTATTTAAAACAATTGCTGCAAAAACTCAAGAGACAAATAGCAGCAAACATAGCAGATTACTCCCACATCTGGACAACTAGAATGTGTATGTTTCTTTGTAACTAGGAACCCTATCATTTCATAAATTCAGCTTTTGAAATGGCTTATGTGAGTCACTACTTCCTCCAGAAGTTAGGAAAAAAAGCAGTAAAGGACCTTCAAACTTAGAAAGAGATCAAACATGATTTCAGCAGTACCAATCGTATTTTTTACTTACATACATAGGAAATGCCTTGGGCGAGGAGATGGGAAAAGTAAGGAAAATGAATAAAGCATAAATGCAAACTTTTAAAGCTCCATATAAAAGTGGATACAATGATAAAAGTTTTTATCATTTTGTAAGGATAACATTCTCTTAGTTACTTCTGAGGAACGATATCCTTGTCACCTGCTTCTGTGGCAGTGAAAGCTTGTCATACTGAAAAGCATCTCAGGTGAAGGTACAAAGTTTCTGAGGCTTCACAAACCATCTTAAGAAAGAGCAGCTCTTCTTCCCATTGGTTACAATGCAGCCACCACAGATCCACCAGTCTTAAAAATAACACTGCTTAGAAATCCTCAGCATAAAACCTGCTCTGCAAAAATCATCTGACTGACTCTTCAGATACAAAAAAAATAGCCTGCCAGATACAGTTTTCTTTGCTAAGATATCATTATCTAACATATGCTTTCCCTCTGCAAGCAAAGATATTTTAACACTGCCTGATGTCGTCACACATAAAGGCTGAAGCTGCATTTTCATCATTCTAGCTCTTCAACCCTTAACCCCAGTTACAGACACCACGAGAAGGACTTAAAGACTCTCATACAGACTAGAAATTAAACTACAATTAGAACAACTTATCAGCCTCCAGAGTTAGGTCAGCAGCTTCTGCTCTAATAACTGACATTGCAACACATCACTCCGTGACCTACCCAAACTTTCACCTTCAAAAAAAGCAACAGAGCAATATACCAAGGGTATCTTTATTGACTCACACATCTGACTAATGTTAGCGTTTTCCAACAGTGTTACGTAGCCAGTGATATTGCTTGGAATGTGAACATCTCGGACCTCCTGGAGACTGCTGGCATTCCTTCCCACTGCCACTGTCACTTGCTGTGGCATGTAGCTCTGGTCATTGGCTGCCACGGCAATAGACAGATGTCTCAGAACAACATCTGGTTTCATCTTTAATCTGCAAAGCAAAGAAAAAAATATTCATCGAAATAGAAGATTAAACAAGAGCTTCACTTTTAGCTAAGCCTCAGCCAGTTTCCAGTTTTATAGGAAACGTGGGGAAGGAATTTTTACAAGGGCAAGTAGTGATAGAATGAGGTGTAATGGCTATTAACTGGAAGAGGGTATATTAGGAAAAAATTCTTCACTCTGAGGGTGATGAGACATTGAAACAGATTGCCCAGAGATGTTGTGGGTGCCTCCTCCCTAGAGGAGATCAAGGGCATGCTGGATGGGGCAGTCAGCAACCTGGTGCACTGGGAGGTGTTCTTGCCTACAGCAGAGGGTTGGAATGAGATCCTTCAAGTTCCATTTCAACCCAAACCATTCTGTGATTCTACAATCTACTGGAAATCACTGTTCCAAGGAGCAGTAACTGTCTACGTGATGGCAAAGCACTTCCATTCAAGCACTAACCACAGCATCTCTAACACGGGTTGGAAAGTTAGCTAAAGAAGCACATGCATCAACACAAAAGATGCGTGGCCTTTACAAGCCACATTAGGCCTTTAAGCTTCACAATACACGTTTTCAAAAAGAGTCACCTGTCACTCAGTAATTCCAAGACCTTCAGTCACCCTTCCTGGCTGTAAGACCAAAGAACTGGCAAACCTGAAGCTCAGCTGCACGCTGCTGAGGCACTCACCGTATCCAGTGTGAGCGAGCACTGCCATCAGACTGCCAGAAGGACGTCGTCTCCCCGTTTGTCATCTTGTCAATATCAGCAGAATTGGATGAGGTTTCTATGTGAGTGTAGCACTTTGTGACAGACTTCAGCTTGTCCGACTCCTCGTTACCATTCAAGTCGCTGGGGTATTCTGGGGGGAAAAAATTATAACAAAAAGCACGCATTTTTCTTTTGCTCATTTTTAAGAATCGCTTTACTTTTATTACAGTCTCCTGTAAGTCAACTTGTTGGCATAGAACAAAGTTCCTGGAGAAGTGACAGAAAATAAAGCACAGCAGGGATTCATTGCAGATGAAATCACAATAATACTAATCTATCACTTGAAGCATGAAAATATCGACGTACCTTTGTCCAGCAGCCTCCTTTCCCTATTGGTCCCATCATTATTTTAGTAGTTTCATTCCCAAATACAAAAATATCACAGGAGAAAGTAACATACGATGGAGAAAACCTCAATCCAGCTTTGCTAGGGAATAGACAAAGTCAACTGTTTCTCCAAATAACTCGATCCATTTCAATAAGGATCAACACCATTAAAAGTCGTGCCTGCCAAAGATTAAAGGAAGCTTTTCCACTTGTCTGGAAACACTTCTTCAAGCTGTGGTTACACAGTCATTTTGGAAAGGAAAAGAAGAAAGGAAAAAGCAGAACCACGGCATACCTCTCTCTTTTAGGAGAAGTCGATCCAAGGAATCCTTCAGAACAGAGGAGCGCATCATGCAGATGTTGTTGAAGTACTCCAGCACAGGGTAAGGGATGGCAGTGCTGGAAATGCGATTCCGGTGCAGGAACCTCAGGATCATTGAAGCATGAAGGCCAAGGCGCTCTTTAGATTCGGAAAATATATCTATAAAACCTAGAAAGAGACACGATTTCTTTCTTTGTTGCAACATCTGACTCGAGTCCACATTGTTCCCCTCTACCTCTTATTATGAGATAAATCCTAATGAAGCACGAGAGCCAACATGAGAACTCTATTCCACCATATGAAGTAACCACAGCAGGGCTAAGGAAAGTGCAAAGAAATAACTTGTTGGCTACTTCAGATGTCCAAAAGAGCTCATAACAATTACCAAATATCTTAGTTCTTAAGCACATTCTGCAGTCCAGAAGTTCAAAACCCTTATCTTCACTATCTTGGTGAAACAGACCCTGCTTGGCTTTGAGCTGCATGCTGCTCCCACATTGCTCACTGGAGCTGCATTAGGCAGCTCCCTTTGGCACTGTGGATCATTCCCAAAGAAGTCCCTAATGCTTTCCACCATCTACATAAGAGATTTCAGCTTCAGCGTTACTCTCCATCACAGCACACTTAGATACATCAAACAATACTCCCTAAGTACTTCCTGATGGCCAGTCCTGACACTTTTGTCCCATCCTCTAAGGTAAATCCCCTTTAGCCACTTATCATTAAAAGCTCAGGAGGAAAGACAGAAACTGATACTTATCCCAGAACCCAGATTCCAAAAACTGTCATTTTCAAAAATAAAAGCTATCAAATACCACATATGTTTTAGTAGGATTCCAAGATCCAAATAACAATACAGCAACGTTTGTGACTCATCACCTGAAACAGACTCAGCAGAGGATATATTCTTCCAGCTATCAAGTATAAGGGCTGTGACTGCTTTACCAAAACTCTGCAAGACACTTTTTTCTGTCCCTAAGAACTAAACAAGGATAACAACCACACAGAGAAAATATCAGTCGCTTATAGAAGAGTTTGAGCTGATCATCATTATGTGAAGGTTTAAACTTACAGTAACTTCACTTGTTTGATATGAGGGCAACGAGAACAGCTTGGAGTAGAGGCTTGAGAAGATTAGGACAAGAAACACCACTAAAGCAGTTCACTGAAGCAGCATTCCTTACGCAGGGACAGGACTTGGGAAACCATTTGTTCCATGCTGTCCCCATACCTGGAACAAGTGAACAAGCCTGCAGTTGCCTGATGACGTGGCTCAGCTCCCCTTGAAGATTAGCTCCACTGGAATTCTTCAGAGCCTCCAGCATATTCTCCACATCTACAGTGCCATCTCCTTCAGCATCAAATTGTGCAAAAGCCTGACAGGGGAAAAAAAAAAAAAAGAAAAAAAAAGAACCTTTATTTCAGCATCTCTCCTTCAACGTATTTCATGTAAATCTTAGCAACAGTGGAACATTACAACAGCACTAAACTAAAATCAAAAAAGTCTGTTTGCTGCAGCATCGAATTTATGACAAGAGCAAACACAGCCTGGTTGAAAATCTGCAGTCTTTAGCAGGTTTTAAGGCATTTGCATTGCATTCCTGTTGAAGCCAACCATAGCTATGCTTAGGTGGAGACAGCACATCATCCACACCAGTGAATCAGCAGTATCCATCCACCCAACATCTGCGACTGCAAAGAAGGTGTTCATGAAAGAACATGAAAAACCCTCTTCCATTAAATGCCAGGTTTGTTCTAAAAGCATCACAACGCATTACTCACTGGGCCACATCCATTTCACACTGCAGCCATTCAAAATCTTTCAGGTTTCACTTGTTTCTAAACTGATTATTAGGAAGAAATGCTTTACTGTGAGGGTGGTGAGGCACTGGAACAGGTTTCCCAGCGAGGCTGTGGATGCCCCCTGCCTGGAAGCACTCAAGGCCAGGCTGGATGGGGCTGTGAGCAACCTGGTGTACAGTGAGGTGTCCCTGCCTGCAGCAGGGGAGTTGGGGCTGGGTGATCTTAATGGTTCCTTCCAAACATTCTGTGATATTTCCTTTATTTAAAAAAGAAAAATTCTCAGAACTCCATTTTTTGATGTTTATTCCCTTCCATCATCTGTCTTCTTGCACTGAATGCCAGTTGAAGACAGTTTACCAAAGCATTTATGAAAAGAATGAAACCAGGTAGAAGTCTACAAGACTTTATTTTCTTTCTGAAGTGAACCACTGCCAGATTTACTTCTTTTGGCCCTAGTATAAGTGTATTCCACACTCAGCTACAGCAGCAAGCCACCCAGCCTCTAAACCCAGCAGCCCACGTGTCCTGAGCACAAAGCTCAGGAAGAAGCCCACACTTGAGACTCGCTTGGTCCTCATTATCAGAACCAATGTACCATTATAAAAGCAATATCCTAGAGAGAAACAATCTGAGATGACTAGATTAAAATAACCTGCCAATTAAACGTGACATAATTACAGCAGCAAATGAGAGCAAAGTCCTCGGAAGGCACCCGAGCCGAAGCACGACGTCTGTGTTGGCTGAAGCCGTGGTGGCACTTGTGTGGAGCTGAAGTTGGGCTCTGCAGGTCCATATGTGAGCTCACAGCTGGAGCCCTGCTGGCAGCTCCACAGCTTTGCTCTTTGCAGCGTACATGAAGGGTTCTGGGCAGAGGAAGCTCCCCAAGCAGAGCTAGGGCCTTTGCTCGAGGACAATAGAGGGAATTCATTTTAACAAACAGATCCAGTGCCAAAACAAATGAAGGCACAGCTTTGCTACATGACTTCTCCTGCCTCTGACTGGGGTCACGCTGTATAATCACTAATCCATGAAGCAAGCAAGCTCTGGGATGCTACCAGTGAGAATAAACGTCACATAGGATAAGGCTGGGGCTGCCAAGCACTGCTTTAAGCCAACACCTGACGCTTGCATGCACAAAGAGATTACCACATTGACACTTTCTTTGCACATTAACGCAGCTTTCTTTTTTAAACCCTTCCTGTGACCTCAGCAGATCTATCATCTCGCCGACTCCAAAAGTCTACAACTATTTCTGTCTGCTCAGTGTAACTTCAGTGCTATCTGACACAAAGCATTGGCAGTTTGCACTGCTCTGCTGTGCACAGGGCTGTACCAACCAACCCGCCCCGTGTGTAGACACAGCACCCGAGCTGCACTCATGTGTGGGACAGAGCTACCTCTGCAGGAACAACTTCACTGCAGCCCACCTTCATCCTGCTCCTTAATAAAAGCATTAAATCCTAACGTTTCCTACCAAGCTCAACCATGACCATGGGGTAACTTATCTCAGAAATGAGGTATGTAGACAAATCTGCCCTTTAGCTTCCAGAAGGGCAGCACAGTGCAGCATCTCTCAGGTGTGACCAAGGAAGACTTTATATTCCATTCATTGCACTCAGTACAACTGAAGCATCCACATTTCGAGCAAAAGTTGGATACATTCCACAGCCACTGCTGAAGCACTGATAGATTAAGAAAGGTTTAATTTAACTAACCAATAGACAGAGGTTTATTTTGCCCATAAAGCATTTAACAAATGCGCTCGAAAGCCCCAGACTGAAAACAGAAAAACTTAATGGGAGGTGAGAACTTCATGTGTGCCAGGCAGAACTCTGTAAATGTCAAAAAGTGGAAACCTTCTGCCCTGCCACCTGCAAACACCTCACTCTCAGCCCACGGGCTGCTGCCAGCAGCAGAAACAATGAATGAGGGTTTTCCACACACATCCCAACATCCCCACATCGCAGCAGCACAGATGAGCTGCGACCACACCCCCATCCCAGCACAAATCCCATGACACGCTTTTTCCTCATTTCCTAGAACGTGGAAAAAAAAAACCAACCCATACTTGTCATGCAGAGGAAGATGAGCAATGCAATCCCCAAAGTATTTCTTTAGCCTGCAAAACTCAGTCGCTTGTATTAACAGGGGGAATCTCAGTGTACTGATATCACTCTCTGACTTGTGAGAGGTTAAGAAGTGTTGGTTAATGGCTCTTGGGAAGGAATTGGACGTGGCACTGAGGTTAGTGGGCAAGTGGGGATGGGTTGATGGTTGGACTCTGTGATTGTAGCAGTCTTTTCTAGCCTTAATGATTTTGTGATTCTAAGGGTAAACTCAGAGGGAGTGTTTTCAGCCAGCTGTGTGAAGCAGCCTGGAACCAACACACAGCCTGTGTGACAGCACCAACCTCCTCCCAGCGCCTGGTTACTATGTCAGCACTGACTCATTCCTAGGAGCACACATGCGACTCAAAGGTCAGCTTCCAGTTATCCTGCCACTTGGGAGCCATAGAAAGGCTGAAGGGAGACACCGGGGAGTCCCAGAAACTGCATGCGGAAACAGCTTTGGACACAGCCACCTCCTTCGGTAGCTGTGGAAACCCCAATGGGGTGTTCTGGAGTCCGGCTCTAGAACGGGCACAAAGGGCAGTGCTGCAGTTTGGTGCTCTGGCTGTCGGCTCCCCGTATCCCTTTGCAGAGCTGAAAGGAAACCATGCTCCTTCCTACCACCGAGGCCTCACCCCTCCTGTCACACACAGCACAGCGTCCCGCCGTGCAACCGGGTGCTGCAAGGGGAGCGCCGGGCCGATTTTAAAGAGAAACAATCAAACGAAGCACAGCAAACTCTCATCGGAGTCACCCCAGGGCGCTTCCCGCACTGCCGGTACCGACGGGGCAGAGCCGGAACATCTCCTTCTCGGGGTTACGGGGCGGGACAACACCCGCACCGCCGCACGGCCTCTGCCCGCTGCTGCCCGCGGGGCAGGCCGGGCTCACGAGGCCGCTCGCTCGGCATTCCCGGTTCCGCGCTCCCCCCGCTCACCTCCTCGCTCTCCCCGCGCGACCCGGCCGTCAGTCGGGACACGCTCTCCAGCACCTCGCAGAACTGCTCCAGACTCACGGCCTCGTCGCCGCGGCTCAGCCGCTCCTCCAACCAGCGCACCAACGCGCCGTGGTGCCGCGATACCAACGACTCCGGCAGAGCCGCTTCCCTCAGCCGCGCCGTGGCCTCGCGCAGCCGGGCCTGCTCCAGCAGCACCTCGGCGGGCGGCAGCGCAGGAGCCGGGCTGGCGGCCGGGAAGGGATCGCCGGGCTGAGCCGCCGCCTCCATGCCTTCCTCGGCTCCCTCCTCCTCCTCCTCGCTGCTGTGGCTCGCCGCCGTCCCCATGGGCGTCGAGCTGCGGCCAGACGCCGGGCAGAGCCGCTCTCGCTCCTTCTCCTTCCTCTTCCCTCTGCCTCCGCCCGGCCCGGCTTAGTCAGCAGCTTCCCGCGCGCCGCACCTGTCAGCGCCCGGCCGGCGGCCGCCGCGCCACACTGCCGCCAAGCGACGCCCGGCCCCGTAAAGCCCCGCCCCGCCTCTTTACGACGCCGGCCGTAAAGCAGCGCGGCGCCCCACGCGTCTCTCCCGCCACGCCGCCGTCAGGCGCCGCGCAACGCCGTCGCGAAGCTGTTGTAAAAAAGCGGCGGCGCCATGCGGCGGGGTGCGGTAATAGTCGCCGCTCTGTGCTTGGGCGCCGCCTGGCTGCTGGGCCACAGGTTCGATCCCCGCGCCTGGCTGCAGCCCCGCGACCGCCTGCTGAGCGCCGCCGAGCTGGGGCGGCACCGTGGGGCTCCGGGGGACCCCGGCCTCTATCTCGCCCTTCTGGGCCGCGTCTTCGACGTGCAGCCCGGCCGCAGGCACTACGGCCCCGGCGGGGCCTACAGCGGCCTAGCAGGTGGGCGGGCGAAGGTGGGGGGAAGGATGAGATCTGCCAGGACCCGAGGTTGAGGCGCGGAGGGGTCTCTGAGGGGCTGCTTGGGGCCTGACAGGGCTTCTGGGGACTCCAGAGGTGTCAGGGCTCTGGGGCTCCCTGTGGGCTAAGAGGGCGCTGGGCTCCCCAGGACCTGACAGGGCTCTCTGGGGCCCTGCAAAGCTCTGGGGCTGTCAGGGTGGTGGGGCTCCCTGGGGCCTTACGGAGCTCTGGGGACCGCAGGGCTCACAGGCCCATTGTCTGCCACAGGAAGAGATGCCAGCAGAGCGTTTGCAACTGGAGACTTCACCCCGTCAGGCCTGGTGGATGATGTGTCTGCGCTGTCGCCAGCAGAGATGCTCACCATTCAGAGCTGGCTGTCTTTCTACAGCACCAACTACGCCTGTGTGGGTAGGTGGCTGCCACGTGTGTCGCCTGGGTATGGCTGCTGAGCTCAAGTCCTGGTGCTGAGCAAGTGCTGTTGACTTTGTGATCTTCAGAGAGTCGCTAATCTTGTCCTGTGTGGGTTTATAACGTGCAAGTTGCTGTGTGATCCATGATGTGAAGGGAGGTAGCTCAGTTCTGTTTCAAAATGAGGCCACAGCAAAGATCCTCTGGTGTAGTTCTTTGATTATTTTCTTTTTTGTCATTAAATAACAAATTATTAAAAATAATAATAATAATCCACAGAAATTAGTCACTTTCAGAGAATCAGAATTGTAGGGGTTGGAAGAGACCTCAGGAGATAATCAAATCCACTCCCCTTCTAAAGCAGTTTCCCTGCAGTAGGTTACACAGGAAAGCATCCAGACAGGTCTTGAATATCTCTAGAAAAGGAGTCTGCCACCTCTCTGGGCAGCTCGCTCCTTGCCTGGAAATGATGTAGTCTTAATTGATCTTCTCTCCAAGGGAAGCTGGTGGGCAGATTCTATGATGAAAATGGGGCACCGACAGAGGCTTTAAAGCAGGCTGAGGCTGCCATCGAGGAAGGGCTGAAGTTCAAAGCAGAAGGTGATCAGTGGAAGGAGCAGTTTCCACCCTGCAACTCTGAGTGGAGCTCTGCCAAGGGCAGCCGATTCTGGTGCTCCAGGCAGAGGTAAGTACTGCTTTCCTGCAGTCATGCTTGGGCCTCTTGGAGCAGAGCGTTTCTGCCCCTCTGTTTGAGCACCCACAGCTTTATCATAGCAGAAGAGGCACTAGAAGGTGTCCCAGCTTCTTTAGGTGAGTTCTTGTGGCTTTCCCACAGAAGAGCTCAGGTTAGTGCAGACGTGCCGAGGGCTGGCGTGGCTGGAATATTGCAGACACGATCCCTTCTGTCTGTATTCCTGAGGTTGTGCTTTCAGCCAACCCACCAGGAGCACCACCAGCAGTTTGTGCCAGGTTTATCTGTTTCTGTGTGAATTAATTCCCTCTGCTGGTTCAGCCACAGCTGATAGCCTCTCCGCAGCTGGAGGAGCACAGTGGGATGGTAATTAACTGACTTCCAGTGGGAGGCAGCAGAGTGGGAGTTCTGCTCAGCGACACGGAGAGTGGTTAAAAAGAAAATCGAGACTCATCCTGATCATTGACACCTTCAGGAATTTTATTTCTGAGGCAAAAACTTTTGTCACACTGGAATCCAGATCAGCTTTCAGAAGCTGCCCTACATGCACGTGATCACCCTGCACTCAGGAAAGCAGGTCAGAAATCCCACTGGGCTGTTAGCAGCATTCAGGCAGGTCTTCTCACCCATCATGAATCAAAAGATCAGCTGCTGTTTTTTGAGGTTTCACAGCCTGTCTCAAAGGGAACAACAGTTCCCTCTTAAAACCATATAAAAATAAGATTGATCTTTGAACAGTCATTTCCTACTTATCCTGTTTAGATGTGTACCTCCCTTGGATTGGAGACCATTTTGTTTTAAGCTGAAATCATGTCACAGACTGCACTGGAAAATGCTTGGGCAAGCTATGCTAGCAGTGTGCACCTTGCTTTTGCTTCTGTGTGAAATGAGCCTGTTTGCAGTTGTAGAACTGGGTGTTATGTGGTAGTCTCTCATGTATGCGTTTACAGGCTTAATGAAAGACAGCAGTTAGGGGAACACACAGGACAGGACTTGGCCCATAAAGAGATGCTATGAAATACTTGGAGATTTTTTTTTTTTCTTTTTTTTTTTTTTTCCCCCTAGTTCTCAAAATCTCTGTGTTCACCAAAGACAACATGTAATCGTCTGTGAGCTATTAGCTACCCCAGAAAAGGCATTCTTCCATTAGGCACTCTGTGCCACATACAGCCACGGTTCCTCTTCCCTTAATAGAAACAGCAGAAGTTGGTCGCTGTCAGGTGGGTCAGAGCGTGTAGCTGCACACAGGTTCAAGCCATGGGTTTCAGCTGATAAATAAGTATCAGAAGGCAGCGGGATGTTGGGAGCAAAGTCTGTCTCAGCGCGTGCACTGTTAATCTCCCGGAGTGCTTTGAATTTTGACCTGCTTCTGTATTCTCCAGAAGCATTTCATGGCTCTGAATTGGATGTTTGAATTGTAATTTATTTCAATTCTGCATTCTTAGTGGGGGAGTGAACAGAGACTGGACCGGCGTGCCCCGCAAGCTGTACAGGCCTGGCTCGAGGGGAAGCCACTGCGTGTGCGTGAGAACCAGCGGCCCCCCGTGGGGCCAGCAGGGCTCAGCCCAGCACAGCGACAGAGGCGACCTGGATAACCCCCACCTGCAGGAATACGACAGCTGCCACCCGCAGGCTGAGCAGTGCATCCTCAGCACGTGACACCGTGATCGAAGGGGGCCAGAAGGGCTCCGGTGATACCCTGTGCTTAGGTGGGCAGTTCCAGTTTTGTTCCCTCCCGTCTGTCTGTGCAAAGGGAGCGATGGCAGTTCACGTTCTGTGACTTTTAACGTGTGGAGATGGAGGTGGGAGAAGAAGAAACACTTGAGCCAAGGTACTGGCTAAAAAACTGGCACTTAGTGCTTTTTGCCCCACAGTATTTTTACATCTGGTGACAAACTGTAAGATGCACAGCCTGAGCTACGCTTAAAAATGTATTTCTTGTACAGCCAGGAAATAGATGTTTGTGTGCTCAGTGGTGAGCGCAAGGTGTTGTGCTTTAAGGCAGCAAGCAACAATGGCAGCAGCATCACTGACTTCAATTTATGCACAATCCTCCAATGTCACCTGAAGTCTCTTACTGCTACTGCCCCTTCCCATACAACTGCTTTGCTCTGAAGGATGTAAAAGCAGCAGGGAGAAGCCTGACTTTCTCCTACAATTGCAGTGTGTAGCATCCAGGAACTTGTGCAGTTCGTATACAAGCTCTGCTTATCAGATCCATGAATACAGAAGGCAAAGGTCAGAGCTACATTTCCTTATTTCATGTTTGTATTAGATACTGAGCAAAGAAGATAATGGACACCACCTATGAGGATTGCTGCTCAAAGTTGACCTCACCATCCTTGTTTGGTGATTCACTACTTGAAAGCTACCCAGCCCTGCAGTTTGAACTAGGTGATAATAAAATCTACATACAGTGTGACCATCCTGATGTAATTTGCCTGTCTCCATTCTGGTTTATTATCTCCTGTTTGTTACGTGTCCATCAGACTGTAACCTTGATCCACCCTCACAAAGCCCAGCTCACTTAAAACATGTGCATCTTTCACCACAGCTGTCAAAATCCATAACATTTTGTTAATTCCAGAAGAACAAGGCAAATCTTACCAGTTTTGTGTAGGGCTGCAAAGGACAGGGGGGCTAGGAGCTATGAGTGCAGGCTGGGGGGGAGGCAGCTGCAGTTGTTCCTAGAGGCTACTGTGAGAATGGGTTATTGGAGCAGCTGCAGCCTCAGAAGGCACCTGGATTAACTACAGCCCAACAATGAACACAGCTTAGTGCAGAGCTGTGCCAGTTCTGAAGGCAGCTGCCACCTATTTATAAAAAGCTGGGAAGCATTTATAAGCTCCGAAGGCTTTTGAGCTATAACCACTCCTAAAGAAAACCCCAGGGAGCTAATTAATTAATAAACTGGTGGCATTACAGGAGGCTCAGCAACATTCATTAAAAGCAAAAATAATCACTTAATTGCAGCAACAATAGGAACGTGTTGCAGCACTTTTCACTTACTGTGTTCAGTGATGCTACAGCTACCATGAATGAGAACCATACAGCAATTTAAACTTATGCTTATTTTGATACTTGGTGGTTTTGTTTTGCTTTTAACCTGGTTCTGTTATTTCTTTTCCTCTACCCTCTGTAAGAAGAGTCCCCTGCACCACTTTCAGGCAGAGCTGGAAGCTGTCACTGCTCAGCAATGCAAGTTTTCTCTAGATAGATGGCAGCAGAGCCATCGCACTGCTCAGCTCCTCAGCTGTCCTTCCAGAACTGAAGTGCTGCCCCAGGCTTGTGCCAGCTTTGGGATTGGACTAAACTGCTTTCTGCAACAATCCATACTAAAGCGGTGCAAAAGCTGCAGGAAGGGCTACAAGGCAGTGCTTCCTTGTCTCACTTCAATGGAAGCATTACAGAAGTCAGCCTGTTAGTTACTTTTGGACACAGGCCTTACAGCAGGGACTTGTATTTAGAGGTCAACAGCACAGGTGACCTCAAATTACCCTCAACAATTCAATCAGATTACGATTGAATCAAGGGATAAGTGCCTTTAAAAGCAACTTCAAAAGTTTCAGAATTCCAAATTATTAAACACTAGAATATTTTTTGAGTTCCCATCTGTCTGAGAAGCTACATTCCTACTGGAGGCACCAGCTATGCAGCCTCCAAGCAGGTTTCATCATGCTTTATCCTTAAAACTGCTCTTCCTTGCAAATACTGTGTTGAAATGCTGAGGGGATGGACTTGATCTAGAGAACTAGACAAAAGTCAGTAAGCTGCTGTAAGAAAGCAAGGCAGATTTTAGAAACTGGTGGTGTTGCTTGGCAGGTTGGAAAACTAATTCACAGCTTATTCCTTGGTTTAGTTGGAAAGACAAGGGGAAAAAGTTTCAGTCTTGCCCCAGGAATGAGTCATTTATTAAGGCCAACAAGGAGACTCCATGAAATGCTCCAAGAAAATCATATTGTTTCTACTATCCTAATTCAAAACCTCAACTAAATTCTCCTGTGAAGGGGAAAACAATTAAACAGGATGAAGTAAAGAAAGACTGCAGTTAATCAAGCTCACAACTCATCTCTGGTAGCTGCACTTTTTAAAATTAATTAAGCCTAATGCATCACAATCTCAAAATGGCTTTGGTTGGTCTCACCACTGCTTTTTCTGGAGTGAAGCTGCAGCAATTGCACGCTCTTCCAGTGAGAGAGAGAAGGTGCCTGCCAGTATGTGACAGTGCACGAACAGTATGTGAGAGTCAGCTCAGCCCTGCTTGTCCATGTAAGTGCATCTGAGCTGAGCAGTTCTGGCCTGCAGGAAGTTAGGGCTTAGTTTTACAAGAGCTATAGATAAGTCTACTGTAAAGCAATCAAGCTTTACACGAAGCACGAAGTAGGAGAACACCAGGCCTCGTCAGCCAAAAGAAGACTGTAACAACTGCACAACATGGAAACAGAGACCTAGGACAACTGCAGAGAATCAACTGCCATGCCCAATTAATTCCTACAACCCTGGATGTCCTCGTGGTCAGTAACAGCAGCTCAAAGCAGGGCAGCTGCCTCCACGAGAGAAAATACTTTCTCAGCAAGGTCTCCACCTCATGATGCATTATTTAGTTATGCATTTTATTACAAGTAGAATTATTACACAACAAAGTAATGCATATTGGAAAAATACATTTTTACAATGACTCCAGACAAACACCGCAGATAAAATGCCATTGTTGTAAGACTTCCTTTTCTATTTCACAGAGGCTAGAAGGTTCAATTACCTGTTTAAATTGCTCATACAAGCTTTGAGTTAACCAAGTTTGCTGCAGTATTCAAACTCTGCTGGTTAAAGGAAAAAAAAAGGAGTTGCCTACTAAGAAAAAAATCCAGCCTGGGCCTCCCATGTCGTTGCATGTTAATTTAGAAGCACTGTGTGAGAAGTTGGATGAGCCATTGATCTCCAGCACAGGAAGTCATTAAGGCATCTGTCAAATTTAGCAAGCAGCTCTGTTAGTACCTTTAACGCTAACATTCTCACTCCACTTAGTGGTGCAAAGCAGTGATTACACCTTCAAAGAGATTCATACATTGAAGCTGAAGCCAGACCACATTTTGTGCTTGTATAAAAGTGCCGGATGACCACAGTCAGAAGGAATCCAGACTCGGAACAAAAAGCTGCACTATGAACTATCACAGACTTTCCATGCAGCCCTGCTGAAGTGCCCAAAGCCTGCTCTGACAGCACTGCTTCCCAGGGGCACCTTTTCTCTGTACCCTTCTGTTCAATCCTTGGCAGACTCAAGCCTCGAGTTAATAGATACCACAGATAGCAGTGGAAGAGGGGTGGGGTTTTTGGTCACAACTGCAGGATGCTACAAAAAGGAAGCGCGTTTGCTGACGGAGATAGAAATGTGCTGACCACTACAAAATTACCAAGTGCCTCCATTCACAGTTTCTCCTCTGCAGTGGAGCATTGCCAGCAAAACTCCAAAAGAATCTGAGATCTGATGTTTCAGACCAATGCTATGCAGAGTGCGTAAAGGACTGAGCCCCACCAGCTGCTTGGTGAGGCCAACGTCTCGAGCTGAAGTTTGAACTACATGAGGACTGAACGGGGATTTTGGTTCAAGTTGTCAGCTTTTCCCTTTTAACCCCGGCAGAAAGCTACGTAGAGTTGGCTGTAAGGAAACTATCACAAAGGCACTTTAAAAATGATCAAATTTGCTGTATTTAGTTGCTTTGAATTTAATTTAAATGAATGTCTCAGGCTGTGTATTAGTTTATCCATATTCAGAACTTGGCTCGCAGACTTCAGTAGGAAAGATCAAGCTGGTAGAATATTGGCTGGAAAGGGCAAACGGAGCAGTAAGTACAGTTCCCCAGATCCTTCCTAAAGTTTCAGGCAGTCCTACTTCTTACTCTGCTTACAGAAAAAGAGCAGCTAGCCAGTCTTAACCTTACGTTCAGTTTAACTGAGTTTTCATTAAGACTTTTTAAAAAAATATTTAAACAGCTGCTTATCCTGTTGGAATAGAATCCCTGTTCTCCTAACTCTTCCATCAGGGAAGTCACCAAAAAGGTGAAACGTAATTGCTAAAGCACTTAAATGTTGTGGAGCTTTTCAATTTAGATTAAGTCCACCAGCTGCAGCCCTAGGACACTCCTCTACCACAATGTTTAAGTCTGCAGCTCAAAGCCAGGAGAGAAGCTATCATGATAACATGCAGTGCACTGCAGTCAGGTAGTCTAATGCACTCTCTCCAGCAGTCTGTTACCCTTCATTGCCAGAGACTTGCAATCAATGTTATTTTGAAGCACAGAAAGACATTGACTAGAAAATGCTTTCCACAATCTATTCCAACAAGCTGTAGCGTGCAGTTAAAAGCTTCAGACACCATCATCTCCCACCTCATTCATCTAAGCATAAAATGTAACTGACATTATGCCAGAAATGTACCATTTATATTAGGAATGGTGCTACACAGACCATTTGCATTACACAGGCCATTCTACTGGAACATGCCAGCAGCAGACATAAAACAGTAAGGGAAATTTGTATTGCATCATCCATTACTCTTTTCTAGTGTTGAAAGAGTGAGATTCCAGTTATATGCATATTGGAAGATCAAAGTGCAGATCAAGTGAGACCGTGTGAAACTCACTGTGCAAATGATAGTGTTTATACCCTCCCCATCATTTCTTGTACAAAATTGAGAAAAAGCCTCAGGCAAGTCCCCTATAAAAGCAGCAGTCTGGTTCATCACCTCATCTAACTCTTAGAGCAGTGTGTCACCATCATCTCCATATCAAACACTCCATTTACCAGTCTTTAAGTAAACACGTGCCAGTCCATGGAACAGAGGTGAGGAATGTCAAGTTCAGTCTAAACTAGATTGATCTCTTAGGATGAAGAAAGCCTTAGCATGGCACGCAGTTCTGCTTAAACACACATTTTCTTCTGACTGAAGCCTTTGCCTGCCAAACCACAACCTTGTTTATTAGCAGATTGGTTTCCTAGACAATGTGGCATAAGCATTTCACAGATTCAGCATGTTTAAGAGAACATGACCAGCTCAGATTAAAATACTGCAGCATAACCCAGAAGCCTGGCCCTCCACTGCCAGTTCAGAATCCTTCCCTCAACAACAGAGGCTTTGTATTACAGGAAACCTCCACATACACTCCCACTGGCTGGCAATCCTGCTCTGACTGGACCCAGAGACACAGCACCTTCTGAGCTTACTGCCTCTCCTGCAGCAGTCAACCAGGGTCTCCAAACCAAAGGAAAGGGCCGCTCTCCCTCATGGAATTCATAATGCACTTCAGCATTTATTGCTGTACGGCGACTCAGACTACGTAACCAGCTTTAGTGTTTCTTCATTTAGCAGAAGCTTCGGCCCTTCAGCGCATTTAAGGTCATTTACACGAGTTTCATGAATTGGAAGGACTAGTCATGGAGATAGGAAAGTGCAACAAAGTAGGCTTTGACAGCTCTAACAGGTATGAGCAAGAGTATTTTCTGGCTAAAACAGTCTTGCACTTCTCTTGAACATGCTAACACTAATGAGGAGGTATCAAGATGTGGATCTGCAATTCTGACTGCTCTGCATCAGATGTAAAGCTTTCTGTTGTAAGGCCACAATTATTGAGCTATGCTTAGGACTAACTCCCATTTTTGAAGAGTTTCTTGAAATGAACAGTGGTTGTAACAGCTCAGTCTAGCTTCACAAGTCTTCTCTACAGAAAGGGAAAGTTAATCTTTAAGACAAAGCAAAGAAAGATACCTGGTTACCCTGAAACTTAATGCCATCTCTACTAAGCAGCCTGAAAGCAACAGGACTTAATAGAGTTGCTCAGTGCAAAGCACCATCTCAAGGACAGACCTGTTTTACGTCAATTCAAAACACCAGCCTTTAGCTTCCACACCCAACTGCAACTAGAAGAAGATCTAAATTATTTTGTCACTTGGTTTCAACAATCCACTCGAATTCCTAGTGAAGTCTATCACAGCCCAACACATTTACAGTCATACAAAGTCATTTACACCAGAATATATCATTAACAGGGTCCTTAATTTGTTCAGTCTATTGCAGAAGACATGTATAGGCCTCCTCTTCCCTATCCAGAGGACTTGTAAGCAGAGCTGCTGTCAGGAACAGACTGGAAATCCCTTTACTTCCACAGCATACTAGGAAACTCCTCCCAGAGTCAGGACATCAAAGCAGATGTTGCAAACTCGAACTGGTTTGTTCAGATCAAATTTTATGATAGGAATCTCCTTCGTTGAGCACTTATGGCAGAGCAGGCGTCCACAGTGTCGGCTGTTGACAGAAAAGTGGTAGGACAGAAGTGAGCTCTTTCTCAGTGAATACGGGGGCTTTCACGCTCGATGTCCTTTCACAGTGATAACGTCACTGGAGCAGGTAGAGCAGCAATTGAAATGCTACTTTTTGTCACCTCTTTCAGAGTAAGTCAGCCCCACTAATGAATATAGGCACTGGAATCTTCTGCTATAGTTAACTTCGACACGACTTCTCACTTCCAGCAAATTGAGGAGAGTCTAAGTGCATTAACTGCTTATGATATGATTTTAACCAGACCACGAGTCAGATCTGAGCAACCTAACCTAGTGGAATATTTCAAATGGTTTACTGGTTATTCACCTACGTTAAAATGAAGGCTTCCTAAAGCACCAGAAGGAACAAGACTAGCTACATTTGGAATAGAAATCTGCTTCCTTGTAAGCACAGCAAGATGTGTCACACATTACCAGTGATGCTTTCTTGTTGTGACTCCAAATTTGGCAGTGCATTCGTAGCAGTTGGAGCCATCACACCAGGGAGGTTCTTTTGTCAGCATATCTGTTAGAGGTAAAAATGTAGAGGTAAAACATGTTTGACACCTCTTGAGTATACCACAATGTTAAGATAACTTTTTCCACAGTTTTAGGTGGCATTTAGTAGAATTAACTATTATTATTAGCTGACAACTAAATTGTTATTGAAAATATATAGTCACTGCAGTGAATACAGCACAAGTTATAAAGTGGCACTGAGTTTTAAGCTACATCAGACCACTACACCAGCCAGCATTCTTCTTGAACATTACCCTTCTGGAAAAATGGACAAGATTGACAAGGCTTCGTTGGGCAATTTTTCAGTTTATCATCAGAAAATGAGCATTTCTATCCTTCACTGAGAGCATCAGAACATTCAGAAGTTCAGCCCTTCTAGAATTAGTGCTTCTAAATTCAGTGCCCAGTGCTCTTACTTCCACCAAGGCATCTCAAATTAAGCCAAACCACTTCCCAACTGTAGCAAGCAGTACTTACCCAGTAATCTGAAGAGAAGCTGTTTTGTAGCAACTTGGTAGTTGAAGATATTGACTCCCTGATTATTGTTAACTCCAAGACGAGCGCCAGCTCTCACTATTGCACGGCACAAGTTGGCATTTCCCTTCATATATGCCAGGAGGAGCACTGGAAAATAAAAGCCAGATGCTTCAGCATCAACAGAATGGAAATCTCATTATTTTGCTCAATACAAAGGTAAGATCTTCAGTTTCAGGGCAATGTTTAAATTTTACTGTGTAATTACTGTACTACCACCTGTTAGTCCAGCTTAATGTGACTTGAGTGACTTTCAACTTCAACAGCTGTTCAGTCTCACCTACCTGTGTTTCCTTCAGCATCAGGTTTGTCTAGAGGATACTCTGGCATGCACTCCAAGAAGAGGTCACAGATGGCTGCTGCATTGTCTTTCCCATATTGTCCCAAAATATGCATTGGTGACTGGCCTCTAGGGAGAAGAGTTTATTATCCCAATCAAAGTCTGCTTGTAACTACACTTGTTTGATTCCGAACTAATTTTTGAAACAAGCTAACTTAATGAAACAAAGCTAAACCTGAGTAACTCAGTACATCATGCACAACTACATACTTCATGCATGCCAAGAAGAGGAAGTTGTTTTCTACACTGCTTATACACAACACTGCAGTAGTTCAGTACTTCACAGCAACAGTTTAAAAATACAAAACAATATATTTGGCTTTGATTATAGAATCATAAAACTACAGAATATCCCAAGTTGGAAAGGAACCACAAGGATCAACCCCTGGCTCCACACATGAGCACCCTAATTTCAAACACTACACGTCTGGGAGTGCTGGCCAGACACCTTTGAGCTCCAGAGCTCAACACCATCCCACTGCCCTGAGGAGCCTGTTCCATGCCCACTGCTCTTTAGTGAAGTACATTTCTCTAACTCCAGCCTGCCCCTCCCCAATGCAGCTCCACGCTGTTCTCTCAGCTCCTGTCACTGTAACCAGAGAGCAGAGATCAGTGCCGCCCCTCTGCTTTGCTGTGAGGAGCTGTAGGTCACCCCCAGGCCTTCCCTCAGCTGTGCAAACCAAGTGCCCTCAGCCACTCCTCATACATCTCGCCTTCTAGACCTTCCAGCACCTTTGTTGCCCTCCTTCAGGCACTCTAGTAGACTTATGTCCTTCATATGTTGTGGTGCCCTGAACTGCATGAAGTACCTGAGGAGAGACCACACAAGCACAGGGTAGAATGGGACACTCCCTTCCCATATCCATCCATGCTATAGTGTCTCATGACACCTGCACACTTGTTAAAAAACAATTTTTGAGGCTTATTACACTACACTAGTTACCTAATGTTAAAGGCTTCAGCATCTACATTGCATTCTGTGAGGAGGACCCGGATATTGTTCAGACGGCCGTGCATCACTGCCAGATGAAGAGCTGAAAAATAGGAGAGAAGCTTCAAGAATTTGAACCGTTCAATGCCAACCATGATAAACTAAAGTACTCCTTCTCTGCATTCCCACCTTCCTTCTCCAGAACTCCCACCAACTTTGTTTCCTTGGACTTTCCTTCTTTTTTCATCCTTGAGAAGTGAGCCCATTCAACATGAGCCATTCTCTACCACTGAGATTTTAGCAAGCCTACTGAAGTTCTGTACATCTACTTAAGAAACTTCAGAAATTTACCATTGTTTCCATTTTCATCTACAGCTGCGAAGTCTACTCCATTCTCCAGAAGGACTGAACAAATGGTGGGCAAATCTTGCTGTGCTGCTAAGTGAAGAGCAGTCTGACGATGCTTTGTCAGTTCGTTCACCTGGGCACCTGCAAGCAGCTGTCAAAGATGCAAGAAGGAATATGTTCAAAGATGTTTTCCAGGGCTATGTGCCAATAGTTAATTTCTGTGAATGAAGTGCACAAAATTTCACTGCACAGAGATACTTTTAGGCCTCCACCCTATATGTAAAAAACGCTATCACCAAGCTGCTGCAACTTGTGTACACATTCTGCTCCGCAGCAAATACAAGGTAAGGTTCTTCTTTTAAACTGAGCCACATTACCTAATGATAGCTGCAAATCAAACGTGCTCACACACAAAGGCATCAGTGCAGCTCAGCTGACAATCTGAGCCAAGTGAATCTTATGTAAGTTTGAGTTCTGCTTTAGAAGTAGCACCACTTTCACCTGACTTCTCCAGCAATCTGCATTAAGGGGGAACAAACATTTCAAGCAGATGGGGAAAACAACTCCCCAATACGTACCAGATTACGCACAATGATCTCTGAGCCAGCTTGCACTGCCAGGTGGAGAGGTGTTAGCTTAGAAGCATCCTGGACCCGAGAGTTTACGTTCGCCTGTACACTTATCAGGAACAACACACTCTCGATATCAGAGTTCTGAACTGCAACATGCAGAAAATTGCGACCTTTATTATCTACCTGCAGAAGAAAGAGCACAAAATCATAACAGCTGTCACTTCTGTAGAACACAATTCCACCAAGAGATGCAATACTTGCTCACTCTGCCCAAGGTGGACTTTAGTCTTGTTCCTTTAGCTGCTTGGCATTACAGAACTACTGATGTCACTATGAAGTAAGCTGAACTAAGAAATTATCAGTTGCATACACTGACTCTAGTCTGCTTCAGACCACTTCATCTCTAGTTTAACCTTACGGTGTCTTGACCACACTGGAGAGCATTACAGATAAGAGCCAGCTGTCGTAGTTCACATGGGGCAGCAGTTAAGGACTGTCCCACTGAACTGAGTTTAACTTGAGGCAGTCCGGCAGTTAACAATGCAGAAAGAAGCAACATGCAATTCTGCCACACTGATGCAAACTGTGTTTGAGTTTTGACTAAATATCAGGTGCACGTTGTTAATTTTGGCTAATTTTGTTAATTGAAGCTGATATTAAAGCATGCTTAAAACTTGCTGTATACGTATCCATGTTTCAGGTGTATAAATGTGAGCACTGTATTAGTCACAAGTAATTAAACTTACAGCATAGGACAAAGTCCCTCAACAGCTGCCTAAAGTATCAGACTACAAGTCTGAAGATACAGCTGGAGGTTTTATGGTTCAGCTGGGCATCTACTGACCAATTATTTTAGGACAGAGTTTGTTTTGGCTTTCTTTAGGAGGGCGAAGTCACATACACTGTGATGCACCATTACAGAAACAAAACACGAATAGATAAGTTTTCTCTTTCTATACTTATGTACATACCTCAGCTCAGTACCAACAAGAAGGTCTCATGAAAGACTAAGCTTTGATGTTTTCACTCACACAAAGCAGGCACACATTACAGTTCCTAATAGATCCAGCCATAGAAAACTGGCTTCCAGGAAACACTGCTACATACAAAGCCTCAAAAAGGATAAAAAAAGGATAAAGCAGAACTTGCTGGTGATACACACCTGTACAGCAGCAAGAAGACTAGCATGCTTTAAATCCTTCCAGCTTACCTGCTCAGCAGCTCCTGGCTCCCTCTTCAAGATTGCTTCAGCTGCCTTATTATTTTTATAGGTCATAGCACATGCAAAGGGAGTCATTCCTTGCCTGTCACGTACATTTAGCTTAATTTCTGGATGTGAAATCATAAGCTGAATTATAACATTATGTTGGTTGCTAATGGCAACATGAATTGGAGTTCTTCCTTCTGCATCCTAGAAGGAAACCAGGAAGTTTATTATATGAAGATGCAGGAACAACAATCCTTCTCATCTCTGAAAAATAAAGGAAGTTTTTCAGTTTAGTGCTTGTGACATACTCAAACTTCAACTGGGACACAAAACGTTTGCAGTGGGAGCTAATATCCATAGTGTAAGTGAAGCAAATTGTTACTTGCTCCTCCAAATCCTCTGAGTTACACAGCTTTTTAAGTTGCTGACAGCAATCAAACATTTTAGGGGCATTCTGAACATTCTTGGCAGCAGTCAGGCATTGCAAGAGAATGCTTTCAAACTAGTATTAGTTTACGTTTTACCTTGTAATAGTAACAATACATAGAAACAAATTTCCACCTGAAGGAACAACATACAAACTAATGCAAACCTCAAGTATCATTTCCATTCAGTATGGAATGGATTATATACTCAGATTCAATAGTACAGATGCTTCCCTAACTTGACACTCAGGCACTGGTGCTAAGTTTTCTGAAGGAAGCTAGACACTTTGAAGTTCACTCACTGAAAAATACAAGTGTTTGGCACTTGTGTTTTTGTTACGCAAAACAAGAAGCCTTATCAAAATCAGTGTTTAATCATTTGTCTGCACCAATAATTAGTTTACAGCCATGGCAGCTTTGCAACTATTTGTTCAGTCCCTCAACAGCATCAGGACCTGGAAATGCTGCACATTCATTTCACTGGTAGCCATTTGCCATGCTCTTACTTAAGGATTACTGCGTGATCAAGAATTAAGAAGTGTAGCTCACAATTGTGTCACCTCAGTTTACTTAATAAAAAATGTTTCCCAAACAAACCAATGGAATCAAATACTCCAGAGTTTTACAGTTTAGCTGATCTACTGCTTACTTGCTGCAGAATACAGCCCTGCTCCTGCCTTCCATTCACACTCTGGGCAGATGAGTTGAATTCAGATCATTACACACCAAAAAAAACCCCACAAACCAATAAAAAAGCACCAAAAAAAAAGACAACCCTTGGACTACAGGAAGTTCTCTGCATCACTATTTTTCTTCAGTCAGACTTCCTGACAGAACTGACCACGTGCATAGAAGAACAATAGCCATGGTAACAATGGACAGGAAAAAAGCAGAACTGCAGGCAGTCGTTGCACTACTTTAGTCATAACAGAAGGGATTCTGTTTCTATGAAGCAAAATATACAGCAGAGGAATGTTCATTTTCACTACAATGACCTTAGAAGAATCAGCTTCAAAAGAAACTGCACCATTTTAATCCATACCTGAGCATTGACATTGGCACCAAACTCCAAAAGGCACTGAATCACTTCCTCTAGACCCCAGCAGGCTGCCAGGTGTAGGGGTGTCTGTCCATCATGAGCTTCTTCTTCTCCTTCTCCGTTGGGACCTGGCTTTCTGGGACTATTCACATCACAGCCACTAAGAAGAGCACAAGACGGTCAGTAAATTTATCCCAGACAAACAGAAGTAAGAAAGATTCCTACAAGAGCTGATTTAGTGTTAGCTGGTGCATCTTTTGTAAAGACAAGCTTCTGGTTTGAATCTGACTTCTGTCATCAAGAATACAATAATTTATATAACAGAAATATGTCTCTAAGAGTAGTAAAGCTCCCTTAAGTACCACTTATTCATCACAAGTCTAACTAAGTGTACACCTGTTACTGACTCAAAATAGTTTATGGCAAGAAAGGAAATACAAGCACATTCAAAAGCTTTTATTTTAGGAAGGGGTTCTGACCTGCGAATAAGAAAGCACGCTACTTGTTCACTGTTTTCATCAATAGCTCTGTGAAGAAGAGTCTGTAAGCAACCACTTGGTCCTGACCCCCAACAGGTTGAATCACAGCCATGTCTCACCTGGAAGGAAAAGCACAGCAAGGCAATGAAGTTTGTTCTGCCTCCAGCACACTCCTACTTTACGCAGTCCTCGACTGATGTTTCTGAAATATTACCCACAGAGGTAGAATTCGAGATCTCTTATCTGTCCTTGTGACAATTTCATGAAGCTATTTAATGTCTTCCAGCCTCATGTACATGATACTTCATTAGGCAGCATTTACTAACAATTCAGATACTACTAACTCACAGTACTCTGAACAGATACTTCTTAGCTTGCTAGAAAGTGAAGTCACTGTCTCCTCATGACCAATTCAAAGCACCAAAACCAACTCAAGTAACATCAGCAGCTGCCTTTAAAAGTCTGGCCTGCTTCCTTCTCTTGCAATACATTCAGCTATACAGCCTAAAGGTAATGCTTTTTTTTGTGGAACTGCATGCATGATATTTGTATTTCCCTTCTCCAGCACCACTTGAGCAGTGGGGCACTTCAGTAAGACTTGTTCCACACCATTTTACAAGCTATTTGCAGCGTTATATAAAAGCAGTTTAAGTGTTGGCTCTGTAAGCATGCTTACTCAACGCCAGCACAAGTGGCCAAGTACAGCTGCAAGATGCATTTTGCAGCTAAACAGCACAGCTTTTAAGTTCTTGTCCCTACTGAGCAGACAATAACTGGATATCAAAGACAAACTTTTTGAGTACCCCTCTTTCTTATGAAGAAAACGTAATAAAATCTACTTAATTCTACTCCTTCCAAGACCAGCCTTTATGCAGCCATAGGTGGTCCAGGAAGAAACTTACTAAGTAAATCTCCATACATCTCTGAGCAAGTTTCTTCCTGGATCACTATACCTGAATAGAATCTGGTCTTAAAACAGTTAAGATAAGCCTTTAAAAGGCATTCTTGATAGAACTAAGATTCAATAAAAAGTACCACATACTTTAAAGCAAATACACAAGGTTTTATCCAGGAAGATGATTATTATACAAGCCAGGTATGCTACAAACTAATATTTTTAGCAGAACCTTGTCTTCCAGCATTAGGAATCCAGATAACTTATTCTTTTTCTTTAATTATAGCATCAGTGAGGTATTCGGCTGCAGAGGTTACAGTGTTTATAAAAGACTTTCCAAGAAGAAAGAAATTAAAATTAAACAAACAAACAAACAAAACAACCTCTAGAGGTGATGTAGTATAGGACAACTCCATTGCATGCATTTGATTTAATTTCTGTTTGTGAGCCTTTCGTTGCCAGGGAGATACACAGCACCAAGGCTAAATGAACAACTAACAGTCTTACCAGAGTTGACGCAATATCTTCCAGGTTATTTTCTAAGGCAAGCCACAAAGGAGGATTTCCTTTTTCATCTGGCACAGACATATCTGCTCCCCTGGTACAAATAGCATCAACCACAAGAGGGAGCTGGTTTTTTATAGCCAGCTGTAATGCAGTCTCTCCATCCTGTGTTCTGAAATAGGTGCAGTTTAAACCATGTTACTGCATCATTAAAGAATTTGATGATCTCTGCTACAGTAATTTACAGACATAAGAATTATTGCCAACATTTGTGTATTCTTGCTGCAGTAAGACTGTGTTCAGTCAAGCAATCCCACCACGTTAGATATTTCAGAGCAGCTATCCAGATTTCTGAAGTTTGAGACTCGCTGGTGTTCTTAGCTCAGAGTTCTCTCCATTGCCTTAATTACAGTCACTGGTTGAACAGAGTTCCCTTTGCCTACTATCACAGAAGGGAACAGGTTTATCTGTACTGCCTTAACACTCCAAACACTCAGAAGGCACTGAAGTTAGAACAGTTGTATTAGGCAATTTGTCCCAATGACACTCATGAGGTGTAGCTGGCCAAATTTCAAAGACAGCCTGTGAGTCACACGTGGGCACATAAATGTCATAATATCAGCTTGTCTACAGATACCTGTGGGCAAGTTTTATGTGAATCCTGTTGCTGGACTACATCTAACCAGCTCAGATGACAGAACACGTCACTCCAACAAGCTGGCAAAAGAGACAGACTACAGAAGCTCAGTACCACGTCTCTAAGGACTTGACATTCTGTTGCAGAGGGTTATGTTCTACTTAGGATCAGGGTGGAACCTCCCACTGTAGCCTCAAGAGGATGTATTGACTAATGGAGCTATATTTAGATCATATGCTCACATATGTAAACCCTCAGCTTTAACTAGAACTGCCGTAACAAGGGCCAAATAAGTCATCTGAAATCAGCTTCAAGCCTTTATATAGAATTACAGAATATCTCGCAATAATCAAATCCAACCCCTGGCTTCACGCAGGACATCCAAAATTCAAACCCTCTGTCTGAGAGCACTGTCCACGTGCTCCTTGAACTCAGGCAGCCTTGGCACCTGGTGCCCTGAGGAGCCTGTTCCAGTGTCCACCACTCACCGGTGAAGAACCTTTTCCCAACAACCCAGCCTGACCCTCCCCTGACATAAACCCATGCTGTTCCTTTGAGCTCTGTCACCATGACCACAGACATTGGATCAGCAGCTCTTCCTCTGCTCTCACTCATGAGTAAGGCACTCATTACACCTGCTCCTAAATATCCAGTTCAGTGTTGCATCAGCGAAGACCTTACCTGACGTTTATATCTGCCTGATGCTCCAGCAGAAAGAGTGCACTCTTACTATCCTGTCTCTGTATTGCCATATGGAGCAGAGTCTGCCCGTCTGACATCGTGTCATTGATGGATGCTCCAGATCCAAGCAGCTGAGCTGCTATTGTGTGCATGCCTGAACAGTTAGAGATCATTAGTGCTGTGCCTTCGCTCTCCAAAGAATAACAAAGACAAAAAACATGGAATGATACATGGCAGAGATTTTCCGTTTCTTTCTGCCCATCTAAATGTCCTCATCCACAACTGGCATATTTCTTCATACTATCTTGGACTTCTGCTCAACAAACACATTTGCTTTTGGTATTGCATCCACAAGCCATCCTAGTACAGTTCAAGGGTCATCAGGATGCAAACACTACCTGTTTTTCTACAAACCATCCCCCTTGTTTCACAGAAGAAAGCATCTCCTAAATCAGCATTCCAAGTTCCAGTACACCTCATAGCTACCTAAAGTATCTCATCTTCCCTTTGTTCTAGAAGCTGCTTAATGCAGTAATGCTGACCTTCATGGAATAAGCATGAAAAGACAACATGCTGAACGCATACAAAAATTACTGGCAGTTCAGAGTGGTACAGTTCCATAAAACAGTACAGTTGCAGGCAAGAGGCTCCAAAAGCTATCCCCTACTGAACAACTGAAGCTGTCGGGATGGAAATCAGCAAGCCAGCTGTGAACATTATTTCAGAAGCTAAATAATTAAACAAAGCTCTCCCTGACAACTTTTCATTAGCAGCACAAGCCAGGCCATAAACAGTTTTAGGACTGTTTTGTCCCCAAAATAATCTTGTCCACATTGTAACTTCTCTATCATAGGGAATTTCTATCTTGTTTCATAAGCACACACCTGTCCAAAGTGCCAATCCCAGCACAGTTTGGTCTCTTGAGTCCTTTAAACTAAAATCAGGAATGATTTGCAAGTTGTTGGTTGCATGAAGAGCATTAGCTTGGAAAAAAAGAAAAAAAAGAATCATTGTTAACATTCTTGTATTTGACCTGCCATTGCAGACTAGGCTGCAGGCGTGTCTGTGTCACACTCTTAAGTACCACAGAATAATTTAGGTTGGAAAAGATCTTTTAAGGTCATGAAGTTCTACCACCCCCCTAATACCAAAATCCACTGCTAAGCCACATCCGCAAAAGCGGGCAGGAAGTTTACTCAGTTTGCTGGAGGTCTTCCTGAGCAAGTTACTTTGTTCCCATGACTGCTGATACTGCCTGGGACAACCTAACATGGTCAACTGCAGTGACAAAGCCACCTGATTTAACACTTACACTAAAAGCTACCCAACTTTCTGACTAAGAGAACCTCCTTCCTCATTATCTCTGTTTCCAAGCAGCTGCTTACACAAAGCTCTGAGAATGAAGATCTCATAGCTGTACCCTCAGAACACAACTTAGTTCAAGTCTATTACGTACAGCAGAAAATCTGGAGAGGTCAGTAACAGATTTAGCGCAAGTTCATTTTCTAGTTCTAACAAGGAGGTGACACAAAATTCTTTAACCAATATTAATTGCTCTACACAAACAAGATACAAAGAATGCTTGGTCCCTGGATGCGTTTAAAATCCGTTCAGTTGTGGTGCTCAGGGACATGATTTAGCAGTGGGTGGTTAGTTAGGGCAGCATGGATAGGTTGTGGTTGGACTTAAGGTCTCTTCCAACCTGAGCAATTCTAAGATTCTACGATTCTATGATCAGCAGCTTGCCAGAACACAGTTAAGATAACATCTTGATGCTAAAGCAGCAACACAGTTTGAACCAGAAGAACACTACCTTTTTGTTCCAGGATGACTGATACCACATCTGGGTGATTGTAAGCAATAGCCATGTGAAGGGGAGTTTGCAGATAAACGTTCTCTGCTGTTGGAGAAGATGCGTCCTTTTGACCAGGTGCCACTTCTGCAGTCTGAATGTTTGGATTGGCTCCTTGTTGCAAAAGTTCTGCTGTCAAGTTTGCCAGGCCATGCCTACAGGCAGTATGCAGTGGTGTTTCCCCCTTTAACAAAAAGGGGACTGGGTTAACAGCTTGAAAAAACAGAATAGGAGCTTTAAAACTACTGTCCCACAAATGGGTGTAAAGAAACTTAAGTCCTGGTAGTTGAAGCTCCTCTGCACATTCAGCTGCACTGCTAACTTACATTAAGGACTTGATTACAACAAGGATAAAAAGAAGTGTTAAAGCATCTTAACACCCAGCAGTCTGCTTGAACAGCACCAACTGTTATATTACAGTTGCCTGATCACTAGTAAATATCTGAAAAACTGCAGAAGGCTCAGCAGATGTTCCAACTTGCTTTAAGCTAGGGTTAGCAACAGGAGAACTCTGCCACATTATTTCTGAAGGGAGATAAGGAAATTTTCAGAAAGTCTTTCTGGTTTACCCATTTGTTTTGGTGGTTGACTTTTGCTCCATGAGTTGCTAGGAAGAGAGAAGCCGCCTCATTTCCTGCACCAGCTGCCCTCTGAAGCAAGCAGTTCCCTAAGGAAAAAACCATGAACACCGTGAGAATACTGTCTCAACCATACCTTGATACTAAAAAGGAGCTAGAACCCTTCTCACTACTTTACCATGTTAGAACTGAAGCCAACAAGGGAAATCCTACCTATTAATCATTCCCTCGAAGTGCTGGACTGTCATGTGCACTGCCATTTAACTGTTACATTTTGAAACTGTAAAGAGGATGTTAGGGCTTGGCAAAGAGTCAAACATTGCCACTTCCTCCACGTCAAGCTCAGTTTAGGACTCAGTGTCCCAGCTCGGATGCAGCTACTACCACCTACCCATACATTCATATCATAGCAAGAACTGTCGGAAGTTCATTCAGGTCCCCCAGACTCTTTGAATTTTTGGATAGGCTAGAGTAGTTTGGACCACAATTAACCTACAAGCCTTCCTTCCATGCAGAAATACAAACTTATATTTTACCTGTTACTGTGTCTGGAGCATCTGTATTGCTGCCTCGTTGGATCAACCTTGCTGCAAAACTGTTCTCATCAAACGAAGTTCCATTTACAACAGGTGCATCCTCAAAAGGGTTTACAGACTGATCAGATGATACAGTGATATACTGAACTGCAAGCCACAGAGCTGTGCTTCCCTCATGATCCTTCAGCTCCAAGTCTAGTCTAAAAATAAGAGTTAATGTTCCCCAACTTATGCCTTAAAGCGAGCCCCAATGAAGCTTAAATTTCAACTGTCAGAAGTGCTGTTCTCATTTATCCAATTCCTCACTGACAATTTCTGCTCACTTAAAAAAAAAAACCTCTGGAGTAACTGAAGTACAGTAGAATTTGTAAATACTCTGAAACAAGCAAGATATCTTTTAATAACTACAAAGTTTAAGCTCATTACTCTGATGAGAAATGTGGTCTTGCTAGATCCAGGTTGTCACAAACTTTATCAAACAGGCAAGACTTCTTTCTAGTCATGTACAAGAACTGTAAACTCAGCTATGGAGGAAACTGAGTCAGATTAAGATCCTGTTTTCTCATCCTATGAAGTCACTTACTTTAAGTAGAATCCAAGCTGAAAATGAAGCTCATAAAAATGTCCAAATACATTATTATTCTTTTTGATTCCACTACAAACTAAGACACTGGTACGTTATTTCCTCCAGCTCTCTTAGAAAAACACTGAGATACTGTTTATTTCTTTACAGTTGAGCAAATCTGCTTGGCTTCTGACCTCTCAGTTTGGGCAAAGCCCTCACGCTTCTGCATCCCTAGCCTATTGCTAGACTTACTGTAATTCAAAAAAGGCCCAGAAGAGCTGTTAAACCAGTTCTCATGCTTTCATTCAAGTAGGTACTCAGTGTATTTTACACTTAAGTGGAACTTACTGTTTGCACTGGAGAAGCTGACTGAATACAGGTTCATTTCTGACCACAATTGACATGTGTAATGGGGTCCTGCAAATGGAGCAAAGCACACTTACATCAGCAAGTGAGGCACTTAAGATTTTGCCCGCACTTCTCAACATCCCCCAACAGACTGACGGGGCCAACCATCACCTGTGCTCTCCAGGGAAGGGCTCACATACATCTTGAGAGAAAGAGCGAGCTGCCCTTTTAGAGGATATGGTTCCAATTGATTTAGGAGTAAGCAACTCTTTACATTAGCACAAGAAATAACCTTAAAAGAAAGAGCACAAAAGCATAGCCAAATTGAACAGCTAACACACCCGGAAGCTTCTACACCATTTTATTGACGTTTACCATACCAACTTAACCTCTAAGGCAGTGCAGAGACTCTATACATCAAGTAAATACACTGAAAACGTCGGCTTTTTGAGATAATTTCAGTTTTGCTGACAGAGCTTCAAAGAAGCAGCTTTTTGGGAATGCTGTCATCTTACTTCACTTAGTTTACTGTTCAGTGATCCAATAAAGGCAAACAACTGTTAGCCAGCTGTTCCAGAGGTCAACTCACCCCAGCTTCCTATAGGGAAATCGATCATGACAGTGCACTATCCAACCTGAAATATCTTTCTGCTTTGAGTGTAGGTCTCAAATTGAAGTAACAACCTCACCTTTCCTGCTTCCACTGTTATCTTTGCTTTGCTGAGATATGGGAAGGTTCCCAGTGGACTGTGTTTAGATAATCATTACTAGTTTAATAGATAATTAAACTGCTAGCAGACTTGACTCCACCCAGTATTTACCTTCCTTTGTTGTCTTGCATATTTGGATTGGCTCCTGCCTGTAGGAGAGATTCTGCTATCTGTGCCATCTCTGCCATGACATCAGGTGAATGCTTCTTAGGGCTGTATGATGCCACAAGGTGCAGAGGAGTCTCCTGGTCTCCCAGCGTAGCAGCATTCACACGGGCACCATTCTTAATGAGAAAGTTTGCAGCAAATTTATCTCCTGTCATGAAAAAATAAGGTTACTTATAGATGCAGTGGAAATTGTACATTTTATAGAAATCAAGAAAAATAGATGTATGTTCCTTCCTTCTATATCATACAACGATACCACTAGAATGGTCTGCTCTTAGAATGCCTTACCACAGCTAACTTCAGGAACAGCTGACTGCAAAACCAGGATTCAGATTTTGTAACAACTTCTTTCCTTTGTGTTTTGCCCTGAGGTTACAGAAGACTCAAGTTCACACACCTGTTCACCTGGTATGGCCATCCTAAGTTTGCTGGAGTCTGTATCAAGACAAATCCATTGCTGCTTTAATGCTCAGCTAGGCAAGCTGAGGACTAGATGTATTTTTTGAATGAATGATAGTATTCCAGGCAGACAGAAGAGTGCTGAAGTTGGTCACTATCTGTTCAGTATTGCTACACAAACAAGCAGTCATGCAGCCTTTGCCCTTAAAAGTGTGAACCCCATTACACATGAAGCAGTGGCTTCAGTAGTCTGGACTCCTCACACATGACAGTCCTAGAAATCTCTGCTCAGAAGTCAGAACTCAGGCCCACTTTTGTGCACAAGGCCTTGGACATAAAACAACATGCAGAGAATGCTTTCAGCATATTATTAGCTTCCCTTGTTCCAAACACTGGCTTGAAGGCATTTACTCACAAGTTGCCCATCCTGACAGCAAAAGTGAATACAGAAACCTGCTGGCCTAAAAAAGTAATATGTACTGCTGTATCACCTCCAGCACTAAAAAAAAAAAAAGAAATTCCATTCACACACCACCACTCCACTTCCTTATGTGACATTCCCCCACTCCTCAGTGATCAGAAGTAAGAATCACGTGGCAAGTCCAGAAGATTTGCCTTAGTTCCTTTTCCAGAGCATGGCTGTTAGCTGTGATCATCTTATTGAAGCTTGTTACTGAAAAACAGCTGTTCATTCTCAGACCTCTAGCTTAGACTGAAAGCAGACATCAGAAATGAAACAAATATTTGTAAGTGTGAAGAACAGCCTGCTGTAATTTTGTCAGTGCTTTATTGTGCTGCAGCCACAACACTGACCTATGCTTAGACATCCTGCTCCAGAAACTTTATTCACAGGATCTGACACCAGCAACCATTTAGTTACATAAGAGATTAAAGAAAGAAATTGTGAGCTGCATTGAGCTCACAAAACCCCAATTACTTCAAGTAGCAAGTTCTTTCAGACTCTTAGGAAGAGATTTATGTTTTTAATTATTTGTAGCACCACAACACCTGTGAGGTCCAGTCCTCAGTAGGGTTCCTGTTGTGCTTGGCTTTCTGAGACAGACAGAGCTGCCAAAGACAGCCCTGTATCAGCCAGCAGCACGGGGTGCTTGCTACAGATTTTTTTTTACCAGACTTTGGCCATAAGCCAAGATGCTGCTTCTCCAAGCCTTCAGAGCACAGCAGCCATAGCAATGCAGCCCTATTGTGCTCCAGTTCTTCTAAGATGCATTTTCTACACTAGTAGAAGAACAGCTTAACGTAATCACAGTTGTACTTGGGCTCTACTGATAACCATCCTATTATCTGCTGGAACTTTGTAGATACTTAGATTGGCACAGCATCTTCCTCTGCTCCACATCTTTCCCCAGGTACTTGCTGTTAACTGTGATCAGTAAGAAGCAGATGCAACATTCAAAACAGATCTAGAAGACTTAAACTTCATTTTTTACCTAGGTTGTCCATGCTTAATGAGACAGTACATCAAAAAGACATTGCAGATTGCCACAACAGAACCCCATCCTATGTTTCTTCCTTCAGCAGAGAACACTTTACTAGATTGCTTCTTGATGTCATACAATTTATTTCACCAGTGCATTAGTTTTTTAGTTTCAACAAAAACAGATAGGATGATGTTTATCTGTGACTACAGCTTTCTAACTATGGTTGTCAAACATGGAATGAGACAGGAATAGATCTCAGAATCTATACTTCACACTACAACTACTGCAAGTTAGAAGCTTCATATCCTGTTTTCTTACCTCTTTGAATGGCTTTATGTAACAGACTCCAGCCTTTTCTGTCTGCCCTATCTACATCAGCCTTGTAGTTGACCAGCGTGGTTGCAATGCTCTCCAGTCTTTGGGAGAGGGCTAAATCCAAAGCAAGGTCTCCATTCTGATCCAATTCATTGAGCTTCCCAGGAAGCTATAACACAAATTCAGTCTGTTGACTTCAGTTACAAAGTTACAACAAAAGCTCAACCTAATATTTCAACAGCCAATTCCAGCTACTGTAATGGCAGACCTTCACCTCTAATGCCAAATGCTAGTGATGCACTTAGGTAAGCACATCTTACACAGGAACTGCCACGAAGCAGCAAAGTTTACCAAGCAATGCATTTTATTTAAAACATCTTGCATGCAACAGACTGTCATAAATCACTTCTTAATTATGTCTTCAGGGAGCTTTTATCACTCAATGACTATTACAGACATAAAAGCAGCTGTGATAATAAACATGCAAATAAGGAGAATTAGTTACAAAACAGATAGTGCTCAGACCAGCAGTTAGAAACCAGTTATTTAAAACATGACATTTTTGAAGGCAGTAAGTTAGTCTCGCTGTACCTGTGAATCCATTTCGATGAGATACAAGAAGACTACATCTTCTCTCTCAACTTTAATAGCTTTATGCAAAGGATATTCTGTCTTTGACTTGAACATTTTATACAACAACTGAGCACTCATGCTACTGAAGTCTTCTTTCCGCAAGTCATCCTAGAATAACAAAAAAGCAAAGGCTGAGCAATGCTTTTGTTTTGTTTATAAGCAGCACACTGCATCATGTTATTATCAGGTTCACAACGCAAGCTCAGTTAATGGCACTGTTTTGATAACATGCATGACATTACAACAAGCAGGAACAATCCAAGAGAGCCTGTCAAGGCTACGAAGAAACACTGAGGAAGTCTTACATTTTAGTTTCAAGATCTGTTACAGTGAGGTGTTTTCCATCCCTGTTGTCTACAGGCAGAGAAAACAAGCAGTTTACCATTCACTACAGTAGATAAACACCTAGCTCCTAAACTAACTCTCTATCTAGACTTAAATCACAGGTCAGCAATAAGCCTTTCTGTAAAAACAAAACCACCCTACTGAAGAACGACATCTCCACAGAAGCTTTGTACCTGAATGAAGCTACACAAAACATCAGAAGACCACCTTTGGTTTGAGTCAGTGCATATTTGACTAAACAGAAATAACCTCATCTTCAGGCAGAGCAGTGTCAAAAGTTACCAGCCAGAAGCTAAAGAAGGAGTTACAGTGGCTGACTCACAGGTTCAGATGCAGGTCTGCACAGCATATTTTAGATAAAGATACCTAAGCCTTCATGCACCAGTCTGCTGTTGACCAGAAGACTTATTTTTAGGACTAAGACTTTACACAAGCAATCACGATTTCCTCAAAATATCAGAGCAAGTGAAACTTCCAAGTCAGCTGCAGGATCACTTGCTGCTCCCCCCACTAGAGAAAGTAAACTCTTCTCTGGCTTGACTCTTTCTTACAAGGATTATTTTTAGGAGTAAAAGCAAGGCTGGGATTCGTGACCCCGTCTAGACAGAGACCAACTATGGATGAACCTCTGAACAGCTCAGTCAATATTTTATAATACAACTCCCTTGCCTATCAGAACCTCTTTGGTTTGTGCCATGTTTAGAAAACTAAGAGACTTTTCATGGCAAAGTACTTCCAACTAACAGAACAACTCATCAGACTACAGGCTATTTCCCCACTGCCCCACCAACACATTCACACCGAGAGTGAAATGAACATCATCTCCAGAGACAATCTTGGAGGAAGAGCCATTTCACATACATTGTTTCAAACAATTATGATTTAATATTGTATAAAATACTACGTAGTGTACTGCCAAAAGCAGCACGGAATAAAGGTAACTGAAAAAGAGGAGGAAGGGAAAAGTTATTCCTGCATCAAATGACTCACATGTAACAACACTGCCTTGCAAAGCATATAAAGCTCAGGATGACAGATGCCTTGGTCACCAAAAGGTACCAGAAATCCAGGAAATCCCCATCCCAACTGAAGTGCTTGAATGGCAGCATACAAAGATACATTCCTGAGGTTAGACAGTAAAGTTCCACAGCTTACATTTCTACACTTATCAATATTTTTCCTCTTGCTTCCTTCTATCAGTACTTACCCAGTGACTAGCAATTATTTCTGCACAATAATTCAGAAGAGTGCTAGCATTCAGCTCCTCAGCAGTCTGGTAGAAACGAATGCAGTTCCTGACATTAACTAGTGACATGACTCCTTTTTCACATCTGTCAAAATGGAAAAAAAGCCATTCAGTAAGCAGCCCCTCAAGCTGTTACGAGGCTCTAGATACTCTTCTCTTGGATGTCAGTAGAACGCCTGGCATAAACATACTTTAACCATAAGCTCTGTAAGACAGCTCCTGAAGAGCAGGTTCTTATTTAGGAAGCAGCCTGTCTAAGCTGAGTTCCCATAACAATACAGTGGAGGAACCTGACAGTGAAGAAAAACAGCACAGTTCTCCCAATTGAACAAGCTGAGCTTCCGGAACACCTTCCCTACTTCCTAAGTACTACAGCATCACACAAGCAGCTCTTGCACTGAAGATAGAAACTGGCCTGCCAAAAACAACTATTTGTTTGGAGAATGGATGAGGTTTAATAGTAGATCCATCAGATTATCTTCACAGTTTGAAGGCAGCAGCTGAGTTTGTAGGAAGAGAACTCGAGTACCTCAAACTGACCTTTAAGGTAAGTATTCTAGTGATTCCAATCTAGGCTGCACCTGAAGGGAAGTATTGATAGATGTTTTCAAATACATTTACAAATGACCAGTAGCATACTGTACTGCAGCTTTCCCCCTGTCACCACACAACTGCGACAAGGCAACAGCTGAGAACTACTTAGGTACTAAAGCCTGAAGACATTCTTAGCATTGGCCCAACAGATGTCAAACACTTGTTAAAAGCACTAATACCAATTTAGTTTGCTTCACGGAGAGACAATTAAATGTCAGCAAGAATGCTAAGCACTGCTGCAGCCTCAGCCACCTCCTGGACAAAAGATTATCACTGTCTTCATCTTTAACCGAATTCAAAGCTTCAGGTTGCACAAAACCCAAGGAGGTTTCATTTGCATACACTCAGCCTTTTTACTAACCCAGTGGGTAAGAGCACTCTCATGCTTTCAAGACAGCAAGCCACCCCCTTCTAGAATTATATAAATCAGCCCAAAAATAATGAGGCACTGTTGGAGTGCCACAGAGATGATCAGAGGCTGGAGCACCTCTCTTATGAAGAAAGGTTGAGGGAGTTGGGATTGTTCAATCTGGAGAAGAAAAGGCTCTGGAGAGACCTCACCACAACCTTCCAGAACAGTTTATAAACAGGAGGGAGAGCAACTTTTTACATGGTCTGAGAGTGATAGGACAAGGTGAAATGGCTTTAAACTAAAAGAGTGGAGATGCAGTTTACATGTTAGGGGAAATTATTCACTCAGAAGGCAGTGAGGCACTGGCACTGCTGCTCAGAGAGCTGTGGGTGCCCCATCCTTGGAGGTGCTGAAGGCCAGGCTGGATGGGACTCTGTGCAATCTGATCTGGTGCCTGATTTATTGGTTGGCAACCCTGCCCAGAACAGGGGGCTAGAAATGGTTGATCTTTGAGGCCCCCCTTTCAACCCAAGCCATTCTGCTTCATACTGCACACTACCTGTCATCGATTCTTCCTAGCATTTCAATATTTCTTCTCTTACAGCACTCCAGAGCTTGTTATTAACATGCTGCTCTCCACTTTCTCTCATTGCCAAATTAGGGTTATTAGTTTGGCTGGAAGAAGAACTGGAAAGTAAACATTAGAGCGGTGAGGAGAAACAGCTACAGTGTAACAATAGCACAAAGCTCCTTTTCCTGTGATCACCTGAATGCCATGCTGCATTACTGAAAACCTCAAGTCTTCGAAAGAAACCAAAGCTGTATCCAACTGCTAGCAGCTGTCAACCTATTCCTATTCAAACGAAGATAAAGAGTTCAAGGATAATGACTGCATTTACCAAGACTCACCTTTCCCTAAGCAGCTGGAGCTGAAATTTATTAGCTAGTTTCATGAGCTCTGTCAAAAAGATATCATCTTCTCTTAGCTCAAGTTCATCTGTGTAGATCCAGCGCAGCATTGCCATGGTTACCTCTGGGTCAGCATCTGGTGCAGGGAGCAACAGGGATTAATAAAATAGTTAAAGAACAATCACCTATTCAAGCAGTTTTGATTCCTCTGACTGTTAAAGTCACAGCTACCTGGAAAAAAGTCTCATTGAAATTGTACTGCTTTAGCTTGCTACAATGTCAGAACAAAGAGACAAAACTGGATGAAGTTAAAGCTAATGCTGGCACCAAGCAGGAAAATCCTTCTTCCAATGGAACACTGCGAAGGCTACAGGGCTCCCTGCAGCATCTCCCAGTATCTGCTGTATGAACATCACGTGGAGGGATGAGAAATGGCCACAGAGGAGCAAAGACTTCAGAGGGACAAATCCACACTGACATTTCCACGCCCAAATCCCCTTTTCACTGTAAGAATCCTCCCCCTCGTTTTATAGCTGTCTGTATTATGGACTGCTGCACTTCAATACAGTTGCTTACATACTATTACTAAGATAATAGTAATATAATAGTAATAATAATAATAGTGATGTAGAAGTAAGTTTCTAAGACAGGCGGAAGCTAATTTAACAAACTGGTTAGACTTCAGGAGTTTCTAAATACTGATTCCAAGCCTGTGTGTTCTTAAACACAGCAAAAACCTCTTTTCCCTGGAAAAGAGAAACACAGATGCAAACCCAACAGCCAGAAGCTCAGAAATACTGCAGCAATTGATTCCAAGGATACATAGATGAGGATTTCTATGTAACAAGAGATCAGATCAACTGCAAAAAAAACCAGAACACCAAAACCAACCACAAAAACCCCATCATTTAGAAAAGCAACATCAGCCCCTCTTAGCAGTTGTTTTTTTGTTTTGTATTTTTCTTTTAAATAGAAGATGAACACATTTGAGGCACTAAAAGACCCATCCTAAAACACCTTTACACAGCTGCACCAGCTGGTCAGCAGAGCACCAGACACAGCACACAGAGCATCTCCTAAGGAACAAGGGGTTTCAGCAAGGCAAGCACCTCTGGCCTAACCTGAAATAACCAGGGAAGTCTACTTGAACTGTAATATCAGCTCTGCCTTGGCAGAGAAAAGGGTACATATTCTCCCCCCCAACAGGAGAATGTATGCTTAGCTCTTGTAGTCTGCAGAACAAACAGAAGAAGTCTGAAAGCACTGAGTTTTACACGCTGCCTGTTCTTTGAAATCAGGATTTAAGCCACCTTGACAGTTCTTTTGGAAAGGATTTCTTTAGAAAACCTGACACAGTTTTTGAGGAACTGTTTGTAGCTTGTTCCAACTACTTGATAACCAAATCCCTGTGCTCCGTACCAAAGTTTTCTTGTTTCTTATTTGTTCTATGTAGTCAATAGTATTAAGTATGATTCTGTTATAGGAAGTGTCTGCATTGCTAAACATGCAAAACCACACAACTACATTTGAGGTTCTCAGATCAGTGAGAACACAGAGCTAGAAATGCAATGACTGCCATTTAAAGACTTGCAACAAAGCCACCAGCAGCACACAGCTCTCTGGGAGTAAATCACTCAATTTAAAGACTTCTTGGCCTCTGTTCTATTGCAGCTGCAGAAAGATCCTGAAATCCTTTTTCAGCAAAGCCTGCCACAAGCTGTCTCACAAGCTGGCTTGCTGTGACTTGCTTCTTTCCAGTTTGTCAGCGTTTAGGACTCAGCACAGACAGTGAAGCCAATGCTTGGTATTCAACATGCAAGCCTGCAAACCTGCCTAACTTCATACCCATTTTACTGCTCACAAATTAATTGTGCAAAACTCCTCTATACTGCAGAAAATCTGTCAAAAGGCTCAACCTGCAGAAACTCTGCTCAGTGTAAGAATGTGCAAGAAACAGCAACAGTAGAATAAAACATCTTGTACAAGACACTCTTTCAGAACATGTCATTTCTCTCAGCCTATCTTGTAAAGGTATCAAAACACCAAAGCACATCACTTCTGCAAGAGATGAAAACTGGTACTCATTTCCTCCACACACACTGTTAACAAGAAGCAAGGTGTTTCCATTACACACTTCAGAGCAATTATGCACACTACCTCAAAAAAGCCCTGTCCTTAGAAAGGAAGAAGTCAAGCTCCTCCATACAGATTTGCTTTTCATTACATTTAGTTGATTCTAGAAAAGACAAACAGGCCACCATTCTCAACCCCTGTTCATTAAAGACAAAGAAGGCAAGTTATGATTTAACCAGCACTAGCATCAAGCTCACAAGCCTGCCTCCCTGTTTCAACAGAGCTTCATTATCAATCGATTGAACACCCCTTTTTGCAGACAGTTGTAGCCCAACCAAAAAGTACAAGGGTAACCTTTTTTCCAGCAGACTCTTTCACCAGCCACCCTAAAGACAACTGAAGCATCTCACTGAGCAGTAACTGACCTGACAGATCCAGCTCCTCTGTTGAGGCAAGGTTGGCCAGACTCCAAGCATCGCTGCGTGCTGCTAAGACGAATTTGTGAGCGCTGATATGCTTGTCCCCAACTTTTATCTTCAGATCACTGATGAGAGGGGGAAAAAAAAAGCACAGACATGGATAAAGCAGGCTTTCCCTATGCTTGGATATGAACAGATTAAGCAACTCCATAGCACCCATCCCTGTGTGCACATTTAGGTTCAGCTTGTTTGAGATACCAAAACACATTTGGTTAAATGCAGCATTGTGACAAATAACCCAATTTTTATTTTTTCTATGTAGAAATACAGTGAATGAGTCATTAAAGGTTAACTGCTTCACAGAAAACTACTAAGGAAGTACTGTAGTAGGCTGGAAAAGCCAGAAATCCCGCAGTTAAATATTTAGGTTGCAATGTCCACAGCAGTGCAGTCAGCTAAGCACCAAAGGTTGCAGACAAGATCAGCAACAGAACAGATGAAGTTTGACAGCAGTCTTGTGGACAAGGCACACTCCAAGAACCCCCAGTTCCTAGGAGAGCAGCTGTCAAGAACACTTTAATTTCCACTGACCCCTTTAACCACAGATTATCCTTTGCAGCTACAAAGCACATGCTCTGTTGATTTTCAAGTTCTCTAGTTTCTAAATGCTCTGACTGCGTAGCTGCATCTTCCAGACAACTTTCTAAACCAAAACATCACTGTGAAGTACAAGGCACAAAGATCTTAAAACTTATCCTATGACTTGCATTCTTTTTCAATTACTATTCCACACCTTTATTTCTGACCAGGATTTTAGATTTAAAGAAGAAACAATCCAACTCTGACATACACTACCTAACAAACACCATATTTTACCAGCATGCTATTGTGCCTCGAAAGTCAAACCTTTCAGTCATCTCCCCTTCCTCAAAGGGAAATCTCCTACCTGTACTGCTCCTGCTGATAGAGCTCAGCTACAATGGCAAGAAGTCTGCTGATGAAAGTGTCGCTGGCGTTGTCCTGGTTAGCCTGGGCAGCCAGAAGATTGCATCTTCTCTCCGTATCAGCCAGTTTCTTCTGCAGCTTCACATACTCCTGGCGGAGAAGCATCAGGTGCTTTTCCAGCTTGGCCACCTCCTCTGCAGAGGCACACAGTGTTACTCAAGGCTGAAACACTGCACATCTTCATTTGGCATCTCAGTGTAACTCGCCCCATAAGCGCTGCACACAATTTTACCAGGCATCTTTGCAGTAAAGCTCTTCCATCACATCCCCAATACTGAACAGTTCAGATCATTGCTGGCTTCAGGCACATTTGGCAGGGGGAGAAATCACCAGAAAGCAGTGATAAACGCTACTCACAACCAAAGCTCCCAAATCCTACCCAACATAAGCTTTCCACAGCCATCCAAGTCCACGACCGTGTCATTTACAGAGGAGTGGAGGACAAAGCCTCTCAGCAGCAGTTAGCAATTAGCTCAGTTCAGCTGTGATGCTGACTGCCTTCACAGCAGCTGCGTTGAGCACAGTGAGCGTAGCAGCAGTTGCTGACAGTCCCACATCTACCCAGAGTGCCCAACCTACCTGCACAAACTGCACACTGCTGTCACTGTGGTTCACTGATTATTACCCGCCCATAAGAACCCACACCAATCAGACAAATTCCTAAGTAAAATCTACATCCAAAGTCAATCCCGCAACAAGAAGGGGGCAGGGAGGAGAAATTTGGACAGTAACCAATGATTTTCACTGGGAAAGTTATTACAAGATTCCTCCCTGCTAGAAAGGAATTCACTGTTCAACAAGTTTTCCTCAAATATTTACTAAATGTAAGACACTACTACAAACAATGAGGAACTGAGCTCTACGGCCAGTGTTTTCTTTCTGCTTCTGGTGCAAAGATCAGCAGCACGGCTGGCCTTGGCTGCGCTCCAGCCATCCGGGCAGAGCATCCTCCTCCTGCTCAGCTGCAGATGAAAGCCTCATTTAGTCTTTCTTCTTGCGGGCTGCTGTAGCAAATACTCCCTCAGAAGTCTTTTAACTAAACTCTAATGGATAAACAGGAGGTAATTTACCCTGTTTTACTCTTCAGTTAACACTACTTAAGCAAGTTCAGCAGTGTACTTCCTTGAAAAGCCATTTATTTAGCTTCCTCCTTTAACAGCTAATCAATCTCACCTCCTCTGGGATGCTCATTGTGTTGAAATACACTACAATTCCAGAACTGCTAGCAACAGCACACCAGCCCTCAAAGGAGCCTGAAGCACTGCTCTGTTCATCTACTGAAGACAGCACAGCTCCAGTGTTCCCAGAACTAGCAGGGCATTTCTCTGGAGCAACTGCTGAGTGATTCACAGGGTGGCACAAAGCAAACCCAACTGCCACAATGGGGAAAACAGCATCTGATACAAGCTGAGAGCCCTCATTGAAAGATACCTCAAAGAACTGCTGCAGAAACTGGTGCAGGAGCAGTGCTGTTGGCACACTGAAATTCTCAGGTGTCACACCAACCCAGAGCTAGGACCAAGAAGCTGCCTGCTGTACCTCACAGCATAGTTAACCTTAAATAATAACTATATCTTCAAGGCAAACAATGAGAGTGAGAATATGGGAATAAAGAATCAGCACCAGAAAGTAACTCCTCAAATCCTCTCGCTGTACCAATGTCACCTCACTGGCTGCACAGCACAGAACTGCCTTAAAGCTTCTCGGTGCACTGTTCATTTAAGGAGCCCTGCTGCACTGCCACTCTGAAAGGACCACACGCTGTATGGGAACTGCTGAATCACGGCCTGAACCTCTGACTGAGCACTGAGTCAGCCCTGGGAGCACAGCGAAGGCAATTCACCTTGCTGCTGGAAGGGTGGAGCCTGGCTGCACCTCTCCTAGAGCCATTTAAGGGCTGACTACCAGTAGGGAAGGATCTCTTCTGGAGATCCCTCCTTTGGAGTTCTACAGCAAGCCCAGGACAAGGGTAGGCACTCTATCTATTCTCCTTTTGGTATAATAACCTGCTTGTTTATCTCATGATTATAACATCTCTATATTCATTGATTATACACACGCTCACACAGAAGTGTTGCCTCTGTCTAAGCTCATGGCACCACAACTCCAGCTTTGCTATTTATAGCCCTCAAATCTCAGGGGAAGTGAACACTTACAATCAATGTAAAATGACCACTGGCTCTCAAGGCTGACAAGCCCTTTTACAGAGCACCTATTATCACCAGCATAAAGCTAGAATATTCACCTACCCAAGTATAGATGTACATACTTATTTGTGCAGTAACAGTACAGCAATGAAGATCCTTGCATCAAGACACTGAGGAACAGCTTTACTTGCATGAAGGGCTCTGGCTAAATGTGAATCCACTTACATCTACAAACAGGATGCCTGGGTTTGGTGCACACACAGCAACTCCTCAGCTCACACCTGATACCTGAGTTAACAGATGGCTGGACAAGAGAACAGCAGCAGTAATTGTTAACAGATTCCTGGCAGATGCACTAACACCTCACTAACTGGCAGAAGTGTAAGGCCCTTATCAATTTCAAAGACGACTTCACAAGGAACCAGTGCCCTTTTCTCATACAGCATAGCACAAGGAAGTCTAAAGAACAACTGTGATAGCTGAACCCAAAGAGATAAGAAGGGAGGCAAGTGGCAACTGAAGAAGCAGATAGCATGTACCAAAACTAGAGGGAGGGCCTAGTGGAACCCGCTGCACTGTCCACCCTGCCCTTCAAGAACAATATGGGTAAGTTTTTCTTCTTTCCAACTGTGTTCGAGAGGAATATTACAGAAAAAATGCATTATCTCCTTCCCTAGAGGAAGGTCCTTCATATCACTGCTCCACTGTGACCCCTCCTCCTCACAGCTGTTCATGTTGCTGCTCCTTGTTCCTCCTCAATTTTGCCCCCTTTACTGTGTCTTTACTGTGACAACTATTCCAAAAATACTGCAGTACTTCCAGCTGCTCTAAACTCAAGCATTAATCTAACTCATACCTGCATGTCCCCTACTATCCTCTGGTATGACTCTTACAGGGACACAAAAGCAAGCTTTACGCTTGTCTTTGTGAGGTTTGGATAAATCTAATTTGGGATTTATGCAGAGACATCACCTCCACAAGAAAAAGCAGTTGGTTTCTGATCAGCTGGCCATAATTTGACAAGCTCCCTTCATTTCTCAGCTGACCACATAGTAGCATTAACCCAAAACTGTTTAAAAAAAAAAGATACTGAATGTGAGCACTTTATCTGAAGGGACAAAACAAAACCCTCCATCCAGGCTTCATGAGGAACTGAGCAGGAAGGGCTTCAACTCCAGCTTCTTGCCCACATTCACACTGGCTCACTCAGGGGTTGTATGCTTTCTTCAGCCAAAAGATCAGAGAATTGTTTGAATTAGGGAAGAGTCTTTGAGGTGTACGAATGCCTGAAACAGGACTTGTTCCAAACACAGCACTGCTTGGCAGTACAGGATCTTGAACCAGACCCTTGAGTGTCCTGGCACAGAAGTTTCATCACCTACAGACATCTTTGACATTTACTACCTATCAGAGGCGGGTCAGCTAAGCACAGAACTGTGTTATTACGATGTGTGTGCTGAAGTTAAAATGTTGTTGTAAGGATTTACTACACGAGCCTGACTGCAGCATCTCCTCAGCTGATGCACACTAGATCTGAACGTGCCATATCTAGTTAATCTTTAACAAATGGTTTGGAAATTCTATTACTGCCTAAGAGCTGGAGTTCGGGAGCTGAAGGCGGTGCTTTAAGGCTGGAAGTTAGAGATTCTGCTGTGCCTGTAATTTAGGCCATTTCAGCACAGCCTGCCGATTCAATTTCCTCCAGGGAGGAAAAAGAGGAAGCTTCTGTCTTACAGGAACAGCACTGTAGAGATCCGAGCAGATTGCAAATCACATCACCTCCGTTTAAGTTTTAGAAGGCTATAACTGAGAGCCTCCAAGCCACACAAGTGCGGCTCAGGGATCCTGCAGGTGCAGCCCAACCGTGCCAGAAGGGTCCCAGCAGCGCAGTGCCGGATCTGCAGCACAGCGCCTCGGCGATCCCCAACCCTGCCCCGGCAGCACCGGGCTCTCTACACCGAGCTCCCCGGGCCGCACCTCCCCACAGAGCCCCGCACCGGACGGGCCCTCACAGGCCCTCCCAAACCGTAGCAGCCCCCCCCCCCCGCCATTTCACATTCACCTCAGGGGCAGGCAAGCAGGCAGCCTGCCCTATGCAATGCTACCCCACCCTCGGCAGGCAGAGTACCGCACAGTCAGCCCCGCACAGAGGCTGCCCCCGGCCCCCCAAGAGCGCCGAGGGCCACCCAGCCAGCAGCGCTGCCGCCGCGCTCGGCGACCGCGGCCCCGCCCGACCGCTCGCCCGGGCTCCCCCCCTTACCTTCCGCCATGTTGGGTCCGGCGCCTCGACTCTCGCGAGAGCCACCGCCCGCGCCACCTAGCCGAGCTGAGCGCGGTGTTCTCGCGAGAGCGGCGCTGCACCTCCCGCTTCGGCCGCCGCCCGCTCTCGGCGGCAACCCGCGCCGCTTTATCGCGGCGGCTCCGCCCTCAGGCAGGGAGCGAGCAGCGCCCCGCCCCAGGCCTGCCCGACACGGCAGCGATGTAGCTCTAGAGAGCGATTTTCACATACATATTTTAACACAGTACCTACAGTATTGTTTTCAATCACGTAATTTCCTCATCGCTTCACCATTTAGCGGCCTCTGGAAAGTTGCCCTGCCTCCTACCCACGTTCCAGCTCCTGAAGCAAGATGGAGAGTCCCCATCTGTGTCTGCATACAGCACGGCACCGTGAAACGCGCCCCATCTCCTTCCTCACAGCTCGGTGACAAACCAACGCGTGCTCCTGCACTCCACTGTTGAGTGCTGAGCCCCTGCATGTGTTTGGAAATGCCAGGCTACATAAAACAGAGTACACACAAGATCTCAGAACACGTGAAAATGCTGTACAAAGACAGTTCATGTGGTTGTTCAACGAGTGTTTTGGCACTGCTTGCACATGCTGTGTCTCTTCAGTCATTTTCTTACCTTGAAGTCAGTCACATTGCTAGTGCTATCATTCAGCATCATGGCAGGGTCCCCTCAATCACAGCATGGAAAGGACATTAAAAATCAAGTTCTATTATGTACAGGGCAAGACCTAACAGCCGACAGTGACCTCAGAAATACCGACTAGGCTCCTTTGTGCCTGCCAGAAACCTTCTGCAAGCTGGATGAGTGGCACCAAAATCTTACCTGCCTTATTGAGCATCAGCAACACCTACACCTTTTGAAATCTCTGGGTTGCGTGGAATCACAAACTATCCTAGGTAAGCCAAACGTTTTCTTGTATTAAAATAATTCACAAAAAGTAGAACCGATAGCTTTGTGGAGCGACCAGGTCTTCCATGTAGCTGTTTGAAGACCAACAAGGAACAAACCAGCAGCTCTTCTAGAGAGCAAATAAGAAAAATGGAAGCATTGAACTGTTTTGTGGAGTTCACAGATCCTTCAGTTACAAACCATATGTTTCATTCAGTAAGACAAAGCACAGAACACTGCTGAACTTGCTAAAAGTAAAAAAAGAAAATAAAATTACCTTGTGTCAGTGTTAGCTCCATAGATACATTATAGGAAAGGGAAAGGAAGAACAGACAGCAGGGCCCCTGCTACTCAATAGAAGAGTAACATTCCCAATTCTTTCTTCAGGGAGAGAACAGCACCACAGTGCTGGGATTCTGCAGTCCCAACTACTTGATAAATGAGAAAGGGTAGCCAGAGAGCAGGCAAGCAATTTCCCACCAACAGCTTCAGACAACCTTTCAAAAGGAAATCAGTATCAGCTACTGTCTGGATGCTGAAGGCACTGAAACGGTGCACAAGTCTGTTCCCATGAGGAAGCTATTCAGTTACACCAAACATAACTACAGGTTTCTGAAAACAGTTGAGTTACCAAGTATATCAATGTATATATATCAATAAAAACCTTGTTCACCTAAAACACCTGTAGGAATAAGTCTCACCTTCACTTGTATTATTGTATTTCAGGGGCTTTTTTTTTCCTTTCTCATGTCCCACAGGGTGAGTCTGGAACTGGTGATCACCTTCATCTCCCACCCCCAGCCCACCTCTCAAGAAGCCTGCAGTTACACCTTTTTGTACACTCCTGTTGCACAGTATTCTGGAATGGAGTCCAGCCACAGCGAGCTTATCACTATTGAAGGCTTCTCACACAATGAAGCAGCCGTGTTCTGTGTCAGAGTTGTGGGTTACTCTGCTTTTAAAAGCTTCCACCTGCAGCTCAACTAGAGGAGGATGCTCTGCTGGGGGCCAGCTGGAGCCAAAGCTGGTTCCAATCAGAAGAGAGGTGTGCTTTTTTTTTTTTTTCTTTTTTTTTAATTTCAGGAATAAATACAGTATGTCAAATCAATCAGAAGTTTGCTGAAAATGCTCAGATAAGCTGCAACCCAACTGCAGCTCCCCTTCCTGTTTTGATACTGAAAACAGCAAGTTTGACACAGTAGTATTGGAAAAAATTATATTTTGGAAGAACTCACTACAGAAGGTGACAGAATTCCAAAAAATCAAATTACATGAAAATATACATCGCAATTTTCTTTGTACATTAGGTGAGGAAAACTCTGAAATAGAAGGCAAAGAATATGAAGGGCCACAGAAGAGAGAAAAGGGATAAGAAGAAAAAACTAGTTCTGATACCAAACCCAGAAGTTAGTCATTTGAAAGCCTACAGATGCGCATGCTTGAATTCAACCTTGAGAAAAAACATCTCCCTCACACACCCCACCCCACAAACAGGCAATGGAAAAGGCAAAAAAAAACAAGTCACCCATAGAAAGCAGCTTATCCCCATCTTGGACTAGACTAACTTAGTCAACTCAACTTCTGAACAAAAGCGCTCAAGTCCCTTGGAAGGTAAAACCCAGCAGGCTGCTCAAGGGTGCTCCATGGCCAGTTTTATTGCTATACCCAATTCAAGAAGCATGTGCAATTGGTTATTTAAACAAAAAAAAAAAAGGTGGTAAGGGAAAAAAAGCACCTTAGGGACTACAAAGGTCATCATAAAAGAAGACACAAGTAATTGATAGCAAATCCCTTCAGGGTTTAATTAGGAAAACTTTAAATTCTGATGAGGGAATAAAAGGGAGCACATTTCAAAAAAAACAAAAAAAAAAAAAACACAAAACAAAAGATACTAAACTTCAATAACAAGAAATTTTAATTAAGCCTCAATGGGTCAAAGGAAAATTGAAGTGGGGGAAAAAAAAGGACTTTAATCCTAATTGGTTTTAGTTTGACATGCTTCACAAGTTGTTGGTTGTTCTTGTTTTGTTGTTTGTTTGTTTTTTCAAACTGATAGGAAACAATGAATAGGGAAAAAACCTGCTAAAATCTTTAGAATTTACACGATTCTATTCCTACCTACAGACAGCATTATTTGGTACAATGTGTATTTGTGGATGTACATGAACAGTATATATATTATCCGGATCATGTTGTGCTATGTACACATCTTTACAATTCTTCCTGAAGGTTAAAGCAGTTCATTAGATTTCAAAATGCGTAATCATCTTGTGTTGGCACTTGTTAGGCTCTTGTCAGCATTGATAACTGGCATGTTTTATTGCAGCCCAGTTCCAGCCAGTATTTGCCAACTTGTAACAACAGAAGTCCAGCAATAGGTGGGTAGAGTGCAGGAAAAAAAACAGTGCCATGTTTCTCAATTGGAGACCTATAAAGAAATCACAATTATTAAAACAAAACCCCTCATGATCCTTAATATTTTAAAAAAGCATTAAGTAGTGCTTAAAACTCATAGAAGATACTTATTTGTTCAAGAATTTTACATACCTCCTTAGAGAAGATGCATAAATCCAAAGTCATCACCTGAGAAAGACTTGAGTTACGTTCAGCATAGGGTGCATCTCAGTCCAACTATCAGACTTTCAGGCTCCTGTTACTCGTGTTGCTTGTCAAGTGTGCAGTGTAAAGGTTTGGTTTTGCACATATTTAAATATTGATAGATTTATCACTGAAGCTTTCTATACCGCTTCTTATCAATGATGGATGCTGCTTCAACAGAAAATTGCAGTACAACATGGCACAGCAGTGCTTCATTAAGCAGTAACACCACAGCTACCAAGCCAGATTGTGCCTGTTTGAAAGCAGCCACATGGCCACTTCTTAACCAATTCACCACTCATTGCTTGGGAAGTCACCAGGATTTAGAAAAAGAACTTCTGTCTTCCAGAAAAGCAATACAACCAATTACTTAACATTTGTCACTGTTGTATTATGGCCAAGTTTAATATGGCAGCAGCAAAGGTTAACTAAGGACATTTGGTTATGTCTTTTCAATGAGGATGAAGAGCTGTCAATTACATTAAAAACTATTACACAAAACTACAGGGCAGTTGCAGAAGCCATCTGGTTCCCTCACCTAGTCTTTGCTAACCATTAGCACTTCTTGCACTTGCCCTTTCTGGGAAAGTTCAGCTCAATCAAAGCATTTATTCAGATTAGAGACACTGCAGTCCTAGTTTGTCACAGAGCCTCAGCCCCTCAAAGAGGCTCCTCCAAGGATGTAAGAAAGCAAGCATCTCCCACACAACTTTGGTGAAGAAAAACCATAACTGGAGTTTGTTAAGCTGTTCTGGTCATTCAGACAGTACAACCTTTTTGAACAACATTTAGCACCATACTTTTCCTCCATAAGCTTTGTGTGCTGAAGCCAACAATATGCATGCTTTGAGCTTCTCCAGCAAAATGGGTAGTTTGTTTGCCAAACCAAGCATTAAGAAATGGGAGCTTCAACATAAATTTCAATTTTGCTTCAGAAAAGCAAGAGTGAGAGATTATTAGCTTGTTAAAGCTTTTTTCTTGGCACCTAAAGAACAAAGTAACAAAAGGCTATGTATTTAAAAGCCACATTTTAATTCTGAGCTTCCTACAACACCTTATTGTTGAAATCCACTGAAGAGCAGAGAGCTCAAATTAGAGCATGCATCTGAAACGAAATTCATATCATCAGGGTGACAAAGTGTAAACAGATCACATCAGCTACTCTGAGGTCAAAACTTTCCAAGGCTGCTCAATTCTCAAACAGCATTTAGCTGTTTTTCTGATGCTACTTCTAAACCACCCTCAGAAAAAAGCTGTTTGAAGGAAATATCACCTTTCTTGATAAAATCTACAAGTAACATCTCAACTCCATCCTGATACACTACTAGTGTACTTTCTATTACAAAAACTCCCGTCATACCAGAAGCAATCTTATCTGAATGGTTCTCAATCGCAGTGAAAACTCAGTGAAGATCTACAAGCAACACGCCACCAATACTTGCAAGAGAAATGCTGTATGTGTATGAACTCAAGACAGCAAGACAGGATGCTTTGAAGAGTCAAAAACTGCTCTTTGCAATAATGAATGTGAAGGAAGGAGTGTTCCTTTCAATTACAACTCCAGTAATTCCTAAGCTTTATTAGTGAAGCAAGATGAATACTGCCAAAAGAGAATTTCAGCTTCTGAATGGTATAAATAGAAGAGTACTACGAAGGTCCCCAGTCTAGGCGAAAGGAGCTGTTACTGCATGAGAAAGTTCTTTTTAAGCATTCCTTTAACCATGCAGGCTTTGGTATTGCATACAGCCAAAGAACTCCTGTAAGACCAAGCAGCTGAAAAAAGTATTTTGCTTTGAGGAAAAGTGAGCTCAGCAACACGTAGGCAGAAAACCCTCAGCTCAGACAACTAACTGTTCTTTAGAAGGATACTTACCCTGAAAAAAGTGAAGCTACTAGCTGCTGAATAAGTGTCACTCAAAAGCAGTTTCTTGGCTTTTTCTTACACAGCGGGCAACTTTTCTTTTAAATTCTCCATTTCTGTCTTCTCTCCATTCTTTCTGTAATTGAATAGACAGCTTTCAGGTGTCAATGCTACAGCAATGTACAAGTTCTAGGAAGAATCCTGGTGTTTTACGTTTTCAGACATTTGCCATCAATACCTACGTCTGTTTAGGCTCGTTGAGCCATTCACTAAATACCAGTGACAGCCAGAGTTTGGAAGCTCATCTGTTTCTAATACAAGCTGCTTGCAAGACTCGGCCTTCCCTTCTTGGCTTTTTAGCATTCTCCAAGACTAACCTGGTAGCTACTAGGATTTTACTGTGCCTGGGCTGAAATCCATTTACTCCAGCCTGACAAGCAGAAGCAAACTGTAGACCACAAGCTATTGTTAGGGGTTACAGAATCTGGCTTGAACTGCAGCAATGAACAAAGGCACACAGCTACTGTAGAGCCAGTAGTTATTCTAACATTGTTAAAGGACAGTATCAACTCAAGCAAGGACAGAAGTACAGTCTTCACAAGAGGCACAGCAGTGTGTTCAGAAAGAAAAACTCCTAGTTAGATATGGCTGCATGCCATCATCTCCATGAGGAAGACCACACAGAACACTCAGCAGATCTACAGGGAAGGTCTCTGGACACGTACTGGTTTCAGAACTGCACAGATGAAGAACAAAGATGAACATGAAGGTAAGCAAAGGGGAAGGCTGAACCCAGCTATGTACATTACCACAGTATCACTAAAACACACAGGAATGAGTAAGGTCACTTAAAACTTTCACACCAGCTTTAGGAAACAGAGGATGGCATAGGAGCAGCACACAGCAGGTCTAAGGCTGACACTGCCTTATGATTCAGCCATGAAGTAGCAGTAAAATATTTAATGAAATAGAGGGTTCTTTCTTTCTTAGCTTTTGGTATAAGCAGCATTCTTAAGGGGATGAAGGGAATTAGAAAATATGAATAAGAGTCACGCTTTCTTTTGAGATAACCACTCTTATCAGGCAACACCTCCCTGCCTCCTGCACAGGGTAAAGGTCGTAGCACACGAGTGAGAGAACTGGGACAACTGATACACATCCCAACATCCACCACCACCTCCCAGCTCACTGAACCACTCAGCATCTGGAGAAGAGCAGCACGTCTGATCTTTCTGATGGAAGCACAAACAAGGTCACTGATTTATTTGTTCTCCTTTTTCAGAAATTAATATTGAAGCAACTGGTTCCTAGAATGGAGAAAAGACAACTTACACAAGCTGGGGGGGAGAAGGGGACTAAGGCAAAAAGCTTTGAATTCATGTGCCCTCCTAACTTCAGACTCTTAGCATTTTGGTTTTTTTCCTCCTTATATTTGTAGTGCTATGAAGCAAGTGTTCAGAACTGAACAGCAAGGGACATTCCCAATTTCACAGCAATCTCTCCAAAATTTTTTTGGTTTACAAATTAGTTCCACTTGCTTCTCACAGCACCTACCCAGGCCACTGTCCCTCACTTGTCCCCACAGAAAGAAACAGCACTCCAACACCAGTTTTCCAGGAAGCAGCTACTTCCCCTGCTCCTGTACAGCTCTGATCTGCCTGTGAACACTTAGCCTTAAGTGGATCTAGGAAATGAAAACGCAATTAATGAGAACAAAGTATCTTTCACTAACTGCCAAATGCTTCTGCTGCAGTAAACTAAGTAGGAACATAACATAAATAGAAGACTCCTTGATGAGTAGCTCCAAACAAAGCATGGGCTGCTGATTCCTTATTACTGTGATGAGGATGCTCTGGTTACCATGAAGAGGATGCACTCTACAGACCAGGAAATGCAGAGTTGCTCAAGTAGCTCACGTTAAGTTAGAAAGTTACTTGGCAATATCTGGCACTGCAGTCAGAAAAACAGTTGCTAGCATCCAAAGGCTGCATCAGTTACACTCAGTGCTGTCTCCACAGTCTGAGATGGATTGTAAGTTTTTGTACTTTCAGGCTGGGGTAGAGAAAGCTGCATTCCTTCAAAGACATTTCCAACCCTTACCCTATGGTTCAGAGATGGACTTATTAGTAGGTAAACAAATGCAGTTTTGTATTTAACAGTTGCAGGAAAGAAGCAAAGTTGCTCCAAAAGCAGCTGATAGAAGTTAGGATTGAATATCAAAAAATTGGGAAAAAAAGCCCACAAAACACAATTCTAAGGAGTGATAAGCATAGTTAGAAGTAGAAGCTCTCTCCAGTGTTAGGTCAGCTACATTCAGCATACATGAGGTTGTTAACTGAGGAATTCCAATTGTACTTTCAGCATTTCATTAATAACTTGCTTCTGCCAGTGCTCTCAGGTTTGCCAGCAGAAAGCATCCACTTGTCCTGGTACTTGTTTCTACCAGTAATGTGACACAAGAAGGGGAGTGCCAACATTTAAAACTATTTTACGTGAGTAAATCCCTTGCTAAAAATGCGTTTGTTTTTCTTACCCCATTAAATTTGATGCACAAGACTTTTCCCCATATGGATTTTTCAGCACAGCTCAACCACTCATGGAAATGCAGCAGAGCAGATCAAAGACTTCTGGAAGCTAAACTCGTCCCACTTGAGGAAGGCATAGCTAACTTGGCAGACATACCTCTAAAAAACAAACTGCATCTTCCAATTGCTATCCTCCCTTTTCCTTACTTCCCCAGTTACACCTGGAACTTCTCTTTTGTAACCACACTCACACGTATCAGTCACTGCTGAATTGCAATGCAGGAATAATGCTAACACACTTGGTTGAATATCTCAGATGAATGGGGCCTCAAGTCTGTTCTCCCACTCCCCCAGAGCAGACTCTTCCCTCCCCACCACAAACAGTTATGAGACTAGTTGCTGTTCTGCTAGAAAAGCAGCTCTTCTAAAGAACTGATAGCAGTGTGTACACACCCAGGTAGCACAGGCCATGCTCCAGAAACACTATGTTTGTTGCATAAAACACATCCAAACACAAAAGCAGCCCCACTACAGATTCAGAGGCTTGGACTACACACTATTTGTCCTCATTCTTTAGCCAGGTATTCAAGCCTAGGACAATACTTTCACCAAATGCTCAGTGAGGCTTGCAGACCAATCTACTCAACTGCTTTAATCCGCGTTCAAGACAATTTTAAACAGGTGAATGCAAAAGATCACAACATAATTATGATGAAGTACTCCATTAAGTTCTCTCTTTCCATTCAAAGGAAGTTACATATACTGCTAGCAGGTTTAAAACAAATTTTGCTGATTTATATAAGTAACACGAAAAGAGCTTCCAGAATACCTGGATTTCTGCAGCTAACCTCCACAACGGTTCTGTTACACACATACAGCCACATGGTGTTACAGCCAGCTTCTGAGACAAATACTAAGGTTTATCTTACTACTATCTTCCTACTTCAGTACATTAGTTTATTTGCTACAAATAACTGCACAATCAAATAGGAAAAAGAAAAAACACTGCATATGAAGCTTGATGGCATTTCTGCTTTGCATGCTGCAAGAGATTTTCCAGAGCTAACTAGAAATCATCTTTATAACAACTGCTATTCCCAGGAAGAAGTTGCCTCAGCTCATGTTACACAAAGTTAGTCCAAAAAAGTTACTGCACTGTTTGTCAAACTGGAAAGTTCTGTCAAGTTTAGGTTTCTAAACTACAGACAATTTGCAGACAAAAGAGATTAAAATCTTACCGCTGCATCAACGTTAGCAGGAGAATCACCATTGGGATCTGCCAGCATAGAAATTACACTAATCATAATAGTTTCCACTGTGTGAATGGGAAGCCAGCGTTCCTCAGGCTTTTCATAGCCATATTTGTCTTCTCCAGGCTCATGAAGAATGGAAATGCAGACATCACCATTCTTGTCAACTACAAAATAGAACAAGGCATATTTCAGTAATGAGCACACTGGCATTTCTTCAGGATACTGATGGTACTGTTAACCTTCATTCCAGCTAGTCTGAAAACGTTGGTGAAAACTTCATTAAAAAAAGTAATTAAGTGTCACAGAACTTGATCTGTAAGAAATAATGCTTGGTGAAGTCTTATTATTCCTAAACACCTGAGGGAGGAGGCAGAACGTAGGTCAGAGGAGCTTAATTTTAACACCAGGCTGCAACTTTAAGAAATCAGAAACTATCTGGCAAGTACTCTGTTATGTCCAGAGCTGAAACAGATACAGCACCATAACATTCTCACTCCCTTACGAGGGGGGCACTGTACAGGGCTCCTCCCAGTGTCAGTATCTATAGCTTCATTAACGATTTGAGAACCTAAAGAACATTCCAGTGAAAACCCTCCTCCAGTTTACTTCACCTTCCCATCTATGTCCAGCAGACTAGGAAAACTGAAACCCTGGGAGTCGTTATCTTTAGCAGGGTGGTTGGCACTGGACGATCCTTGAGGTCCCTTCCAACCCAAGCAACTCTATGATTCCATGACCACGACTAAAAGATGCTGTTACTTCCTTTCATGCTTCACTGGAAGAGAACAACCACGGGTCTTCTGTACTGAACAGCACAGAAGTTCATCCTCAGACCAGAACTTCACACTTAAAGATACGAAAGTCCCTGACCAAGTTACCAAAACCAGTGAAATACTCTAGGAGCATTCTCTCACAACAGCAATAACAGAAACTCTGCCATGGTTAATTACTATTTCTTTCTGAGGTGAAGATAGCAAAGTAAATGCATGTTTTTGTACTTCTAGCATGAGCAGCATTGTATTCACTCATCTCCCTCACATTTTAGTTCTTAATTACAACAAAGTTACAACTCTGATCTCTTACCGTTCGGATGCCAGATCTCTGTGATGAACTTCATTTTTGGTGGCCTCAGTGGGTAGTCTTTTGGAAAAGTCAGATGAGCCTTGAAAACACCACCTTCACTGGGGAATCAAAAATATCTTAGTAGATATTTACAAGATACAATACAGATATTTATCTTACAAGAAATGTAAGTTTTAGCTGAAGGTCAGACTTATTGATGCACCCAAAGGTCTCAGCTTACCCCTCATGCAGCTTAATGTGTTGCTAACTAACACTACCAACACTTCCACATGCAATGCAAGGAGATCCTAGACTACAATCCCACCACAAGATATTGCCAGGACCCCAACACTACATCCCAGAGAAAGAAAATAAGTGACAAGGAACTCACAAACTTATTTTTCTTCCCAGTACATTTGTTAACAGAAATATTGCCAGCATCTCCTTCTCAAATACTGCCCACAGATACCTGTTTATATTCCTCCTTTAGACACCTGTGTTCTAATCTCTCAGGATCAGATGTCATAGTGAATCCCAGTGAAAAGTTACACTAAACTTCATGGCTACAGCATTACTTTTGGAGGAGACCCCTAATAACTTCTCTTCAACTCTCAGCGTGATGGACTCCAAGTGCTCTGCATTACAGTTGCACACTAAACTGGAGAACAACAAGAGACATCCAGTTTTTATGTGGAAGCTGCATACAGTCAGGTCCACATTTAACTGAAGTTATTTAGATAACTAGGTTTCAACATTTAAACACTTCCTTCTAAGAAACGTGAAGGCTTGTACTCAAAGGAAAGCCTTACAGATGGAATCCTTCACTAATGTAAGTTCCACCACCTTTGCCCAGCTAATTCTTGCAATGAAGTTTGTAACAAAGTTTGAAATTGTAAAGGCAGAGTTTACAAAAACTGAACATAACCTCCAAAGACATTTGGTACAAAGTTGCTCCTCAGTAAAGCTGAGATGAGAATGGGTGTAGTAAGGACAAAGCTGGTCTGCACATTCATTTTTCCCCACATCTGTAGTGGAGCAGCAGCCCGTACACAGAGCCTGCAGGCTGCTGGGAAATAGAGAAAAGCAAAAACCAGAAAACTGCTACATCTAAATGATTTGACTTAAAAGAGAGCTGGGGGGCAGGGGTGGGAAGGAAACCTTTCAGAACCCTTCAGAAATCCCAGCAAATTGTACAGAACTCTTCTACCTGGTAAGAGTAAGGATTTCAGAAACACCACCAGCTATTTGTGCCCCAAATTAAGTTGTTTTCCATAGCAGAAAAGTTCTTCCTTTTTTAGAGAAGCAAATCATAGATTTACTAGATTGTACATTATACCAAACTGCCCTTCATCAGTGGTATTTAAATAAAGCTCTTTAACTGGTGGTTTTTTTTGTTTGTTTCTGGGTTTTTTGGTTTTTTTTTTTTTTTTTTCAGCATATCAGTTAATAAAGGCAAGTGTCAAAGGGAAAAGTCAGAATCATTTTTAGCAATACTCCTGACAAAGGGGTGTCTACCAACAGCATCATGCACTGAGTCCAAACTCTGATTTGCCTGATTTTACACTAAAAAAAGACACAAAGGACACAAGCAGAAGAGACTTTGCTATCTAACAAGCCTCAAAACAAGCTCAGCACCTTAATGAAGTGGGAAAGATGCTACTGCAATGCGTGAGGAAGTGGTCAATTGAAAACACTGCCTTTGAGAGCATCCATAAAGCCATGAGAATACAATGGAGACACTACAAGGCTGTTCCAAAGAGGTCAGCAGCTGCTGGAAAATTAGTCTTGGAAAGGCTTGAGAGTCACCACGAAGTGAGCTTGAGAAGCCAAATCAGTTTGATCATTGCACTCAGCTACTTACTCAGATGCCTTCAGACAAAGGTATACGACAGTTTGATGCCGGAACTAAAACTGAGCTCAAGTTAATGCTACTGGAAGGCTTTTTGTACCAGTAATTTACCACTGGAACAGCTTAATAAAGAACAGAGTTCATCCCCAATAGCTACTCTTTAAGCTGACCTCTTCTGAGCACAGCACTTCCTCCTGGGAGCTAGAGATCATATAGAATCCCTGCAGAAGAGAAGTTATTCTCTCAATTAGCCAGAGCTCTAGATTTGCCTTTTTATTTTATTTAAGAAGCTCCCACTTCACATGTGGGAGACTCTTCAGATATATATATATAGCACTGCACAAACACAGCAAACTTCAAAGTCCAGGAAAAGCAGTACTGTGTGAACTACACAGTTCTGTGTGCAAACGCCAATTAGAGAATCCAGTCCTTGGGAACAAAAATGAAGATTCAATGCTTTCTGAATCCTACAGCATAAGGCTGGCCTACAGTGCAAGCCTGATCAACATCAAAGCACCCCAGGTCACACTGGGAAATTCTTCAGCAGCAAGCAGTACGAGGGTTGATAAATTTCAAATTGAGATAACTGGGAGAAACTGGAACAGATCAGAAAATTAGTCTCAGCTACAACTCTACAGCCATTTTCATGCAATGGCCACATGAAGTTGGAATGGTTTAAAGTAGTTCTATCAGCTAAGCTAGAGTAATAGTAGATTACACCTGATTTACTTCACTGTATAGAAAACAAGCTGCCTCTAGGTATAGTCTACTCTTTCTATAGTGCACAAAGGGATCAGCACTGTAGCTTCCCAAGGGATCAAAGCAGTTGACAACTTCACAGCAAACTTGATTTACAAATACTTTACTAGCAACAGAACAGCATTACCTAACTAATACAAAGACCTAGGTTCTCTACTCAGAGTAAGTTGGAACTAGTAACTGAGAGTTATACTTAAGTTTCTAAACAAGTAGCAGTACTTACTATAGTGTATCTGGAGGACCAATGATAAGGACTTCCCATCGATAAAGATCATTGTCATCTATTAAGCCCGCTGAAAAGCCTTCCACTGGATTTTTGTTGAGCTCTGTGTAGAAAAAAGAATTTAAGAGTAACTTTAGATGTCTATAGCATTTGTTTGCTGGTTTTATTCATGTATCTGTAGGTGACCAAAACCCCAAAGCTGACCAAAGTCAGTGATCTGGTGTCTGCTGATGGACTTTGGCTCTGGATGAGCATCCTCAGCTCCCTGCCACACACAGCTGCACGTCTGAGTGGAGACCCACAGTCCGACTACCTGCTGAGCACATTACGAGCAGAAGGGTCAGAACACAACTCAGCACCTTTCCACATGCTCTCTATGCATCCAGCAACAGGTACACATGCAAATCAAGGATTCCACACGTTTCCTACTAGTGAAAGAATCACACTGCTTCGCAAGAACCCTGACGAGTTGGATTAAACTCAAGTGTATTTTTAGCTCTAGGAAAGTGTTAACATGAGAAGAAAGTCACACCATCTTTTTTATTTAAAACTAACATCCTACTTCCCTTAAATGATCCTTTTCAGGCTCTTTAAAAGAACACAGACATGCCCAGGGCATTTTGCAGATAATGGCTTACTAAATTCTAAAACGTGCAGTCACATGAAGGGAGCCTCGATGAGCTGTTTCATTTCTCATTTGTTTGTTCTACATTTTCATTCAATAACAATAAGCAAAACAGGATTTAAGGTTCATAGGAGACTCCATGCAGCCACTGCCAGATAGGAAGTTTATCTGGAAACAGCTATGCAGAAATCAAGCCTGGATACAGACCACACTAACTGCTCTCAGTTTGCTTCAGAAAAAAAAGAAGTACAGTATCTGGGAATGAATCTCTCAAAGAAGTTCTCCCTGAAAGTGAAGTTGCAGTGGAGAAAAAGTGTCTCTCAACTGATTAGTTCAAGTTAAAGTCCGATTTTAAATGTCATTATATGAAATAGCAATTCTTGATCCAGTCCTCCAGACAGCACAAATTCGTGATCAATCTTTGGTACTTTGGAGAAGGGGAGAAGATCAGGATTTGTTTTGTTTCACAGGAGCTATTGCATTCATTTTAAATCCTGCCAGCCATTATACAGCCCTTGTTATTTAAAGATGTCACTGTATCCTTCCACAGCCAGTCTATGTATTCCTTTTGTGGAGGACCAACAACAGCAGCTCTGTTTTGTGCCGATTCCTTGTCATCACAAACTTGAGCTTATGCAGTTATAATGCCCTCAGACACATGCAGAAGAACCTGAAGTAAGAACTTGATACCACTATGGAAGGAAGGCTACCGTTAAGGCCAAACCAATCTGCCCACAATGTTTCATTCAGTGTCTGCCAATTAAACCACTGAAAGCATGGTTAAAAATAAACTAAAGCAAAGAAATCAAGCCTCATGCAGGTGAGTTAAAGTCCAAGTATTCAGAGTGCTCAGCTCACACAAAGAATCACGATCCCAAAGAGGCAGAAAGAGAGAATGACTTCATTCAGCCATTGCTAATTCAGAGACAAATTTATCCATGGAGATGATTCAATGCTGAAATCCCAAGAAACGTTTCACTTCTTGGCAGCATGTTGGAAAGGCTTTTCTTAGAAGCTACCCAGCGTGGTTCAGTCAACAGATGAAGTCAAACACTCACTGTGAGTGGCAGAACAGAGAGAACAGATGTAGGTGTTGAACTAAATTCTATCTACATAAGACAGTACCTACAGCAAAAAGGTAATATCACAGCTATCTAACAAAGATGCTCGTTTCAAAGCCAAAACCTACAGCAAGTCCACACCTCTGCTAAGCAGGCCAGTCCTCACTCTGACTTCCAAGAGGGTTTGAGGACAGAACTGCATGAGCCCCAGTAACAACTGAAGTCAAGCTGAGGTAAGAGAGAACACACATACCACAGCAAGTGACAGCAGCTGCTGCAGGAAGCGCTACTGAGCTGCGCCCTCACTGCCTCCCTACCACAGCCTCACATCTTAAAGTTCCTCACTATTAGATATATGAATATAATCTGCTTTTTCACACTGGATTTCATTAAAAATTTTCAATTGCTTGTATAAAATTCTGCTTTTTTAATTTGAATGTTTCTGTTCAGGACATGTAAGTCACTCCCTGTGATTAGTACTTAATACAGAGAAGCATTCAGCATGACTACAGAATTCAGTAAGGAGAGAACAAATATTTTTGAGCACTGCATCCTAAAACTTTCAAGTTTTGAAGGTTTACTTTCAAACAAGTTCCCTCATTCCTGTATTTCCTGAGGGAAAAAAACCATCAGTTTGTTCAAGCTCAGCGTAAGCTGCTCAAACTCAAGCTGCTCACACTTAGCTTCCTTATTAGCTGTTAGTTATCTCATCTCTGCGATAAGAGAAAACAAACCTATCAGAAATTAACATTGGAAAATGCTGCCTGCCTCTGACTGCCCTTGCTGCAGGTCTTCTGCAAAGCCACAAAGCATTCAGAACACCACATTTTTCTGCAGCCCAGCAGCCGCATCTTCCCTTCTATTTCTAGATCTGTGCTCCTTCCACTTCTTTCTACATCTGTCTCTGCCTTCAGATGACAGCCTTAAAAAACTCTCATGTCCTTTAAAGCATTTTTTCCACATACTTGATCCCAATAAAAGCCAGCTCTTGCACTGACTCATATCTATACCTAAGATTTTTGCAGCACTACTATTGCAAGAGATCTTGGCATCCAACCTTCCCTCTCACAACACCCAGAGCCTGTGAGCAGTGCAGAAGGGACAGCCACTGCAGTCACCTTTAGCTGCTGCAATAAGGATGCAGTAAGTAAAGTCTGCTCAGTGGATGTCACCTAGAAAGCACATTTTGATTCTTTTGTTGATGTGGCATCAGTCTCTGCTTGTAAGAAGTCCCGTTTTCTTTTTACTGGAGCAATACTGAGGCAGTTTAGGTGGTTACTGGTTGCACATATACGTACACTTGAGATACAACAGTGGAGATGAGCTCCAGCATCTTCTGTGCAAAATGTATATAGAATTATCACAATGCTACAGATAATCTGGATAGACGAGTTCGTTTTACGCAGAACTGAACACCCAACTAACAGTGAGTTGGCAGACAGAAAAGGAAAGCTCAGGGAAGTTCTGCACTGGGATGTGAAAAACATCATCCTTGGCTGCTTTACACGGATGGTTATGAGCTGCAACTCGTTAAAACTTGCAAACACTGAAGCCTTGTTTAATTATTTTCCCTGGATACAGCAGCACGCTTATCAAGGAGCCAACCAGCAGTACCACTGCTCGTGAGCCAGGACCCAAAAAGCAGCGCACCCCTAACCCAGCCCCACACAGGTTCACCCCAGAGCGACGCAGGGGTGGCAAGGAAGGAGCACAGCTCTCAGCACGCTGCCAAGCAGACACAGCCACAGCCCACTGCCACGAGCTGCTCCGGGGAAAGGAGACACCTGCTCTGTCTGTCACATCCCATCGCCCACAGCCCTTAACCACTTGTGGACTGAACAGGACGTTTCCTGGACAAACGCACTGCATGAATGAAGGATCTGTTCCCAGCTCCAGCCTGGGCTGCAAAGCACTGCTCACCAAGAGCTTGTGGATTCAGGGAGAGAAGTCAGACACCTGTAAAGAACTGCATCCCCTCAGGTTATTGTCAGCATGATTTATCTTTGGGATTTCTCCATTTAACTAGAGACATCCTGTTCTTTTTAAGTGTAAATCTGAGTACATTAACACATCTCCATTGTGTCCATACTCAAGTTTCAGTGCAATCTAGTTGCTACTACTACATATTGTACACTGTTACTTAGTATTTAAGCTACCTGAAGTGCAGAAAAATATTGGCTTCATATAATAGAAACCAGATAGCGAAGCCAGGCACTGGGCTCCCCTCATCTCAGTTCTGAATCAGGACAATAGACCGATGATTCAACAAAGTTGTTTAAGTCCAGAGTACACTCTAATGTTCCATGCCTGGCTTCCCACAACCTGCCAGCAAGGCAGTGCTCCTCCGGTGGCTCAGCTCTTCCTAAAGCAGAACCAAGTTACCACCGCCTTAAACTTGAGCCAGAACTGTACAATCCAATTTGTGTTTAGTTTACACCAAGCTACCGACATCCCCACTCTCACTAAAACTGTGTTTATATAGGCCAAGAGACTTTTAGAAACGCAAAAGCAAAACAGTATCAACAAAAATGACTAAGCAGAAAGAGCCCCATGGCCACATGTGGCAGCTATGTATGGCATCTAAACTTCTCAGCTTGGTTCCAGCCAGCCAAACGCTGCATGCAAACACTCTGGAGTTTGAGTTACACTCCAGAACAAAGCTTTCAAAAATACAAGCTTCTGCAGGACTTTTAATAGAGCTTCTCCACTAAGTTACACAGTGGATTAGTTCTGTGCTGCCAGGGGACTGAGCCCAGAACAGAAACACACTTGGGACAGCCCAAGCCCCAGCTAAGGCATCTGCAGAGGTCACCCCACTGACTCGCTGTCAGATCAGAGGCTTTATTTTGCTATAGACTGCACTTGTTTTGTTAATTTTTCCCCCCCAGTTGCCTTCTATGAGTCTCAGCCCAGAGCTTCTGTTCAGACCGAAAATCCCTTTTCCAAGCTCCTCTGTCCACACCCCAGATTGAAGCTTCCACAGTTATATTAACTGAGGTCAGCTATGATTTCCACTACCTCTCTTCCTGCCTACACAGCCAGTTGTAAGACTCTCAAACTAAAAGCTTAGGGCTGGGCTACTGTCAAGTAACATCATCTCCTCATTAGGAGCACCCCATATTACCTGCTTTCATCATGTCCTGTCTCGTTCCATGAGCTCATCCAAAGAGTTCAGTCAAAACACAGCACGTGATACACACATTCCTGGCTGCCACTTCAGCAATGACAAATTAGATAGCAATTAAGACACAGAACAGTTTTAGTCTCAGAAGAGTATTTTAAATTATTTTGCAGCAAGACCAAAGCAGAAGAGATAAGCCTGCCTTAAGGACAGATCTCTCAACCAGCAGCTCTAAGCTTTGGCTCTTACCTTCAGCATGGCTGCTAACCAACTTCCAGCACACCATAACCTGCTGAGGATGGCACCATTACAGGCACAACAAACCTGATTCTCCTCTCAATTCAAGGAACTGGTGGAGGGTTGCATTGGAAGCATTAATATGCAAGCTGCTCAATGCAGTCACAGGCAGCCACGCACTCTGCTGCATCGCTGTGCTTCTCCTCAGCTACAACTGCACAGCCTCCCAACGATGTGCACACAAAGGCAGGTTTGAGAAGGACAGAGGACAAAGCTGACAGGTTCTCATCTGGTTTTTGCCCTAGTCAACTTTCCAGTCAGGGCCAAAACCTTTAACTCTCACAGTAGTGCTTAAGATTTTGAAACATACTTCTCAGGTTAATGTGGGGGCTGAACAAGCCTGTATAAGAAAAAGTCACAGCGAGAGCTCAATTTGGGACAGGGAGGAGAAAGCACGAGGAAAGAAGAACAGAATCACAAGGATCAGGAGAAGCTTGATTCTGAAGTCCAAGCTTGAGAGGAAGATGCTTGAGCATCTCACCAGAGAGCACTTGACAAGAGTATCTGGAGTCAGCTGCAGCACGGGGCCAAACACAGCCATCCCACTCAGTGAGGGAGAAGCGCCATCTCCATTTCACCTGCAATTTCCACTCCTCAGAGTCAGACAAGTTTCAGGCAGGTACATGCATCTGTCTGCATTTGAGATGCTCCCTCAGCAACATTCAATAGAGATCTTATCAGGGTAAGCGCTTCCCTGGACTATGCGATTACCTCTTCCCAAGCACATGTCAAAAACAGGTCAGACGAATCCCATTCTGCAATTGCTTATCTCTCACCTGCAAAGAAACCTCCAGTCTCAAACATCCACTGCATGCACTACTAGAATTTCACAAAACAAGTGTTGTGCTAGGAATCACTCAGAGTTTACCACGGATGGTAGGAAAAGTCAAATTGCAAGTTAACAACAGCCTAAAGTTACAGAAAACTCCACCCAAGTAACTTCTGAACAATCATTGCATGCATCAGTTATGAAGCAGCACAGCTAAACAGGCTGAAAAGCACTGGGATCTGTATGGATTACATACAGGAACAGAGCAATCCCACAAGGCCTAACAGAAAGCCTCTTCCAGTGCACTGTTCCACAGGAGACAGTAACATCCGAAGAGTTCACCAGGAACTTTCCTCACTGTGTGTAAGCTGGCATACAAGGATCCTTCTCCAGCCTGCTTTCTTCTCTCACTCCCACAACAGCTTTGTATATCCTAATTTGAACTACACTGTTACTCAGAATTGTTTTAGGATATTTAAGTGACACCTGACAGTGCCAAGTGCAAGTAACTACAGCACCAGTCTGGCATACCAGGCATTGTGATGACTGCATGGGAAGAGGTTTCCTTTAACAGGGTATCATATATGGGCAGACTGCACATGAAAGCCTTTACAAGACTTCACTATAATTCTAAGCCAGCACAAGCACTGCTAATGTTCACCCCAGGACTGAAGTTATTTGTATGGAATCCTATTTCATTAGATTGCTATACTTAGTGTTCTCACAGGGGCTGGATATCTGATCCCTGTTCCAGCTGATATGCCTTGGACCTGACAGTAGGAAGGAGAAGAGAAGCAAGTATGCCTATTTACACTTGCAGGGCAGCCTAGAGCTCAGACCTACCAGATTTCTGCAGCAACAGACCTTGCCAAGACCAGTCCACTGACAGCCACACACTGCTGGAAACTGAAGCACAGAGCAGGTGCAGCATGGTGACAGTACAGTCCTGCAGCACCAAGTGCTGCCCAGATTCTGTTCCCATACAGCGGGACAAAAACGAGACAGCGAGCGTTCCAAGAGCTACGTGCCCTGTTTCCTCACCCTAAGCACCTGCTCTTCCTTCTCCAAGCACTGAGCTCTGCACATGTATCAGTTTTTGGTTAGTTCATACTTTCAGAACAGCAGCAACCTTTCAGTTCAGAAGTTTCGCATTACCAGAACCCCATCCCAGGCCGGAAAGAAAAAGCTCCGTTTTTCTGAAATGCTTCCATCCTACTCTGCATGAACACTTGAAGCTTACTTCTGCTGAGTACCTGACATACTTAAAAGACCTTCATGAAACCCCAGCCCTGAGGGTGGCAAACAAGAACACCTGGATTAAAACTAAAGGTTACATTGAACACTTTAGGGGAAGAAAACTTGCAGAACACCTATTTGAGGGAAGCATATTTCATCTACAAAGTTCACTTGGTTTCAGCAGTGTGAGAACAACAGAGCTCTGGGAAAGAAAACTTGTGCCAAGTGTGGAAAGAACCAAGTAATCCTCGCTTTGGTAAATGCACATGTGCTGTTCTGAGATGTGTATAAACCAATGTGAGGTGATGCAGAACAATTGAGGCAGAATCAGTTATAGTTGCAACATGTTCTTTTATTTGAGGACTATTCACTCTGCTTGATCCATCTCCAATCAGTTTCTCATGGACCAAGAAAAGAAGTAACCTATGGCAAGTCAACCAAGCTTTACAGGTTACATTTCCATAGCTGACAGCTTTGACACTGAAGTTACAATCATTATCAACAGGTACACAAGGCACTTCTGTAGAATGGGGGGGACTGGAAAAATAATTAAACAACTTGAAAAGTTAGGAATTATTCTAATGAAAGAAATTTCTCACCAGGTACTGTTTTTCTCCTTGTTCTACAGCACCTCCAGAGCATTTCCCCACTGCAATACTCCCCTGCTGAGCAGAAGTCACTCCACTGTCAGATGCAGACACACTTACACTGGGGTCTAACCGATGATTACCCACTTTTTTTTTGGGGGGGTGCAGAAGGGGAACAGAGAAAAGAACTGCTTACAGTCAGCTTAGTTCTTCCCCTGTAAGGTTATTCAGCTGGCCTAAGCAGAGCCAAAGGGCTGCGACCACTGCCAGCCCCTGTGAGGGGTAACTCCATGAAGCACGTTGCTCCTGCTGGCTCATCCCATTCAAGTAACTGGGCAAGTCACCAAGCTCCTCCGTTCTGAGGCTTAGCTAAACCTCACCAGCAGAGCCAGCATCCCTGAGTTTTCACTCTTGTGATTGCATTCAGCTTATTCACACAACTGGAACTCTGAAAAGCTAACACACACAGCTAGCAAAGGCAACCACAAATCGTGTCCATTGCACTGCAACAGCAGTTCACAGTGACCAGAGTCAGAACAGCACGAGCGGCCTGAGGTCACCGTGAGCAAGGCAGCTGCGATGGCTCTGCCACACTCTTACAAGAGAGCAGGATTAACTCATCTGCTATAGAGGGTGGGAGCCTACACTGCAAGTGTTAACTTATATGTAATTGGTGCACGTGTTACAGCCAAGTGTTCCAAAAAAGCATGGCAGTAATGAAAGCTGATCCTTACAGAGATGGAAAACCTTTTTCTGAAAAAAAGTAGGGCTTTCATAGCACTTCAGTGATACTCAAATTTTATACGTGTAGGACCTTGTAATCTTAACTATGTATGGTAATAGAGATTATCGCTCCTCATAAAAACACACCTCTCCAAGGAAGCTAACAGGAAGGCCTGCATCAGCTTAATGCTTCAATTCAGTACCACTCCAGTGATATCATCTTGTAGACAAACCTACTCTAAGGCAGAAAACAGCAGTATTCAGCTGTAAACAAAGGCTTCCTTCTACAGCCAGCCAGCCAAGAGATAGGCCATCTCAACTTCAATCTATCAACTGATCTTAATGCCATAGTTCTCTCAGCATTTACTAACCAAATATTTTTAAAGGAAACCCTGTGTAGCTGCCAGAAATTCAGCTAGCTCGCATTATACAAGATTTCTTCCACACCAGTAAAAACTATAGAACTGTCATATTAAGTTTTTAATGGATTTCCAACTCGTTAACTTTTAACTAGACATTTTTCATTGGAAATAATTTACGTACATTTAACTTGACATAACGCTGCATTTCCCGTGTTTGAAAGTTGGTAAGCGGGGTTTTCTGGTATCCTGAGTTGGAGAATACTTACAACACAGCAGAGCTCCAGCCAAGCAGGGCTCAGTTATTCCCGTTCTCAGTGAGCCACGTTTATGTCAGAGATGACTCGCACTTCTGGTTCCACGGTGTGCTGTGATTTAACTACATCCTCCCTATATGATGTTGCTGGATGAACTAGACAAGTCTGCCCACCCTAACAAGTCTGTGTCAAGAAGGATTTGGCAGAAAGATTAAATAAAAGCATTTAGAGAAATGCCTCAGCCTTCAAAACCCCTAGGCTTGACAGCTCTGGAGGCCAGAAGAAGTTGCTCCAATCTCTGTTTTTAAAGAACACAAAGTTCTTAGGCTGCAGGTAGAATGCATTTTACCCACACAGGTCCCCACACCCCCTCCTGGTGCCTGAGCTCTGCTGACCCAGGCTACACATTTGATACCGTTGGGGTTTTTCCACTCCTTGGAAGTTGAGAGGGAGTTCATTTACCTTTTTTTGCCTCCTACCCATAAGAAGAACTGGGCAGGGGCTACAGACTTCATTTCTCAATTACCCAAATGCATTTTTTAAGGGAAAAAAAAAAAAAAAAAAAAAAAGGAAAAAATCCTCACACCACAAATAACAATAAAACAAAAACCAATCAAACACCCTGTATGAAGAGATACCTTCTCTACATTACAAGTAATTGCAGAAGCTGCTAGAGCTTACAGGCAGGTTGATTTGAAAAGCAACCATTTGGCTTTACTGATAGCCACGCAGGAGGGCCTCCCTTCAGCTCTAGGCCTCCACTCTCAGTGCCAGCACTGCCCTCGGTAGTTGGAGACCTCCACTCAGAATTTCCTTTAAAACACTCTGAAGAAAAACAACCAGCCAACCTAATCCACATGCTGACTACACTGACGTGAACTGCCCTCGTGCCTTGGTGGGGAAAAGCACAGGTAGATACAAAGCCAGTTATTATATCAGCCCTGTGGCAATATGGATCACTATTCCATCTGCAGACACTGACCCTACTTAGTATTAAAAAAAACCACCAACAAAAACACCCACACCACAAGACATCTAACCTGACATTTATTTTGTGACTGCCACTAAATAGCCCTTCTTAGAGCATTATCAGCATCCAGAACACGCTGCTTAAGAAGACAAGCACGTTGCATAGGCAGTGCTGCAGCCCAGCTCCCTGCTCGTGTTACCAGCCTTCACACGCTGAGTGGAAAAATTCAGGACTATGCTGTCAGGTTTTCCTCAATTTACCCTGATAAAACCACTGATCTTGAGTCCCACTGACAAAAATTGTCACTGTTCCATCTTCACTTTAACAGCATTTAAAAATTGAAAGAACCCATCACAAGTGCTACTTGCTGTAGACAATTTTCCTATTTTCCCCATAATGCCTTTATTAAAAAGCAAAGCATGTTTTTAGATAAGAAAAGCAACATTCTGAAGACTTTCAGCTTCCCTCCTCATCATTCTTTCTCCCCCCCCCTTAGGAAAGAGTAACTACCCAGGGTCTCATCACACATTAAAGACACCCCATATTCCTCAACAACCATAAGGGCTTCAGGCTCAGTTATCCTTCCTCCACACCAAACAGCCCTGACTCCAGATCTCTCATGGTTTGAGCAACACTGCCTTGATAAAGGAGTGACTTCGACCAGTTTAAATGAGTTCAGATGACATAACTCACGTCCACTGCCAGTTTACTGACCTCCAAAACCCAACCACTAAGCACAACCCGAGCACTCACCACACTCGACACATAACCCAAAGCTGCATGTAGCACTGGGACTGAAATATCAGTCCCATTCAGTAAGAAAGAAACTTAGCATTGGGTTTTGTTTTGAGGCAGAAAAAGCAGTGTGGGTTTAATGAGATATACTGGAACAGCTGAGAGTTGGGAGAAGACAGCAGTAGGGAGGAGGGAGGTCAGACTTCACAAAGCTCAGTCTGTGCACTGCACCTTCAAGCAGCCTGCCATTAGAAAAAGCAGTTAGAGCCTCGCTTCAGCTCTGTTCAGATTCAGCAGAGATTATCAAATATGGAAGAAACAGCATATTTTCCTTTTCAGGTCAGTAACTACACCAGGCTGAGCTTCTGAAGAATTTGAGACTCACCACACACTTGTGTACACTCAAACACTTTCTATGCACGTGAAAACAAAAATTATATAAAAGTATATGCTCATTTTCGTATAATTTATGTACACATGTATATGAATAAGTGCATATTTTTAATATTTCTATGTAAAAAAAGAGTACTGATACCACCTAAAACCCAAAGGCCTCACGAAGGGGCTGCACATTACATGCAAATGGCCGCAGCACTTGAGTCAGCACAGTTGACTCAGTATCAGTAATAAGGCAACTGGAACAGCTTACTGGTTTCACCACAGCACGTGAAGCTTTCAGAAGAGAGCGAGCACAAAGACTGAGGGCTTAACTTCTGTCTGAGAGCCTACAAGTCCACCAACACATCCAGCCTGCACTCAGAGAACAGATCATAAAGTAAAAACTACAGAACCAGCAGCTAACACTCACTTACCAAACGTACCACAGAGAGTCAGAAAGTGTTTCTTGTGGGTCTTTCTGACACTTTGCTGAAGTTAGTAACTTTCTTTCATTGTGTGCAATTATTTTGTTAACAGAGAAATTCCAGACTGTCTCAGGTTACTAAATGCTCATATTTATGAAGCTACAGAGCAACTTCAACACCATCTCCTTCCCATTGTAATCACTTACAGAAGAGTTGTTGCAGTAGTGAGAACTTCTGGAGCTCCTGGTTTAAGCCTATACATAATGGTAACAGTCTATCTGAACAAGCAGATGCTCCATCAGATGACAGTAACCCCAGCAGCCATTAAGGCACTCCTCAACACGAGCACACCGCGTGTAGTAAATCCGTTTTTATTTTAAAAAGTCACCTTCAAGAGGTTTAAACCCACCCCGCACCAGCGGTTGGCCAAGCCTCGGCGCCATGCAGCTCCCGCACTCTGTTATGCAACTTCGCCGCGAGCGGAGCCCCGCCGTCCCCACCGCGCCCAAAAGCCACGGGAGGCCGCAACACTCCGGCAGGAACCCGGTGCGGCTGCGACCCGTCCCTCCGAAGCGCAGCCAGGGCTCTATTTGCCCGGCTTTAGGTACACCTAGCGCTCATTTCCTTATCTGGGTATGGAGCAACGCAGTTTTACGTAAGGCGCAGAGCAGCCAGCGGAGCTGCCCGAGGTGCCGGCAGCGCTCAGGGGCGGCCACGCGGGCGGCGCGGAGCACACGTACGGTGGGGGAGGGCGCGCTGGGCCCCCGCCCGGCGCCGCCGGCTCCGTGTCTCTTTAAATCTGGCAGCGAGCGACACACGGAGCTGCATTGTGCGCCCCGCCGCCCCGCGCATGCGCAGCGCCGCCGGGCCGACCCAGGTCCCCTCCGCGGCCGCAGCCCGGGCACAGAGAGGCAGCGCGGGGCCGCCCGGGACAAAGGGAGGGGTCGCCGCCCCGCCGCCCCCCGTCCCGCTCCTCGCCCCGCCGCGGGGCCGCGCTCGCAACAAAGGCGGCGGCGGCCCTTCCTCACGGGCACGGAGCGGGACGGGGGCAACTCAGGTCCCCGCGTTGAGGAGAGCTGAGCCCTGAGGCACCGCTTCTGGACGCAGGGGGCGGATAATAAAAACTGAAGAAAAAAATAAATAAATATATATATGTACGTATCTATCTAACCGCCCCAGGGCTGCCTCCTCCGCCTCTGACAACACCGCGCGGCCCTCCCTGCCCGCGCCCCCACGCCGAGGCCCCGCGAGGAACACGGGCCGAACGGGGCGGGGGGAGCGGGGCCGCCGCCGGGACGGGCGCAGCGGAGGAAGCGCGGAGCCCCGCAAATCTCCCACCGCGCCGTGCCGGCCCCGCTCCCCTCCTCTCCCGTCCCCTCCCCCCGGCCGCGCTGCCACGCTCCCCCTCCCCCCCCTCGGCCTAGTTCCCTCAGCCCCGGGCCGGGCACTGAGGGCCGCCGCCTCCCCTTCTCCTCACGGCCGCCGCCGCCCGTCCGCCCCCTCCCCAGCCGGGCCCCCCCTCCTCTACCGCAGGCCCCGTCCTCCCCTCGGAGCCGCTCTCCAGTCTCCTCGCGGCCCCCCCGCCGGGCTCCAGCCGCGGCTACCTGCTAGCTGTCTCCGCAGTAACAAGGCGGACTGGAGCTCCGTCATTCTCCCCCTTTCTGCCTGCGGAGCGAGTCCCGAGGACGGCGCGGCTCCCGGTGCTCCCAGCGCCCGAGGCGGCGGCGAGTGGCCCTCAGCCCGCCCGCACCGCGCCCGCCGCCACAGCACGCAGGGTCCCTGCCAGGGGCGCGCGGCCGTGGCTCCGTGCCGCCCTCCTCCTCGCCGCCACCTCCTCCTCCCCCCGCCCGCCAGGAATTTCACTGCACTCCGCTCCGCTGTGCGCAGGCGCACTCCGGGCAGCCACGGGCCCTTCCGCGCCGCCATTTTAGGAGTGGCAGCGAGGTGGGGAGGCGGGGTGAGGCGAGGCCAGGCCGCCATCTTGAGGAGGTCAAGTTTCGGCTTGCCGCCTCGCTGAGGGCAGTGGGTCTCCTGAGGGCAGCAGCCGTCAGCTTCCTTCAGTTACCTCACGGCTTTCCTCAGTTGTGGCACCGCACGAGTCGCGTTGGATGAGCTTAGTGCTCTTTTCCAACCTTGGTGATACTAAGGCTGCTCTGACACACAGACAAAAACAGCGTTTTGTCCTCCCTCGAAGCCATCTCCCACGCCCAGAGGAGCCGTGGTTATTACTTGGCTAAGGGAAGCGGTGCTGGCTGCTGGAAAGCCGCTCGCTGCAGTGTGCGCGGGATTGCGGTAATGTGGGGCTCTGCGCGGGCCGGAGGGCAGCGCCAGGCGGGAGGCTGAACGTCGCCTCAGCGAATGGCCTCCTGGCGCTGTGGGTAAAGGCGTCCCCCCGCTGGAGTCTCTGATTTTACGACTTAGTTGTTACAAAAATGCAGTTTCTGTAGGTGAGCAGTTATTATCAACTAGAGAAATTAGGTAACTCCCTGCTCTGTTGCAAGGGGCTGCTACAAAGGATTTATCCTGCACGGTTCTGCCAAGATGTTTTTCACGAAAGTAACCTTCTTCATTGTCTTCTACCACGAGGAATTTGTATGTGAACATCAAACTTGGCTTTGCAACGAGAGCAAGAAACCCAGGATAGACGAGCTGCTTTACGAGCAATGCTGAGGTCTTCTCCCCTGTTGTAATTCCTGTTACAGTCCGAGCATTTCATTACTGTAGTCCAACAATTAATCACAATACCATTCTCAGACATTCTGGTGATTCTGATTAAATCTGTGTCCTCTTCGATGATTAAACGAGGATGACAGAAGACATCCCACAGCATGCACTGCTGTTACTGAAATTCATCTTATAAATGGTGTTCTTCGCCAAAGGAAGTCTTGGTGAAAGTCTTTCCCTTTGCAGGTTAACTGATTCCCAAATGTTTTTTTTATGTTGTTGTTGTTTATATTTTGTTATTGCTTCGGTCAGGCTCACTCCATCTTATAAAGCAACCTACATATTTAAACATAGAAAGCGATCATGTGCAAGTTCGTTTTGTAAACTTGATATGCTAAGAGACAGTCACCCAGATTGGAATTCAGGCGTGTTGATGGGAAGTGACACTATTCCGGGTGGTATTTCTGTTTCAGGAATAAAGGTAGGCTCTGTTCACAATGTCAGTTAAGCCAGCACTAAATTCACTCAACTTTCTGTACCTGAGTCAATTCAGGCATGAGCACACATTTCTGACAGCGCTATTAATAGAGGACCTAACCACAGCACTGCAGACTGAAAGGTTATGTAAAAGAACTCTACTTCTATTGCAACATAATCAAAATAATCCTGAATTTCACCATTAGGTCACTCACTGGCAGTCACCTTACTTAAGAGGAAAGTCTCCTGTGGCTTATGTATGATTTTCTTGTGAGGAACATAAAAGACTGTGGGCTGCAAGAGGAAGGATATGGTTTAAGCAGGCATAGGTGACCTGGATTCCTTTATTCTACCAGCAGATTTAATCCTCTTTTACAAAAGTAATATGTGTCTCTTTATAGGAGCTCTGGAAATTGAAAGTACCCTCACCTTGCTCTGTCAAATCAGTGTGCAGCTGCGAATTGCAGAACACGTCTACTGCTGGTCAGGGCAGGTGACATGAACTTGTTTAGTGCTTCTTTACAACAGTAGAGACTCTGTGGAATCCCATCATGAAAATGAAGCTGTCATGCCACAGTGAAGTCAGAACTGTTGGCTTGCAGTTCATGTTTGTCCTTGCTCACAACTGGCTATCTGTAAAGAGACAAAGGCATTTCTGTGGCTAGATAAAGTGATCTGTTCTGTCAATATCCAGCTTCTACACTCCTTCAGCACAAACACCTTATCCCAAATGTTTGGTGAAGCAATACCCAGTACATTTTAGGAGAAGATCGCAGGAAAGGAGAAATTAATTTCTTAAATTAGCTTTACCATCTCTGACTCGCTGCCTGTCTGCTGCAGTCTCTCCCATCTCTGCATTAAATAGAAAGGCAATAAAGAATTTAGACTGCCTTTTCTTTCCTGTAACTATTTCTTGTATGATGATTGTCAGATCTTACAGACATTTGCTGTGGTCCTTGCTGCATCAATCTTTTTTCCCTTAGTAGGGTGTATTCATATGATTCATCTTGTAGTTAGAAAATTCTGGAAGGTTTTTTTTTTTCTTTTTTGTCACCTTCAGCATCTTGCTTTGATTGAACATGTTTTATTTGACTTTCTCTCCCAGTTCCTCACTCACAACACAAGTCACAGATTACACCAGGCATAGCTGCTGTTCAAGGGAGAATTTTCTGTCTGGATTCATACTGTTAGCAACATCTGCTGCTCTACTTCAGCTTCTTGGCAAAAGCAAGAAGCCGATGGTAAGGCAGACTTTGCTCCCTGTAACACGTTCAGCAGCGTTCCTCTAATTTTACATGCTGGAATCAGCAAGAAGACATTTTAAATGGCAACAATGTGAGGTATCAATTTTAGGCTTAAAAAAAGTTCCTCTTAGGGAAATGGGGACCATGTTGTACTCATTACAACACTTGCAAGTTTGAATTTCTTGCAGTTGATACCAAGCAAATCAGGTTGTTTCTGCTGTTTCTAACAGTGAAGTCTATACATGTTTCAAGTCTTATATTCTGGATCTAAATTTTTAGCAGGAAAGAATATCGGTCTGCTGAGCTGTGTGTACCTGTGCACCCTCTCACACTTGTTTTAGCTGCACATTCCCTGATATATAAGTAATTTACTCGACGGAAGCTCTTTTAGAATGATTCTTGACTACAGTTGCACACAAACAGTAAAATCTAAATTAATTCTTCCTATTGTAAAAAAAGTGACATCCAACCAGTGCATGGATGTACCATGAAAGCCAATGCTCTGAAAATTGCTTATCAGAGAGAACTTGGGAAAAAAGAGACAGCAATTCACTTCTTTTGTCTTTGATTCACAGCTCCCTGCTTGAATAACAGCATAACGAAAACTGAAAGTTGTTTTGGTTCTGATTACGTCTGACCCACAAATAAAGATTGAGGCTGGTGCTGAGCACTCCATTCTGTGCAGACGCACTCTGTAAGCTCAAGGCTGCCGCTATGGAACAGGTTCAGAAGTTTAGCTCTTACTCGAATACTGTTGGGCTCACATTTCACTGGAAGTGGGTTTGTGTGTGAAGGGAGGTTTCCTGGAAAAAAATGGACCAGAGAACCATTAGTAAGGCAACCAGAGAGAAAGCTGGGCTGGGGCAGCTGCAGTCACTACGACACATCTCTTCAGAACATACCTCAGGGCGGAGCAGGAGGAAAATGTTTCTATTTGCTTGCATTGTAGCAGAGTTCAGATTCTACAACTGAGAGCAGAGTCCGGCTGGGTTAACACTAATCCTTGATCCCCACAGAGTTAAGAATCTCCACTTCTTCTCTAAGAGTACAGATTGTTAGGCTGATGTGGATGGCAGGCTGTGGTGCTGCAGTGATGTGCCCAGGGCAAGCCCGTACAGGAGCCAGAAATTGGAGCCAGTCCTGACTTCCATTCCCTGATACATGAAACCACAATGGCTTTGATGTTCAAACCTTGCCATGCGTCTGTCCATCATCCCTTAAGCCCAGCAGTATTCCGCCCGGGTCACCGACTGCAGATAAAGGTTTTGAAAGTGGCACAAAAGGTAGAAAATAATTGTTTAGAAGAGACGTGGATGTCAGCGAAGTCATTCACCAAGGGATGACGCCTCTCGTGTCATGACATGACTTTTGGATAAGGTTTCTGGTACGAAGCTCCCTTGAGGGGAACGGTTATGGTAAAAGCGTTTCTGGAACTGCAGGTAAGCCTTACGGATCCTTCCAGTAGTGTTGGCTCAGCCTGTTGGCAGGATGGCCCCCTTTAAGACCTGCATAAACCCAAGTGACCAAATGACCTTGCTCTAAACTTTATGCAGGTTTATGCTGTTACTAAAAGAGAGAGCACTCTCAGCTGGGAAACCGAGACTTTGCTCTCATTAGCCAGGACCAGGGCAAAATGCCTGCTTTAGAGGTGTTCATTTTAGGCAATGTGGACATGGTTTTTTGAGAGTGCATTGCATTTCTTCCCTCATAATTAGTGAAAAACAGTAAACTTCAAAGTCAAGCAGATGATGAAAGCAGTAGAAATTAATGGCTGCACTGAGAGTCAAAATTGTTATGGGAAGGGTTAAACTCAGTTGAAAAAAGGCATTTTTCTAACTTGTATTTCCCAAGAACTGTGTCTGAGAAATCTTTTGCTGCCTGCAAAGCCTGACCTAATTGCCAGTCAGTTTAACAAACCTGATGGAAAGCAGTCATGAGATCCACTGCTGCGTCAGTTCTCAATCCTTGGAGCCGATACAAGGATGTGAAATAGGAGGCAGGTCGAGATCGATTTGCCTTGTCTGAAATGCTGGGCTGTTACTGCCAGAAAATAAACGTCAGAGCCCTCGTGTGAAGAAAATGAAGGCGGATGTTTGACAATGGGTATTTCTATGTAGAGTTGAAGTCTGAACTTAAAACACACTTCTCATGTTTGATACTCCTATTGTAGGTGTAGAATAGATATTTAAGTAATTCGGACATGATTTTAAATGGCAAGCAGGAAATCTTAATTTACATAATTTATGTTAATCATATTTTACATCTATAATTGTTAATTCTTTACCTGAATAAAAGCAGATACGCCGTGCTCGACAGGGTGTTCATCTCCTGTGGGACAAGAGTAGTCATTAATTTGAGACCATCAGGTATGTGTTCACACCTTCAATTTTGTTGGTTTTTTTTTCCAAGCCATTAAGTATTACTTGATATCTTTTATTAGTTGCTGTGAGTTTTTATCTGATTATTTCAGTGAAGTTACAGTGCAAAGGAGATATTAATGAGGGAGGAAAGGTTGTTTTTAGCTCCCCAACTTCAAAAATATGAATACTAGCAGATCCTATCCTCCCACAAGCTTAAGCTTCCTGCAGCATAATTTTACTCATAATTTGGAAAAGGGAAAACAGCAAGGGCTACCTTCCTTTTTCAAAACCCTGCTGAGTTCTCAGCCCCAAACAACCAGGCATCAGTATGAACTTGTTCAAGAACCTCGAAAGATGAACTCCATTTCTTTCTGCACCTGCAGACGAAGCTCCTGCTGTCAAGGCTGGGCCAGCACTCAACGGGCTGCTCCTAATCACTCACCCAGTGACACCCACAGGTTGGTCGTTTGACTTCCTCTGACAATTCTGCAGCCAGCCTGGCCTGCACGTGTATTTTGTACTTACTGATCCCAGTGTCAGTTTGTATGCCCTAACTTCACGTTTTGTTTGGAGTGGGACTGGTTTTAAAAGGACAGATGCTCACTTTAAATCAAAGCATGGCACTTGAAGTTTTGCTTTGCTCTTTGAACTGGTTGGATTCCTTGCTGTTGCTCACATTCTGCAAGGTGACGATATCGCCCATCAAGCAGAGGCTGACTGTCGCTTATAAAGCACAAGAAGTACTTGGCAATGTTATTTTCTTCCTGGGATGCTCTGGCACAGTAAGCTTGCAGCTCTTTGGGCTGTGCTCCTATTCAAAATCATGACATGTTCCAGCACCTTTCTGGTACAAACTCAGAGGTTTTTTGTTTTTTCAAGCAAACATGCCAGCTGCAGCTGATATCAATGCTCTTATTGATAGGAGCTGTAGCCCAGTGTGGGTATTACTTTCTGCTGTGAGTTGTTTTTAGCTTAAGACAACCGTGTTACATTACAAAGGACCGTGACTAAAGACTACTAATGAAAAGTGTCTGAAGTGCTACTTTGAGTATGGAACAGAGATTTGCTGAGTTGCTGACCTGTGAGAAAAAAAGAAATACTTGTTATTTCACTGCTTCTTAACTTGTTTTAAACAGAAATAGCTACTAGAACCATGAGAAGAAAATTCTGTTCTTAGTAGCCTGTCAGACTGTATTACAATGCTGGATTGAAAATGCATATACTGTGCAAATACCAGCATGGTTCCAGGCAAGATAAAAATAAAGGCCCCAGTTCATTCACATACTTTAAATTTTGTATGGAAGACCTTGTAAGACATCTTCAGACCAGGCAAAACTGCTGGTAATAGAAAGAGTGGATGGAAGGATGATATGAATGGAATGAATGGATAGAAAATAGGCTGTGAATGTGTCTGGTCTTCTAGTGGAAGACAGTGCTAAAAATACCTGGCCAAATTGCATGAAAGAAGGAACGGTTCCCAACTGCTCAGTTCCTGGATTGCTGATATAACTAATAGACTGTCCTTCACCTTGTTTTCTCCGTCTTCATGGATTTTTGTTGTCTTTCTTTCATTAGAGGCAGGCGTTGGACTGGCCGAGCCAACTTCATTACCAATAGCTGATAAGAATCAAACCAAAGATGCGCAGGAAGTGAGTGTGGCCACTTTCTGCATTGGTTCTCTTGTCGAAGTGGAAGCTTCCCTCTGCCCAAGGTGGGTAACCATCAGTGGCACTATGAGTATATTCTAATCCCTATTTCCTATCTAAATCACTTTATAAGTTTCAGTATTTCCACATATTTGCTGAATAGCTGTCATAAATGTCAGCATTGTGGGTTTAGTGTGAATAAGAGCCTCAAAATGACAAGTTTTCTTCTGTTGCTGGCAGAATTTCCCAGTTCTAGCAATTATGCACAGCAACAGAGAGCTCATGCACTTGCTTACCAACACAGCGAGCACAGCACACGCTTTGCCTTACTGGAAGCAGTAAGAGAGCTCGTTACTTAGCTTTGTGCTGGACATGCTTCTGGGAAATGAAGGCACTAAATTAGAGCACTGTGAATTTAAATCTCTTTATTCAAGTTTTTGAATAACCCCAATTCTAACATTCTCCATAGTGATTAAGATTCTGTGTTCGCTTGTGGAATGGTCTTTTTTTTAGTCTGAAGCTAGCAAGGCTAGGTAAAGAGAGACATCACAGGGAAAGGCCTCTATTTTAGTTCTGTCAATGTCTGTTTGTCATTACTCATAATAAATGGCTCCTTATCTGTTATTCTGTCTTCTTAATTAAGAGGTCTCTGGTGTAATAAAAGTGAAAACTGCAATGATCACCTAATAGCTCTTCTAGGAATTAATGTTTTACTGTGGTAGAAAGGTCAAAATACAGGTTAAACAGATGTTTAATCCCATAGGTTTTGTCTTCTTTCAAATCCGTGCAGATTTCACAGCCATTTTCTTGCTATGACTGTGGCAGAATTGTCCACAATCCTGAAATGTGATAAATCCAGTTATCAGATGTACATTACACTTGAGCTTGAGTTAAAAGAAGTGGTAGAGGCAAACGTAGTGAAATTGGTTGGCTGGCAGTGTCTTTGATGGTAACTATAATGCCTCACTTTTCTTGACCTCCACAAGCTGTTCTGTGCTCGAATAAATCTCAGCTAGAAGCAGCAGCTCTGCTCCACTGATGTGCTGCTTCCCCTCTTGTCTAATGCAAATGCAAAATGTGCTCCCTTGCAGAGAGGGTTTGTTCTTGCTCTTATTTTCATTTGTGGCAGGATTACACGGATACAGCTGAGGAGAATGTCACCTGTGAAAGGAGTCATTTGGATAAGCCCTTCACGATGTGTTCATACAGTTGCAGTCTGTTTCTTAATTCTAAAGGTGTATTAGAGGCTGAACAAGCATCCTTCCCCAGACAAAAGATGAAAACTGTACGTGGATTATGCATAAGCGATGAGCAAAGAGGTGAACTTTACTGCATGTGTGTATAGTGCTGTGTAGAGAAAGCATTCCAAGTGGAAATGCAGGCTGAGGTGATACAAAGGATGTAATTAAAAAATGTGACATTTGTTGAAACTCACAGAATGAGAATCTCCTAAGCAGGCGTTTTTCAATTAGGAGTACAGTGAAACAAGCGGTTTGGTTGGTTTTCTTGAAGTTATTTAGTAACAGAAAACTGCTTGTGAAGTGTTCTGGGCTCATAATTACTGTTAGTCTGGATGGATCATTCCTGGTTATACAGTTGTCCCGTGAGATGCCTGCAAAAGCAAGTGATGCACAACTGGGCAGTGGCTCGTGCTGTTAGCTCTGCCTGCAGCGATTTGGAGAGCACTCACTGGCAATCCAGTCGTGTACGGTTGATTCCTTATTATTCAGCTTCTAAATTTAATTCTAATATACTAAGTATTTCATAACAGTATTTTAACCCGTTAGTTACTACCTGAATGTTAATCATGTCTAAATTTGGCCACAAACGATACCCTGAGGTAGAGCAGATTCAACAAACTACAGCTGCAGAGTTTCTCAAACTTCAGTCAGCAGCGGAGCACCAAGGCTTCCTTCCTTCTGGCCAGGGAACAAGTATTGGGAACAGCAGGGGAACAAGTATTTGGTGAACGTGCATCACTCAGAGGAGCTGTAATCCAAGGGCACTTTGTAGTAGATTCTTGAAAACTTTTCAGTGGAAACTGGAAGCTCTCACATCTCCTGTGTGTGAACGGTCCCATCTAGATTGCAGGCATGGCACGTGTGTTGGCAGGATCTCACCTGGTTTTAATTAAACCGGCAGGAACGCCCCAGCGGCTGTAATGCATGCTGCTTCCACAAGTCTGTGCCGGTTAACAGAGCGCTGCCTGTGAGCGCATCTCCTCACCAGCTGCCTCCTGCTGGCACCACCGGCCCGTTCCTGCTAAGGAGAACGGCAGCACAGGGCAGGGCTGAGGCCGAGTAAGGGCAGGTGCTCAGTCAGGTGGAGCGACAGCGCACTGAGAGCCACCAGGGCTGCTGCCCAGCTGCCGAGTGTGTGCCTGGACAAGCAGGATGCTCCACATGAGTCACGGCCAAGGACTCCCTCGGTGAGTAATAGCTAAGAAGATGAACTCAGTTGAATGCTCTGTTTGAAACGAGGCAGCTTCCTAAGTGCATACAACTGCCACAGCTTGGCCTGCTGAGTGTCAGCCACCAGCTCTAACCGTCACCAAACGCACGTGCTCATCTGGGCATTCTTGGTTGCATTTGTCAGGTTCAGCCATCAAAACAACTTCTGCTAGCACAGCCAGATGCAGAACGGGGTAAGAAAATACATTGCTGTGTGCATGGACGAGTGCCAAATGCCTGCAATAAACAGGTTCCAACTTGCTGCTACCATAGAAGGATTTAGCTGCTGGTGACTTCTTGCATGACACAGCTATGAGATCGCATGCCTAAATGAACCATCAGAATGGAAATGGTGGAGGAGGATGCTGGGGATAAGGAGTGCTCATTGCATTGCACTGACACCGGGCACACCTACTGGGAGCTCTGCAGGCAAACACTGTGCTCTGTTCCAAGGCAGTCTATATCCTGACTGACAGAAATGAACAAAGAAGGAAGAAAAAATGTTTGACTATAGAGAAATGAGCTGTAATCCTACCTAAAAAAAAGTTAACTTGTACTGTTCAGTGGTTTCCTGCAGTCAGAAGTGAACGGTGACCAAGTTTTATAGAATCTTTTTGCTTGGTGTTGTCTGCACAAACATGAACATCTTGGTCTGAGAAAATGAGAAATAGACTGTTAGAGGCAGAACAGTTACCAAAGAGTGATGCTCATAAAAGCTGCCAGAGTAAGGCTAAGTCACCGTGGACCTTTTGGCCACAGACTGTACCCAGCAGTGCGAACCTGAGCGGGTGGAAAGACGTGGCTTGGAACGCTGAGGGAAGGGAGAGGGAGATGTCTGCTACCAGCAGCTGGCGCAGAGTTGTGTTCTGCTATATGACAATCTGACCTACAAACCTGTGCCGCAGACAGAACAAAATGCCAGTCAGTATGGCATCAAAAAGTCTAAAAGCAAAGTGACACTGGAGCAGAGGATGGGGTTTAAAGCGATGCCTGCGGAACAGAGCTGCTACCAGGGCAGGGCTGGTACCTGGCTCAAGTAACAGGAAACAGAAACCGTAAAGAAAGCAGAAGGAGAACCTACAACTCCTGAAGCCAGGGCTGCAGCAGGACGGCCGCCAGCTCCCTTTGTTTGCAGCACCGGCTCCGTGCCGTGCCGCCGCTCCCGGCTCTGTGCTCCCGCTACTTGGGCGCCACCCTGCGGTGCAGCGCGGCGGCGCCTCCCGGCCGCTCCCATTTCCTGGTGCTCTCAGACGCGGTCAGCTCTGCACGGCACTGCCCTAATAAAGCAGTGCGATGGATGGATGATGCCAGTACTCACTGGAGGTCCTGCAGTCTGTAGAAGAGAATGAGTTGCAGGAGTGATATCGAGTAAAGAGCAACAAGAGCTTCCCGATGCGGTAAGCTGGCACACTGAATGGTTTTCAGATGCAACTTAAGTGGAGTTCTCTGTAGGAGTGGGGAAAGATACCCATAGTCTATAGCTAAATCCTTCATTGGAAAGTTGAGAGCCAAGATGTTATCAAAAAAGTTCTGTCTTGCAATAAAATCAACGTAGACTTATTAATGATGAAGATGGGCTGAGCAGGAACACGCCTGCTGGCTCCTGAACAGCTCAAGCTTCATGAAGTGAAGATGGAATGAAATACCGCTCTGTTAGGCACACCAGGGTACAAGAGGCCAGACTTCACAAGATGGCCAAAGCCTTAGATGCTGATTTGTTTTTCAGTTTAGTGTGACACAGTCTTTTAAAAAAAGCCACCAAAGCCCAGCAATGTTTTCTTGTCTTCATCCATGAGTCATCGACTGATCTGTAACTGGTCCAACTAACTGCCTCATTCTTAAACTCTTACTGGTTATTTTTTCACTTCAAACTTTCTTACCAGGATACAATAAAAGGCCCTTGAAGCTGACAATCCACAAAATGTCTCAAGAGACATTATGGAGAGTTATTTTTCTAAAAAGATGAATGTGATAGGAAAATACATCCTGGAAAAACTGACGAAATGCACTTTTTCAAGTCTGAGTGGATGGAAGAAAGGCAGGGAAGAAAGGTGCCTACACACAGTAGAGAAACCAGAATGCTTTCCTTCGTTCTCCTTTCTTCCCCTTTCAGACCTCTTTTTGGAGGAGAAAGGGGAAGAAATGTGGCTGCTCAATTCAGGTCTGTGGAATGTGCGCAGTTCCAGCAGGGTTCTGAGGAGTATGGTGATGTTTCCATCTCTCTTTTCCTGCTTGCTGTAGTGTTCTGCGGTGTTTGGGTTTTTTTTCATTTGTCTTTCATTGTCATTTGGTTTCATTCCCCTGCTTCCAACAGGAGGTATTCTGCAGTGTTAGCTGTCTGCTTAAATTGCTGACTTGACCTGAAACCTTGGAAATCTTGGAAAAGATTCAGTTCTGGGGGCAAATCTGGCACTGCAGGGCAGGTAGGAGGTAATGGGAGGAGTGAGTGGTCAGGTGGAAGGGACAGCATGAGGTGGGCCTGTGTTAAAGGACAGGGATGTGAGTCTGTGGGGGGATTAAGACATGAGTTGCAGAGAAAGCAATCTGTCCAGAGTTGCACAGGAAGTATGTGGTAAAAGAGGGCTCAAGTCCAAGGCAGGTATCTGATCTAGTGAACTAACTTATCTCTTTTCTTTCTCTCTGTTCTGAAGGAAGGCTGGTTTCAGCTCCAGCAACTCACTGAGACCTCGGCAAAGATTGTTCATAACTTTTTTTGCTATGCAGTACCTCTGAGATCATCATCAACTTGTGCGCTTTTATTTCTTGGATGCACAGTGGATTATTGTGCTTTTGGCTGAGTCGGCTCTTCACTGTCCTCAAGGCAAAGCACTTCAGTATTTTTGTTCAACAAAAGCACAGAACCAAAACGTTTTATTTTATTAAGCTCTCCCTGCTACAAGGAACATTTCACTTCAGTTTTTAGTGGCTGGGTTCTGTCGCCGGAAATGACTGTAGTGGCTGAAGTTCCTCATAGCCTGAGTGCAGAACTGCCTTCTAGCTTTGTTGCACCGAGGAAACGCTTCATAGCATGCGGTGGCTTTTTGCACTGGGAAGCATGCAGAACCCAAGTGCCCATGAAAACACGGACTTGCAGCCCAGGGTGCCTCATGAGGAGCAGAATTATGGAGCTACTGCGGCACGTGTGAGACGAGGTCCACAAGTGCCAGTGTCAAGGAACAGGCCAGCAAAGAGAGATTACCTGATAGTTGGTGTGCTGTGCTACGCAAACCTAATAAATTTCATGGATTGGTTTATTGTACCAGGTAAGAGTCTGCTTCCTCTTCCTGAGGAAAAAGAAATCTAAATTCTCAACAGCTCTATTTATTCCTCAGTTACAAATATTCTGTATTGTAAAGGTATGCTTCATGTCTTTTCAGTCTTTCTTGTTTAGCCTGCAGCTCGTACTCTCTGTGAAACTTCAAATCACATTCCTGAAAGACAAATAAATGATGTATTAGTTATTCATCATCAATAGAATGCTGTTAAATGCTTAAGGTTCATACTTCGAAGCTATTATAAACAAATATTAGCACACAAAACAACTGGTCAATTGCTTGTGTCTGGATTTCACAGAGATTTGCTGTAAAACATCTCTATTGTATGCCTACTGCATCGCTGGCTCTGGTAGATGAGCTGTGGCATTCCTTCATCTGAAGAGCAGCGATGTCATTTCCCACATTAAAAGTATGAAAATTATGTGCAAGTTTCTTTGAGGAAGGCTTAACTTCCTCCTGAGCTGGTGGGATTTGTATGATTTCTGCAATGAAGAGTGTAATACAATTCTGCAAAGAGAATGGAGGCTCATTTCCCCAGGGATCACCTGCCAAATTGACAAGCTTCCCAGAACACGATTCTCTGATCATTTATTAATTAGTTTGTTTACTGCTAGTCTATTATTAATTAGTTTGTTTACTGACCTAGGCATGAGCAGCAAAGCATTGCTTCTGTTACAACACTGGGAAATGTGTTCTATTTTTTTCTCTGCATATATACACAGTGTCTGGTGTAAATTCTCCTTAGGATCACTCCTCAGCATCTATCAAACTTCCAGGGGTCTTACCTGGAAACTGGAGGACAGGTTTGTGAGCTTATTGTATTTTACCTCTGAGTGGCCTGGAAATGTTTAAAAACTTTGAATTAATATTTAGGGTTGGCATACAAACTAATTACTTTTACTGCTTAGACCATTAAGAAATTCAAGACATTAAGTCAGTATCTTTAAAATGGAGAGGTCAATGAATTTAGGAGTTAAAGCTTTTTCTATTGAATGCTTGTTAACCACACATCTAAGAGGGAAGGAAGCATGAAGGGGTGCATGCAGAATGATACTGCAAGACTGTTAGTGAAAGAAATTCAGTGTATGAATTCAGCTGTCAACTAAATTTCACTGTAGAAGGGTGGGGGACAGGGGGATGAAAATCCCTTTGAGCAAGAACTGGGATGGAGGGGGGCAGGCCCTTGGAAGTATGAAGTGCCAGCAGCCATTGGGCTCATTCCTGGCTTTGAACTATTGTTTGACTCCTGTGCATGCTAAGAGCTTAACATTTTAAGCAGGTCTGTGAAGCAGAAGTTGCTAACAGCTCAGTTTCTGTACCTGCAGGGATATGCAAAATTCAGGAACAGAGATGCAGCTTGTATTCTGGCCTTTGAAATACCAGACATCTTCTTTAATTACAATATATCACCAAAATGCTTTTTACTTAACTCTATGGCTTCTTATTCCAGGGGGTACCTTGCTTACAAACTGCATTTCACAGCACAGCAATCTGCTCTGCAGTGCTGGAACTCAGCTGCACTGCACAATTCTTGCACCAGTTCTCTTAGTTTGGCTGTCCACTCATAGCAGGGTTTTGGTAACTATAAGTTAACGACAAAGTGAAGGAGAGGCACAGATATTTAGTTAAAAGTAAACTTACGTGTAATTGTCTGCTAGAATTGAGACTTCTACTCACTAACAGCAGTGATCATGCAGACTTCTGCCCTCCTGTTTCCCTGTTCCTTTGGCATTTGCTGGTCTCTGGCTGGCCCGTTGCTGCAGTGATCTGGAGGGGGACATTTTAATGGTGCTCAGTGTGAACGTTGGTCGGAGTTCAATTGTGGCTCCAACCAGGTGCTGCAATAGCTGCGGTTTGTACCGAATTCTCCACTCAACACTGAAGTTCACATGATTCAGCATTTCTGTGTGTTGATCATCACCTACTGGAAAGAACAGATACGACTAACTGCTGTGCTGCAATAATGCAAAATCTAAGGGAGCCGTTTGTTGCTCTGAGCGAGGTTGCAGCTTTAAGTTTCTGAGACCGTTTGAAACTCTCTAAATATGAGAGTCATTGAGACACCCACAGAACCCCCTGCGCTGCTGTGAGTCTGGAGCTTGGTCTGCACTGACTGCAAGTGCCACCAGCACTCGAAGCACAGCAGCTCTGATTGAAATTGCTGGTGAACTGACTCTTGTAAGACTGATCCAGTGGAAGACTACGAATTTAATCTGTAGAGATAAGAAATGTGAATATTTCTTTTATCTGTGTTCGTGGCAACGTAATGGTTGACATGGAAGCTGGCAAGATAAACGTGCTGTGGTTTCTAGCAAACCATCTTGAAATCAACATTGGAGTTGGCAAATTAGCAGAATCACAAAGAATAAAGTGTACTTTGCTGTCACTGTTTAATTCTGTTGCAGGGATCCTGTTAGATATACAGAAATACTTTGAACTTGGCGACGGGGCTGCAGGCCTACTGCAAACAGGTAATAAAATCACTTGCATTCAGATTTGCCTTGTGCCTATATGGTCTGTGCCTAAAACACAGCCTGATATTTTCCAGTTCCTTCTCATGTGTGGCATTGCTCGCTCCCACTGGTGGGAAAGCTGTTTAAAATGTGAAACTGAAAGCTGAAAGACTTTGGTTCAGGAAAGACCAGAGCTCAGACTTTGAAAAATCCCACAGCACGTGAACCATGAAAGATGAAAGAATTTCTGAGTAAGAAATACAGAGCTTGAGCAGTTTGTGCCTGTTTTATTTTTGTATTGTTCTTCTTTTTAAATAAGTCTCTATTTGACTTTCTTTCTTCAGACTCAGCACACTGAAAAATAAACTGAGTTTAAGAGGTGAGAAGTACTATAAGAACAATTTGACCAATGATGTCTTTGTACCTTTTTGGATTCTAGTTTTCATCTTGTGTTACATGCTGGCTGCTCCCTTCTTTGGATACCTTGGTGACAGATACAACAGGAAAGTCATCCTTGGAGCTGGTATTTTCTTCTGGTCTGCTGTAACTTTAGGAACTTCATTCATCAGTGAATCAGTATGTTTGGTTTTTTGGAGGATACTACTGAAATCACCTTGCAGGATTTGATAGAGTCCTGCTCTGATCATGTTTGGAAAAGCTGTAAGTGAGCTTTCACTGCCCAGGCCTGCACTCAGTGGGCTCTGTGCTGCAATGCTCTGTGGGACGGTGGAGCCCAGCTCAGGCAATGGAGCACATGCACACTGTAGTTGCATGTGATGGAATATTAATGCTGTCCCAAATTCTGGCTGATTGCATCACTGGGGTGCAGTGCATCAGCCAGCAAGCCTGAACAGTCTATTGATCACATCCTGAAGGTCTCTGTGGTGTCACTCTAAGAAATCACTACAGTGCAGGAGGCAGAAAGCACAGCAGTGGGATGTGAGCAAAGCAGGTGTGGATGTGGGAGCCACAGATACATGCAAAAGTCAGCTGCATTTCTCCCCTGGTACATCTGACCCATTAAAATACACCTCTTTAACAATGATCTTTTTTTTTTTCCATGCCTTTTTTGGACCACACGATGCCTTTTACCTGCAGCATTGCTGGATATTCTTTCTTTCACGAGGGCTGGTTGGCATTGGCACAGCCAGTTATTCCACAGTAGCTCCTACCATCATTGCAGATCGGTTTGATGAGGGAAAAAGGACCACAATGTTGTCTGTCTTCTATATCTGCATTCCAGTGGGAAGGTTGGTTTTCTTGCTAGCAACTGATCTGCCTTCTGAAATTCTGTCTAAGCAGGCCTGCAACTTAATGTGCCCTCAACCTTGATTAGACAGATTCTGACATGTATCTGCACTGGTGCTTGCACAAGGATCTGTCACTTGCTTAGCATCTCCAAATAGCACTGATTGGGTTTATTTTTAAATTTACTTTGAAGGAAAAATCACTTTTCTCTCAACGTTTTGGGAGCTCTGAAAACAAGTTTTAAATAAAACATTCAATTGATTCTAAAAGAAATATGAGTGACTTATTGATTTATTCAATTGAAAATAGAAGTTTTTAAATATTTGTTTACCTGACAATTTTGTTGTGTCTCTCTATTAAGCACATCCTAAGGAGGAATTGGCACTTTCCTCCCCTCTTTTATTCAGATTGACTTTGTGTCTGAAGGAGAGGTGGAGAAGGGCTTTGTAAGCGTTTCGGACTCTTTATTAGAACAGGCAGTTGAGGATGAGCCCAGAATCCAGACTAAAACAAAAGGAATTCCTGCAGGGCTTATTTCACACAGCTTGCACAGAGGGGAACAAATAACAGAGCACTCTGTGGGCTGTTTGATCTGGATCAGTGTCATCCTACAGAACGTAGAACCCAGTGAAAATCTGGGATGTTATTACCACTGCCTCAAGTCTGCTCTAAGGAGATGAGATTCTCTTCTTAATACCCATTGGCAAATAAACCAGCAGAGGCCATGCGTGTTGTTTCTGTTTTGTTTTGAAAGCTATGACAGAACATTCCCTGTGCTCTCCCTAACTGGTGAGACGCGTTGTTTCAGCCAGCACCAGTTCCTTAGCACCTACTGATGATCCCCTTCTGTGTCTTACAGTGGTCTTGGTTACATTCTGGCATCCAGCATGGCACGTGTCACAGGGGACTGGCACTGGGCCTTCAGGGTGAGTTCATCACTTCCACTCGTGAGCCTGAGCCATTTGCTGTGAAATTTTGGCTGAGGTTTGGACTGATGTGCTCACGGTGCTGAGGTGAGCAGTGGAGGGGAGCAGTGGAGGGGATTCCTGCTCCTGCTGGGACGAGTGGACTGTTTCTGCCTGGCTCTTGTGGAATGAAGAAGATATAGGGGAACTCAAACTGCAGCCAGGGCAAGTGCTGATGTTCCTCTCACCCCAGGACACACTTGGAATGGTTGTACAGCAGTCTTTTATGGCTGCATCATCGGTCCTTGGGTTTGTGATCAGAGTACTCCATGTAGTTTTCAGCTGGATTCCTCTAAAATCAGAGGAAGCAACCACGTGTCTCTATGATGGGGATTCATTGTCCTTCCTCCAAAGTAGCCTAAAATCACCCAAACCCCCTCTTCATCTTTACAATTATGATCTACAAAGTCACACCGATTTCTGAGCACACTGACAATTCTCTGATATGCAATTCTGTATCTGAATTTGAGTGGCTGTGGAGTTTTTGCTACAAGAAAAAACAGTATCCTTGATCTAACCAGCTTTGTGTCCACAGGTCACTCCTTGCATGGGAGGTTTAGCTCTGGTTCTTCTGATTCTGCTGGTCCCTAGCAGGATCCAGAGAAGGACAGAGGCACACAGAGCACTGAGCATCCATGGCTCTTTACGAGTAGCAGCCGAAAAACCTGGTGCACAGGGAGCTGCCAAGACTTCCTGGTGTCAAGATGTCACATCACTTGGCAAGAAGTAAGTGATTCTAGCAACAACTGAAAAATGCCCATTCTCGTGTTAGAAGTACAGCTTGCAAATCCTACTCAGCTCCTCTGTACCACGTGCTGTAGGCAAGGTGACTGAAATGGCTCTGACAAAATCTTTCTCCCACCCTTTTACAGGAATAGTATGAAAGAGATTGAAAATTGTTTTTGTTTTGTTTTGTTTCCCTATCGCAAGGGGGAAGGAGGCAAAGCAGTGCTGGCAGAGCGCTCCTGTTTAAATCCTGTTCTACTCCCCACCAAGTTTCCCCTTCTCTCTTACTTTGCATGCAGGTGTAGGTTGCTGCACTTTGCAAGTGTAACTTCATCTGTAATTCTTAGTGTCCGAGGAAAGTCGGATCAGCGTGCTTAGGCAGGAGGCTCCCCCCTCCGGTACCCCGCAGCTGGCGAATATGTGCCGAGGTCGGGGCGGAGGAGGTGGATCCGCTCTGAGAACAGCAGGTGCCGCTGTGCTCCTGCGCCAGACCCCGCTCTGCGTTGCCTGCGCCGGCAGCCTGCTTCCCTGGGGTCCCGATGAAATGCTTTTCGGTTGAAGAGATGCTCCTCTTGCGGCTCTGGGACTTTCTTTGGAGTGCTTTCCTTCTGCAGGAGCCGGCGTTTTCTAATTGATGATTAGATTTGCATCCTATTTGCATCCGGAGCAGTGAGGTCATTAGAGGCCGTTTGTGTTGGATGACAGTTTGCAGGCAGCAGCAGCAGTCTGAACCTCCCTGACGTGTCAACAGCCAGACTGATGCCAAGGCTGTTTTTCTGCAGAGAAATTCCTTACAACCTCCTGCAGTGTTATAAAACTAGAATTCTGTTTTCTTTTCCTTTTGGAACAGATTCCCAAAGCACAAGGGCACTGTCAAAAGCCATGCAGTTCCACGCTGCAATAAATGGAAGAGCCTCTTATCTTTAAGAGTCGTAGAATCAGATTGGTATCTTAAGAAATCCTCTTGCTGGTAGTCACCTCCTCACTCACGGCACTTCTATTTCATCTCAAGATTTCACAACTCCTCTTTGATTTCAAAGGGGATTTTCTATAGACCTCTAGCTTGAAAGAGCTCAGTAAAAAGTTCATTTTCTACTAAAATAGGGCAGTAGGGCAGCATGACTCAAACATTTCTCCTTCTGTCTGATAGCTCTTTGTGCAGACTGAGATCAGTTTTTACTTTATCACCTAGAATTACAGTACTTGAACCACCACCCCTTAACTGTTGGAAAGAGGCAGAAGTTACTCTTCTACACTGGTTATACAAACAGCTGAAATCCACCCCGAGGAATTTAAAGTTGCACTCAGAACCCTTTAATTTAGCTGCTAAGTCTCAGAATTCTTGCCCACTTTCAATTGTTGTAGTTCTGCTATCAAAAATGTCACAGCAGATGTTTTAGAATACTTAGCAATAAAATCTACAAGAGACCATGACTGGCCCTTAACATGGAATCAGTAGGTCACACTCTTCACTCTAATTAGTATTTTGCTGTCAAAATTCATTGATTAAGCACCATCAAAGTCCCTGTCTTCACGTGAACGCAGTCGTAACCGAGAATTCACTGCGAATGCAGTCCTGCTGAGATGTCTGAGTGGAATGCTTTGCTATCGCTGGACACCCCGGACGGTGCGTGTGGGCCCAGCATCGTGTCCCACTCTTTCAAACAGCTCTCATTTCCTTCGTCTTCCAGTTGGAGCTTTGTCTGGTCCTCGCTGGGTCTCACTGCCATGGCCTTCGTCACTGGAGCGCTGGGGCTGTGGGTGCCGATGTTCCTTTACAGGGCTCAGGTTGCCCTGGGCATTGTGCAGCAGTGCCTGGAAAAGTCCTGCGACTCATCTAACAGGTGAGCTGTGCAAGGCTGGAGAAACCTAAACCACAGGTTGTTCCAAAGGTGAAGGCAGATGTGACTGTGAATGCTTTGTGAAGGCAAGAGGTGTGAATGTTAGACCGAATTGCTTCCAGGTATGCTGAGATGCTCCTATTTGTTTGTGATCACTCCGTGCACTGGAAAGATGCTGCCAGCCCTGTCTAAGTAAAATGGAAAGAAGCAGTAAGAGGAACGTTTACAGGGAAAGAAGCAACACTGGAAAGGAAACTTCAGTTAACTATTGACTCTGCACCTCATGCCACTTACGCACACACTTAGGCATGTTTAAATCCTGCATTTTTGTAACTCTCCTATTACCTTCCTGTTAGTCTGGTTTGAAAAAAAAATACTGCTGTGCTGGCTATCTTTGTGAGTCAAAGCACAAAGTTAAGCTTGATGAATTGATCTGATATTGTATTATTGTGTCAAATCAAGATAATTTGCTCATGTGAATAATTGCCAGCAGAGCTCTGCTTACAGAGACAGTCAAGACCAATAGAGATTCAAATTTTGGGTGGGCAATGTTCATTTACAACAGGAGAGCAATCTATTTTCATGATGGATTTCAGAGAGAAACTGTCCAGTTTTAAATGAGTGGGAGTTGCACTGAAAAGTCATCCACAGGTGCCTCAATGGGAAATGCAGCTGTCTTTCCATGGATGCCACCACCAGCACTTTATTTAATAGCAAATAACACGAAGAAAGTGAGTGAATTAGGAATTTGACTCGGGGTAGAGAGAAGAAAGGAAGCTGAACTTTCGGAATACTTTTAGCTGTTAAGCTGACAGTGTTAGCTTATCTTATCTTATGCTTTGAGTTGTTATTCCACAGTAGTGTTGCTGGAGCAGACATGATTTTTTGGGTAAGTAAAAGGGAGCTCTGATAGTTTAACCTCATGTACTGCATCTTACAGGATGCTTTAAAAATAACCTTGGTGTGAGGTAGTGCCAGAGGCAGCAGAAGGCAAGTTGGAGGCTGCTATTCCAGGGGGACAGAGAGAAAAGTAATACAAGCAGCTGTGTCAGCCTGCAGCTGGGAGTGCTGGGAAGATGGAGCTGCATGTTCCCAACTGCTCAGGGATGCTGTGAGGATGCTGTCCCCTCTGGCTGCTCAGAAGCTGAAGGCTTTTGTTAAGGATAGAAATGTGTCACTTGGACTCTCTGGAAACACCAGTGCAAATAGCACACAGCTGACTCGGGTCTCAGTCCTTTCAAGATAGATAAACAGGCACTGTGAAGTTTTTATTCTGGTCTTTGTGCAGACATCTTCAAACAGATCAGAGAGGTATGTGAGTATTCTTAAGCCCTAAAGGATCCCATAGGGTCCTTTCCCCAGGATTAGGATTCTTTGCTTTCCTTCTCCCTGTCAGCTGAACTGTGCTCTGATTTCTTCCAGCTGTAGGTTTATTTCAGCTGCAGTCTACAGCACTTGAATTTTCTAAACACAATTCTGTGAACGCTTAGATAAAGTCATGTCACCTTGGAGTTGCTTCTCTTGGACAAATCTGCAAATTACTTATTCTGCCTGTTCAATCTCTATTGTTTCTAACAAGCTGTACAGAATCCTGAAGAATTTACAGGAGGATCACAAACGTGCTTACAATTTGTTATGTAGTATAGCAGTGCTTTTTCTCTTGTAGAGACTTTGATGCATTAAACCATCAGTGGCACCACTGGTCTCGTTTCAAGAGGCTTGCTTTGCCATTAGGGTCTCACTGAGTCAGAGAGAAAAGTTTATCAGGAAGACCACTGGAAGCTGAAACTTCTGATCTATTTGAATGCATACTCTTAAAAACTTACTGTTGCCGGGGAACAAATTTTCATTTTCAGATGCAAAAGCTGGGTGGCATTTGAAATTCTGCATGCAGAAAATTCTACATGGATATCCCAGTGGTCAAGTATTCAGTGCTCTGTGCACAGTTCGAGTACTGGTAGCTGTATCCCCTAGGCAGAGAGGTGAGCCGTCTCAGCCTGAGGGCTCTAATTTAGATGTATATAATTCCTGTGATAGGATCTCTTTCCAGGACAGCAGATTGTGATACAGAGTTATTCCATCTGTTTTAAGGATGACTGAGTCAATCAGTTCCCAGGCTAACCAAGATGACTGTGCCTCCTCTGAATCACTGCATGTCCAAGCCAGGTCATGCTGGGAAGTCCTCCTTGAGGCTGGCTGTGTAATACCTGCTCAGCAAATGGGGAAATACCCGCTCCACAGGATAGAGCCTCTGTTGCACAGGCATAGCTGCAATTTAGGCATGGGACTAAATCCATTTAGGAAGAGTGGGAGGGTTAGATCAAGTGGAGTGAAATTCCAGTTGCCAACTAAAGACTCTCTGAAGCAGAAGGTATAAGCTGACAGTGGGACATCTAACACCAAGCTTTTTCTACAATGTGATTTTCCTGCACTTAACTGCTCCTTTGTTTTGTCACCAGCCTAATATTTGGAGGCATCACCATTGGGACGGGAATCCTGGGTGTCATTGCTGGGGCAGAAGCTGCAAGAAGACTGAGGAAAACCAGCAGCAGAGCTGATCCTCTGATCTGTGCCACAAGCATGTTTGTTTCTTCTCTGTGCCTCTACATAGCAATCATGGTGGCCCAGAAGAACATCCTTTCCACTTTTGTGAGTGCCAGTTTGTCTATCGCTAGGAAGTGTCTTCTGGAATCGTGGGGAGGTAGGGAAGCGGGAGGGGGAGGAGAAGGATTGCTACTGTTGGATTCCTGCAGTTCTCTAGACCTCTAGAAAGAGGTTTCATTAATTGGGACAGAGAGGTCTGATAGCTCCAATACTGCCTGTGAGACCCAGTGAGCATCACTTGGCCCACTGAAGGGGGTAGGCAGGCAGAGTGTCAGAAGTCAGAACTCAGGATGTACAGACTTGGCCTGGGCTAAAAAAGAAGATTGGAAGCCTGCATGGTTGGCCACATGAAGCTTGAGCGTCCGTATGCAAAAATGTAGTTAGAAGAAGTCTCAATCTTGTGTTAATTTTTAATGCTGTGTGACTAATTTAGTGCTCTTGTTTCTTTTTACTCTCTGAATTGGGACTGTACAATACACAGAGTTCTTGCTAAGAATAATTGAACTGTCACCTTCAGTGTCCCAAATCACAACCTGATGTTCAAAGTCAAGCTTTTGGCAATGCAACATGACGTATAAATCACTGAAGTTCTGTTTTCAGTAAAGAGAAAAACAGAAACTTAGTATGGATGAGGAATAGTTCAAAAAACACCTTGAGAGAGAGGACTGAATGTAAACTTTATTTTAACCACAATGTGGTGAATCCACCATTACTGCGATTATCATAAATAAGAGGATCTGAGTAAAGTTAATTACAGTAATCAACAGTTCTGCAGTAGGGTATTTTTGCAGCTTTTTTGCTTCTCACACTCGTTCAAAGAGGTTTTCCTTTTGACTCCTCAAGAATATGCATTCCTGTGAAAAAACCTTTAAACCAAAACTAAAAACAAACAGATTTGCAAGTCGGTGAGTGTGTGCAAAAAGCAAAATGTGAAACCAAAGATTACTGTTGAATCCAAGAGCAGAGATAGAAATGCCCAAAGAAATCACCATTTTCTTTTTTGGCCCCTTAGGTTGCTACATCGTCCCATCCTGAGCACCTCCTTCAGTTCTCTTTTGCCATTAAAGGTGCAGTGCCCAGTCAGAGCTGTGTTTGGTTTGTCAGTCTGTATTACCGGATTGAATCAGTGCACTTTTCCAAACCATACCTTTTATTGGGACTGATAAAACAACATTTGTTTTAAATATTTCTCTCCTTGCGATCAGCATTCTATCTTCATGCTGCTATCTGGGAGGAAATTGTAAACCAGGATGTGGATGGCTGGGTTCTTTAGGTTTCTTCCCATAGGCAGAGCAGTTATTCCCACAAACAGGGACTCTGCCATTTTTTATCTCATGTTTGATGTTTTTGCTTCAGGTGTTCCCACACGTAATGCCCGCACTGCGCAGGGTAACAAATCAGACATAACCCTAAGCACCTTTTTCTGCTAATATTTTTGCCACACGGCTGTTTAATCTCTGCCTCCTCTGGCACCAGCCGTGCCTCTGCTTGCTTCCCAAACAGGATCTGACACGAGTCACACTGGTGTGGGAATTGGAGTGGCATGCCAGCTGGTGCCTCTCATCCCGTGAAACAGATCTTCCATTTGTGTAGGACTCAGGCTGGAAACTGGCTTTCCAGTTGCTGTCTGTCCAGGCGCTCCACCGTTAGCAGTCCTGCCTCCATCACTTCACTTCAGTGCAGAGGTCACTGAGGCAAAAAAGCCACACGCACTGCTTGCAGTTGTAGCAGTTTTTGCACGGCGCTTTCCGCTGTCTTGAGTGAATAATGAAAGGGAATGAATGGGTGTCCTCTGCTATGGACCAAGCTGGAATGAAAGTTTGAAAGCATGGGAATTCTTGAGTTAACACATAAATATTGCAGGACTTGCAGGTCTCTGTTGGAGTAGATGAACTGCAATGTCATGAGGTTTCTCTCTTTCTGGACACACAGTTCTTGATTCTAAAAGCTCTTTGAGAAGGCAGAGAAAATGATCTGGCTTTGTTACCACAGAGGAGGCTCTGTCTACACCTTTTCCTCTTTCCGAAAGAGGACAAATACGCTGTCTGCATGCAGCAGCTGCTTTGGAAAGTCACGTCTGAACCCTGCATCTGAGAACTTCGGACTGCATTTGGTGCTAAGGGAACTTCAATTGGAATGGAGACACAGCCCTGCCCTGCAAATTGCCTTTGGAGGAGACACTGCAGCCCTTGTCCTGTGTGGTGTGGAGCTTTTGAACAAAACATCCAGACAACACACGGTCCAGCCATGCTAACTCTTCTTTTTGTCTGGACATGTGGCTGTTTAAAACCCTGTGTTTGATGTTAATTGCACTCCAATTCTCTTCATATTGGCCTTTCACAAATGGCCATCTACAAAGCAAAATCTCCTTAAAATTTGGGATCTTGCTGTGGTTACATCCTTTGAAAACCAACTGCAAGCATTCAGTCTCTTAAAATTGTCCTAGAGAAGGTGACAGCAATAGAACTGTTTCTGGATACACTTAGCAGATTAGAACGGGGATGTCACCAAATTGATTGCATGAATTTATTGGAATCTTTTTCTGTATTAATTTAAAAGAACTTGAGACAGCACAAGGAACACTGAGAGGTTGTAGAACCAGAGGATTTGCTTTAAATAAAGCACTGCTTTCCTGCCATCATAAGCACTTCTCCCTTGCCAAGTGCAGTACTTCCAGGACATCTTCACCTGCTTTAGAGATAAAACAGCATACAACTTTCTCATATTTATAGATTGCAGCTGTTGTGCCGTTGGATGGATGAGAATGCCATCTTTTCAACCATACTGCATTTATTCTGCATGAGAAAGTACAAAATTGATATTGATTTTAGACAGAATATGTTGGTATAAGCTGTAGAATGATTTACTGTTTTCTCTTTTTTTCCTAATGCCCTGAAACTGCAGTCCACAGAAAACGTTAGGAGAGAAGGAAAAGCTAACAAAGCTGCATCTCAAACAGTAACACAGTCACATGTGAACCAATTACTCTCTGCAGCATGAGATCTCAGCCACTAAGTATCACATCCACTTGGCATGGATGGCTTTTCATTAATTCCCATTCCTTCAAACTCTGTGTTGAGAATATAACTTGTTTCCTGAAGATAAATTTTACACTCTTTTCTCACACTAGGCATGACATGCTCCTGTTCTTAGGGGCTTGAAGAGATTAAATGACTTGAAAAATCATGAAGAAAAAGGCAAACATGAAACAACTCTATAAGTACTAAATATATACAGGAGATGGAGCATTCAGGGGATTGAGCAATCTGTTATTTGGTGTGTGAAGGCAGGCAGTCTATAGTCCACTGAGGATATAGAGGAACAGATGGGAGTCTTCAGAACCTTACCTTCTAACCATTTTATTTTCATCCTTGGTATCTTGAGTGTCAGCTAGGATTTAAAGACATCTCTTTGTTCTTTGTTTCCCCCCCGTTTCCCCTTGACCTCACATATCTCTTGTTAGCTATGGCGTGACCAACAGAATGCAGGTAAACTCACGTTGTTATCACTGTGCAGCAATAAAACTGCACTTCTACATCTGTGCCTGATTTCCCTATGAGCACTGCTTTGACTACTTCATAGGCTGTGTCTCCATGTTAAACAACAGCATGTTTCAGGTCAGGGGAAAAAAGGAATGAATTTGGATCTTCCAAGAGAGACTGGAGAGCATCAGCTGGAGATTAGATGGTGAAGGGCAGATTTTTTGAGGTGGATTGCAAGGTTTGACCTTGTTGGTCCTTATTTCTGTGCAGCTTGGCAGTAAGTGCAGTACTGCTGACCACGTTACCAACACATTTCATTCTGTGTTTGGCCCAAAGTTTATTTTCCAGGTGCCATCTGAGGCCTGTGCCACTAAGTAGAGTAAACCTTCTAGAAGAGCTCCCTCCCTGCAGTGCAGCTTTAATGCTTTCTTCAGGTATTGATTAGACTGTAGAGCCTGCTCAAATCCATGACCGGGTCTGGCTGAGAGGGTTAATCCCTTCTAAGACAGACATCAGAACAGCTGGGGGCCCTTCCCCTTCTTCATGATGACTGAGTTTCCATCTGTGATGAGTTATGGAATTCCCATAGGGCACCAAGTCTTGGAGGCTGCCTGACCATAGGAGTCCATTTCGCTTCAGAAGTTACCTCTCTGAAGGAGCCTTTAACAGTACTTTTACCAGCACAGAGATATTCAACTGATTTCATTTGGAAATCTGTGTAAAAGGAGATCTTTGAACACTTTATAAACCCTGTGCTGGAGGCTTCACAAGATTTGCCTCCCTCCTCTTGGGCTCAGCAGTTCAGTCCATACAATTGATTAATGAGAGTGCTTCTGTATTTCCTCCTTTGGCTCTTTTGCAGAATATTAGCCACACAAAGCTCCTCACACACCTTCCCTGGTTCCTTTTTCCATATTTAAGATGAACGTAGTGGTTGTAAGCACAGACACAGTTTAATTCATGAAGAGATGGGTATGTACAGCAACTCGTCGAGATAGGCACAGTTGATGAGGCTGCCTTCATCTTCATGCTAAGGGGTCTCAGTGTGTCTGTGTAGTCACTGTGTGTCTGTATAGTCACTGCTTTCTTCTTTTCTGCAGATTTTTATTGCATTTGGAGAATTGTTTTTATCTGTCAACTGGGCTGTTGTGACAGACATACTGTTGGTAAGTGCTTGTGGAACTATTTGCTTATTCTCAGCTTTTCACAACAATTTAGCTCATATGTGTGCATCTTGCTTGCCAGGAAGACCTGCTTCCTCCTCCTAGGAAGAACAAAACCTTGCTAAGAATGCCCTTTCTGGGACCCTGCTGACGTCTGTGTTGTAACCTGGTGCGTGGTGTCCCAGCAGAGGTACTGCTAACAGGACAGGTGTGCTAGTGACAGCCCGAGCTCACTGTAAGCCCAGGAGAGAGGCACACTGGTTTGGGTGCAGCTCATGCCAGTGTCCTGCTGCTCCTGGGGCCCACAGCAGTCTGGATTTTGTGTACAGCTCTGCGCTGTTGGATCTCCACCAGGAAAGGTCTCCATCAGAAAGAGAATCGCTTTCTGCTTTTAGGGAGAGGTTCTACGTTTGTGCCCAAAGCTTTGAAAAGAGAAAGTCAATATTCTGTAAAGTAATGTTAGTCAATCTGTTACACTTCTTTTATTTTGTGAACTATCAGCAAGTTCCTTCACTCCAGAATACGGTGCAGATAACTTCCAGAGCTTCAAACAGCTCTACGTGTGAAGATGCAAAGTCTGGACTTTCTACTGACTAGAATTGTTTTTGAGGGATCACAGTGTTACAGCACAGAGGGTGTGATGAAACCCAAACCCTTCAAGCAGGATGCTGCCTCAGGGAGAGATTGTTCCTGAAGGTGTAGCAGTGGCAAAATGCTGATGCAGTTGGTACAAATAAAAGACAAAGGAAAGAAATTGTTTAAAGCTCTCAGCACTTGTTAGAGAAGACATGAAGATAAGGGCAAAACACAACAGAAATCTGTCAGTTTCCTACCCTCAGGCTAATGATGGGAAATCTTGAAGAGAGCCTAAGCAAGGGTCACATCAGCATCTCCTTTTTCATAATAGTCTCGTTTCAAGAGAGTTCAAATCTATTTGCAGATTGCTGAAGCGATTCCACTGTCATAATAAATCTTTCATATAATAAAAACCACAGTGAATGCATTAATGTGTAGCACAGCGTGCAGTGACGCACAGTAATGTGTCACAGGAATTTAGGACAGTAAGGAAAACTTGCAGCCAATGGTTCATGAGGAATATGGTTATCCACAAGGTTGCCATCATTTCTTGCTGCCACAGGAACTGAAAATTCGCTGCTGGGGTTGCTGTCAGTGTGGCCTTATCAGCTCAGAGTACACACCTTGACTGGCATTCCTCACAGCTGCCTAAAGGAGCAGTGAAACAAATGAGCAGCAATGAATGTAACTTTGTTACGGCTTTTGGTGTAAAAGATGTGAAATTGTGAGGCCAAACACAGAGAACTTTCTAGTGACAGGAGGGACAGGCCATGAAGCACTGTGGAACTCTGCTTGGCTGAATGGCCCCTGCCTTGATGACACAATAGCAAGTGTCTTCATAGCAAGAAGAATCTTTCTTTCCATTCTGATGGAGATGAATGAATAAAACAACCAACATTTCATGGTTATTCAACAAAGCACTGCTGATACTGACTGCCATGTTCTGTTCTCCAGTTACTCTTTCACAGTACTGCTCTCTACAGGTCAGTTTTGTGCAGCCTGGAAGTTTGATTAAAAGATAAAGCTGCAGTCAGCATTAGTGAATTGGCTGTCTGCTTCAAGCTCTGTGTTTCAGTTCTCTCCTCTGCCACTGTTGAAGAGGAAGATGGCGTTACTGAGTTGGATGCTGTTGATGCAGGATTGGAAAGTAAGGCACAAGGGAGTGCTGGCCCCAAGCTGCATTCAATTCAGTCGCTCCGCTCTGAACTTGCTTAGGGAATGCTGCATCCTATTACAGCCTGTACAAAATCCATTTGAGTGTCATTGCCATATCCTCCATCCACATAAAGTAAAGAGGAGGAAGTTCTCGTCTCCCAAGTGACTGACACACTTCATTTGTTTTTTATTTTAGAGCATTTTGGTTGTAGGTTCACGCAATACTGCGCTGGCTGGCAACCAGTGGGAATGTGGAGAGTAGAGCTCTGCCATGGTGTGCTTCTCAGAGCAGGGATGCGGTGTGCTTTGCATGGACCTGTGGAATCCTAAATGATAGTAATTGTTTGGTCAGAAAAATGATGGAATTCAGCTGCATGTGTGGATGGCTGCTCATTCAGTGCCAATTATATTTGGGATTTCTGTTTCATCCTGCTAAAAATCCAGGTTTCAGTGCATTACTTCTATTACATTGACAGAAGGATGCCATAATTAACAACAGGAACTTGTTTTTCTGCATTGTTTCCTGTATGATCTGGTAGAATTTCAGATATTGTGGCTGGATTTGTTAATGCTTGTTCATATTTTGCCATGAAAATTACTTTTCCTCCTCCCTATATGACACCACCAGGCAGACAACATAGCTCAGAATTTGTTTATCCTGTGACCTGTGGAGCACAAGACAGAGGAAGATGTTGACTGACTGATAAAGACTTTCTTTCTTTGTGGCTAATACATCAAGATGCATTGCATGTAGCAACCTCTGTACCCCTCATTCAGCTGTAAACATAGCAGTACCTGCTGTATGGCTGCAGTCAGATCGTGCAGGCAGAGCAGTGCTGCAGCTGCCTTGCTTGCAGTGCCTGGGCTGACTGGGAGGCTGTCAGAGTGAGTCTCCTATGAAATACTTGTTTACCATCTGTGAGGTACTGGTACTCAGCATTTTGGGCTTTTGGCAGCTAAAAGCAAAAGAGCTGCCGGAGCTGGAAGCTAATATTCGACTTGGGAAGGTTACCAACATGTTCCTGTCTTTGTTTATAAGTGCCCTGGGAGGTGCAGAAGCATTTATCAGCCTGTCTCTCCCATCTGCTTTCTTAGCTGACAGCTCTGTCACATTCTCTAAAATCTCCAGAGACAGGACTTGCAAATTGCAGTGTGGGCACCTTGTGTATCCATCCAGGCATCCAGACTGGCATCTCCTGGGAGATAGCAGAGCACAGAGCATCACCTGCACTGCTGACATGGTGGGAGCTCCTGGGGGCTACTCTGGACAAATTATTCCGAAGTCCATGTATGTGGCAGTGATCAGTTTCTTCTTTTCCTAGTGAAACCTACAGAGTTTTGAGCTTTTGCATAATGCTTCCATTCTGTAGAAGAACCTGAATAATAGCACAGTGAGAGTATGAGGGAGCCTCCTAACTACAGGAAGCTGCTATCTTTCTTGTCCGTTTTTCTCATTAGAGCTTGGTTCCAAAGCCGCAGATAGCAGGTGCTCAGCATGCCGCAAGGACGTGTGCAGGACACACAGGGAGAGAAGGAGCATTTATGTCCTCCAGTGCCTGCAGCGCCCAGAATACGTTCAGGACACACCAATATTTGGTCTGCGTTTCTCAAACACAGCCTGTCATTATCAGCAGAAGAAAGAAAACCGAGTCTTGGGCAGATGATATGATATCCTCAGAGAGCCAAGAGCAGAAAACCACCAGTGTAGTTCTGCCATAGTTCTGTTAGGGAGCAAACTCTGCTCCCTAAGCCCAAAGTTTTCCACTATAGTTTGCTTATCTCTCTCATTCAGTCTGAGAGGGAGACTGAAATATTTTCTTTTGTTCTCACAAGAATAACTAATCTTGCTGTGGACAAAGTTGCTTCCTTACCCTCCAGTTTTAATTTCCATTAATGCAATTCTTTACATCCTCTGTGAAGATAAGGTATTGATGCTGCTGCTGTGATACAGCTACATCTTAGTGATAAGAGAATATTTCTTTAATATTCTGAGGCCTCTTCACACACATCGAATGATAATAAAACTCTAAGTTAAATGTGAGAGCAAAATCTTTTCTTTCCTCTATTCCCAGCATGTTGTCACACATGTTAGTGGTTCCTTGAAGGCAGCTATAAAGCTGCAATAGCTTCCATACCTTGAGTTTGTCTCTTGGCAAAATACATCACCCCATTAGAGAGCGTCTGAGACACCTTAAATGATGCTCACATAAATCTGCAAGAAAAGCCCAAGTAGAGGAAGAGAGGATATTAAGCATTTTGTCTGTGGTACGAGCAGGTGGTCGGAAAAAACAAAGACATAAAAGCTTAAAATTGCCTCTGTCTCATTCTGTGAATGCTTTTCCCTTAACCATGTAATAATATAAGTGCATTACAGAGAGAGAGACAAACAAATTATGTACAATCATACTGTATTTCCTCAAGCACAGTTTGTTTTCTTCAGTAGCACAGACGTAAAGCCCCTATTAAACCAAAATGACTGCATTTCATTTTAAAAAATAGCTATAATCGATGTGATCCGTTGCAGCGTTCTGGACATACGTCACATCTTCAAGCTGCTGTTTAAGCCCTGTGCATTCAGAAGCACAGTCACTCTGAGCTACGGTCATCCAGGTGGCTGCACTCAGCTGCTCTCCAACTGCAGCAGTCTGTAATCAAGCTGCCTTCTGGTGGGGCAGGCTGGGTCCCCTGCCTGAGCCTTTATGTGGTTTGCAGGGTCTCAGCTGACACCTCTCACAGCAAAGGCACCTACTTCATTCATGAGATGCACTCTGATAAAATCCATGCTCTTGTGTGTCGTGTTTCATTTCAGTACGTCGTGACACCGCGGCGGCAGTCTACAGCTATTGCCCTGCAGATCTTGGCGAGCCACTTGCTGGGAGACGCAGGCAGCCCCTACCTCATTGGGATGGTAAGGGAATTTTCTGCTTCTCTGGGTTTTCTTCAAGGAGGCTGAAAGGCAGACACTCCCAGAAGTAGAGGCTCTTCCTGGTCTGAAGCTTGGAAATCAGTTGAGCTGTTGGCCCTGAGTAATCCTGATACTGGAATTCCGAGGAACATTTCTGTAAACGTTTTTAAGTGGGATGCAACTTCTGGTGCTGTGCCTGTAGGTGTGAGCAGTTTCCTTGCAGTGTGTCGAAATTTTGAATTTGAAAATTGATGAATTTTGAAGGCACACGTTTTTGCAAAGGCAGTGTCGTGGGTGTTGCATTTCAGTACTTTTTGCTAAGTTAGTGAGGAGTTTCATATGAATTAACCACAGAATCATAGGATCAGTTAGGTTGAAAAAGATCTTTAAGATCACCAAGTCCAACCATTCAGCTAACACTGTGAGCCCACCACTAAACCACGTCCCTAAGGGCCACATCCATGTGTCACCTGAGAAAAAAATCAAATACTGTTTTATGCATCGAAGCCTCAAAGGATTAGCTCAAATTCTTAGTTCTGAAACCTTAAGATTGGTCAGCGTTCTGTTGAAAATCACAAGAGTCTCCTCAGTGACTGCCTTTTGATATTACTCGACATTCAAAGCTCTGGTTTCAAATGCCCTTAACCTTGAATTCCTATATTACTTGAGAACTGTTTTCCTTGCCCTTCCTACAGCACCTTAATCTTACGTGGTTCTGGACAAAGCAACCTACTACCACTTTCTCATTGTAGATGATTTATTTTAGTTCCAGTGGATGATATCTGTCAGTGTTGTTTCCTTTCTTCATTATTTTTGATTTAAGGTGTGCAGTAATTCTGCACATCTACTTTGCTTTTTATTCCTTAAAGGACATGGGGGAGAGAGAGAGTTTGATGGAAGATTGTATCATTATTGTTCTGCAAGTTTTGTTCATATGGAAGTCATTTTAAGAAGTTCACTTCAGGAGTATCTGTTCTTTCACAGATAAACAGTGACATAGTTAGAGCCAGACAGAAATGTGCAAGCAGGCTGGTCCAGCCAGCCAGATCTCCCTTTTCCTCACCTGGGTGAAAGTAGGAATCTTAACTGTGTAATCTGTCCAGCAGAGAACAGTCCTCTCTCTCTGAGGGACTCCTTCTGCAGCTCACTTCTTTTGGCAATTGAAGAGATCCTTTTTCTCACTGGAGTGCATTATAAAACCATTGCCCAAGCACTGATTTGGCCACATTCAAACATGACAACCAACATCCTTGTGTCACTGAAACCACCAAAAATAATAGAGAAAAATGGGAAGTTCTTAAAAGCTGGTGTATGCCTTGTGCATTCTCCACTCTTTGACTATCTTACTGCTTTATGCCTGGGAGATGAAAATGTTTGTATTTATTTCTTACTTACTGTTCTTTGCTAACTTTGAGGCCCAGGCAGGACTTCCTGCTGAATGTGCTGCTGCATCCTGCTGGTAACTGTGTGCAGAACACTTCTTGTGCAGTACCTGGCACGTGGTTGCCTTAAATAGCAGCCAATTGAGAAGAGTAAGATGACAAAAGTTTGTCACGGTGTATCCTCGTGTAACCTTGCAAGTTTGCAAAGAACAGCGATGATAAATCCAGGAATAGAACTGCTGTATGTCCACGTGGGGTCCCTGGCAAAGAGTACCTCACTGTGTTCTGGAAGGCTTCTGTGTACCAGGACACCAGCACTGCCCATATCTGCTGCTGATTCAACACTGAATCTTCTGTTTTCAGATCTTCCTGTTGTTTGCTAACCTACTTCAACTGAGGCTTTAGCTTATAAATTCTCAGGAGAGGCAGTGAATTGTCTTTTTCTGGTTTCTTCCCTTTGCACTCCAGAGATTTCCTCACTTTTTAAATTAAACACACTGGGTTTGTATTTTTGCTCTTTTCTTAGCTTTAGTCCCTATGTGCCCATTTAGAGCTGATCTTGCTCTTATCTCCTTAAAATGTCAGTCACACTCATGTTAAACCCAGCAAAGATTGAAGAGTCTCATAATGATGCATTTCCAGTCACGTAGCGTATTGTAATATTGTAAGGTATATGTGGGAATAAAAAGGGCTGCATTCAACATTCATCTTTTTGTTTTGCTAAGAAGAGTCTTTAAGATCCTGGGTTAAATATTGAACCCTGTAGGTTTTTTGAAAGTGGCTTTGCTGTCTGCAAAAATAAAATTCATTATAGCTTTTACAAACTCATCTTCAAACCAGTGAAAAAAAGCAGCTGCCTGGTATCTTCTTCCACTCCTCGCAGGATCACTCCACGACTCCTTAAATGCCTTTTGGCTCCAAACCAGATTCCCTTCTTGTCTCCAAAATCAATTTCTAGCTCTTCCCTTTTTAATGGCTATTGCTTCTCGTGGCTGTATCGGTGCCAACTCTGTTGCTATTCATTTGCAGCTGATTAGGAATAGATAAAGTTATCCAATAACAACAAGAAATGATGAAAGTAATTGCCACACATCTGTCCTTTGCAGGCTACCTGGAGATGGGCTAGAAAATGGTAAAATGAGTTAATGGCTACCAGTCATGATAAATATTGGTTGCAGTATTTCTTACTCTTGTGACTCGAGGCACTAACAGAACAATAAGCCATGAGATACCTCAACCAAATGGAAGTGGAGCAGCAGTGCAGTGCAGGTGCACCAGGCACTGGGTTTGTCAAACCAAAACAGCAGCAGGCTTTTTGTCCCCACCTGCTCAGCTTTATTCCTTTCAAGGACCACAACGCGAAGAGTCTGCTTAAATCACGAGAGAAGTATGGGTTTGTCTCAGATTGATGACAGCATTATTCACTCCCTAGGTCTCCAATGCTATTCAAGCCAAGAAAGATCAGTCATTCCAGTGGAGTTTCTGCAGCCTGCAGTACAGCTTCATCATCTGTGTTTTTGTTGGTGTCTTTGGAGGATTTTTTTTCCTCCTGACATCTTTCTACATCGAGGAAGATCGTAAAGAAGCAGAGCAGCTTTGATGTTCCTATGTATCCTTTAAACCTGTATCTGATTTTTTTTTCTGATGTATGCGAGCCATGATACTGACTCTGTAAAGCTAAAATACAAACTTATGTACTATGGTAATGCTACAATAGTTTCTATAAATAAAAAAAAGCAAAATCCCTCCAAAGCCTCAGATTTAACAAATCTCTCATATCGAGCAGAACAGACTTCACAGAACACACAGAGAGCACAGGAGTGCTGTTAGTGACCCCTTAAATGCTACAGGATACGCAGTAACAGAAGAGCTTTACAGCAGATAAGGCACCACTGAAGCCTCCGTGCAAGCTGAGGTTCTTGCTCCACTCAGGTCTGTGCTGCCTGCTAGAACCATAACCGTCCTTCTGTAATACTTCTCCCTCTCCCCTGAAAGAAGTCACATTCAAAGTGTAACAGACTTAAAGATATGTTAAACTGGACAGAACCCTGCCCTTAATTGCCTGGGTTCTTACAGCTTCCTTCTGCTCTGACTTGGTTTCCCAAGTACCATGAATCAATGCTGCCTTTCAAGTGAACTCCACGCCAAGATTTGCAAAGAAGAAAATAAAGTCCTCTTTTTCTTTCCCTTTTGCCTAATGAGATACAGCTAGAGAAAAGGCCAAATAACTATTTCTCCATATGGCAGAAAGTCCTGCATGCTGACTTTTTGGACACTGCTGACTGTGAGTAAAAAATTGCTGCTGAATCAGCAGATGGCAACCCTTCCTCAATCTGCAAACACAGGCATGAGCATTCTGTGGAGCTGGAGAGCTCCAGGAGCTGTAGGGCTGTCCCAGGCATGACTGTTAACCAAGACAATAGAATTTTAGGAAGAATGTCTTGTGAATATTAGGAGAGGACGCCCAGGATTCCTCAGAGGGTTGAGATTAGTCTGTAGAATCTGGAAGATATAGATAGGCTACAACGAGTTTTCAGTTGTCTGAAGTGACCGAGTGAAGCAGACTGTCAAAGTCAGTGTTGTGTTCAAGAGCGGGGGGCTGTGGCCAATCTATATGTGCATTCTGGCTTTGGCAGGGACAGAACTAGTTTTCTTTGTAGTAGCTGGTATGGTGCTGCGTTCTGGATTCTGTATGAAAACAGCATTGATAACAGTGATGCTTTAGTTCTTACTGAGCAGCACAGGGTAACTGTTCAAGGACTTTTCAGCTTCTTGTGCTGCTCTGGCAGCGAGTGAGCTGGAGGTGAATGGGAGGCTGGAAGGGGACAGAAGCAGAGCAGCTGACCCAAAGTGACCACAGAAACATGTGACATCATGGAGAACAACAAAACCTGGGGGGAGTTGGCTGGGGCATCGTTTGGCTGGCAGTGAGCAACTGCATCGTGCATCACTTTCTTGAACTGTCCTCATCTCAACCCATGAGTTCTCACACTTTCACCCCTTTCAGCTTTCTCCCTGATTACACTGTGGGGGAATGCATGAATGGCTGTGTGGTGCTTAGCTCCCCCCTGTGTTAAACCGCTACAGTTTCATATGTTAAATGGTCTGTAATCCCCTGTAATCCTTTGAGGCTCTTGTAAGTGTCTCCTCATATGAGTGAACAGTGGTAGCTGTGAAATCACGTAAACATAACTGTCCTCTTGAAGTCTTATCTCTAAAGAGCATAAGAACTCGGTCGTGGTATCTGCGGTCAATATTACACTAAGTGCCAAATATGACGTGATTAACGTGGCCAGCTTTCACCGAGGTGTCGTAGTTCCCAGCAGCAACTGGAAGCCAAGCCCTGAGCAAGGGGATTGTGAGGCACTGTGAATCTTACGTGTTTCTCCCAGAAAACTGCTGGGATCATAAAGCATAACATTCCTGTAATGACAGTGAATATTGAATGCCATTACAAATAGCATAATTCAGTGGCTGTGGGTTTTCTCCTCTTCCTCATTCCCTGTTTCCCTCTCATCTTTCTGACATCTGTTCTGAAACCAAACTTTAGAAGTAGTTATCGAATTCAGCCAGATCTTATGTCATTATGGGAAATCATAACTGTTTTTCTGATACTCAGTAAGAGTGAAATACTTGTCTTTAAAATTGCAGTTGGAATTCTTGAAGACGCAGCATTTCTGTCTGGTTGTAAAAGCTGGCCAACCACTGTCTTTCCAGAATTTCATGTGGTGCCACAGAATCCATTTCCCGCAAGGGATTCTTAGTACTGGATAAATTTGGGAGGTCTAAAAAAGATACTTTAAAGCCCTCTGAACTCACTGCACACTTGAGGCTGGACTTGCTTGAGCTGATATTTGCTGTGCTGTTACTGAACCACATGGGTGTAGCAGTTTGCTGGAGCCAGATGGGCACTCATCAGAGGGAATCATTGAGCACTAGCAGGGAAATCGCTGGCCCAAGATTGAAAGACAGTCAGCTTCAACCCCCCACTGAGCCTTGACTGATACACTTCTCCAGCCTTTGGGGTTCTACTGCTGTTACAAAGAACAGGGATGACACTGGCCATCTTAGTGAAATAATACCGAAACAACCATCTTCTGGTTTGGGATTGTTGGGGGTTTTTTGATAGCTACAAATGAGCTACATTCCTCCTTTCCCATTTCATTTGTGTTCTTTCTTTTAAAAACAGATATGATCTCATAAGGTGGGGAGAAAACAACATTGGTGCCAAAGTCCTCTTGCCAGTCTCTTGGGAAGCCAGAGCTACTGGCATGAGCCCAGGAAGAGCAACAAAGAATTGTGCAAGTTTGAATAGCAGATAGACTTGCAAAGCTAAGAGCAATGCAAAGTAAATCAAACACAGAATAGTTAGAATGAGGAGCGGCAGAAGTGTGATGGAAATGCAAGTGCTATGAGTAATTAGCCACCTCTGACCCAGGAAAACACTGCCTTCATTTGCAGCACAAAACTGATTGCAAATGGTGTTGGGGAGGAAAATAAAGCTATTCACTCTGCCTTCCTCTCATCAGAAAAATTCATTTCCTCTCTACTATTGAGCCATGAAATACACCTGATTGGATCTGGTGAGACAATTTCACGTGGAAGATATGGGATGTGGTGAAGCTAAAGGTAATCCTTCAGCTGGAGGGGGGAGTGCATGCATATCTCCTATTTTAATAAAGAATTAAAATAAATCCTTAAAAGAATGATTTTTTGTTGGATGTTTGCTTGCACGCATGGAAGCAGTTTGCATGTACTGTTCCCTTCATGTGCTGCTTGTTGCTGGCTACATTGGAATTAACTGGCAGAGCCACTTAACAAGCCAAAGAAAGTAAGATGGAAAAGCTGCGGTGTGACAGCTAATCTAGTTTTGTGCATGTCTTGAGTGGTAGCTCACACAGCGAGACCCTTCTTCTCTAATGATAAGCACTAATACAGAACTGGAGATTTCACTGTTTTCTACTGTATCTTGAAAGAAGACTTGAAGCCAGTTTTTCCACAACACTTCACTGCCCTACATGTGCTATAAATTAACAGCAGGAGGGAAGAAGATGTTACTGTCTGGGAAATGTACATGAATGCAGGATTTTTCAAACAAGCTGCTGAGTTAGTCTTGGTTTTTCTCTCATCGACTGGAGAGGAAGCAATGCTTTGCGTTCAGGGCACTGCACTTGCCTAGAGTTGCAAATAGGTCTGATATGCTGCTTTGGTGAGAAAGACTTCAGCTGCAAAGTCTCTCCTGGCTTACGTAAGGCAGCTCTTCTGCAGGCAGAACTACCAGAAGCGGAATCTGTTTCTGGTTCTGCTACAGACTGTGGATGTTCTACACATTGTTCAGTCTTCTGAATGAACAGATCATTTCATGGCACTGAGGAGGCCATGACACTGTTTGCTAGACCTCTTCCTCTCTTGTTTATCTCTCCCTCCCATCTTTAGTCTTGATATGAGTTAGCTAGTTGCAATAAACCCCAGCTTTCCCTAGCTTTTATTTCAGGTGAATGCTGAAAAGTTGTATGCATACATAACAAATGTGTAGATTTCAATAAAAAGACTGAAAACCACTGCCACTGACAGGTGGCAAATATGGGTGCAGAGTTGTTTTACTAGCAGGAGGGATGTGTAAAGCCATTAGGGTCCACCACTAACTTTATCATCACACTCACTTGTGTTTCTAGCAATAATCCCTGCAGTCAGGGCAGACCAAAAGATTGCCCAGAGCGCTCCTGTGGCTTTTGTAACACTCAATACTCACTAATCATGCATCACTAAGGTTGGTCTCTACTCCTCTGAGTCCTGCAGGAGTACCACTGCTATGCTTCTGAGGCAGATAAGGGAGCCTGAGGCAGTCACAAGTGGGACTGTTTCTCAGTCACGTTTTTAATTGATTTGCCCTGAATACAGCTTAATTTTGATGCTTATCATAGTGCTATCAGTTACGACTCGGAGATCTGACAACTCCCCATTGGTCACAATTGCGCTGGTTTCAGAAACAGGGTGAAACCAAGTACCTTCCTGTGAGCTGACAGCTCCTGAAGGGAGCTGGGCTGACAGCAGGCCGCAGTGACACGTTCACTCAGCTGGGGTGGGGTGCTGGTACTTACAGTGCTGAGCTCACACCGTGCAAAATCTGTGCATAGACTGATCCTTACCCATCAGTGCTTTGAACTCCGTGAGCAATTTGAAATAAGTGGTGTCACAGCAGCACTGATCAGCCTCAGATGAGCCTGGGTGCACACTGAGTGCTGTGTGTGGGGAGTTGTGGCCAAGGTGAAAGTGCTCCTGGGCTCAGTGGTTGGTCAGCATTACTGCTATCTGTCAGACTTCACCGCTGCTGTGAAACTGCTGGGCAGTGAAGGGGTCTGGGATGTCTTGCAGTGATTCCCAGCACACAGAAAGATAACTGACGGACTATCTGTTGGTGAAATATGAGCTCTTTAAGGAGGCAGAGAAGTAGCACTGTGTTGCTCATAGAAGTTTTACCCACTGGATCAGATTGACCAAGGCCCAAGGTTGACTTTGGGAGCCTCTAAGGATGGGGCACCACAGCTCTGGCAGCAGTGCCAGGCCCTCATTGCCCTCTGAGTAAAGAATTTCCTCCTGACATCTAACCTAAATTGTCCCTCTATTAGTTTAAAACTGTTTCCCCTTGTCCTACCCCTATCAAACCATGTAAAAATTTGCTCTCCCCCCTGTTTATAAGCTTTCCTCAAGTACTGGAAGGCTGCAATGAGGTCACCCCAGAGGCTTCTCTTCTCTAGGCTGAACACCCCCAACTCCCTCCCCCTTTCTTCATAGGAGAGATGTCTTTTCTATTACCCCAAACATGTGCCAGGTGTTTTCAATAGTGTGGTGTATGGAATATTGAGCCCTCTGGAAAATGACCTTTGAAAGATCTCTAATTAGAATCCTTCTGTAATGCGTTTGTGGAATTGTCTATTTTTCCCTTCCACCTCTACAAAACTGGAGACCTTTAGAAGATTTAGCAGGCTAGAGTTGGTGTTCATTTGTCATGATAGCAGCAATGATTGGCTGCATGGAAGAGCTGGGCTAAGTAATATTTCCTCTTGCATTGAACATAGAATCCTGCAACTACAGAATACCCCGAGTTGGAAGTGACCCTTAAGGATCACGGAGTCCAACTCCTGATTATTACCACAGCAGGCATACTGGATCTTTATGACTTGCATCACACTGGAATATCTCGAATCCCCCAAGCTCTTCTCCCATCACAGTTGAAATTCTGCCTTATAATGAATATGCATTTGTGAGCTTTCGAAGTAAGGGTTGACTGAGTCTTTGAAACTGAATGTCAGGGTACTTCTGTAGCCAACTCTTCCCTTTGGATGTTTCTTGCTCACCAGCAGATGGTACTTGGCCTGCACTGCCAGAATTAGGCCTTCACCAAGCTCTTGTGCTCATTACGTGCAGGCTGCTATCAGAGTGAGTAGGACAGGGAATAGAATAAAATATAAATGAAGCAGACGGCACGGCAGGAAGCAGGCTGAAAGCTCAAGATGTACCAATGTGCTTTGGAGGGCTGCCTGCTGACTAGTGAATAGCCAATCTAGGCATAGGAGGGAGGGCCTCTCCCTGCTTCTCCAGAGCACTTATTTAAATCTTCAAACACATCTAAAGAATGAAGTTGGGTGGAAGTGCCTCCTGTTTCTTTGTAGCATGCTTATCTGAGGCTGCCTCTGCTCTGCCGGAATTTCATCACACTGTTGCAAGCTCAGTTCGTCTCACACAGCGAGCCAGCAAACAAAACCGATGTGTGCCGTATGCCTCTATCGTACATCTTGTCTTGTGAATAGGGGAAAGATGTGGCACAGTGCAAGTTAAATATACTCTCAGCTCTGGTGTACTACAGAATTTGCTTAAAGTGCTTAACATTTAACAGTGCTAGAAAAATGGGTGCCTGTGCTAAGACCACAAAATGAAGCTCTTTTCGTTGTGGGAGAGAGAAGCAACTGCCTTGAGAGAGCGAGTCCTTCGGTACCTGGCAGCGTTCTATCGCTGGCAGCAGCTGGCACACTTACTCAGCAGCACAAGACCTGAAGAGGTCATGGGAAGTGCTGGAAGCCTTATTTATCTGGTCAGGCATGCACCCAAAGCTAGCCTTGCATTTGCCTGCTCAGCAGTACCAGTGTAGAAGCAGTACGGATCAGGGACAGCAGATGCCCTTCACAGACATCTAGTTTACTGGACAAAATAATGTGCTGCATATCAATCTGTTTTGCACATATCTATACTCCAGTATAGATTTATCTCCTTCTAAACTGCTTTCCATTGTTGGATTGTGTTTCATCTTTCTCAGGAATTTATTCTAGAGTTGAAATTCAGATTGAAATAGCCCTGTTGCCAGCACCAGTATCTGTTGTTTCCGCAAAGTGAGGCACCGCTGAATCAGACACCCCCTGCAGCAGCACTGCTCATGCTTCACCACCAGAACGAGGATCCCTCCTATCAGTGGCACTAAGTGCTGACTGAGCAAGCTTGTAGCACTTAGCTGCTACTTCATCGTGTGGAGAAAACAAAGTTCCTGCTCCTTTACTCTCTCTGTCCCATTTCTTTCCCTGCAAAGAAGACCTTCCCACAAACTGTCCATCGCTGCTTTGAAGGTATTTGTATTTTCCTAACTGCCAGACCTGTGCGTGCCTCAGAAACCTAACAAAAGTGCCTCCAAAACCAGGGATAGGAACGTACCTCACTGGCAAATGCAATTCAGAATTGCATTTCATGGGGCCTTTACCTTTTCTCCTTTCATCCAGAATCAAACTGCTGCTTTACTAGGATGACCTGGCTAACCTCTTGCCCAGGATCTGAGTCATTCTGGCAGCAGAGGGCACAGACCCTCACAGATGCATCAGCTGCAGTTTCATCTGCTTTGTTTCCTTTGTAAGTCAGGCAAAACGGGTTTTTCTAATGTTTCTAAAGACAACTCGTGTTGGAGTTCAATCCTTAGTAGAGCTGCACGAGCATTTTCAAAATGGATCATTTTTTTCAGATTCACTTTATTTCACCATTATTCTGGTGAGTATTTTAGCCACAACAATCTGTCGAGGTTCTGCCTCCCCTGTAACAGCACAGGGCTGCAGACAGGATGTGTCAGACAAGCTCATTTCATGCTAATAGCAGCCATCCATCTTTTCTCTCTAGCAAAGCACACCCCCTGTACAGTTTTAAATTAAATCCACCAAAAAAGCCTTTCTCTCCTGAGTATCAAAGTCCTGTCCATCTCTATTTTTACTTCTTGATCCTCATTTTTCATTCACTAGTATCCTGGATGCAGCTTTCCTTCCATTTTGCCTCAGGGAGTTTTGATGATTTTGACCTAAAAGTGGCAAGGGCAATAGAAACTTCATCTTTCATTTCAAAATACATTCTATTACTTTGTTTTTTCCATTCAGGCAGCAAAGCATCTTATACAATAGGCCTCATATGACAGTGAGGCAGAAAAGCTTCCTGCTTTTTTGGTTTCCTCAGTTTCTGTTTTCCCCGTTATCACCTTTTTTTGATAAGTATGGCTAAGAACCGAAGCTTTGGTAATTCTTATCTGCCAAGAAGGTTTTGGTGAAGACAGAGAAAGGAGCTACGTATCCAAATCGTAGTCTCATCTTGGCACATCCACCTTCTGTTTGTGCTTCCCACGCGCTAACCTGGTGGGCTGGGGTTGGGAAAGCACTGAGGTGGATCTTCTGCTGCACTGAGAACAGAATGAGAGCTTACAAGAGCCTGAGGTGCGGAGGAGCTGGATGTGTGGAGTGCTGCCTGTTAGCTCACCAGTGAGCCAAGAGGGGATCCCAGGGCAGGCTGGTCTGCTGCTGGGGGCAGACAGAGCGCCAAAATGATGGTATGACTGAGATGGCTATGTACCTCTTCACAAGGAAAAATGAATACATGTCTTTGCGGTCTCCCAGTGACTTCTCACAGGTCTCTTTCCCTCAGACTGTGAAGATGTGTGTCTCCCTGCAGTCCTGGAGCAGCTCAGAGCTGTGCTGTGAAGAAATCTGCTGACTGTGCCTCAGCAGAACACAAATGAGTGAACACAGAGCTCCAGGAGGGGCAGCAACTTGGTGATCTGCTGCCTCCAGCACCAATCTTCTGGGTCAGTGCTGCAGTGCATGGCTGCTCAGTCAGGGAATGCTACACAACAAACTGATGTCTGCTCTCTCAACCTTGTCCATCCTAAGGGAAAACCTTGAGAGGGTTTTCTCCTCCCCTTGCTCACAGAAGTTGGATTGTTCCCCATCAGCGAAATAAATGTTCACTGTTGGCACCTGAATGAAGACAATTCTGATGTCTGTTATAGAGCTGTTTCTGTTTCATCTGCACTGCACTGATCCGACAGGGCTGCTCAGCTTCTTTGTCAGCTACTAGTTTAACTATACCAACAAAGGCTGTGCTGGAAGGCTGGTTACCAGGAAAAAACTGGGCAGTAAAGACACAAATAGATGTGTTCAAACACAGGAAGCTTTACCCATTCTTTGTCTTTCTCTTTATGTTTCTAATCTTCTGCTGACCAGAAGGTTCAGCTGTCTGAAACAGTACAGCAAAGGCCTCCTAGGCTACAGATTGACACAGTCAGTCTTTGATACCTTAAAAATTGTTATCAGACATTACCACGGTTGTGTCCACACCACAACATGTCACAGTTTCCGGGAATAGTTTCAGTAAGAGACTCCATTGTTGTGCCCAGCATTTAATGCCTCACCAGCTATGCTGTCACTTAGATATTCTGAGGGACAAGTGAGGTAGTTTGCAAATAATTTCAGCTACTTTTAAAATACCAAGATATTTTACTTTAATAACTTCAGTAAAAACTTTGACCTGCACTTAAGAGATATAAAATTTGAAATGGGAAAAAAACCCAACAACTTAACTTTGTGTTACACATTACAAAGGCAAAGTAAAACACTTCATTTGGGTTAGAGAGATGCTCTTTGGTTAAAAGCTAAGAGATTTTTTTCTGTGCATCTGAAAAAACGTACGTGCTCATTTACCCCGCAGCAAATCTGTTTATGCACATCCTCACCCTGAAATTTCTCTCTCTCTCATCCCTCAAATCTGTATGCACGTGCAATTCCACTATTGAAATAATAAAGAAATCCCTTATTCTCTCATTTCTGGATCCACAGGACCTAAAGAAGTTAATAGGCTTTTGTATCATGCAGATACACAGAGCTGATCTTGTTGGGAGGGTGCAATTTTGCAGATGATGTGTCAAGCTTCTTTCTCTACCAGGCCCCATATTCAGCTTTAAAAGAACTAGCAAATCTTAGCCCTAAAGGCTGTGGCAGCCAAAGCAACCTGACTTCTCTCTGAGGCTTCCCTTCCCTTTATTTTGATATTGTATGGAGAGAGAATTGAAGCTCAGACAGTTTCCCTTTCATTTACTATTGCACAATTTTAGGATAAAATCACCTTTCTGAATATTGCTGCCTTACTGGAGATCCAGTAGTGAAAACACAGAGCTTGCTGTTTACTAAGATCTTATCAGTGCTGTGTTTTCCACCTCAAAGTAATCTTCCCAATCATTCCGTGGTGGCTTTTTGCCATCACTTTGGTGGATTTGCTTTTCTCCTGTAATTTCTACACTTATTCAGAGGAGGAAATGTTGGCAAAGAAGTCAAGCTAGCCCTCATATGACCCCTGAAAGATTTATTCACAGGTTGCTGTGCTGGGAAGGTGCTATCATGCCGAATTAAAAGAAAGTTATTCTAATTCTGAGAAATGGATGCTGAGTACTCAGCATAGATTCCAAAGAGTCTCCATGGCGTTGTCTAGACTGAGTCCAAGAGGCAGCGTCTGTGCCAGATTGCTCTACCTCTGCTAATGCATTTTTAGCATCTCCTAATGCATATGTTAACATGCACGCTCCTTTGTCTATGCTAAACCCAGCAGTCTAGCTTCCACACCGTGCGTTCCTAAGTCTAGACAAGATTATTTGCCCACAGTTCGGTGTGCCAGAGGCAACAGGTGAACCTTGAAGGGCTCGCTGCTTACCTGACTGCTCCTTTACCTCAGAAAGGAGAATTCTAACCCAGAACTCAGTGCAGAAATCTTGATGGAGGCAAAATCCCAGCATATGTCCTGCATCAGCGAGAGAAGCAGGGGAGGGGAGAGGGGGTGCATATCTTTGGCTTTCACTGCTTTCTGGGAGCTCTGATCAGCCTGTCTTTTTCCCAAGTTGGCAAAGAAATATAAAATACCTTCCTGGTCCAAAAACAGTGCTTAGGAATGGTCTCCAGGATTAGTCTAGACTATCCTAAAAGATGTATTTAAAGCCTATTAGCTAAAATGAATTAATCAGCACTTAAAAAAGGCAAAACAGGACAGATGATTTGCATTCTGTAGCTGCAGCCTGGGGAGGCTGGAGCACTTTCCAGCGGTGAGGCTTGCTTGGGCTTCGGCCCTCAGGGCAGCTGGTTGGCAGAGCTCTGCGTCTGTGTTGGAACATCCAGCAGCTGTGGGTTCAGAGTGACATCCAGCACCTGAAGTTCACCCAGATCTTGGAGAAATGAAAGCATTCAGAGCCAGAGCATACATGTAGCCTTTGTTCTGAGCATCACTTAATGATAGCTTTGCTCACTCCCTACCATTGCAGGTTGTTAGGTCAACTGGTATTATGCAGCTTTAATGGCTTGTGAGCTTGATTAATATGTGAAAATTGGTGGAACAGACTGTGTTTAAAATTCAAATAATCCATTTTTATATTAAATCTGTGTGGGATTTGAGCAGTGTTCAAATTAGCGCATGGCACATTTGAATACTGGCTAATTAGACCTAACAAATCAGTAGGAACTGGGCACTGGTGAGAACAAAACCTTTTAAAGAAACAGAACAGCAGTTCATTTAGAGGAGGATGACAAGAAAGTCCTTACATTTTATACAGTGTTTCCCATTCTCAGAGATTTTAAAATGCTGATTACAAATGCAGTAACCTCTAGGATGAGCCTTGGCTGTGATATGCAGAACTGCAGTGTAAAGTCTGAGCGAGAAAACAACAGAATTATGGTCCTGACTGCTAAACCCCAAAGCTTAGGTCCATCATTGCTGAAGCACTTGTTTGCCAGACAGTGATAGCACAAGTGAAGGAATCACTGTAATGACAGACAGACTGCACTATTAGTGTCTTTAAAGTGACTGTGCATCCTTCCAAGGCATAGTGAACATGCCTTGATTCCATTCTATACTGGGTTGATTTAAACATCTGAAAGATGTGCTTCAAGGGGTTCCTGGTGTATTTTCTCCTTGATTTTGCAAGGTTTAAATACTCTCCTAAGAGGAACTGGCCTGGGATCCAGGATAAAATCCAACAGGGAGAAACCAAAGGAAAAAGTTCCCTCATATTTCAGAGCTTCTGTCAGGAAGGTGTCTTGTTACCCATAGTGGGATATATCTGAGGCTGAATCACCTGATCTTCCTTACCAGCACTCCTGTGGGAAGGCCTTTCCCTTTGTAATTGCGCTGCAGCGATTTGTGAAAAGGAAATTTTTTATTTGGGTACCTTTCATGTTTCCAGGTAAATGTTTCAGTAGTTTTTCTTGTGTCCCCTGAATCTAGCATCTGAGCAAAAAGGATAGCTGAATTGTACCAGGGGACTGGGAGCTGGGAGACTATTTCTAGCTTTGCCCTTGCTTTGTATGCGACTTAAGCCAAAAAACAAAGATTCTGGTCTGGCCATAGAGAAGGAGTTGCAGTGCTTATGTGCCAAATCACTTAAGATCTGAAGGCAGACAATCATAAGCACTAAGAGTAAGGATGCTAAGCTGAGCTGCTGCATGTTTCCTAGTGCTGTAACTCTGTGGAGGTTACACAACTGAAGGGGCTGCAGTGGGGCAACAGGCAGCAGTTGTGCTCACATTCTGCACGGTTTGCAGTATGCATCCAATTGGCTCCAGCAATAACTTTCTTTGATAATTCCTTGCTCAGGAAGTCAGACTGCAGCAGCTTTTCATATGACAGTGAAATCGCTTCATTTTGTACTACTATCCTAACTAGCAAAGAGTGTAAGCACAAAAGTCATTCCCTTCCAGCTGTTTCTCATCTGCCATGTGTAAATACTTTGCCTTTATAAGCAATACTGAGCAAGTGAGAATACCTGCATTATGGCTACGACTAACATTTGATATTTTTTGCCACTCCCTCCTCTTGTATTTGTTGCAGTTTAGTCCTTCTGGCCTCCTAATAGGATCACACCTTTAAATACATCATTCGTCCCACTAATTGTGATGACACATCATGACCATTTCAGACTCTCATTAAATGAGCATCACTGTACAGTGAACCATGTCTAAGAAGCAATCATCTGAGTCCTGCTGACCAAGGCCTCCATCTTCCTTGAGAGAAGGAGGTTGTGTGATTGCCAGCAAAGCATTACAATGAGATAGTTTCCACTTACTGCCTGTTGACTGTTGCTCCTGGTTTTGGTACCTCTGGCTGATGGTTTCCTGCCATACTTCCATCCGTTTCTCTTGAGTTTATTACATTTTAACCAAAACAATTCCAATGGAGATACAGGAGAGATCTGGGGTCTGGGACTTCATTGCACATAAAGTTGATGTATGGCTAACTGTCCTCGGGAGGATGTGACGATGAATGTTTAGCAGCTATTGTCGTCAGTACATGGAAATACAGGCTGTCCTGTAACTCCACCTAAGCTATGATTTTTCTAAGAGACTGTTACACCGTGGTGACAGATGTGGATGTTTGTCCTACACTCTCCAGTATAGCAGATTATGAAGCATAAGAAGAGATGCAAGCGACAGGATCAAAGTGAAAGGCCAGAATTTGCACCAAAACATTTCCATCTGTGAGGTTCCCCCTGCTCAGCTACCCTGAAGAAAGACTTGAATTTTGCCCCAGTGTAGAGGAGAACACTGGCAGCTTTGCCTCAGCCAGACACTGCTCTTGGTATTGGAGGAATTCATTTTTGTCTGTAGAGACTGACTGCTCTTCCTTTATGCTTGTCAGATTTTTAGTTATTTAGGTGTTTGTTTCTGCCACATTGATTTCCCTAGGTAAGTTAGATGATGTAAAGAAGCGTTTCATTTCACACCAAGGTAGGATGTCTTCAGCCTCGGGCTACTCAGTCCAGCTGTACTGTGCACTGAGACACATTTTCCTACAGGGCTGCACAGAGGCAAAGCAGGATTTCACACTGAAGCACCCCAGGTTTCCTCAGAACTGAAGTTTTTCAAATGCAAGGCAGAAAGAATGTTCAGTAAGAGGGCTTAAAATTTCAGTTTGATTTCTGTTTCTGAGTATTTCCCAAAAGGCCAAACACAGTGTGTTACTAATCTGAACTGTACTCATAAAGACAATAATTAAGAGGTCACAATAAGTATTTTTCTAAATGCAATCATATTACAAACCAGTTTTCTTCTAATGACTAATTTTATTGGCATTTTGCAGAGGCACTTCTACTCTGTCAAACTAAAGATGCTCATCTCAGACGTACGTTCATTTATTCTTAATATAATCCTGTTTCAAGAGAATAACTGTCTAGATTTTGCTTGGTCCCTGGCACGGAATTCCAAATTCAAGCAGGGTGTGCAATGAATTTTGGAACACAGCCTAGAAGAGAAATGTCTCTGCTGTGTTTAATTTGATGAGCCTGGTGCTACAGGTGAAATATTACTTGATGTGCAAATCAGAATTTTCAGTTTTGCCTTGAGTAAATTCATCTCAAAAGCACTTGTCAATTACAGGCTGGGACTCCAAATGCCTTAATGAAAAAATAATACCTAAGGACTAGGCAAGGCAAAATATTTGGAGCATGAAAAATATGGCTTACCAATTCAAATTATGTAAGAGAAACAGGACAGGTAGCAATCAAGGCCATGAAGATGCAGTGGAGGAATTTCATATATTATGTATGTAAATAGTTTGTAATGGTTCTGTTTGCAATGGTTTGCATGCAAATCGAAACGTAATGGGAACAGAAAATCTGCACACTTACAAAACCTGGGCTTAGAAACTGAGAGATGTAGGGAGGGAATGCAGAAGAAGCCTGTGAAGTAAATTAGGAGCAATACTACATCAGCACCCACCTCGCAGCTCTCCAAAAACTCACTTCCATGTGAAGGGGAGCACTGGGCCAACTTCTGCAGGAGCTCTTTGAGCTGGAGCATGCAGCCACCTCTCGGAACATTAACACACGTATGTCCCTCTGTGCCTCCCCCAAAATTCATATCTGAGTTATTACATTTAGCAGTTAGTGCTATTTATCTTTTTTGTAACCTCACAGAGACTGCTACTTTTTCTTTATCCTTGCCACCCTGACCTCACACACTCCATATATAACAACCAGGTGGTGAGACAATTCTGTAATAAAAATTTGAATGCAGAAGTTCCTTACAGCATGGCAGATTAATACTTTTTGCCAATTTAAGGCATTCCATACACTGTTATCCACAATTTAATGCTGAACACAAATGGAAAAGGCCACCTTTTCCTTCCTTAAAAGAGATCCAGTAGCAAAGACAGAAGATGGGTGATCTTAGACATTTGTTTTTCCTTCTTATCCTTTAGTTTGCTGGGGGGTCAGCAGTGCTGGCTCTTTCCCTGGTGCAGATTTGGAAGTTTAGGAGGTACTTGTGAGTTCTATGTGGTAGAAAAAGAAACAAACACGTGCAGACTTCTCCTGTCTGTCTGGACCATATGGACGCCCAGACTGCAGCAGCTCACTGTCATGCTTTGCCTTGCAGAAGTGTAGAAGTATGCTGCCCTGGATAAATGGTTTGCCTCCTTGGTGCTCTCTCCCTTGCACACATATTCAGGAGAGTTATATTTGAATCTTATTCAAGGATGTGGATTTCACTACAGGAAGGGTAAAGAGCTCTTAAGAGCACTTCATTGTGTTTGTTCAACCATGTAATACAACCTTCAGTGCACAGTGTGGTACACATTTCATATCCTTGTTGGTTCTTTTATTTTGACTGCCACTGTCAAGACTGTGGAAGTATTCCCCCAGTGCATCTCTCATTTCGCTGAGTTTTCAGTGCTCTGAGCATTAAGCATGGTGTTATCACAACGGTGCAGGACTGTGATCCACTCACATGCACATGTTTGTGCGTGTGTTCTCAATTTAGAGGGTAGGATTTCACAAACACATAAACCACGGAACATACAAATGTTTTGGTAAAGAATTGTTCATATATATCTGCACAATATTAATGATACAAATGCCATTTTTTTCTAGCCACGTGTAGTGGATCAATACATATTTGGAACAGGAGTGTTATATGCACATAATATTATAGTAGTCTTACCTGAAATATACAGTATTTAATAATAACTCTCTAGGAACTTGAGAGATACCTCCTGGAAACATTCCGCTTTGGTTTTCACTTGATCTTATTTCCTGTTACAAGGAGGTTACTCAGGCAACACCTGGGGCTACTTAATTTCCCAGTTTGTTCAATAGCATTGTAAATCCAAACTATTCTCTTTGAGCTGCTCCGTGGTCATGCATTTACTGCTGCTACAATGGTTAACAGACCCTGGATAAATCCTCTCGATGGCTTTGGAAATTAGCCTCATAGCTCAGAGCTGGGCTCCAAGAAGGGCACAGAAGGACTCAGCTGGGCAACAGTCGTTCTAGCTAATGGTGTGCCTTCATTTAAATCTCCACTAAAAGCCACCTTGAGTTGTTACTGATGAATGCTAGGCACCTTTTTTGTTTATACAGCATGGCTTGCGGTTTACAAATGTTTAGAGCCAATAGTGCAAAGAAATGAAACACACCTCCAACTTGTCTAAATAGGGTAAAGAGACTGTGACAGCTTCAAAACGATTGGCATCGTTTTGAAGTTCTGCTACAGAAAAATATTGGTAACATTAATATAAATAGCAACGTATTTCCTAAGACAATATGAAATGCTTCTGCTATCTTATTTTCCTAATTTGAAACCCTGTAAGGAAAGCCTGAGTCATTCTCCATCTTCCCTTGCATCCTAGTTCTGTCTTGGAGAAGTACAGATGAGTGTGCAAAGTGAACCAAACCGGCCTCTCCTCCCTGTGAATGGCATTTATGCAGATATTTAAGGACTGGGACTGCATTGCCCAAAATAGCTGGGTGGAACTGCTAAGAAATAACATTAGCATAAGACTGATGATTCAACCAGCTGTACTGTTAGCCCAAAGCACACTGGCCCTTTAAAAGTTTTTTTTTTTTTGTATTTGCATCTGTCATTGATGCAAGAAGCTTTTATTTTATATGTACATATCATTCAACTGCCCCTGCTCATAGAACATAAAGGCACCCTGACTGCTATTTCTGTCAAGAAAGAGCCAGGTCAGCTTACTTTGAACTAGTGGCAAACTTTCCATGGAGAATTTCTGGCTGCATCTCCTTCCCTTCCCTCTTGCAGGCAGTCACTCCAGGATGCGTTGCATGAGGATGGAGAATACGTGAAAGGGTCCAAAGGCACTGTTCTGCCCCAGTGCCTTTAAGATAAGGTCTCTGAACTTCACTTGGCACAGCTAGAAACCTAGAACATTGTGTCAGAGATGGTCTGTGCTCTGCTGAAGCTAGGATGTGCCAGAGAATGCATGAGCATGGAGAGGATGTGGGGGTGCTGGTGTCAAGATCTTTTCGGAGTTCGAATAGAAGAAACTAAACAATAATTTGTGGTTTTAGAACCCCGGTTCCTTGTAAGACCAGTCTTTGAAAAATCTTGAAGCATCCTGGAAGAAGTGAACTTTAATCCCAAATGCCATCATTCTTGAGGAAAAGGCAAAGCTGGTTTTCTGCAAGGGAGGATAAACCAGGGCTTCTATTCTTTCTGAGTAGCAGCACCCTGCTTCCTTAGCAGTGCAAGAGATCTGCGCTCCCAGCTGCTCCCAGCTGATCGCCCTCTGTGCAGACCAAAGAAGGGGCAACTCTATGGAAGCCACCGAGAGGCTGTGTATGTGGCAGCTGTGCCCAAGATGGACGTGTGAGAGTAGATGTTATCTTGTTTGGACCCCTGCTTGCAAGTAGGGACTTAAAAGCGGACGGAAGTCTGAGTTTGTCAGACTTGATTTAGAAAGTGCATTGGAGTGGTGAATCCCACTTCATGATGTGGGGTCTGAGATTGCATAGACCTTCAGATGAAGGCAAATGGGGCACTGGGAGGTTTGCACCTGCTGTTACTTAGTGTGCACTGACCTGCTCCCAGTAAGAGACTAAAACTAACTAAAAACTTCCATGAAAATCTGTTAGAATTAAGTGATTTTTTGTAAGTCACATCACACATAGACAAGAGAATTCAAAAATTAGATACACAATCAGCTCATAATGATCTGTTTAAAAGCAAAGCACTGTAGCCAGCTCAGAAGCAATCCCAGGTATTTAACTGTGGGACAGATGTGCCAGGGAAACCCTACCATGGTCGTTATCTGTGAGCAGAATGTTCTTGTCATGAAGCTGTCAGGCATAAAACAGCTGAAATTCAGTGGCATGCAGAAGAAAGCCCTTGTGAAACTGTACAAACTGCAGAGATTTCCTGACATAGTGGAATTAATTGTGACAGATATATTTATATCACTTAGTATTTTATTTATTGCACATACATATTTCAGCAAAAACCTGATTAGCTCCCATAGCATGTATTCTGTAAACGTTTGCTATGCCTTTGAGCATCACACTTGCTACCCCTTGTGTCTTCTTGTACAGCAAAAGAGGACAGTGGCTGCTCTAGCCCTCAGGGCAAACTGTTTTCACTTTTTACTTCATGACTAATTCACTTCTCCAGCTAAGGTGCAAAGATCTACCACTAACCATGGATGATGCTCCAAACTCAGCGCAGGCTCTGGACCTGCAGTCTGCCAGGCAGCTTCTCTTCACTGGCCTTTTTCCCCCCTCATCTCAGTAAAACAGCAAGGCAGCTGCCCACTTAACTTCTTCAGAATGGCAGAAAGACAACAACTGTACCTTGTTGTACTGTTCTTATTTTCCTTCCTAGGTAGAAATTTTCTCTGTTCTCTTGCTCTCAGTGCAGGCTTCCTCTTCAGCCCTTTCTCTACCCACCCAGGTGAATGCCATTTATCGCACTTACAAAAGTCTCTTAAGAAAGATTTGCTTGCTCTGTCATTTGTGTTATTCTCTTTGTACCAAAGCTGCATCAATGTCTGTAATTAATTCTAGGAGAAATGTATTGCTTGGCAGTGGTGAGGAATTTAGAAGTCTGGAATGGCTGAAACTTTTGAGGATAAGGTATGATTGTCACCCATAAATGCTAGTTACAGCCTCACTGTGACTTCCCACAAATGAATTACAAACCCTGCAATACTAGCTGTGCTTTTTGGACTTAAATGCACACATCTGACAGCTTGCAGTTGCATTTGATATGTAGCTTTTCATCGAAGTTTGATGTGTAGCTTTTCATTGAAAGCAGAGCTCAGTTTGCTGCTCATCATGGATTTCTTTCTTTAACTTTCGCCCTTCTGCACTGTTTTGCAAGAACTTCATGTAGTTTGAGGAAGAGCTAGAAGCAGACCTTTAGTTGTATCACGTCACTAAGTATGCAAAGCTTATCAAAACAAAATGTCATGAGAATCTACTGTTTTATCAGGCTTCCTTTACGGACTTAGTTTTCAGATTAAGCAACAGCAGTGTTTCTATTTATCTTCGGTGGGAGGAGAGAATGCTTGTAATTCCACATGAAGGAAGGGCTGGCGTTGAAGTGCTATGTGGCTATCTTCATAGAATCATAGAATCCTCAGAGTTGGAAGGAACCTTTAAAGGTCACCTAGTCCAGCTCCCCTGCGATGAACAGGAACACCCACAGCTCCAGCAGGTGCTCAGAGCCTGGTCTGTCCTGGCCCCAGGGACTGGGCACCCGGCACATCTGTGGGGACCTGTGCCAGTGTCTCACCACCCTCACTGTAAAAGACTTCTTCCTTATATTCAACCTAAACCTACTCTCCTGAAGTTTGAAACCATTTCTCCTTGTCCTATCACCAGACTGATGAACAACTTGTCCCCTTCTTTCCTATAGCTCCCCTTTAGACACTGACAGGCCACTGTCAGGTCACCTCAGGGCCTTCTCTTCTCCAGGCTGAACAGCCCCATCTCTCTCAGCCCATCCCTGCAGGAGAGCTGATCCACCCGTTACATCATTTTTTTTGGCAGAGCTGTGCTCAATCCTTTCAGCTGTGTGGCTTTTCCCCCCCTTTTTTTTAAATGTAACAGCTCCAGAACTTAACTCAGTGATGACCCTCAGGTCTTGTTGGAGTTTCACTCAGTCTAGATCTGAGGGAGCACTCCTTCACTCTGTGAGCAGATGAGAGCAGCTTGATGCATGTCTGTCAGCTACAGAACACTCAGTAGTGTTCTTTCTATTAACTCTCTGTAAATAAGATTATCTATCAGAGGGAGCTTTATATAAATACATGTATACATATATATATATATTTATTGTTATTTTTTTCCCAAAGTGTTCCCTTTGGTCACCTCTTACTCACCCTGTCCTGTTGCTCTACTGGTATTGCATTGCCTCCTACATACTGGGGCCTCTTTCTTTTAGCCAGAACAAAGCTATGAGCAGTTCCATGGATTCTGTGCAAAGAATTAATAATTTTTCTACTTTATTAGGATGTGTTGATGAAGATTCTAATAAGTAAAAGATGCTAAGTCAAGGCAACTTGAGAATAACAGCATCCTTTTTCTTATGTCTCCATTTCCACTACTGCTTGCTCAGGACTTTATGAAAAGGAGGGGTGGAAATAGAGGAAGAGATTCCCATATAGTAATATTAAGTATGGATAAGTATGGTCCAAGTGTCTGGTACATGAAAAACGTTACCCAAAGCAGATGGTAAAAAGATAAACGAATCAGAATTGGCAGCATACATGGCATAATTCTGGTCTCATCAGGATGGAGAGAGAAAAAAGAAAAAAATATATAAACCACTTTTAAGTGACCACAGGGAATGCGCTGTTGGACGGCATCCCATATCCAGTCTTTGCCAACCCTGTGTGTAAATTAGAATCATCTAATCATAGAATCACCAAGTTAAGAAAAGACCTCCAAGATCACCCAGTCCAACCGCCCACCTACCACCAGTATTTCCCTACCAATCCATGCTCCTTAGCACCACATCTAAACACTTCTTGAACACCTCCAGGAACTCAGCCACCTCCCTGGGCAGTCCCTTCTAGCACCTGAGCACTCTTTTGGAGAAGAAATTTTTCCTAATATCCAACCTCAGCCTCCCCCGACGCACCTTGAAGCCATTCCCTCTCATCACTAGCTGTGCAGGAGCAAAGGCTGACCCCCACGTCTCCACCACCTCCAGTGGTGTAATTTAAAGTTAATGCTACCGAATATGCGATCTAATCTAATCTAATCCAGCACCTTCTGCTATAAAGTGAATACCTCTCTGGAGGACACATTATCAGCACCAATATACGGATGGTTCTTCCCTCACTGGTTTCCTTTATTGGAAAGAGTAGTGAAAAGATTATTGCCTCCAAATTATTTACATGTATCCTTTATGATTTCAGAGGGAATAGCAAGATTGCAATTAAATTCAACCTTATTAGCATTAAACCCCAAAGCAATCATTCCAAATAGATCTGAACAAGAACCCCCAAGAGTGAACAGTGAAAAGGAAATTGTTTCCACATTCTTAGTTCTGGCTATCAGTTTTAGTCTCCACATGTTAAAGAGACAGCAGTACCCCATGCTGACTAGCAAGCTGACATAATCTCAATGGGCTCTTCTTCAAAGATATTTTTAAGGATATAGGGAAGAAGGTACAAGTGGCTTGTGAGCTCTCCTATGTAGAGTGATAATTTCCTTGGACTGTCCAATACTCTCACAGAAACCAAAGACACTTTTCTGTAATTTCTATAACATGACAATTGTGGACTTGTCAGATTTGGGACCTATCTTGGGAAGGAGTTGTGAGTACAGAGTCCTTCTGGACTGAATGCCTAGCGTGCAGTTGTCTGCCCCAATGGTAGGAGTCTGGATTCTGGGAGTCAGGCCTGATGTCAGCTGCTAAACCATGAATGCCTCTTAGAGAGCGATGGCATTTCTATCTCTCCCACACTTGAGCCAGGGATGTGTAAAAAGCCATGGAAATGGTGAATGCTACTTTTAACCCAAGTAAATACTTCTAAGCAGCATGTTGAACAAAACAATTGGTAGGCAAGAAAACAAAACTGAAAGCATGAGTGAAAATCTCATTCAGCCTGAAGTGTGATTCCTGTCCCTTCAGAAAGAACATGTGGCCATGAACAACTCCACAGTAACAAACCAGTATTTTGGGAACAACAACTGGTTCTGAGGGTTTCTGCATTTGGTGCAGGGAGGCTTGTCTGAGGGGGCTGGGGGCTGATGGGCAACTACGGTCTCTTTTAGTACTGAATCCAAGGGCTGGGGAAAGAAAATTACAATGTAAAGACAGTTTTGAACAACATTAACTGGAAATGCCCAGCAAGATCTGGCTTTGCTTTCACCCCTGCAAACCTGGGCTGAGCGTCAAGCTGTGTGGAAGCAACTTTAGCTTTAGCACACTGTGAGCATTTAGGAGAATGAGGTTGTTCTTAGATAACTGTATAAGTTAGGCAGAAGAAAGACTGGAATAGCAGACTCTTCTGGGAACATTTATGGGTGAAAGCAGATTAAGAAAAATAAATAAATAAAAGCATTGCTGTAAAGTTAATAGTTATACAGTGATTTTTCTATTTCTGATAAGTAGCAGGAGAATTTCTGTAGAAAAGCTGTAATGCTTTGAATTCATTCGTACACCCAATCTCCCTCCCTATAGCTTGAATGATTTTTTCATGTACCTGGTGTCAAGTTGTATCTGCCAAGTCCTATCCGACATTTGCAACATGCAGCTATGTGACTAATGTGTACTTGAAAGCCAAGTGAATGGTTGTTACGTCAGCTTCCACCCATGCTTCTTTTATTCTGATATTAGAAAATGTATTTTACAGCTGAAGATAATTTTGCCTGGCTTTAAGGAACACTGGTGATGTCAAGGATATAGAGAGTTTGAAAGCTGCAAAGAAAGGTACATATTTTACCCTCCTTCCACTCATAAATAGATCGCTGTTCTTGCAAATGGTTTCATTCCGACAAGTAAAGACTACAGCTGCTATCCTCCTGCTTTAGGCGTGCAGCATGAGGGCTCTGTTTCTTGGCTGAAACTCCAGACCTGGAGCTGGGAAGGAGATTGGGTCCTTGGGGTTAAAAATAGCAGCAAAGACCTGCTTTGCCTCTTACTGAGCACCAAACACCTCTCACAGACTCCTCTGCCTAACTTTATCTTGCTTTTAATTTTTACTGCATCCACAGAGGAGATTATTAGGAATCCATTTCTAAGTCAATAGCAAATCATGAGCCATTGACCACCTGGAACTGTTCCTGGTTAGAAAATGCAGTCAGTTTCTGCCATAATCTTTCCCATGACCCCGTTCCTCTTGCAAGGACTGCTTCAGCTGACGGAGCAGAGCACCGAGCAGAGTCTGCTGGTATTGGCAGCATGGTGAAGAAAATCTGGAAAGCTGAGGTGAGAGCATCACTTGTGGTTTTATCCCAAAACACTGGAATGGAGTTCAGAGCCATGATACAGGCTGATATCCAGTAGTTTTAATTTTGCTCATGGATTCAATGAATTATTGAACTAATAAGAAAAGCCTTCTCAAAGGATTGTCACTGAAACAGGGAGCCAGTCTTCCAAAAGTAATCGAGGTAATTACTCAGATGTTAGGTGATTCTCCACTTGTCACAGGGCAAGCTGTCAGGGTCAGCTGCAGGGGGAGGCTGTAGTATTGAGCAGCTCAGTGAGGTTCTTCATCTTGACAGAGAGAAACACAACGAGAAAAATTCAATTTGTAAACATATTCAGTGTTAATTATTTACCTTGCAGGACAGGTTGCGCAAGGGTTTCCATAAGAAGCAAGTTTCTCTCAAAGGACCAGCTAAGGACCCTGCAGTGCTCCAAACAGAGCAAGCTACATCTATCATTTTCATGCTTTCTTTCATCAGCTGCAAATACTGTTGTATGATTCTCCTGCATCTGGAGGGGAGATACTTACAATGACTCTCTTCTGCACAAACAGGTCTCTCGTCAGCCATAAATATTAGTGTTTCATACAGAACATATTGACCAAGTTTGAATCCCAAATGTGCTCAAACTGATTTTTCTAGATGCTTCTCTTTGCTCTGCCTGACCTGTTGAGATGATTAGTAAGTTACCTTTCTGGAATAGATTAAATTACTATTCATTCTCAGCAGAATGGGGTCTTACATTCAGAGACAGCTTGGAGATATTTCTGTAGATACTCTACCCTTACATGTTAGAGTGCTGTTGGGATTAATCAGTGACTGTGCAGTATACTCTGCCTTGATGTAACCCCCAAGGAGCACCACGCTCCTGGTGCTTATCCTAAAAATATCTCACGTCCTGAAAAAATACTGACCTTGTACTTTTGGCCAGAAAACATTTGTTATTTGAAAACAGAGCACAATGTAGAAATTTACTCAGGTTTGGTGTTCTATTCCAATTTTGTTTTGGTTTAGTTTTCTGGAAAACAGAAATCAAGAAAGCTGGATTATCTCTAAACTTTACTTAAAGTTCTGTTAGCAAAAAAAATAGCCAGCCTCCAACAGCCTAACAGGTTCTGATTCTGAGACTAACCTCGAGAGAAGCTGGAGCTTAGAGGCTGTGTGTAGGTGAATGGAAGCTTGCAAATATGAGGCAGCTCCAAAGAACAGACTATGCCTTCGTCCATCTAAGTGGCCACGGGAGGCATATGGGAAGCATTCCCAGAAGAGAAATAGCACTTAACAGCACATATGGCAGAATCTATATAGTGCTTGCCATCTCCCAATTAGAAGAGAATAAGAATCCTTTTGTTCTGTACACTGAAATGAGGCTACCAAAAGGACTGAATAGCAAGCTGTGTGTTCCATCAGAGGCACAGCACTTCAGTGCCCTGTACAGGCTCCTGGGCTGCCAGTCCCCTGCTCTGACAAGGACCACGCAGTGTAACCTCCGAGGCAGTGTCACCAAGAGTCCTGCAAGGCTTACTGTGCAACGCCTTCCCCTGCTTCTCACTGTGAGCTGCCAGGGTCAGCTGCTGGCCTGAGGCTTTGGTACTTAACAGCCCAAGGAGAGCTCTCATCCTCACTGAGTGAAATGAGTGGAGACAGCAGAAAGAAAATGCAATTTGTAAACATGTTCAGTATTAATTATTTAGTGCATAGAGATGGGTGCTCATTGGATCCCTTACAGAGTAATGACAGTCCTTCCCTGAAGGGCCTGAAGACCAAGGCAGTGGAGAATAGGGTGCAGCTGTAAGCATGTTTTGACTTAGGTTAGGTGAGCCAGCTTTCTTCCTTCTTCTGGGCTCTGTTTGCAGTGGAAAATATACAGGGAGCAATGAAGGTGGAATGCTGGAATATACTGTTTGCCTTGCTCTTTTTTTAATATAGACAGATGAGGTGGAAGAGCAGTGTTTGGTCCAAGTTATGAAGATAGGTTCAATTAGATTGAAGCAAATGCTCCTCCTGGAAAGGAGCGTGTGTTCCTCTAGCAGCTCCTGGCTTTCATCTGGCACAGCTATATTTGTGTCACATAGAAATTAGAGCTAGGGCACAATGACTTTGTAGATGTCTTGACAAGCAGTGCATTAACTCACTGAAGAAGCTGGATATCAGACATGCTTTCTTCAAATTCCATGTGCTTACTACAGAAGCAAACAGTACTCTGTGTTATCTATTGTACCCTGCATCCAGAAAGATCAAAACTGCAGCATGGCATGCCTTTATCCAGTTACCTGTGCAATAACATTTTATAATCAACTGCATGTATGTTACAGGAATATGACTGTTTTAACTGGCTTTATGTTGGTGCCTATCTGAGGAAACTGCATGAGATCTTGAGAGCTCTCCCAAGTCTTCATGTCCCTATACTGTTTGGGTTTGTAGAATCAAAGCACCTTCCAAATTCTCCCCTGTTCTGTGTTCAGTTTGCAAGAAGAAAAGATTCCTTAGAAACCTATGCATGTTTCATCATAGGAAGGGCTGAAACAAGCTTAGTATTTCCTCCTATAAACCATCTCCACTTTCTGCAGAAAAAGGGTACAGATTTGTAAAAACAAACCAGGTTTGTCTAGTTCAAGCTCTGCAGGGTCAGAATGTTGGAGGCTGTTAGGATTCAGTTTCTGTTCAAACATTTTTCTCTATAAACAGTGCTTGTTCTGGCCCAGTGAAACACAGTATAACTTTTCACTTCAGCTCAGTCACTCCTCTACTTAGGACAGAGCCTGAACCACTAGAGGTTAGGGGAGAAGCAGTCAGGGAGACCACCTGAAAAATGGAGATAAGGATAAAATTTGGCAAGGAAGGCAATTCTCCATGGCTGTATCATCCAGACTAATTTGGAGAACATTGAATTTTAGGCAGTCTTCTAGGGAAAGCAGAGGAGTGTTACAGCTATTTGACATCTTTATTCAGTCCTTGTCTTTGCAACAGATTTCTAGTGAGACCTTTACCAAGACATCCAATTGCTCTGTGTCATAGACCTCCATCTGTCATGCAGGATTTTTACTGCACGTTGTGTTTTCTTAATTCTCATCCAGAACCATGTGGCAGTGGTTCTCTTCCCCCATATGGGAGAGAGCAATAGTGCCCCACTACTCACCTGGGGCAGACTGAAATGCAAATAACTCACCATCTCTCATCTCCTAGCATTTTCTTCACTATTAAAACTTGTAAATTAGCCTGGCCTAATAAGAGGTTCAGCATCGAATGCAGGCTATCTGACAGATGAAAGATATTCACCAGATGCCCTTCAACGTATCTTTGCTTTTCATCTGCAGCATGTTGGTTATATACAGATAATTCAGCCTATCCTTGCCAGATTAGTTCCCATCAGCAGTAAGTAAGGAGGTGAGGAAAGTGACACTTCTGCTTATGTCCGCAGGTGATCCGAAGGAGGCAGGTGGCCATCCACCAGGAGAGGGAGCTGCCTGCCCTCTGATGCTGCAGATGTTGCATGCGTATGTTTGTGCGGCTACAGAATTCAAGACCTGGGCAATACCCTGCTCTATCTCCCTGCAGGACACCGTGTCATTTGTGCCTACTGCTGCAAGGGCTGCAGCGAGGCCAAGGGTGAAAGGAAGCAGAGTATGAACGGATCCTGCCTTGGCCATTTTCAAGGCTGAGATAAGCATTAATTCTTAGAGAGGATTCCCATCATTGTCCTGGGGGCTGAACAAAGAGACGTAACGCAGACGATTGGGATGGCAACAACAAAATCAGTGGGTGCAGGGCACTGCAGAGTATTAGCTTTGGGAGCCCTGTCCACATGGGAAAGGAATGACAGCATACAGCAGGGAGTGAACCGGTATTGCTGTAACAACAAACCTTGCCACATGTATGTTTAAGACATTTTGAGTATTTTACACCTATTTGTTCTGTCACTTTTTTTCAAGAAATTTGAACTACTCCAGGAAACCCTGCTTGCATTCCAGGTTGAGCATAGCCGTGCTGCACATTGTGTGGTTACACCCACAGAAACGTTCCCCACGAAGGTATGCTCTGCACCTGTTGCTGACCTCCCAGGTTGAGCAAACCTTATGTGTGGCTCATGCACATGCTCTTGCTGCTTGCTAGGGGCTGTGAAATAAAAGGTAAGGAAGTACGAGAAGGGATTTGAGGTTGAGTCACGTGTATTGAGGATATGGGATTGCTAATGCATTTAGTTGCTCACACTGTTCTGCAAGAAACAGAGAATTTGCTTGTTCTCACCAGGTTGTTTGATTACAGTACTCATAGCATTCCCCCACCCCCATGGTCATAGGATTGCCACTTGTCTCCTTGGGGTGGAGAAAAATACTTCACATATTTTTCCTCATCACTGCTCCTACAACTCTCAGCCCTGTTCTTACAGCTAGTGGCAGCAACAAGCCCCTTCCTAACTGCCTAGGGGAGTTCTTGTGAATAGTGTCCTCTGGGTTGCTGCATGAGGGAAGGACTCTGGCTGCTGTAGTACCAATGATAAGCGCACCCTTCCGTACTGAGTGAAGTGATTGCTACTCAAGGAGTATTAAGCATGTGTGAATGATTGCACCCACAGCTTCACTGTTAGTGCTGCTCATTCTCCATCTGCTCCAAGAAAGATCTAGGAAAGCTGCCAGCAAAATACAGTAGTAAATAATGTTTCTGTTGCACCTGCCATCAGAGAGTGGCAAAGTGTTTTGAAAGCTTTGCTGAAGTCCTGCCGTCACTAGGAAATGGAAGTACATTCTTGTGAGCTCTGAAAACGTGCATACTGGGAAATACGGGGAGCAGACTTATCCCTGGGCAATAAAGAGTTGGTGGTGTCTATCTTCATTTTCATGCTTGCAATATGAACTCTCAGTTAAGGGAGGTGCATGGCAAATTCGATAGATGCCTCAACACGACACATGCAAGAAGTAGAAAGTGTTGCCAGATCGCTCAGTGAGGTTAAAAACAAGATGAAATCTTCTCATGGCAGAAATGTTGGTGCTCCTGGGCTTGCTGTACCACAAACGCCCACTGGGCGGGACGCTGCACCTTCCTCCGCACTGCATGGCGCTGACAGCCCGTCAGGACCCCCGCAGTAACTCACCTCCCGAGACTTACTGCTTCATCCAAATGTGGAGAGATTTCTGCGGCTGCCAATCACAAACGCCTTATACTTAAATCCCTTAAATAAAGCTCTACTTCTTTCCTCTCTCTGCCACTTGTAAATAAATTTGAAGCTATAAAATATTCTGACCTTGCAACAGATACTAAGGAAGTCACCTGCATTGATTCAGTTATGATGCTCTGAAACAAAAGCCTCCCCACAGAGCCCATCATGTCACCGCAGTGCTTCAAGAAGCATACTGTGTCTAAAGACAGAGCATGCAGTCCTTTATACTGCTCAGGCCCCGGCTGTGCTCTCACACAGATATACTTCTTTTCAGAAGCAACTGGTAGAAAGAAAAGATGTCGGTGTGAGAGACCTTGACTAAAAGGAGTGCTGTACCCAAAAGCATGAAGAGCAGTGGGCTGACAGTTGTGCCTGGTATGAAACTCAGTAAATTTTGTGCTTTATCCAATCTCACAGCACAGCAGGAGGGCGGCAGACTGTGGATATAGATGCTTCAGAGGGAATTTTCTCTGCCTCTAGATGCTAGCACAGGTTGAAGCAGCTTGTCCTGAACCTTCAGTGACTGGCTCCTGCTTTTACCAGCTTTACTGCTGCAATTGGTTTGTTTTGTTGGTCTTTTTTTCACCTCCCTGCTTTTAGGACATTTTCAATCCCTAGGCTGATGGCTGCTGCTAGATGCACCTGTTTGAGGTCTGATGCACGATGGGTAGCTGCCTTCTCAGTCCTGTTAGCAGGCTTTGTTTCAGTATCTGACATGCCTGCTTTTCTCAGCTGCAGTTTGAATTAGGAGCTTTATGCTCTCCAGCCACTTGGGTGAAGTGCATCGCAGCTGACTGGTTGGCTGGATTCCTTGGCACTGGAGTTTGCAGTGCTACTGTAATCACTGGGACACTTGACACAGTGTGCCAGTACTGCCAGCAAGGATAAACACGTTTCTGTGCATAGCACCAAATGCAGCCAGTTCTAGGGAGGGATTGGAGGATAAAACAGAATGCAGGAAACATAGAAAGGGCTCTTCATGTACATAACTCTTACCCTGAGCTCCCATAAACAGAGTGCTGGAGGAAGCTGTGATAGGGACAAGGAGCCTGTCTTGTGACACAGGCAATTCATGACTTAACAGGAAGCGCCAACAGAAGAGAAAGTATAGCATCCTTTAAGCATTTCAATAAAAACTTGGATAAATTGTCACTGCAGACACCTTACCTGGAGTTTTTGACACCACTGAAGGTCAGAAAGACTTGTGAGGTTGCTGGTAGGCCTTTTCTAAAGGCGCTTTGTTTCACATCTACAAAACTAGGTGATGATTCTGGAAGAAGGCTTGGATTTCCTATGTAAGAAAGTAAAACATCACTGGAAAGGCTGAACAGCCATGATATCCTGCCCAGAGAATGCCTGTCACAGTGGTTGGTGGTGGCAGCTTTCTTAGTTGTTTTCTTTCCAGTTTTCATTCTCTTCAGAGGCAGCAGAGACGGCAACTTGCTGCTCACCTGGAATCTGATTTGGACTGTCATGATGTTTGAGTATTTGTGCAGCACTTCAGTGAACACGACTGATATTGTGGAAATGATAATGGATGAGGCAGAGGTTGCTGACGTGAGAAAGTTGTACAGGTATATCTTATAGCCATAGCCTTCTGTGGTGCGACTGGGCAAAGGTTTGTATCATTTGGCCAACTGAATTTTTGAGTGTTTCCTCTGAAGTGGTTCTACTTTCTCATCTCTTCACATAGACTTTCATTATATTTGATGACTATTGAAAAGAAATGAAGTTGCTTGTTCAGGGCCAGCAGTGGAGTCTGTCAGAGCTACATTTATTTACGTAGTGTGATTCTTCCTTATGCTGTGCCAAAACCACACCTCTCCAGTAAGTTGCTTGGATGGAGCAGGGCATTCTTATGGCCTGAAGTCAGCCTGAGTTCTGCCTCCTGTTAAACTTGTTTTTCTCACCCTTTCAGTGATAACTGAGACCAAAGCAAATTAGCTCCTACCTGTGTGATCCAAACAAGCTGCAAGTCAACCCTGCCGTGTTTGTGTGGGAGGAGGATGTTTCCAAGCCCTAAGAGAGAAAGTTACTGTTAAAAGTTACATAATTATGCAGTTTTTATGGCATGCTTCTCCATGAGTTTGCTGTGGAGGTGGGCACTGCTATTCCCATGGAGCTCAGATGTGACAAACTTTGCTGTATTTCACTACTCGTTCCACAGAGAGGTTAGGCCAGAAAAATGAAGGAAATCCGAAATGCTAAAAATGTTTCCCTGGAAAGGAGCTCACAGAATATTGATGTGGTACTGAGGGCCAGCTTCTTAGTGTTGATAAAAGCACAGTGGTTTGTGTATTGTTGAACTGCGCAAGTCCTTCACACATTGTGGCTTCTTCAAACAGAAAGATCTGGCAGTTATATTATTATGGCAGTAATATTTCCAAGGCCTTAGTTTTCTTCTTTAAACAAAAGCCAAAGAGTAAGCAGCATCACTGAGCCTGTTTTTCATAAGGGCAAAAAAAGTAGGATCAACATTGATAATAAACTGTCACTGTTATCTCTCATCACCTTCTAGCTGTTTGGCTGCAGCATAGTCTAAAGCTGCAAACAGAGCGGGCCTGAGTTATTTGATGTTTCTATCATTAAAAGCTGACTTTGTAATGAGATTTCCACGTTCTCAGTCTTCCTTGCAACATGGAAGTCGCTCTGAAATCCATTAGCATTATCCAGAAAAATCCATAAAGGACAACTGCTCCCTTTCTGCCTTGTGCTAATGACAAGACAGACTGCAAGGAACTAGAAAGAGCCGACGTGGATAAAAAGTTCTGCTGGGTCAGCTCTAGAAGACTTCTCTGAAGGCCTCTCTCTTTTGTTAGAATCACACCTGCATAAAATCTTTGTAGCATTATTAAAAAGAGACATATTCTTAGCAACTATTATACAAAGACAAGCCTCCAGATAATAGAACAGAAAGTAGATGCTATTGAACATAAGGTCAGACAGTCCTGGGTATAATATCTACTAGATTTGTCTCATCAAAGTGTGCCTGAATCAACAAGAGATGATATGATTTTAAAGATGATTTATGCAAGTGGTAAGAATATTATAAAGAAGCTGCTGAAAAACATCACACTAGCTTGGGAGATCAGAAATTGATTCTATTTAAATTAAATGAAAGGATAAACAAAAGTAGGTTTGTGATTCAAATTTTCCATTTTGAAGGGAAATCTGATTAGCAAAACCAACTTACATGAATATGAAAAAAGTCAGGAATTTTTATCAGCTGCTGTACAAATATTACTGGAATTTCTCTTGAGTGCAGAACTCTTCACTCTAACATACTGAAAGAACCGGAATATTCTAGCAGAGCGTTTGGACCAATTTGCCCTTTGAGGATAGGATCATGTAAGCAGGGAACAGCACTTGTAACTCGTATGTTTAAGAGTTTGGAAAAAGTGATCTAATTAACAGTTGTTTGAGCATTGCAATTTGACATTATTGAAAGAGTAATAGGAAGGGAAGGAGGCAAACAGAAAAAGGGGCAAAGTCCTTTCATGAAACAGGAATAATGCTCAGCTTAGTTGTGCTCCTCCTTTCACAAGACAGGGAAGATAACATGAGATATATATCATATAGCATTACAAAGAGAATAATTTGCCAGTGAGGATGTAAGAATAAATGCAGGAATTTTAAGCTGGATCTTTAGAAGATGGGAAAATATCCAGCACTGAAATTATGGGAGTATTGGCTTAAATTCATGGACAATTTTAAAGGCGAATGTAACTGAAACGGATACAATTCAGCAATACAGGATTCAGGATGACGGACCTGCAGGCCAGCAGGGGGTTTTGCTATACAGAACATTCGGGCGCAATCAGAGGCAACAGAATAAATGTAAAACTAAAGGGTGGATCCAGCATTCTGACTGAGAAAAACAGCTCCAGTAATTAGGAGAGCAAAAAGGGTTACTTGTGCTGTACAAAGCAGAAACAAAATCTTACATAGAGTTCTACATGAGGTACTTAGCTCAAAAGCAAGTGCAGGTTATCCTTCTTTCTGTCATCCCAACAACCTGTTTCATGAGAGAAGGTATCAGCCTACCCTGTGAGCCACAATAAATAACAGGAAAAATTCATAAACATCCAACCCAAAGGACAGCACGAGGTAAAGAGCAAAAGGGTGTATGAACAATATGGAAACAAGATTAAAAAATTCCAATTGTCAGAACAGAGAAGCTTTAAAACAGCCTTCAAATGGAAGCTGTAGGAAAGCTTTCATGCTGTCAAGAACTAGAAGTCCTTCCAGCCCCATGTTTCATGGGAAAGATAGAGCAGACACAGCTGAACTAGCTACCATCATAAGCACCAGCTGCCATCAGGACATCACCCTGGTTTTTTTCTGGTTTGCTGGAAAGTGAACTATTTTTAGGAGTAGTGTTAAGGTGGGGTCTGGTTACTTCAGTCAGTGTTTACTAAATGCCCGTTATCTCTGTTTTTGGGGTACCTTCCTGACAGCTTTCTAGACCAATAAAATTTTTGCTATAGCTTCCAGACCTGCCCATAAATCAACAGTAAGTATATATATCCCAAAAGGATGCGTCAATCTCTGCTTTTACATTCTCTTCCTCTCAGAGTAGAAAACACATTTCCTGATTCCACAGCTAGGCTGTAATTCAATTAGAGGAACTGCTGGTGGCAATTTGTGCAGCTAATGAGTGGCAGGAAAATGTGAGTTACAGTATTGAACCAGATTCTCTACTAAAAGGCATGGATCTCACTTGTGAAGGTTTTGTTTTTAATATTCTCTACAGTGATAGCAGTGAATGTGCGGGATTAATAGAATAAGGCTAGGATACATCTATGTGAGTACTGCTGTTTGAGTCACTTCAAGAACGATGCCGGTTGGAGACCTTTCAGCAGTCTTCTTGCTGCAGCAGGTTCTCCATTATGCAGCCCAGCTTTCTTCACAGGGAAGAAGGCTGCCAAAGGAAGTTCAGTTCTCTTTCATGAATCAAATGAGTAAACAAACAAAACAACATAATAAGAAAACAACACCATCAAAACAAACAAAAGCCACCAAGTGAACCAAAACATCAAAGCATTTCTTAGTAAACTGGGATGCAGCAAGAATTGATCTGCTGGAAAAAGACTTTGCTTTGCTAACTGTGTCTGGGATGCAGTGATTTGAAGGAAAGCAGGACTCTGCTGTAGGTGCCCAGGCAGATATCCTGAGCAGCAGGAGAGGAACAGGTTATACTCACGTATCTATCTTAGAAGAATTACCTCCTAAAAGGAACTAGGTGGAAAGAAGTCTGTCACATTTGTGAAAATTAAGCACTACAAAAGCCCCTCTAGCTTTGTTCTGACTTTGTAATTCTGTTACTGAGAAACGCCTTTAAAACCTGGCCTCCTGCCACATACCTGTTGTGCTTTACTGTGTTTTGCAGCAGTGAGCTTAGAAATAGAGAAGTGATTAAGGGTAGCTGTTACTCAGGCTCTTTGGTAGCATCAGTTGCTACCATCAGTCAAGCCCTCCATTGTGTTTTGTTTGATTGCTCGTTTTTCCCTTTATAGGTGCTAAGACAGAAAAAAAACCTCGATTGGGTACTTTGAAAAGCGCCTTCTAACTTTTACACACTCTCCATGCACATTCATACGTTTGTTCGACTGCATTTAAAAACAGATCAGGAGAGCAGACAGGACCTTTTCTGCCTATTTAACCTAATAGGCTACAAGTCATAGCTATAGACTTCTGTAAAGTATTTTCTGTATGAACTATACAGGTTTTAGAAAGAATCTACTTTTGACCTGAATAATGAACAGCAGAACTGCCAGAATTGCTGGAGAATTGGTTCAGCTAATTATCCTCAAAGGAGTAGAAGTGATTCTTGTTTTTCCCTTCAACTCTCTGCAGCTTTACATATTGGCTTGTGAGGTTTTTTTATAGACTGCAGCAATTGAATTCATTTTCCTATCTATATGCTTAAAAACTTGTGCACATCAGCCACCGGCCTAAAAATCTAAACCTATTTGAACTTCTTGAATTTCTCATTTAAATTGTCATTCCCACACCCTTACTTTTTTGCAGCAGTTCCCTGAGTACTCTTCCATTAATCCACATCCTTCTCCAGTGGCAGTCAGCAGAACTGTCCTTGTGTCAGCAGTGACTCTGCAATTGAAAGGTGACGACACTTGCTTCCCACTCCATGTTTGTGCTGTAGCTCTTCTTTCCTACAGCACTCAGTTGGGAACTCATGTTCACTTGACTTTTCACTGCCAGCCTGGTCACTTCTCCAAAATGACTGCTTTCCAGAGGAAACTTTGTCCTGTTCCTAGACATTAAAATGTATTATTCCAACTTGCCAATCAATCCAGACCAATTGCATTCCAGCAATAAACCTGGCCGTTCTTATTTACCAAATGCTGTAGCACTGGTACATGATAGTTGACTGCTTTCTTCCTTTTCTCTAACAATATACTAAACTTCCTGAGGGACTCCTTCAGAGAGACACAGTAATACATCCCACTTACAATTATATCATATGACTCATTATGTAGCCAGGTCTAATTCATATAAGGTCTTATATTCAGTATGAACTGTTGTGGATCCCTAATCAGCATATCATATAATAGCAAATTAAGTGTCGTGCAAAAGTCCATTAGTGACAGTCACCTTTCAGCAGGCAAGCAAACTTTTGATCTCATTAGAATGAAAATCAATTTAATTTAGCAAGTTCTACATTTTAATAATTTTTTGTGCATTAGTACTAATTACGTGATTTCCGTTTTCTCTCCATTAGCTGAGCCCTGTGTCAGACCTTACGTTGCTTTGCTCAGAACTGTTGCCAGGCTGGCAGACGTATGTTTAAAAAATATCAGCACAACACGAATGCACTTCCAGACTTGTGAAGTTCTCCCTATTAACAGTTATGAGCATGTATTCTGTCAGCAGACCAGAGAGACCTCATCCAGCTCTTTTAACAGTCTCTGAACTGCTGAATTAAAAGCACCTCAAGCCTTACTACCTTCAGACTGCAGCAGTCTGTTGCTGACAGCTCCACTCCTTTACCTGATGATGAAGCAGTACATTGTCAACACTACTCTCATGTTAAAATAGACTTGAAAACGAATATATTGTTTACAGTATATTCTGTGTGTCCTTTTGCTTCGTTATCCCTTTGCTTTATTTATAGATTCCAATTTATCAAAAACAACCTCCTCTATGGCTTTAGTATGTATTTTGTAGCTTCCTTCTCAGTGAGTGGCTTCGCAGGTTTTATTTCTCTGCCTTCTCTAACTTTTCTCCTAATTGGACTCACAGTTATTTCAGCGTTGAGAAATAGGCCCTATTAAAACACTAAACACTACACACAGAACTGATCATGTTCTGTTTGCACACAACAAAGACCATCCAGGTATCACAACTAACAATTATGTAATCAGTTCCCTTTCTTGATGAGGCTTAATTTATATTTTTCTGATAAGAAATCCGAGTTAAGTGAAATAAGAAATAGTAGTTGATGATTTATAGAATCGTTTCTGTTCTAACTGGCAGCTCTTGTCCTTTTACTCTGCATCAATCTCACTGACATGTTCTCTCCTTTGCTCTCCATACAATAAAATATAACCTTAAATTCAAACCTTCCCACCCCCTTAGTCCACACTACTTTACCTGAGCAACGGGTTGAAAACCTCTTTCTTTCTCTTTCAAGATCTGAATGATCTCAAAATAATTTGGATGTTCTTCTTCAGAACACTTCCCTGGTCTTGCCTCCATTCAAACTGTTACTTCACACGTACGTGTAGCCACCACTACCTTGAGTAGAAACACAGCTGAGCTTTCCAATTTTGGAGGGTGCTTTAGCTCTGAATGACTTTTTTTTCATGCTCACTGTGCTCACTGATTTTGCTATAACTGCTCAGAGCCCTCTGAGTATTCTTGATCTTCTTACAAGTCGTGCAGGGAAATTCACTAATGAGGTAACACTTGCATATTCTGCTCTGTTTGATCCAGTGGAATGGTCACCACTGTGGACTTTGGAAATTGAAGTTGAACTACTGAAGAATAAGAGCTGGTTCCCTTCATCCTATGTACCTTGTTGACAAATCCCATCCCATCTCATTGCAGACAAACATTCAATCCAAGAATATAACCGCTGTTCACTTCAGAAGAGTGCATCCCCAGTATCCTATTATGAGCCAGATGGAATTGTAAATGCTGAAAAGATGTGGAAATTACTAAATATGATATAAAATTAACCTCTCTTCTGAATGCAGTTTGGCCTTTCCAGTGCTGATGCAATAGCTGGTTTTTACTTGCAAATGGTTCAGCCTACATGGAGTATTATAAATTCAAGTGACCCCGATGATGTCTTAACATAAATCAGATGAGGTTATGAGACTGGGACTGTGATTTCTGGGACGATGTCTGAGAAAATTACTGCTAATTACAGCTACTGGCATTGAGTTGGAATTTTCAGTTTCTCGAGGAAACACTTGACATGAGTTAGGTCAACATGACTGCGAAAACCAGGCATTCAGAGCTGTAAAGTTTCAGCCTATTCCACTTCTGCGTGACCTCATCTCTTCTCCTACCTTATGCGGGCAAAAACAAACACTGGAACTATTTCTCTTGATGTTGTTTTTGTAAGGATCCCCTTCTCGTGGCTTGAGCCCTTTTGTAAGATGCCAGGAAGCTATTCATAAATTGGTAACTGCTGGGTCTGTCCCTATTGTTTTGGGATTCCTCTGCTCCCACATGGACTTGGCAGTGCCTTCTTAAAATGCTGGGGTAGTGTAAGAACGCTATTTCTGTAACTCTCCATTCCACACTGGGTTCTTAAATGCTGGTTAATCAGACCTCAAGCATTTAGCTGTTCTGAGAAGTGGGACACTAACAGCAAATATGCATGTTATCATCTGCAAAATCTGACTCCTCTGGTGGGAGGAGGCAGTAGTTCAGGCTCAACATCCTTCATTCAAACATGGGGCAAAACTTGCCAAAAATGTGGCACGCTTGTAATTATAGTCCCCACTGGGACCTGAGGTGAGACCGCAGCCTCTGTTTACTTGGAGCACTGAGCCTCCTGTGAGTATAATGAAGGTCAGAACTTTTGGGGATGGATTATTACATTCAACAGTCCTAAACATCAAAGGCCACTCACTAAGAAATTGCAAAGGATAGCGGTGTTGTTTGCTCGCTGGAACAACTGCCTCTGCATACTCTGATATTGAACAGCCTGCTAGGAATTGGCTTGGTGTTTGTGTGTGTTTTTTTCTTGTTGGATGTGGGAAGGATAGAGTTCTTTTGGTTTTTAATTATTTCAACTTTTTATGTTCAGTTTTGGTTGGCGTGAGAGATAATATGCAAGGCAGACTGGAACTGAAAAATACCATAACTGGAAAACTTTCAAATTTTCAGGCATTTATGTATGATTGTAAGGGAGGGAGGGAGCGGCTGCTTATATTTTACAAAAGCTAAATGTTGGACGCTCCTTCTGCATCCAACTTATCATTTCAGGAACTAGAGTGTAAATGTTAGAAAGCAGCCAGGCCCTGCAATGGCAGCTGCTGTTCATGGATTTTTCCTCTGAGTTGCTGTCTCTGTCTCAAGACCAATATATTTGACACTGAGGTAGAGTATAATTTGCCTTCTGAGAGCTTTTTGAGACCTCAGTGTATCTTGGGGCATTATTCATATCTTCTCTGCTTGATGAAATGCTTCTGAAGGTCAGGCTGTGTTGCTCTGTGAACATGGCACACTGCTCAAACAGGTTTCAGTGCCCAGGTGCCCAAAGCTCTCCTCAGTGGGACACATCATGTGTGAGTGTGGAGAAAAAAGTTGCTAACCTGGGTGGTATTCACATCACCAAACACTGAACACACATCTCAACTAAATTAGGAGGCTGGTCTCCGTAGGTAGTTGAGGTAGCCTGATTCAAAGAGTGACTGCCAGGCAGCATGGAGATTCAGGCTCACGTGTAAACCCTCTTAGCTGGACTGGAAGACTTGTTTGATTCTCAGCAGGACAGCACAAGAAACTTCTGAGCTGGATGAGGCTTGTAAATGCAGCTGTCCGGGATCGCTTGCTAGTAACAGGACAATTTAGCTAAGGAGATAATGAAGAAAATAGAAGCCAGGACATAACAGGAATGTAGGTAATTGCAGGGTTGTTATTTTTATTCTTGCAGAGTTGCAATCTGCTCAATGTCCAAAAATGGATAGAGCTGCAGAGTTCTGCCATTGTCTTGTGTTGTGCTCCTGCAACCTGGACAATTACCTTTTGATGCAAATTCTCATAATCTTTGGTCTGTTTGATGTTTATATCTGAAATCTGGGGTCTGTGATCCTGCAGTTCAGTGTTCCGTGCTTTATTTTTCTTAAATAAGAGATATTGAGCATGTCCTTGTGCTTGAGTCTTGACTTCAAACCAGATTTAGCAAAACATGAGGAAAAGACAAAATCTGAGACATAATCATTTTCCTTGTGGTCTAATATATTAGGTTATTGCAGGCAGCAACTGCTCCTGATGAGGGTAGGCCGGTGTAAGTTTTTGCAGAGATTTACTTTAGGGAGACTCCAGCCCTTTGACAGTTGTGTATTAAAGAGATTGTTGTGACCTTAAAGTACAAAAAAAGTGACTTTCCCAAGATTTTTATTAAATTAAGAGGGAATCTGGATTCCAAGTAAGCAGAGTTTAGGGATAGAAAGGCATTTTCTTTTGATCACTTCTTGCCATTTCCAAAATAAGGGGTGGGGAATAAGGCAGCTGCTGATGCCTAACACCAGAGGATCTTAATGAGAGAAAGTAGCAGTCTGATCATAAAGTTCCTGTGCACCAGGTCTGGCCCATGGACCAGCTAGCTGTCTACATCGCTGTAGATGTAATGTTTGTGTGCTGGCAGTGTGGTTTTGTTTCCTCAAGGATAAAATATAGCTGCTGTCAAACAAGTGCCGCTGCTCATACTGACCAGCTCTAAAACTCTGAGATGGAGAAAGATCAGTAAGTGCAGATTGGATAAAGTAAAATAAATATTTTAAGGCTTTTAAAATACTATCAAAATAATGGAAGGAAGAAAATAATCTCTGAAGGGATAAACATTGTTGACTGCACTAGTAAAGAGCAGGGCTGCTAACAAGTGAGTTTGTTCTTTGCCTTTCTGAAGTCTCAGAAATATGTCTGCAGGTATCAGCCAGCAGAGAATGGTTAAGGACATGCGAGTGGCTTCATGTGATTTCATCCAGACAGCAAACCTGTGTTTGAGACCATGAGGAAAAGACAACTGCGAATTCGGGCATGGGGGGCTTTTCGGGACACGCTCAAGGGGGGGTGCTGTTCATCTCTGTGATCAGGGCTATGAGAGCACCACTGTCTAGCAATCTGGTTGATGTAATGTCTTTTCTTTGGGGCTAAGCTCAGATCTACCCAAAGACTGAAGTGGGTGCTGAAAATGAGTGCTTGGCTAACAGTGTAAGAATTTCTGTCTTCAGGGTTCAGACTTGAACCCATCCAGCCTGACCTCCTTATATCACTAAATCACAGACAGCTTTTGGTGTGGATTGCAATAGCTCATATTTGAGTTCAATAATGTACTTCATAGAAAGGCAATCAACATGAATGCAATGCCATGAAGGGGTGGAGAATACACCCTTCTTTAGCATTTTGTTCCAGGGTATAATCATTCAGTAACAAATGTGAACCAGACAATTCATTAGGATTTTTCTAACTCCAGCTTTCAGCCATTGTTCTGATTTTTACTATGCCTTTCTCCACTTGATTAGAGCCCTTAGTGCTGGCATTTTTCTCCCCGTGACAGAACTTGCACTCTGTAATCAAATCCCCTCTCAACAACCTGTAACAGCAAAAAATACCAGTAGTGTATTTAAGTTAGAATATACTCTGTTCCTCTGGAGAGGCAGTAACCAGTGATTTTAGCAGTTCAGGAATATGAATCATCTTGCCACTAATGCCAATTCCATCACAATTTTTCCAATTCCCTCTGTTTTTCCTTCACATAAGTCCCGTGATATGGATGCACTGGCATCTGCTCTGCTCTGTTCGTGAGTTTCCATGTAGAGTTGAAGGTGCTACGGTTGGCTGTATGGAAGTAACAGCCTAACCAGCGCCTCCTTCTTTGTGCTCTGTCCTGACCTGAAGCTCCTCTCTGTGTCTGAATTGAAGGGATACACTTATAAGCCACTTCAGCTCCATCCAGCTTTGCTCCATATTTGATGGCCGTCTTTCCTAAATATAACTGCTTTCCAGGGGAGCATTTGATGCATTAAACTAAGCTCCTTAATTTTGCCTTACCTGTTAATCTCATTAACATCTTCCGAACACAATGTTTGCTGCAACACAAGACTGGAGATTGGGCTCTGCAATGCCCATGGGCAGCCCAAGCAGTGAGCAAAGAGTGGAACGGACTTTGGAGCAGACAATACATAGGTGAGGGATTCTGAGGAGTTCTTTGAGTCATAGAATCATTTGAGTTGGAAAAGACCTCTAAGACCACCTAGTCCAACAGTCTACCTACCACCAGCATTGCCCACTAAGCCATGGCCCTTAGTATCACACCTCCACGTTACTTGAACATCTCCAGGGGCAATGATGCTATCACCTCCCTGGGCAGCCTATGCCAGCGCCTGGCCACTCTTTTGGATAACTTTTTCCTAATATCTGAAACCTTCATCCTTCAGTTCAGCTGTGTTCACTGCCTGTCTGCCTTAACCCATTGATTTTGCCTTCACAGCTGGCCAAGATCTGCGGTCTTGCTAAAGCCATTTCACCCCTGATTTTATTTTATTGTTTTCAATTATACCCTGATTTTCTCCTTTTGGACTATGGGATATTCTAGGCGAGCACTATCACTTGACCACATTATTGTACACTACGTGAATTCTGGAATTAGTGGGAATGTGAAGAAACAGTTTTTTCAGTATAACCTTCACCATGCAGTCAGTCAAATCTGATCTGCACATGCTTTTAACAGCTTAAAAAAAAAAACAACAAAAAAAACCCCAAAACCAACTAAAAAGATTCCTCAGATTCAGACATAAACTGGAACATCCTGTATTAACGCAAGCGAATCTGTTTCCATTACTGACATCATAGGATCGTAAAGGTTGGAGAAGATCTCTAATATCCTCTAGTCCAACCATCGGCGAATCCCCACCATACCACTGCCACGTCCCTCAGTGCCACAACTCCACATGTCTTGAACATCTCTAGGGACAGTGACTCCATCACCTCTCTGGGCAGCCTGAGCCACTATTTCACCACTCTTTCAGAGAAGAAATTGTTCCTGATATCCAATCTGAATCTCCCTTAGTGCAACTCGAGGCCATCATCTCTCATCCTATTGCTGTTACCTGGGAGCAGAGGCTGACCCACACCCTCCACAGCCTCCTTTCAGGCAGCTGTAGAAAGCGAAAAGGTCTTCTCTGAGCCTCCTCTGCTCCATTTCAGTTCCCTATAGCATCTATGCAGACCGATTCTCACTTACTTGCTGGGAGTATCACGTGTCATCAGAAGTGATGTTGGCTCCTCTCCTTCCCAGCACGTTGCCCAAGCAGCAATCAAAATCACGCTGACTAAAAGTGCCCTTTTCACCTGCTGGGTTTCCTCCTGCCATATCTCACCAGGTTGGTGGCACAGCCCAGCCCTGATGTCATCAGTGCCTGGCCAGGGCTGGGGCTGCTTGTGCTCTGAGCAGCGTGTGACAAAGCAGGCTATGAGCAACGCCTGAGCAATGCGGTTTGTTCCCAGGTAGGTGTCAGGTTTTGTTTAAATATGTATCCCAGATACAGTTTTGTAGGTAAGAATTCCGAAATCGTGACACAACGCTGCCGGCAGGTGCATGTGAACCCTTAGCTGTCATTTTATTATTATTTTGGAGCACTTTTGCAGCCTTAGCATGGATATGTCAGGCTGGAGCCGCTCTGGTTATGAACACTTTTGTCTCTTTGAAGGCTCCTCTTTTTAAAACAGAATGTCTCTTGGTCCTTCTTCTGAGGTGGAACTTTATAGGGAGCAGGGCGAAGCCCTTTCCACCATGGGGAATTTTGGAGCTATTTTACTTCCTTTGAAGACGGGTGTTGTTCCTGAAGCCACTTCTGTGCAATAGGAAAATCAGCCGGGGCTGAGCAGGAAGCTGTGAGGTCGGCAGCGCATTCCAGAACATCAGAGAACACCGTCCCGTCCTGCGCAGCCCTGCACAGCCAGCTGTGAGCTGGCACGGCGCGAGAGCTGGATTTGTGGCTACGAGCTGATCTGAGGGTGGACCTAGCTTGCCTTTGTGGAGTTTATTATCGAGTGTACCAAGTTTATCGGGTACTGGTATTGCTTGGAGTCCCGCGATCCGGCAATGTCGATTTTTCATGAATGACCGCGTAGCGCTGAAGATTAACATCAAGGGCACTGAATATTAAGGCCCAAAGCAGAGCGACTCAAACTGGCTCGAGCGCTTCCCCGCCGCCCGCGGGGACGGAGGCAGGTGCCGTCCTCAGGCGGGCTGAGGAGAACAGAACGCCCCTCAGGGGAGAGGGCGGGAAGCGAAAAGCGCGGGAAGCTCGCGGGGCAGCCGTTGGGGGGCGGCTGCGGGAGCGGGGCGCGCGCCGCCGTGAGCACGGGGGACAACGGGGCGGGGTGGGCGTGACCGGCGCGTAACCCCGCCTCTCAGCACCCCGCCCCGCCCGCCCAGCTGTCAGAGGAGGCGGCGGCGACGCGGCCGGTCCCGCGGGCAGGCGGCCGAGGCGGCGGCGGGATGCAGCGCTGAGGCGGTCACCGCGCGGCGCGGTCGCCTCCCGCTAGCGGCCCATGATGTGTCTGGAAAGCGACGGCTCCTCCGGCAGCAGCCCGGGCTGCGGCGGGCGGCTCCGAGCCGGGGACGAAGAGGAGGAAGAGGACGGCGAACGGGGCTGCTGCGGTCGGGGCGCCGAGGGAGAAGTGCAGACCCTATCGGGCAGGATGAACCCGCCGGCGGTCGGCAAACGCCCGGAGCGCCCGATCGTCCGCCGCAAGGCACCCAGCCTCGGCCGGGCCCGGGTGGCGGCCGCCGGCATCCTCAGCGTGGGCAACGTGCTCAACTACCTGGACCGGTACACGGTGGCAGGTGAGGCCTCCGCGCCCCTCGCCGAGCCGCCCCGGGGCTCCGCAGGCGAGCGGGGCGGCCCGGAGGTTGGCGGGGCAGCGCCGCAGCGGTTCGCCGTGCCCGGGCGGGGGTGTGGAGGTGCGGGCGGTATTGTTCTCTAGTTAGCGTGAATTTTAACGCCGACCCGAAGAGGAGCCCTTTGTTCGTCCGGGCGGTGCGGTCGGGCGGCAGCGGCGCTGAGGGACGCCGGTATCGATCCTCGGTGTGCGCGGCGCTGACAGGTGCAGCTGCCGCCGGGTCAGCGCCATCCGCAGCCCGACGGGAGATGGTGTGCGCGGTATTGTGTCTGCGGGAAGCCGGGCTGCCTGTCCTTCAGGAGCTCCCTGCCCTCCTTCCTTCAGACTCAGTGCTCTACGGCTCTGAGACAGCGCGCCTTAGGATGCTCGCAGTGCCGGTATTCCCCGCCTGTTGGAGGAAAATGAGAACCGAAGTTGTGCTGATTTGTAAGAAGAAGAAAAGAAGGCTGCGGGGTGACCTCATTGCAGCTTTGCAGTACCTAAAGGGAGCCTAGAGACAGGGGGAATCAACTCTTTGAAAGAACCGCAGGTCGAGGGGAAATGGTTTTAAGTCGAGAAAGGGAAGATTGAGGTTGGATGTCAGGGGGAAGCTCTATACTATGAGAGTGGTGAGGTGCTGGAACAGCTGCAAGAGATGCTGTGGATGCCCCCGTCCCTGGAGGTGTTCAAGGCCAGGTTGGATGGGGCCCTGGGCAGCCTGGGCTGGTATTGAATGTGGAGGTTGATGGCCTTGTATGTGGCAGGGGGTTGGAGATTCATGATCCTTGAGGTCCCTTCCAACCCTGGCCATTCTGTGATTCTGTAATGAGGGAGGCTCGGTGTTGTTCAGCTGTTTCATGTAATTAAAAAATAATGCATATTCTGTGTGTGGCAATACTGATAATTTTATCTTCAGAGCTTATAAAAAGCACGTGTGTGAACGTTGCTCTGTGCATTATACACGTTTTAATCGCTGGAGCTCGATGTGGTGTTAAACAAATGAGAGTATTTGTTTATGCTGCATTAAAATAATGTATGTTTGTAGGGCAGTAATAGTGTGCATGGGATGCATCTTGGCATTGTTGTCACAATATGTTGGCCAGAGTGGTTTGGTTTTGTTTGGGGTAGGGAGGTGGAGAGGATTAGAATGAAAATTTACCTGCCTGCTGTTGTGGCTTTTTATTATGGTTCAGTCCTTCAGGAAATGTGAAGGCCCAGTTGGGAGGTACTGAGTACTGGCTCAGTGTGATGCAGGAGGATGAAGATGCAACATCACTCTGTTATTACTGAAGGAAATTGTAGTTTGCTCTTTTACCCTCAAATAGGAGTCTGTTTAGTATGCAGGTTGTCTGCAAAGCACCATTTTCCTTTAACTTGTGGAAAGTTTTCCTTTTCTGGAAGCTGTTCCTTCTCACACATAGGTGAACACAGTAAGGATTGTAAAAAACACATAAGCAGTCTATTTGTTATAGCACTTGCAGCAATGGCTTTCTCATCTTGCTTTCGTTTGTCATCAATGCATGAGATGTGCTCGCAAGGGATGGGAGAAGCATGCTGATTTGTGGGAAGGCTGCAAAGTGTCTGACCGAGCAGAGGATAAAGGCACCTGCCTGCTGTGATGCTGCATTACCAGTGCTCCGATTGCCGGTACTTTTAGCACGAGCTCTGGCTCTGCACTGCCCATCAGCTGCTGTGGGGAACTTGCTGGCTAGCTTTCAGCTCGATAGCAAAGGTTTAAGTTCTGAAGCATCATACTTTCCTTTAGGGACAGGATCATTTTGCCTCATCTTTTTGTCTTGTGCTGGCTGGTGTTTATTTTCTCAAACAGATGTTTTATAGAGTGTTCATCTAAACAACAAGGAATAATTTAAATTCAAGCTAAGGGAAGAATTGTGGTAATAAGAATCATGTATTTTTTTTGTACTGAAAACTGACTTTAGAACAAACTCTTCTTTAAAAGCCATCTTTGCTATTATTTTTGAGTCTCAGTGCATACCGCATGCTTATGTGACGTGTATTTGCATATGAATCAGGCCAGCGCTTTGAATATTCAGTTTGTGTCTCAAGACAGGTAATAATTAGTGAATACAGCTCTTCAGACCTTCAAAGTACTTTGCAAATATGAATTGTTGCAGCAACATAATAAGGCAGTTTAACACTAGCCTCATTATGGAGGGGAAGTAGCATGAGAAGTTAGGATTTAACGAAGGCCAGCAAACTGCTGTGAGAAGTAATGCGAATTCCTGGTTCTGGCTCTGTCTGCACCGCGTTCCAGGGAGCAGCAGTACTGATGGAAACTGGGCCCTGAGGGTCGGTGTGTCCAGGCTGATCCCTGGCACGGCTTCTCTGAGGCCACGAGGTGGTGGTCTTTATCACTAACCTGTCTCTTGGCCTGTCTATGAGTCTCACCTGGACACAGCTTTTTCCTTTCTTCTTTTTTATATGAAGAGAAGTGTTGAGAGCTTTTGGGACTTCTTCCAGCTGTCAAATTTAGCCAAATGCGGGAGCCAGGGGACTGCAAAGCAGGCAGCTGGCAAACAGGCGTTACAGAAGCTGGAGAATGGGGCTGTGTGGGCACAATGCTACAAGTGCACCTTCTGACTTAATGAAGAAATTCCTTTCCAGCTGTTTTGATTGTTCTGATCACAGACGCACATTTTTAAAGCAAATTTATATTTATCAATAGGAACAAGGGCATGTATGGAGTTATTTGTTGCAAATGTAGTTTTCAGAGCATCTTCCTCTATTTTCTAACCAAACAAGTTACGTAGCATGCATCCAGTCAATGCAGAGAGATCTCAGAGCATAGAAAGCATTCTTCAGGCTGACCTTTCCTATGTGAGTGTGTCTCCCTGCTCACCTTTCAGCAATAAGGAGCAGAAGGGTGTTTTTGCTGTTTACACTCTCGTTCTAAATACAGAGATGGAATGTAATGGGTTTTTGAGGGCGTCTTTTTCAAGTATAACAAAGAAAAGAGGCACCTGTTTTCCTAGTTTTGATTTCGATGACTTCCCGTTACGGATGGAACAGTTTTAGGATGAGATGTGCCTTTTAGTATCTGGGGCGTTCTGTGACAGAGCTGGAGTGCAATTTGGGATATGGACATATTCAGCTTTGTGCCTTACACCGAGACACAGCTCTGCTGAGAATACCCAATGAAACTGGGCTTCTGCTGCCGACTGGCTGTTTCCTATGGTTTAAGGATAAGTTTCTTCTGCAACCCTCAAAACAAAAAGCCTGAGCAGTAGCAGGGCATCTTCCAGCAATGCCCCAGTGTTTGCATAGGGTTGAAAATAGGGTTGTGCATGGCAGATGTTAAAGTACAGTGATATCTGGGAGCAGCTCTCCCAGACGAAAAGTGGGAGTGCCTCTACTGTGTCTCTTATGAAGGATAGATTGAAAACTCTGTGCTGAGCATTACTGACTTGAAGGGAAATATTCCTCTGCAATTTTCTTAATAGGTCTTTGATCATACTGAAAATGGTTGCCTGTGGAAAGTATTCTTTCAAGAGCTGTGATATTTTGCTGCTATTAGAAAACAAAGAACAAGGAAAAGGGAAGATTAGCAGTAATGAAATCACTGTAGATCACCTGTGACACTACAGCATCTGGTGATGCTGGCATGTATCCTCTTCCTTAATGAAGGTTTGGGAAAAGTCATCTTACCTTCAGAAGCTTGGAATGTGGTTTCACAATTATGCTGTGAATGACCTTTTACTGCGCCTGCTGTTGATGGTGAAAATAGTCTTGCTTCATTACAGTGTCATCCCCACCTTCTAATTCAGGTGCTACTTCCTGGCATTTCTGTAATGCCTTTAATTTAAAGGTAATGATTTAATTAAGCTGGAGAACTACCTGGCAAAGTAAATGAGTTTTACAATCCCACTGCAGAAGGGGAAACAGAGTTGCAGTGTTGGCGATTTGCCCATGGTGATGTAGTTAGTGGTTGCTATTAGTCCATCCTTGAGATTCTTTCTCCCTGTGACGCAGTAAACCGTAGGCTTTGGTCTGGAGTTTTTGTCTTGTAAATGTCTGTAACTTGCTAATAACCATATTTGTGTTAATTAGCTTCTCATTACAACACACAGTTGCAAATACCATTCTTTGAAGAGACATACATGCAAATGACTGCTGAAAGTGGAAAGTCAAGTTTAAAGCTGTGTAGCGCAGGCTGTAACTGAAGGGTTAGAGAGGGTTCAAAACTAACTCTAAATGCCAAGACATTCAAGAGTTTATACGTCAGAACTGCTTTCTATTACTTGGGAGTTCATGTTTATGATAGCAATGTGTTACTTTAATAGGTGAAATCTTAGATTGCGTGAAGATCTTTCGGTATGAAAGATTTCATTTATGTAGTGGGATAAAGGGAGCCCCCAGCTGTAACAAGACTGTGTTCAGTGCTTATAGTTTCAGGGAGGGAACCATTAAGTGGCACTGCAAGCTCTCTGCTTTTCCTCTCTTGTTGAGATAATCTCAGTCCTGCTATTACCTAGAGTTCAGCTGTGGAAGGAGTACAGTGCTGGAAAATGTTAGGAATGATTACTGGCTGAACTTGCTTGAGCCAGCAGTGTTAGCAGCTCACAGATGCTATAAGGAAAGGATAGCAATGCTTTGGGCGATAGGTACTTGTTATGGCTCAGAATTCAAGAAGCACTGAGAGCAAAGCTAGAAGGGCTGATGGTCATGCACTTCAGAAACAAGCAATAGAAATCACTTCAGCGCAATGGCAAAGGCTGTGTAGTAGCATCTGGTTCTCTGCTGTTATGCTTTCCCTACACGATGGGCTTTGCTGCATAGTCAGCTACTTCCTCTTTGCTGGTCCTTGTGCGAGTTGGCAGGATTTTTTCCTGAGTATTTTGCATTTCAAGTGAAGTCTTATTATGTTTAATCATAGTATTTTTCTTCCTTGTGATGCAGATTTGCCAGATAGTTGCTATCTTTGTTATTATGTGCAGATTTTCCTGTTTGACTTTGAAATCCTCTTTCATGCCTGTTGATTTATTTTGTCCCTAAAGCATCCAAATAATCACAGTCAGTGAATATGGCCTTTATTACGTGGAGTTGAGGCCCTCATAAATATTCAGTGCGTTCTTAAGAAAGCCGTGATCTTATTTGTCCCTTCATCTCTGAGACTGTCAATAGTAGAAGCTGAAAAACTTACCTGGTCAAAGGTATGGGAATTCTGTGATCATTCCTTCAGAACTTTTCAAGTACCATGTCAAGCTCTAATAGCATTAAATTCCTCCAATTGCCTTCTTCTCAGTTGTCTGTCTTTATTCTGTGTTAACTCTTTATTGCTTCTGCTAGATGTGCACCAGGAGTAACAAAGCTGTACACCAGGCAGCACGGCAGAGTAATACATTCAGACCTGCTGCCCACAGGTCTGTGCTGGAGCAGTGAGTTCCTGAAGGATGCGCCCTGTGATACAGGTGTGTGTTGGAGTTGTTCTTGAAGAGTGACAGCCTGTGGGAAGTGCGTGCAGGATTAATTTGGGAAGGACAGCAACCTGTGGGAGGAACCCCGTGTGGATCAGGAGCAGAGTGAGAGTGAAGGAGCAGCAGACATGAAGCTTTATGGTCTAACCCTCTTCCTCTGCACTGCTTGGGATTGGGAGGTAGAAGAGTGTGAACGAGGGGAAGGTGTTTAGTTTGCTTGTAGTTCTCACTGCTCTAGTCTGCTAGTAGTAGAAAGTAAATTATATTAATCTCAATATCCTGAGTCTGTTTTGCCCATGATGGTAATTAGTGAGTGGTTCCTATCTTCTTATTTCAACCTGTAAGCTTTGTTTTTGTCATATTTTCTCCCCAGCCTGTTCATGATGGGGAGTAAGAGAGCAGTAAGTAAGAGTGGAGTTTGTCTAGCCAGTGGTGTGAAACCATCACAAGAGATGTGAGAGCTGTAAGTCACAGAGGTGGAAGGCTGAGGAAGGTGAGACAGTTTTGAGCGAGTGTGAGAGCATAGAGAATATCTGACACGGTATGTTTTGGTAGGCAGCATGAAGAAAGACTGAGAGATTTGAGAGAAGGCAAAGGTATAATTCAGTAAGTTGTTACATCTACCTACAGGATGAGTATCAGAAAAGAGCATGAAAGCATCCATTGGAAATGGGGGATGACATCTTGCTCTCTGGTCAAGAGAGTTTTCTGGAAATTGGCGCTGTGGATGTAGAGGGATGAATTCAAAATCAGTTCTACAAAGGACCTGTGAGACGCCTCAGGGCTCAGGGAAGGTGTTGGCTGTTGAGTAGCAAGGGCTTGGGCTCACACCTCACAGAGTTAAAGTGAGGTGAACAAGTCCTGCCCTTTGCTGGGAAGCTTTGGTCATAGAATGTGGCATGGGCATTTCTGGAAAATTGTGTTCTTGGTGAATAGATCTGAAAGTCAAGAAGCAAATCTGAGCGTGGTACAGGCAAAATCAAATCAAAAGCTCAGCAACAAAATACAATCAAACCGTTAGTAGTCAGTTAGAACTAATGAAGTCTGCTTTAGGTCTGTTGCTCTGTAAGTAATTTACTGTGCTGTTCATAGTTTGCCACGCTTGTAGGCTGAACAAGCGCTGCACTCAGAATTGGCACATGCAGTAGAAATCTCATATATGTCTTCTTTTCGTCCTGATGCATCTGCTTTCATTGTTGTTTTGTGGGTATTTGTCTTGCACAACCCAGCTATTTCTGTAGGGCTGCGAAGAGAGGAAGTGAAAGGGAGGGAAAACTAATTTCCGTGCTTCTGTTTTTTTGGTAGCATAAATAATTGGGAAAGCAAGAAGGTAATGGATCCTGGATGAGAGGTGGAGCCCTTCATTACTGAGGTCATGACTTTGGATCCGTTCCCAGACAGGAGTGGCTGCAGGTTTCTTTCGGAGGGCTGTTTGAGCTAATTCAGGGCTCTGTGGTGGTCTCTTTCCTCTCTTCCCAATACTATGTGCTTCATGAAAGCCCTACACAAGTGGAACAGCTGGGAACCACCACGTTGTCTCTCAAAATACAGAATTACTTGGTAAGACATTGAGTTCTTCTGGCAGGCTGATCCTTCTAGGCAACGAGGGACAAGTGGGAAGGATGATGATTTTGTCCTCACCCATTCTTTGTTCATGAGGGAACACATTCAGGTCACCCCAGAACTGCTGATCTTTTATCACAACCGAAAATCATGAAGCAATTTCTCCTGAAGAGATGGGAGAAAGACAGAGAGGGGAAAAAACCTCAACGTTGCCTTGTCAGCCTTAAGTTCAGGAATACGAATGTGCCAGCCTTGTGCCCTTATGCTTTTATAAATATATAACTTTCCTATGCTTCTGTGGCCGGTGAGTATGCTGGCTGAACAGCACAGGGAGGAAAAGATCAGGGTTATGGAGAGAAAAGCTGCAGTAGCAGCTTGGAGCTTGGCTGGCAGGATGAGGGAACCACATGGTGGAATGAAAATCCTTTCAGCCTTGGCATGTGATGGGGTGTTTTTGTTGTTTTTTTTTTAATTATTATTTTAAGGCTGTGTTGAACTCAGGCTGCTTCTAATACATTTTTTTTCTTGTTCAGGCTTCTGCCAATAATTAAATGAATAATTATCAGTGTTGTTACTCATTTCATTATCTTTCAGTTTTCTTTTTCTATCAGAAACACTTTGTTACTGTCTTAAAATGAGAGCTCTGTGTTCTTGGCCACATGGAAAACAACAATAGTGGGTGAACAGAGAGTCAGTACGACTTCTGTCTGTGTGCATGAAGCCTCAGGGCTTGAATTGAACTTACCTGAAGGTTTGCTTTGATTCACGTGCCTGTCTGTGATCTGCTGCTCTGCGCTGTCTGCATATTCTCACTTCAGAGAAGTGATCTTCTGGGACAGTGTACCTACAGAGCAGTGCAGAGCCAGAAAGGGGGGAGTCGTGCCCTGCTGCTGGCTCGCAATTCTGACTTCTGCCTGGTCACCTCTTTATTTCGTGATCTGTGCCTGTATTATAGTGATGACCGTGGGTATTTTGTGTTTGTGGTGGTGTATGGAGTTTCTGCACAGTTTTGCTACCACGTGTGCAGGTTGGGAAGTGTATGAACAGCTGTGCTCTTTCTGTGTAGCCCTTCAGTGATAAATCTTTCACTTGAAAATTTAAGTTTTTAATTTGAAAATGTGAGACAATAACAGGATATTGGTGTTTGTTTTTTGTGTGACTGCTTTTCATGATACTAGATTCTCATTTTTGTATGGTCATTAATGCTGACTTGTCTTCTCCAGCAAGTTTGGGCTTGCAGACTGTATCCCAGCTAGTGCCAGTGCAGCTTGTAAATTGGTGTGACAACAGATACATTAATGTCCAGGCTTTGGTAATTGAACCACTGTGTGAAATGTTGGCAATGGGACACTGAATCAGAGCTGCTTATGCTGTTTGGGGCAGGGACAAATTCTGTGCACTTTTGTGCTGGTACTTAATAATGTAGAATTGCAACACTATTAATAAATGCCAGCTGAGTAAGTTAGGAAACAAACTGCGCAGTAAGGAAAAATGGCTTCTTAATTTTTTTTTTCCTGACACACCAGTGTGGTTCCTGAGCAGTGGTCAGTGCATGTGTTTGTGTGCTTAGCTGTGAGAACTCAAATAGTGCTGCAGCTATATGATTATCAATGCACTTAGCATAGTCCTGCTGTTCCATCTAGCAGCCAGAAATGCTGACCAACTTCCAGGATATAAATCTTTCATACATTTAGGAAAGGGAATACCCAAGGGTTACTGGTGATTGACAGCCACAGTGCTCTGATTAGAGCTGACAGCTCCTGATCAGCTCCATCTCGGGTGATTCACTTCTGATGTGGAAGAGAAGGACAAAAAGCAAAGTACAGTTTGGGAAATAACTTGTCTGTTTTTTGCCTTTGCAATTTAAAGAGAATTTGTGATTTAGAACTACCAAACGTGGCAGCCAGGTGAGGGTGTTTGGAAGCAGAAGCCTTGATCTCTGTGTGATTGTTGTCCTATAACACAATATGGAGACTGCTAAGGAGCCAGGTTCCAGCTGTTGATTTTAGCTATCCCAAGAATGTACTTTTCTTGTCTGTTTCATTACAAGTGTCTTAGTAGAGCTGTTAAACTCTGGGGTCACTTGCCATTTTCTCCAGAAAACCTGTGTTTTTAGTTGGTCATAAATTGCACCTCTTGGGAGCTGGCAAATTCCAGCTTGGCATAAGTGGCATCGCGTGCAGTTATTGTCTGTGTTAGGTTCCAGCAGTTTTGGAAGCTGGTGCACTGCTTTAGACGCGCTCTAACACCCATGGATTTGAACAGGCCTTTCATTACTTGCTGAAATAAGTTTTGGCTCGTGATGGGGGCATCTTTCTTGATGAAACAAACCTGTAAGTCTCAGCAGTAACAAATGATGTACTGTGCACATAGCTGCTTCTCAGAGCTCGTGTCCAGTGAAAATACATTTGTTGAGCCATTGCTTGTTGCCCTCTATAGGATCTGGTTCTCTTGTGTAATGCCCAAGGAAAGGCTGTTTTTTAGGAACTTTTTTTTTTTCCTAAGAAGAGTTGAAAATTACATTTATCCTTAAAAGTGTGAAATGAAGGCCCGATTTTGGCAGCGGTGAAGTTGGCAGCATGGTGCAGTTGGTGAATTTGAAGTTACAAACCTTCCCAAATGATCAGTTTCTTTGGGAGCGTGGCTTGAGAAGGATTGCAGCAATAGCTGACAAAGGCAGGTAAATTACTTTTGCTCTGTGTTTCATTGCTCTTGTTGAACTACTTTTCTCTCAATTGGGCGCAACACTAAAATAGTAATGCTTCTGTATTCATAATACATTGAAAAGATATGAAAATATATAATGGTTTTTAAAAAGTATATAATCAAAGCTTTTATACATGTGGAAAACGTGTATTTACATTACTTACATCACTGAAAGCTGCTTTACTTATAGGGAATAAATGAGCAGCAGCACCTCTGTTAGTGCTAGGCTTGTTGAAGGAGAACACAAGTTGTGTTAGTGGCTGGGTAGAGGTTTCTGTCCATTTGAATGTCTAATAGAGTCAGAACAAGATTTAACCTTCTTGATTTAAGTATTTATTTGGGCTTTATTATATTGTCCCTTCACATTTTATGTGTGGGTATGGAACATGTTCCTCAGCATTTAGTAATTACCGGACTCTATAACCTGGCAGTATGTGTTTAATTAATCTAAAGACTTGTGCAACTGAACTGCAAGACGTTTTGGTCTTGAGTGGGAGAGATTCCTTACACAACTGCTGTCTGCAGTGAGAGATGAGTGTGGGAGAGCTCAGCTGCCTGGATGCTGATGGACGTTCAGCCTCTGGTCTCAGTGTGGAGACTGCCAAAAACAGCAGGTAGGATCAGTGACTGTGAGGCCGCTGCTAGTTAGTAGACTGACCACTGATCTGATCATGAATGTCATTAGTCACATTTTTGGCTGACAAAAGAAATATTTTTCAACACTTTAGTTTTCATGGTAGGTTAAAATGAATGCATGCTTTTTATTTTTGTCTGCGTGAATTTTGAAGCAGTGAAGGAAGCTGGTAAGAAGAAAATTTATCAGCAGCATGGTTTTTTCCACATTTGATCAATGCTGTTGATATCACATAAGAGATTACTATTTGCAGCTTCCAGCTGAACACATTGACTCCAATTTCCTTTGGTAGTGTTGAATTGTAAAGGAAGGGCACCTAAAACACAGCTGTTATAATCATGCAGAAGTTTCTATTTTAAAAATATAGTGTGGTAGCTCTAAAATATACCTGCTCTTTTATAATTGCATGCTTCAGATATTAATATGTGTAATTTTGAAAGTGTAATTTAGACTCCAGTAGGTAGTAACATGGCAATCTTAAGGTAGGTTTAAAAAAAAAATTCCTTGACAATCTTGACAAAAGCAACTTATGGCCTTCTTTAGTGATCTTTCAGTGATCTGCCTGGACTTTGTATGGAGAAGCAGATCCCAGATGGTGGTGAATGGTTTTGTTCCTTTGAGTTGGGTTTCTGGAGAAACAGAAGCGATCCCTCTCCTCAAAGCTAGAGCAGAGCAGGAGTGCTCGTTAGGAACTCTGAACTGCCAGCTGCAGTTGGAAACAAGTGCTGTGGCAGCTTCTCAATAGCCATGCTGTTACTCTCAGTAAAGAGTTGGTAGCAAGCTGTGGGAGGGTAGGACCTGCAAGTGTGATGGGCAGAGCGTGTCAGCACGTGTGTGCCGATGTGTTCACGTGCAGATTTCAGGCTCCTGCTGTGTGATGTTTCTCTGAAAGCATTAGTTTCCCTTTAAATTTGGGATAGTGTCTTTCCAGTTAAAATTGCTCTGTGGCATGTGGTTTGCTGAGGGGGAAGCAAGTAACTTTTGTCTACTGAGCGATCGTGCCATGTCAGCTGTATGACCCCCCTGTACTTTTGCTGCAGACCGCTGCTCAGAGCTCCTGCTGCTGAACATGCAGCTAGGTGAGCCCTTTTCATTCAGCATGGGTGCTTAGAGGGGTCTCAGTCTTCTTACTTCTTGCCTTCTTTCCCTCCCCAGGCCGTTGCTGGTGTGTAATCAAATTGAACAGTGGCACTAGCTCCCGCAGAGAAGAGCTCCTCTGTTAGAAAGCTGCCCCTTTAGAATTTGCACACATTTCATCATTTGCACCTGCCACTACTGGCTATGATCTGACTTTGTGTGCCAGCAGTCTGTACTGAGAAGTGTTTGTGTTTCTTCTAGCTCAAGTAAAGACACTTATTTACTTGACATTCTCCTAAAGCTTGATTTTTGTATGTAAACATTCTGCATTGTATTTTTACAGGGTCTGCTTGAAGAGTGCTTTCAGCAGGTTAGGAACACTAGGAAGGGCACTGTTAGGAGTTTTCTGTTAAATACATAAAGGAAGGCAGCAGATCAAGTCAACACCAACTGGGGTCAGGTGAGAACTGTGCAAGAATGCTGTGTGATTTGAGATGGTAGCAGTCACTTGCATAACACTGCAGGCTTGTAAGCTGGTAAAGCTGCATTGCTGCCTCTATCCAGATCTCATGGGCAACATGCTTTTGCTGGGCCATCAGGCTGCTGCCTCTGCCCATGTAGGACCTGCCTGCCAGACAAAGCCTGCCTTAGCAGCTGTGCTTTGAGCAGAAGTGAGGGCTAGCAGCACGCAGGTGTGAAGCGGCCCCTGGGCTCTGAGACGTCTCTGCGCAGTCCTTCCTTGGATTTCTACCTTAGTCCTTAGAGTCAAGTGGGGAAATGCTTTTTCAGTGCAGAAGCTTGAAACTGTTGCCTCCATCAGTACCTACAGGTGTTTCCTTATGTCATATAGCCATCTTATTCTAATACCTTTCTTTTTGAAGTATTCACTTGTTTCCATCCAGAATTCATTGTCTCTACACGGATTTTGTGTGTATTCTATCAATGAAAATCATTAACTCAGCCTTGTGCAGCAGAACTTTCTGAGAGACTTGCTCAACAAACTGTGTCTCTTGGTTTGTTGCTTCAGCCTCCCCACTGCATAATTTTGATGTGCTATTTCAATTTAGTGGAGGATGTTGCACGTCCCTCTGCTTACAGAAGTACTTGTGTCTGTGGAAGGGAAAACCTCTGTGTCAGAGATGGAGAGTATTGGTGGCACTGAACAGGGTGCAAGCTGCCTTCTTGTTTCTCCAATTGCACTGTTAAAAGCATTAGTCTCTTTAAGCTGCTAAATATCTCCTGTTGGTGATTGTTAAGTGTAGCTGCTTATGTATCAGCAAGCTCAGACAATGGAAAATACATGCAATATGAAGCTTTTCTTTATGCTGTGGTGGGAACATTCATCTTGCTTCTGTGAGGAACGTTCACCTCACATTTCCGAACATTGTGTTCAGCAGATGAGCTGTTTCCTCCTTCTTTCAGGTTTTGGTTTCTCCTTTGGAGAAAGAGGCAGAGAGGCAGTGCTTAGGTGGGCTGTTAGAGTAATTAACCAAATGAGAAGGCATGCCTTTAAAGATGCTGTTGCTGGGTGGAGGATGGGAGGATTGGCAAGGCTTTTGTTTTGTTTTTACACAGCACGGTTTACAGACACGTAGATGAGTGAAAGTCATTGGGAAAGAGTTGCCTTCTGACTCAGTTTCCACAGTTGGAGAAAAGACCCAATAAAGTGAGGAAACCTACTTAAATAACTAAAAGAATAATAATAATCCTGCTGCTGACATCCTTCCCTCAGGCTGGCACACAGGCAAACACTGCAGCAATTGTCATGTTGCTGCTGAGTTTTGTCTTTGCTGTCACTGTGTTTGAACTGTTGGGATGAACCTCTCTGCACAGGCATGAGCATAATTTCATGTAACCTAACGTAATGAGAGTAAATTATGGGGAAACGTGTTTCCTAAAAAAGCCTAATCTCGCAGACTTTAACAAGACAAACAACGAACATCTTTTTCTTTCTTTAACTAAAAATAAAGAAGAGACTCTTAAAATCAGATGAGGTTAAAAGGAGACTGTATCTAATTTTGTTAGCATTGTGGCCCTAATTCGTCGCTTTCTGGCGACTTGAATTCCTCACAAATTGCTGGTTCTCTACAGATCTGTAATTCCCAAATGCTGTAATTTTGCCCTTAGAAATGTTGGCCGCTGGCAGCTCTCTCTGTGTTGGAATTTTTGAATATTTTAAACTTCTCAGCATAGCTTTTTTTTCTGTTTAATGTAGGTGGAGAACTTTGCCTCCTGGGGAAGACTGAAGCTCTTTGTGCTGTGGTAGGAAGCCCTGAAAAGACAGCAGTGAAAAGCAGGGTGCTGTGGTGTCGGAGGTGCCTCCTGTCTGTCTAAAGAAGGCAGTTGCCTATTGCCTGTAGGGAGAAGTCTGTTTTTAGACAGCAAGGTGGCCACCCAGCAGAACATGCCGAAGAATAGCCATCCTATTCGAGTACACTTCCGAATGGGAGGTTAAATGCTTCTGCAGGAAAATTCAGAAGTGCTGAATCTCCCAAATGCTCTACTCTTTAATTCCTGTCAGCTAGTTTTGCTGTGAGTCTTTGTCTGATTTGAAAGCACTAGCAACGTGCGTTGAGTTTCAGCTAGCACCCAATCCTTTATTTGAGACTGTATGTCTAATTATGTCGTAAAGAGAAAGTATTTACTGTAATGGCTGAAAATTTGAAATGCTGAAAGGAAAGGTGGATCTGAGTTGCACTTTCTTCAGGTTTCATCATTTGAGTTGTGGTTTTTTTTTTTTTTTTTTTTTTTTTAAGAGCTCAGAGAAACGAAACCTTAACGTTTTGTTGTTTTTACATCAGCCTCTGAACTGCCCCTTGGTAAAATGTTGTCAGTACTGTTGTTACTGATAGCCTTAATACGGATGTCTCGGGTAAGAGGATGTGACAAGTGATTGACATCGACCAAACCAGGTCTTCAAGGCCCCATGATGTAACATCTCTCTTGAAATAAGGGGATACTTGAAGTTCCAAGTATTTTGACTTTGTCTTGATATTTCTGTCCAGATGCAAATTGGAGTTTTGATGCTTAACGAAGTAGCTGTGGAGCTGCTTAAACGTGAAGTGTGTGGGGAATGGTTTTGGCTATACACCAATTATGTATTATTTCAATTTATGTTCAGTATTGAATATCTGTGTAGAAGAGTAATGATGACTCCTCCGTGATGTTGGGAAGACTGATTTCTCTGCACAGGACGTGGATCATGTGCCAGACCTTTAAGCACCAATCCTTTCACTTAAGTCCTTACGTACAAGTATTGGGCAGCTCCTTACTGTTGGCAGCCCTCAGTGGTTAAGGCTGACCATCGTTAGCTGTGCTTCAGAACTAATTAATTTGGTTCTAGATTGTTTCATATGTAGCAGCTGACTGAGCTTAAGTGGTTTGCAGGATGCTTCTGCAGTGCATTAGCCATAACAGTACTGCAGTGCACTTCTGTGCAGTCTGTGGTACAGCAAGAAAGCAAAACCACATTCTACAATCTTATGAAAGAAAAGTGTGTAATTTGAGCAAAGCTCTTTACTTGATAGGCTGCAACCATTTATTTTTCAAACATGCTATGAGATGTTAGCAGTGGATATGCATAAAAATGTTTGATTGTGAAGGAGGAATGTTGATTTTGGGTTGAAAAATTTTTAAAAAGGAAATTATAAGAATATCTTCATCAAAGCTGAGTAATGGGGAGAGAGTTTGTTAGGAAAATAGCTGGACTGAAGGCTGTTTGTGTCAGTGTGAAGAAAGAGCGGTTTGGACTCCTGTTTTCCTACATGAGAAATATGATAAAAAGAAGGAACAGAGCTCAGGCTAGATTTTAGGCACTGCCAGGAAGTACTGCTGCTTATGTGACATCAGATAGGCAAGATGCACTGAATGGATCGTACTGCAGATGTCATGGTGCTCATTAACCCTGCTGTAGCTCTGTGAGTGGTGCTGGAAGCAGGACTGCACACAGGGTATGGGGCCAGGCTCAGCCCGGAGCCTTCAGCAGGAGCACAAAAAAAGCCACAGGCTGCTGCTCTGCTGCAGACCTGCAGCATGATTTTAATCAACTGGGCACAGCCTCTCCAATTCTACTTTGCCACCCAGTGAAACAAGACTGTCTAGTGTACAACAGTCTTCACAAATGATAATCTGTACTCGCAGTGGTTCTGGAGGTTAGTTAATTAGTATTAATATCTTAGTATTGATATTATTGAGCTCTGCCTTTTTGGAAACTGAGGACAGTAACTGGAGTAGGTGGATTCAGAAATGGCTACTCAGGGGAACAGAGATACCTTCTTGTCTACCTGCTCTGGTTGATTTCAAGCTGCCAGGGAAACACTGCAGCTCCCCTAGCTGCCTCTCATTTGGCAAGCACGGTGTTCCTGCAAATGAATGTGCAGTTGATTTGTGAATGAGTTGGCCTGCATAACTGATTTTTTTTTTTTTTTTTTCTTTACACCTCTTCTTTGCAGCTGATTCTAGTGTGTGTTAAAGACATGAAGGGTTCATTGCATTATGCTAAGAGAGTATGCAAGAGTGAGACAGCAAATGGGCAAAGGACGGGAAAGGCTTTTAACTAAAAAAACTGTGATGATGGGTTGCATTTAAGTACCTGTACTTTGACAGAAATTGATGATGTAATTCAGAGCTTATCAATTAGAATTAAGGGCTTGGAGGGGAAATTGATGCAATTTGGAGATGTTTTAGGTGGCTCTGAAATTGGTCTCTTAACCTGATGGAGTGATGGAGGTGAGTATTTCTACTCGCCTCTGTTGGAATAAAAGGTGTTTAATTATTTCTGAAGACTTTCTTTGAGCAGTAGCATTGTTACTTTCTTCTTATAAGGCAAACCGTTGTCTGCAGAGAGAAGAAAGTAAAATAAAACTGTGTGCTGCTGCTGCTTTCCCTGTCAGATGCTTTTACCCCCCTCTAACAGTGACCACAGCCGTGCTGATGGGCGCTCTGGCAGGTGGCTGAGAGCAGCAGGTAGGGGTAGGTGGCAGGGAATAAATGTGGGGCTGGGACACTGCATTCATCTCATAAGAAAGATAAAGCAATTAAATTTTTGCAGGAGGGGAAAAACTAGATGACTTCTTAACAGGACTGATAGCCATAGTATTATTTTGGTAGCAAAGCAAAAGGCAGACTTTGCTTTATCTTCACAGGAACAGGGCTTGTTTCATGCCAGCTATATGAAAAACAAGGGTATTTTATTGGTCAGAATTTCTGTCAGAATGACAGAAGCAATGCCTTTGCTTTTATTTGCCTTTTTTGTGTCTCTCTTAACACGTGGCCTTATGTCTGTGTTAACATTTGTTTAATCAAATCATCATTTCATTTTTAGAAATAAATGAAAAAAAATGGAGAGAGGCTCTATGAGAAGCTTACAGCCTCCAGGCAATAATTGCTGCAACTATGGCCACAATATTAAGTAGGCCTTTCAAGTTTATTTATGAAATTTACCAAGAATATTTTGAAATATTTCAAATATTTTGTATTTGAAATGCATTCAGTTAGGAATCTGTTTTTCCTGTACAAGCATGAGATCTTGGAGAGTTCAGTCTTACAGACTTCAGTCACTGCAGTAACATCTGGTTTAAGAAGAGTGCAAGCGTCACTGGGGTGAGCAGACTGCTGGGAGATGGCAGCTCTTCAAGTGAGGACTGATCCTGCAATGCAGAGTCTGCTGCAGTCAGATGGGAAGTTCAAACAAGACAAACATCTGCTGGTGACTCCAAAAGGTTTGCCTTCTGCAGAGCTTCTGTGCCATTTGCTGAAGCTTCTGCATTTATTGCTGAAGCAGAGGAAGGCTTCTTGTGGCTCCACCTACCTTTAGTAACCTCTTCCTTTGGCCTTCCTTTCAAGGACATAATCTTTACCCTCAATTGGCTCGTTTCCCTGAAGCTTGGTATAAAGCTACCTATTAAATTATATAGCAGAAAGTTTTATTAGGAAATTAAGAAATGAAATGTGTTCTTGCTGTATGAGTATTCTTAGTTTCGAACTGTTTTGTTGATGCTGTTGCTCTACCTCAGCAGCAATCTCACTGCAGCTGCATATGTGTAGTGTGTAAATATCAACACCAGCAATTTTCTTCAAGCATTTTCTTTGTTTGAGTGGAGCACAAGAAAAAGGCATCTGATCCGACAAGCAAACCTGATGATGGCTCAACAAAAACACTTCTTTCTTTGTTTGTCTTCGAAGCAATTTCTGCAGTTTTTCTCCACTTCTCTATTGCACAATTTAGCTGAATGGAGATGTGTTATGCCTCAAGCACACAGCAGGATCCTTATGTCTATAGTTGTTTTATGCTGGCTTTTCTTCTTGCAGCATTTTAGTGTGGCTTGCCTGAGGTGAATATTCTTTTTCCCTATCTCCAATAAATGGCTTTGATAAAAATGTAAAACTGGGAAGTTACTCAAAAAGGAAGAAGGTAGGAGTGGGATGGAGCATTTTGGCATTGTGACAAATACCTGTCATTTCTAACACCTGTTGGCCCTCTTCTGTTGCCTCTGACTTCTGCAGCCCTGCTCTAGGCTGTTAGCGCATCAGAAGAGGAGGACCAGAAGTTTGTCCCCACCTGCAAGATGAAATAACAATTGTCTCTACAATCCCAGTTTGTTGAATGGCCTTGCAAGAGATTCTCCCAGTCTCTAATTCACTTTCAGATGTCGTTCTCTGTAGTTGTATTTTGTCTGACCTGTGTCTGTGATCTTTCTGGTTATTAGCAATGATACATACTAGGAAGCTGCCGGTTCTTCTTGTATTCACTGTGTGCCTCAGTGCAGGAGCAGTGCATGACATCTGGGATAGAGAGGTATTCAAAAGCAGCAGATACGTGATAGGCACTTTTCCAGCTGTTTTTGTTCTCAGTCCGACTTTTCAAGAACAACCAGCTCTATGGCAGTCCCTCACAATTGCATCAGTTTCCTTGAGCATCACCAGGTGTCTTTTAAGTATGCCTGGGGTATTTCAAGTTCGGTGTCAGGAAGTCTTATTTCCTTGGCAGATTGGTGTTCCAGATGCATTATGCTTTCACCCTCAGTAACTTCCAGTTTTCTGTGTATTTTTGATCCTTTCACAATTTAGGTCTGTGGTTGAGCACTGCAGTAGGCTGATGAGGTATGAACAAGACTTCCAAGGTGATCTACTTGTTCTTGTTCCTTATTAATTACGATCGTTGTAATGAGCAGGTGGCTAAAAAAGTGTGCAGGAGTAGCACAAGAAGCAGCTTTTCATAGTGCTAAGAAATGCCTGGCTGCTAAAGAAAGACCACTGGCTTGTTTCTTTTCCCAAACCACTTGAGTTTGGTCCTTTCTCGCTTCCGCTTTTTCCTTCACTGCTAAACCAGGCAGAGCACAGCAAAGGTACAGTTTTTGAGTTGTGCACAAATCTCTTTTAACTTGCCATGAAGAGAAATTGGATAACTTAGATGGAATTCTTTTTTACTTTATTTCCTTCCTCTCATTGCTGCTGACATGAACATGTGAAAATTACCACTAGCAAAAACACTTAAGATGAGATATAATCTGCCAAGGGAATTTGGGCCTACAGCACCTGCTTAAAATAACAATAAATCAGACAATTGGGTGCCATATTCCCAGTGCAGCTTTGAAAGTCTCTGGCTGAAAGTATAATTACAAATAAGATTTAAACAATGCCATTTATTTATACAAGCTTTCTATGAGTCATGCATTGCAGCTTTCTAAACTAATGAAAAGATTAATTCTCTCTTGTTTTCATTTCCATTATCCCCAATACCTTGTGGGGAATAGCTTACAGGGTGAACGACTTCTGGGACCCCATCTGGAAACCATTGCAGTGTGGAGGTTGGTGAGGAGTGCTGCAGCTCGCTTGGTGAGGTGCCTCCTGGGCACACCTGGATGCCTGTTCAGACCTGTACAGAGGTGTTTGGGTGGCATCCATGTCTGGCTGTTGGAATGACATAAAAGCGACCTTTCTAGCTTGGCATTTCCCTCTTTTTGAAAACAGAAGTTCTTCAATGTACGGTAGCTGGCATACCTATCTTCCCAGGTCCTTGTGGGCTCACCTGCTGTCCAGATGCACTAAAGCGTATTTGAGATGCACTCTATCTGTATTACGGTGTGTTCTACGCTTCTGTCCAGAGCAGACTTCTGTGGGACTGCCATAAGCAGTGGTACACAGGTGCTCGGGTGCCCAGATTCTTAGCAAATACTTTGTGCACTGTGTAGGTGCTTGGAAGCAACCATTATTCCAGCCAATATGGTGAGCAAAAGGAATAAAAGCTTTTGGGCAAGGCATGCTTATGCAAGACGTTAAGTCTGCACCTGCAATATGTATACCCCACAGCAGAATGCTTGACAAGGAGTTTCTTTTATCTGGGAATCATTTTATCTGCTAGCACTGATCTTGGTGCTCAGAGTTTGCATTACTTCCTGAATCCTAATTAACTTTGCTGTGACCACACAGGCACGTTGCAGCTTTCCTGAATAACCCTTATTAATCAGATGGCATTCAGCTTATTTGTTGCTTTGCCTCAGAGACAGGCACTGTGATTTTTAATTCGTCCTCCTATTGCTCTTTATTTTCTGCTCAATATCTAAATAAAGAATAAATGTTCAGAGTGTTTGACATATGTCCTAAAGAAAATACCTTCAATACCAGAAACTGAAGTGCAGGGCCAACGAGAGTGGCTTACTGTTCAGATAGAGGACTGAAATGCCTTTTAATTTTAAACTGCATCTTTTCTTTTTCTTCTCTGTTGAAGCAGAAGGCACGCACAGACCCCAACAGGTTGTTTCTTCAGAGGGAGCCCTGCCTTTTATGTTCTGTATGAGTTTTGTGGCTCGGCATTTTCTTCCTGACCCCATCTCTTCTGCAGCTTAGATATTACTGTGCAGAAGTAAGGTGTGGGTAGGGAGGGAGAGATAAATACTGCTTGCATTATTTCAGTGATTGTTGCTTGTGTGTGGCACCGCTGTCTGGCCTTGATTATCTGCAGAGATTTGACAGTTTTTCAGTTCACCTGTGAAAACATCTAGAGATAAGGAATGAGAGCCATGGATCGTCCATTGCAAAAATAACATCTTGCTGGCCACCAAAGAAACCTTTGGGGTATTAAGCATCGCTGCAATAAGTTTGCAAGGTTTAATTTTATTTTATATATATATATTTTTCCCACCTAAATTGTGGAGTGTCTGAGCTTATGGAAAATTGATGACATTTGCTAACAAAAGTGAGAGTTCTAAGTGACGTGGGATTAATGCACAACGTCCTGTGTTTGTAGCGACCGAGGAGTAACATTGCTGATTTGCTTCTTTATAGAGAAGAGAAGCCACTATTGCTGGCTGCAGATTTATAATGCACATAGTGCATAGTGATACTCCTATCTCAGAATAGCTGAAACAAAACGCTGCCTGAATGACCAAAATAAAGACCTTGAGCAATCCTAGTAAATGGAGATATGAATCACAACAAAAGCAGTTTCTTTTAAACTGAGTCACTCTCCAGGTTATTTTTCACTTCTCTCTTCCCTTAGTGTTTTAATCAGTTGGCCCATTTCAGCCCCATTTTAAGAAGGAAGGAGGACTTCTCCAAGGCACAGTGCTGAGGATTCTGCAGCGGGGAAATAAGAGTCCTTGTGATGTGGTCTTAGCATTTATTAGATGTGTAAGAATCCAGAAGGGCAAAAGATTTTGGACATCTACATCCTCTGAAAAAACTTGGAGAATGCTGCCTCAAGATACAAAAATGTAGGGGAACAAGAATAAATAATTCTGTTTTTTGGAACTAATTTTTTTTACCATAAACTTGCAAAGAAGTGGCTCATGGGGCATTGGCCAAATGATGGTTTGAAAGTGTGGCTGGCTGCTGTGAGCTACGAGCTGTGGTTGAGTTCAACTTCATCTTGTGATGAGCTGCCCTGAGGTACTCCTGTCGTCAGGGAGTCAATGCACATTGGTGAGCCTAACACATTTCAGCCTTTTACTGTTTACAGTGAGGGGGGAAACCCAAGCTCCTTTTCTGGCTGGCTGTATTACGCTGTCTCCTGAAACAAGTGGAGGCAATACCCCTTTTTAAATTCCCTGCTCTGCTATCATTAATTTAAGTGTAGATGGGTCGCTGACAGCCATTAAAAAAAAATCTGACATTCTAGAAATGAAAGATTCAGTACTAATTTAATGCTATCTTTTTTTTTTAACATAAACTTTCTGCAAGGTGAAGGAACAATTTTTTTTTCTTTATTTAACACTGGAGAGAGTGTACAGTTATGAATTTTTTTCCAGATTTCTGTACTCATCTATTTTTTAAGAAATTCATTACTGAATGCCCTGAGGGGTGGTTCATGGGATTTGGTATCGCTTGGAAATTCACACAGAGAAGTTAGTGAGAACTGTACCTGTCACTGGCTGATACTGAATTTTGGCAGCATCTAATATTCAACTATTTCCTAGCCTTTCTACAGGAAGAACTGGGCTTCATCTTTCTCGAGGCGGGAAATATGATGCAGCGCAGTATTTACCCATGGGAAATGTTTCCTTTTGTGTGGAAATAACATTGGGCTCCTTTAGCCTTGCAACAGTTAAAATGGAGGTAGGCTTGTTGGCTTTGCTGTATCACAGGTGCCAGTGACTGTGAAATCAGACTGCTGATCAAAGACCTTTGTGTCTGCAATATCAGAGGCCCAGCAGCCTTTATCACCTACCCACAATCTGCAGATGTAGTTTGAACATGGAAACAGGTTGAAATAGGTGTGCTTTACCAACACTGAAATAAAAGCTATCCTAAATCAGAGAGACTCTCTCCTAATAACAGCAACAACAAAAACGTTCCTGTTTTTTATTTGGGATGCACATCTTATAATTAATCTTGCTTCTCCTAATTTGCCTTTCATCTGGGGCTCTTTACAAGTGCTTAATAACCAAGCCCTGCTGTATCTATGACACACATGATTATTGTTATTATCTTCATTTGACTAATGTGGACTCAGACTGTATAGGATCAAATAATTTACCCAAGGTTAAATAGTGATGTAGTGTCAGGATTGGGAACGTGTCTCTTAAGCCTGGGTTTTCAAAATGGATGTGTCACTGGGTGTAAGCACTGCTGCCCTGCTAAGACAGCCCTCGTGGTGGAGGTCCTGTGGCAGTGCAGCCAGGCAGAACCCCAACCATTGCTGCAGGTTTTAGCTTCAGAAATTGCTGCAGCTCACACCGAATGAAAGACTCTGGGACAGGATTTCCTGGAGTCAACGTTGTCATGTGGCTACAAGAATGACCCATTCTAATTATAGAGATGCCTCATGCTCGTTCTAGATTTTAGCTCCTGCTCTCATTTAAATGCACACTCATGCAGATATAAGGTTTTGCATTCAGATTTTACTGCTGTATTGGTTACCAGCCGTAGTAGAATCTAGTAAATACTGTAATAATTCATATTTAAGAAGGTAGTCTGCAGCATTCAAATACCTTCTGTGATAACTCCAGAGCTGGTTTCTTTTTTATTTTATAGCTCTGTGGGTAAATCCTAGGTTTCTCAACAAGATTTTGTGCTCCACACAAATCTTCTTTGAAATACCTACATGCCTTACTAATTAACTGAGCAAAGCCACTTGTCTTGTTAGCTGGATGCTTGGAATAACTAATGCAGCCTGTTTACGGTTATGCACCATATTTGATCATTTCCTAGCATAGCTTGGGCAGTGCCCAGTGTCAAATAACAAATGCTTAATGCATTTCTGGGGGAGATGCACGCATGAATGTGTGTGTGTGTGTGTGTGCAGAGGAGGAGTGTGATGTTGCTTTGTGCTTAGGGAGGGATGTTTTCTGTCAGTTGGAGATGTAGAAGTTGGCAGATGGCTTTTCTCTCCATATACAGATCACAAAATGTCTGTGTCTGAGGTCTGCCCCTGACCAGAGGACAGCTTTAAGTAGCCATGGAAGAAAAGGCATCAAAAAGCCATGGAAGACGACTCCAGGAGACTGCTGTCATAGTGCATAGAAATTCACCCTGGAGTCTCATCTGCTGGATAAATATCTTCCTCAGGTCATGTGAGGGTATGAAAAGGGCTCCTTGAAACCTTTGGATTTCTTGATGCTGTGCATTAATGCACCACACACTGTTTCTTGCATGGATCAGTGTGCTGGTGGTGGGAGAGTGCCTTGAGTGAAGGGTAGAGGGAAGGAGAAAGGTGTGAGAAGCTGTGATGTCAGGCTGCTCTGCAGACCAGGTGAGTGAAAAGACCTGGAAAGTTCTGGTTATGCTGCTCATGAGAGAACAAGGAAAGCAGGCAGATACAAGGGAGCAACTTGTGAAGGTGGATTTGGAGTAGCTTTATCCTGCATCCTTTATGTGTTGGTGCCTAACTGCCTGTTCAGCGGCAGTGTCTGTAAGCTTAAAGCACATATTTTACATTAAGGGCTATTCTAGGGTTACTAAAGATAGGATAGATATTTATATCTGTAGTCAAAAGCTTTTTCATCTGCAAATTAAGCCAGTAAGATATAGGAAGTAACTTGAAATAGTAGGTTTTCATCTATTTCTTGCTTTAGAAATGGACTGCCGCAGCAGTTGGCATCCCTGATTGATCTGTGGAAGATATGCTATAGGAAATTCCAACTTTTCCTGCTGTTGCACTTAAAATCTGAAGTTCCTATCCAGATGTAGGTCACATAGGGAGATTTGAGTGGTGGACATTCACTAACATTAGAAAGGCACTTGGAAAATTGATGCCTTGGCGGTGAGAGTGCTGGAGAAGTGCTTGTGTCCCCCCTCCTCCCTATGCTGATGTGAAGTGGGTTGTCAGAAAGTTTAATTGGCCCAGAACCACGACAGTAGGTGTGTCTTGTTCACCTTGAAATCATGGTGGTTCTGTGCTCCAAAAACCTTGGAATGTGTCTCATGTTGTGTCTGGTGACTTTAACACCTCACTGCTGTTCTGCAGGCTGCTTTGTACAAAATACCTGCATCTGGAATCTCCTCTGCACTAAGACACTGTAGTAAAAAGAATATAAAGCTCCTTGCAACTGTATGCAGATATACCAATATGCCCTGGACAGCTTATGATGTTCCAAAATAGCTGTGAGGCATTGCTAAACAGAAGCAAAACGTAAATGAGAGATGAGATGCAGTCACTTGGAAATATGTCCAATCTGAGTGCATGTTTCTACAGATTTGATAGAAATCTTCCTAACTGGAGAAATTAGCTGTCATCTGCCGTAAAGCATCAGTCAATAATTACTCCTGTTGCTCACTTGTATCTCAGCCTTCTGTGTTACAGAAGTGTCTGGCCTTGAGAGGGGAGAAATGTGTAAAAAAAAAAAGAATCCTTGCTCACTACAGCCAATGACTTCAGAGAGCACAGAGGCTTTCTTCTGTTTGCCTTCACATTGTTGAAAAAGACACTTTTTCTTGAAATAAGTGTATTTAACATCTTGAATTTTGTAATAATGAACTGTGATATACTGACAGGCACAGAGATCTAGCTGCTTGTGCACAGAAGGGATAGCAGAGGGCTTGAGCTGGACCTTCTGTTGTCATGCAGCAAGTGGAGCTGTGTCAGGATGAGATAACGGTGCAAGTTCACCTGGTCTGGGTGAGCAAGGCAGGCAGCAAGCTGGCTGGCCAGAGGTAATGCTCACACAGAGTGAGGTCGGGACAATTAGCCTCGTGTTGTGTACACCATTAATTCACAGTTTTGTGCCATTAAAATATTTGCATGTTCTTTGGCTGGTTCCAAAACAGCAATATTTTTACTAGATGAGCAATACCAGGTTTTCAGTAGGCTATGGGAGTAAGTTTCAAATGTGTTTTTTGTAAAATAAGAAAGAAGATGTAAGAATAAAGGCATCAAATTGGTTCTGAGAACTAGAGCCTAATCATTGCATGGTATCTCTAGAAGGACTTGTAAATGACTTTCTTTTGCTAATTTTTTTTGTCTAGCCAGAAAACCATGAGAACAGGGCTGTGAAATACACAGTCACATCCATCCAGAAACAATCTTCACAATCTCTTCAAAGAGACTTTGCAGATGCCTATTTTCATCTTCCTGCCATTTGCGGCTCATGCCAGGATCCTGACTCACTGTCACTCTGGTTCAGTGATACACTGAGTTTTCCAATAAAGAAAACAAGGGAGTGGTGAGTCACTGCCTCAATACAGATGTACTTGATTTGCTCTACCATTATCTGTGCTGTTTTTATTTATTTTCCTTAGCTTCTACACCAAGTTTCTCAGATATATTTCTTTGCAGAATTGGGTAGGCTTGTTAGACGTGGGTAAGGATGGAAGGACAAAAGGTAACTGGCACTTTTGGTGGCAGGTCCACCTCTTACTGCCATAGCATGCGTATGGAGAGATTGAATGCAGGGAGTTTCTGGATTTTCTGAGCTATGTCTTTGTTTTTTGAGGCTCTGCTGTCTCATCTGGAATTTAAAATGGCACAGGCACTGGCAGTAAAGATATTTTTCCTCCAGTGTGGGACTAGAGGTATTGCTGTGCAGTATGTGCCTCACTTAGTTTGTATGCATTAAAAGTACTAGAAGAAACTTGCACTGAGGCCTGAGATAAAGAGACTTGGTATGGGAGAATGATCTGGCCACACTCATCAGAAACTGTTACTGTTTATAGTAGACATCTGAAATGACAGAAAACCTTAGCTGCTAGTTATGTTTGTGTTTATTATTTGAAGTTACAGCTGCTGACTTTGACCATTCCACATACAGGAATCCAAGTCTCAACAGACAAGTTTGTTTTTAAGTCCAGGTGTAGATGCCAACTCCTTTTAGCCAAATCATGGCATTTTTCTCTAAGCAATGTCTTTCCTTGGCTTGTGGGAATTGCAAGGCTGAAGAGACGGGTGAAGGCAGCAGTCTCGAGGTGAGATGAGGACAGGGAGAAATTAAGGATCTCTGTGGAAGCTCTGCAGCAGGGAGGAAAGGAGAACAAAGCGACACAGTGGGCTGAGTGCTGAGAGCTGTTGTTGTATTGGATCACAAGCAAAAATTCTTCCAGGTTTTGGAATTTATTTAAGCTCTTGGGCTGGTATTGGCTGAGTATTCCATGCTCTCCATTTGATGAGGGCTTCCTTCCCAGCCACAGTCCTGGGAACAGGCTGCACTGTAATTAAAGAGATGAGGGATTTGATTTGGGTGTGGTCTTGCCACTGAGGCACCCAGCATTTGGCAGCTATGGTTGCATTCAAATTCCTATTTGTTTTGTTTTGATATGTATTATTTTTTAATCTGAGCAGGACTGGCTGTCCTGGGCTGCTTTCCCTGCATGCTCTGACCCTGTGTTAATGATGCTTTCTGCTAATCCATTCTACACCTGATGAACTTTTTCATCCCCTCCCACTCTTGCAGGCAATTTTGTGCTAAGACTTTGCATACAGCATTACAGTGCAGCTCTAGCTATGCTAGAGGAACCATAACTTAGTACTGCCTCCTTTCTGCTTGAGAGAGTGGAAGAAGTCTTTTTGTGGTCTTTTAATATCTTCTTCAAGCCCTTAGCTAATTGCATTCTGTACTTTTTTCCCCAATACATAATTATGTGTTGCATACCATGTAGATAAGCTAGTAGTTCTTGGTAGTTAATGAATAGTTCAGATACTTCTGCATTGATATTATAATAATGATAAAACCATCAAATGGAAAAGTGGGTGTGACAGGTGGTACAAGTCTGGATAATATTGTTTTTCTATAGGAATAGAATAGGAATGGCCCAACAAAGCAGACAAATTTGTTTCATTTCCCAAGAAATAGTGCATCTAGCAGAGAACACAGCACCTGTCCTATTGGGAAAGGCCACTGAAAATGCTGCTGGGGAAAACAGCAAGTCCTCCTGTGTGTCAGTGCCACAGGTGTGGGTCCTGATGGTTCTGACTGTAGATGCAGCCCGGTGAGCTGAGCGTTCACCCAGTTACCTCTGGTGCACACAGGCAGTGGGCAGCCTCTCCCACCTCTGACACTATCAGCATCTGTGAAGGCTTTGAACTCTCAGACTGCTTCGCTCTGGGGTTTTGTTGGCAGATATTTGAGCAGCTGTTTCATGGCCTGCAAGTGCCTGCAGTGCTGGGCCTGGACGGTCTGGCTCATTCAGAGCTTTGGCTTTAGCTGCTGTGCTGGGTTTGTCTCTTCAGTGCTTCTCTATTACTCAGGGAAACCCCGTTCTAAACAAGCTGCTGTGGGTGCTGGCAGTTTCTTTTCAGTGCTTTCTAGGTCAGGAATTTCTTGCATGCCAGTATGAGCAGATCTTGGGAAACCCTTGTTTTGATTTGTCAGGTTGCTGGGTTTGTTTTGTTTGTTGTTTGTTGTTTTTTTCCCCCTCTGATTCTGCAATGCAGTTTCAAAACTAAATAGGGCTTGTTTCATCAATGCCCACTGTCATGTCATGCAACAGTGGAAATCACTTGTACGGAAGGTAAGTCAGTGCATGTGTCCTAAGGAAGCTCCTGCCAGTGTTTTCAAGCAGGACATCACCCGTCATTTAGCAACACCTAAAGAGCAGGCCTGCTTCTTTTTGCATGCAAGACTGGGAATGGTTTCATGACAATCCAAAGAAGATGGTACTACACTTCTGTTTTCAACTTGCCCATTCTGATAGCAGTGGGAATTTATCTTGAGGTACAAATGTCAGCAGGGCTGCCACCATGGTTTTCTGCAGCTGAGTATTTGAATAGGGTCCAAACTGTGAAGCTTGTGTTTAGCAGCTAGTGGGTGGCTGAGCTGAAGCCAGCTCATTTGATCTGTGTGAACTGCAGTCACACCTTAGGGTTGCAGTGTAGATATAATCACAGAGACCTCAGAATAAACCTCTCCCCACCTAATCTTTTCACATGTTTCTGAACAGACAGGTGTGTGCACCACTCCTACGTCTGCAGAATGCGTTATTTGAAGCAGGTTGCACATGGCTGCAGGCATGAAGGAGAGCCTGGTGGTAACCAGGTTGCTTGTGTCTAATGATTGAGAGGTCAGGGAGCTTCCCTGGAAACACAACTTTGGGAGGAGCAGGGAGAAGGTGCTGGGGCCACATGTAATGTTATCAGTGCCCAGCTGCCTCATGTGGAAAGTTGTGTGCTTGCAAGGAGCCAGCATACATCTTTCTCCCATTAAAAGACACCTTTAAAAACCTTTGTGCTTTTTGAGTAAATAGCCTTATTGCCCAGTGTGGTGTCACAGCACAGAAGCAGCTTTTAAAGAACTGCATCTGTGTTACTGATGCAAGTGACGCCCTGTAGCTTTGTTTCTGTAGCTTCTCATTCCTTACACAGCTGAACTGTTTTGCACCTGCCTTAGAAGTAGTTTGAAATAGAGGTGTGATGCTTTGTTTTGGTGAGTGGAAAATGGGGCTCTCCCAAGGGAAGCTATACTGTCTTTCTGCTTTGAAATTGTAATTTCATTGTGGCTTAGCTCTTGAACACTCTTTTGTACCATTGCAATGCTTTATTCATGTAAAAATGTAGCACTGGTTACGTGAAGAGCCCAGATTCATTTAAATATAAAGGGTAACCAGGGCTTTCTTTACACTGGCTCTGCCATGGAGTGGTTCTGTAAATGATGGTTAACACAAGAAATTCCTGTTCAGAGCAGCTTTTTACCCTGCATCAGATGTCCTTCTTGCAGCTTCTGTTTTCCTGTAGCTCTGGTCAGCAGACAAAGTCTATCCTGGCAAGCAGGCTGCCTTGTGCATGGTCAGCACCACCCACCCTTGTCTGAAGCCTGACCTGAGTGCTTCCAGGAAAACTCTTCCCCTCCTGGAAGCCCTCTGGCACTGAATGTGGACGAGGTCAGCCACCTTCTTTGGCATTTCATTGACATTCTCTCCCTATCTAACCCTCCACACCCAAATTGCTCTTAAAGTCCTCTTTATGCCCACTACCCACAAGAATCTGATAACTGCCCTGCTGTCTTTGACAAGTACTTAAACACCAGAGCAGGACCAGCAGAGTAACCTAGATAGGGCTAAAGGAATTAAACCTGCGAACAGTCCTGATCATCCCTGTGCGTGGGTTTCTCAGCAAATCCTGTCTCTGTGCCCATCTTGATCAGCATACCACGTTAACTGCTGTCTGTATTTCAACTCACAGAGTTCCAAGCTCTGCATCAGCATTTACAGTGTCTGGTTCAGCTGGTAGAGTGCTTTGAAAAGTTGGCACTGTGTTTCTTATATCTTTATTCAGGCCTTGGAACACCGAATTTGCTCTAAGAAATAATAGGTGGTAGCACTAACGTGCCATGTAATCATGCAGCCACTCGAATGGCTGTCAGCCTTGCTGGGAGGCAGCCTCAAGGAGAGTGGTGCCTAGATAGGAGCTGCTTATGGCTGCTTCCAGATCCTCCAGACGTGTATGTATGAACTTCCATCCAAAGGGGGCCTTGTCAGCCACACATGGCTTCCCTTTCTTGGATTGCATCAGGAGTTGGGAGCCGCTCAGGAGCACATCTGTCTGCAGCATGATTGCTGTCCGGAGCCTGGATCTGGGTCCAGCTGTCTGCCTTCTCGTCATCTAGAGGCAGAAGGGAAAATCAAAAGCTCTTTATTGTATTCTCCCTTGGTCTGTCACTGCTTAATTGTATCCCTGAATCTTACTAAAGTTTGGGGTGAGTCATTACCATTCAGAGGTGAAAACAGAGCTGTGCAAATTGAAGGGAGGAGTGTTTCCCCATGTGCAGAGCAGAATTCCCACAGCTCAGAGAAACTCCTATCACTCCATAGATATGTTGCATCATCTGCTAGCTGCTGCCTCTAATTTAATGCCCTAAATCCCATATCAAAACACTTGGAGTCCAAAGAGAAAATAAAATAGGCTTGGAGTAGGAAATTCACACCAATTAGACATGCAGATCTCTCTTAATCATCGGGGATCTTCCAGGTTCATGCAGGCCTTATAATTGTGGTGCTGAGTTCTTATTGCATTGGCTATCCTCAGAACACACTTCCTTCTCCACCATCAAAATGAAATTGAAGGAGTGAGCCAAGGTGACTGCTCTTCAGTGTCCTAAATTTATTTCATTTACGACTATAGCAGTTCAAGCTTGTAAAATACATTATGATCTCCTGTGGAGACAAGTACTGCAGAACTGTCATTGTCACCGATCAGATAATTTCTTTGCGATGTACAGAAAGACCTCCTCTGCTTCACTTTGTACACATCATTACAGCCCCTTGCACTTGCTGTTTTGGTTTATGGTACAAACCCAAAAGAACTCTTCTTTCTGAGGCGATGGTTTCCACCACATCTCAGGCTGTTTCTCCTGTTAACTTTTGGAGATTTAATGTGCCTGCTTGACATTCTGGCCCAGCTGGGAATATGTTGGTGGAGGCAGCTCTGGACATGTGTGTGTCGTTGATTAGGAGCACAGAATGGCAGAGTAGTTTGGATGGAAGAGATCTCTGAAAATAAGCAGGGAGATGGACTAGATTAAAGCATTGTTTGGAGTTGTTTTAGAGCTAAGTAGCTGGTTGCTTACCCATCTTTGGTAAGCTATTTTAAATTTATTTTACTGATTTGTTTTGGAAGCGAGGACCACCCAGAAATAGTTAAATGTGAAAACTCCCATCATGGCTCTCCTTAATGAGATTTATTGAAACTTTTTAAAAATTCAATTTAATGTGTCTTGTTTTTTTTTTAACCACTTGAAGCACCTAAGGTACAGAATCACATTTCCTTGTATTTCTGTATAATAACAAAGCCAGACAAACAACAACAACAAAACAAACCGAGCCAAAAATTTGTGATCTCCTTGAAGAACAAATACCAGCTTCCAATAGACGAGGATTTAATTCCCAAACTCTCTGCATGCCTCTGCTATTACAGCAGCAAATTACTGAGTGTGCATGTATGGAAAAGAAGCCAATGTGCAATCATTACAATTTGTATGTCTACAAGACTGGAATTTGTAGCTTTCCTGATGCTTTACAAAGTGCCTGAGATGTATGCTTTTCAAGGGCTGTGAAGGTACTAAGGTTCTTCTGTTTTCCTTGCAGGTGTGTTGTTAGACATCCAGCAGCACTTTGGAGTCAAAGACAGCGGGGCTGGCTTATTACAGACAGGTAAGAGTCTGTGGCATATTTCCTTTGAAATACGTTCTTAGGAGGAAAACGAACGAAGATGAGAGTGGGTTTTTGTTACTGTTGTTTGGTTTGTTTTATTTTGCTGATGGGCAAGAGATCAGGGCTCAATGGCTTGAGTGCAGAAAGAGCCAAGAAGCAAACCTAATTATATATGTCAAAGTCAAATAAAAGATAGCTACCTGGATTACAAAGCTCTCAATAGACCAACAGCAGGATTCTGTTCTTGTGCAGAAGAAGTATGTAACGTGTGAGGTGTGATGCCCTCCGTGTATTCAAAGTCTGCTGAACGTGCAGTATTTGGGAGTCCAGTGTGCCATAGAAATGTGAAACGCGTCAGGAAAATAGTTGAGGATGAAAGCTGCAGGAAGGGCTGACAATGCTTGCTTTCATGCTCGCTCACTGATTAAAAAATACTCCTATGATTTTGGTACATTGACATCAGACATTTTTCCTCCATGTATTTAAGGAAGAAAAAATACTGAAATTCTGTTGCCTGTCCTTCTGATGTTGCAGGCAGAGCTGAATGACCGTAGGAAAAAAAAGAGCTTTTCTAGCCTGTGGTTCAGAGTTGGTCTAAAGGAGTGGCTTCGTCAAGGGATGGGAGACGATGCTGAGTAGCATCTCGTGAATGACAGCACATTTGTTTTTTATGGAGAGGTGAAAGGACCAGTGAGGCAGCAAATGCAGTATTTTAAGGAGAGAAGGAGTCTGGTTTGGAAGCCAGTTGTAGAATTGCGATGCTGGGGTTGTCAGGCTCCTCATCTGTGATTAGAGCATCTTGTCATGTTGCAGTACAAACTACTAATATTAGTCCATATTAGGGCCTTAAAAATTCTCTCCTGTCTCTTATGGGACAGAGGAGTTCAGCTAAGCTGAAGCAGCACATGTCCACAACAGAAGGTCTGAGCTTTGTAAGTGTTACTGATTATACGTAGCATCAATCAGTCATGTTCAAAGTGGCACTGGATGTCTGTCAGGTTCTTTTCTACAGCAATTATTTGTTTTTATTTATTGTGCTCTAAGGAACAGATCCTCAATGTATCATTAGACTCAAAGTGCCTTCAACAGAATATTCTAGTGGAAAACTGCACTTGCCTAAGCACATATATTTTCTTCATTCCTCTCAGTGGATGAAATCCTTCTGCAGATGATTTACTGACAGCAAGCAGTAGCTAAGCTCCATCAGGGCGTTTCATTTGTTAATTGCAAGACATTTTATTTATTTCTCTAGCAAACATACAGAGCATCTGAAAACAGAGTCACTGAGGTATTGCAAGCTTGATGCTGAGCGTGTTGTGAGTTGTGTAACCAATAAATTTTGCTTTAAGAAGAGTAACATTTTTTTTCTGATCTGAAAACTGAGAGCTTGACTTTGCCCTCCTCCTACTGGAGATAGTACTGTAGATAATAACATTATTGTGTTAATGTTATGTATTAATATGTATTAATCACAGCACTACCACAGGAAAAACTGCTCATAGCACTGCACCATTTCATGTAAGTAAGGTTAATGGCATCTAACAAAAAACTTGGTGAATGTGTTACTCTGTTTCTATTTGGCAGCTGGCATATGGCCGTGGTACTCTTAACCCTGGTGGAAAGGAACATGCTGGCCTAAACCTCCATAAACACTACCTGAAGTCTTTTGACCATTCTCTAAGTCTGATTGCTCTAAGCTGCACATGGAGGGAGCTGGAGTATAAAAATGCTTGACCAAGATTGCAGACAGAATCTACAGTAAAGCTGGGATCGAGACCAGTTTCTCCCAGACCTCTTCCTTAACCTTGAACAGTTCTTTTCCAAGCAGAAAGTCAGAAATACCATCTTACTCCCAGGAGATGGTCTTGCTAACTAATTGAGTGATATGAGATGAAAGACTGCTCATCCTGAATGTGTCCTCTGAATAAAGAGTAGATTAGTCTTCAGGTTGTTAATCCTGCATCTAAATGAGTCCTAAATTAATTTACAATGTTAATGAGAGGGAGTGAAATGTGGCATTCACTGTTCATATCGCTCATCAAATAGGCTTTACAAAAATAATAATGAAAACCCTTTTAACTGAGAAAGAAGGCTGCACACAGTGCTTTAGGAGGAGATGGTGGTGAAAACTCAGTGAGAGGAAAAGAAATCTACCAAAGGCAGTCAATGCCCGTGCATTCATGCCATAACCCATTGTTTGCAGGCACAGCTGGTCTCATACTGCAGACATTCAAGAGTCAAGTCATGCTCTCTCAGCTTCTCCTGCTCTCTGGTAAGCAGAGGTGACTGGTTTCTCCAGAACTGCAGAGATGGAATTTGAATTTTTATCTTGCTTTATATTAATCCCAAGATACAAGTTGCAGTGTGTCTAGGAGATGCAGTGAAAACTGCTTAGAGGGAAGCCAGCTTCTTGTACAGCAGAATTTGAAGGGACACTCCAGCCTCATCCGTAATGGAAAAGAGCAGAACATGGTACCCTCTGTAACAAGGATCCTGTGACAGCAGAGGACACACTACAGATGTATCACAGTTGCTACTTGCTCAGTAGCACTGTAGAGTAACAGGCACATAACTGTGCTGATTTCAGAGCCTCAATTACCTCTTAATGATACTAAAATTCTGTGTTGATCTTCCTTTTTAAAGAACTGTGTGCACAGTTATATAAATAATAAAGTGCACTTAATGGTTCTTCAGGTCCGTAGCCAAGCTTAATTGTTTCTTTTCATTTCTTGCTGGTTGCTTTTGTTAGATGGATAAAAGGATAATTTTGACTGATCTCAAAAGGTGATAAAACACCTCTGTGCCTACTTAAGCTGTGCAGCTGTAATCAGTCAATGCAACCATAAGCCAAACAGTGCAAAAAGGCTTTCCTATGTGTGGAAAAGAGTAGGGGCAGCAGTTTGGATTGTCAAAACTATAGGCTTCTAAAACCACAAAGCCTGGGAGGAGGGAGAACAGATTTATAAATCTGCTACAAATTGTGTTATTCAAATCACATTTTCTTCCATATATTTTTGGGCCACAGGAATAATGCCCACTGGTGGGCTCTGTTTTCCTTTGGATTTTTCTGTCCTTTCTTCGTTATTTTTTTTCTGAGCTTTATTGCTCTGCCTACTTTCCTTGCCCTTGAACTTATTTTGCTTTTGTTTCTTGCCAGTGTCTATTTAGCAAATCAGAGCTCTGTTCATAATAGTGCCTAGCTCTTAGTACCATTTGTCTTCTGTATATCTCTGGACTTTTTTATATGGAAGGCATAATGAGGCTTGTCCCTTTCTACAGATGGAACCAAGAGAACCATATGGGAGAAATGTCCTGCCCAAAGTCACACAGCAGGTGTGAGCCAGAGCCAGAATGAGAACTGCAGTCCATTTCTTGGACACAGCACCCAACCAGGTTAATGGTCAGACCTAGAGACTTGGTCTTAGCTATTGGGCACCTTACTTTTCTAGCCTAAATAGTTCAAGGTCAAGAAACATGAAACAGGGGGGACTTCTGCAAGGGGAAGCTGTAAGCCATCAAATAGTTATGGCAAGGATTTCCTTGAAATGTGGAGGAAAAATTGTCTGTCTTCAGGAAGATCATAGGGTATCACTAGAGGAAGTCTTGTTAACCAAGCTTTTACACCATCAGTCAGAAACAAGGAAATGTTACAAAATGAGAAATCTGGAAGGTATCTGTGGCTCTGAAAGAACTTCTCACTTGGAGACTGATGGGCATTCCCCCAAAATGCCTTTCAGCCCCTGGTTTTCCTGGGAAGCCTAGCAATGCTGAGTACTTTCTTAAGTTTTACTGTGGGTTGATTTTCCTTGTAAGGATCAATTGCAATTAGAACCGATCATTTGAAAAATGAAGCTTGGTCCTAATTGAGTCACCTTGCCTTTTGAGGTGACCTAGTGTAACCTTGCAGTGGAGTCCAACCTTGAAAAGGTACTGGCATCTCCAGTGTGCTATGACTGCATCAACCAGGCCATAGGCATTGGTTGTGCCCCGATTAATGCTTGTGACAAGGGTAGCAGGAACAGCCGCTGCCCAAACAGATCCTATTTATTATTGACTTACAAACAAGCACTTTGTTTAGAGCATGGTAGGTGCTGCAGGATCAGACAGTCCTTCTGACTGGTTGGGAAGCCTGAGAACATCTTAACTAATGCATGGTAGAAGAGTGAATACAGAATATAGCAGACTGAAACGCCATCTGCTCTCCAGTAAGCACACTGTGCTGGAGAATGTTGCAATGCGATCTAATGGAAGACTCGACTGCCTTCTTTCTTTAAGCAGGTTTTTTCCTTATTAAGGTAGAGTGAGGTGAGACAGTCCAGAGCCTGGTTATCACCCACGTAAAGCCCATTACAAGTTCTGACAGCCCTTTTTCCTGTTTGCTAGAATGGTGTCCAATACGCTACGAAGTCCTGGCAATCTGAAGTTCTGATTCATGAAAGCAGTTAAGCCTATTTGGAATCTCTCTGCAATCGAGAATGAAAGTATTTTTGTGAATCAGTGAGCAGGTTAAGGGAAAATGGGTTTGTGCCCTAGCCCTGTCCTGTGTGCACCAAGGACCAAACTGTAAAAACGCTGCTTATGGTGTGAGCCTTCACTAGACAGCTCTGGATTGCAGAGTAAATAATCTTTGCTGAGGAGGGAAGGGACCTTATGATGCCCTTGACTGCTTCTAATAGGAGGTAATTCTAGAGCCAGTGTTGTACTTTGTCTTTTTATTGTACGTGTCAGCATGAATAGGGAAGCTTTCCAGACTGGCTTGTCTTCATTAATGTTCTGATTTTATGTTACTACATGGCCACTAACACAGCATGGCAGTTCATTCAGCCTGTCTGCTCTGCCGAAGGAAGGCTTGCCTAGCTGTTGGCCTAATGGGGCAGGCATTTGGGCTGCTTGTTTCAAGGGAAACTTGCACGTGTGCCTATTTTCCCTTAGGCTGTAGTTCAGGCACTTCTTGCCAAAGTTGTGTTCATTTCTGTAATTCATTATAATAATGAGGGCAGAGATTTCCCACAGATTCTGAGAAGCAGTTATGATTTCAACCAAATGCCTCATCGTTCTTAACATACATTGCTCATCTCCTCCTGCACGTGTTCCCCAAACCTCAGAATTTCATTCAAGCTCTTTATACTGGAAGATGGAGTTTGTGTTGGTATTATGTGGTACCTTTAAACAACTCCTGCTTTATACCAGCTATGGGATCTCAGTAGCCCTCATCTGCACAGTATTGTGTGTTTCAGGCAGAAAATTCAGGAAGGCTAGAGTTGCCACCTTTGGGTTTTTTTTTAATATGGACACTGCATTTTGACTTCTGAAAGAAGGTGAGCATTTAGATTAATTACCAGTTAGGTGGTTTTTATGCTGTTGTTAGGTATCTAGGTATCCAGTTGTTGGAGGAGAGAGGTGTGTACCTGTGTTCAAGAACTCCCCATGTGATGACACTAAAAGCTTCTGGGAGCAACTTGCTTGGCTTTGATACTTAGTTTTCACTGAACCTTTAAGTTCCATTTTCAAGCATGGTGAGCAGAGGAGTGTTTGGATGTCATCTCAATCAGAAGAAGCTCTGTATTCCCTCTGTGTTCCCTGATCTGGATCTATGCATACAGCTGCTTCTGATGCCCATTATAAAGGAACCCAATATAAAGGGATTTGTTACCCAGAGGGGAAGTTCTTTTTGCCTCGACTTGAAGAGAGTTTGGATATAGGTCTTCTATGAAGTGAGAGTGAGAGAACAGGACAAACCTTTGCAGTGCATTCTGTATATTTAGTGCGTTCATCCCGGGAGAGCCATAATATTGTTCTCTTTTAAAGATTTATTTTAAGATAATTTTGGTTTTGTATTGTTCTTCCCACACACCTGAAGTACTCTCATTTTCTTGGAACACAAACCAACCATTCTGCAGGGCAGCATACACTGTGCTGGGAAATTGTAAGCTGTTACTTCCTATGGGGATCTGAGATGTGGTGACAAGAGGTCAGACTTGGTCTGTGCCTGCTGGGAGATTTCTGTGCTCATTTGGGATGGTTGGCAGCATTGTTGAAGGAGATATTTGGTTTATCCAAATGATCTCTCCGCCAAACCAAACAGTCTTGACCCAGTGTAAAGGAGCTCTGGAGCACTGAAGATACCATCCTGCAATGAAGAAACACTGCTGTCAGTATTTGTAATACAGCAGGCAGCTCGTGGGCTCTGGAATTACCAGGACGTTTTTGTAGTAGGAGGAACACTGTGGTCCTGGACCAACCTGAGAGGTCATTTTTTTTTCCTCTAATGATGAGTCTTGAGCTCCCAGAGATCTGAACGTTTGACATTTCCTCTAGATGAGCAGTTCAAGCTTTCTAGGTGTGTACTAGATTACTGTACATCCAGGCAGTCTCATATTTATAGAGATTATCCCTGCATGCTGATGTTGTATAGCAAAAACTGATTTTCTTCTCAGATTGGGCAGGGAACTTGTTTTATAAGTGAAGTTTTTATTAAATGACTGAGAATGGATTTTTTAACTATCAGATCTCAGAGGAAAAATAAGCAGTTATTTGATGGGATGAATGCTAGGAGGAGGCGTTCACATGTATTCTCCATCATCTTTGCTGCAGCAAGCAGGGAAATGTTTTCATTTTCAGCAGAAAGGATCTTTGCAAGGGAAGGACAGTCCTCACCTCTTCTGTTCCCCCCACTTGGTTACACACCAAGTTACTCTGAGTTAAGCATTAAGGCAGTTTGAACCATTTCCTCCTCCCAGACTTTTCATCCACTGCTGTTCACAGCAGCTGGACTTTGTATGAGCTCCTACTGCATCGTTCTCCTTGCTCTTTGTACATAAGCTGGATTGGAGGTGAGGCAGTTCTAATTTCTCCTGTTGTGGGACTGTACTGGTTGAACTGAAAGCAGTAATAGTAACATGCTCTTCCTGCCAGATTTTCTTACATAAGAAGTTGCAACTTGTTTATTGAGGGATTCACCAAGTAGCTTTAAATACATAGTTACAATAAATGACTGTTAGGGTAGACCTGGGAGAGAATTAGGGAGGTGGTGCAGACAAAGCAGCTTGAATTTGTTTTCACAATTCTACAATGCTTGAAATACGCCCTGAGTTCTTTGCCCTGGTTTTATCCCTGCCTCTGCCCAGCCTATGATTTGAGGGGTCCTGGTGGGGCTAGCTGTCAGCTCCATACTTCCATAAGCATGCCATAGTTGTTCCAATCTACCTACAATGTAAATAACTATAAAAATGCCCCAGAGCCCTTGGCTACACCTTTTGAGCACTAGACATCATTGACAAAGTCTGACAAAGAATGGTTCTATTTCATGAGAGCCTTTGTGAGTGGTGTCAGGAGCACTGGTGAGTTAAACTGTAACTTTGCCACAAAGAAGAAAAGCATTTTTTTTGCTTACACTGGCATGTGCAGGGTGTTTTAGAGATGTGTTACTGAGCCAGGCTGCTTTCCGTTTAACAATCTGGGCTCTTTCCAAAAGCAGCCTCTTACAGGTGTGGCTTAGGCTACATTAGTTCTTAACTTACTAATTATGACTGCAAATCAAAGCTGTGAAGTGGCACAAATCGCATCAGCAAAATTGCTCCCAAGGTAAATTGCAAGCTCAACATTAGTGATTGAGTTGAGGATACTTTGAAAACGTGGTACTAAAAATAGGTAGTAGTTCAGAAGGGCTGATGCAGTTGTTGTGTTTAGAACCATGCAAGTGTTTGAGGAGATAAATCCACCTCCTTATCAATCTTCTTGAAGGTAAAATTGCAGAACAGGAACACGAAGATCTCACATCAGTTTTTCTCTTTTTGTGTTTTAAGTTGACATATTCACCTGCAAAATGCTCCTGTAGGGCATCCCCCTAAGCCTGAGTTATAGGAGTGCTGCTAGAATGTATAAATCTGATGATTTACTCCGTTGCTGTGGCTCATGGTGCTGAAGATACCAGCTGTGTAGTTGTTTTTGCTTAGTCAAGTGGACTTTGAAAAAATGATGCATCTGTGAGGGTCATTGTTTTACATTGTTTATGGAATGATGAACCCTTCTCATAAGGAAATCCACTTCTTCAGGATATTTAGCTGTGCTGATACCTGTCCTGATGTGCCAAAATACCAGCTTTACGTTCACTTGTTTTGCTGAACATGCCTGGGATTTGTCAGCTGCAGATGGCTGCACAGAAAATCAAATTTCAGATCCTGTATTGGATTCAGCATCCTCTGCGTGGAAGCACAGAGAGCTTCTTTTCTCTCCTTGTCTTGTTTCAGCCCAGCGCATGCTAAACATTCTAGCTCCTCTTAAGACCACTGAAGTTCAATCCACAAACATGTTTAACCTGCAGGTGGGTGAAGTCCTTTAGCTCCATTGCAGTGTGGGTCTGCTGCAGTTCCTTGCCTCCTTCAGCTGTGCCAGCAGCCCAGCTATGCAGCTGGTTTCATTTCTATTTCTCTCACTCTGGGCCTCAGTTACTTCTAACTGGTTGGCTGACACAACTGTGCTTCGTGCTAATTGCTTTGAAACACATAGATGTAATAATATGGCAGTTGATTAGCAAATATCAAACGAACTGTGAAAAGGAGAAGATGGCAAGACAAAGGGAAGTCTTAAAATAAAAACTCTCTTGATTGAACAGGAGGGAGAGGTAACAGACTTTTCTGTGAAGCACGTTGCCCAAAGTTGCCCTTGTTCTCACTGAGGGTGTTTTGTGGCAGCAAAGGTGATAATACAGGATATTATACAATGAACATTGAATTTGCTCTAAAAGCTCCCCAGTGAGATATTTCTACCAGCTGCTAATGTCATATCTCCAAATGGTTTGGACAATGCCATGTGTGATGTACCGAGCTGAGATGTTTGCACTGTGTATGAAAGGCATCAGCTTTCCTTGTGTGAACTTTTTCTTTGTGGATTCAGAGTCCAGAAACAAATCTCCTTTGACTGATCACCAGGCAATAAGCTGCTGGCAACACCATGACAAGTTTTCCCCAAGGCTCAGTCTTTGGCTATACAGGACTGCTAATAAGGAAGCCTAGCTGTCATCCTGGACCATCTGTGACGGTTTAGTACCTAGAGCAGGGAACAGAATAGGTGCTGAACACAAACTGACCTTAGGTGAGTCACTGGTCAGTCATCAGTCCCACCTTCTGTGTATTTAGGCCTGATTGAGACTGACTGAAGTGGTCTTTTTTAAGATGCTAACAATCTCTGGATTCACCAAATATTGCCTTTCTTTCCCCGTTAATGTAGTTGATGGTGCATGAAGACATTCAATTTGCAAACCTTGTGCAATGCAGAATTTATTTCAGTGAGTTGTTCTCTAGCAGTACGCGTTCTGCCAGAAATATAGTAGTCAGAATAAATTTAAAGCCAGAGCTTATTTAAAAACATAATAATAATTCAGTCCTTTTTTGGCTATTGAAACTACTGTTAACCATGGGATCTTTTGTGGAGCTCCCATTCTTTTATCCAGAGATGCACCTTCAGTTGCAAAGCTCACTGCTGCAGCTGCAATCCAGAATTGGCATTAGTGTTTTTCACTGATGAAGGTAAATACTCTGGAAATTCATGTGAATAATCTTAGAAACAGCAAGACAGGCAGTGCTCCATGCAGGGGCTCCAGTGCAGTTACCATTCTTCTCCTTTTACAAAACGTGGCAAATTAAAACATTAGGAAACTTCAGCATTTGAACAATTTCCTTAAACACATTACCCCTTTCTGGAGGGCACTGTGAAACGTGCAGTCTCTGTCTACACTGCCATTTATAAAAGCAAGGGGCAAGAGCATTTCTAAATAGTGCCAGCAAAACTGAATCAATGAATAACTTCTGTGGAATCACAGTAGCTACTTCCTGCTCTGACAGGGGCTTCCTTCCATGCTCTGTGATCCTTCTCACTGCAGGATGAAGGCTGCTTCTGATCGTCTGTGATTTTGTGCTGCCGATCAGTACGTATGTACAACTTGTTGTCAAAAACAGCGTTTCCCTGTATTCAGTTTGTGGTACAACAGCCTGTTGAAATATTGCTGGCATTTGGAAGAGTAGATGGGTAAGCCTATGGCTCTGTACCCTGCCAGAGAGATGTTTAGGTGCTGAAGGAGCAAGGTTGGAGTTGGATACGAAGTTGGAGGAATTCACGGCGCCTCCTGTGCTCAGACACATCTCCTTTCTGGTGGTGCTGCCCTCTGAAGGGTGCTGGATGAGCAAAGCAGGTAGGAGTTGTTGGGATCTGGGATGGCATGAGTTCCCGGGCTCCTCCTGTTCTTTGTTAGGAGGGAGGACTTTGGATGTCTGGAAAACCTGCATCTTGTAGCTAAGATGTGCTTAGGTGGAGTTACCTGATGTACTTCAATAGAAGGAAAAAGCAGCACAGAGCTGTTAAGATTCCAGAGCCTCCTTTTTAGCCAGAGGTTTATCTTGCTGTGCAGTCTGTCCTGCCTCCTCCCTGCCCTGCATGGTTCTGTTCATCAGCCTGAGTTAATGGTTCAGCTTTGTATTTCCTGGCACCTGCAGCTGCAGTTGAATTCTTTGTCTGAACACACAGTATTTGTGACCTCAAGTATAATGACTTGGGAAATAAATAAGAAGTTGTTCAGGGTATGGGATAAGTGAGAGCACAAATGGTTCCTTCCTTGACCTGTGGAGAATTCATGTCTCAGAATGAAACTAGACAGCAAGTTTACTTCCACGATGCTCTTGGTCAGTATGTCTAGTCCAGCTTGGCCAGCAATGCATGCACAGACTTGGTCTTCACATGCCTGCCTTCACTTTCCTTCTTACAGGAGAAGTTTTAAAGATAATCTGTGTTATTCATTTGCTCAGTCTTAAAAATAAGCAAGGCAGCATAAGAACGTATAAAGGAAGGGATGTCTTGAAAAGGCAAGTTGTGCATTTCATGTTTTCTTCCTAATGCAGAAGCAGTCAGTATAGGTCAGTTTGCTGGAAACCACTCTGAACACACCAGTGAACTCCTGGAAATGAGTGCCACCAGGAGTGTTGGTAGGACCACAGCTTAAAAGGTGAGCTCCTGATGGGGATAACACATTCTTGTAATATTCTAAATGAATTTTTGAGAGGGAAGAAAACCTGAGGGCTCAGGCCAGCCTCTGGGTAAGGCAGCTGCCTGCAAAGGAGTTTTTTGTACTTTCCTCAGAAGGATCTGATTGCTGTCACTGTCACAGGCAGGATACAAGGCTGCTGGGCTTTCTGATCTGTTGCCATTGTTCTTCTGCTCCTATGAAGTGGTCTCCTGGGGTTACATGAAAGATCTTTCATTAGGGAACTCCTCATTCGGTTCGCTGCCGGTGCCTGAGGCAAAGCGATGGACGCTGCTGTTAAGGAGAAAACTTGAAATTCCATCTGAGGGAGACATCTCTCTTCTGCTCTACTGTGAATTGAACCCCAGTCAGCGCTACAGAAAGTTCCTCTGGAAAATGAGTGCAGTTTTGACTGGTAACATTCATAGCAAGAGCTGTCATTGCACTGGGTACCACTGTATTTTACAGCCATCTCAGAAAAGAATAGGCAGTTGAGCAGGAAAAAAATACTGAAATTCCCTCTGTGACCAGCAAGCAGTGTTTCAGAAGTAAAAGTATGGAGGGCAGTATTGAGACACTTGTGCTCCCTGCACAAATGTGTCCATGTGAAAGGCTAAAGCCTCTGGGAGGGGAGAAATTCGGAGGAAGGACTTTGAGGGAAGACAGTTCCAGGCTCCCAGATGAGTATCAAACAAAAGCAATGACACAACTGCTTTTATATCCACATTATCTCTAGATTTTGACACGTTCCTATTCCAAAGAGATTTCTATTTCTAAAAAAGTAAATTAGTGTACAGCTGCAGCTGGGAAGATATTAAGAGCAGTACCCCGTGCTAGGGTGCATTTTAGAACAGGAAGTAAATAAAAATCAGATAATTTCAGATATCATCTTGAGGAATAATACTTTTCATCTTCTAAAATTCAGCTTAATCTGGCAAATATTTGCCATCCTCCAGATAACTAGAGGCACACAGCATAAGGCCAGTCTGTTTAGAAAGGTCTGAACCATGAAGGAAGTTAGCTTACGACGTAGAGATGAATCACCATTTTCTGCCCCAGAGACTGATAGTTTTCTTAGTTATTGAGGTTAGGTTGGCTTTAAAGCATACCATTTTCCTGATCTGCAATAGGCACTCCTGAAGATTATGGCTTGAATCGAATATGAAGGTAAACATTTTGCAGAAGAGCTGTGTGACAGGAGCTTGCTACCAAACCCTGACATGCTTTTATTTGCCTGTGTGCAAACACATGCTGTGAATATGATTCCTTGTCCAGATGTCGGTGCTCTGCCCCTGCACTTCTGTGGTACTGCTGAACCAGGAGCATAAGTGCACTGAAGCAAAGTCAGATTTCATCCTTTCATCCCGACCAGAGCAGAAAATGTTTGTAATGAGGCTGTCAGTGCTCTGATGGTTGATAGCCAATTACTTAATTAAAATGAGAGTATGGCTATTTTCCTTTCAAAAAGGGAGCATGTATTTTGCCGAGACAGCTACGGTCCAACGGCTCCCTACAGAACCGTTATTGTAATGACAACAAAGAAAATCAATCGGCCCCTCTGGCTGCCCGGGGAGAGCAGCAGCACGGCTCCGTGCCTTCCACACACCCCAGAGCAGTGATGTGTGTCTGCCAGGCTGCCACCAGGCTTTCTTCTGCCACTCAGCATCACTCCCACCCCACCTGCATCATCGCCCTCACGCTGGCAGCTGGAAAATCCCTCTGAGCTTACAGCCTTGCTGGAAGGCAACAGCTGCAAGGCTCCTTCAGCTGGGGCTGCTTGCAGACACATCAGCAGCAGCCTTCCCAGGTCCTTTATCCTGTTATGGCTGTAATTGAGTTAGCTCATCTGTGCCCGAGCTGTTCATATGGCCTATTTATGTATGTTGGGTCATTACAGGCTGTCTCCAGCTTTGTAAGTAAAACCAGCAGCCATTAAGAGCTCATCAGTAGAGGTTAGCAAAGCATTGGCCATTTATTTATGGATTTCCTTTTATAAACAAACTCTAACAAACTTGAAACTTTACAAAAAGCTCTGGGATAAGGGTATACTGGATGAACACTTCAGTGCCATAGCATAAGAGGTTCTTGATTCTCCAATAAAGAGAAGGGAAAGCACTTCCTATTGTATTGTTTTTCATAGGAAGCTGCTGCTGTCTTTAAATGACATGTAGCAAAGAACTTATTAGTAATAAGCACATTGTACTTTCAGTGCATCTTCTCTCTTTCCTCATCTTTCATTCTTGCAAGACTGTTTTTTCATGGCAGCAGAATGACTCCTGTTGCACACTGGTTAATGATTTAAAGTTAAAACTTTACACAGGATTAATGGTCTGGTGGTAAAAAGGGGTGGTAAGCCTCAGTTCAGGATGAAAAGAGCCTTCCTTCTCCATCTCAAACTGGAAACAAATAACATGATTTCTTTTTGTACCGGATACAAATGATACATCTTCCTATTAAGAGAATAACAGATTTGAAGCATTTTCTTGCTAATTAAATCTGATTCATGGTGCTTAACAGAAATTTTGGGGATTGAGGGATTTAGATTATTTTGCATAATTGTCTTTAGATTGTTATTTCTTGGTGCACACTGTGGTTGTGAAGGTTGTGTGGGCGAAGGTGAACACAAGTGTTCCTGCCTTTAGGAACCTGGTCCTGCCCCAGGGCCAGTTTTCAGTTCTCTGCAGGTCCCCACCTTTGCTGTCCTGATGGCCCCTGAGCTCTGCACCTGCAGAAGGAAAAGGCTAACCTTTGTTTCCTAAAGCTGCAGGGCCGTGGTTGTAGCGTGTGCCTGGCATCATAATAAAGATGTCAAGAAGAGGAAGGGAGTAGAATAAAAAAAGGGTTCTTTGGTTTTGTGGTCATTTCAGTGCTTTCTCAGGGCACCTCTCTCCAGCCCTGGCTACAGCCCTTCCTGCTGGACAGAGAGCAGCCCTGGTCCCTGGCAGAGCTCCCTTGGTGACTGAAGATCTCCATTGGACAGCGTGTGTGTAGAGCATCCTCAAAAACTGCATTCAAAGAGAAAACCAGAACTGCTGTTCTTTCAAATGTAGTGATCTTCTCGAGTGCCTGGAGCAATGACTGACTTTCTCTACCAGCAGCTGAGGTTGTGTATATGTGCTTTAGTCTTGTCGAGGCAAACCAGACTTGTAAAATGACCACTTTGTAATATCACAGTGATGCAACAGTATTGACCAACCTCCTTACCTTTAGGATCTCAAACCTAAATCAGGATTGACCAGAACAAATACAAATCCATCCTAATTGTCTAACTAAATTAATGAGGTCTTCCTGCCACTGACTGCTCAGTGACAGCCCAACACATGCCATGTATTGTATGAGCACTGAGGCTGCAGCTGGGAGCAGATGAGTCGTTTGTCTGTCACTCCTCTGTGTGAGCCTGCAAAGTTCAGAGCCAGTGAAGTCAAATGGAAAGGAAACTGCAAGGCTTCCCTGGTTCTGTTAGCTGAAGAGGTGCTCCATTGCTTCAGCCTGAGAGTGAAATGGGTGAGGACTGAGTCCTTTGTAATTCTAGAAATGTAGCTTTGTGAATCACATTCAAGCTTTCACAAGTTTTTCTAGGTGCAATTCAGTAACACGGTAATAAGACATTACCTAAGCAAGCCAGCAGAAATGATACAAATTTTTGTATTTTAACTTTAATCAAATAACGTAGGAATAGTTTTACCAGTTCAGCCCAAAGGACCTTTTATTATATTATTCAGTCTTTGGTTATGATCAGTAGCAAAAAGGAGAGAACAGAAAGGAATGGTTAAATTCCCTGGTATGCCTTATCCACTGGATGTTGAGGACTTTCTGGGCCCTCAGATTGGACTTTCTCCAATTCTATTTTGAAACAACTTATACTTTCTGTTCCCATAAGCTCCTGTAATAACACCCCAGTTTTTAGTTAAGCTTTTTTGCATGGAGGGTCTCTTCTGATTTGAATTTGTAGCTGCCACTTATATTAAATATGTGACCAGCATTCTAAAGGAGGAGGTAATTCAGTTTGTCCTACTCCCTTCTATTTGTGGATGTAGATCTCTTCTATATCCCCAATCAGTTGTTTATTTTCTAGTTTTCTTCATGTTTTCCTGTAAAAGAACCTGTTGTGTCCTCTTGACAGTTATTTTATGTTTTCTGTGCTTTTCCCAGTAATAAAATTTTATGTTATAGGGCTGCAGTAAAGTTACAAGCACTAGAATGTGTTTACTGGTAAAGAGGTTCTGATCTCTGGTGCACTGGGGATTTGTAAGCAGTTACACCTAAACAAAAACCTCAGCTCTGGTGTCCATTGAACCAAGCGAACTTTGGCTTGGAGTCTAAATCAAACTGCACTAGAAGTATTTTGCAGATATACAACAAGTGAATACAAAGCAACAGTAGCCTTGGCTTATTTAATCACTGCATTTCTCACAGTATGGAAATGAAAATCAGACAAAGAATCTCATCTTCAGCTACCTTTATATTTTAGCAATCTCATGCTGTTTTAGGCAATAGGTTTGCATACCTTTTGCATGGCGCAGCCTAGGGAAACAAACTGCCACAGCCTCCTGTTCCTGCCCCTCTCTAAGGTCACCAGGTCATGAACCAGGATGGGACTCACCCAGAGGTGACGTTATTTTTGAGGAGGAGAGGTGGTGTCTTTTTGTCCTCATATGTTCTTACATGCAAGTTTTAATGCCCCAGTCGAGTGCTCTGCATAGCCACAGAATGAAGGAATGCCAGCAAATACTTCTTGTATTTCATTGCAAAAGCCATTTCTGGCTGTTGGCGGCACCTGCGTGTCCCCCAGCAGCAGCTCCCTGTGGGGTCCCTCAGTGCCAGGCACCAAGGAAGCCGAGCCCTTCCTTTGGACTGCAGTGGTGCTATGAGGCACATCTCCTCTAAGGCAGCAGCTGCTGTACTGATGTTCAGGTTGTCCTAATCCCTTTGAAACAGTGCTAACGTATTCACTGTAATTCCCTAAGTGAGAAGCAGGGGAGTTTTTGGTTTTTTTTTCTTTTTAAATTACATTGCCTGCATAGAGCTGCTCGAAATTTAATCTAGTACCAAGTTAACTCTTGCACCAGGTAAACTTACTGGACATCCAGGGAGTAAAATGCATGTGTAAAATGCATGTGAAAAGTGTTTTCCACTCCCACACTCAGACAGGAATTTTGAGGTGCAGCATGAAAGAGAATCCGCGGCGGATATGGAAAATGGTTGTGAAATAATGACTACAAGTCACCTTCTAATTAATTGCTTCAACTGTGTTCTAGATGTGAATAGGGTAAATCTTTAAATGCACTTTCAATTGACATAATGTTGGAAAGGAATCCAAAGAGATGTGAAAAAGTTGGAGTGTTTTAGAGCTTAGCTTCTAATTCCATTCTTTCCTCGCCTCTGCAGTGCAGATCTCAAATCTTGTTTGGAGCATGTTAGCAGTCTTTGTGAGGCCTAAGTGACGGGAGGATTGCTGCTGGTCTTCAGGGAGTGTTGATATGTGATGGGCCACAGAAGTGAGGACTGCTACTGAGTTAATTGCTTAGGCGTGCCTGTAGAATCACCGAATCACAGAATGGCCGGGTTGGAAGGGACCTCAAGGATCATGAATCTCCAACCCGCTGCCACGTGCAGGGCCACCAGCCTCCCCATTCAATCCAATCTGGCCTTGAACACCTCCAGGGATGGGGCAGGCTGCCTTCAGCTGTGGTGCCATGGCAGTTCAGCAGCTGTAACCTCCCCTCGCTGCTGATCCAACTTTGCTTTATCCTCCCACCAGCTCTTGCAGTACTCTCTTTGGACGACCCGAATGGCAGTGGTTCTCTCTATACAGGTACTTGCAGATGGATTTGTTGAGTGAATGTTCAGTGCTTTGATTTGTAGTTGGGTGGTAATATCTCTGTGTCTATTCATGTCAGAACCACAGGCTGCGGCCAAAGGGCTCCAGCCTTTGGCAGCCTGTGAGCCACAGTGCTCACATTTAAGTGCTGGTTCCCTTTCTAAGCTTCACCTTTATTGGAGTTCATTCCTGTAGCTGTTGTCTAGGTTTTGGAGGCTGAAGAGAAATATTTATTGATCTTTATGCACCAATGCACAGAGTAAAGTACTGCTCACATCTGTGGCATCACATACCGCTGTCTGGATCAATGGTGTGCTGTGCTACATGTGGCAGTGCTGACAGCTATTGCTTGTATTTGTTCACTTGACAGTGGTTGCTCTTTGCCCAGCACAGTTTCTCTCAGAGCTGTGGGGTTACTAGTGTGTTACTGGCCTGTTTTTCTGGTTATTCTTACCTGATTTTCTTTTACTGCGGAGTACATTTCCCATCAATTCCCCCTGAAGCAATTATTGTTGTTGGCAGAGGTGAACAAAGCAAGTTTTGAGGATATCCTTTGCTGGGATTAGGAGGGCTAACTCCTGGAGGAATCTGGATTTTGCGGTGAGGAAAAGGAGTGGAATTATCAGCACTGAGCCCCTCCCTGAGCAGCAGCTTGTGTGATGTTGAGTGAAGCACGAACTTGCCAGGAAAGCTGTGTTCAGACCTCGTCTGTGTTTTTGTAACCAGGTTCTGACCCTGTCACAGCCACACAAACTGAGCGGTATCGTACAGCTGCCTTCTCACTGTAAACACGTATGTTAACTGTACACATCCACCCTAAACACGTTACTTATGTTTTTTATCAGCCTACTCTAGGGAAAAACTGGCACCTCGTGGTGCAACATACTACAGAGAACACAGGGTACACTGGAGGAGGAATACTGATGAGTGGTATCTGCAGTGAAGGAAACACAATCTAAAATGTCCCGCCAAACAGAGATATTAGAGAAGTGCATAATCAGGTTCACACCTTTTAAAGCACTGCTTTTGTTCTTAACAATTTACTGAGCACAGCAGCACACAAAAGTTAGCATTTGTGAAGTTCTCTGCTTGATCTTGTGCAGCATTCTGTTCTGGGAGAGCATTTTTGGCCGTGTCAAAACAAACACTTGGAGGTGAGTCCAGATGATTTGATGTTCTGTAGCTTGTTTTTTTCTAATGCTCCTGGCTTTTACGCGGTTAGTATATGACAGCTTTGCACAACATATGGAACTGATGGTGTGTTTCAAAGCTCCTTACACTTGTCAGAAACTTCTAGTCTGCACAGTAGTCTGGAACCCAGTGCTCGTGTGTTTTGCACTTGGCAAAAAGCAGTAATGTGATCCATCTGCTGGCTGCTGAATTTGAAATGTGGTAAAAAAATGCATGAGAGAGTGATGGAACAGCATACCTATAGTAGAGCTTGACAGTGCTGATTCAAGGCTGAAGCTTTGTGCAAACAGCTGTAAGAATTCACCTCTATCAAAGGATGAACGTTTTAAATCGTGTTGCTGAGGTTTTCCAGGGCCTTGGATTAGCCTGTAATCAGAAATCTTTTACCTTACATCACCGTGTTGTGTCTGAGCTCTCAGGTTCAAAAGCCCCTGCTGTAGAAATGGCTCCAGCAGATCCCAGCAGGACAAGGTCTCCTGCAGGAAGAGCAGGGCTGAGCTTGCACACCTGTCAGTTATCCCATCCAAGAGCTGGGTGTTTGGGTATTCTCGTTGTTTGGAAGTTTGTTGTTAGGAAAATATTAATGACCTCCCAACGCATGGTTCTGTGCTGTGTCTGATGGATTGCTAGGCCCCTGAGGCACAGGCTGTCTGAGTTTGCCTTCCACAGAGCCAAACACATTGTCAGCACTCAATTAGACATTGGATATATGGTTCTGTGCTGACTCAGAGCTGAAAGATAGCCACTATTCTTATTGAGCATCCCTGCATAGAGCAAGCAAGCTATTTTTACCCTAACCTAAACCTTTCTAACATTTTTCCTGATAGAAAAAAATGAATCCTGTGTAATTGAAATAATGTTGAAAGAAGGGATCTTTTCTGGGAGATGGCAGTGCTGTTTTTAACCTTCCAGTAACAGAAAATGCAGCCTCTGCATGTGCCCACATCAGTGCCTCTGTTCCCTCTTGGCTACACCAAATGGATGAGCTGTTGGCAAGAGAAGCCATGCTCTGAGACACAAAGGGCTGATCAGCCAGTGTAGGAAAAGAGCAATGGGGAGAGAGGCAGCAACACCTTAGGAATGAAAGGGTGGAAAGCTGATGGGTCAGTGCCAGTACAGGGACAGTTGTAGAGTGAAGCTGGCAAATATTTATTTGGAGGAGAAAGAGGAGAAATGTGGGCCATAGATGCAGGGGAGGATGCTTTCTTTCTCTGGTGTGTTTGGGCAGAAGAGAGGGAAGGGAATATAAGGTGAATTTTTTTTTGGATGCCACAAATTTTTGTAATTCCAATCATGCACAGTAAAGCTGGGCAGTGCTGGCTTTGAAGGTTCCCGTGCACCTGTACAGGGTGGGACAAGCATTCAGAGGCAGAAATAGACACTAAGCCATCCTGTTTGGGCAATTATACTCTTCCTGCATTCTCACCGCAGTCGGCAGTTTAGTGGCTAAGCCACAAAGGAGGCATAAGGACGAGTATGATCTCCTTTAGAGAATACCTGTACTTAACAGAACCTCCCTCCTGGGATGGCATTCATTACGTGTCTATTTATTCATCCATTGCTCACACGATAATTTGCTTCTGCAGAAATGTATCTGGGCTGCACCCAGTGCTGGGACTGAGCCACGTTAGCTGGCACAGCTGGACATCATTTACCAAGAGAAATTAGCAGTACGGCACACATAATGGTGACTGATGTAGCTCTGTCTGCCCATGGCTGCTCTAAATGCAATCCCTTCTTCCTCAGGAGCTCATCCCAAATCCCAGTGGATTTTTAATTGCCCTGGCTTGCACTATATGTCTCTTCAAGAGTTGGTAATATTCTAAGAGGGCTGTAAGTGTAAGTGGAAGAGGAGCTGTTGATTAGGAAGAGGCAAATGAAATGCCAGCTCCTGTCATAGCTCACTACTTATGTAAAGGATTTGTGGCAGCTGTGGTAGTGTCACTTGGGTACTAATTGGGAGTCCGTGAGTACAAAGAGCACAAAATGCTGATGAGGAGGGCATAGGAGCTAGCTAGGATGAAGCTGGCACACATGCCAGGCTGCTTTACTGGAACACATCCCTCTGCATTATGCTGCGGCCTCCTTTCTCTGCAAATTAATCTAGTTTCTGCTGCCCCTCTTCCCAGCTGAACACACAGGCAATTTTCTGTCTTCCAGATAAGATCTCTGCTTCACAGTGTTTGGTTCTCAGAGAACCTCAGAGTTCTGGCCTAGAGTTACTCAGCTTTCCATCCCACCTGGTAACATGCCCTGATCCACTCACCTCAGCTCAGCCATCCCGGGCTGTAGGAGTACAGACTGACTTCTTGTTTGTTGTAGAGCCTGTGTCTGGCCATCAGGAATCTCATCTGTCATCTGCAGGAGTAATTGCAAAAATTGATTCATGGGAAATGCCTATAACAGGCAAATCCTTTTGACAGATCACACAGCCATCATTTTCTGCATTTATTTGAATCAATCAATGTTTTGATGCATATTTGGGTCATAAATACTGTGATCTCAATTGCATTTATTATTATGACAGCTGTGTTCTACTATCTGTTATTTATTAGGTTCTGTTGTCCCTTCGTTTTACACCTTGTGGAGCTGTCAAGTTGGCTGTTCACTGGTGACAAAGCTCCTGGCTCTCCGGAACAGAACCTTCCAAAAATAAATTCTCCAAAGAGAGCTGAGTAAAAGCAGGATGTAATTTGTTGGAGAGGCCCTGGATGAACTTTTCTCAGTTTATTGGAAGGAGGACATTCGTGTTTTTTTCCTACTTTTGTCCAAATCCAGAATTAGACTTTGCATTTATCATCCAGAGGTCGCCGAAGCTCACAGTCCCACTGATCGATGTGAATTTTGAATCATCCCCACTATGTCTCCAATCTGAATTAATCGGGTTATTCGGTATTTGAAATGTTCGGATGCTGACTTGAATGTTTCTAATTTTCCCTTGGAAGCTCTTTTAGCTTTATGTCTTTTTACATCATACAAATGGCACGATATCTGATTGTGAGAGGAATGAATTCCAGCATCCCTCCAAGGTCAAAGTCAAACTGCGATGGGCAGAGACAGTCATTTTCTGCCCTTCATCCCCAGCAAGCAGTCACACTGTGCCAGTTGCTGCACCAGCTCTGCAAGGTGTCGAGCACATTGGTGTTCACTCAGGAAAGCATTTAATCACAGCGTACGACTCTAAAGTGCTTAATATAAGCATGTGCTGAAGTGCCTGACTGGACTGGGGCCAGTGCAATTAGAGCCTCGCAGGGCTGAGGTTTGTGAGCCAGAGTTTGTGCCAGCTAAACAGCGAGACTGTCTGCAGCAATACAGCTGAAATGGGTGTGACAGAGTGCTGCACATCCTTCTTTCTGGTATCTTCATGTCTCTATTTGTTTATTTAATTGTAAATGTAAAAAAACAAAACAAAACAAAAAAACCCCTGTAATTCCCACTATAAACATCACAGTGCAAAGCTGATGTGCAACAATTGTGTGCTTCACAAAATATATGCAAATGGATGGATATAATTTGTAAAGCAGCTTTGACTTCTTCATATATTAAAAAAGAAGAGATGTAGATCATATCATAGTTTAGCATTCTGCATGTTCCTGGGCTTTCATGCATCGCTATCTATGAAAAATTCATTACTTGTGACTACTTTGATTTTATACATACGTTCCAGTTGAGGGAGTGTGCAGCCTCCTCTTGCCCTTTCTTTTCTTATTTCCTCCCACCCTTTAACAGCTAATGAATTAGATGGCTAATGTTGGGCAGTGGCAGAAGTGGAACAGCCCAACATGAGCCCAAACTCTCTGACCAAAGGAGGGTCTCCAGGTATCCATGTCCCACCCGCTTGGGTTCACCAAACCCAGAAAGCTAAAATTTATCCTGGAGTAACCGAACAGCAGGAAAAGCAGCGTAGTTACATTCATCCGAATCTCTAACGTGGGCAGACATGAAATCAGCTTAAGATCTGACAATTCATGCAAAGTTTCCAATTAACTGTAGGTGTGTTGAGAGTGCTTTGTTTTGGGTGTTTCTGTGGTGTCACTAAACAGGCGGTTTGGTGTTGGCTGGAGGAGTGAACAAGAAGTCAAGGAGATTTTACAGAGGATATTCTACCAGGAGGCTCTTTCCTGCATGCCAAAAGGTTTTCAGTTAATGCTTTGTGGTTTTGAGGGGAGGCGTGGGGGAAAGGGAAACTTGCCCTTTCAGCTGGACATCCCTGGCTGTTTGTGAGCTATTTCTGTCAGTGAAATAGTTACTAAGCGGTGGGTTTAAGTACAAGTTCAGTGCTGGTGAATAAGGAGACTGGAGTTTTCTGTCTGACTGCAGGGCTGGTGCCTCAGTAATATTAACAGTTGCCATAAAATGATAGAACAGATTAAAGATCTTCAGTTTTTGTGGACTGTTTCTCTCCTTCTGCTGCAGGAGCCAACAAGGAGCCTTTGGCTTGCTTTCTGTTTGAAACTCCTTCCAGCCTTCGCTTCACCTTCTCAGTGATGTTTGAGCAGAAGCTCTTCATTTATTCTGCCCTGGTTTTGTTCATGCTTTCAGATGTAGCACAAGTTCACTGCTCTGAAGTTTCTCTGGGAATGAAAAAAACTGTTTGATTAAGGAAACACCAATTGCTGCGGTCCTGTCAGACTGCCTAACTTTGTAAGCCAGGGCTGCAGCACATCCAATTAAATGGAACTGCTCTCTGGAGGATTTGGTTTGCAGAGAATTAGTTTTCGTGTTCTTGGCCTTGTGTTTATTAAATGGTTCTTTCCTTTTTCTTTCCTTTGCAGTTTTCATCTGTAGCTTCATGGTGGCAGCGCCTATCTTTGGTTACCTTGGTGACCGTTTCAACAGAAAGATCATTCTCAGCTGTGGGATCTTCTTTTGGTCAGCTGTCACTTTTTCAAGCTCCTTCATCACTGAGCAGGTAAGATCTTTACAAAGGCACTTAGCAGAGTGCTCTGAATGCTGGCCAACGTGCTCCTAGAAACACGCCGTGTGTTATCTGACTTCCTGGGGGTCGAGTCGATCTGTGTGACTGAACTGTGAAATCTTTGGTCTTAAAAATATCCATAAAAATAACAGGTGAAGCATGGTGAAGCAACACTTTCCGTTGACGTAAGGGCTTTGCTTTCAGGGAGATCCTAAAGAAGCTTTAAAAGGCTATTAAAACTGAGTTGAAAAAAATGCCTTCTGGTATCACAACAGAAGTCACTGGAGTTAGTTGGGAACTCTGCTTATGGTATGTGGCATGACAAAATGCATCCAGTTTGATTGCTTTCCATCAAAGAGAGTAGGGGTGGATGACAGCATGGAGATTAACCAGAATTTTAGCTCCTTTTATGCTAACTGATGGATATGTCTGGGGAGCTGATGGTGGGACTGACAGGCTGTGCACAGCATCCCTCACCTGTTTTCAGGACAGCCGCAGTACTCCATTCTGAAGACTCCTCATTGTGCTAATTTCCTTGCCTGTCAGAGGCTCTTGGAAGAAACAGTTATCTGGCATTTTCTGAGGAAGAACATCCCCTTTTAAAATCATATTATAGAGATGGTTGAGTTGCGGATGGCAACATTCCTGGAGAGACAAATCAGCTCCTGGTGTCACCAGAGCGATTTCCCCAAGGGAGGCAGGGACCTTCCTCTCTCCTTCTGCCCAGCTGCGTTCCACAGATTGTAGCATTTGGGTCACGCCTAAAGAAAGACATCCTAAGCCTCTCCTCCCTGCTCTCTCCTGCCCACACACATGCTCTGTAGTTTCTAAAAACAGAAAATTTCTACCTAAAACAGGCAGTGGCACTCAAGTGTTTGTCTGGCTTTCATGTCAGATAGCTGCTAAATTTCTAAATCAAATATGTCCATGGCCAAATGTAGAAGCCTTTAACTCCAATAGATGGTTCTGGTTTATAATTATCCAAGAAGAACCCTTTCTAGAGAAAGACCATCTCCTAGCAAAAATGAAGCACATTTTTACATTCTGGTTTTTTTATAAACTTTCTTTTCATAACGTTCTGCAAATTTAGCTGTGATTGTAGCCCAAAGGAGAGGCAAGTGCTTTTTGAAAAAATCAGCTGCACTTCTCAGGTTACAAACATGCATTCATGCTCAGGTTCTCAGCAGTCTCTCCGTAATGGATCCAGTTCTGTAGTTACAGATGGCAGAGGAGTAGACACGAGGTACTGGAAGTGGACCAATGTCATCTGTATTTTCAGAGATTTTTAGTTGAAGGATTTGGGGCTTTCTAGCTAAAGCAGTTCAAAGACTGATGCATGAGCTCGTTAGTAATCAGGAGATCAGCATGAAAATGTCGTATTTGTAGCCTACGAAAGTAATGCATATAAAACTGGACTGTGTTTGAAATCTGGATTCCAGTTTTTTGGAGGTCAAAAAAAGACAAGGTCAGAATGGCCCAGCCTGTTAATTTCTCCTGTATTTACATGAGCACTAACTCTGGACCCAAACTACAACCTTGGAAACAAACTGCCAATATCTAGAAAAGTCCCCCACAATCCTCAGCTCTTCCAGAGTAATTTTGCATTAAACCAGAGATCCCAATCCCAACTCCTTGCTATCGAGTCCAGGATATCATGATATATTTTGCAGCTGCTGTATGATGTTCTCCACCCAGTGGCTGCAGCAGATGAACGAGGTGATAAGCATAATCCCAGCCTCACACAGCATCCCTCCCACCTCAGTATCTTTATTGGAGGTCTGGTCACTAACTGGGAAGGCATGCCACACTGAAGAAGGTGAATTCCTGAAACTTGTGTGAAGAAAAGAAAAGGTGATGCAATCTTTTTCTTTGTGCAATGGCTAACTAGGCACTTTTCCTGATCTTTGCCTTCTAAGAAATCATTTAAGGAGTGAAACAATAGCTTTTCTCTCAACATTTTTTTAAGATAGTATGTATGTTTGGCAGGGGAAAATGCTATGAGCTGAAATATGAAAAAAAAAACCTGTTGATGCAAATAAAAGTAGTAGTGAGGCTACTGTCAGCAGATGTGTGTTCAATCCAAGTCAGCATGGAAAGCCTGGTTAGAAAGAGCAAGCTGGCTCAGGCTGAGCCCACAGAACACTGTACAGAAAACTCCTTTATGCAGTGACAACAGAAATACAGAAAGAGGCAAGAAATGACAGTCATTCAATAGAAACAGCAAACTGTATCTTCAGGGATTGCCTTTCTTCAAGTTTTGAGAATGTGTAGTGCCCTGTGAATGCTGTCTGTGTAATTAATAGAGCACACATCCACAGAGTGCAGATTTGGAGGGTAGATGGAAGGAGGCAGCTTAACAGAGGCAGAAAGCAGCTACAGTTCTGGCGGACACTGAAAGCCCACAAACTGTAAGAGCTTCTGACAGTGTGTTGATTAGTTCCTGGATGTCATTTGCACATGTAAAGGAAAGCGATCAAAATGCCACAGTGTGAGGGAAGATTCAGATTATTTCTCATTTGTTGTGGAAACAAGCACACAGAAAAGGATATTTTCATTCATATCTGTCAAATTGTGCAATAAAGAAATGCCCACATGACAAGAAAAGAACATGGGAAGAGAAACTACCTCAGAGGTATCTTTTGATCTGAAGAAAAGGAATGGAACTCAATGAAATACCTTATCTGGGCTTCTATTGAAATGCTATTTCATATTGTTTGGATTAAGAAGATAGTGACTGAATGCTGTCAGATAAAACATCAGATTGGCTCTGAATGTTACGTAGATGTGTATTTGCTGGGGAGCACTGCTTTAAGCTTTGTAACCACTTATTAAATATCCTTCATTATTTGTTACTGAGGATCTTGGCACTTTAATAGGACTAATGAACGTCAAATGATTGAAGAATGAATCTCAGCCTCCACCAGATAACAGGCCTTCATAGAAAGAAAAAAATCAGTCTAAAATGTAGAGATAGTTCCAGAGTATATAGGAGATGGTGGTTATTGAAAACAACAGTGCACTGATTCCTTGTGTACCAAAAGAAAAATCATCAGAAGTAACATGGCTGGGGTGATATGGGGAAATTCATATTTGTTCTGGTACATTCTGTGATTTGACAGTTTGCATTGGCGTCCCACCTCACTGCAGAACAGCAAGAAGAATCTTCCTGCACTCTGACACTTGTACTCCTCCATAACACAATTTAGCACTTCCTAAATGAAAGGTTGTATAAAAAGTCATTAGCAAGTTTGTTCATGAATTCAAAATTATTTTAAATTAGTGCACATTTAGAAAGATCTCTAGATTAACTCAATTCATAAACATTTCCATAAAATATCCATTTATCTTAATTTGTAGTTTGTAAGTACTAACACCTGCTTAGAACTTACTTAATGCATTTCTATTAATTAGTTCTCCGCCTGCATGTATACAAATGTTGGTACTTTCACCTGCAAAACCATTTTTGTTGTAGTTTGTGGCTCCTGGCACGCATCTGGTTTTTGGCAAGCACTTTGGGATTTGTGGTTCGTGCTCTATAATAAATCAGGAAAAGAGCCACAGCACAAAGAAATACACTGGGTGTACAACAACAGCCTTCATGGAGTTGCTTCACTGAGATGCATTTCCGGATGCAGAAAAGCTAAATATTGGTCTGTCTCCTTCTGTATCAAAATGAACTCTGCTTTTAGTGAGCGATCGGCTTTTTCTCCAGATAGCATTTGGATGAGCATAATGTCCAATTGCCTGTGTTATGGCTGATCATCTTGAGCTGCTTTATAGCCCAGGATGTCGCTGGGAAAAACACACAGACCCAGTTGCATGATTTCTCTTGTTCTGAACAGCTTCACACGAGGCCATTTGGCTATCTGGAGTATGAGGCTGCGTGGATATCCACATCTATTGGTCACAGTGCTACTGTTCTGACTGTTGAATTCTTTCGCCAGAAATCTGCCTTGGATTAAACCTTGTTCTTGGTGCTAACCTTTCTGCCCCTCAAAGCACAGAGTTCTGAGAGATCAGCAGCCTTCTCCTTCGCAGGCAGACAGCAGCTTCTTAAAGCAAGAAAGAGCTCAAAGGTAGAAAACTGCAGACTGCTCTCCCAGCCTTGGGAAGTACTGCTGTTTCCCACGTGAATGTCTTGAGTAAAGATACTTCAGCATAAAGCAGTACTATTTAACGGGTGAGCAAAGTGCTCTGCTAAGTAGTTTGGCTCCACTAGGTTGGGAGAACAAGCATACCTAATAATCAACAAGACCAGGCTGTGGTAATGTGGGTTTACTAGGAGACAGCAGAACTGCAGATGGGAACAAGTTTGGAAATGAAAAAGCAGAGAATGATAAGGTAAATGTGCTGTTGAATCCTTCAGTTCCTTGGTAAATATTTCTGTTTGGATGTTGAGATAGCTGACAAGACACAGCCTTCCTATTGTACCCCCTGCAAACTACCCAGGATAGGTATGTCTACTGCTGGTTTCCTCTTTTCCTCTTCTTTTGATTTATCTCTAAAAGAGGAAGCAAATAGCCCAGTATGGAATTCCAGTTAGCCAGCAGTGCTTCTGAAGCCTTGTGTTTCAGACTTTCCAGATCTATATTTATTGGCAGAGCTTGTCTTTCAAGGAGTGCAGGAAGAGAAGCAGCAAATTATGTGCACTATGGATCAAATGGTTTGCTGAGCTAATTTTAAAAAATGTAAACATAAACCAGCCCCCCACCCTTACTGCCCAGCATTCACTCCAAGCAAAAATGTGCTCTGGAAGAAATTAATTTATGAAACACACAGCTTCTGTTCCCTTACTTCTACTGCATAAGCTTGAAAAACAGAAGCAAACAAAACTAAAAGCCTTTAGCTATCTTTTTTGTATGTAAGGAAGGTACTGAGTGTTACCTTGTAGTCACCATGAATTGCTGGAATGCTTATAACTTGTTGTTTCATCCCACTGTGTTAGAGGGAAATCTCTTCTACAAAGAAAGCCAAATAGATTCTCCAAGCACCACTGTGAAGTCTGCTGTATATCCACTCAGTCCTATCCCTCACTTGCAATTCTTAACCATTCATGTGGCTATTAGAGAAATCTGTGCTGAAGCTGATACAGGATGCTAATGGACAAAGGCTGTTAGTTGCCTCTGGTGTATTTTGCCACACCTTAATGTGGCACTGAAGCCCAACAGATGAGCATAAACTATTGACATTTGGGTTTCTGCATGCCTGCCCTTTTACCAGAGTGCTCAGGAAAAATATAGTCCTCTGTGTAATTTCTAATCACAGATGAAGAGATTAGGATGGGTAATATGCTACAGGAGCATTGCTGTTCTAACTGTCAGTGTGTCAGTGCTCAAATTGCTAAGAGCTGCTGTTACAGCCGTGTGCACAGTGCTGCAACTCTGCCTTGCTTTGCCTCTGCTCTGTTGAGATGAGATGCAGCGATCTCTACAGCCCTTCCTTTTGCAGAACCACTTTGCTGTGGACCAGGGTCAGTGGGTCCCAGCAGAGGAGGGGTGCAGTGCTGAGGTGAGGTGGGTCCAAGGTCTCCAAAGAGGGAAAAGAGAAGGGCTCTCTTCACTGATCTGCACGAAGGCTTCACTGCAGAAAGAAGGTCTGAAGGAACTGAGTCTGCATCACTTTCCAACTCCTTCCTACCTAACAGCACTCTTTTATTCCCTTGCATTTTCTCATATGGATTCAGTGTGATTGATTAGAGGAAAAGAATACTTTATTTCTTATGCCTTTGAGAGTGAATTGTTGGCTGTATTTTATTCAGGTGTTCTGGATATCTGTTAAGTCTGCTAGCATCTTCAACACAGCTGAATCAAATGCTGCTTAGGAAACTGTTTTCATGTAAGAAGAAATATTTTGCCCAAATAAGTGCAATGATTTGAGCTCTTGAATCATGGGCCCTTCTGATTTTGCTGACCTGGGACAGAAGAGGTGAGATAAGATTTATATGGATGCAGTAGGTGCAGCTTGCTCAGATAAAGTGTGTGTAGGATTATTGTCGTGTTTTTGTCCCTAGTCTCTTTCTTTCTTGTCCTGTTTATGTTGTTCAGCATTGTAACTCACCTGAACTGATGCATCCTGCTGCACAGGCTTCTGTTCATTAAAGTGAAGGCAGTGAAATGTCAGAATTGCTCCTTGGAGCTCAGGCGTTTTCTGGAGCAGGTGGACAGAGGTTTGTGCTGGGAGAGAATCAAGAAATGGGCTCGAGGCAAAACCTAATTTGCAGTGGGTCTCTGTGAGGGCTCCTGATAATTGCTCATGCCTTTTTCAGAGAATTTTTTTTGTTATCTAGGTTATCAGAAAATATTGAAATCATTATCACAGGACCTGTGATTGTTGCTCCGATTCAGCTCTTCCTTTGGAAATCTGTGGGAGCCTTTTCTGTGTCCTTGTGGGAATTGAGTCAGACCTTACATCTTTTTGAATCAATATGCTTCCATCTGATGCTGATTGATTGGATCAGAAAGATGCTTAGAGACACCAGCTGGAGACTGTGGTACAGGCATGAAAGTTCTTTACAGGCTAAAGACCTTTACAGCTTTGTCTCATTTTCATGAAGCAAGCTGAATTTACTTCAGGTTGGACAGTAGGAGGGTTCAGCTGCTCTGCCCATTAATAGATTTGGAGCAATGATTTGGAGCAATGATGGAAGCTTGCAACTTCTATCCTGCCTGCTTTTATTGTGGATATCTCACCTCGATCAGTTATTTGCAGTGGAGGCAGAGGGAAGAGGGCATATTTATTTCATTGCCAGGCTGTGTGTATCTTGGAAACATTCCTTCTTGTGTTGGCAGTTCATGTGTACAGCCTACAGCAGAGGCCTGACCCCAGAGCATGCTGGTGAAGCACAAAAAGGATGTCTTGCTGCTTTAACTCTGTCTTTTGGAAAGTCTCCGTAATGCTTCTGTATTATGCTTTTATGCTTTGTAAATAATTATTACAGCAGCTCAAGATCAGCCTTATTCTAAATCCCAGTAAAAATGTTCCTTAAGTAGACTGAAAACAAAATAATGCTGGATGAAAACTTCCAAGCAGGTCTTGAAATAGAGAGGAAGGAATTATAAAATTTCATCCCAGTTTAGCAGAATTCTTGTAGCAGCAGTTGTGACCTGAGCAACACAACCATTCCTGATGCAGTGCAGCACATTGCATGCTGTACTTGCTTGTACATGCTTATTTGGAAACAGACTTCCCAGAAAATGGAGTATTGAGAGTATGGAGATGATGCCACATTGGTAGGGTGGAATACATCCTCTCTTTCTTCACTGGAGTGTTCAAATATGAGTCTGGGGAAATGTTACTGTTTGGTTAAGGATGTAAGCTGACATGCACTTAGTGTGGTTGTAAATGAGGCAGTTTATGGCTTGTGTTCTTTAAGCTTTTGACTTGGAGAGAAGCATGATGCTGCAGGAGAGTTTGATTAATGATGTCTCACAGACAAAGAAAACAATTAATTCAATCCAGTTTTAGCTCATTAGGAGGCCTGGAAACAAAACCAGTCTTTCTATTACCAGGACCTTGGTGAGTCTTGAAACTTGTGCATATTGTCCTCAAAAACAGGATGCAGAAGAGAGAGAAAGTGTTGTTCAGCTGTTTTAGCTTGTATTCCAATGCAAATGAATGGGTTTGGGCCTTTGTTTTGGCTGAGCTCTTCATTGCCTACGGAATCACTTATGTTTCCTATAGGAAACATAAGTGATTCTTCAGTGGTCCACAAGACCAGTGGCTCCTGGGTCATGTATCAAGGCTGAAAAGAGGACATTATATTACTTATATTAATCTCTCTATACTGAGTCTGTTCTGCTTGTGACAGTAAGTAATGAGCGATCCCCCTGTCCTTATCTCAACACTTGAGCCCTTTCCATCCTATTTTCTTCCCTTCTTTCTTTGAGGAGGGGCAGAGGGGAGCAGCATGGTGGAGGGGAGCTGCCCAACAGGGTGAGACAACCACCAGGTGCTCAGTCAGTCTTTTGAAGCGTTGGCTATCTTTTGAAATGCGTGACTTTTGAATGCCACACAAAACACTGGATTTGCAATTCAGATAGCAATGAATTAGACTACTAATCTCAGAGCCATGTAATTGGTTTTGAGTGGGAAATCCCCAGGAATGGTGCTGATCATCATGTCTGAGTGCCACTGATGCAGTCTCATGAGAAGGCAGTGACATAACATACAGATGCATTTAATATAGTTAAATAGGATTGTCATTTTGTCAAATAGGCTTGCTTTAGGGAATGAAATGAAGCTACGATATGACAAAACCTTGCCAACTGATAATGCTTCAAGAAGCAATGCAACAACCTTTCAAAGATGGTGAATAAGAAGAAAAGGAATAGAAGAAATTCTTCTCTCTGGAAATCTGATGCTATAAATGAGATCTCAGATGTAGTCCAAACTATTGGAAGGTCAGCCCTTCTCACAGTGTTTTGTGCTTCCGGATCTCGATTGAGTCAGCAAGCCAGGGAGGTGTGTGAAAAAAGAAAGCAAGAACTAAAATTCTCTACAGAGTTTGGAATGATTCCAGTGGTTTTTCAGCAAAGTTGCCTACGAGGTTTGCCTTGCTGGGTATTAAACTTTCATCGTGTGCAAAGTAAAATGTGCTATGAGTCAGTGCCACAAACAGTACAGGTAAAAGTGCTGGGGCTGCAACTTCGTTTGAGCTAATTTGATTTAAGCCTCGAGTTATTGCATCGCAATATATCCTTTATTGACTTATCAAAAATCATTCTACTCTTGAAAATACATGAGTTAAACACAACACCCATGGGTGGTGGCTCAGTCAGTTGAATGATGCTTATTTCAAAGAGTGCTGAAAAACTGTAGTTTCTGCAGTTGTCTCAGGGAGAGGAACGTGGTGGTCTGCTCCCCAAGAATCAGACCTCTGTTGAATTTGACTAAATTTCTACTTAAAAACTGATCCAAACCAAAGACAAAGTGTCTTTGAGCCCAAACAGCCCACCAGGCTAATGTGGTTAGAGCTCTAAAGTTTGTGGAGGTGTCACTGAGGGCAAAGATGTTGTTAGTTATGTTCCAATGCCCCAAACTTACTGTTCTGAAAATCCGGGTGTTTGTTTAGAGCTGGATTGCCTGGATTCAGTCTTTGCTTGTGAGTCATCCTGTGGCAGCTCCTGCTGCTTGTGAATATCTTTAGTTTTGTGTATTCCGGATGATATTCCAGCTGCTGATATGGGAAAATGTGTGTCTCGAGAGCCTTGCATCTTTTCCACTGTTGCAAACCCAAGGTGCATGGTGATAATGGCTAATGCCAGAGATATTTGCTGCAAGTGCCTCTTTAGTGTGTCTCACCCCACAGTTCTGGGACAAAAAGTAGCAGTTTGCTTCTGACCCAGGACTGCTGAAGCTTCCTGGGGGAAGAGTATTAGAAGATGTATTCTGGCCAGTCTGCGTGCAGTGGTTTTGTAAGATGGATAAATGGCCACTGTTCAGCCATCTGAAATGTTACAGGCTCCTCTTTTTATGTCTGACAGCAGACCCAGAAGGATGAAAAGAAGTGCTCTAAGTCAGTGTTCAAGCTAGCACTGACAGCACGGGGCTCTTTATGATGCCTGTGATTTCTTTGAAAATATCAACCCTTTTCTTTGAGGTCTGCTTTATAGGAAGCTGTGCATGCAGCACGCCGCTGGCTGGTGTTCTAGTGCTCTAGCAAGCTGATCTGTTACATTCCTTCCAAACACATTCCAGGCTTCTATCTTAAACGCAGTATTAATGACCAAGAAACTTAATTGAGAAGAACACAAATCCCAACATTTGAGTGTCATGTAATGTTTTTACATTTGAGGCAGGTCAAGCAGATGAAAAGGCTTCCAATTAGTAAGCTGAAATCCAGCTTTGTCTTTACTGAGGCTATTGTCAGAACCTGGCAGCGATGCTTCATCACCCAGTATCTTGTAATTACATTACTTAATTGGATAGAGAATGGGATTCAAGCTTACTCTTTTTATTTTTTTCCTACCTGGAAAGTTACAGAAAAGTCTTTCAGGACTGCCACAAGTCTGAAGGGAGGGCAGTAATGGACAGTTGGATTTCACAGACTGCAATTTTAATGCAGGAAGGGAAATTTCATGCTCAAACTTTGTAATTAACAAAGAAAATCTTGGCCCTGATTTTTATATCCATGGAACACGTGGCAGCTCCCTGCTGGCTCTGGGAAGCACTGTGGGAGTCTTGCTACTTCCAGGGTGGTTTTGTTTTTGTTTTTCTCCAGGGTGCTTAATTAGGTGCTTCACTTTAGAGCCTACCTGTAGGTATCCAGTTGTTAAACACTTCACTTCCTGATTGCAGGGTAAGAGAAGGGAAAATGGAATATCTTACAGTCTTTATTTTTACATGCTAAATAATAATATAAATTCATAAAATAAGGACACTTTAATCAGCCAGCATCTCAAGTACATTTCCAAATAAAACTCTCCACATTCAATTAAGCGTGCCTGAACAGGCCGCCTGGGAGAAGTGAAGCCATTAACAAATACCAGAGACAGTTAAAACAACAACAACAACAAAAGGTGAGTGGACTTTGCTTCATTCCCCTTGCAGTTCTATATTTAAATATGTATTCAGCTCTCTTTCTCCTTGCTGGAGTGTCTGCTGTCCTCCTTGTGGACTCTGAGCACCAGCTGAGTTTTCACGATAGGAAGTTGTTCAAAGGTAAGGTGCACAGAGCTGAGAATTGATGGACTGCTGGGTGTATCTAAAATGAGCTGAAGTTTTGAAGTGTTTGACACTTCATGCTGTGAAAGAATCAGATCTGCTTTGGAAGCTAATCCCCATGGATGCGGACAGCTTACCTTTGCTAAAATGGCATCAATCCTCAGGAGCTGTGCTCTGCTATTACTGTTCTCTGTCCAATATGCTGTATAATGAGTATCATCCTTTACACTGGTGTTAAACTGCTTGGTCAAACTTTGAAATATGCAGAGGTGCCAGGGCTTTCAGTGTCAGACTTGCAAGTACTGGAGGGTCCCTACTGCAGCAAGTAGATGGCTGAAGTAGGTGTCATTCAAGGAGAAAATAGAAAAGTCTCAAGAACAATTTTGACTTGAACCCGAGATAGTGTATACTCTTGAAATCAAGTGTGTTTGGAAAAACCTTGAGGACCTTTATTACTGTATCTAAAAGCTATTTTACAGAGCTTTGATGAACCTTCATCCTTTGGAAAGCAGCTTTGCAAATTCTTGCTGGTTTTTTTCTGTGTTATCAAACGGTACTGAGGAACGCGCAGCTCCCAGGGGAGGCTCTGCCTGCTGTGCTGCTTCACTTTCAGAGCATTTTGTCAAAGCCTCAATCCAACTCAGGGCTGCAGAGAGAAATGCTGAATAGAACGTAAAACACCGGCATTCGTGCACAAGTGAAGATGGGGCTGCATGGCCTCCCAGCTCTATCTTGCTCTGCAGTTGGAGAGACTGTGAAGCTAAATGTTCTTGTAAACCTTTTCAAGATGTCACTCAGATACAGAGGAGAAAAGGTTCTGAGGTGGTCTTATCAGTGTGTACCAATATCTTATAGGAGGCAGTGAGAGTAGAGCAGACCCTTCTCTGTGATGCTCAGTGAAAAGATGAGGCAGTGGGCGCAAAGTACAGGAAAGTCCATTTAAACATAAGAAGAATCATTTTTACAGTGAAGATGGTGAAATATAGTAACAGATTGCCCAGGGAGGCTATATCTTTTCCATCTTTGGAGACAGTCGAAACTATACTGAACGTGGTCCTGAACTTTCTCTTGCGGTTGGCCACTGTTGAGCAGGAGATGATCTCCAGAAGTCCCTTCCAACTTCGGCTAACCTCTGATTCTGTGACATGTGCAGAGGAGAGCAGTGTGGAAATGATGATGAAAGCTGGACCTGGTGTCAAGAGTTCAGTTTGAGAGGAGGAAACTGCAGAACTTAATTCCAATACAAGTTATAGAAATGTTATGTGCAGGAGTGACTTAAAAGGCAGTTGCGAATAGGAAGGGATGGGAAGAGAAACGTAATTATGTGTAAGTGATGACACGTGCTGTGAAGGAAAGAAAGGGGACTCTAAGCTCAGTAACTTTTCTGCAGTGGGCCAAAAGGCAAAGCAACCAGCAACTGCGGTGTATCTCCTGCAGGCTTCCTTGCCAGCACAACTCATGTCTGATAAGGGAAGAAGTCATGGTGGAGGTGAGAAGAGTAGTTTATAGTTTTGTTTTCCAGGCAGGTAATCATGAACTTCTAAGGAAAAAAAAAAAAAAGCTGGAGTTCTAATAGCTCACACCACTGCATCAAAGCTGACCAACCTGTCACCAACCAGGCTTCAGCCAGGCATGTATTCTGGGCTAGGCCATATCTGTGCCACATAACCTTTTGGCTGTGTAAAATGGTTGTGTAAAATCCTGAAAACAATGCTTACCCAACCTACTGAAGGGAAATACCTACCAATGAAACATCTCAGTGAACATTTTGCCCCGTAGTTTTCTGGGGCAGCACCTTATGGTATTTTGTTTTTTCTACTGGCAGTCCTCATGAGGGACTAGTTAGGATTACGTGTACATAATGGTGGATACTTATCTTCTCTTGTTCCTGAGCAATAAGACACCAGAGGGCCAACATTTCACATGAGTAATCAGTTACTTAAAAAAACTGGGCTGGACTTAACAGAAAAAAACGTGCTCTTGAGCACTGGTACAAAAAAACCCCCACAAATATTGAATCTGCAGCCCATCTCTAGCTTTTCATAATTCTTTTTTAATTAATAGAGAGTAGGGACCATTCACACATGAGAAGGTAGGCTGTGTGACTTTGCTGCCTGTCTCTGGATATGACACACCATTCCTACCCAGTGCTTGGATGCAGGCAAGTTTCCACCGTGGGAAGCCAGGTGCTTTTGTTGCACGTACTCAGAATTTATGAAATATTAGGGCACACAGAGCTGGGAGATGATGTTAGGCTTATCTCTTGTGCTGTAATCTTTGTCATCCCTGAAACACAGAACGGAATTCAAAACATCATCATCATTTAACATGGTCTTGTCTTCCATGACACATCAATGTTCCTGTTCGACTGGAGACTTTCGGATTCTTAAAGGTGACTGTCATTGCTGGAAAGGCTAAGAGAAATGGAGTGTTTGGTGTTTAAGCAAATATGTCACCTGCATTTGTGATTTCATTCAATTGCTCAGCTCTTCTGGTAACTCTCAGGTAATGAGCTGGAGTAAATTGAGAGTTTGCAGGATCCAATGCTCTTAGTCACAACACCGATACTGAGAAATGTATTCCTGTAGGATTTTTTTTGCATTGTGAATTACGTCTTTGCATACCTGTGGTAAGGGTGTGGTGTGTCCTCTTTAACCTCTTACATCCCTGCAAAATTCTGATATGCAAAATCACAGAATCACAGAATGGCCAGGTTTGGAAGGGACCTCAAGGATCGTGAAGCTCCAACCCCCTGCCACAGGCAGGGCCACCAACCTCCCCATTTCATACTAAACCACGCTGCCCAGGGCCCCATCCATCCTGGCCTTGAACACCTCCAGGGATGGGGCGTTCACAGCCTCTCTGGGCAGCTGTTCCAGCACCTCACCACTCTCAATGAAAAGCAGGAGGAAGTGCTGTTTGCTTGGCTGGAAAATAAGGGCTTTGCTTGGGAAGGGCAAATGCCTGCTCATCACTGCAGCTGTCTGCCCAAAAGGGTCACTGCTGTGCAGCCCCTGAAGAAACATTTGAGCTCTGTGGGCTTTCCTTGGTCAGCTGCCCCCTGCAGTGTATCAGATTTATCTGTCTGCAGTTGGTTTGACTGATCACTGGGGACTGCTGTGGTACCCTGGGTTTGTCGGTGCAACACCCTGCCAGCCACAGAAGTACAAGAGTGTAACTACATTACAGTTCAGCTGAGTCTGCTCTACAAGCTCACAGAAATAAAATCAACCCAGATGCTTTCTCCTTAGTTTATTGCCTTTCCACACTACTAACCTAGGCTTTATGTGACAATCCTGACTCCTTGGCAGCACGGAAGGCTTTCCTTATGCTTGTCTTCTTTGCACGGATGCAAACCCTGAATATTATATTTATATAATATTAAAAAAACAAAATAGAACAACAAACGTATTGCAAACCTAAGCAGTTCAAGTATGGAATTTCATGTTCCAAAGTCATTAGAGAAGTCAAATGCAGAATCTGTAGGAGGTTAGCTCAGAATCCTTGTGTAGGAGAAGATTGCAGGTGCTGTAGCTGCAAAGTGGAGCCTTCATTTAGAGCAGCAGCAGCAGTTCCAAACATGGCTTTTACTGGTGCTGTGCATTTGTACCAGTAATTTACACTAGGTTGGCTTTATCTGTGTGATCTTACTGGTCCTTGTGTCCCTAATCTGAATGAAGCACGTACTCAGCTAGTTTCATGAAGTCCTTACAAGCTACTTCACAAGCAAATACTAATATGTAGTAAGCTAAGCTTAAGGATCATGTGATTCTTCAGATCGTAAATCTGGTGGCTCAGAGTTGTACACATATTTGGCAGATTATCGGTTTATCACTCGTGGCTAATCTTCTAGAGAAGTGTGGCTTAATTCCTTTTGTTAACTAATTAAAAAAACAAAGAGAAGTTAAAGCTGCATTTAGACTATTAAGACATATATTACTCACTCAGTGGTCTGTGCAGTTGGTATGAATGCATAATTAGTAACTCTGTCTAAATATGAAGGACACTCACATGTTGTAAGCCATCAAATGTTGACATGGGCTTGGGATTCAGAGTCAAGTCAATATGAAAATATGAATATAAACCAAGTCATGCTTTTCAGAGTAAATTCTCCAGCCTCAGACCTACCTGCCTCGTGTCTCAACAGCCCGCTCGTGGCACAAACAGGTTGATAAAAGAGTCTCAGAGCACCTTTGCAACCAAAATTGCCCTTAGAACTCATAGCAGTCACTTGGCATGGACCAGGCGTCCCTAAGACAACTGAGCTGGGAGCCCACATGCAGCAGGGCTGTGCTTGTCATCCTCTTTGGAGCATACAGATATTACTGATATCCAAAGTAAAGGCATAAATACATTGTTTGATGTAATAATTATGTTTCAAAAACCTTTATTTGCTAGTGCTGACCTAGAGAAAAAGGCACAGAAGTCTCAAGGCTGCTGATCTTAACCCATGGAAATGGAATAAGCACAGGTGCTGAAAGCTAAGGCTTTTTCAATTTTCATGCCCCAGTGAGAAGTGTTTGCTCAGATGAACAAATTACCGAAGAGCTCCAAAGTAATGCAGAAAGGAATGAGGTTCTTCAATATATACCAATTTCTGCTTGGGGAACAGTGAAATTCAGTCAGCAGTGCCCTGTCTCGGCTGCCTGTGCTGCTTTTGAGGGCAGATAATGTGGAGAAGAATTTGGCTGGTGTCAGCCCTTTTTGTCTCACTAAATTGCTGAGAGTCCTGGGGTAAGCAAAGAGGGTAAAGCATGTGGGGGAAATTGTAATGCAGAGGAAATGGTAGAAGTGTTCTGCTCCAGCTATGGAGAACAGAGCTTCCTGTGTGAGTAATACCTGACGTTCCCGTTTGTTTGTGGCAGTTGTAATATTCACATACAAAAAGAGAGAGAAACACGTGTTTGGGTGTATGGGTCTATAAATACACACACACAAAATAGCAATTGTTTATATTGCATACATGCTGGTTTGGGGATCAGTTTCTGAGTGGTTTGTGGTATGGCAGTGGCTCAAATGAGTAGCAGTGTAAGAATTTAGGAGTTGTTTTTTTGTTTGTATTTTCTTTTCCTATGTGAAAAATGGAAAGATTAGGAATCTCTTTGAAAGGAGCACTTTCTGTCTGCAGGAGATACCCAGCTATCCTTGTTCAGAGATGACAAAGCTTAAGTTTGTCTGATTTATTGGAGATGGAATACTGAGGGCTCTAGCTTACTGAAATGAATTACTGCATAACTTTGTTGTATAAGTACCAAGCAAATGTGTGCCAGGCAAAAATCCAGAGATCTTCCAGTATGATAAGAAGAAGCATTGGCTTTGTAGTCTTACAGCACTCTAAAACAAGACACAACACAGAACTGATGATTTATAATTCCTTAATATCATTTCAGATTTTTAACGTTGTACCTCATCGTTACACGTGAGTAGCTGCACTACCCATCTATATATCCATAGACACATAAGCTCAGAGTGGAGATAACATCCGTGTCTTTATGTAGATTTTGCTTTTATAAGATTGCTTTTGTTGCAGTCTGAAGTCAGAATCTCATGCTTTAATTTGGACATCTGCTCTTCAGAGAATAGTCAAGATATTTGGAGCACATAAGCATGGAATAAGCCAGAGAGGGTGAATGGAGGAGGAATGAGGGGAGAGGAGCAAATACATCCCTTTTTGCAGATGATTCCACTGATTCAGAACTCTGTTTTGGTGCTGCTGATGGAAACAAGTGCCTCTTTGCCACCATAGGAAATCTTCCCACAATGTTCCTGCATTAAGAAGGTTTGAAAAGAAGCTTTTAACAGCATTATTTGGGGGGGATCTCTGTCCAATGCGTTCCCTGGGAGCGATCCTGGCTGGCTAGCCCAAACCTGGGCATTTTTGTGTAGGCATTTCAGATTGGAGCAACATCCCGTGTTTGTGAATTTGCCATTCTACAGGTGTAACTGGTGCTGTCTGTGTACCCATTCCGGGTCTGACAGATGACAGCTTTGCCTGTCACATGCTTGTGATCCAGGTTTGAATCTCTTAGGAAACCAAAAACAGCCTCCAGACCCCCTGCTTTCTAATTCTGCATGACTGAAGTCATTCAGCATGTTGTAAATACTGCTGCTCGTTCCAAACACACCAGGTACCTGTGCACATATCGTTGTCAGCGTATTTCTGCAGTAATGTGCAGCGGTTTAGCATTGGGCAACTGGCACAAATTAAAAAGCTTGAGTCACAGCCTTGCCTTTTCTGCATACACCCACGTGTATCTGTTACATCCGTGCTGCCTATGGGAGGAATGTGAATTGCAGCAGCACTGCAAACGCCCTGCCAGCAAACAAGGAACTTGCCCACACTCAGAAAATGGGTATCGGTGCAAAATCTGCGTCAGAAGAAGAGGAAGCGGGGAGTACAGCGAAGCATTTGTTTGATGTGGCTGTAGGGGTCACTAAGAGATGTTTTTCTACCAGGGGATTACTGTGCAGACAACAGTGAAAATATGTCAGTGGTAAATGTTGCTGTGCTTTGTGACTGAGGCGTGCATCTTGATGTTTGGGTGACATTTTGCATATTTGTGAATGAAAGCCCTGTGTTCTGGCTCAGTTTTTGCCACAAGGCACAAAATCAGTCATTTTCCTGCAATTCAACCGTAATTGCTCATTATTCTTACAGTACTTTCATGTTTAAGGACATCTCATAATCCCCACTGTTCTTTGCAGATGATCTATAGCATAAAACCAATTAGTTGAGGATTTCTAGTGACTGCATGTGTAGAAATGGGTTCCCTGCACATAGTTTGCTGCGATGAAGTGTCGTGTAATTTGTGCACCTGCAGTTAGACTGAATGTAGCCCAAGCTGCTTATATCTCTAAGAACTTTGATTGTGCTCATGTATCAGGGCATCATGTATTTAGGCATCAAAATATCGTGCCCTATGCCTCCAAACAGCAGCACACAGAAAATGGCAAGTGTCTCAGAAGAGGGTGGCTTGAAAATCAGATCCCTGCACTTTACAGAACTGTTGGCTGAAGTGGGGTGACAGGCCACGAAGACAATTCTATTAGATGAGCAGTTCCCTTTTGTCCATTTAAAAAAAGACCGTGTTGTACTGAACACGAAGTCCCTCCCCTTGTTCTGATGGGTTATCATTTACCTGGAAGAGCAAATAATTCTTTGGGCAGCTTAATGGTTTTGGAGCCCGCTCAGCTGCCCTGTGACACTGAATCTTTCACCTGCTGGCCATAAATGCTGAGCACGCTGATGTTCCAGTGCTCAGGTGTTCAGGTAAAGCTCCTGTCTTATCTCTTCATAACTGTGTGCAGCTTGGCTTGGATTGGAACCCGAGGTTTCTCAGAAGTGTTCAGAGCTGGCTTAGTCTGTCTTCCTGCTGCAAGGTGAGGATTTATGCTTTTCACAAGAAAAACAGAGAGTGGTGCTTAGCAGCTTTGGAAATCCTCCTTCACTCCAAAGCTTCTAATCGAGGAAAAAATCAGGAGTTTGGGGTATTGCAGGTTCGACTCCTTCATAGCTTTGAAGAGCCTTCAGAATCTGGCTGGTGTTAACTCGTGCCCTGCCATGTTGGAGGCTGTGGCTGTGCTTGCAGGTATTGCCTGTCCCGGAGCCCAGCAGCAGGATTTGTTCCGCTCAGCTGCCTCCCCACACCTTGCTGTGTCTGGGCAGTGCTGCTGGCACTCAGACTTGACATCCTGAGAGCAAACCGAGAGTCCTCCTGCCTTAGAATACTGAGTGTGATGGGACCATTATGTATTATTGCTGCTTTTATTTCACGCCTATAAATCTTCACAAAAAATATAATCCCTTTCCTCCTCAAAAAGAGACAAATGAAAAGAATTGAAGGTTTTAAACAATGTGTACAAGTGTGTCACTTTCCAGTCGCGTGGACTTCGATCTCCATAACTGGGCAACTTTCACTGCTCTCTGCCCTGAATTCAGAACTATAATGAGAGACATTCTAAGGTGGTTTATTTTCTTTTTTCAGTATTTCTGGCTTCTTGTGCTCTCACGGGGTTTGGTTGGCATTGGTGAAGCAAGTTACTCAACTATAGCTCCAACCATCATAGGAGACCTTTTCAACAAAAACACCAGGACCCTTATGCTGTCTGTTTTCTATTTTGCAATTCCTCTTGGCAGGTAAGTGACACAAGGCTTTTTTTCGTCTGTTTTTGATTTAAAGTTAGCTCACACAAATCTTCTGTTGCCAGAGATGATGGTAATTCTGTCTTTGGTTGGAATGGTTTAGACAGGAAAATATTGTCAGCCATGACTACTTAGTTGCATTTGATTCCTTTTCTATCCTTGTTACTTATTCTTGTGTGAAATAAGTGGGAAGTACTGTTTTTTACAGCAATTAGGGAAAAATATTTTAGCTGACTTTCCTGGAACATTATTAAAGTAAGCTATCAATTTGAATAAAATCATATTTGTTCTGAATTGTTGCTTCAGTTCATCTGAGTTCGAGGCCTCCGTTAGTCAGTGTCGTTCAGGTTGCTGTGAAATCAAGATCTCGTGAGACACAGGATGATGATGTCAAAAGTGAGCAAATGGATTCCTGCTTCTGTCCGAAGATCTGAATATCTGTGATTTCAAGAGGAATGTGCTTCATTAACACAACCTATTTTAGTTTAAGCTCAAAATTCTGCATGGCCTCGAATTTTGCCAGTCTGAGTTTGCAAAGTGTGACTAAGCCAGTCTTGCTAGTTGTAATAGCGGTGGCCAGTCAGTTTTAGTGCTGTTACCATTGACATAGCAATTAAGAGAAATGCTAGTACAGACAAGGCTGAAAAGAGAAAATGTAGTGATTGTTCACACTTCTGTGCAAGCAGTGGAGCACAGCCAAGACAAAGATGCCTGGTGGAGCCACAGACAAGCTCAGATTTGGAGTAATTATTTCTTGGCGCTTTCTTTCAATTGACTTCCCTTATCAGCCCAATGCGGTGTCTGATTGTTGGGACAGGAGGGATTCTGTGACTTTTATTTATTTGTTAAAGAATGGCCTGCCATCGTGAGGTTTGGAGGCAGAGTGGATTCACACAGTTCGCAGCTCGATTCCCAGAGGTGAACAGCTTCCTGTGCAGAAGTGGCATCAAGTGCTCATTTCCAGTAGGGAAAACCTGGGCAACAGTTTAATCCCATCAGTTCAGGGAACAATTTATTTAGGGTGGTGCATTTACAAGTCAGAGCAATTAGTCTTGCAGTATAACTCACAAACATCCTTTTGTTCTTGAGGAAAAAGAGCCAAGACATAAACTGATGAAAAGAATATTTTCCCAAGCAGGGAAATACCAGGGGTGCCAAATATTTACATTGAGAATTCAGTGAGCTCTGGCTAGCAAGAAGTGACAAATATTCATGTGTTAAGCACCAAATATCGAATGGAGGCTGGGATCCATGGTTTGATTTCTGTAAATGGTTTGATTTCTGTAAATAGCAGTTTTGGACACAGTATAGATGGCAACTTCCAGAACTTCACAGACTGTTCAGTAAAGGCATGTGATTGCTGACATCTGCCTTTTGGTAGCCCTAGAAACTTTTAGCCAAGGCAGTACAGCAACAGATGCAGCAGTTTTGAAAGAATGATATCCATTTTTGTTCCATTGAGTTTTAGAGAAACTTGGTTTCATTCACCTCTACCCAGTCTCTTGTAAGCCACCTTCTGTTACCACAGCATCATCCTTAGCATGGAGCTAAAGGTCCTCTTGCTCCTTTATCTGCAGACTGATCTGATTTTCTCTCATCTGACTGTCTTGCATATTCCTCTTAGTTTTTCTTCTAGGTGTATAAAAAATGCTTACTTCATGGGCAGTTTGCACCAGGTACTATTAAATGACAAGAAAAAAATTTCGTGTTAGAATATGATGTGTCCTTGAAAGGCACTTCTTAACTGAAAGCCTGAATGTAAAATTATAAGTATTCATATTAGTGCACAGAAAGGAATGATGTATAAATTGAATTATGAAATAAATTCTTTTTGAGCCTTTTTGAGGGGATTGAAAGGTCAGTTATGAACTTAAGATCAGTGCCCAAATTTCCATGAGATTTCAGGTTTTTCAGACCGAGGTGCTGAGAAGAGTTATGTTCCCTCTGTCCCTTCCTGCAGCAGAGAGACTAGCAAACGCAATTGGTTGTGACTGTTTTTATCTTTGTTTAAGAACATCCATGACTGTGGTACTCCTTTAAAACTCTGACCAACTCTTTTCTGTGTATTACTTGCAGTGGCTTGGGATACATCACTGGATCAAGTGTGAAGCAGGTTGCTGGAGACTGGCACTGGGCGTTGCGGGTAAGCCAGTCTCTTGGCATGGCATTTGTGTGTGGATATTCCTTGTTAAACTCATGGTCTGGAGCAGCCACAAGAAAAAACGCTACCTGGGATTTTGTTTTTTCAAAATCCTTTAGCTCTTCGTTGATCAAAATAGCTTGAAATTCAAGATGTTCCCAGAAATGCAGCAACTTTTATTTTTGCTTTTAAAACCACTTTCATTCTTCTTCCTCAGTAAAATTATAGATTGCCAGCACTCTGAATCAACATTCAATAAGCACTACCCTGGCCTTGGGGAACCTTTGTCCAAATTCATAGAGAGATTTATTAAGTCTTACGTATCAATTTTGATAATATCTTAATAACAGTTGTATCAATTAATCAGGGTTAGGGAGAGAAGAGTTCTATCACGCATGTCCTCAACCTTTTATTATTTGTGCTAAAGGATGGGAGATTACATCTGTGGATATTAAGTGCATAGCAGAGGTATTTTCTAAGCATGTGAGACAGGTCTGTGTTTTTGGCTCATTGTATTTGTTTTTCTCCCTGCCTGGGAGCAAGAATTTTCCAATCACTCTATTATTAATCAAACATGATTTCTTGATGAGGATGGGGAGATGAGGCGTTGGCCTTAAATCAACTCCACAGTCTTTCTGTCCACTGCTGTCAAGAAACTCTGAGAATGGCTTCCTGCTTTGAGGAAAAAACACTTTGTTCCAGTTTCCGCCTGTTTTTCTGCCCCGAGACAGTCAGCTTCCTTCTATTTTAACCTCTTGGGACCTTGATAAATGTGTTGAAAAGATAATACACTCCTATCACATACTCCAAACAGATCCTGCACACAAAGATGTCTTGAAAGAGCTGACAGGAAGTGGCCCAGCAGAACTGTTCTCTGACCTTTGTCAGTTTGGGTGGCACGTGCCCCAGTGGGTTGCATTCTCTGCACTTCATGAAGATGATGAATCTCATGAATCTCAGGCTGATAGCGTTTATAGCAGCAGGTGATGAAATAAATGTGTTCCCATCTCAAGCAAGTGTTACTTTCTGTGACACGGTCCATTGCCTCTCAAGCAAGGGTAAGCAAAGCCAGGAAAGCCTCTGTGAACCGTTCATCTGCACCGAGGAGAGTGGGGAGTGGTTTCCAACTGTGAACCTGAACTGAAAAAAAATTAGGTTTGATAGCCTAAAACTTCAGACCAAGAGAGTGCCTGCCTCATTCAATGGCAGAAATGCTTGAAAGTTAAAATAAACTTTTGAGTGAAGGGTCAGCACAAGGAAAGAGAATCTCCTAAATCCCTCATTCTGGTCAGTGGATGTTGATGAAATTGCACTGTTGGACCATTGTGCATCTGTCAGTAAAACTGAAATGTTTCGTTTATGCAAAGAAGTCATCAGTAGTGTCCTTCTCTTCAGTAGATGTCTCCATAGTTAGTCTGCAAGGCTGTACCCTTATGGGGTCATGATTTCCACGATAAATGGTACATGGATGCACGATTCCCTGAGTGTGCAAAATCATGGGAACCTAAAAGACAAGCTGCACACATCCATGGTGGTTGCTTGGGATAGGAGTGCATAGTTCTTTTAGTCAAACTACACAAGAAAGCTTCCTGACATCAGCATAAAACAATCCCTGTCCCTTTGGCAATCACTGTACTCTTGCACGATGTAGTAGATTCCTCAAAGCAGTGCTTTCCTCTGTGATGTCCTGTGGCCTCCAAGTCTGAGGGAGATAAGGAATGATCTGTGTATCAGCGAGCTGGAGAAGGACACTAAGACAAAGGACAGCTTTGTCTCTGGATCTAGCTGTAATGTCAGTGTTTTACTGGAGCTTTACTGAGTACTGATGGATAGTGTCTTGTCAGAGGAGTGAGCCTTCAGATAAAAATCCTGACTTTCCATCAGGATGACTTTTGTCTTCCGCTGGCTCCCCTGGAAGAGCTTCCCTGGTTTTGTCTTCTTTAGAGATATAATATCACTCTGTATGTAAAGACCATTCTGAGGTCATTATTGGAAGCATATTTTTTGGAACAGGAACTTTATTTTGAAAGTGACGTGTATGGAGGAGATGACAGCTCAGTGAAAATGCACGTTTCTGTTTTTCCAACAAATTGTCAATTTCAAAACAAGAATCACATTCATTGTAAAACATGGGAAATGTTTGCATTTTTGTTCAGCGATTGAGAGAAAGGATTGGAAACTAGGAAACCTAACCCTTGAATGTGTCATTTTCCTAACCTCCAGCTTGAATTTTCAATGATTCTTAGTCTGCTGCTCATTGAGGAAGTCACTGAAAGTTGCCTGATAATGAAACCATTGCAGGGCGGAGGAACATGGTAAGGGATGCATGTCAAGCAAGGATTTTCACAGGCGACAGCCTTCCCACGACCAGAAATCTTTCACTTGGCCTTATTGACCTGAAAATGAGTTGGTCTCTTAGTCTACCAGGTTTCCAAAGAGTTAAACGTAATTCAGAATGTCGGTACATTAATAACACGGATAAATACCTTAATCAGGGTATTCTCAAAGCTTCATGCTTGCAGAGTGAGATAAGAGAGTCCAGGGAATGACAGGGAGAAAGGAAGGGAACAGATGCCTCAGTGTGCTTGCAGATTCACACTGGCTGTAAAGAACTGGGGTGCTGAAACGAAATGAATGTAATCTGTTTCTTACTGACAAGTCCAAGCAAACACTGCTGGCTTCCTGTGCTAATTCCCTGTTTCTTTCATGCAGGTATCTCCACTCTTAGGAATGATAACAGGCACACTCATCTTGATATTTGTACCTGCTGCTAAAAGAGGAAATGTTGAACAACTTGGGGGACAGCTGAAGGCTCGGAGCTCATGGCTAAGAGACATGAAGGCACTGATTAGAAAGTAAGAGCACTCTGCTAAAGCATGCTTTGCCTCTGCTGCTTAATCTAAACATCACATGGCCTGTACTTGTTAACATTGTGAGCCTGGAAAATGGCAACATGCAAGAAATTGCAGAAAATTTGATCTGTTGGCCTAGAATGAAAAATTATAGGTACATTTTCACTAGATGTTGACTGTGCTGACAAAGGTGGATTCCAGCTTTTGCTGTAACATTTCTAAAATGCACATCTTAGAGTCTGCTTTGTTTGGCTCGTCTTTCAGTCTGATTAAGGCTTTTGAAGTATAGAAATTGCTGCGTTCCTGTAGCAATTGTAGTGCCACTGTTGTTCAAATGTTTAGATTCTTTTTATTTTTTGAAAGATGTACTCTGCCATGTGAGAAAAAGAAAGTTCAATGCCAAAACAGCTTAAGTGGAGAAAATACAGAAAAGCTTCTACTAAAGTTTAGTACAAGTTTAAATATATGTGTTTACATAACCAAAAGTGAGTGAATAGATGTGCACACAATGTGGTTGGGTGCTTGTACATTTGCATAGAAGATAACACGCTTATGAGCTTTTAAGTAGCTGCTCTTGCTTACACAATGCTTGCTGTTAATGTGCAAATACTTGCATGCATGAATTCAGAGTTACATTGGAATTCTGATGGGAAGTGTGGTGTCTTTCATTTTTTCTTAGAACTGCTGGCTATGATATCTTCCTGGTATTGCCAGACAGTATAAAGGGAGTATGAAAAGTGATAATGGGTAATTTATCAGTATTTCTATATTGCTTATTTTGGTGATTTATCCAAGTAGTAATCTTAAGTAACATCAATGGGGAGGGAGCGATGGAGCTTATAGTTCCAGCAGACAGTGATGTGGTGATAGCCCTGTATTTCACACATCATGTCTTAGTGATTAAGTACTGATCTTCTCCTGAAAGGGTCCCCTGAAAAGTGGTCCCTTTGAAGCACCCCTGGAGAGTTAAGCACATTATTATCACTAGAACATGATGTATGAATTCCCCGCCTCTTATTCACCATTCCTTCATACCTCCTGTTAACTCTGTACCTTGGCAGAGGAGGCTAACAACAGGAGAACTCTGTGTTTTGTCACAGCGGCACACTTTCCTTGCTCTTTCAGTTTTCCTTCCAAACCTTCTCTTGGTTTTGCCTCATGTCTCCACAGCCGCAGCTATGTGTTCTCATCGTTGGCCACCTCAGCTGTTTCCTTTGCCACCGGGGCACTTGGCATGTGGATCCCCCTCTACCTTCACAGAGCACAAGTTGTGCAGAAGACAGCAGAGACTTGCAGCTCGCAGCCCTGTGGCACCAAAGATAGGTGAGATTCATACACACTGCTTTGAAAAGGAAGGAGAGAGAGTGGGGGCTAATTTACCAGAGGAAATAGGCAATTCTCATGGAGTCAAGTTACTAGAATGTCTGTAATTTCCTGTAGATCCTTGCAACAATGATAGGAAATGCTGGGTTTGTAAACTGAGTTTTATTTCTCTCCTTTTCTTCATTACATGAAGTCATGAAGTCGAACCAAAGGAGAAGTGATGACCTCAGCTCAGTCTTCGTTCCCAGACTACAGTACAGAAGTAGAAAAGACAGCTGTTTTTGGCTTAGGAAATGTATGGAGGACTGAGAGGATGAGGTCTCTTAAGACCCACACTGCTTTCTGGAATAGCAGTAGAATCAGTTGGCAGGTTGGGGTAGCCAGAGTGGTGGCTATAATTCAAGACTTGGGCTGGTTCCCCTAAGGGCTGCAGGAACTGCCCCTAAAGGTTTTTATTTCAGTTGGAGGGAGAACCTCACTGTGTTTCATTGCTCTGTATACTACTGAGTATGCTGAGTTTTGCTGAAATGTGATGCAAAGATCTGGGACGCTTTGGTCTGGATTGCTTGATGTTTGTTACCCAGTGGTGTTTTTTCCCAGTTATATAACATAGCTTACAGTGCATAAGCTGTGAAAAGGAATTCATTGTTTTGTGCCTTACCATGGTAGCACAAAACATAAAACCCTAAAAAAGTTTTTACCCTAGTGAATAAAAGATATGAAAAATTGCCTTTTGCCAGCTCTTTTAAGATTGGGACGGAAAAATAATGTTAGGAAAACCTTGCTCTAGCTGACACAATCCCATCACAAGTGAACTGCTTAATGGTTTGAAGTAGCATTGAGTAGTGCACCCAGCAGGCAGCCTTACTGTGTTCTGAAAAATGCAGCGAGCAGAAAATCCAGCTCCAGTCAGACTGCCCATCTGCTGTTTACAAAGACAAGTTTTCCACTCCTTGATGACACCTATATTTTGAGCTACCCTAGAGCTACTTCAATGTAATTGCCAAAGACTCTGTTATCTGAGTCATACACATACAATACAGCGAATCCTTGACAGCTACTGCTCTTAAATCTAAATAAACACATTTTGTGTGTGTATTATAACGGCAGAATAATCTGATCAGCCTTCTTTGAAGTAGACTGAAAGATGTTAGAAAGTTGAAGTATGTTGAAAGTCACTGTTATTTGGTTTCTTGCTAGGATTCTTTTCCCTTAAGCTTCCTAGTGTCTCTCTGTCCATGCTTTCCCTTACATGATCAGCGTTCAGGTTATTGCTCCATTTTGTTTGTTCATAATTAGCAGTACAAAGTACTAAATAGGGAACTATAAAGAAAGAAGCAGTATGAGCCCTATGCATCTGTGTGTTGATCAATGCCTTTATACAAGGCTGAATTTCATCTGCTGTTTCCTGTAATTTCAAGAAAGGTGCTGAAATCACAAGCCCTCGGGAAGTAGCTCATTTATTTTATCTTAAACTTGCAAAAACAATGTTTTCCATCAGTCAGCTTACCCTAGTAACGTGTTCATAGATCATGTCCATTTGGGGGGAAAAATATTTAGAAAAATAACCAACTTTTTGTTTTGTTTTGTTTAATAGCTTGATCTTCGGAGCAATCACGTGCTTCACTGGTTTCCTGGGTGTAATCACAGGGGCTGGGGCAACCAAATGGTGTCGGTTAAAAACCCAGCGGGCTGATCCTCTTGTCTGTGCTGTTGGCATGCTAGGATCAGCCATCTTCATCTGTCTGATCTTTGTCGCTGCCAAGAGCAGCATTGTGGGAGCCTATGTAAGTATAATCCTTTGCATATGCCAGTCTCACTCTTATTCTCTCAACCAAACACCTTGGGTTGTGTGCATTGCTCCCTGCAGAAGTATGGAGAAGCCGATCTTGTTTTTCCCAGTCTCAGTGTTTGTCATTTTGCCCCTTGGCATATTGGTGCTGTCTGGGATGTGCTTGGGAGGAAAATGGGATTTCATTCCATTCACTAACTGTCATCAGAATTGGGAACGGGGCATTTAACTCCTGCATGGAAACCCACTGCTCTGTGCCTTTGGGCTCTTCTAGCTGTACCTCCATCCATACCTCAGTTGTTCTCGCCTAATATCTTAGTACAGAGAAATTGGCAGCTTCCCTTACAATTAAGGGTATTGTAGCAGCAGTGATATCAAATCATAATTACAGTATGACTTGTCTGTGGGCAAGCTTCTGGCTACCTGTAAGTACTGTTAATTTCCATAGCTAAATAGCTTGCCACAGACCAACAGTAATTGCCATGTTAGGTCGATTTGTTGTTATCTGTATTAGCTATTAGCTATATAGCTAATATGTATTAGCTGTATTAGCTATAGCACCTGAAACTCTTCATCAGAGCCTAGGAGTACACAATACTTGCTGCTGCACAATTGCAGATTAAAAAAATGTTCACTCCTGGAGTATTTATAAACCTTAGTATATAAAAAGACATCAGATTGATTCAGAGGAATGTTTTCAAGGGAAAAGGAAAAATTCAGCATAGTGTATGTTAATACAAAGGGTAGAGATCTAATCTTGAGTTCTCTTCCAGTGTTGCAGAGAGAAGCTTTGTAAGTTTTGAAGGGACAGCCTGTGATGATTTGAGAAGTGGGATAATTTCTGAAAGTCCACATCTAGTTTCCACACAGCAGTGCACACTTCACTGAGCAAGGAGAAGTCATCTACAGTCAAACATGCCACCTACTGCAATGCCTTGCCTCTCTGTTTCTAGCTCTAGTGCAGCCTTAGTTATTTTCCAGGTATTTCAGTAGTTGCCATAAAAGAGAACACAAGAGGAAAGAATGGAAATTTAAAAACATTACGGCGGAACCAAGAATGCTTACTCTGGCTATTTTGAAAGTGTCAGGAGATTCTGGACCTGTAGCTCATGACTAGAACTCACCTTTGATCCAGTGATTAGCAGAAAAATGACCATCACAGACAATCTGTAAAAGGCTGTTTCTGGCTGGCAAAACACGAGCCAGCCCTCCTTTCATTCTCAGCTGTCTCCAAAAGAAGAGATCTGTCAGAACCCTCAGCCTGCCCCTCCTCTCTGCCTCTCTGTAGTCAGACCTGTGATTTTCTCCTTTGTCAGACCTGATGACAGACATGTTCATTTGTGGTGTTTAGTCTCCTTATGTAGAAAGTCCTCCCTTTTTTAAGCTGGAAATACTGTTTTCAAAAAGCATGCAATGAAAGGTGGTTATTGGTCTCATTTTTTATTATTATTTTTTTATCTCTAGACAGCAGCTTTTCAGCTTCCATATTTCAATGTGGAAATATTCTGCATCCTGTAAAGATATAAATGTAGATGGTATTATTTAGCCAGTCTTAGAAACAATTTATTTTATGATGCATGAGCAGTAAATCTAATAAAGAGTCAATGATGTGCAGAGGAAGTAATGCCTCCATGGAGCGGGGTCATAAAGAATATAAGCCTATTTGCTGATGCTGTTAGGCTGATACACACATTTGTTGCAGGTAACACTGCCTCTCTGCAGCCCTTAATATTCTTTCTCTGCTGCTGGAAAAGCAATGCATGTATAACAGTTAAGAGTCTAGTTAAAGCACCAAATGGGGAATCGAGATCCGAACTCTCTTTATAAATTCTGCATGTGACACTGGACATGTTATTTGACTTCATTTTGCTTTTTCATTCCATTCTTCACCCCACTGAGAGAACAGGTCTGTTTTGGAGCTACCAATGTCTTGTAACACAAGGTATTGCCATGGCTGTGCTATATATCAGCTGAAGTGACTTTTCAAGGCAAGATTCAAACATGAGCCCTTGTTTTTCCTTGTTATGCAATGCTGTTATGATCTTACAGACTTCAAGAGTGTTTAATTACCTTTTATTTCACTTGGAGATCTGTTCTGCAGAGTTGTGTGGTATAGCAGTGTCTCTACAGTACTGTGGAGCAGGTTGTCAGAGTTCTTAACCCATCCAATCTTTTCATTTAGTCTAGTAAACTATTGGCAGTAGTAGAGTGCTTGGAATAAAAAAGCATTCTATGTCATGCCCACACTTTCGTATTTCTGTCTTTTACTGTCTTTGCTGTATAGTCCAATCAGTTCTTACCCAGTTTTCCTTGCAGTGTGTGTATTTATGTTTTGTATTCCAGCTCCTTTAAACAGCTATTTGTAAATTTTTAGGTCTCGCTCTGAAATATGTACCCTTTGAAATGTTGATTTTCAAACCTCTCTCTTGAAAGCCATTAGCTGTGGGCATCACTGTATCACACTATCAGACATTTCAGTGGTCTTTTTTACCCTGTTTTAAATCTCCAAGTGAATAGAGAGGGACCTTTTGCCTTTTTCTTTTCAAAGTTTTGACTTTGTTCCAACTTTCTGTTGTACCTCGATTTCAGTATCTTTCTCAATTCCACAAAGTCATTTCACAATCTATCAGACATCTGCCAAGCAAGTCCTTGCAGTAGAGCTTTTAGAGCACCAACTCCAGGGAGCTTTCTCTTGACATGGGGACTTATCTTCTTCCGACACATCTGTATTGCCCAGTGATGAGATGGAGTTAGGCTTGCTTCAAATTCAAAAGAACATGAGGTCTCCCTACCCATCGTTTCGAGGAGAAATTCAAATAGTGAAGGTTGAGACAGATGCATGCTTTGCAAATAGCCATGCAGGGAGTTTCTAACCTACTTCAGTCTTGCTGCAAGAACTGCTGGTGTGACAGCTGTGAAACCTACTTTACTTATCATTTTTTGAAATCAGGATTTGCTAACTCTGATCACTTAAACAGGAAGAGTCCAGGGAGACTGAACTTACATTGGCTCACCAAAGATGAACAACTGCACACCAAATGGAGATGGCGAGAGATGATACAACAGAGCTGGACTCAGAAAAGGATGCATCTCTCAAGCCGATATCTCAGTAGTAAAAGAGAATTCTAAAAATGTGTGAGGAGTCAATTTCAGGTGACAATTTCAGGAGTTACTGATCTGTTGGAGGCTGTCCTATTTGCAGTAAGCATTCCTAAAGCCTTTCTGCAGCAGAAATGCCACATGTCCCTCTTTGCAGTGGGTGAACTCATTTTTACAAATCCTCGTTAGCAGCTGGCTTTTTTTTAGTGTCACTATCTTTTCTCCTAATTTTTGATCTTCATTTTGTTCCTCTTTTTCTTTAATCCACAAGAGATGTGTTTCACAGAAACATGTTGGGTGAAATATACAGTGAATAATTCAAGTCCGTTGCTCTGAAATTTATAATATTTCAGTGATTCATAAGACTCATGCTGAATTGCCATAGAAGGGAGAAGTTTTACTTGCTGTGTGTAACTGTGTGTGTGTGTAACTCATATCATCTGAAGGCAAGCAGCTGCCTGTTTCCAATATTTTTTGAACAGGCAGGGCACATTGATGCCAGAATCGAGATAGCATCTTTCTCAAGCTCAATTAAATCTGCCTAGTTGCAGAATTCCAGCAACAGTAGCTGCAGAGCTGCGAGAGGGCAGATTTCAGTGCAGGTCAAGAGAGCTCACCTGGGGAACTCTTATGCCCTTCCTACATAGCACATAGCGTCAGTTTCTCTCAGTACCTCATTCGTGGGATCTGCCTTCCTTAGCTCAGCAGCTGTAATTCCCAGTGAGAACCTTTCAGAGCACACCAGTGGATAGTGGGAAAATGGAAAGAGAAGATTTCCTAGCTCACCAGCTGGACTGTAAAGACCGGCTCCGGCACCATCACAGAGGAAACAGATCCAGTCACAGTAAGGAATAGGAAGGGGGGATGTATGGGAAACAAAAATAATTTTAGACACAAATAGAGGAAGCTTTCTGTAGGTGAATGCGTAAGTCGTTCTATATAAAGCAAACTGTTCCTGGCAGTGACATGAGGGATGGAGGGGTTTAGGTTTAGGTAATCTTAACTGGTGGGGGGGAAAAGCAATTGCTGAAGTCACAGCGAAACCATATCTTCCTCTTCCCAGCCCAGACTGCTCCTGTGCAAGCTACAGGGTGCAAGCAATTGGGAGTGGCAGAGCCTGGCACAGCTCACAGGACAGCCACAAAATGTACACATGTGAATGCTTTCATCAGAGCTGAGCTGTGTATTTTGTTCCGTTGATGTGTTGTACCGTACTCAACAGAACATAAGGCTGTTAAAAGGGAAACTTTCAGTACCCCGAATCCAAGCCTCCATAGCTGTTAATCTCCAGTTCCCCATAGGGGTTCCAGGTGTAACGTTTTCTCTATGGATGCTCCCCCTTCGTCCCTCTCCCCCAAAAAAGTGCCTCTGTGTGTCAGCTGGGCAGAAACAGCCTTTGGAGGAGATGTGGTAAAGGGTTTTGATTGCTTTCTTCATGGATAGGGGCAAGGGAGCTGGTTCTAGTGAGTCTGATTGTTTAAGCTGTGTTTCATCTGTGTGTTCTCCTCTTTAGAATATATAAAGGAATGGAAGCATTGTGTGTGGAAGATTTTATTTCCTTGTCTGTTCAACTTAATTTTCTTTGTTAAATTGTTACAGCATAAAAGCAAAGGATTAAATTTGTTTATCCTGATGATGATCACTTCCAGTTCTTCACCTTCTGTAACTGTTTGCGGAACCATTTAATGAACTGCATCAGGGAACTGATTTATTCAAAGCCCCTCTTCTTCTATCTCCCCTATGGCAAATAGATTCTTTACCCTATCTGTTTCTGATCTCAATCCCTGCTTGGCTTTGTTGTGCACAACAAAAAAGGCTGTTTGAGGTTGGCATTAAGTGAGGAAGGAGTGCTGGAGGTGCACAGGGTATGTGATGATTGTTGATACCACACCAGCTCAAAAGAAGCTCTCATCTCACTATCTGCTTAGGACTTTCAGTGTAGCTTGTTGAGTCTCTCCATAGCATCAAGAATTGCAGTTCACTGTGAGACACTGATGTTGCAATCTCCATACCTAAGCCTTTTCTTGTGTATGCACAGGTATTACTAACATAAAGCTTAAGTTGTTAGAGTGGCTAGACTTAAAAAACTAGACTCAAAAAGGGCAACAATATGCTAGCAGGAGAAGGTGGGAACCCTGCAGTCAGTGGGCAGAGAATCTCATTTAGTTTGCTACAGAGTTTAACACATAGCTTGATGAAAATGACTGTTTTGAGCAGCTTTGGATTTTTTGTCTTTTCTAACTGATTTTTTGAATGATTTAAATGTGGAAGTCCAGGGCTGTCTTTTATGGTTGGCTTGTCATGTTCATCTGTTACCAGAGGTATCTGTCTTTTATTTATCTGCTTTAGAGATCATAAACAGTTGACACTAATGAAGTTACAGGCCAGCCCTCTCAGGGCTCAAATAAACATCTGTAGATTTCTAACACTCAGGATAAACCACAACAGTAACCAGAAGTGCATCATGTACAGCAGAATCCTTTGAGTAGGTTTCAGACAAATAAGCAACAAAGGGAAGTTTGTGACAGGTTATTTTTCCCTTAAATGTCAAGTGAATAAATCTTCTCCTTTTTGTGTGTTTTGTTACAACAGATTTGCATTTTTATCGGAGAAACTCTTCTGTTTTCAAACTGGGCTATCACAGCAGACATACTAATGGTGAGTGCACTTTGGAATAGCATCCTTCTCTTCTGTGAGCCAGAGCAGTTTGTCACCTTGCAAGAACAACCTGTAGTTTAAATCTTCTTCCAAATGCCTGGTCCATAGTTCAGCCTATTCTGTTTTGCTTTGTTTGTTGATTTGCTGAAAAGTGAATGGAGAGAAAGATAAAGCACTTCTTCTTTTGCTTTGTTCTGAGCACCAAGGTGAGGCATTGTCCAAAAAAGGACACTAATTACTGGATACAGCTCGTCTCCCCAAATTGTAAGAATTTGCACAAAACTGTTCATTAAAGAATTCAGCCAGCATTTCCTAATAGTCAGCACACTAGTGAATTTTGTTATCAGTAATCCAGCTTTGTTCTGTAATAGGAAATCCTTCCCTCCCTCCCTCCTCTGACCACAAAGACAGCAAGCTACCTCTCTCTGTGGCTCAGTTCCAGCAAACCCACCATTCAACACATACACAATAGAAAACCACCTCTGGGAGAGGAGAGGAAAAGAAAGTATAAAGAGCTTTTGGAAGATTTCCACCTTGTTCTATAGGAAACTGGGATTTTTCACCTCACATCCTTCATTTTCCATTCTCTCTCCACTACAGAGCTTTTAAAATCTTTCAGGTCAGCAAGTAGATGTTCATATGAAATGGTCTGGAAGATTGTTAGAGAGCCTTGCACGTTTCTTGGTGTTTCCATGAGGGACGTACAGAGCCTTTCACATATGTTGTACTTTGAAATCCTATTGTGAGGGAAGTTCCTTGTTGCTTATTGTATGAAAAAGAAAGAAACTAGGTCACAGAACCATTACAGGACTTGCCCAAGGTCTTTTGGCAGGTTGTTGACGAAGCTAGAAACACAATCTGTCTGGCATCAATAGAAAAATCCCTTGACTTGTGTTTGTTGCTTATGCAAACATTAACAAGAAAACAATCTGGCTCAGAATTTCTAGATGTAAAAGATACTGGTGTTGATATACTGATTCAGCAGAGCTTCAAGCAATATGATTTAAGTTCAAGGTTGTGTTTATGTTTTAAGGTGGCTCTGTGGTTGCCATGTTTTTGTAGTTGGATGAACTTTCAGTCTGTAACTCCCTTGTTCAGAGAACATTTTATGAGGTAGGGCCATATGGTTAATGCCACATCTCTTAAGTGTGAGTGAGGCACAGAGAAGCAAAGCTTACCAGTGTACTTCAGTATTGTTAGATGGCTTTGAATTGCTCAGGTTTGTACCTCCTACCAATTTAGCTTTAGCATACTAGAGCTTGCCATAGGCTGTTTATTCTGTGCTTGCATGAGTTTTGCAGCTTGTGCTGATTTCAAGGCTGATGCTGCCATTCATTCAGAGGTACCTTAACATTTAGACAGATGTGCAGTCTAAGGACAGCTGCAGTGAGGAAGTTGTACTACAATACTTGTAGTTGCTCACCACTGCCTCCTGTCACATCCTGTCTTCTGCTGTGATGTTCCAAGGAGCTCCCAAATCTCCCCAGTCAAAACGAGCAGATCTTTTATATCCTCTGTAGCAGTGGCTGACACAGGTGAAGGCCAGGCCAGGGAACATCTGCCACCCTCCAGCAGTGGCTGTAACAGAGCAGCTCAGGCTGAGAGAGAACTGAAACTTCATCTTGCTATCTCAAGTTAAACCCAAAAGACACTTTCATCCCAAACACTTCTTTATATCAAATGTGCTAAGGATGCTATTGTTACTCCACATTAATTACTGAGCTTTTCCATGTTGATTTCAATGTGCCTTCAGTATGCTGTCACTTTTTAATAACTGTTACAAGGTTTGCCATCTGTTTTGTATGAGCAGCACTGAATAGTGAACTGCATTTTGCAGAGATGCATTTGTGGTTATATATATTGCTCTAGTGCGCACAAGCAAACAACAAACAACTACAGAAATCACTGGAAGTAATTGGAAAAATATTCTTATTTCCAATTCTGCAAACACAGGAAATAAGCTAAAAGCATGTTAAAATTCAGATGTTGATAACTGATCCGAGCTCACAAGCTAGCTATGTTCTTGCCTTTTCAGACAAATGAACTGAGTGTCATATATAATGCCCTGCTTAATACATTATCAGCATGAGTGGAATGGTAAAAGTGCTATACAAATAAATGTAAACATCCACTTAGATCAGTGCAAGCCTGCAAACAGATGGCCTGAAGTACATTCATATTACACAAGGGGTTTGAGAACATTTTTAGTCAGGCAACAGGTGAGAGCCAGGGCTAGAGCCTTGTTTGACAGCTCTTTAAGAAGCCTTAGCCAGAGAAATGTGTGGATATACTTCAGCGAGATACACTTTAAGTGTTTTGCAAATTAATTTCTACTGATTACTGTTTATTTGGCGTAATCAGATGGGTATTTCTTCTTGCCCAAGGCTGGTAAGGAATATTAAAGCATTATTAGTGTAAGCCTAAAAACACTTTTATCATATACAAAAATATGATCCTATTTTCATGGATAAAAAGCTTTCAATTCTGGCTGATTTCAGTGACAGCAGGCTTATGCCAAAAGTGAGCTTTTAAAAACTTCATCCCAAATAATTGTCACGGTTCTCCAAAGATTTGCACATCTCATGACTGCTTATGAACCCTATCTGGCAAGTTGGTAAGCAGCTTCAGAGCTTTTGCAAGTTTGATTTCCTTGGCAAGAGCCAGAATATTAACTCATTATCTTCAAATTGTCAGCTCTTCATAGCTTTGTGCTTCCATTGCTCTTCTGCTCTTGGTACTGTAGCTGCCTGCATGCAGTTTCTCAAACCAACTGCAGTAAAAGGTGCAGAGCTAGGTGTGATCAACTGTCAGCACTGCAGAATGTACTGCGCCACCTGAGATTTTAAATGGCTGATTATTGTTCCAAACACAGCTTTGTACAAAACAACCCTTATTCTCCTGAGCACAGCTCTCCAAATCTCCTCCCAGCCACACGCTCAGATGGTGCAGCAGTGTAGATCTTCCTTTAGACTTGAAACAAGCAAGGGTGCTACATCCCTGGAAGAATTTGCTTTTTGTTCTGCCTAGTGTCCCTGTAGATTAAAGACAATTGTTTTTATGGTATAAAAAACTGTGTATTTTTACAGCTGACAAAACAGCATTTCCAGAAGTTTTCATTGCTTCTCTCAGTGTGCTTCACACATCAGTAATCTGTGAGTGCAGTAATTTACATTTTAGGGCAGGATGAGAAATGCTTATGAGTGAAGACACACTCCCTTTGCAGACATTGCAGCCCAGCTCTGAGCAGGACAGCAGAATTTACCTCCTTAGCACATGGCCTTCTACTGGCAAAAGAGGGATCTCTCTCTGTCTTTCCTACTATACTTATTTCAGACCAATCAGTTCTGTTGGATTCACTACAGGAAGGGAATGTCCACAGTAAACCATGGCCTTTCTGAACCTCTATTTCTGGAAGGGAGGTTTGCTGGAGCTGCTTGGTCAGCCTTCCTGCCCACCCTGTGTGCTGCCTGCATTGGAGCCTGAAGCCAGAGATGAGCCAGGGCAATCCCACAGACATCCGCCAAGTCTGCTGTGGCTCTCCCACCTCCAGTTTCTGTGGGATGCTCAAACCAGGCTGTGGATGGCTTGAATTTAAGTCTATTTTAGCATCAGTATGTCCATTTAGAACTGTAATTTACTGCTGTCTTTCTAGAACAGTAGCTTATGTTTGCCACCAACTGCTTCCCATCTGAATAAAATGCTTTTAAAGCAAGGATGGGGTGGAGTACTTTTTGGAGATGTTTTAGAGATGCTGGTTTAAGTCTTATTTCCTATCCAACATCTTTTTAGAGGAGGAGGAAATATCTCTTGTCCATTTGCTTGCTGTACATTGGGGTGGAGTTTTTTGGTTGTTTTTCTTTGCTTTTTGGCATTTGAATTCTGGGCTAAATTTACTACTTTTGGCAGTTTATAAACTGCATTGATGGTTTCAGCCATCATTAACTTCCTTAACTAGGCAGAGTGAAAACTTGTTGTAAATTGTACTGCTACTTGCAAAATTATTTATACGTACTACAGATGCACATGCAGAATTGTGTATAATTGTGTGTGTGTGTCTGTTTATGTGTACAAATATATACATACACACATATGATGCTGCTGTCATTCAAACTTCTTTCTCCAGTTGGCACGAATTCGCTGCCACTTGTTTGAAATGGTAAGTTTTGAATGCATTTGTGATTTCCTTAGTCATTTTGCTAAGAAAATTGATACGATATGGAGCCATGCAAGCTTTCTTCTCCAAATCACACAGTTTCTGTGATCTACACAGCTCAAGCCTCTTGAATTAGGTAGAGCATCACTTGATTTTCTCAAATGCCTTTTTCTCAAACAACTTGCAGAATGCTTCTCCTCTGCACCTGTGTGACATGGGCTCACGTGGGAAGAGCAGTTACTCACTATTTTTATCTCCTTTTGTCTCTTGGCTCCAGGTTGCACCCATTACCTGAGGCCTTTGGGGAGCTGTAATGAATTGTGTGGCTCTCCTCCCCTTTCACAGTGTGACCTTCAGTATGTTTTTGTGCCTCTAATGAAGTCTAGCCCTTATCTTCCTCTTGGGTTATCTGTGAGCCTTCGAGGCTGTTTGGAGCTCTCTGATGCACAAGGAGGACAGTATCAATATCTGCAGCCAGGTGGCTGCTGTGGATCTGATCATTTGCTCGTCTGTTGCACCACAGGATTTTAACAGGGTATCCATTGGATGTGTGGTGTCAGAGCACATCAGCAGCATGCATTCACAGCTTTGTCAAACCAGTAACAGAAGAACTGGCAGGTCACTGTCAAAACACGTGCATAAGACCCTAAGCAGAGGCATTTAATCCAATTTTACTCATCATTCCTAATTGTGTGTGCTTGGTAGAAGGTGATCATTATAAAGAGGCTTGAATCCTCTTCTGCTGTGAATTTTCTGAGTGCTGTTTCTTTCCCTTTGTTATGGTTAGCTCTTTCTACTGCAGGCAGAGCCTGCAGACCTCTGAGAGGATGTGATGAGCACTGGAGCAGTGCTTCAAATTCTGTGCCCTGAGATACATCACTGTCGAGCAATTAGTTCTCCCTAACTAAGACAGCTAAGGTAAATTCATCTCCACATCTCTAGCCAGAGACATGCCAGTCCTGCAATGCCAATTTAATTAATAAATGATTTCAGGAATACATTGCAGGAATTGACTGAAGCCTCGGAAGGCAGGACTTCTGAAAAAAAGAGGCAGTCTATCAAGAGCAAGTGAGAAGAAAAAAGGGATTGTGGTGAACAAATACGTAAACCAGAGTCCTTTCTGGCAGGGCAGAGAGCTCTCCAGAAAGAGGAGAACAGAAGAAGGCAGAACAGGATTCAGTGCTCGGAAATGGAAACAAAACTCGCTTGGATTTCGGAACCTTGTGAATTCTTTCTTGCTTTCAGCTTTTAGATCAAGACAGCATCAATTTCTGAAGTAGGAGATGTGAACATGGTGCAGTTGTTCTTAGCCAGCTTCTTTCACAGGTTTTCTGCAGGAGACAATTATTTTGCTTCTGAATTCATGTTATAAATCAAAGACCCTTCGACAGAACCAGTGTTTGTTGTTCTGTTTTCTTTCGGTTTTGCTTTCTAATCTTCAATTCCCTTCTATGGTTGGGTCTCTGTTTACTGCAAGCTCTGATCCCTTAGTGGGAAATAATTAATGTTTTTTGCTGATCCTGCATAGTCAGAATGATATTGCGTGACCTGGCTGAGGGTGTAATGTCCTGTTAGAGAACTGGAGGCCAAACTATAATATCCTGGCTCTGTGAAATTTCCCTAATGTGTCTTTGTAACCTTTCGGAAGTGTAATCCCATATTTTTGAGGGGAAAAAAAAAAGCTGCCAGAGATGGAATGGGAGGTGAGGATGCATGACCTTTCATGGGAAACCAAAGGATGTGTTGACTGTGGAAAGAACACAGTATCCAAGGTTACAGCAAAGGCCTTGTTCAGAAGGCTGGTGGTGCTGAGCAGGTTATTTGCTGCAGGCATCTTCGGGGTTCTTTCTCCCCATCAGACAAGCCAAAATACAGGCAGAGGAGCAATAGCAAAGTGCCTCATGGGTGATGTATTAAAATCCTTTGGAACCTGACTTGTCAGGCAAATTAGTGCTTTCAGTGCAGTTGAAAGCAAGGAGTAAAGACCAGACAGAGCTGCCTTTCCTGGACACCTGCTGTCAGGATGGCTAGAAAGCCAAAAGGAGTAGCAGAGCAATTGAACTCTACTGGAGTTTGTTTGCTCTGTCCTGGTTGTTAATTAAGCAGTACAAGAGAACAGGCTCTTCAGTTGCATTTCCTTATGTATTTGTTTCTATTTCCTTCTGTGCAGTATGTGGTCATCCCAACACGCCGTGCAACCGCCGTGGCCTTGCAGAGTTTCACTTCGCACCTTCTGGGAGATGCTGGCAGTCCTTATCTGATTGGATTTGTAAGTGCTCACGGTGGTTTTTGGTGGTAGTGTTCGTCCATGTTTAGTTTTGCTTACTAACCATTTAGCTAACATGGGAGGTTAAGTGTGCTAGGGAAGGAAGGCCTGTATTTATCAGCAAAATGGGAAGTGGAGCAGTGCAATGCAACTTTTGTATCTGCTTTTGTTATCTGTGGGTTACAGTTCAAACTGGGGAGGACTACTTTTGCACAGGAAGTGAGCTTCCAAATCTGTTCAGCGTAGGTCTCTCAGACTTAAAGGGAAATTGGTTGCTTCTGTGGTATGGACAAAGGTATCTTAGAAATCAGATTGGAATAGTTGTATTTTAGCTGTCTTTTAAGGCAAGTAGCCTCCAGGTAGCAACCTGGAGCTGTTCTGACCCACTGATATTTTAAACACATGGTGTATGATAATAAATTCATGGCAGGATGTATATGTATATGTATATGGAGGATTCTTGGTATTCCTTTCTAGTGTGCATATTTTGTTTTTAATTAGTTGCATTCTTTTCTGTTGTTGCTGCTGTTGCTGGCATTGGTTTGACTCAAGACCTCTCTTATGAGACCATTACTAATGCAGAGAGAAACAAAAGACCCTGCTCCAAAAGCTAGCAATTGGAGAACATTCCTAGCTGAAGGTATAAGGCTTGGGAAATCTGATGAGGAAAAGAAATCTAGATATACTGGAGTAATTCCTTTCCCTTGCACCCTTCTGTTGTGTTTAATGCAGTGAGTTGCAGAGAAAACAGATCATCATTTATAAAATATAGCAGCTTCCTTGTAAAGTCTTAAGTGGCACAGCTTATGTTGTGTAGAAGGTGCTACAGTTTTCCAGTGATGTAACTGGGGTCTTAGTTTCGTCACTGGGGAGAGAGCTCAGATGAGCTCTTCCAGCTCAGCACTGCTGTGTGACACAGCTGCTTGCTGCTGTGGAACTTACTTTTTATTTTTAACCACCATTTCTATTCTACTAATCCCCTGGACATTGGTGAGTGTATACAATCATATTTATTTATATTTTTTATATATGTGTATAATATTTACTCTTGAATGCCAGTTCTCAAAACCAATATAGTTGCTCTGCAGCCCTCTGAAGCTTACACAAATGTACAAATATATATAAGGCTGAATGGATCAAAGGAATGAGAACTATCTCAAGAGAATAAATAAATACAATTTGGCTTAGTCTTTATTTACTTCAATATTCTGGGCACCCCAGGAGAAATGATCTTATTTTAGAAAGGATTTGAAAGTCACAAGAACAAATGAATCACTGGGAGATTTGGCTCTGTGCAGGCAGACAGCACGGGAGAATGGCAGGAAGAAAATGGAGTGGGGAGGGCTGCATGCATGGGGACCAGCGGTGGTGAGGGGCAGGGTCTGAGATCTGAGATGCACTGAGGCTCCCAGGTGACTGCTGCGTATTTGTTCTTTTGATTGCATAAAGGACACATCCAGGAGGACCTGGAATGATTGCAATTAATCTTGAAAGTTGCCTAGGGCTCTTTGGTGTCACAGATAGAAAAGGACTCTGGTTGTAGAAATAACGCGTCTTGCCCTTCTGGTATTCAGAGAGCAAGCAAGTTATGATTTACTTAAGGATGCCTGCTGAAATTTGCTAAAACCCAATTTAATGGCTGCCTTGGGCTGCCTTTAGACTTGGAAAATATTAATTATGATTTTGAATTACTCCTTTCTAAAGCTGTAGTTATTGGGCATTTCTTGCCTGGAAGGAGGGTACCCAAGTGCAATCTTTCTTGGCAGGGAGCAGGAGGGAAGGGCTCATGTCACAGAAGGCACCAGCATCCATTTCTGTGGCTCTGGAAGGCTTGGCTGACTCATGCTCCTTGTGCTACTTGGACTGAAAGGTCAGCTGGAGCTTTCCAATACCACAGAAAATTCAGCCTCCTCATCACTCAGGGTGCATCTGAGATCCTCAAGGTCCGCCATTTCTTCTGACTGCTTACAAATCCCACTTGCAGCTCTCTCACTCAGCAAGCAGTGTTTGGATCCAGATATGGCTGAAATCTTACAGAGTACTGGGGAGTTCACAGTGAGATTCCTTCCAGCAGTGCTCTTAGTAAGGAACTGGATACCCATGTCCTTGAACAACTAAGCTGTGTCAGCCAGTTGTCTGTGTTTGCTGGCTACCAGTAGAAGTCCTATTGATCTTACAATCCTCAGATAGAGCATTGAAGGTACTTAACAGCTGCAGGCCTACATCTGTGATTGCTCCCTTGCTCTGTGTCATGCCATAAAAGTTGAAGGTCAGACTCAGGTTTTTCTATTATCTCCCACGCTTCCAAATCTTGCTGTACAGCTGCATCTGATGACTGCTTTGTGTTTTGGCAGCTTCTTACAATTACCAAAAGTGCCAGATATATGTTAGTGTTTAAAGCTAGATGGAAGAAAGTGTATATGTGTGGCTGGTTTTCATGTCTTTAAATATCAATAACCTTTCTAATGGTAAAAAGTATTAAGGTTTTCTTACAAAGCAGCTATGCAAATACAGTTCTAGGGTAGCAGCTGTAATTTGCAAAGGTTTTCCTGCCTGTTAAGCACTGAGATCAATTACTATAAATCAGTGCTGCCTCTCCATTCACAAATAAGAATAGGCACCGCTGCAGTATTTCAGTAGATGTAATAATTTTCATTCCTAGGTATCTGTAACTTTCTCAGGACCTTTGTGATAATCTGCAGAATTTAAATAATTTCCATTTAATGGCTTGGGGTGTAACTCTGTACTTTGTTCTTGAGGTAATTTCAGCTTTCTGCGCATTTGACCTCCGTATCTTAGGGCTCTTTCTTTCCTTCCTCGGTGTGTATCAAGCACTGTCCAGCAGTGCTTTCCTCATCCAGGCTTGCCTTGCTGCTAGCCTTGGCTGTAGTTAGAAGCAGGCACCTGCTGCAGGCTTTGCTCTCTCTAAATGTGCCAGAGAAACTGCTGTTGTGGGCACATGCTGTCCTGGCTGCTCTGCTGCTTTGCCTATTCTGTTAGCTTGCTGCTTTGTTAAATTCTTCCACATCTTCCCTCTGCAACCACATCAGGTCTAGGGATTGAAACCTGCCTATTTCTGTCACTTGGCAGCATCAGCACGTGTGGAATGGTGTGTTAAAGTGCCAGGAGTCAGTATCTTTCCACCTTTTGGTGGGTTGAAAGCTTCTCCCCAAATCCACTTAGTGTGGTGCCCACCTGTCCTTGTCTCCCTGCTCACTACTTCTAGAGATCTACTGAGGAGCACAGCCTCCAACCACTTCAGCTAGAGTAGGGACAGCATTGCTCTGCAATTGTGCTCAGGCTGGGCTTGTTGCTCTGCGTGCTGTAGGTCATGCAGAAGCTCTCTCCATCGGTCCATCTACAATTTTATGAATAAGCAAATCAGTTGTCACCCTTCACTTTTCTCCCTTCCCCATCTTTCTTATGTGAGTAGGTCAATAAACAAGGTCTAATGAGCTACTTAAATAGCAAGAATGCTAATGACCTTCCTTTAGCAAGTAGTTAGGAGAACGGTGTTAATTGTCATTGGTGCAGAGTATCAAGAAGGCACATCAGCATTTGATTAGGGACAACTCGAAAAAGTGTACTAAATGCAGTAGCTGAGATATTAATTTCATAAAAGTTATAATTGGAGGCACAGACAGAACAGCCCTCTTGTGCCAATTTGAAACAGTCTTATTGTGGATTTGCTTACAACGATGTTTATCCATCCTGGTAAATGCTATATATGTATAAAAAGTAGTTCTGCATGAAAAGACTTGCCTGTTTGAAGAAGCTGAACTTCTGCATTATGGTTTAAAATTAATATTTCGTAGTTCAAAGTGCTATGGCTGCTCCTGAGCAGATCTGTGGACATGGTTACTCATGGTTCTTTCCTGGTTAGCCTGCTGTGTTAAAACAGGCCACTGGTTTGCTGGGGCTCAAATCCACTCTTGTCTGACTTGCTTAAAAACAAGGCACTGGAATGAAGTGGATTGTTGTGATGTGATGCTGCAGTCTGGGCTTTTAGTCCCTGTTTGACCTGTACAGCCATTCCTCAAATACAGCCCATTATGTGCTTGCTGGTGATTACGTAGTGCTGTCTCTTCTGCCAAAGCAGGGTGTGAGATGAACTTTAGTTCAAAAAGGCAAAGAATATCCTGCAAGATAAGTGTAAATTATTCTCCCAGCATCACTCTTTCATGGACAATTAGGAGATATTCCACTGCTGTTGTGCAATAAAGGATGGAGGAGAGGTCTCAGTCCTGTGCAGCATGTCACGTTACCTCCATTTTTGCCAAAGATGCTTTTCAGTGAGTGCTTACTCATTTTTCAGGGCTTGCTTTCTATGAGGCAGAATGAAGTTTTCAGTGAACATTCCTTCTAACAGCAAATCAAATCCTCTGGGCACTGCATTTGAGGGAACTTTGCATTTATCCAGATTTCTTTCCCTTCTTGTGATCAAGAATAGCATGAACAGAACAGGGTGCTTTCCCATGATGGAGATCTTGGTACTTCACCTGATGAAGACAGAAGATGGCATGTGATATACTTTCATGTTTTTGATTGTTCTTGTTTCTGTAGCAATTGCCAGCTGCTTGGGTGGACTTCTGTAACCCAAAGAGGAACAGTCATCCTGCAGAGTCTTCCCCCATATTAATGTGACTGTGGAGGGTAAAGTGGGACTTGCTCTTGCAGTCCAACATCTTTCACTCAGAGGTTGGTGAGGCACTGGCACAGGCTGCCCAAGGAGGCTGTGGATGCCCCATCCCTGCAGGCATTCAAGGCCAGGCTGGATGTGGCTCTGGGCAGCCTGGGCTGCTGGTTGGCGACCTGCACAAAGCAGGGGGTTGGAGCTGGATGAGCACTGTGCTCCTTTGCATCCCATGCCATTCTATTCTATCTGATGTTGGAAAGGAAATACTGCAAGAAAAGGAGCCCCCAGTCCCTCATCCTTATTAGCAGTTTCTTCAAGCAGTAACTTTACATTGAGAGCCTGCTCCATGGCATGGCTGTCAGATGCAAAAACAAAAAAAAAGAAAAGGAAAAAAAGAAGAATTAAGCACCTGGAAATCAATCCACACAGGATTTATCTGGTTGCAATGAGCTGACAAGCTTTCCACTCTTTCTGACTCAGCAACAAACAAGATTTAAATCTGCCCTAAAAAAACCCAAATGACTTTGCCAAGGGTTCACAGCCTGTTAATGCAGGTTTTTTTGTTTGTTTTTGTTGTTTCTTTTTTTCCCCACAGTTTCTGTGTACCTGTCATTTTCTGCAACTTTGATTGGAAGTGCAGGTTCTCAGTACTAGTGATAAATGGACAGTAACATTATGTAAAAGTACCTCATTAAATGAAGTTCCATTCAAGAATTTCATGCTCTGTCCCATCTGCTCTTTTTCAGTGTGGTAAAAATCTTTCCCACCTGGTTCCTTCTCAAGTTACCAAGGGCCTTGTAAACTCCCAACACGGACGCACAGTTTTCATGGTGCTGGGCATGTTTCAGAATGAGATGTCTGCTTTCTGCAAGTGCTTCTTGCTGCTGATTCACAAGCATTATGTTGTTGCAGTGAGCAGCAGGGAAGATGGTGATGGATATCCATTCTGCAAGGAAATTAGTGTGCAGAGAGCAGCTGATCCTCACAGGAAAGCATTAAGAGGTGCCTTGTGCCCTATCTGCACAAGGAATGAGCAATAGCAGTGTAAATCATCCCAATCCTAGTTAAGTACCACTGCGGTTGGGACTGTGCTTATAAAACACTTTTGGATTAGTGTTCACCCTCCTGAGGCAGTAGCAGCACCATGTACAGGTCTGGACAGCCACACTGGCTGTGCCCACTTGCTGCTGGCACAGAGCTCATGCATGGACAGTGCAGCAGCACAGCCCCATGCTGTGACCCATTAGAAGCTCATCTGCTCCATGACTTCCCCTCCTGGGACGTCCAGCCACATAAGGGGCCTGTGCCTCTCTCAGCTGCTAAAAGCTTTGCTCTCACATTGCTGTCCTCTGCCACAGACCTGATTTCTACAGGTAAGTGGGCATCACCCAGCCCTGCACATTTCAGTTCTTTGCCATGTTTCTTGATTCCATGTTGCCCATTGTACAAGGCATCTCCTGCTGGGAGGGAAGAAAGTCCAGTGTTCCCTGACAAAATCCCAGTGCAGACTGGACCTGAAGAGATAGGACAGTCAATGACATGAAGCAAATAGAGTTTTGAACTTCTCCTGTTGTTCAGGGCAAAAGTCTGGAGGCAAGTGCTGCTCTAGTACCAACAGACATACCAAAAAAAGTCCATTTGTTAGCTTAAAAACTGGAACCTTTGACTGAGTGTTCTAACTTTCTGTGGCCCGTTCAAGGAAGCACTCTGTTAATCTTAGAAGGAGTGCAAGTAAACAGATGAGCAGTCCAGGAATTCTTGTTGTGGGTCATGCAGTCCCAGGTACCATGGGATACAGGGTGTTGATGCTGTCACCATCCCCACAGCAAATCTGGTTGTGATCCCAGAAGGACACAATTAAGATTAACAGGATGTTGTGCTTTTTTAATCTCCATCATCCAGACATGCCAATGTTAAAACTGAAATTACTTTCAGAACGTAATTGTTTTTATCTTTCTACAGTTTTCAGAGCTAGTATCAAAATAGTTTGCTTTACTTCCTTTTTTACAACGTGTCTCTCACATCATTTAGCACAGTACATGAATGCTTTTTCTCCCCCACAGGCCCAGAAAATTATTTACTTTTTCTTTATAAAATGCCTTAGTTTTTTTTCCAGTCTTCATTTTCCTGTTATATTTTGATTCTAAAAAGTGATCAGAGAAACCTTTCACGTGCATCTCTGAATTCAGAAAGGGTGAGCCCCAAAATCTGCGAGGTTACCAGGAATGCTGTCGTAAGAAAATGTGCTGAAGAGGTGAACCAGAGAGAACCTGGCCTGTACCAAACTGTTAATAGTAAAAATCAGACACTGCAGATGAAACATCCTTTCGTGTAGCAAGACTGGTGCCCAAGGAGTGAAATCAGAAATTTAGAAAAATCAAGCAATTGCAGAGAAATTGAGATGTACTGTTCAGCAAATAAGACAAGGCAGCTGAAATGATTTCAAAGATGCTACCATCACATTGTATAGTAAGGGCATCTGTAACTGAGCTGCTCGTGCTGTCTGGTGGTAGAGTATCAGAGGAGCAAGCTGTATTTCTGCAGGCTTCAGAGAAACGCAACGAAGTTTCGACTTTTCCTTCACTGTCTTCTGCACTCAGACTGAGACACAGTCAGAGGTTTGGGTGGTGTTGGATCAGCCTGCTGGAGAACTGCTGTTCTGTGGGAAGTGGGCATTTCCTCTGATGGACTGCAGCCAGGGACTGCCGCCCACTGAACACATGTCGCTTGTGCCGGGTGATCAAATGCCATCAGCTGAAGTTATTCAGCTAAGTCATTCCTCTTGATCTCAGGTCTGTGTTAGTGAGGGAAAAAACAATCAGTGTGTTGATGGGAAGTTTCATGCTTAGGATGATATCAAATACTTGCAGAACTTGCAAAGCAGCAGCAGGACTCACTGATTTTCTACCCCCAGGTTTCGGATAAAGGTTTTTTAAGTTTTTTTTTCTTTTGCCAGTTAACAAGTGACAAAGCAAAAAAAGAATCCCATACATGACTCTGTGCTGAAGAACTGGCACTGACTTGCATGCATGCATCACCCAATTTTGTTACTTGTGATAGAGAGAAGACACTGAATACAATGAGAGATTTGGTCTTGCCAACTCAGTGCTATCATTTCAAGGAATCTGAAAGCCAAAAATTGGCAAGGCAGTGTAGATCATTTGGCAAACAGTATGTCATTCTTGGAGCACAAGTGTGTAATTATGTCCTGTGTCCTTCAGAGAAGAGATGCCAAAGTTCCAGTCTGAGCAGGTGGCTTGTAGCTGAGTAGAGCAAAACAACACAGAACAGTGACTGTAAGTTAACAGCAAAAACAATATCTGAGCCCTGATAAAAATTCCAGAATTAAGAGATGCAGAGATGGGTGTGGGGGTTATACAGAACCTAGACGAGAAAGCCATGTGGCTTGATGGGTGGAATTGTATCTCAGATAGGGGGAAACACTGCTGATCCTACAGTGCACACTTACAGAGCATGGAGGGTTAAAAGTGACAAAGGCAGCAGATTCAGTGTTAACGAGGTCTGTTGGTACAAAAGGTCAGTATGGAGCTTTAGGAAGAGCAGAGCAGAGCAAGGTGTGTTGGGAGCTTTATTTATTGGAGATTTTACATTTTCAAAGCTGCTTTTTAGCTCAGAATGTCACATCACCCATGCCTAGCTTTTCATCATCTGTTGGTGATTTATCATGTCAATTTGTTGAGTGATTTATTGTCTGGTCCTTTTGGAGGATAATTGTATCCATTTCCAATAATGAAATTTCTCAATTCTATTGTAGAATAGCCTCAGTTCTGGCTGTTGTAAACAGAGGGGCTTGATTCAGTGTGGAATTTTGGCTCATAATGAAGCATAAGGGAAACGTTGGCAACTAAGGTCTCTGAATACAAGAGGGAATAAATTACCAACTGAGGTCCCTGTCTTCTGAGTGCAGTGTGTGTTCTGTTGATTTCCTATGGGTGTGTTCTGTTCACGTTCAAGACTTTCTGCTATGTTTAATAAGTCTCTCAGACTTACAGCCACTGTTTGCTTTTCAATCGAAGGACTTGTTTATCCATTGGTTCCCACTTGAGACTTGGTGATAATGCTCTTGTTTTTCCTCGTGTGTGTTATTTACTGTGAATTAAGTTCTCTTTGAGTGGCCAGGAACACTTCCTTAGCCTATATCCCATGCACTGAAATTTTCTCCTCCAACTTTATAGAGCAGGGAATGAAGCAGTGAAATCTGGCCAAAAAATCATTTCCTTAGAAACGCTCTTCTGGTGCTTATTCACTCATCACTGCTTGACATTGCCCCTTCGTTACAGTCCTCTACTCTTCTGTGTGCGGAGCAGCTTCACCTCCTGCATCAGGCTGGATGCTTCTCCTTTCCTTAGCTCTTATCAGGAGCCAGGTTGAGAAGGTTATTAAAACTCTGAGGCTGTCAGTGCTCCAAAGTGCCTCCATCCTTCTGTGACCTTCTGTTGATCTTAGCATCTGTAAGGCATCTCTGAACACATTTACCTGCCAGGTCAATGCAATTGGCTGCGGTGCAGGGCTGTGAACAGGTGATTTCTCCTGGGTGTGACATTTTCTCACTTCATTTAGTTGTTTCTTTAGATGTAAGCTCTCAATGTTGGATTTTGCTTGTAGTTTGTGCCACCCTTTTCATTAGCAATAGTGTGGCAGTTTAGGAGATGCTGGCTGGTCAAGCCTGGACTATTTCTGGAATTGATTTGTGTGTGTGCACAGCAGTAGGATTTTATGGTGCAAATTCCCTGCAGTCTTTTGGTGTAAAGAAGTATTTCTGTCTCAACAAAAGGAGCAGAACTGGACATTTAAATACATAATGCCTTGAGAGCTGCTACTGCTGTTGATTTATAGAGTGGCAAGTTTTTTGCTGGACAGGAAATATTAAAATGTGATTGTCTTAGCTACAGACACTCATTAAATAATACTGAGTTGTAGCAAAAGCTTTTCATAATGAATTAAACACTGCCACTGCATGTCGCTTCTCCTTTGTGTCAGTGCACACTCGTGTTCACTTTCAGATAATTATCCTTTTTTACTGCCAGAAGATACAGGTTGCCTCATCCCATGAACTGAGTGGTGTGTGGTTGTTTGGACCTCGTGTACCAGACCTGGTCTAAGCCTGGGGGGCAGAGAGCAGAAAGTTTGTGAGAGTAGATGAGGGAATGAGGCCCGTGCCTCAGATAAAACTACATGCAAGGTCTGCCTCTGAAAAGCAAATGCGACCCGTGGGTTTTGTTCCATGAAAGACATTTCCACCATCCCACTCAACACAAAGGAAAGGAGTTCAATACCTCCTTTTGCTGAAAGGCAGGTAAAGATGTAGGAGTAAGTGAGACTTCAAAGCAATTGCAGAAGATTGATCACTACCTCAGTGAGCAAGCAATGCTGGTGAGGCAGCATCAGCACACCAGGAGGCCTGCTCAGTACAGCAAGGTTGGACATCCACTGGTTCAGTCACTAAGGTAGGCAGGGAGAAGATGGAGAGGGGTGTGGGAAGACTAACAGCTCAGGCAGAGAGTGACAGGGTGAGGAGAACCCCTGCCGTGCTGCTCACAGTGTGAGTTGCCCAGGCTCCAGCGTGCAGAATGATGGCGTGTGGAAGGCTAAAGCGTAGAGGACACTCAGCCTCTTCTGAACAAAGTCTTCCATTTTAAACTGTGTGCATATGTTTAGTAGGTGGTGGTTGTTGGAGCTGTGTTCCCTCAACATTGTAATGTCTGTTTTCATCTAAGTGACTAATTTTTTTTTGCCCTTCTCTTGTAGATCTCAGATCTGATACGACAAAGCACAAAGGAGTCCCCGCTCTGGGAGTTCCTCAGCTTGGGGTATGCACTCATGCTCTGCCCATTTGTCGTTGTCCTAGGAGGGATGTTTTTCCTGGCCACAGCCCTATTCTTCCTCAGTGACCGAGCCAAAGCTGAACAACAGTGAGTAACCTGGCAATTGCAAATGGGGAGGTACCAAAGCCTGTATTCTTTCTTGAAATTATGCTTGTACTCTTTCCTTGGGCCTTGGTCCCTCCAGGTAAAGGATGTTGGGTTGTATGCAAAGAACCTCAGCTCAGCAAAGTGCATGAGGCTGCACGAAGCACAGGGGCTTGTGTCAAGCTGGCTGGGCATCCTTTACATGCTTCTGCTCTGGTGGATCTCAGTTACTGGCCTTATGGCCTGGAGGGGAGCACAGTACTTGAGATCACTGATCCCTTTTACCCTTGCGTGAGCATGCACAGACCAGGCCATCTGTGGTGAGGGGTTGCTGTGTGCTGGCACCTGTAGACTGCTAGGTGAAGAGCAGTAGATACCTCACAGAGCTTTGTGGTCAATGTTGAACACACGGTCCCATCTCAGACTCTCGTACCATGCTCACTACCTCCAATACACCGGACGAGCACAGAAGGAAGAAAGCTGTGTATGTGGGGACGTAAGTGCTCAAGGCTCGCTGTGCTGATAGTATTTCCCAGTCCCTTATTGCAGCTTTTTAAAAAAAGCTACTGTTTTTCAGTAATGAAACCGATTCGGACCACCTCACGGTTGGCAACTACAGTAATTCGGAAGACGCTTCCACATGATACACACACTGCTGGGTTAGTCTCTTTCTCATAATTGTTGAACAGTAGAGTATCTGTGTATAACATCATGCTGAATATGGGGCAGGTGACTGGTTTGGTGTTGACTGGAAGTTGCCTTTGCCTTGCTTCCACTGGGAGGAGGAAGAGGTTCTTGTGACATGGTTGAGAGGCATTTGCATTGATTCAAGAACAACAGCATAGATGTGCTCTCGAGAAGTCAGTGCTGCATCCACATCGGAGTGAACTTTGTGTGACTGAGTTTGCCTGTGCTGCACAGGTTGTATTGGATTGATGACACAGATGTAGACGTGTGGGGCAGAAGATCATAATGTGGATATGTTAGCAGCCTATGGCAGTTCTGCAGACAAAGAGAGCAGGATATGCTTTGCTCTATGTTGAACAAAGTGGCTCTGGCAAGTCATTGTCACTAGATATGATACAGCTACAAGGAAAGTAAGGTGTTTGGAGTTGACATAAGTGTATAAACAGTTTGGGTGTTATTCTCTGGCTCGCACTGTCATATCCATTGAGTGCAGGAGATTTGGAAGCAGTGTCATCAATAGTGTTTGTGTCCCTCTAAGAGCAGTCCTGTCTTCCTCTTACTAACACATACAAATACCAGAAAAAGGAAAGTTTTCCACTTCCTGGTGACCATAAGTATCTATTTCACCTGTAGTGAAGTGTTAAAACATCTGCAGAGAACAAAACATCACCTGTGTATCTGGTAAGGAGGTTAAGTCTTGCTCAGTTGAACTTCACTGAGGCTTTGTGGATGACTGGTTTGCTATCATCTGCAAATAAAGGCTTTAAGCTGCAGTAACTGAAGCTAGATGTTAGAGGTTAGGAAGATCTGCTTTATGAGAAAGAAGAGGTAGATGGTACAGCAGATTGTCTGGAGAAAACATGAAACCTGTTTGAGTTCCTGAAGGCCTCCCATGCCTGCAGAGCCAGGAGGATGGCAGCTCTCTGGCTGCCTTCCAGCTCCTCTCCTGTAGTGGCAGAAATGAGCTGTATATGCAAGTTTATTAACGATCCCTTGGGGACATGGCAAGATGAACAGAAGTTTCTAGGTGCTCAAGGTGACTTTTTTTTGCAGCAGCAGGGAGCCAAAAGTTCAATTCATTGATAAAATAGTAAGTGGCAGAGCGATCATGTCTCACTGTTCTCCTTTTTTCCTACACAGATGTGTTCACTTTTGTCTATTGCTGTAGACAGCCTGAGCAGATTTGGTTATGTCAAAATCATACCAGCTTTCCCACCAGTCACTGAGTGAAGAAACTTACCTAGTTAGGCTTCAGACTTGTTTTTGCTCCACTTTCTGCATCTTTCAGTTGCCTGATTTGATTCACGTTCATTTATGAACTTGTATTACACATTCACTGATCCTAAACGTGCTATAGCAAACTGTCTCAGATGCAGAGGTACAACAGTTGTCATAAATAACAGCTAACAAAATGATTTCTCTCTGCTGCACTCTTTCTAGATATGCCCACTCCCATGTTAAAAATATTCTGTCATCTTACCATCAGATTCCTGGAGAGTGCAGCTTCACTCAAGTTTGACACATTGCTGAACAGTGAGGCAGTATCTTTATAAGGGTTGGCAACTGCTGAGTGAGGCTTCTGCCCGTGCCATGTGCAGTGGGATCTGTGCTGTCAACTGGGTCCTGTCTGCCACTGCTGAGAGGTTCACTGGTCTCCTTGGAAGAATTTATGGGGGAGGATTTGTTATTAGCTGCATGCTTTCCTGGGAGAGAAAAGACAACTGGGTGCTTTGCTATTAGCAGCTTACAGCTCCGTGCTGGATTTAAACCCAACGTCCAGCTCCCACCTACCTGACAGGCCATCTGTACTTGGCACTGCACACCTCTGGCAAGGATAGCTCTCTGCCTGGCCAATCCTCTCTCATATCCTACCTATTATTCACTGGATATGGGGGAATTTCTTCTTCAAGAAGCCGTATTTTCTCTCTGCAGTCAATCGTGCTGCTCAGGCGACAGGACTTGGAAATGTGCTTTGCCAAAAGAAATCAATTAACCTGCAGGAATCGCAAACACTGGTGTCACATGCCAGAGATTAAACTCGTTTATCACCAGTAGGGTCAGGGCACACAGGCCAGATGTCACTGACCTGTCTAATGAACTAATATGGAAGCAAAGAAGGGTAACACTGCTCTCTGCAGCCTTGCTCTGCCTATGGAAATGAAGCTTTCTCTGCTTCAAATCAATGCTTCTATGAAAAGTAGTTTAGATGTTTTTTCATTTGTTTCTTCCTGTCTGTAATGCTCTCTGGGTGTTTGCTTTGAGATAATTTCTTCTTCCAAGCAGGACAGCATACCAGCATAGCAACCACACTTTCCTGTAAAGCTTTTTCCAGTTTCCACCACACTTCCTTTCAAAAACAGAATTTCCAGGCTTTCAATGCCTAGTGGTGTTTTTACACTACTTTTGTCACTGCCACAATTCTTGGCATATTTTGAGCATTACTTTTTTAGCACAGGAATTCCAATCAACAAGGATGCCCCTCTCACAAAAACACTCAGGAAAAAAAAATTCTTTGTACAGCAACTCTTTTCTTAAAAACTCCTGATTCTTTTGCTGTGACCTTCAGCCTGTCTTAGGAGCCTGACAGCTTAAATAGGCTTTTAGTCAGTTTAGGACTAGCAGAGAACACAACACAGTACTTCACTCCTTAATGTAATCCACTCATTTTTGGTGCAATTTTAAAAACACAAATTTACCCCCACTCTTCTAAAGTGATAAGAGACAGAAAATGGTTAGAGAATGGTCTCTGTGAGAGCTCTTGTGCACTAGAAATGATAAAGAGACAAGTTCTTTTTGAAACCACTCACCTGCAATCACTGCTGTGCTTTCACTTGCCTACCCTGTTTGCACATCCAGTTCTGGAATATTGTGGTGGAGGGTTCAAGCCCTCATGTTTTCTTGCCAAACATGACTACATTTGTAGTGTTTGTGACATTCAAGTCATAGTTGGAGATGCCCTGGAAAACAGCGTGTACAAATAGAGTATCTTGCCATGGCAGAGCCCTGCATAAACCCATCAGCAATCTGATGGCCTCACTGTTATTCCTCAGCTCCATCACTGGTATCTGGGCAGCTCTAGCAGGTTATCAGCCAGAAGGCAACTGCCAGAGCACCTGGGGTATTGCACATGTTGGAAGCAAGAGCTCAGCACTGCTTAGAACTGCAGCTGCAGTCTGTCCTCTCCCTTGCTCATAATGCAGATAACTTGAAAAAACAGAGATTCACCCTGGAGTTGTAGAAGAAATGCCTGCAATAGTACTTATTAGAAGCAGTGGCTTCACTATTAATTAGGAAGAATGTGCTCTTTTCATTAGGTAAAGTGAAAAAATCCTTTCCCCAAGCTCTGACAACTTTCAGGTGCCAGGGCATATAAATCACTGTAATGTAATTATCATGTAGCAGGATGCTTTTCTGGGCAGCCAATGTGAGTGTTGAGCCTCTGGAGTTTTGCTGTACAATGATTCTCTGTTTCTGTACAGGCACAGACCTGTGGGACCCCTGATGCTCTGCAGCAGGCACAAGTGATCCTACAATCCAGGGTCCTGTCTCCCATGATGTCCACATCCAGTTGTTTCTGAGGGAAAACCCAAATTCACCTCCATTTTTTTTATGAGAAAGATTGCTCTGTTCAGGTATAGAATAATCTATCCCCAAAAGGGCTTTTTTTCTATATCAATTTTTATTTAATCACTGATTCTATAGCAGGAGAGGTGAGATTTTCTATTCTTTCCTGTGCTCACACAGAGATACACCTGGATATCCAAGGTTTATTACTGTTCTGTCCCTCTCTGCATCCTTCATGATATATGCTGGGTATTTTTGCCAAATATACAGCAATGCAGATCAGGCAGCAGGATGCAACTGCAGTGTATATCTCTGGCACAGATACAAACAGGAATAAATAGCTGCATTGATGCAGATGGTCAGAACAAAAGAATGTAGGTATTTAGCTAGCTGCCACCCATCACTTCAGAGAGATCTGCAAGCATAAATGGTTTGCCTGTTTGTTGTTTCCATGACTAGTAAAGGCTCAGGCTGCTCGTATGGCTCTAGCAGGTCTTTCTTCTTTCATAAAATTAAACATTTCATTAAAAAAAAAACAAACACCTTTGATCAGATGTGGGAACGCCAGCTGAGCAGCAGTTGGTAATTAATATTTGACTTTAAAAGTGGTGGGTAAACCATTGGAAAGAAAAAGCTAACTACAGACCATGTAGTGAAAGACACAGAAAGAACAATTCCTAGTTGCATCTTTTCTGCTGTCTTAAACACAGCAAATCTGAAAATTACATTACAGGAAAAATGAGAATAATCCATTTTCAGACTGTCTTCTGCTTCACATCAGGCTTATTTTTAGCCTTTTCTAGAACTAGATATAAAATGATCTCCCAGTTCTCCTGTTGCAGCAATTTGAAAGTGTCTGACCTTATTTTTGCTTTGCAGATTCTATTTTGTGGGGCAGAGAAAGGCCTCACAGCATTGTCAACCTTCTTTTCTCTGATTTTTGTGTGGCAGCAGTTAGAGACAGAAAGGAACCTGTGAAATAACCTCATGTTGTTGTCAGCACAGCAGAAACCCCTCCATTAATAGTGTAACAGGTACAGCTGGTATGCTGGACTGGTGCACGGCGCGTCCCATTCTGGTCGTCTGCATTACTAAGACAAATATGCCCTCCATTAAATATTTTAGGATCCTTTGCAAGGTTACCTTGCTTCAAGGAGCTGGACAGAATGCTTTTTGAGCTCAGGTAAGATGCCCTTAGCCTTTTGCAAGTGTACCAATCTGTAGTAAAAAAAACCCCAGCAAAGAGATTAGGTTGCAGTGTTGCGATGATGAAGGAAGAGAGGCAAGTCACACAAAAAATATTCATAGACTGCAGATGGAATAGGATTAGACAATTAGATGGTTTATATGGAAACGCTGGGTTAGGAATATGAAGAGGTGGTGAAAATAGTAGTAGTTTTTTTTACTGGTGGAAAAAACCTGCATGTAAAACTGTTTTTTTTTTCTCCCCTGCTTACTAGCCATGTCTGTAAATCCATAGATGGAGCTAGCAGATACAAGAATGCAATGGCTTGGACCAGCTAAATTTTAAGTACCGATTTGATTTCTTCAGCTGAGAAATGCTGGTTTCATGCAGATGGAAAATATGGTCTCATATTAAAAAAAAATTACTGTTTTGTTTGCTTGCTGTACTCAACCTGCAGATTTCCTGCAGGTTATGTAGGAAGATGTCATGGGTCAGTTTGCTTGTTCACAGACACGTTGAGCTGAACTGTGGTCCTTATGCAAAATGCTCACAGCATTTGAAATATGCTGTTCAAGTTAATTGTTGGCAGCAGGAGCTTTGCTTAAGTAGAGGCAGAAGGATGGAGCCAGCTGGTGTTGGCAAAGCTCTTGCTAAGTGCGAGCTGTGGGTGATGCTGCAGGCAGAACTTTGTGGTTCTCCAAGCCCATCAATTCCCCACATTCATTGTCCTTTCAAGGTTAATCTCTTTTGCCATGGAGAAAGGAAAACAGCATTCCTAGACTATTGCTGGCTGCTTGTGTGCTGTTCTGCAGCAAAAAGGGAATTTCTTTTTTAAGAATATCACATCAAGAACTGCTTTGAGTCCTACCAGTGTCTTGGCTACTGAATCTCTGCTGTGACCTTCAGGAAGTAAATGTTATCCCCTAAAATGCTCATCAGCTGTAAAACAAGATTAAAAGCACTTGCCCACAAGGTGTATGGGAACTTAAACCATATGCTCACAATAGAAGCAGCGTGGTGCATTATCTGTTTCAAAGGGCAGTTCTTGGCATGCAGGGACTTCATCACACAGGAAGGTATTTTAAATTCCTGCTAACACAATTTCTTTGCTAAGGCTTCCCTGGCACAGGTATGAAATCTGATGAGATCTCATGCAGGTGACTGGAGCAGCTGAACAGAAGGCAGTCTTCCAAGCCAGAAACCCTTTCTGATGCAGAGAAATGGAATAAGTAATAAAAACCACAGCCTTGCCAGTCTCTTGCAGACTGTGACAGTCACAAAACACACTATAAAGGTATTGACCTCTATCAATAGTAGATGACCTCTTCATGTGAAGATCTGCATGCTCATATTCAAGGCAGTGGTGTTAATAATAGACTCATGCACATTTAGCATGAAGGAAATCAGTGGACTTGTGCACTCTGAATCTGGACTGGAGGTATTTGGCAAGGCAGGTTTTCGGCAAGCTGTGTGTTACAGTAATTTATTTGTGGCTGGGGCCTTGACCTGAATAACAGGGGCAGAACTGTTTGCTTATTAATTGCAGTACTTCCAGAAAGAGTGTCTTAATTATTCTGGTTTAGTGATTGTTGCTGCCAGACCACTATCATGTGCCAGAAAGGGCTTCCCAGACTGTTATGCAGAGCAAAACAGGACAGTTCCCCACACCTGGTAGCTTAGATTGCTGAAAAGAGCTGTATTATGAGGTAGTTATTCTGGAGGGTAAGAAATATGTTTCTAATTTGTTGGCATCAGGAAGTTGTACGGATTTTTTTACGGATTCAATTACATCATACCTGCTTTTGTTTGTCATGTTATACCCTTTCCTGTTCGATCATGCCAAGAAGAGATCAAGACTCTCTGCTTTCTCTTTCCTCCATTATTTCAGTGCACACGAGAGTATGATGTTATCCACATCTTCCATGGCTGTAGAAAACTGATCATCTTACCTCTGAGCCCATCGTTATCCAGCAGAATTACATATACAGGGACAGATTCAAGCCCAGTGCTCTGAGGGCCTCAGAGACCTGCATCTTCAGTAGCTTTAGGAGTCCACATTAGCATACCACTGCAGAGCAGTAAGGCAGACTTCATTTCCATCCAAGTTCTTGGTACCTACTGAGTGCTATTCACTGCTTGTATTCAGATGCATTCTGTTGCAGCTGCCTGGAAAATAGAAGGAAAGGTTATTAGTTTCTTTCTTTATGGCAGTGTTCTCCTCTTGTAAGATCTGCGAAAGAGGGTAAATAGAAGCTGACCTATGCTTCTTCCTCTGGGGGCAAACATATAGTCAGCACCTGGATTAAGTGAACAGATGGAAAATAGTAACTGAGTCTGGGCAGCTTTGAGAGGCTGTACCAAACAGAGAGAAAAAATGTATTTGCTGTACACAATCATTGTATTCTGTTCAGTAAACCCACTGATGTGCAGGAAAAAAGGGGATTTAAGCCAACTCATTTCTTTAGTGCAGCTGAAAGAGCACCTGTCACCAGCAGCATGCAGCTCCTGTCAGGCCGTCCCCATGAGAGCTGCTGCTCAGCACAGACTGAGCCACCTCTTCTGGCTCCAGGGGGAAGGGCAGCTCCGTGCCAGGGGCTGCCAGCAGGGCTGCATGCAGCCAGGTTTTCAGCTCTGAGCCTGGGTTGGAGGGCTTCGGATTTACAAAGGCCCCAAGCATCCTCTCTGGCTGTAAATGAGTGAAGCAGCCAGCAGAGCTCAATAAAACAATGCTTTTCTACTCCAATGTAAGCTATTCCTACATTTGCTTCTTTGCTGAAGAACACTAAGCATAGCATTACAAAATTGTAACAAACTGACCTGAGCTTCATTCAACAGACCCTTTTCCTGGAAGGCTGCACGATCCTGTCATGATGCATCAGGAAGCTCAGTGCACAGACTGTTTTAAGCTGTGCCACTCCTGTCCCTGTACCACTCACTGGGCTCTTTCTATCTTGACGTATTATTATTGCTCACCTTTCATGCATCTTCACTCTGTCATTGTTTCCAGACACAGCATACCAGGAGCCTTTTAAATCAAAGCACTGAGTATGTTATTAATTTGGGTATCTTAGCCCAAAATTACTGACTTAAATATCAAAATAGCTTGAGAGCAGTCAAAACAGGTCATCCTGATTGGAAGCAATCCTTGATTTAGCTGTTCTTACTCTCCGTTGTAGAGTAGGGAAGCCCAGCTCCTTCTAATTGCTGGTGAAAACTGCAGCCATCCTTTGTTACTGGGGGACAGCAATGGTTTGCACATTTATATCCTGCACTGCTTGATTTAAAAACATGCAGTGAAGGGTTTAAAGGGTACATAATTGAACTAGTCTCCACCCTGCTGATTTTGCTCTTGGTAACCTGTCTGGCAATAAGGCAGTGCATCGTTGGGACCATTTGGTTACCCAGCAAATGTGGTACAGAGCCAAGCAGAATGAGCACTCTGCAGTTAGCTTTGGTTTCAGCAGTAAGCAAAATTAGCAGATTATCTATGGTCTTCTTTGATTTGTTTTCAGGGTCAGAAATCTTTGCACGAGGACATGTGCAGCTCTGTTGGCTCTGTGCGTGCTTGGTGCTTCCAATGGAATTTCACTGACTCAAAGACCTGCAGGGAGGTGTGGCATTTCCCAGGGAAATGCAGCTCTAAATTCCTGCGTGGCGGAATATTGGTGAGACAAGGCAGCAGTGTCTGTGCAGAGTATGAATAATGTGACCTGCATATGTGATCGCATATGACCAGTGGTTATGTGTGTTTTTAACGAGGTGTTTCCTGGTCTTGTTACTTACCTGTTTGTTTGCTGGCAGGCCAAACTGCAAGTTGGGTTTGTGAGGGTGTTGACATGCAGACAATAGTGGAAAATATGGGTGGAATGGTCTGTAAATTTGTGTCCATTTCCCTTCTTTGTTTACTAAAATATTAATGTGTTTTGGCAACTGGCTTCAGCGGGGATTTACTTACCCTCCCTTCTGCTGAGGCCACTGTCGATCTAGCTGCCCCTGTAGCCCTAAACTCTTGTCTACTGAATGAGCTCTTGTTAGTCAAATAATGAGCTATTTGCAGGCTAGAAGGACCTCATTGAAGCATTTTACTGTTGCTTGTAAAAATTAAGTGATGTTAAGTACAGCGGGCTGTAAAAATTAGGACACCGTTTCCTAATATGCTTCTCCATTACAGAAGCCAAAGCCTGACTTGTTTAGATAGCAAGAAAATGGGTTGCATGGCAATCTGTAGGATACCAGCATATGAGTGTTGTTTAGGTTGTGTATAGATAGAAATAAAGATGAAAAGGGAAATGCTTTTATTCTTGCTGACACGGGGTGAGCACACGTGGATGTGATGTGGGCATCGAAGCCTCATTCTGCTGAGCTGGGAGCTGTTACAGAGGTAGAGGTGTACACTGTTACTACAACCTGCAATTACAGTCTGTATTGCAAACTCTAATCTGCAGTGTTGGTGGGGTGGGTGAGCAGCTGCAGTGAAAGGGAAAGAGAATTTGGAAAATCATCTCTGCAGTTCTTGAAACTGAGACTAGGGTATAGCTGACCTGTAAAGGACTTGGCCACTCATCTGTTATCTTAAATTTGTCATCTTTTTCTTATGCAGTTCTGTCACTGGCTGAGGTGCTGGGAAATTAGATGCATTTTACGCAGCATAAATATTTAACAGCTTTAGAGCATGTAGTTTAATATTAAACAGACAGTCATATAAATGCTTGAGAATTATAGATGCTGTCACATTACATGGAAATAGCTTGATAGGATCTAGGAGAACTATTTGGGTTTGACAGGGGAGGAAATGACGGGGTTAGAAGGAGTCAGTCTCATTTTAACTACTAGAGAAGCACGAGGGGAAAAAAAAAGGAAAAAAAAAAAGTTGTGCAGCTTCTGTTCTTGAAAGGCAATTTGGGTCAGTTTCCTCCCCCTCAGGAAATAACAGAGTGGTTCCCACCCCACTGTCTTCAAGGAATGAAAACATTCACCATCTTGAGAAAACAATGTGGAGAAAGTAGAACAACTTAGGAAGTCAAGTTTAGTCAGCAGATACCCCCAGATTGGAAGCACCAACCTGGTCAGTGTGGGGTTATCATCATTAGAAAGACAAGTGGGCCATAAATGAGGATTTACATCCTCTTTAGTCTTGTTTTCTTAAGTCCATGGAAGACATTGTATCACCTAAGAGAATCTGAAATTTATTATTAGCATTTTTGCTTTAAAAAAATAAATAAATGCAGAGCTGACCAGCTGCCATTGTAAGCTGAGAAGCTGAGCTTCATTGAAATCAGGCTGTAAGTCAGTGACCACTGTCTGCACTACAGTGATTCAGAAAGAATGAAAACTGCCCTGTGTGAGATTTTGGAGACTATTTCAGTTCTCAGTTCTGCCCACATCCTATGCGATTCCTGAAAGGCAACTCTGTCCCCAGCAGGTTCTCAAAAGTCTTGTGGGCTCTGATTTCCTGTGAAATCTTCTAAATGCATTTCAGAATTAGCCCCTCTAGGCCTCTGCTCCCATCTGTAAAGGAGAGATAAAGCAAAACTGAGAGATACCTGTTAAAATGCAAACGACTAGCAATTTTTGAGACTTGGGGATAACAGAAGTGCTTCTGTGGGAGGTGGGTTTCATTCCATGGGAAGCTGAACCATAAGTAACACAAGAAGCAAAGTCTTAGGTATGTTTACAGTTCACCTCTCAGCAGTACCAGTGGGTTGTCTAAGTTGTGTCAAAACGTTTTCTGTACGTACTCTGAATCTTGGACGTTACTTTCAACGCTTTACAGCATTCAAACATCTGTTTTAGTGTTTTCTGCTGGCTTCAAAAATATCATAGTTTACATCCTACTTCTAAAGTAATTGCTTTACCAGGTCATATTTTAGCTCTGTGATATATTCTGAAAATTAAAGCATGGTTAAAATGCCCACTGCAGTAGAGTTACCAAGAATAATCCTACAAAGAAATGTGGGCCAGCATCCTGCATAAACTGTACTTCAGTTTATAGCTTTGAAATGCAAAAAGACAAGAGACCTTGGAGAAATGCACAGAATGTTGGATCTTGCATCTAGGCTGCAGAGATTTCTTGGAAGGTGGCCCTTAACCACTGTTTTATTTTCATCTTGAAGCACGTCTTAACACAGCCCCATCCCTTTTCAGCAGTACCTTGGGTCAGGTACGAAGTTTGGTGAGGAGGCAATGATGAGTTTTAATGAATCAGCATCTTCCAAAGGAAAGTGGTGTTTCACCATGATGTTCTTACCTGGTTGGACCTCTGGCAGAGATTCTGTCAGGGCTTTCTTCTTAATTTCACTTTTATCAGTGGTGGCTGTTTACATTTATGCTGTCAAGTCTGAAGGACACCGTTCAAAAGCCATTGTGTACACGGTCTTGTTACTGGCTTAGGGAAACGGTTGCTATGTTTGAATGCCTTTGGGGCCTTCCCAAATCCTTGTCCATTAGTGTTGCAATATTACTTGGCATGTTCCAACAGTTGTCAGAACTGCTATCAGTCGCCACTGTGAAAGGCTTTCAGCTTTATGCAATAGTACAGGACAGTTATTAACATCCTGTCTCTTTAGAAACTCTTACGAAACAGGCACCTGGATTTAACAGGCTGGTATGTTGTTAAGAAGTCTATTTCTTAGCTAAGTGCAGCTCTCTCATGTCACTCTTGTTTTCTCTCCTATAGGGTGAACCAACTTGTGATGCCACCAGCCTCTGTGAAAGTCTGAGATGGTGAGTGACCCAAACCAGCAACTGGTTTGAAGTTAATCATCAACTTATTTCTTTTTGTATCAGCTGGAAAGAGGTTAATCTGACACAGCTATGATCTGTACCTTTGATACCAAATCAGAGCAAATCAAGAACAGGAAAACCAGGGGTCAACTCAAGTGCCCTTTGTTGCACTGAGTGATTTCCAGAAACCTGGTGCTTTCTTTTTTAAGCATTTAAGGACATGCAATCCCAGTCACCCTGAGGAGCACCAGATGTGGTTGTCCAAAGCCAGAATTTAGGCTTTTTCTGAATGTGTCTTGCACTCATAAAACCTCCTGCTGCTTTCTCTTGGCCTAAAATTTGCTCACTACCACATGACCATGCCTAGCACATTCCAAATCCAAAATTCTCTGTTGAGAAATGCTTTCTGGAGCACAAGAACTTGTGTGTTGTTGCAAGGGCTGTCCCCCCTGCAACCCTAAGGCTATGGTTGTAAGCCAGAGGAATCCCACTTCCACTGCCCTTTCTTCTCCCTTTTGTTCATGCTATTCTTATCACTTTCCAACAGTCACAGCATTGCAGCTCAGAGCTGCAACAATTGATAAACGCTTCCCAGCGATTTACTGTAGCCAAAATTAATTGAAGCAAGTTTTTGAAAAGATTTCTTTTTTATAAATTAAATGCATTGAAAGACTAATCATAAAATCAGAGCTTAGTAATACACTTAAGAATGGCATTCTGGGGACATGATTAATTGCAATCTCTAGTATAGCAGATGTACTGTTTCCACATAGGGGAGTATGTTTTGGCTGAGGATATAATAGACTCGCCTGTGCCTTGCCCTCTCTTGGCTGGATGTGTTCTCACACATTATCATTTTTCAGCAGCTTTTATACAAAGTTTTAAAAAATCCAGAAGCCTCAAAAAATTGGAGAGTAAATATTACATGGTGCTGCTGAGACTCACCTTATAAAACCGAACTCCTGCTTCTTGTGCACACTGAAGTTTTTCACTGTACTTTTTTTTCCCTCTTTTGGTCCTATTTTCTACCATCTGAGAGAAACCAGGCCATCCTCATAGGGAATTTTTCCATAACCCAGTCACTAATTTTTAAGGTCAGGGGCAATTCCTGCCTAACATGGAGCAAAGAACCTCTCACAGGAAATCCTGCAGTGAGAGAACTGGTTATCCTTTCTATATAATGTAGGAAACTGCAGGCTGCTTAAATAGTCCACAGCAAGCACAAGTGCTGTCTCACCAGCCAATGAACGTGCTGATGTTGCTCTTTAAAGCAAGCATATACCAGCAGCACACTGGGAGGAAGCCTTTGACTGCACTGCTCTGTCAGCAGCAAGACCAATAGCAGAGCTATCACACGTGTGTGCTGGGCTGACCCCCACCCCTGAACTGGGCTCTCCAAAAAACAGCAGTTTTGGAAAAGAAAACTTAAGGTGAGAGGCAGTCTCTCAGTTCTTTGATGAACTGATGGGGTTAAAAGCAGCCTAGCAAAAGTCAGCCCCTGTTGTCATCTGAGCTGTTTGAATCCATAGCACAAGGAGTTGTACCTAAACAACTGATGCAAACAAGACTTGGCTGCTGCCTTAAATACTACAGATAGGAGTCCAGATCTGGGGCAGATTTTGCCTGAATCTCAGCATCTTTGTGTTTCTCATTCACAAAACCCAGAGAACTATGTTCATCCAGTCTCCATACCAATCCAGCTGTGCTAGACTTCCAGTTGCGCGGAGGCAAGACTCTTAGACTTCATGCCACCATGAAGGTGGGGTGCATGCATTCACTATCACCAATCAGCTCTCGTTATTAGGACATTAACCACCTTTCTCCTCACTTGTAGTTGAAGGTGAAGGAAACCACGTGTGGACTCCTGCTTCCAGCAACAGTCTCAAGCTCAAAGCCCTTCCACACTGGAAAACAGTGGCTCCCTCAGCTCCACGCCACCCTGGAAGGGCTACATAGCAGCACCAACTCCACCACGCCACTCCAGCCTGCAGGGTCAGGCACCAGGAGATGAGCAGGGCAGCCTGGAACACAGTGCTTCTTGAGCATAAGGACATTACAGGTTCCTCTGAGCATCTAAAGCAACTCTCCACTGGACCCAAGTGAGTGACTGTAGATTGTGTAAATGGTTTTAGTTGTAGCCAATGAAGTCCACATTGTTACAGGACTTCTGTCCTATTGAATGCTGCTGTTCTGCCAGCACTCCCACACCCAGAGACTGCACTAGTTGGGGACCTATTCTGTACATCACTTTTTCTTTAACACTGAAGGCTCAATTTAGATTATTATTTTTTATTTAAATATGTCCTAAGATGCTTTATCTGCTAAAGACATTAGATGACAGATATATATATATATATATATATTTAGATGAACAGTTTTTATTTAAACATTTGAAATCTGGAGCTGCCTGTGTAACCATACCAGACATGAATACGTCCACAACTCTCCTCATCTCAGTGCCCTGGTATCAGGTCCTAGAAGGACACCACAGGAAGAGTTCCCATGGTGGATGGAACCTGTCACCTGAGGCTGAGCAACAGGACAGAGGAGAGAGTTGCATTGCACTGGGTGTGCTGGTGGTTGTTACAGAAAGGCCCCAAACTTTGGACAGAAATACTAGGGGCTCCAGATTTTGCTCAGTATACTACATTCAGCCTTGCCTAGGAGGTTCACAGGTTTATAAAATACCAAAATCCATCTGGCTGAATTGCTTTACCAATGGCCTGGTAGTGCAATACTGCTGTGCCAGTAACATCATGCTTTGTTTACATGCATATCATGTTACGTGTATTGTCAGTGCTAATTCTCCCTCATCAGTATTTTCTGAGCAGGCAGCTGATACTCTACAGTGCTGTTCCCTTTGGAGCAATGGTTAGGTCATGCATGTCCATCTCCACACACTCTCCTAGACTACTCTTAGTGGGGTGCCTCTTAATCATTTATCTCCAAGACACAAGGCCAGTGTCTGAACTCTGTAGAAGAGTTTCAAATGCAGAAGAGTGTGGCTGTAAAGCAGCCAGAGAATCATTTCACAGGGTCTTGTTTCATGCACTTGACCTCCACAAGCCAAATTTATGCTGCGCCAGCTTAATGCTGCAAGAGTGACAGGAAGGAAGGAGAGCACGGAGAACACAGGCCCTGGAGAGAGTCAGGCTTCCAGAGAAAAAGCGCTTTTGTTCAGTGAACTTCTCACTCCCTTTTTCTGTTCACATGTCTCCCAGAGGTCAGACTTTCCAGACCTTCCAGGTTAGGCACCCAGATACTTTGGGTGTACCTCACTCTTGTGTTCATGTACAGTAAGCAACTGTGATTAAGCTGCAAGTATGACTAAATCACCAAAGGAAATGGAAAACTGGGACTGGATGTGAGTTACATCTCCAAGTTGGCTGTTCTGTTGTGCTGTAGCTTTGTTCAGACATAAGAAGGGTATAGGTAGTAAATCTGGGTTTTATCTCCAGTTCACTTCCAGGATGTTCTGCAATCTACAGCAAAGCATTGTAGTAGAGATGGTTGCTAACTCCACCAAACTAGTCACTATTCCTACACTGCCAGTGTTATGAGGGTGATTCCTATAAAAATCTGAGCATTTCCTCTTCATCTGTTATGTAAAATGGTGAAACAATGGCTCTAGAGTTGGCTGAACAACTAAGCCAGAAATTTTCCTTGAGTGCCTGGGCATCCTCTGGGAAACAGCAAGTGGATGTTAGAAAAAATAACAAAAAGCAAATCCAAAGCAATTTTTTGTTTCCCACCTTATGCCCCTATTTACATTTGCAGGGGAAATACCAACACTGTAGAAGCCAAATACTTGGCTTTAAAGGCACATGAATTTCTGATTCCCATTAAGAAATTCCTTGTTAAGATGGTTAAAAAGAAACAATTAGTCATTTCATTTCAGATACCAAAGAAGATTAGCTGTATTTCCTGAGCTGCTTTTCTGGTAGGCTCTCTCTGTTTTAGCATTTACTGTCAACAACATGAAGCATTCCTGCTCAAGTTCAGAGGTCGAGAATTGTCCTTAAACTTAATTCTCTGAAGGCAACAATGAAAAGGGAACAAAGTGTTTTATAGTTTTGCCATCTCTTCTTGTTTGTGCCAAACCCAATCCTTGCTGGAGAAGCACAGTACTGTTACAGGAGGCCAGCTTTATCTTCTGTGTATATGAAGGAAATTGCTGTGGATGCTTTTTTAACAAGGAAAAAGGGATGTGAGCAAGCAAGGGAGTAAGAAGCAAGTCCTACTTGTAGCAGTCCCATGCCAAGGGATCCCTGAATCCCTCCCACATGTTCCAGGCTAACCAAGAGAAGCCCAAGCAGCAACCAGAATAGCTCATGAGGATGAACAGGAGAAGGGACAGGAATCCTGCTGCCCCTTTACATGTTGTGATCTATGTTTTAATGGCTGAAAGCAGAAAGGTTGGATTTCTTGTTGAGTGTGTCTTGTTTGTATTCCTAACTGGAAGAATTGTTCAGTCAGAGCTCCTATAAAAGTATTTGGTCTATTGGAGTGAAACCAGCTCACTTAGATCAAGGGTCGGCAGGATTAAGTCAACAAGAAGAGGTACATTGAATCTGGGCATGAACTATCCATGTCATCAAACAGAAACTGGACCTGTGTCGCCATCCATGTCCCCTCCTTGGGTTCTAACGTAGTATTCCCCATCCCAAGATGTTGGCCCATTTCTGCCAGTATGCAACTGGAGGAGAACTTAGACTGAAGACATTGCTTATATCAAAGCTGAAGAGCAGCTCTTATTAAAATTAGTATTTGTTTTTTTTTAAAGAAAGGCTGTTAATTTGAAAAGGTAATTGATTTTATATACGTATCTTTTAGTACACACCACAACCAATGAAGCAAGATTCCAGTCTATCACCTCAAGTTGCTTAGATCATCAATGTTGTGTTTCAGACTCAAAACTTCAACATAAGATTAAACAGTTCCAATTAGAACACAAATATTTTTAAAGCCCCTGATCTCCTGCACACAAAATGACTTAATATGAATGTCTGAAAATTAGTGTGCATAAAAGCAGCTCTTGAATGCATTTGAAAACATGGGAAAACACCACCAAAAGGGAGCAAGCACTACTACTCATGTCCTCCCATTCCAGCACACATACATCTCCTCAGAAGAAAAGCCAAGAGAGGGGAAAGGCAGACAGGTTTTCAGCTGGTGCTGCTTCATCTCACCCCACTCCTTGGGGCTCTGTCTGGTCCTTCCCCAGTGCTGCTCCTGTTCCCCACTTCTCTGCTTGAGGGTCTCCCATCTCTGATGATTTGCAGTAAGGCTCCTTCTGACCTCCCTGCACTCTCTGGGACCTGGAGTATTAGGTGCAGCCTTGCTGCATGCATCAGGGTCTGTGCCTGACCCCACAGGTATAGGTTGTCCAGAGGGGATGGTCCAGGATGCCCTTTTGAATCATGACAGCTTTCTTCTGCTTTACTTCATGCACGGTGTGTGGTTTTGTTTTTAAGCAAGCATTAACTCCCTCTGCAGCCAGTACTGCATTTGCACCAATGTACTTGCTATGAAACAACTAGACTGTTTGTACACAGCAAGAGGAAGAAGTAATGGGAACTGCACAGAGAGGCAAGAAAATCACCCGAAAAGCAGCAAGCTGCCAAGCCCAGTAACCACACTGCCTCCTGCTGCTGTCACTTGGAGCTAGAATCTGAATGGGGGAACCAACAGCCTCTCACCTTTTACAGAACTGGCTAAGAGAGAACCTCAGGTGACAGAATCCTATGAAAGGAATGGATGTACTCTGGAAAGCAGAGTTCTCTGCACCTTCTGCCCTAACTGTTGTCTTCTCTGTTTGCTTTATTGTTTGGTAAACCAGCGCTTACTATCACCTTTACTACGTGATGTATGGGAGTATATTTTCTTGTTATACAAGGAGGAGTATAAAATAGTTTTCTGATTTCTTTCAGAAGCAAATGACTATTTTATTTTTTAAGAGCAATTGATTGTGAATCTCAGAGTATAAAAGAAGAGAAATAAGCCAAATCTATACCTTTATGTAAATTAAGAAATAAAAGTATTTAAAACATACCTCCTGTCTGCCTCTCCTGTATCACCACTTGATCTGATTGCACACTCCTGTGGTTGCTGCCTGTAGGGCTGGTCCCTAGGATGAGGTTGCCCCCACCTCCTGCCAGAAGCACTCTGACATGGGTCGCAGAGAACACACCTGAGCAACTGCCTGCCTGGAGCTGGTTTAAAAGCCACACCACAAGCAGGGAACAGGGAGACAAGGGCTGGTGGATGTCAGCCCCCCTAAGCTGGCTGCCTAGATCTAACCCAGGGGCACAGCTGACAAGGAGTGAGTGGTGGGCAGAGACAGAACCGTGCTCCATCCTCCTCCAGGCCCTCACTGCACAGCAACGTGTGAGAAGTGAAAGCCCTGGCTGCTCTGACTGACACAGGGCTAACGTGCTGGGAGCTGCAGATTTGGGAAGACGTGTAGGAAGGAGGGCAGGAAATTATTCCCAAAGCAACAAGACCGCCATTCCTCAGCGATCCTGCATCAGCCACTGCCAACTCCCTGGGCCGATGGTCGCTTGGTTCTGCTGCTTTAGCAGCACTCTGCTGCAGCACAACCTGCCCTCCTGCCCCGGTCTGCACTGGCAGCACAAACAAGGCATGTCTGCAACCAAGTGTCTCCTCTCAGCAGCTTTGGAAGAGTCCTCCATCTCCTACAGTTCTCTGCAGCATCTCCCTTCTGCACTCATTCCCTTCAGCACAGTGCACGTGCCAGGCTAGGAGGCCCTCCTGCTAGCAAAGGATTTGTCTGCCTAAAAAATTAACTCTGATCACTTTTTGGCAGAGACCATTGAGGCTTTCAGCTCAATTGTACTGTGCAAAGGACTTAAGCGAGATTCTATAAATGTTGATGTTCCAACAGCTAAGATCAGAAGCTCAGCAGCCTTAGCATCCATCAGCCAACAACAGCTAACTGCCCAATACTGGTTACTTCTTCTTGGAGCACAGACATACAGGTGCACATTCACACCACCTGTGGATAGCAGGCACTGAACAACGAGGACGCCAACTAAAACAGCCTCACACAGCCCTGCTCCTCCCAGCTCCACCTGCCTGGGACAACAGTCAGGAGAGCTCCTTGAGTTTTGGGGATTGCAGCTGTTTTCTTGCATTTGGAAGAACCCTTCAGCTCTCCTCCTGCCAAAGATCTTCCAAGCCCAGTATGGCTGGAAAGACTTTCTTAAAATCAAAGCCTATCACCTGACAGCCCTAAAGGTCCAGCAGCAAACAGGACATGAAATCAAGCAAAATAAAGCATTTGCAACTTTAAGACAGATATAAGTACCAGTGGATTAGAGACTGCATTCTATAAACAGTGCATCAAAACCAGACTAAAATCAGGTAATTTAATTGGTGGTACAATTGTTACCAAACCACAACTCACACAATGCCTCACAGCTTTCCTGTCCCTTTTCCCCCTGGATTGCTGTGCAAAGGCTGGGAGCTGAACATAGAGGTGAACAGAGTGAGCGAGGAAGAAGACAAAATCAACCTGTCAGAAACAAGAGCCAGCACAGCTTCCATCTCATGCTGTCCTTCCCACTTCTTCCAAAACTGGAGCCCAGTGCAGCACAGCCCAGCACTGTTCCAGGTGGCCCTGCTGATGTAGAGCTCCAGGCTCAGCTTCTACTGCATGATCAAGCTGCTGCACATCCTAAGAGTCAGCCCAGTGGGCTCCAGAGCTGTCCTCCCACCACACCCAGGTACCTGTGTGCTCAACTTGCTTCCCATTCACCACACCTGCACGCTGCTTCTCCTCTAGTTCTGCAGAGCTGCAAAGACCCAGGATGTTCTACTTAGAGAAATAGGGAAAGAAATCATCAGTGAAGATGCATTTTGAAACTCTTGCTCCCCTTCCGAGCATCTCCAAATCATTAAAGGCGCATGACCTGCTGGCCTCTTATATGCTGCATTTGCATAATATTTGAAAAGTCATCACACAGGCCATCAGGAGGCACATCAACATCCTGGTGCTAAGCTGAGACTGAGGTTCTAACAAGGCACTACAGCAGCTTGCCACATTCCAGCTGGCAACAACTGGCAGCAGTTTTGCAGGCTGCAGCAGCAGCAAGACCCCACAGTAACCTCCAGATTAATGGGAGAAAAGCTCTGCCAAGATGATCCCAACCCTAATTTGCTCAGAACTGGCTGGTGGGGAAACTGCAGATGTGGGAGAACTGCATAGAAATGCAAACATTGGTGCTGAAGTTCTGCATCATCACAGCTGCCAACCTGCAGCCTGAGCCTCCAGTCTGTGCCTCTGCCCAAATGCTGTTAGGCTTGAAGAGCCCGGCTCCAGTCCACCTCTCTCTGCATCCGGGGCAGACACGGGCTGTGCCTTCCAGAGACAAAGTGCTGCTCACTGCTACCTCCACAGGAAGAGGTGTGAGGGCAGAACTGAAACACAGGGAAAGAAAGGACATTGCTGAGCCCTGCCAGCAGGCAGGCACTGCAGCTCCAGCCCTTACCTGCTGCTGCCAGAAGCCAGCTCACTCCTTGGGATGCACAGCAGACCTCACACGATTGCTGCTGTGAGAGGAGCACTGTGCCTTCCCAGGGCACTGCAACTGAATGGGATCGCATTGCTGCCAGCAGCCACCTCCAGGGGAGTCTGATGCCATTGAGAGAAGACACTGCAAAGGCAGATAAACAGCCGTGGGCAAACACAGCCCTTCCCTCCCTCCAAAAGCAACATGACATTTCCTCTGCCCATAACCCATGCAGCGTAGAACAGACCCACCTGCAGGAAGAAAGCCAAAGGCACTGCAGAAACAGCTCTGCTGCTGGGCCCTCTGCCTCAGCCCTGCAGGTCCAGCCTCTAAGAGAGCGGTGGTCAGCAGGTCAGGGAGAGGAAAGGAGGGATGAGGCTGCACAATCTGCTGGCCTGGCAGTCTAACAAATCAATTAGCCACTGCAATTGTTTTCACTGCTTTATTGACATCCCTGTGCTGTCACCAGGGACATCCCCCCTCTTGCACCCAGCAGCTGAGGGCTGTGCAGGGGAAAGCAAAAAAGCAACACCATGCTAGTTACTGATGACATCCGAGTGGCTCAGATTGGATATATTTAACCTCAGAATATGCAAGTACAAGCCCATTTAACCCTCAGGCATTTAAAACAGACAGCATCTTCCAGACTGGAAAAGCTGCAAGTACTGCAGGGCCTAAGGACAGAAATAGCCCTTCAGGGGAGCCTCCCGCAGGGCTCAAGCACACAACTCTGCAGTGTCAGCACCCCTACCACATCTCCAAGGAATCCAGGCAAGCCTCTTCTGCCTCGGGGTTATCACAGAAAAATGGAGTCTGCGCTCCTGAGCTTGGGATGTTTGGCACTGCCAGAGCCAGAGGGGACATGGATCCCTGTGCTGCAACTGAACCTTCTACACAAGTCAGACCTGCAGCTTCAGAGCTTGGCATCACGGAAGGTTTATTTCAATTCAAGGAGGGCATAAAAATATAGTTATAAAAGATATTAAAACAGTCCTCTGAGTCACATTAGCCATGCCAGACCAGGGTGAGTCCCTGAAGTTTACTCCTGCAGCACGGCAGATTTTTTCTCTTTCCTTTTCTTCTTGGCTTTGCCCTGCTTCTGCTGGGTCTCCTGCTTGACATCCCCCTTGGCTTTCTTTGCAGCTGGAATCTGCTCGGCTTCATTGCCTACATCACCTTTTCTTTTTCTATTCCTCTTCTTCTTTCTCTTCTTCTCAGCCACAGCATCTCCACCATTAACAGCTCCATTCCCGCTGCCCTCCACTGCCACCCCGTTCTCTCTGACCCCTCTGTTCTTCTTCCTGTGCTTCTTGCTACCAGGCAGGCGGTTGTCTTTTTGCTCAGGGGTTTCTGTTCCCAGTGGCTGCTCCTCTGGGGCTGCTGAGTCTCCATCTTCACTGGCTACTGGTGCTGCTCCATTCTCCTGGACAGCTTTCTTGCGATTCTTACGTTTTTTGGTCTCTGGTAGGAACCCTTTCTTCTTGCGCTTCAGTGGCTCTGCTTCCTGCACAGGTTTATTGGCTGTCTTCTCTTTCTTGGGCTTCCTGCAGAGAGAACACCAAAAATCAGGAGCAACTCGTTTTACAGCCAGAAGCAAAGCAGTTCACACTGCAGGCAGCCACAAACAGGCAGGAGCCCAAGAATGATGCAGGAAGCACAGGCATGCTGTGAGGATGAATGTCATCCCTGGAGATGGTCCCCAGCCTGCAGAGGGGACAGCTAACCGAGCTGTGGGGCTGCACAGGCACCCAGAGGCTGGAGAAGGAAGCCCCATTTCTCAAGCAGAACCACCCATGGCCCCAAGTGAGGCTACAAAGATGCTGTCTGTCCGTCCCGAGCAAAGCCCGTCTGTGCTGCTCTGCACCAGCTCAGTCTCCAGAAAGGAATCCTGACAAGGAATAAGACCCCAGTTCCATGGCCTGGCTTTCAGTGCAAAGCCTTCTGGAGAGTTTCTCAAGCAGTGTCAGTTCAGAATGGAAAGAAACTGCCCTGCCAACACTTGCCTCTAGGAGCCCTGGGTGCAAACCACAACTAATACCCACTTACCTGCAGAAAGACTTCTGGATGTCATAGCACAGCAGCACCAACAGTGACAGCAGGCTGCACTCACAAACCCCAATCCTTTCCCCAGGCAGCATACACAAAATCAGTGTTTCCTGCCTACCAGGCCCTGAGCAATCCTTCTTCACAGTCTCTACTTGCTGACAAAACTAACCTTCATCTTGGGACAGACCTTGCAGTACGGTGCCAAGTGACCTGTGTGAGGCTGTTCCTGGTGCAATCCCTCCCTGCCTGTGAGCTCTCACAGTGAGCCACATGCAACCATTTTCCCCAGAACCATACTGTGCTGAGATCCCACAGACCAGGCCACCCACACACCGAGACTGCAAATCCCAGTCATTAGGAGAGCTACCCAGCACTTCCTGAACACTGTGCACATCACTAACACTGCCAGAAGGAAGGGGAAGCAAGAATTCCAATTACAAGCTATTGATAGAAAGTAGAAAAAGATCCTGCCCTTCTTTTTCCCCTAGAGCAAAATTCAAATCCAGATGCCATTTAGCGCAAGAGTATTGAGGCATAAAGACTGAATGCTTTCCAGCTTTCAAAGCTTCAGGGCAAATGTGGCTGGGGATCCATGTACCAAGGAGCCCAAAAATCACTGTAAGGGGTTGAAGGTCCTGGCAAGGTGTGCCTGATAGAGAAGTACCTTGGTTTTCCTACCCCCCCACATCAGAGGAGAAGCAGGACAGGCAGTCACCCCCAAGGTGAGCCAAGAAGCCAGAGAGCCAGGCTTACATACGTGTAATTCAGCCATCGCATGACGTTCCAGTAGAGAGAGTCGAGCCGTGCCGACTTCCCAATGCCTTCCTGCTGGCTCAGAGCTACCAGCACTTTGTCCAACTCCATCAACTCCACGTGCAGCTTCTGCAAGAGGCAAGTGCAAACAATCAGCGGTGAGCTCAGAAGGGGCACTCGTGGCTGCAGGGCACACAGTACATCCTCAGGAGAAAACTGCACCAGGAACAACCAAGCTGCCTGGTTTCTCCCAGACACAGCCCTGAGCCCATTCACTGCAACATTTCGATGTGGGGCAAAAATAGGCCATTCATGCACCCACCAGGTACAAAGTCTTATTGAAAACTGGTCTCTGGCTTGACAGCTGTGAGTCTAAGCCGGAATTGTACCGACATGAAAGGGACAGAAAGATCCTTTAGTCCTTTTCCCTTGACAGACCACAACTGGGGGCGTAGGGATGAAGATTACGTACCGTGTACCTATCTAACAGCAAAGCAGCAGCATTTTCAATCCAGTTTTTAAAGGATGCAATCACACTGCCTCCAACTGCCTCTTACAGCTTCTGTGACCCACGGGCCAATTGCAGGGAAACCAGACAGAACGGGGTGTCTCCAAGGCTATTCAGTGCTACAAGAGCCCTGGAAATACTCTCTCTCCCCTCCCACTTTCCTATTAGGTCTTCACAAAGAAACAGGCTGTGCTGTGGGCTCAGTGCTTATCAGTAGGAAACTGGGCTTCAGCAATTATGCTGCTTGTGTTATTTTGCTCTAGTAAATAAGACCATGTTGGAAACTTATTTTGCCACCTATAGAAAATCTCATGCTCAACAAAGCCCTTTTCTTTAGGGCTGAACAATGTGTCGCTCCCACTCACAAAGCTGCTGGATAAGTCCCAGTTTCAGGTAATCAGTCTCTGGGGTTCAGTGAAGAGGAAATCATCTGAGGTGAAACCCAGCTCACCCTCACTGCACCCTAGGCTGTATTTCTCCTGATAAGAAAGGAGATTCCACATATGTTTGCAGAATGCTGCACAAATCTTTCAACAAGTTCTTGGAGATCAGCACTCGAGCTGTGGATCACTCCTTCAGAACGTTCTGTACTCAAATCCAGCCAGGCAATCCCTGCAGGGGCACCTCTGATGAGAGGTGAAGTGGGACGCAGTGGCAGAGCAGTCACAGAATCCAAGCATGACATCTGACAGAGACCCCAGTGGTATTCAGAAGGAAAAGACCCACTGGCCCCACGGCCACAAAGCACAAAGCACGCAGGATCAGTCCCACTCTCACCTGCTGTGTCACGGTTTTGAGGAGGAAGTTGAGCAGCTCCAAGCTCCTGGCAACTTTTTCTTTCTCAGCTTTCACCCTTAACTTGTCAGCCACTTTCAAACTCTAAAAATTAAAGGGAGAAGCATACATTAAATGGGAAAACAAATCTGTCTTCTCAGGAGAAAGCAGAAAACAGGCAGGGATTAGCAGAATTAACCTGTCACCAAAACAACTCTGCAACAGCAAAGCCCACCAAACTCTGGAAGCGCTCAGGAGGGAGCATGGTGGAAGCTGCTGTGCCCAGGTTAATTACAGAACAGCTGAAGAAGCACCAGTATATCACAAAGGCACAACTCTGCAGCTCTCCCCAGTTTCTAAGTAAAGCACAGCTGGGGACACGTTGCCTCCTGGAGAGAAAGAAGGGAGACAATCAGCCCCCCACAGAAAGGCCCAAGGACTGCCAGGCAACTCACCTGAGGGACAACCCAACTCAGCTGCAGAAGCTGGGATTTGCACGCAAAGAGGTAATGCAAAAATCCATTTGCACACCAAGGAAATCCCAGGTGCCAGCACTACAACAGGGCTTGTCAATCAAGCTTAAATCCACTGAAAAGAATGGCGAAAACCTCATCTCTTTGTGTTACCTTTATGTGCTGTAGGATTTCTGAGACACCGAAAGGTCTGGCTTAGAGGAAATCACTCCAGAGACAGGTCAAATAACAGCCAGAGTTATTGACAAGTGGAGAAGAGCAGAACATAGCTATAAAAAGGCAGTGGGAGCCAAAAGGTGACCCAGGGGCTTGGAGCACTGATCCTGTGCCTGCAGCAGGTCCTTGCAGCCCTGCTTACATATAGCTTTCTTCCCTGCTATGTTTCTGAGTGCACACAGCACAGCAAGCCCTGCAGCTCACCTGGTTACACCAATGTGAGGACTTGCAGAGAGAAGCTTATCGGAGTGGTGCTGATCACAGCCCATCTCTCCAGAGGCAGCTGTGCTCATGGCCAAGGCTGCTGCTGTCTGGAGTGTGAGCATGCCAACCTGGCAACTGTGGAATAGCTTAGGTTGAAAAAGGCCTTAAAGATCATCTTGTTCCAATCCCCATGCCTTGGGCAGGGCTGCCAGCCACCAGATCAGGGTGCCCATCCAACCTGGCCTCGAACACCTCCAGGGATGGGCACCCAACGGACAAGGTTCCCTCTGTTAGAAAGTCACCACATCCTGCCAGCTGGAACTCATGCTGCAACTTCATCTGACCATCAACAACTAATTACCCCTCCTGATATGCTAAAGAGCTTCAGCTCCAGCGATGTCATTAACCTACAGAGCCACACAATTCAGCATCTCTGAAGTCTCTCAGGTAGAGCAAGAAAAGAATAAGAAAATGAGGGGTGTATGGGGCAGCACTGTGAGAAGGAGCCACAGTAAAGCCACCCATCATTTCATCTTTTTTGTACACAAGTGCTGAAGAATTAAGAAGGCATTTCAAACAAATTGCATCTTCTTTTCATTGTAGATACGTGATGCAGATTGAGGAATTGATTCCAGAAGTCCAAAAGCAGCTGTCAGGTGCTTGGAAATTTGGGATGTGCATCTAGTTTGGGGTGCCAACCAATTTCGTGCAGAACTGTAGAACAAATAGGAGATGGAGATGGATGATACCAGTGGTCTAGTGACATCAGTGCAGTAGGATTAAACATCTAAATCAAAGGAGGTGTTTTGCATGAGTCTGGAAACATAAGCACAGTTCCACCAGCACAAACAGCCAGAGGCAATCCAGTGCAATTCAGGTGCAAACAAACAGCTCCCCACTAACAGGGATCGCTTTTAAACAGTGCTCCAAGACCAAGGAAGGAGGAGGAAGGCAGTGCAGCTGGGTGGAGAAGCCAGAGGACAAAACAGCAACAAAACCAGCAGATAATTAAATACTATGCACAACTTGTTCTGGTCCACAATCAAGATGGATTTGAGAAGCTGGATCCAGAATAATGTTACTATTTCTCAATATATGCCCTTTCCCTTCTGCTACAAAGCACACAGAAGCAGTTTACTCCAATGAGCCCCAAACTGCCAGCCCCTCTGTATGCAGTATGGTGGGGCCAGTCGTGCCTCCTTCAACTCTTGAGTGCAGTTCCTGCTCAGCCCGTGTCCCTCATTACCCCAATCTCACCACCACTCTCCCCAAGTCCTTCCCCATGCCTTGTTATGTCAGATGGTATCTTCTGCCACATGTTGCTTCGCTCTCATGCTCCCACTGCAGCAAGTGTTCCCAGGGGAGCACTTGGGATTTGTGTCAGAATGCAACGCCAAGAAACACGCTGCACTGATTGCATAAAGGAAGCTCACTTTGAACAGGGATCGTTCCCAAGGAATGAAATCCCAAGTCTCTCCAATGGGAACTGAATCCGAACCTCAAAAGCAGCTTTCTCAACTGTTTGTCCTAAATTCTTGCTACATGTGGTGCCAACCATTGTCTGTATGTTGCAGACATGCAGAGCACACTGCCTTGGTTCACTCCCTCCCTCTGCTATCTGAAAGATGAAATTAGCACTGCTGCCCCAATTGTATGGGTCAATTGTTTTATAGGCCTACCATGATCTCATCTGGAGAGCATATAAAATAGAATCATAAAAGTGAAGTGAAAATCATTATGTAACAGATGGTAAGCTGCAATATATAGCCAATATGCCTTAAAAAGAGGTTGGGTTTCAGTCATCTGCAGCACCCTTTAGAGAGCACCGATTAGATCACAAAAGGACGTGCACAAAGAATCACCATTTGATGTAGCAAAACTGAAGGTGAAAGCAGTGGTTTTGCTCCCAGCTGTACTGTAGGGCAGCAGTGAGGGTCCAGGGAAAACCCAGCAGAACTTGCTCAACAGCCTGACCTGTAATTCACTGCCAAGGTGCTGTTTGCAAAGGCATCCAGCTCTCCCTTCACCAATCCAGGAGTCACATACCCTATTGCTTAATGCCAAAAGCAGGGAGCACACGGCTTATACTCAACAGCTCACACCACTTGCTGATCACATTGTTCTTCTGCCATTTTCTGCATTCGTTGCTCTGCTCCTTCAGCTACAGCCAGTCCCTCTTGACAGGGAACCTCAGCTCCAGGTCCAGCTCAGCAGTATCTGTGCTAATCACGCCTGCACATCTGAGCTGTCAGTGTATCTGGACAGGTCGCTTTCCAAAGAGAAAAAAATACGGAGGCAGTTTTCACAGCAGGAACTCCCATCTCATCTCAAGCCAGTACAGCACTACAGCTCCTGCCTCGCCCTACATGGACTCAGCTGGCAGTGAGGCTTTGGCTTCTTTCGTGAGGCACTCTGCTCCAAAGTCTTCTGGCCGTTCCTGTTGGACGGCAGTCTTGGATCCACATCCTCTGCTTCCAGGATTTTTACAAGAACAGTACATCCTCTGCATCGTATCAGTTGGTCTCTTTTCTTACCTTTCTAACTTCTGTATCACACACAGAGCTATTCCACCTACTGCAGCATCTGACCTTCATTCCAACTGTCATTGCATTTCACTGCATTCCTTCTTCACAAGGTTTGCATACAAGTTTGTTAGAACCAAGAGCTTGCAGTAATTCAGTCTCCGTGCCCGTTTTGCACAGACTGACAGGGCACAACGACATCTCAGGCTCCACAATTGCATTCTGCTACCAGAAGAGCACATTCCCTAACCGAGAGTTCGAACACGGCCATTTCTGCATTCCTAGCACGTCCCCCAGCCCATCTCATTGTTCAAAACAAACAGCCCTTCCCCTCTGTGGGCTCAGCCTGACAGATCCGTCACCGCTCCGTGAGTTGGAGGAGCCTGGCCAACCTGCATTCTTTCCACACGCTGCACTGTCTCCATCCTTCCCCCTCCTCCCCTGTACCACGCCTGATGCTGATGGATAAATAGGGCTGAATACAGTTGCCAAGCGCCTTCTGCAAAACACACACCTCCACCAGCCCTGCACAGCCTTACACCCCCTGGCACAGCTCAGGGTTGCTAAGGCAAACCCTCCTCCAGCAGCAAACAGCTCTGCTACATTTCCTCCCCGCTGAACATCCATAGTAGGCAGTGATGGCTTTGCAGAGGTGTGAACTCAATGCGCTGACCCTCGCACACCAACTGTGCATGCAAGGTCCCACAGTGCACAGTTTTGCTGCTGTTGTGGCTCAGCTCCCTGCAGTCTCATATGAAGAGTCCCAGTAAGCAGAGCTGGAGCCCTGCGAACATATGCCATTACCTGAGCCAAAGCACAGCATTTCCCAGGTAAGCCAAGAGGTCCGGGAGGGGCACAGTCTTCTTTTGCTATTTTGGAGGCAAATAATGAACTGAAAACCACATGAAGTACTTTAGTGCTCTGCATGCTCATAGCTCCTGTTATTACCTGATGCAAGCAGCTTTGTCTCACCTGTAATTACTCTCCACATTTCTCCTGAGAGGCAAACCAGCATTATTCCCACCATTTTAGGTGACTGAGTCACACAGACCACAACAGAACCAGGAATCAGCACTGAACTCCTGCAAACCCAGACAGGCCACCTCCAAATACTTCCTTCATGACAGAGCTCACTTGAATCCAAGCTCCAGCTTAGGGCTAAGTAACAGAAGGCAGTGAAGTGAGGAGGGACAAGGATGATTCTCCACACCAGCTTCCATCCATCCCCAGAGCCAGGGATACACGACCAGAGAGCTGCTTGCATCACCCACTGCTGCAGGAGCAGCTGCCAAGAATGCTGAAGGAGGAACAAAGCACTGACAGTCCCTCTCCTCTTCATATTCTCTTACTGAAGGTTCTGAAGTCTGAAAGGGTAAAGACTCAAAACTTTGTCCCCCTGCATCTCGAGCAGAAATGGATCGTAAAGAAATGCTCAAACACAGATGGAAGCTGCTAAGCTGCTGCTTCACTGAGTGACAGGGAGAACAGGGGACAGACCCCACATGCTGAAGGGTGTAATTAGAAGGCATTTCTTGCAATGTTTCTTTTGGCTGCTCTTAGAGGGAGGAGCCCTAAAATCAAGAAGCCATTCTCACAGAAAATGCCACCACTTTCCCAAGTTTAAAGATCTGATAATTTTTTTCCATGGCCCATATGCAAATGCAGCAGGGAAAAGCCAAACAGGACAGCTGAAGGAACAGAGGAGAATGAATTCTCCGTAGAGACACCCAGTACTCTGAGAGCACGTCAGAGATATCAGTAAAATCACTCCTGGCCTCATTTTACAAGCTAAGAGGCTGAGAAAGGGCAATGAATTAAGAATTTATAAGGATGGACAGATAAAAGCTCAGGCAATCTTCAAGAAAAAAAAAAAAGAAGAATGGCTTTTTAGAGATTTGATGAAGTCACTGTTAATAATTTATCTCCATACAAATTAAGACATCGATAATAAAATGTGATGCCCTTCAGAAATGAAGGGCATGTCTATGCTGGAAGGCCACACAGCACAACCCTCTGTCCCTCCTCACCCTGAGTGGCTCCAGCTGCTTCATTTAAACGCCTTCCTTGCTCTCAAGCACTCAAAAAAAAAAAAACCCCACAAAAAGCCACACTCTAATGCCATACAGTGAGAGACTTCAGAGGGATCAGAGCAACTTTCCAACTATAAGTCTCTGCAGTGGCCATGTAACCCCACCTGTCTATATTCATGCCTTTCCATGGGCAAACAGCTGCCCCCCTCGTTCAAGTCTAAGTCACCACTTAAGGGGAAGGAGGCACTGCATCCACCTCTGTAGGGTTATGTGCACAACCATCCCACCATCTCCAGCACTGGCAGTCAGAAGAGCCTCGGTCTGGCACTGGAGTTGGCTCCTGGATTCTGTGAGCATTTTGACATTTCACTATGCCTTGATCCTATTTGGAGATCAAACAGCCAACCTGAGCACTATTTGCTTTTGTTAGATCTCATGCAGGATACAACACTGACAAAAGAAGAGAAGAAACAAAGACAGCAGTAAAGTTGGGCTCTTCCTATGATGTACTTAATACAGAAGACAAAGGAAACCCTCAGGAAACAGCTGTGCACAAACCAGAGAAAGAAGCTCTTCCAGCAGTTCTTCTGACAGCTGTTTGGTTTTGAAGTTGCTCAGCCATCAAAACTTGCTTTCTGTGGCATATTCCTCAAAATCCTTTCCCATTTCCCCCTGATTTATACATCACAATGGGGAATTTGGGCATAAGATGGGAGTTACGCACACACCTCAGTTCAGGATGGCAAGCCAGTCCCTGGGAAAGGGATGAACAAAAAGATAATGAAACGATGCAGTCACATCCTGAAGCTTCCTGCCCCAAATCTGTCAATGAGTTACTAAAAGATTGGCACAGCTTCAAGATCACTCAGAAGCCAAGACAGCAATTTCATAACATATCCGAAAGTAAGCAGAAATGTATCTAACGAGAAGGACAAACACCAGAACGTGTCCACAATGACAACAAGGAGAGATGGAAGATCAAATTGAGAGTAGCTTGATGGAATCAAAAAGACAGCGTGTGAAATACCAGGAGTTGGACTCAATGATACTTATTGGTCCCTTCCAACTTGGGATATTCTGTGATTCTATGAACCCCAAAGAGATCCCTCACCAAAACCGTGCAGTAGTTCCCAACACAAAAAGGGGAATTTGGTTTTCCAGGTCTGGCCATGGGCCTCACTGCACAAAGCAGTTTGAACCAACAAAAAACAGCTTCCTCCATGGATAACATGAGGACAGACATTGCTGCTCAACACACGGAGCTATTCTGAAGCCAACTGAAGAAGCAGTCAGATTGTCCAAGCAGAAAAAGAGCCTCTGGGATGGCCCAAGAGAACAAAGTTTGGGTCTTGGCTCATTTCCCAGCCAAGCGTGTCATCTGTAACACAGGGGGAATAACTGCAGTAAACTAAATACATCAGCGCTTGGATTTCTGCAAAATACTTTCTTCATTACATCAACAACTCACTGGTTGGAATTTCCTTTGTAAAACGCTGTGGAGCCTACTGATAAAAGAACAAAGCTGTCTGGAAGAGGAAGAAGACTCTGCGAGGTGTTACACCATCCCAGGCGAGCTCTGGCATTTAAAAATGAAGCCATGCTACTTTATCCCACAAATACAACTGGCTCGTCTGGGCAGGGTCCACTTGAACACCTGCAGCAAGGTTCTGCTTCAACTGAAGGAGCCTGCTGAGAACCAGGGAGGCCAAAACCATGCCAGAGCTCTCTCTGCTCCCTCGCTGCAGCTGCTGTCCAACACCAACAGCTCCCAGGGCAGACCCAGGCCATGGGGGCTTTTCTGCCCAGGAGACCAACCAGAAAACATCAAGAGCACCAACAGCAAGTAGCACTCTCACTGGGAAAACACAGCTCCAAAGTAACCCCAGAGATACCAAGACTTGCTTAGACAGTAAGGAGAAGCAGACATGAATCTCCTGACTGTGATATATGTTTTATAAGCATGTTTTAATGTCTTGAGAACAAACAAGGTCGCATCAGCTTATGTAAGTATAAGAGCCACTGCCCTGCAGCAGCCAGAGCTGCTATTTCAGGAAGCTGTCTCTTCATTTAAGGTTCCTGGCGGCTGACTCTCCCTCATCTGCCTCCTGGTTTTGCACAGATAATTTGATGATATCCAAGAGTGCCATTTTCTCATGCTGCTTTTTTCCCAGTCCCACCACACATCACTGCTCCAAACCTCACCACGTGCTCTGCAGGGACGCAGTTCATCACCGAGGCAACGCAGAATGAGAAAGCAGAAATCTGGAGATAGCATCCTGCCCTTTCTCACAGCATTACACTTGCAATGGCAGTAAGAGTGGCCCCCTGGGATACTTCGGACTTCTCACTGGGTCAGAGAATGGTATAAAATTCTGTATCGTCATTTTTTCCTCTTAAAAAAGCTATCTGTGAAGCAGGAACAGCCAATGACAGCAAATGCAGACCTTTCACCAAGAGGGAAGACAATAAAACCTCATCATCTATCATTTTTCACAGCAGCGTGAACTGCTGCTCCCAGTCCAGGTTCTCGTGGGGCTCAGATGCCAACAGTTACCTACACAGACACCAACCTCAGACCAAAGCAAGTCTCAGATGAAAGGGAATGAGGCTGAGCTTCAGGAGACAGATGCAGTCCTGCACAGGGCCTCCCTGCCCTCTAGATAAGCAGAGGCATGCACAGACCTCAGGACAGGCATGGGCACTGTTTGGCCAAGCTCTTAACTAACAGTCCCGTAAGTTCAGCACTGAGCCATGACTTCCATCTGTCCTGCAGCTCCTCCCTCAGACAAGCACGCAATTTCCAACTGGAGATTCAGAGTTAAGTTCTCTTAATGGTGGGTGACTCCCTTTGACAAATGTATAGTTTCCACAGATTCCAAATTTGCTGATTCCAGCCTTCTGCTAAAAGGGATTTTTAGCATCTCCAGAAGAGATCAGTCATGATAGCGTTATTGTTCCGCTACAGGGCAGCATCGCTGTGTGCTCTTACAACAGCTGCTCAGTGAGGTGTGTGTTTCTGATCCCTCCACGCTTCAGCAACACTGAAAGGAACACCCGGAGTCACACCAGCACTGTGCAAGTGCAAGAGGAGGGAAAAGCAAGAAGGAGGGGAAATACTTACAGAGCACTGTGAAAGAATGTTGTATCAGAGGTTTTTTAGGATGGCCCAAAAGAGCACCCATGTGCCACCAGCAGTTAATAGTGCAGAAGATCTGCTGCCCACAGAGTGCGCCTCGGACAGCCCAAACAAACTGATGCTATCTCCCAGGAATTTGTCTTCAAACACAGGTGACCACAGAAAAAAAAGACACTAGGGAAGGTTTGGCAGCAAAGCTCATTAAAATACTGGATGGGTGGTAAGATGCTAAACTTTCCTTGACCAGGACAGCATAAAGGCATTGTGGTTTCCCAGTGAATCACTCTGAGTCCTGCAGGACTGGAGAAGACCACGGAGATGACCATGCTGGGAGGAGTGGCATGTTTGTGTAGCTGGAAAACAAAATCATACCCAGCTCCACCCATTGGATTCCTGATGTCATCTTTAAATAAAGGCATTTAATGAAACCTAGGATTACCTGCTTCCTCAAGAATTATAATCACCACCTCTGAATTCCTTGATTTAAACTTGCTTACATTTTGTCCCTCCTCAACCAAAGAAAACAGAGCTAATTGTTCTGCTCCAATGTGGCAAATTACAGAATGGACTAAATTACCATGTAACTAGCATTTAAAGAAGTGAAGAATGAAAGAGGTCACACCTGCAGTTACGTAGGAACACCAGGACTGGAATCTCCCATGTCATGAAGTTCAGTCGCCACATCACAACACCAGTTTGTCTGTTTGGTTCCCCCTGTGTCAATCTAGAAGACAACTGGAAAGCACTTGCTCCTTCAATCTCCTGTCTCAGAGATCGTCCTCTACAGAACAGCTGCACCAAAACTGCTGTATTCACAGGTACAGCCCACACTTGTCACTGCACTGTGATTTCTGTATCACTGTCTTTTCTGTATAAATTGTTGGCTGATGTATTTAGAGGTTTCCCTGGGAAACGACATTAGCAAAGGTGTCTGGTCCAGAAGGCCTGCAATTCACCAGGAGCCAGAAGTCCAGTGGAGTTCAGCTCTGTCGCTATGGCCCCAAAGCATATGCCAATACTCCTGTAACATTTTGTAAAATTAAGTCACATAATGTTCACAATGCCTTGCATTTCAAAACTTGAAGCAGCCTAAAACTGCATCCCTCGGATGGTTCCGCACACAAGCTCTGCTAAGCGTACCAGGAACACTTCTTCCACACTATAAAAATACACCTGAACAGCAGTATTACAAGAATGCTGTCAGCCCAGTGGACACGACTCAGCCCTGGTGTGAGCAGGCACAGCCTGAAGGAGATGAGCTAAGCAGAGCACAGCCTCAGACTCCAGATCCATGAGACCACCGCACCAGCGAACACAGCACCCACCAGCTGTGTCCATGCATTTAACATGCTGAAGCTTGTTACCTCTGTCACTTGGCTGATGCTCTCTCTGATCAGTTCCTCCCACTCCTCCTTGGTCGTGGAGAGCTTCAGCTCACGAAGTGGCAGAACCTTCTGGAGAAGCAAACAGGCCTGGGCCTGAAAGAGAAATAGAGAGGAGACATGAGGAAATGTGAAACTCGACGCTCTTGAAGGAAGGCCAAGGTCAGCAGTGCAAATACCCGATGAAGCAAACAGCCAACACAGCATCAGGGCAACGCTGTGTTACAGACACTGCATCTCCTCACCAATCTTTTGTATCATCTAATTAGAAAACACTCTCTAGACCCTGACAAAGTCACTCCTCAGGAGAAAGGCTCGTACTTTTCTGGCTGAACATACCAGATTTAAAATGCAAGTCAAAGGGGAGGGAAAGGATGTCCTGCTTCTAGATTTAGGCATTACTACCCAAAACATGCTTTCGTATCTGGTCCGAGCACATCAATTTACAGTTTCCAGTCTTCAGGCAGCCCTCTGCATGACTCTACCCTTTACTGTGCCCTGAAAAATGGAATAGACACAAATAAACAAAAATAAAAGCCGGCAGGTTAGCAAATATTTCTCTTTAGAGAAACCCTAGATGGAAAATGCTGTTCAGAGCAGCATACAACCTTGCCCTGGAGTCAAACTTGCTCATTAAGCCTACACATTAACACAGCACTGAAAAAGTAGCCATTAGAAAACCAACAGTAATCTGCAGTCATATCCTACGTCCCTTCCTGTTCTGGAATTCCTATTATAAGGCTTTCTTACGCACAAGAAAAACACAGTACTGTGCAAAAGCAAATGATAGAAATGCAGATAATACACTAATGAGGATTAGTGCAAATAGTTTAGAGGATTTAAAGAGCACCTTCCTAACAGCACAGAGTTAGTGAGCAAGTACTGTCCACGTATAAAGACAGATTAGTGCCCCTAGCTGCCTAAACAAGATCCGGTCCTCATAAGCACTAAGCTTGAAAGCAATTTAAAAGGGAAGGAAAAAAAAAAGTACTGAGCATTCCTTCTGGGCTGCAGATTGGGAAATCAAAATACCTGGCTGGTGCTATCACTCCGTAGTAATTCTGTCACATTCACTTCATGGCTTTCATGCCTCCAACTCATATTTGAGATTCAAAGAGAAAATACATTTCATTTCCATGTAATTAAAACACTGCCACTTCTGTACTCAACACACTCCTGCGTTTCCTGAATGTTTTTTAACCCAGTGATGATTTAGTACCAAGGGTGAACTTTTCTCATTTGAAAGAATGAAAGCAAAATAAAAGACTTGCTTGTTGGCTGAAATCAAACACGCTCAGAGAAAACCATTTGGACAGCAGGACCACAGCGCTGCCATCCCACCTTGCACAGCAGCAGCCTGCAGTGACGGCCGTTCAGCCACACTCGTGATGTACTGCTGGGGCTCCCTGCTGAGAAATGCCAAACCACCAGCAGAAGGGTGACGAGACAACTGCTTGCAGGACAGTCCCTGCTGGAATCCACAGAAAGACTTTAAATACTGCACAAGGAAATGCTTCTGCCACCTCCAGGAGCTTCTCCCCATAACACACGCTCCGTTACGTATGTAAGAATACTGTAAACACCATGCAAACCTCAGAAAGACCCAGGTGACACAGATCCCCAGGAACCATTGCCTTGCAATCACAAAGAAACGGCTCTTTCTTTGCAGTTCATTTTCCTTCTTTTATCAACATTAATAACTTGAAATTTGGTTCAGCAGAGACCTGGAGCTCGACAACAGCCTCCCTGTTTCTCTCTCCTGTTCCAGCATCACTGATTTTTTGCAACATCTACAAAATTTGGAAGCTGCCAGCATCTCACCAAGGATTCTCCAGAGGCATTTTCTCAGTTGTTGTATTCATGACAGTCCTGCAAAAGAGCCAAGTAGACAGAAATAGCAGAAGACCCAGGAGCACCAGCTACTGAGCTCTGCTCTAGTTCAGAAGAGGATGCCCCTCCACCACACAACCTCTGAAATATGTGAGAATATTCACAAGCAGTGAGAGCTTTTAACTGGGGGGAGGATGCTGCATTCCTCCACCTGGTTGCCTATTCCAAGCTGCTTCTCCTCAGTTTCATTTAGAAAAGAGAAGGAGGAGAAAAGAAATGCCATAAAATGGTATAAAATAAATAGAAGTGAAGTCTATTCAAGCAAAGATACATACGTAGACTCTTAAATATATCCACAAACTGTATGAATAAATGAGGTAGAAACGCTTGTTATCAGTCCACGTGGGAGAAGAGAACAAACAATAGCAGTAGTGCTGACCCTGTGATTTTCTGTCAGCTTTATTTCTTTCTTATCTGAAATGATTACACAAAATGCCATTCATTATAAACGGCCAACGTTTTTTTCTGAAGTGGGAGACGTGCTCCCTGCAGTAACCGAGATGTGCTGGTAACTCTCAGATGTGCTCACCTACCTCAAGAGAGGAGAGCAATCTGGCTGCTTTGTACAACTGCCTTTACCCTTTCCAGAAAAGGCCAGGGCACGCAGCCTGCCTGTCTAAATGGCAAGCTGTGGATTAACCCCAGCCAACTGAGCCACTGCCTTCTTATTGAAAGCAAACATCCATCTCATTGGTACGAAGCATGCCACCAGTGCTTCCTTTTGCACATGCAGCAAGTGCTTCCTTTTCTCTTTTTATACATATAAAGAGAATATAAATACACACACACAAAGAACCCTAGAAAAGGACAATTTTGTGCGACTCAAAACCTATTCTTAGGACTGACGGAGCATCAAGAGCTTCCTGGGAGACAAGGAGACAAAAATACACAGATGGTGTCACACCTCCAGAGCACTGGTGCCTCTGGCATGCACACAGCAGCATTACCTGACCTGCCAGCACATCTGATGCATGCCAGCATGTAAGTCTCAGCATTGAGACCATTCTACAACCATATGGATGTGGCCAAAAATAATCGTGCTTCCCAAGGCCTCTGAGACCACAGCCACATGGATACACTGCATTCCTGACTGATCCTACCAGGGTAAAAGAACGTGCACCAAGAAATGGGAAATTCTAAACGAGCATTTTAAGAAATACCCCAACCATGAAATCCATTTCTCAGCTACCTGCAATTTGTTACATGTTAAAAACCAACAACAGCAATAATAAAGCACAGCAAGGTCCAGCTAACAGGCCTATAGACTCTAAGACAATAACTTGTCCTTTATTACGATAGGGCAGTGCATCCAGAGCACCATGGTGGATGTCTCTTTCAATTACTGTCAAAGCTTTTGTAAAAAGAAAACTAACAGCATGCAAAGCCACAAAGCAAGTGCTAATCTATCCCCATTTCTACTCCCACAGTTCCAACACTCTATTTTTATGCTTTCATTGGGCGTGGGATGGAGAGAATGACTCCAAGGGAACGGTCTTCAGTTTTGAAAGAGCTTGCTTTCCATTGCTCTGCCATTTGTTCTTTGATTTGACCATTTCTGAGCCTGTAAGACACAGTTCTGCTTGTTAACAGTTTGGTAGGCAAAGTCCAAATCAGGCACAGCCCAGATGCTTACTCAAAAGGGCAAATTGTGAGTGAAGGGAGAAGAAGGCTGAAGAACACAGGGCTCCTTGCTCTGTACAGCAAGAGCACAGCAGGCAGTACAGCAGCAGCAGTTCAGTGTATGCTACAAGCTCCCTGTCGTACCTTCACACGTTGTAATCAGAATTATGAGATTCAGATAACCCACTGAGCCCTTCAACACTGCGAGCAAGGGAGTCTTGGCCAGGAGTTGCACGGCCGTATTTAACAGCAGGCCTTTCACACAGCCTGCAGATCTCGCAGGGATCAAACTGCAAATTCTCTGGGGGAGGCTAAAAGAGGAGGAAGAAAAATAGAAGGGACTCTTTTCCTAAGGACAAACAAAATAATTATCCCTCAAGAGCATGAAGCCACATTTGCACAGAAGAAGCATCAAATGCCAACCATTTTCTTAAAACATACAAAGGCTTCAGGCATTAAAAAGTGAAAACCAGAGACATCTGAAGAACATTTGCCCAATTGGTTTTCCTCTATTAGCGCAGCACTCTGCATACAGCGCATGCAGACATGTTCCATGGGTGTCTCAGTTTCAAAGGGAGGCAGAGATGAGGCAAAGCCCTGCCTGTGGTGAACGAGGACTGATTCTGAAAGCAAACGTTAATTTTTAACTGCCCCAGCATTGCTGAAACAATGCACGTAAAAGTGGTGCCTTCCCATGAGCAGCTGTGCAAAGGCTTCACAGTGGAACACAGAGTCCCTCCTGGGATGAAAGGGACAGAGCTCAAGCTGGCCCAGAAAGACCATGAAAACCTACCCTGCACCATCACCCAACTCAGGAGCCGAATTCAATATTCCCTGCTACAAGCCAGTGTCCTCAGACTGATCGATCAGCTCTTTCAAGACATTCAGCCATCCTTGCTGAGGTCCAATAATGTCTGAGACAGCAGGAACGTGAGCAGGATCCTGCTTGGCAGGCACAGGATCAGCCCACCAGGCCCTTCCCAGCCCTCCTGCTTCCAGGAACGGCCATGGCAGAACCACAAACAGAGGTAAGCATGACCAGAACCCTCCAGCCCTGCTCCCAAACCCTCTGAGCACAGCCTGCCCTCCCCAGCATCAGCCAGTGGGAGTGTTACAGGCTTCAGAACTAAATTCTCCTTGCCAAAAAGTGAACATAACAAATGGTTTATTACAGTTTAAATTAAGTTCCTGCGGCAAATAGATGAGAAAAACTCTGCAAGGCTGGTTAATTATGATATGTAAAGCATTTGAGGTGGCATCTAAATCATATTTTACAACCTCGGATGAGAAAGGCAATCTTAGTCAGCATACTCCCACCAAACATCCCAGCTCATCAAGCCAGATTTCGGATTGCAGAGTTTTAGAGTTTTCTCTGCACTGCAAACCAGCTTCATGCAGGGTAGATGGTACCTCTTCCTCCCCCATAGTACAGAATTAACCTTCCACAGAAACAGCAGGCAGCTTTCCATCCAGGAGCCTTTAAATAGCTCACAACGGTCTGCCCATTAGCACATCTTAAAATAATTGTCACATTTGAGACACATTCTGCTCATTTGCCAGGTGAAGGTTATCTGTTTAGGGTTTCTTGAGTGCAAGAAGTTTTCAGTCAGCTTTGGTTTGGTTATTTTTAAAATTAACTTTTATTTCCAAACCCTTGAAATAGCCAGCATCCTTCTCTCTAGCTAGTTTCTACAGAAGCTAGATGCTAGTTTGCAAACATGAGGTTTGGTGTTCCCTCTGAAATTGCTGGAGAATATGGCCCCTCTCATTCCATGCAGGACAACTTTCCAGTCACTCTCGACAGCTTAAGCTCAAGGAGAAGCAGAAAATGGCAGAGGAATCAAGCAGCTGCTCATCACCTGCTAGGCAGAACATTGAGACCCTTCCTCAGAAGGAGAATTGGGTCTCTCACCTCCACAAGAGCAGCTCAACACCAGTAACTCTTAACCAGTAACCTGCACTTCTTCACCCATGACTCAGGCATGCTGCTTTAAGCAGCAGAAATGAGAAGCTAAGAAGTCCATCCAACTCCCTGCCTATTCCCCAGGCTCTGAGCAGTGGCTGTCACATCGATCAGATGAGCTGCTAACTTCATTCCACTGCTGCTGAGCACTTGTCTGCACCACGGAAAAGTCTTTTCACATTAGCTATGCTGGTATCTCCTCCTCCTCCACAACATGAAAACAGCTATTCTGAGACACGAGCATTTTAAATTGCCACCACCACTCAATCTGGCTGAAAACATGGAATGAGCTTCACCCCGTGTAAACTGCTTTTATATAATACAGCTGCACCTCCACTGCAGTTATGTCAGCCTCAGCCCTACAGGTAAAAGCAGTCATTACTATCACTGACAGTCACACACTGGGTTAGTTTGTTCAAGTGTGCTTAGAGCCAGCAGAAAACATGGAGTAGCATTCCCAGCACTGGAGCAGCCTTCCTGCAGAGCTGGCCATATACACAGCACCCACAGACACATGGGTTTCTTTATGCCCTAAAATTTCACTCTTTCATTCAACAAAGGATTCTGCAAATCAATAGAAGTGGATTTTTTCCATGCTTGGTCCCTCTGCAATCAGTGCTCAGGATGTTCTTGTCAGCCTAAAACCCTCACCTTCCACTTCCCAACCAGAGGAACTCATTTCTGAGAGCCTGCTCGGGACAAGGGTTGGAACACGACGTTTGTGCCCTGCACCCAAGCACTGCTGCTCTCTTTTGTCACCATATTGCTGGCAGCCAGGACAGGAAAAAAACACAATAAAAGCTCCCTCCTACCTTCATCATGATCCAGCGTGAGCAAGTGACAGAAGTGATACTGGATTTTAAAGGCAGTACATGTGGGGAAAAAATCTGACGCTGCAGTTTCTCAGAGGCTCTCTGCCCTCTAAATACCAGGCTCCACAGCAGGAATTCTGATGGAGATGAAGGTCCTGCAGCACACTGAGGCATTCAAAACAAAGAATATCCACTGTAACACCGTGTTCTGGAGCCAGGCCTGGCTGAAGGCATTAGTTACTGGCTTGGAAAGTGTCACACACAGCAAAGATACAGCCAGTGAATATCCAGGGTTGGGCAAGACATTATTTACCCGTGCTCTTCTTTCACCAGAGGCCAACAGGACAGAGGGATCCATATGGAGCAATCCATATATTGGTCTGCTGCTGTGGGGAACACAGATTCATGCCTCCCTGGGGGAGCTGCTTACTACATCAGAAGGGCCAATCACTCTTAATGTTGCCCTTCAAAAAAACCACCAAAACATCAATATCCTATTATCCTAAATTCATGAAAAGTAAGAAGATGCCATAATTAAGTAAGCTGCATGAGAATACAAGATAAATGAGCAGCAGAATGCTGATTAGCATCCACAAGCACTGAGGTTTTCTTGCTCTTTTTGTAATGCTCAATGACAGGATCTGTGACTTCATTGAGCAATATTGGTACCATAGGATGTACTGAGAGAAAGGAACAGCAATGGATCCTGTGCAGTGCATCTAAGCATCTCCCTTCCCACAATTCAAAAATAAAAAGTAAAAAATACATATAATAATAATTTAATAATCAGGAAATAAGTGTATTCCCCTCTCCACTCCTAAATACACTTTTCTCCCAATTTAAGAACAAAATCACAATTAAAAAATAATAATAATAACTCGGTTCCTAGAATGGCTGTGTTCATTTTGGAGCATTTCCATTCTGCTTCCACAAGCTCTTGGCTCCACACAGCCAGCAACACAGCAACACATGCTCTCTGATAAAGAAATGAAAGCAAAGATTCTCACAGAGCCACTATGAGGCTCAATAAAAACCAGTGCCAAGGATCACAATATCCCTTGCAAAATCATTGTTCTGGACACTATCTTCTTCCTTGATCCTGGCTGTCCTCCCCAACACTTCCATCCAAGGGAAAGGAGAAACCCCTGCTTTCTATAGGAGCTCAGAAGTGCATCACTGTCAGTGAAGACTGCCCAGGTTGGCACTTAATTTTGCACTGCAGAGCCTTAATCTTTGTCCACCTGGCAACAAAGCACCCAACCCTACTGTGTTTTTCCAAACCATTATCCAATAGCCCACTGAGAACACAGCAGTGAAGATATTCCAGAACTTCAACAAATCAAGACTCCAGCTTGAGCTTAGACATTTTGCATCATGAATACAACTCCAGCCCACAGGATGGGTATGGCCACCAGCTTCATCAGAACCAATGACATTTCTTCCCTGTTTCTGTTACTGAATCGTTATTAAATAGCTGGCAATGCCCCTCTTAGCAAACTCTTCCCATTTGTTCTGCACTAGTGTCTATTCATCACCTTGTTGGAGGGGCTATGTTTGTCAGGCTGAGCACAAAGCACTTCTGCATGGTTTACTCTCAAATGCACATCTTTCTTTAAACTATCAACTCCCCACGTGTCTGATGGCAGGTTTAGTTATGGGCCAGGAAATCTCTCTGTCCTGGAAAATCACTGCAGATCTAACTCAGAAGTCCATCCAAGTCACAGGGCTGTCATTGCTGCCCATCAGTCCCAACCTTGGACAGCTTCACCATGTCTGCAGTACCAACTAAACTATGTGTGGCCTGATCGTTTTCTGATCTCTTCCTAGCAACTTACTGGAAGTATATTTCCTCTGTTCCTTAGGATTGGCTCCATGATCATCAATACCATCAGCTGAACAGCGGTGAGTAAAATACGCAGGCTATATCCTCAGAATCACAATAAGGAGGTAAGCAGGAGCTTCTTGCTGTTTGCCCTGCACTCAGTGTGATGGAAGATAAAGACTTGGACGCTAAGAGAGCAGGAAGAAATGAACAAATATCAACAGTGGACAGCACACCTGATGTCCCAAGGAGACACTGTGACTCGGTGACAAGGTCCTGTCCAAATGCAACACAACATGGGCACACAAAGTTCTCACCATGGGATTTCAAGCACTCAGCCTAAATGCAGTCAGGAGGACCTGAAACATTTAAACTGCTCTTTTAAAATGTTCAACCATCTCATACAAATTAGAGGAAAGGGAGAGAGAAACATGGCTTATAAAGCAACTAATTGCTACATTTTACTATGGCATCAGACACATTTCCAAAGAACATCTAAGACTATTTATAGATGCTGTCAACATACCCCAAGGCCAGTTTCTCTGAGCTCTCCCAAAGCAGGAGATTCTCTCAAAAATGAAATGCTGGTATACAATAATCCACATCCACATCATCCTAAAGGTTTAAGGACTAAAAATCTTGGTAGGAAAATGTAAAGCACTCTGGCCCTGACCCAGCAAAGCACTTAAACATTCAACTGTTCCTCCTTGGACTTCAGAAGGACAGTTTACATACCTAGTCAGTACATGTCATGGAGCTTTGCTGGCCCACCATCAGACGGCTCAGAAAGAGACCACCCCTGCTTCAACTTTACCTTGCAAAACAGAGGATCTCCTTGACCATCTCCTTACATCAAACAAAAACAGGAACATGAGCAAGACGCTGACTGCAGCCAAAGCACGTCAGTTTGACACACATTTTCCAGCTGCAAATTACTTCTCTTACAGAAAGGTCATTAAAGAAGCATTGTATACTGGGCAGAGGAAGACAACGGCTGCTGTAATAGTGTATGGCATAAGAAGTTATCACTGCCTATAGGTAGTTTAGCCCCCTGAATCTCACCTCAATGTGACCCCAAGACGAGCCCCCTTACCAAGCACACAGCACAGGGGATGGGAGTGCTTTGAGAATCATAGAATGGCCTGGGTTGAAAAGGAGCACAGTGCTCATCCAGTTCCAACCCTCTGCTATGTGCAGGTCGCCAACCACCAAACCAGGCTGCCCAGAGCCACATCCAGCCTGGCCTTGAATGCCTGCAGGGATGGGGCATCCACAGCCTCCTTGGGCAGCCTGTTCCAGTGCCTCACCACCTTCTACCTCTACCTCCCCATTATGGCCCTTACTCTGCTTGAATCAGCAGCGGTTCTCACTTCTGTTGTAAAGGAGGTAGAGAGTGCTGGTACCGAGCTGGGGAGGTTTATTTTGCTTCGTTATTAGTAATAGCATATGCAAAATATTCCATAACAAATCTTTGCTGTACCACCTGCTGGGCACTACCCGTGAGCACGCAGGCAAGGCGCAGTGCGTTCATGCAGCGATCCGTTCTTTTATCACAGCACAAGGAATGCTTCCACACACACACGCAGAGGGGTGCTGGCTTCTGACGCTTCACAGTGCTTTTACTGTTCTTGCTGTATTAAAGTTTAATTACTTTTTAACTTAGATATTTATACAGAACATAAAGTGTTCAGAAGGATAACTGCCATCAGCCAAGACCTCCTTGGCAGGACTTTGAGATCATATTTTACTCTTCTGGTGATGGCAGCTCTGGCACAGAATTGCTTCACTTCTGAGAATTATGTCTATGTATGTTTGATCCCTTTGGGGAGACTGCCAAAGCACCAAGATTCATTAGCAACTTACCCAAAATACATTCCCCATTAGACAGATCTTAAAGGGTTCCTTGTCACAGCCTGCTTTATAAAAACACATTTTGAAATATTAATGAATCCGTATCACAACAGATGACATTTTGAACTCTCTCTCAGTACCCATTCTCATCTCCACACTCACTAAAATGACAGTTATTAGTTTTGTGACAGCTCTGCACTTGCATCAGCTTTGCAAAGCTCTGGCCAGATCACAGAAGAGAAACTTGCCTGATGGACAAATACAGCATCATTATGTTCCCAGCTACTGCAACATCCTCAATCAATATAGCTCTAAAAGTAAATAATATGACAGGCATTTATTCAAACTTATGCGTGACCACAATGCAAAAATAATTACAAAGGCTTTTAGTAATTGTTTTGAAACATATACTCCCTTTCCCAAGGAACACAGCAAGGGACAGCTACCAATTCATGCGCCTAAACCCTAAGAAAATGTTACAGATGCAGGCAGGTCTAAATAAAAAGAGGCACAACCTTTCACTCCTGGTAGCAGAAGATGTTTCACCCATCCTTCTTAATTCCCAAACTGGTTGTGATCATATTAATTTTCATCGGCCATTGAAGCTGAGAGGTGGAGCTTGTGCTGAGCTACTTGCTCTTAAGAGTCCTTTGCGCAGCAGCTGATACACAAAGCCACTAAATATAATTAAACACAACAACTGAAGAGCCAACCCTTAAAGGAAGGTTTCCCTACAGAGATTACCACCAGTTTAAATACCAGTAAGACACCTCAGCTCTCTGCCCAAGACCAATGTTCTATTTTAACTTGGTTGAGGAGCAGCAGGGAGGTGTGCGTGTCCTTGCAAAGTGCTGTCAGTATTTCAACGGACTGCAATGAGAGAACACCCCCAGAGTGCAGCAGCTATCTAACACAGAAAGATCCACAGAGATGCTGTCAAGGAGCCCAGAACTCTATAAAATAGAACCATAACGATGACAATGTGCTGCGAGCAGAGCAGGACTGTCTCATGGTGAATCTACTGGGTTCAGACTCAGAAAATCACACTACATTTCAAGCAATTATCATCCCCTAAGGAGAAAAGGAATAGGCTTTCCTACCTCAGTGGGCAGTAAAGGCTCTGGTGGGAGCAGTGCTTTCCACAGCAGTGTGCTGGTGGTGAACAAGTACTTTTTCAGGGAAAATCATGCTTGCTCCAGGCTTCCAGACACGCTGTGCTGCCCAGCTCAGAGCTGGCACTTGCAGTATGTGCTCTCCTGCAGAAGCCTCCAGCAGCAGTAAAGCCTGGGGACCGCAGCACAACCTGCTGCATGTTTTCCTTCCTCACCTGACCTTCAGACCAACAGAGCAGCACAACCTGCTGCATGTTTTCCTTCCTCACCTGACCTTCAGACCAACAGAGTACAGTAATAGTCAAGAAGCATTAGTTCACCCACTCACCCACTTCTCTGGCAGTACCAGCACGTATGAAACTGGAGGGGGGCATAATAATTAAAATGCACTGCCAAGGGGTTTGAAACAGCATCAGAGGGACACCTCAAGAACCCTCCTCAGTTACAGAACCAGATGTTACTGTAGCTATGCTCCACATACTGATGCTACTTAAAATAAACCAGGAAGACATTCCTCACCTAAGGCTCAGGAGGGTTCTGGTATGCAGCTGAGTCATGCAATAATCATTAAAATCAACACAACTTCATCTCTGGTTTACACTCTATCAGCACAAGCCAAAAAAATATGCCTTTGTACATATCTAAAAAGCAACACTGCACGCACTGAAACAAAGCACAAAGCAGTAATTTGGAGGTCAAGGTCTTCTGGAAACAATGGCAGAAATAAGAAAGAAATGCATTAAGAAAGGAGGAAGTAATGCACTTTTTTTTTTCCCCCACAAAGAACTGGGGAGAATGTGTTCAGTGCTTGAGGAAGACACGAGATGGACAGCAACAGCTCAGCCACCAAAGCAGCACAAGCCTCTCCCACCTGTTAGCACTGCACACGTTTTGCTTGGCTGACTGCAATGCACTGCACTGCCGACAGATCAGCTGTGCCAGGAGCTTAAGGAAACTCATCAGCACCAGATCAGCTCAAAGGCGTAACACAAACTCTGCTTCTGATGACTTGTCCTTTTCCCATAATAGTCTTATCACTGAAGAATATATCCCTAGATGCCATTTGTATCTAAGCTATTTAGAGGGCATGTGTGTATGCAGACATACATGCAGGTAAGGGATTCTAGAAACATCAGCTGCATTTAATCAGATGATGCTTACACTTAAATAAGAGAAAGCTATGAAACCTGCCTGCATGCAGAAAGATAGTGACATGTACACTGCTATCATCATCCTACCAGCAGGGACATTGCTGCTGCTCAAGTATATGGTCCTAATTAGTGAGACGGATCTTCTGAACCTCGGTCCTCAGAACTGCACCCAACAGGCTGGATTGGACTATCCCAAAATGCTTTAACACCTTCTTTAGGTGTTCTTTAACACCTTCCTTCTTCATTTCTTTAATACAAAGCATTTTTTGCACACACTGAAGGTCTCCTTGAAATGCTTCACGGTGACTGCTTAAAATCTAGTTCTTTCATACAATTTCTATTCACTCTTTTTCTACAGTAGACAACAGTGAAACAACACATCCCTGATGTGCAGCAGGCCTTACTCTGAGATGGTGCAGCTTAAAGTTATAGGTTGGTTTCACTTCAACATGGGAAAACAAACATCAACACAAGCATAGGAAAAGGTCCAGACTGCTGCTGTAGTGTTAAAATAAACACAGCGAAACCCACAAGATTTCCCAGTTAAATAAATGAATGACATCCAAACTTGTGCATTCATCTCTGAAAAGCCTGAAGCATTTTAACTTGCACGCAGGCACCTTTGGGACAGCAGCCCTTCTTCAGCTCCACACTTAAAGAAATGAAGAATTTTGAAAAAACAGACAAGCCAGCAGGTAACACTGAGCAGCAGCTGCCAGAGCCACAGTGCATCTGACTGCCAGAACGTGCCTCATGGTGTCCTGCAGCCAGCATGGAGGGAGAGGTCCGGCTCAGATGCAAGAACTGCCTGAAACAAGCTCATTGTGCACATCTGCAGCCACACAGATATCCACCTCGGGTCTCTCTATGTGTGGGTTTAAACAGGACCCAAGGGAATTCGGGGTGAGATGAAATCCCCTTCTCAGACAACCAAGGCCCACTCCTCCCAACCACAAACACCACCAATGTCTCCAGTTCTTTTCCAGGAAAGCTGCTCTACTGGCGTCTCTTGCAGGCATCCCCACTTCAGGGATAACATCACAGAACAGAACTTGGCTACACACACAAGCTTCAGTTTCAAGCTCAGTCTCAGTTGGACCACTGCAAATTTACTATTCCAGTTTAAAACTTGTTATACAGGTTGAGCTTACTGCTGGAAAAGCCAACCTACCTACCCAGCCACTGTGAGCCAGCCTTACAACTGCCTTAAGAGCTCTCAGCCCCCAGACTGCTGCTTGTTTCATCTCACAGATTACTTCACCATGGAGGTGAAAAACCTTACAGCTGCTTTAGGCACGTAGGAATGGTGGCAAAAGAAGGATGACACTGTCAGGCATAATACCTAAAATATTTCTTTTAAATCTTCGTTTTTTTTCCTGCTAAGCTTTGCACTGAGATGAGCCATGCAGCTCCCAAACAGCACTTACCTCCTGTCTGCTAAGTATCAGCACTCAGCCATTACAGACAAAGCACTGCTCCATGTTCTCTGGGTTTCAGAGGCAGACAGAACACTCACAAAGGTTACATCAAAGCAAGAGCCAGTTGTCCAGATCATCAGCTACAGTCAGCAGTCCTCATCCCAGGAAAGGTAAGTTTTCACTCAAATCATTCTCAGTACAACCTTGTGATCTGACGGCATAAATGCTACTCTCCCAAATTCAGCTTTTCAGGTGATGGAACAAGGTGATGTAGGAAGGAACACTCCTCCCTTACATCCTCTCCATTAACCACTTTTACTTTTGCTCAAAACTACCTAAAAACTCAACCCAAAGACTTCTTTTACCCCCTTGGGAAGAGCCTCTCCCAGGCCAGCTGAGGGCAGCCAGAAGTCCTGCTGGGCCAGAGCCCCAGGGTTCATTTTTGACAAGACCCCCCACCTTCCCAGACACAGCATGGCCCTGAGACTCCCTGCCAAAGGGATCTGCTGAGCTAAGAAATCATCTCTCAGTGGGATAAGCTGTTCATAGATACTGCAGACACAGCCAGAACGATCAGCACTATTATAACTGGAGTGTTAGGAAAGGAATCGTGCCTCACATCTCTGGCACTATGTTAGTTTATTGATTAGAGGCCATATTCACTGCTGTGCTTAGCTCTGGAGCATTGGGGCTGGCCCAAGTCAGGGCATCTGGAATGGACTGCCAAGGGAGGTGGTGGAGTCACCGATCCTGGGGGTGTTCAAGGAAAGGCTGGATGTTGTGTTGAGGGACATGGTTTAGTGGGAGCTATTGGGAATAGGTGAACGGTTGGACTGGGTGATCTTTTAGGTCTTTTCCAACCTTGGTGATTCTATGATTCTATGATTCTATCAGAAGACCTTTGTTGTCTCTGAGACTCTGAGACAGGACAGCCCTTTTGGTAGGTGAGCCCAAAGGCTGCCAGGAGCTGCTCAGCCTGCAGAGAAGTTGTGTCCCTGCTTTACTGACAACATCACCTTGCCACATACACCCATCTAGCTTTTCCCCTTTGTTATCCCATCAGCCATCACCAAAGCACTGAGAATAAAGAATCTCCATTGAGAACCAGTGGGAAAAATTTCACTGAAAACCTGGCAAATTCGACATTTGACGAGGTGAAAACAGAGCTGAAAATGAAGCAGTCTGCGAAAAGGTGAAGCTGCAACTCCAAATGCCAAAGTATGTATTTGCATAGCTTACTCTCCACGTTGCCTTTGTTTTAACAGCAGTGTACGTGTGTTCTCTATTTACTCTCCCACACACAGCACACTGCATGTCCTCCCCTTTTCCCACCCATAGATAAACTGGCTCTGCAAACAAAACATGTTCAGATAACTGTGGAGGCCCTGAAAAAAGGACAGTGCTACTCCCCCTGGGGAAGCAAAGATACCCATGTAAATCAAGTTGTCTGCATGGGATGTTGTTCTGGTCTCCTGAGGATAGGATCAAGTACACACCTTATAATTAATTTAGCTGTCACGTGTGTAACACATCCTTACTCCTACACACTGAGAGACTACTAATAGCTTAATTCTCTTCTGTTGTTGTTGTTTTTAAATCACAGCCATTCCTGTTGGGTAAAGCAGCCTTAAAGTAAACACATACCTAGACTTTCACGTTCCTTCCAGTGATCAGAAACAACAAAACAGCTATTTATGAATCAGAAAGGTCAATGCAATTCTGCAGGGGACAGATGCACGTTACAGCCAGAGGGTGGGAAAGTTTGAGACACAGTGCTACTGGCCTAAAGGGGTTTTGGTTATTAACTGTGTGGAAGATACCCCCATTGCAGTTCACACTGCAGTGCAAACCCAGCCAGACCTCATTCCCCACTCACGTAACAGTAAGCTGTGCAGTCATCCTGCAGTGTTTTATCAATAAGGTTCCACTAATTTTACATTAGCTTACACATGTGCAATCAACCATCAAAATCAGATCTATAATACAGGTGGTTTCAAAGCAGAAAGAGAAGCACGTGGCCTGGAAATCATAGAATCACACAATGGTTTGGGCTGTAAATGCAGGACTGCTGGCCATGTGTAGAACAAGACTCAGAAAGCTAACCTGGAGTTACCATTGGGAGGCAAGGATTATAACAGGCTGTGTTACACAGGAACATCTCACCAGTAAGAAAGAAAGTAACCAAGAAATAAGTGACTGAAGCCAAGATCTATGGCAAACAGCCCTCAACCCTGGAGGTGGCAGCTCCTAAAGGAAACACTACCAAAGAAACTCTGTGACTGTGATACATCAGCCACTTCCACAACTTCAGACACACACCTGAAGCAGCAAGGCAGTATCTGCCAATTCTCCAAATTGGGCAGCCCTAAAGGCAGCAATAAGCATATTAAGCACCATCTGAATTGCCGTGCTGAAGTGACTTCTCTGATTGACTGTTTAATACAGCTTTGTTTGTTTGCTTTCCTTCTTACCTGCTGATGTTCCCTGGCTCCTGCTGTGATAGACTTCACAAGGATGTCTATTAATGGCTTGCACATGATCTGTAACAATAAGAGATCGAGTCTTTCTTTATCTTATTATCTTGGGCAAGAAGAAAATTCCACAAGAAAGATGTCCAGAGATCAGCAACATCTTATTTGAAAATCAACAACTTTGTTCACAGCAGCCCTGTAAAATTTTGATCACAACAAAATCAGCAGCAAAACTTTTTACTTGGAAAGGATCAGGAAAATGCCTGATTCTTGATTTAAGTCTCTACCCCCCTGATATTTTCTGTAGGCAGTTCATTTCATGCAGAGGAACAGCTTCACAGGCAAAGGAAAACATGCTGAGTTAGACTGGAGAAAGTCAGAGCTGGGAAAAGGTCCCATTCCATGCACTAAAGGGCCAGAAACAGCTGTCAGGAAGACAGCATCTCTAGAGATATATTATCTTAAAATCACACCCTGCAACAATTCATGGTCAAAACAACATTTCCAGGGCAGGGTTTCATGTCAGCAAAGCCTGCTGAATCTCTTTTCTGGCCTAATCCAACAATTTCTCGTTTCTATACAAAATCCTTCCAACTCCACGGGGAGAAAGAATCCAGACACAAGAAATGAGAAAGCATGTGGATTGCAAATACCTTACTGGCAGATTTCCAATGCCATCTATCAGGCATTGGAAGAAACAGAAACAGCAATCTGCTGTAAAGTTCACTAAAACCTTGTGCAGATGGTCATTTCATCCACACCACCTAAAGCAGCTTCCATAAGGGGGCAAGAAGACTACTGAAAGAACAGATAGCTCTAGCAAGTGGGTAAAACTCAGCTTTAAAAAAGCCAGTATCCACGTAAATCATTGCTTTCGTTTTATAAAAGGGATGAGCTTAAAGATTTAAAAAGTCATTTCTGCAAGGAACAGCTGTATGGAATCCACGAGCTCTAGAAACGTGGACAGGAGCTGTTTAAACAAGCTGGCCCCTTCTGCCTTTGTGCAAGCACTGCTTATCCACGTGGTCTTGAATACTGGTAGAAAATTAGATCTTCTCTTTAATAAGCAGCCTTTTATTCCCCTACATTCTCCATGCTGTATCCCAATCCGCAGCACTGGTATCAAAACACACACTATTCAGAGTTGAAGAAGGTGAAAATACGAGGAAGCCCTGCAACAATTTTAACAGCCCACAACAAACTGGAAAAGTTTCTCTCCTTTCTCCAGACTTACAGCTGTACTTTGGAGCCACGAAAAGGAAGTGCCCCATACAGGCAGCAGCACTTACCGGGAAGCGGGTGAAGAGATCGAGAAACATGGAGCTTGTGAGGGCACTGTTTCGTTTGCTCAAGAATTGTGTCAGTGCTTGCTGATATATCAAAGTCACTCTCTCCACATCCAAGCAGCCTGTGCTCAAAAGCTACAGGGAAAAAGCAGAACAAAAATTTTCCCCTGAAACAAGAGTGATTCATTGCTATTCAATTCATATCAACCATTGCATGCTGATTTTTCCAATAGCTCAGTGCTCCTAGTTTATCTGAAACAGGTCTATGGAATAGAACATATTGCCAAGAAGAAACAACAAAGCAGGTCCCAAGTTCCAATAGCAGTATGGCCATGTTAGTGAAGTGTAGCACGGCTTCCTAATAAGATTAATTATACTAGATGCAGTGTGGTTTCATGCACGGGCTGTATTGCTGGGGTTGTGGCAAGTATGTATAGCTCACATTAGGTTCACAGACAATCCTGCAGCATGTACACATGAGTTCTCAGCTGTACAGCCATCTGAAGCTGTAGATGCAGGTCAATATACCATGTAGCAGCTCTGCCCAGGATTTGTCAGTGCCCAGCAGACAAGCCCTGGTGCCAATCAGGGAACCAGCAATTCCAGACACGTGTAATGCTCTAACATCTCCCTCTGGTGGGGAAAAGGAAAGCCAGACAGGCAGCAGGAAAATGAGACCTGCAGAAACAACATGGGTCTAAACAGCATGCAGGTGAACGAGGATGGCAGCACCACATCCTGACATTCCTGACTGTTCTCACACTGCCCAGGAGGCACAACTCTCAGGGAAAGAAAGGGGATCAAAGCTGGGATCTTCACAACTGTACAGAGGCCCTACTGCTACTGCAGCTGAACACAAGCAAGACCAAACAAGGCAAGATGGCTCTGAAGTGCCTATGCTTGGTAATTATTTGATGTACATAACTGTAGAGGTGAAAACGGATCCTTTCCCACACAGATATTGTTAAAAAACATTTCTTTTGCACTAACAGTCTTTTCCATCAATGTGACCACTGCATCATATGGTCTGTTCTAGTTCCACTTTGCTGATTACTGAAAAGCTCCAGAATGTCCTCACAAAGCACTGCTCATTGGAAACACACCACACTTGTTTGAGACCTTCCTGGCCTCAAAACAACATCAGCACCAGTAGAATCACACAGACCAAACTGTGTCAGTTCTCTAAAACCAGCAACTCACTTTAACTGCTGGCTGTGCTCTTGGCACAGCAAGACTACAGCTCTGTTCCCCATAGGAATAATAGTCTTTGCTGTGAAGCTGCACAAGGATGCAGCATGTTTCACCCTAGCTTCACCATCAAGTATGTTGTTTATGTTTCCCATAGATCTCCTCCTTTGTTTTTCTTTCCAGGAAGGCCAGCACAGAACAAGAGCTGCTTGGATTAGCAGTCTTGGTTTCTCACAAAGCCTTAGAAACATTGACTGCCTTTTCAGCCACTAATAATATCTCATTGTCTGTAATTTCCAGACCCTCCCTTGACATAAGCTAGTCCTGTTTGTATTCCTCCCACACTAATGTTAACAAAATTAAGGCTCTAATTCCTGCACACAATTTGAGAGATCCAGAGGCAAGTGCAGGCTAGCTGGAAAAACCTTCCTAATTTCTAGTGGGGGTGACTGCAAGGGGCTGCCCAATATACAGGGCCACCAAATTCAGAGCCCTGTAACATTCAGCAGATTTTCAGCAAAAATGAGTAAAATTTCAGTAGGTGAAAGTGAAACAGACAGTAAAGCTCCTCAGCTGATACACTCACAAAGCAGAACCAGGTGAAGAGCCTTCCTGCAACCAACTACCACCAAAATCAGGGTTGCTCTACTCTTTTTTCACTTAAACTACTCAGCCCAAATCTCAGGGAGAGAGGAGTTCACCCTCATCCACCACAGTCCTATGCACCCCTGCTCCTCAGCACCCTCCCAAAAAAGAACTCAGACTGCAAAGAGGTTAATACAAAAAAACAAAAACAAAAACAAAAAAACAGCACATCAGACAGAATAGCAATAAATACACATCAAGCATTTTGGGTAATTAACACGGATCCAGTGTCCATCAGCAGCCCCTGGTGGCCACGGGCAAACAGGAACTGCAAAGACAGGAGGGTGAGACAGAATGGAATGGAGAACATGACATTTTATGGCATGGAAAAGGAATCATACAGACAGCTATCTGCAGACAGCAGAATCAGTGAGACTGAATAAGCAATGTCCTCTCAGCAAAATGAGGTAATGCAAGTTTACTGGTAAAAACATTGCCTTGACAGCAGGCTGCTCTTACCTGACAAGCCTGTGGGATGGTGTTTGTCTGCTTCTTTGACAGAGGGACAGGAGGAGCCGGTGATTTATCTGACACATTTCCTCTCAACACTTTGAGCAGGTATAAGGAGGCACTTAAAAGAAATGAAAAAGAGGACAATAGCAGTTACCAGTGTCACTGCACAGCCACCTGAGGGCAGAGGCCAAGTGATGCAGGCAGCTTGCTCTCTACCAACAGAGGATTAGAGTCTGAGAGGGTCCCTTCTCCTAATTTAACACACTCTTGACAGATTTAAAGAAAACCTTAGGAGGCTGCATCATTTCACTGTCTGTCACCAAAATCACAAACATCTCCACTACCAGCTTGGTTTCCTCAAGCTCATGCTGCATGCTGCCAGTTTTGACTAGCACTTCTGTATTTGCTCAGGCTTCCAGAGCCCAGTCAGCACCACAGTGCAGCCCTCTCAGCCCAGGCTGCTCTGTGCCTGGAAAGCTCAGGCAGATCATCAGAAAGGGCATGCAGTAAGCCTGCACTTCTAGAGAATGTGCATCAACTGTGCAGGCACACAACAGCTCTGCTCAGCACCAGCTCTGGCAGAAGCTGGCAGGGAGCCATGCAGCACACAGCCAGGACGTACCACGGCTCCTGCACAGCCACAGGCTGGGTGTGCTGCAGGGCCAACACTGTCCCAGGGCACTGCGTGAACCATGCAACGTGGCACCCACACACACAGTTGTGTATTGAGTGTGAAAGTCTCCCTGATTTTACCTGCAAGCTACAAGAAAGCCTACAAGTGAGAACCATTACACCAGGAAACAGCAAGGTTACTTATAATTCCTAGCAGATACACATCTGGCTTATCCTAATTCACTGCATTCAGTGGCAAAGGAGATACTGGTATGTACAGACAGAAGCCAGCATCATTACAATCCTCAGTGAGCTATCATGGAGACAGGAAACCACAGTATTTACAGAATCATCATTGCAGACAGACCATAAATTAAACTCATCCCTGTGCTGAATCACGTACAATTCATTACTCTCTGACGAAGCCTCAAGGGAGCTTCCCATCACTATTAGCAAAGGTGTATATGACAACTGCTATATTGCAGATCATCAACAAAAAATAGACATCTCTGTTTGAAAATGCTCCACAGTGCCAAGCTGACTGACTAGTGCTCATGTAAGACTCAGATACAGGCACATGGCCTTCATAGACTTTCTCAGCTCTCTGAACTGTTGTAATATGCAATATTATGCCAGCTTACAGACCAGCCACAATCACAGCACTGCCCACAGAACACAGTACAGAAGCTCTTTTTTAACACTTACCTGAAATAATAGAGAGCCACTGAAGAATCAGTGTGCTTGCAAGCTTTTTTCACAAGCCTCTCCACAAAGGTGTGCAAATCATCTTGCAGGACATCCACTCCCTTGCAGTACTGCTTAGCTCGGCATAACGAGTTCCTGAAAGAGCATTAAGCACAAACCCAAAGCCATTACCTCCGAGAAGAGCTCTAGGGAAAAGATGTTGGAACTCTCATCACTGGACTTAGCATAACACAACAAAAAAATGGTGCTAGCTCTGGGCAGCAAAGGAAACACACATTGCTGAGGCAAGAAGAGTGAGCAGAGTCACTGCTCTCCACCTTGAAGCAGCTACTTGAGCAACAGAGTCAACATTCTTCCAGAGTTCCACCAAGTGAAACTGGCAGCCAGAAACCATGCTACAGCAGAACTACTTCACAAAAGGGGAAGAGAGCAGCACTTGAGAGCAGTGCTGAGAACATCAGGGAGTGGGGTACAGAGGGCACATATCACAACACACACCATGCACTATGCCTGTCTTGTTTATATCCTTCCTCTCTGCCAGTAAGCAGAGACAATCTGTACTTTGCCTTTATTAGTAATAATTTCTTGGGAGTTCTGTTCCAGCCACAGCAGCAACTCCGTAAGCCCAGAGAGTTGTTGAACCATTCAACTCAGAGGTCAGAGGCCTGGGGAGATATTCAGAGACATGGTACTGTGCCTGCAATAGCAAATATTTGTTCTGCAGGTTTCCACTTGCAAATTGGTTTAACGCTTGAAGTCCCTTAGACTAGAAAACTCAGGTCCTGAATGCTTTCTTGCATGTTATGGCCAAGCACTGTCTGTATTTGTGTGTGTGTGCAGATGTGTGATGACAGTAACCTAATTCCACATTATCGATAAACACAGCAATTGTCTCCATTCTTACAAAGAGAAACTTCAGGGATTCATCTAATACTACTGGTGTCATGAAAAAGCCCTCACCTACAGCAAGAGGATTAAGGACACTTACGTGAAGATATGAGCTGTTTTCTGGAGGAAATCAATCTCCTGCTTGTCTGCGTCTGAGCTCATGCACTGTTCAATCACTTGAAGCAGAGGCTCAATGATGTCGAACACCAGGGGGTTCTCTGGTTGCTTACTCAGGAACACTTCAACCAGATCCAGCACCTGAAAACACAGTTACTGAGGTGAGAACTAATGTAAACAAGGAACAGAGGATGGATTATCCAAAGCAGCTCCTTCAAACTGGAGCAGTGGCAGCTGGAAGATGTCTGAAGAAAACTATATTTATAGCTGAGATCTGTACACTTCCTGCTATCATTTCTAATGTTAGGACATGATAATGTGAAGACTAAATGTTTGAAACTGAAGATTAAAAGCTGCTGGTTAACTCTAGCCTATTTTGTGCAGTGGCACCACTTAAAAACAGCAGTTATGAGAGCCACCACCACTCAGCCAGACCTGAAGTCACTGTAATTTGGCACAGATCTGTTAGTTCTTACACCCATAAGTCCCCTTCGTCTTCCAGACACTGCATGACCATAAAATCATACTCCTATCATACAACATCAGAATAGAAAAGCAGCAAAGCCAATGGCTCACTACACAAACCAGCCTTTCTCCTAGCTACTGTGACACCAGATGTTTCCATACACGAGCAGCTGGAGCTGTTCCTGCATGCCTGACTGCCTTGTACCATACCATGATGGCATCAGGTGGCCTCCAGTCAGTATTACAGACACAAAATAACCAGGAGGGGGTTAATCACATCCCTCCTGATTTTTATTAGCATAACAAGTCAAGAAAAAGCTTAAGTTGCAAGGTTACCAGGAGGGATTTTATGTGCATCACACTGAGGCACATCAAGCTTGTCCAGTTTACAAAAACTGACAGGTACCTTCCTTATGGGTAAGTGCAGGGAGAGAGCCAGCCAGCTCAAGCATTTCAGACAAGCAAATCAAACCCACAGCTCATTTTTTAAACAGCACAACCTTGTTTTCTTTTTTGAGTCAGTATGTGAAGCCCCAGTCACTGCCCATGACCTTGCTGCATCAGGTGCAGTACAAGCCAGAAAAATCCAGTCCAATCTCCATGAGCTTACAACATACATGAATGTCCAAACTATTTAGCATTAAGTAGCTCATAGCACTCAGTAGGCTACAGCAAGCAAGCTGGCAGGCCAAAGCTCTTAGCTTGGGATACTTATCTCACCTTAATCTTGAAATCCCTCCGCAGGATCTTCTCTTTCCGTATCCTGTCTTTCTCATCCTTCTTTGCTTGGATCCGTTTCTGCTGTTCTGCAAAGAGAGCTGAGATGTTCTTGTCGAGAGCCATCATAGCCTCATCATCCAGTTCTTCATCACTGTCATCTTCTCCCTTTTGTTTTTTTTGGAATGCAAAAACTACGTGTCACTTCACGTACTTCAAAAACAGCTCCTAACCCTCACCTGCCCAGCACAGCCCCAGCTCTGCAGAGACACAAAAACAGACATTATATAATAGCATCCCAAAGCTTTAGTTCCCATCCATCTCGTTGACTGCAGGTAGAAAAGCAAGCTATCGGGCTAGACTGAGGAAGCAACAGTGCTCAGGACACCCTGACAATAAATGAAAGAAAAAATGACTTACTGTCTTTGAAGCTCCTGACCTCCTGCATCAAATGCCACGTAGAGATGACAGCTAAGGTTATCACCACATAGACTCAGACAGAACGTAGAGTGTTAATAATTTTTCGCCACCCCAGACCTCCTGGTATCTGTATCAAGGTAGGTACTCAAAACATACCAATGCATTTCCTGCTTGAAGAACATTAATCAGCTGACTGCGAAAATCTTCATCCACTTCTTCATTCTTCTCATCTTCACTGTCATTCTCTTCCTCAGTGTCGCCATCATCTGAGGAGTCTTCACTTTCATCATCATCATCCTGAGGAAGAAAAGTTCATCTCCTGATCCCACCATTCCTCAGGCCCTGCTTAATTCTCAAATGTGTCACTGGTCAGAAATAAAAGTCAAGCCCTCCCTGCTCTCTTGCCTGCAGCCCTCAGATAACAACAGGCATCAGGTCGTCACAAGAGCTAAGAGCAGAATATCGCATAGACTTACCTCTCTGTCACACTGAATGTGCCTTAAAAAAGAAGCTTCTAAGGAAGAACTGAAGTAACAGCCCTCCATCTGACTTCCCTTTCTGCTAACAATTAATAATGTTTTGTGACCTGAATATCTGCAGTTCTTAGAGCCCAAGGTCTTGAATTCAGATGATCGTGCATCACGACCACAATTCGATCTGTGGCTGCAGAGAGGCCTGTGCTAATCTCAGGATGTAGGCAATTCTCAGGAAGTCTCACCTGTTCAAACAGCCATACCCCCAACAGCATTTTCCTTCAATCTCAAGAGACTAATAAACATGCACTTCCAGCAAACCATTTGTGTGTTCCACATATAAAATAAATCCTAATAGAGCCAAAGCCATTTCATTCAAGGCAGAGAAATGCAGTTATGTCCATTACGACTGATCAGCAGAAATGTTACTGTTAAATGCTGAAGGTCTGACAATTGTTTGGCACGAGAAATGCCACATCAATTACCGTGTCCTGTGCAGACTTGATCTTTTTCTCTGATTCTTCCACCACAACAACAGCACTTTCTTCATCCTGATCTTGGTATGGGTCAAGAACCTGCAGAAATGAGGGACTGTTTTTCCTTTTATTCAGTGCTTTGTTTTAATGCCTTTGCATGCACAAAAGATGTGAATTTCAGCTCACACGGACAGCTGAATGATGACACAGTAAGGGCATGCAACTTTCTGACTTTTAATACCATGGTAGTTATTAAGTTCTTTCTATAAGAAACAAAGAAGGTGCAGAGGTTGGAGACAGATCACACATTTGATTTGTTACAAGTCTAGGTTCATGTTTCAAGTACTGCCATCTCTATGCTACTCTCTCAGAAGACACCACCTTACTCAGTGGTGTGACCAGCTCCAGTTTTCAGTGTTGGTTATTTTCAGTACATCTATGCTTAATCTTCTCAGAAAAAGCTCTCTTTGATATTCACGTATAAAACATACCAGCTTTATAAAATGCATCACGAATTTCCTCAGCCCCAAACTGCTAAGGAACATAGCCTAAAATTAGATCACATGCTCTCACAAAGAAATCATCCACAATCTGCTTTTAAATTGCAGCAGCACACATATGACAGACATTTTTTAAGTCAAGGAGGCTTTTATCTAACCCCAAAATAGAGACACGCTTCTCCGCCTGTTAGGGACAAGACTTACATCCAAGATGAGCTGCAGGCCCTTCTTGGTCAGGTTGGGACAGATCCGTCCAAACACGCTGTTGGAAATGCGGCGTATGAGCAGGCTGGGCTGGGCAAGGAGGGAGAGGAGGATTTCCACAATCACCTCAACCCATTCTGGCTCTGCGTTCTCTGCACAGGAACAAGCAATGGAAAAACAACTAACCAGAAGGAGAAACGTACCTGAAATAGTTTTTAGATGATTGCAAAGCTTCAACAAGTAACAAAACCTCCAATTAATTTAATTGTTACTTACATTAGCATTTTTGCTCTTCATGAGGTACCTATTTGACCACGTTAAAGCAATTAGCAGCAGCTAGTTAGCCAAACTATCTGATTTTTAAAGGGTTTCCAATGAAATCAGTAGTCACAGGAGCCCAGGAAAAGAAGTTTGAGAGTGGTCCATTAGTCTGAAAGACCAGAAATCCTTATCTTCATACAACTAATCACCAAAAATTATGGCTTCTGTTCTGTAACCTACTAATTTACATAGGAATTAAGAAGAATAAGCCCATACTTAGAGACAAAGTCATAAGTATAAGACAGGTTCTTTTCTGCTCAAATCCCAACGTGTTTCTGCTGCTTTAGTTTAGTCTCACTTTGGGCCTGTGGAAATAGGTTGGGATTTGACCTGTCTTTCCTGTCTGGGAAAGAACCTGTCCTATGTGTGCACACAAGGATGCATTCAGACAGCCCAGGACTTGTGTTCCTGAAGTAACGACTTCCAGGCTTGCCTGCTGTATTCAGCAAGCTCATGGGCAGCACAGAGCAAGGACTCAAAATGAATGAACTGTTGGATGCTGCTCATCTGAACAACAAGAAGTTCCAAAGCACACCAACTCTGTAAGGGGCATATAGGAACACCATCAACTGAGGATGAGGATGGCAACGTTGGACAACAGATTTGGAAAGATGAGGAAAGAATGAAGGAGAGGGGATTTTCCTGGGAAAAAGTGCATCAAACCAGAAATGATGCATGCAGAGTGATTCATAAATGCAGAACCTGCATTTTCTGTCTTTTGACAGGGCCTCAACAATCCCATTCAGAAAGGACTCACCAGTCTTTTTCTTCTTAGGTTCCTTGCTGAATGCCCTCTCTGTGCAGTTCAGAAGGTCACTCAGAAGATCCATTGTTTCAGATGGATTCTGTTTGACCACATGTAGACAGTAAGCACTCAGTTTGTGAATTCCCCAATATCAACAGCAACAAAAGGAATATATCCCAAACCTAAGGATCTCTTTAAAGAGTACAGGTATTAAAATCAGCTACTACAACCCCTCTACAGAAGAAAATATGAAACAAAGTAGAATTGTTTCACCCAGCAACAAATCAATAGCACAACCAGTGCTTCCACCAAGCTTTGCCCCTGTAACTTGGTGTCTACAGACAGTGTAAGAATCAGTTTATTAACTCCCAATTCCCATTTTTAGAAGCCAGAGGCAGCGAAAGAACAGATCTCTGAATACAAAGAAATTCTCCAGCTGGGTGTTCAGGAGGCTTTGCTATCAACACATTTTGCACTACTCAGATTTGCTTCAGAGAGCTTACCTTGAAAAGATGAATGGCCATTAAAAGCAGAAGTTGCTGAAAAGCAAAGTGCTTGGCACTGTCTGATTTACTTTTCTTCTTTTGCAGGTTCTTCACAGACTGAAGTGTTCTGAAGAAATAAATCTTTTGAGTCTTTCATGATAACAACAGCAAACCCCCTCTTATGATCAGACTAAAATCATGACAAAATCTACAGAACCATTTTCTGTACTCAACTTCTAATTTACTGATATTGGACATACATCCAATACATAATCTTAACAATAGCATCTCAACCTCTGTGCAGCTTATAAAACCTCTGCACTTGGACACAAGCTACATTCCTAATGCTATAGCCAAGACAAAGACCCTTATCATGCCCAGAAAAGAGCATCAGGAAAGAGTCAGTGGGAAGTCTGAACGGGCATCCTAGGGAGAAAAGCTTAGCAGAGTTGCTAACTTGTTTAGGAGAGGGACTGTGAGTGAAAATAAAAAAGGACAGAACCACTTAACACACTGTTAACACAAACAGAATAAAACAGAATTGGGTGATGAGAAACAGGAAGGCATCTGAAACCCAAGTACCAGGTACAGGATACTGAAGGGAAGAAACACAACTGCTTCTGCCTGTGAAAAGGTTCTGTTGCAGCAGTCAGAACAAAAGGAGGAGGACAAGAGAATACAGTCAAAATCTTGTATTAGCCCAGAGACTAAAGCCCAGAGCCCTTTTTAGCTTTCTCATCCCATGAACCCAGCACACAGCCTCCCAAACTTCTCACCTCTCCCAGGCATCTCTCTGTTCCTTGGTAAAAGGCTTCACAGCTTTGACATACTTCTCACTGGAGAGCAGCTCACTGGCATACTCAACAAGATGAAAGATCCACAGCTTCCCATCTGCAGTCACACCATGGATGTGCTTCTCCCTCAAGGCTGCTGCCTCAGTTGTATCCCCCAAAACAGTCAAGGTATTTAAAGTCTGAAGCAACCTGAAAAGAAGAACAGCCAACACATTATCATCAGATGAACAAGATGACCTTCTCCAAATTTGCCAAAATACTGTCCCCAGACAGAGCACTCAACACAGAGCTCTGGTCACTCATTTTAACCCAGATTCACAAGCCTAACTTTCAAGCCATGCATGTATCCAGGCACAGTAATGTGCACCTCATTGCCTTGGTGCCCCCAAAGGTGCTCTACACTGACTACTATCTTTGTTCCCAGCTGTTTCCCATTCTTTGTCCCATTGTGTTCTCTACTTTCCCTCTACTGAGGTTAGAGCATCAGCCTGGACAATCACCTGACAGTGTCTGTTATTCCATGCCTGTTTTATTGCTCAAACTCCATCTCCCTTAGCACACGAATCTATCAGTGGCTCACACACAGCCCAGACAAAAAGCCAACAGCAACCTGTGTGACCCCATCACCCCTCTCTTTAGTCCTTTTACCTCTAGTTTGCAACAGAGACAACAGAAACCACATGTGTTTTATCTCCAGGAAAGACGAAAAAATACCAAACATAGGGCATGCCAGGAAAACTCTTACCCAAAGAAATAGTTTGCTGCCAGTGAGTGAGCTTGTTCATCTAGGGGTTCTGATATAAGGGCATTTGTCTCAGGTATTTGGGAAGTTTTTTTCTTAGTCTCAAAGAAAGCATGGAAGAAGCAAAACCTAGAATACACAAAATGAGAAAAAAAAATAATAAGTCAGTTAGGTCACAGTAGAGCAAAACCAGTCTATTTGCACAAAACCAACAGAACACAGCACATACAATATTTTTGTAAGGATGTTTAAATACTGAGAAATACCATTCTCTACATTAAAACCCTTTTCTCCATGTACACAGGGTAAAGAAGAGAAAAAGGATGCTCATGATTTCACACAAGTGAAGTGTCAACATTTGAAGCCACACAATACTCAGACTGTCACATTTGGGTTATATCCTCCAAGACTCAAACTGAAAAATAAAATCACTATAATCTGACACAAGGATTAGAAGTGACATCTTCAAACAGTCTAAAGAAGGAACCCAACATTTATAAAAAACAAATGTGACTGAGTTGATTACAAGGGCCTGAACTACTTACGACAAGAGCTTGTCCAAGTCTGCAGAATGCATTTTGAAAACAGAACCTAATCTTCCAAATAACTAATTATGGAATATCTGTGTATCTGCCATGAGAACAGCTTACCTAGAGCACTGCTGTAGAGACAATAATTATTCCAAGCACATGTGGCATTCAGTCTTAGAACCATTCTCACCTGGAAATGTCCATCACAAGGCTCTCTTCTTTCTTCACAGGACTCTCAACAATGCTCATCAGTCGGTGGATGATCCATTTCCTTAATCGAGCAATCTTGTGCTGTGCTCTTTCAATAGGGAAGTGAACACAATCAGTAGCATGAACACCACACACAAATAAACACAAAGCACACGACCCAACGCAGCAAGAGGTGACTTTCACATAGAAGGTTTACATTAAGAATGGCAAAGTAAGTTATGTGGTAAGAAGCAACAGGTACATAAGAAGAGATACAATCTTCCCAAGCTTGCTTTTTACTACACAACAATCAATTTGCCCCACCAAGGGATTACAGTTCACCAGCACTGCTTTAAGAACTGCATTAGCAGCTCCCTTAACCACAAAGCAGAATGAAAAGACGCATCACAGACGCACTCACATGTTTTTATTTTCCTGGTTCTGCTTTTGCCGGTTAGTTGAGAAGTCTAAACAACAGTCCAAGTCTGGCTTGAGGAACATGTCCTTGAGCCACTCAACGTATTTCTGCAATGCCACTGGCTGCAGGTGTCTAACTACCCTCCAAACGCTGGGTACCACTGGGTAGCCTTGATTGGTGAGAGTAGAGAAGCTGATCATCACTGCTAGCTGCCTCTCCGGATCATCACAGCTGGTCAGGAATTTATCTACGTATGCTTCCATCTCTGGAGCAAACTTAAATCGGTCTGGAAGCTGAAAAACAGTCAAACAAGCAGGTTGGGAGCCACACACTGAGCCTGCATGTCACTAGGAGAACAAATCACTACTGATTTGACTGCAATAAGTGAATTAAAGCCACATGCCTGAACACTTTCATAAGGGATACAGCAGGTCATTGATTTCACTTCACATAAAAGGAATCACTGCAAGCAACCAAAGAATCCTGGCATGTACCTCAACCCTTCAATTTGGACTTTCCTAACCAGTCAAGCTTCAGCAGGCCAGACCACACATGGATCTCTGCAGCTAAGCTCTTAGGTTGCTCAGTTCTATTTTATGGGGATAGGTTCAGGATGTTTCTCCCACCATTTGCTTCACACTTTCCCTCAATTCAGAAGTTCTCCCACATCATCATTTCTGGTCTCATCCAGCAGCCTGCTGGTCTACAGCACATGGGACAAATCCCACCTTCTCTCCCTGACGTCTCAAAAGTGTTGAGGCACTCTGAAAGAAGGGGGAGTTACCAGCATAACCTAAAAAAATAACACCAGCATGTCCTGAAGTGCAGCTGGTTTGTGCTAAAGCCTATTAATGCTGTACTGGTCTGCAAGGCATTCGGCTGGCAGACTGTCCAGCAGCATGCAGACCATCAGGACACATCCCATCTCACCACACATCCCATTCTGTCGTGACTTTTCACTGCCCACAGCGTTTATTGCCTTCACATTTGGTCTGGAAAAAAAACAGAAGTATAACTGGCCCAACCCTGAAGAGAAGCTGTGGCTTCATTACAAAAAATGCAACGTAACTTCTGTAAAAGAACAAAACAACGTGTCTGGTAATGTATCATAATCAATACAGAAACCTGCCAGGAACGGGAAAGGTAATGAAAGTTTAGGGAATGCTGCTTTTAAAATAAGAGCTCTACAGATTTCTAATTAACCACAAATCCATCCACCCATAACATAAATATTCCAACAAGCCATCTCACACAAAGCACAGTTTAGCAAGGTCCTGCTTTTCCTGGATTCAAAACCTCCTTATTTGTCTATCAGTATGAAAGCTGGGAGAAAAAAATAACAAGTGATTGGCTGCAAACAGGCTAATAGCTCACAGTGGGAATTTCATCATTTCTCAACAAAAATTTAATACATTTGCTCCCTTGGCTAAAACAAAAAAACAACAAAAAGCAGATTAGGTAAGCTAACTTCAATCACTACCACTCAAGCTTTGCCTAGTTTCATCTCCAAGAGCAACACGAATTCAATAAAAACTTACATTTGCTTACCAAAATAAACAACCTGCATAAAGGAAGGAAACAAAACAAAGAAAATAAAACTGAGATATTTTCTACTTCCTCATCAACAAAACCAGGCTTTTCTCTTTGCATACAGTTAGGCAGAGGTTGTCTTCAGCGAATTTGTGTATTTCAGACAGGAATTACATTAACAGATCTTTCGATGCACATGGAAGAACATAAAAAAAGCCAAACACAAGAAAACAACTCAGTCAGTGCAAAAACCCTGGAGAAAACTGGTCCATATATGGAGGCACCATGGTAATCATTACTTTCACAGCAAAGACACATCTATCACAGTTCTGGAACCAGAACAGAAAGACTGTCAAATCCAATCTCTCCCAAGAAAGGGCAATGATTTTTGGGTCCACTGAGAATGTTTAGGACTGTGTTAGCATGACAGCCAAGTTAAAGACCATTATTATCAGTACTCTCCTTTCATTCTTCCTCCCTTTGTAGTAGAGATCTGTTGTTTGCTTGATTCCTAAGTAGGAAGGAGGAAGAGGAGTTCCAAAATCCAATGTCCATATAAAATCTGTGCTAAAGATGTGCTTAATGAAACAAGCACCAAAATACACAAAGAGTAAGTTGTCCTTTTTTGTCTTTGCTCTCAAATGTTCATGGAACACCCAGCAAACTGAGAGACAAAAAGGAGCATCTAAATATGCAAAATCCAAAGGACTGCCAAAGGATGACATATGACATTGTCAATATGCTGAGGGCTGCCCTTCCTCTGCTTCCCTCATGGTTAGAGCTTTCTTGACAACATCTATGAAAGCAGTGAATGATTCCAAACTCCTTAACATAAGTATGAATAGCAATACAGAAATAGGCACTAACAGCTAACAATCACAGACTCACTCATCCCACTGCAATCACCATCATGCAATAACCCTATCAGTAAGAGTCCAAGGTCTGAATCACATATATATGTATTTTTTAAATACAAGAAGATTAGAAAAGAGGACAAACATAGGGGGCAAGTTGTGCTCAGAACAGTGCCTTTATCCCTGAACATGAGTACCTCCAGAAGACCTACCTGAGTTGTTACAACGTGTTCTCCATAGTGCTGCATCACCCTTCCTTTGAGAACCATCTGCAGCTGATCCAGAGACAAGAATGGGAGAGCACTGCCCAGCAGCCGGTAGCACATGTAACTGAGCAGAAACAAAGAAGATTCTCTCAAATAGAGACAAAGTCACAAAGCCACATAGGAAGATGAGACGGGGGTTGAAACCAGATGATCTTCGAGGCCCTTTTTGACCCAGGCCATTCTAGGATTGTATGACAGAATAAGTGATGGGGACAGGCTGCACGGACCACGCACAAAGACTGAAGTCAAAAATCCTAGTGTTGAAAATATTCCTACTGCCTAGCACAGCTTTCAGATTTCTCCCCATACCACATCCTCTGCCACCTAGAAAAAGATGAGTCCTCACCAGCAGCCCCTTCCTCAACCCACTAGCTGGTTCTCTTCTCCCCATGTATTCATTTCCACAGGGCTAACAAAAATTTATGTGTTTTTGCAACTTGCTGTCAAATTTTACCAATCTTTTTTTTGTCCAATGGGCTCAAGAACTGTTAGATAGATCCTCAATAGATATATTGAGGATTTTGCTCTATTTTTGTACAATATGAGTTGCAGGAGACAATCTAAGAATCCTGCAAAGATCTAATATTAGACTTGGAAAAGAAACTGAAACAACTACTGCTAGGACTTCAATCCCAGTCACAACCTACTAAAATACAGACTGTGTCAGAACCCAAACCAAAGGAAACCAATAATATTCAGGCATTTTAATGCATCCCATTCTAGCAGAAATCACACTGATAATTTGTGGATTCTTGTAAGGTTTTTCATGAATATCTAAATAACAAGATGTTTCACATTGTTCATCAGAAAACATCTGCTCCATCCTACCACAGGGCAACAGAAAGACTGAGGCAAGAAACAGAAGGATATTAAGGAAAGCAATAAATACTGCACATTAAAACAAACCTCACAGGTCCTGATTTCTCCTTGAATAGCCCATTCTCCACAGCTTCACTCCAAAACAGTTCAAAGGCACCTTCCTTCAACGACACTTGTAGCAAATCAAGCCCAACACTGGGCAATTTCTTGTCCTTCTTCTCTGACTTGGCAGCACTTTCCAGAAGCTCTACAAGCCTAAAAGAAGCAAAAGCAAGGTGTGAAAGATCAAGCCTGCAAGGGAATTGCTGAAGGCCAAATTCATCCTGCTGAACAAGGCAGAATATTTCCTAATCACCAGAGGCAAAACACCTCAGGAGAAATGTCAGAACTATAATTTAATAGTTCAGAATAATAAATGCACAGCTGTCAGCATTTAACCCCCAACATACATAGAAAGTTAAAAAGCATTCCTAGTAGTAAATACAGGCAGGTTTCAGAGGGAAAGTCATACTTCTCTCACAGATAGCCAAGAGACCAAGAACGCTGCATTTAATGGTGGTCATTTAACAACTTACCTGGGGATATTTTCTTCATTTACAATAGTAGGTGAGCCAAACAGCTTCTTTAGCTTTTTAGGTTTTAGAACACCAGGGAATTTCTGCATGCCCACTAGTAAAAGGTGCAGGTTCTCTGGAGATTTGAAGGCTGACGTCAGATCAGCTTGCAAGATGCCAAACAGCACCTCCTCAAACACAGTTTCAGGAACCTGGACAGAAATTAAGGTTTGACAGTATGTGAGAAACATCTGAGGGCATTTTACTAACCTGCTGTGTCGTATATTAAAACACCTGCATTGTACAGTGTTTTACAAAAAGCCTGTGGTGTTTCAAAAACTTTACAACTAATCTTTATGGTGATGCAACCAAAATTAATACAGTTTTTGTCCAGTATTGCCATACAGTCCCCCAGGTGCTGAACCACACGGAACGGGACAATATGTTGTTAGTAAGCATGGGTTTGTCCATGATGGAGTCAGACCAAAGTAAACCAGAGCATCCTTCCCAGAACAAAAGCATCTGCTCACAGACAATTTAGAACATTGCTCCCACAGTTTAAATTTACTCTTCCATAACCCTCCCTCAACTTTTAGCTAAGAACAAACAAATGAAAAAGCAGTTCCCAAAGCAAAGCCTTCCCTCCTCCCATCCACCGCAGGCCGTGGCCATACCTCTGACAAAATGTCAACAAGGGTTTTGCGAGGGAGATCTCGGAGGTGTGTTTGGTGATGTGCCAGCTGCTGCAGAAGCTGGATGCTCTCCAGCAGAGCCTTCTGGTCCTAGAAAAGAAAGACAACTCAAAAAGCAAAGGCTCGCAGCCTTTCCCTCTACATGCTCTCTATTTCAGGCAGCCCTAGAACCACTGCTGACAAACAACAAAAATAACCATGGTAATGTTACCTTGACAAGCCGGCCAGATTGGAACAGAGACATAACTCCAAAAAAGTTTCCAAAAGCAGCATTTCTTACAAGTTTCTGAAAAGGAAAAAATAGCGGAATAAAAACCCAACCCCCTGAGAAGTTACATCTCATATTCAGCTACGCTTCTGATCTGTGGAACAAGGTGGCTGGAAGATTTAGCCTAGAACATCCTGCCAGATGAAGATAAGAAACCCAAAACCAACCTCCAGCACCATGTTTAATAGTGCCTGTCATTGATTATCTCTCTGTCACATGGCCAAATCTCAGTTAAAACAGTGGCAGACAACAATGCCATCTATTTTCAGCTTTCAGAAAAACTTCCCTTTTTTTCACTGCATGAACCCCAAAGCCACACTGTCCAGATTTCAGACTCCCGAAGAGCAGAGAACAACCAGCTGCTGGCCAGTGCTGCTACAAAAAAACTCACCTTTTTCACTTTTTCAAGATTATGCTTTTCTTTTATCTGTTCCAGGACACTGCACAGTGGGATTTCCTCAAAAGCCTGCAAAACCTAAGGAGATGGATGAGACAGCCCAGTTGGCAACTCTTGCATTCTATGAAGATTTACCAAGTTCAGCCAAAACGGGGCTGAGCATCAGATGTGCTACTTCATTAGAGTAGAATAGAGAAGAACTAGAATTAGAACCAGTGCAGACAGAATCACAGAATGGCCAGGGTTGGAAGGGACCTCAAGGCTCATGAATCTCCAACCTCTCTGCCACATGCAGGGCCACCAACCTCCCCGTTTCATTCCAGCCCAGGCTGCGCAGGGCCCCATCCAACCTGGCCTTGAACACCTCCAGGGATGGACGGGGCATCCACAGCATCTCTTGCAGCTGTTCCAGCACCTCACCACTCTCTGGGTAAAGAACTTCTCCCTGACATCCAGCCTAAATCTTCCCTCCCTCAACTTAAAGCCATTTCCCTTTGTCCTGCTACCTACCCTTTCAAAGAGTTGATTCCCCTCCTGTTTGTAAGCTCCCAACCTAGCATAACTAATAATAAAAGCATTTTGCTGCAATCATATGACCCTGTAACAGAAGCAACAAAACCTTTCAGCAAGACCTTGACCTAAGTGGGAAGAAAACAGGCCCTGCTGTATCACCAGCTTGTTAGGTGAGATTGGGTCACATCCCACTGGGGACCGTCACTGCAGGAACTCACTGACTTATAATTATAGACTCAACGTCTACAATATTACAGACTTAAACAGCACAGAGAAAAGACCACTGAAATCCCCAAGTCCAACCCCAACCCACCCCACCATGCCCACTGACCACGTCCTTCAGTGCAACATCCCCATAGCTCTGGAACACCTCCAGAACAGTGACCACCAGCCTGTGCAGCTGTGCCAATGCATCACAGCTCTTTCTGATAAGAAATTTCTTCTAATGTCCAACCTGAACCTCCCCCGGCGTGCTATTGCCATCACCTTTCATCCCATCGCTGTCACCTGGGAGCAGACAGATCCTCACCATGCTCCAACCTCCTTTCATAGGAGGCTCTTCTCTCATAGATAAGTGCTAATGTCCCACCCTCAGTGCTATGTAGGATGGTCGAATGCCCACCTACTCCTTCCCTATTTTTCACCATCAGCCTCATCACTGAAGTCTCTGCCTCACTTATTAGGCCACAGCAAGCAACTTTTAAGCACAACGTGTGTGATACCAGAGGAAAACGTCCTTGCATCTTCTAAGTCAAGAAATAAAAGTATCCTGTTGTGTCTCCAACGCACTAACCTGCGCCAGGGCCAAGCTGAATCCCGGCCTCGCAGCCTCACGCGTGGCTCCCAGCCCCTCCACCAGGCGCTTCAAGGCGTACTTCAGTTCTTCATCCTGAAACAGAGCCAGGCGGTGACAGCCGCCCCGCACGGACCCGAGCGGCTCGGAGCCCCGCCGCTCCCCAGCCGCATTTCCTCACCTCCCCGCCGTCCCTCAGGTGCCGCAGCAGATTTTCGGTAGCCTCCAGCCGCACGTCCTGCTCGGGTTTGGCGATATCCCAGAACAGATCGAGAAAAGCGCGGCCCTTCCGCAGCACCCCTCTGGGATCGGCCGGCACCGCCCCGCCGCGCCGCGCTCCCGGCTCCGCCATGCCGCTCCTCCGCACGTGGGGCCGCCGCAGCGCCGCCCGCTCCGCCTCTTCCGGGGCAGCGGGGACGGAGCGGTCGCGGGGCCGCCGGTTTTGCCCGAGCGACGGGATCCGCTACTCGCGGACCTCCCCTTATCGAGGGATGCCGCCGTGCCCTCGTGGGTCAGATTTGGCCCCGAGGCGCCCGCCGGTGGAGATGGAGGACCCGAAGCACTCAGAGCCTCCGCAAACGTACAAACAAACAGCGCAACTCCTTTATTTCTAATCACCCGCGCGATTTTCACTTCGTACCGAAAGCTCCCGACACGCGAATCCCGCAAAGCCGCCCAGACGCAGCGCGGAACCGCCGCACCGCACGGCACAAAGGCGCAGCGCCGCGCCGCCCGCCTGTGACGGGGCGCTGGGATTTTCTGTCAGGCAGCGGCTGGGGCAGCCCGTCCCGGCGCGGCACTGCAGACAGGCACCGGCAGGGGCAGCCCTGGCGCGCGCGCCGCCGTATATAAGCGGCGCGGGGTCCTCGTGGCGCGGTCCTGTCACGCTCGCACGGGGTGGAGGCTGAGGTGGCGATGGCGGATTTCGATCCTTACGACGATCGGGCCTACAGCAGCTTCGGCGGCGGCCGGGGGTGAGCTGAGGCGCCGGGGGGGGAGGGCGGAGGCGGGGTTTGGGTCGCCGGGAAATGTCGGGAGCTCCCCGGGGAGCGGAGAAGGAAGCAGGGAAAGGCGCTCCGTGACCCCGGCCTGGGAGGAGGGGGCGCGGCCCGGCCGGGCCTAGCGTGGCCCCTGCGCCGTGCGATAGCGGGAGAGGAGGCAGACGGGCGGCGATGCCGCCTGCGGGAGCTCATGGGCTCCCCTCGTTGTCTAACCCGGGTGGAGGGGGCCGAGACCGCGGGGGGCCAGGATGGGGTGGGGGCGATACCTCGGTTAGGCGGATGAGTGCCGCCAGGGTTGCGGTGTGGCGGCTCGGAGCTCCGGGGAAGGGCGGGAGGACGCGGTGTGCGGCAGTGCGTGTCTGCCGGCCCGGGGGCGAGCGGGGGGAGGGGATGAAATACAAGGAATACAGGATACGAGGAGGTGCTGGGCTGAAGCCGAGGCGGGCCGTGCGGAGCTCTTGCAGGGCTGGGCCGGGAGGACGGAGCTTCCCGCGAATGAAGGGTTCGAGGAGGACGGGAGGCCGCGAGCCGGCAGAATGGAAAAGCCCCGGGAACGGGTGGCGCTGCGATACCCGTGGCGGGCGGGGCGCTTTGGTCAGCGCCGTGAGCTGCACGCGGCACCGAGGCGCGGGGTGACTCGAAATCACCGAGCCGTAGCAACGGAGCTCGGCTCTGTGACTTCGGTGGAGGCTGGATGTGTTGGAGGAGTGGAAAGTGGGCTACAAAAAGCAATAGCGATTTGGAAGATTGCCTTAAATCAGGTTAGGAAACTCAGGTTTCTTGAAGGTTGGTGCAGTGCAAGTTAGTGTGCACTAAATTAAAACAGTAGGCATAAAACTGTGAAATAAACTGTTTGCAAGCAAGTGTTAATGAGTATGCTGCTTTTATAGCTCAGTCTTTCAAGAGGCGCTTTCTAAACAGTGTTTTCATCCTCCTCTGTGGTTAAAGGAATAAATCAGTTTCACCTCTTTGGCAGTTCAGGTAGCAGGGAGTATTGCTGAGGTCACAGGGGTGAGTTTTTGTATGTGGGCAGAGCAGTACTTAAACTTTCTGAATTAGCTGTTCTGTATGTGTTTATCCTTAGTCTAAAGGGGAGACATCCCAGAGCAAACAGATGATACAGCTGCTTAGAAATCTGCTTTGACAATGATAACAGCCTGAAGTGGCATTTGACACTCGTAACTAATTCAGATGCTGCTGTAGAATCTGCCCTTGTCACTGTAGGCGTGTAGCATGAAGTAATAAAGCTGAAATTAAAATGTGCCTTTCATATTCAGATTTCTTGAAGAGAGTACTTAAACTTGCTCTCAGGCAAGGCTCAGATGCGTGCTTTACTGAATCAAAGTTGAAGTAATTAGTAGATGCCTCTGCAGACGTCCCTGCTAAGTTACTAGCACCTGATTCAAAGATTGTAATAGCTCCCTCTGCTTCATGTGAGGTCTTATAATGCGTAGCATAGTGAAAACATGGCTGTTAATTCTTGAAGGTTCTGGTTAAAGAATCCTTTTTAATTCCTGAGGGCTCGGGGACTGCAGGAACGGGGTGAGCTCAGTTGAGATGGAGTTTCTCAAAGCTGCATTTTTCATAACCTTGGTCTGCATGAAGAGTTAACGTGAGATACCAGTGTGACAGATATGAAGTGGCAGTTCCCAACAAACTCTGGCATCCCTGAGACATCTGCCCTGTTCTCTTATTTCTCAGAATTACGCTGGAAGAGCGACAGAAGATGTCTGTGACTTGATGGGATGGGATTTTGCTGTACTTGAGATGTGTGGTAGTTCTTTATTTACAAGTGACTTTATTTCAGACAGAAAATATGCAGTTAACACAAATAACAAAAAGGTGTAAAGCATTCTCATCAAAAAGGCAGAGAGAGAAGTGTGAGACTCTCGTTTAGCTATTAAGTAACAGCTCTCCAAAATATGTCTAGTTGAATTTTTTTTGACAGATTTTCTGAAAAGAGCAGCAGAACATTGTGAGAGTACCTTCAGAATCATGGCTTGGTTGCTCCTTTACTCCACTTTGGCCTTACGAGGTCATCTGGCTTAGTCCACCAAAAAGTAACCTGATTATAGAGGTGCTTCTTCCTGCCTTTGCTAGAAACAAACTTTCTTGGCTTTCTGGAAAAATATATTCATGTGCTCACTTCTCCTGTGCAGATGATGTCATTGTTACCTCATTGTGTCTCAGCAAGGGTTGCACTGAGTGGGAAACGCGGGCGTGAGTACTTTGGTGTGACCCAGGTCACTGAGTTCAGGGGTGTTTTTAATTATGGTGGACTTACTGTATTTGTTACAAACTGAGCACATTGCTGCAGTCTTACCTGGTTCCTGGATTCAGCCTTATTTATTTTCAGCATTGAAAAAATGCAGCAAAGTGTAGGAACAGCTTCTTCTGGTGCTGTAAAAATAGTAGAGGCTGTACACGAGCCTTGTAGGCTGCTATTTGAAACCCTGTGTGGCCACTGGTGTTCCTCAAATGATCCAGGACACCAAATATATAGTTATTTCATAACTGAGGCCTTCCTAGGACAGTTCCGTGCTAATTCCACTTTCTAAGTGGAGATAGCTGTAGTTGGAGCCCTGGCTGATACCCTCCTTCCTGCATTGGCACATTGCCTTCCAGCTGGCTGGATCACCTTGTTGATAGCTTTAGGATGGGCCTTCAGATGAATCAGCTTGCTGAGCCGGATGATTGGCAGCCCAATAAAAATGGTGAAAGTCTGCCTGAGCAATTTTGATGTGGTGGAAGGATTTAAAAGTTGAGACTTTAGGCTGTCAGTTAAATGTATGGCATTTTAATGGCTGTTTGTGAGGTCATTGATGAAAATAAAGGACAAAGACATGCAACTTCTGCATGTTTCTGAGCTCCCTCGAGCAGCTCTGCATCCTTGAGCTCTTTCTTAAAGCTCAGTCATGTGGCTGAAATAAATATTGATATACATCCATAGCATGCAGATACAGAAGCTTTGGTTCTCGAGTGTGTTTTAGGTTTGTTAACAAGAGGAAGGCAGATATGGGATATTGTCAAAAGCACTTCAATATGAACCTGGGTAGATGCTAGTTAAAGATATGCAAGTTTTGACTCCAGTACATGCAGCAACACGCTGGTGTTGTTGGGGGCAGCTCCTGCCTGGTAGCACCAATAGGCACAAAGGACAGACCTGCCTTGCAGGAGTTAAGGAATCTTATCCAAGATTTCAACATTGTCCTTCATTTGCAATAAAATATTTATTCTGGAATGAAGAAGGGGGGAAAAAAAAAAAAGGTGGACAAATACGTTGCTTGTCCTCTGGATTTTTGGCTGCATGCAACTAGCCAGAATAATATTTGATCCTCTGCAGAAATCTAATTAGTCCTTGCCATCCTAGCAAAGCCTGGCTTAATACACGTTGTGTTCCAGTGCCCTTTTAAATGCACAGTGACTGCCTTGGAAAGGGAGCAGCCATGAACAAAATCCAGTACAAACAAGGTACCGAAGGAGAGAACGCGGGCAGAGTGAAAGGAAGCATCTCAGATAACTGTCTGCTTAGGCAACACAGATGGCACTGCAGGGTTGCCTGGGGCATCCTGCAGTCAAGAGATGCAGGAGCTGTGAGTTAAGGGCCTTTGCTCTCTGTAATAGAGATCAAAGTTATCTTTGGATGCTTAGACTGCATGGGAGATGAGCACAGATGTGTTACATTCATGCGGTGAAGAATTTAGCTGCCACTTCTCTAGTTCCTCAGCAGCCAGTGCTGATGGATTTAACGGAGTGAGGCTGAGAAAGGGTGGGAAAAGACAACTTTGTTTTCTTCTGCCTTATTCATGAACCGCAAAGGAAGAAGGAAACATCCAGCACCGCTTAAACTGGGTTTTTCTGCCTTTAGAATGTCTTGTTCAGCTAAGCTGTTCAGCGTGTGTTGCAGATCAGGCAGCCTTTAGATATCTGACAGCTGATCCCTGCGGTGACTTTTCAGGGTCAAAAGATGTTTAAACTATCGTGGAATTGATGATATCGTGGCATTTGATTCAATGCTTTGTTGCCACGTAAGCTTCAGGATAGGCCTGAGCCATGCAAGTATTTCTTTACTGCTATAAATTACTCCTAAAATCTGGTCTGGGCTGTGTTTTTCTTAGAGTAGTGAACAGTGTGGATAGCTCTACGTTGCTGCAATCGTCATGGCTCGTGATACAGGGAAGTTCATTCTTCATCTTCCCCCACTGGGGTACTGGTCAGGTAATACAGTAAAGCAGAGAGCAGCGCTGTTGTGGAGGTGATGGGCCTCTAACAGATAAAGGGCCTCTAACAGAAGTCGGGGAGAAAATCCACTTCCAGAAAGTCAGTGGGTGTCACCCTGCCCTGCGGGGAGTCACGTTCAGAAATGGGCTGTGCTTCCTCACCAGGTCTCGTGGTGGTGGCCTTGGTTCACGCAAACAGAAAGAGCTGCCAACAGAGCCCCCCTTCACAGCCTATGTGGGAAACCTCCCCTTCAACACTGTCCAAGGAGACATAGATGCCATCTTCAAGGATCTCAGCGTAAGGAGTGTACGACTAGTCAGAGACAAGGAAACAGATAAATTTAAAGGTGAGTGTTCAGAATTGCTTTAGTTTTGGATTGCTTACTGGGAGGAGAAAATTATCTGCTTTCAAAATCTTTTTAATGACTAATTTCAGTCTCTGCTGTAAAGGCAGAACAACAAACTAACATGTTGGCTTACACGAGGTCTTTCACCAACAAATAAGTTGATATTGGCCCCCTCATGAAAGACTCTTAAGCCTTCTTTCTTTGTGTTTTTTTTTATGTTTTGTAATGAAATTGAAGTGTCTGACTCACCTAAGATTGAACATCTTAAGTTTTGAGAGTGTGCGTAACCTTTCTTTAGCTCAGAAGATTCCCATTGCTTTGCCTTTTAGTAGATAGAAGAGCAGCAGGTGTTCTAGAGCAAGTGAATCATACTAACATTGGAAGTAGCTCGTGGAAAGGTAGTGTATTCCTAAGTGACTTCATTAGAGGATGAGGGTTTAATGCAGGGAGCCTGAGAGAAGGCACAGTGAATTCACTGCGATGTGACAAAATCAGGTTGCAACCAGCAGGTACCTCAGCTTCTTGTTTAAAGATGCTAATAGCAAATGTCAATATGCAGCTACATATCTGCCTTACCCATAAATGAAATGTCACCTGTCATGAGAACGTAAAGGGAAGGAAACTCAGGCTCCTACTTGTGTAGTGCCTGTGCAGAGTTCTGTGCAGGAGCTGCCCCAGCTGTTAATAACCATAGGTATAAATTATAAATGAGTTCATCTGTAATGATGGTTGATTGGAGTCGTGTACATCTTGCACTTAGCCCTGCCCTTAGCTGAAAGAGAAGGGAGATATTTGGGAAGAGAAGCTTCTTATAAATGCCTTCTAAAATGCTGGGATTAACTGATGAGTTCTTCTTCCAGGATTTTGTTACGTAGAGTTTGATGAAGTGGAGTCACTCAAGGAAGCTCTTACATATGATGGTGCAGTAAGTATATTTCCAATTGGTTTGTGAAACAGGTGAGCACAAGTCTCACACTTCTTGGCAGCCCAGCTAGCAAACTCTGAAGGGATTCTCCTCTTTATTTAACAGCTTTTGGGTGACCGATCACTGCGAGTGGACATAGCAGAAGGCAGAAAACAGGATAAAGGTGGCTTTGGTTTCAGAAAAGGCGGACCTGATGACAGAGGTGACTTCTGTTTTCCTAGATGCATGCTTTTTAAATATAGCTATTGTAGTGACCACTTCTGGTGTGAACTAATGCATGCAAGGCACACAGATCAACATGAAGACTGTATGGGAAGGAGAATTTGTCTGCGTTGTCTGAAACGTAGCTGCTGCCGCTCCTGGAATGCCTGGAGTAGATGTGCTTTGTGTCCAAGAGCTGAATGTGCTGTCACTCCTAACCCAGGAAGTGAGACCAACCCCCCTAGCAGTGTGCACGGTCTGGCAGAGGACAATCATAAGCCCAAGAGTCTGATCTGCTGCTATTTTCTTACGATACAAGAAAGTGAGCGGTGTCTCATGGGAGAGCAGGCTTTGCTGATCATAAATCTAACTTCACTGAAGTTTTTCATACAGCGTGTAGTGGGGAAGCTTTCCTGACCACGTGTTTTTGGTTAATATAAACTAATCATTTGTTCCTTTCCGATGGAACTTGGCAGTACTGAAATGAAGAGCTTCCAGCAGCCTGGCATTGGATATTGAAGGACTGGACTTAGGTTTGGTGTCCCCTTGATCAGTCTTTCCCACAGCTTTAGACCTGAACACAATTGTGGCTTTTTTCCTAGGAATGGGAGGAGGTTCCAGAGAATCCAGAGGAGGTGGATGGGATTCCAGAGATGACTTCGGTTCTGGTATCAGTATTAACACTTCTATAGGCAGCCTCAAAGGCACCAAAATGTTCTCACTTCCATGTCAGCTACATTTGTCCCCATTTCTGTTTTGATTCAATCTACTGTGTGCCAGCTCTGGATATGCTGTGGCTGCAGTGGAATTCTTAAAGGGGAAACTTGAATTGCTTTGTAACAGAGGAAGTGGTCTTAATTTTAAGTTTTTATGAAATGATTCAGGTGACAGAACACTGAATGTTGGTGGTGGTGTCAAGGTTTTAAGCATTGCATTTCTTAGGCATGAAGCCAAGAATATTTATTTAATAGTAGCAGAAGCAGACAGGTCGTGTGGAAAAACTGATATTGGTGCTGTGTTCTCTCAGAGTGGAGGCTTTAACCTGTTAAGATGTAATGTCATGTCCGTAGTCCTGAAACAAATGACATCTCCAAAGGTGTGTTAGAGTTCTAAAGCATGTTTGCATGCAATTCCTGAAACTCAGGTCTGTTGTAGTCGTGCCAGTGGCAGCAAATAACTGAATTTGCTGAGTTAGAAGGTGGTGATGGAGCCACTGTGTTTGTTTTTGACTTCCAGTTAATATCACCTTGGATACTTATAACTAGGAATTAACACCTGTGCTTTTGTCCTCTGAAATTGTGGGTTTGGCCCATTTTCTGATGGGGAGATGTTGGCAAGTGCAGTGTTGCAATGTCTGGTCTCTGCATGAGTGCAATGGACAAAGCAGAAGGAGGGGTGACAGAGCACACCATGGCCCTAACATGGAACTGAAGCATGATGCTGGAGAGAACAAGCTTGCTGCAGTGCTGTGCTTAACCTGCCTTTGTAGCTAAGCATTCTGGTGTCAGCCTCCATAGCCTTGTAGCTTTTTTGGCAGCTTTCAAATACAGATGTGTTTCATCTGGACGAATGATTTGTGTGCCAGAAGTTTAGCCTTCAAGTCTTAGTTGCTACAGAAGTTTTTCTGAGATTCCACTGCATTGGATCAAGTCTTTAAAAATGCTTTTTGGCACTGTAGCAGAAAATGGTCCTGCAGCTCTACCAAATGCTAAGTGGGAGCAGAAACATTCAGATGGGAACACAGCTTCTAAGAGCCTTCTGGAAAACTGATTCAATTCCACTTCAGTATTTTACTAGATCGAAATATCTTCCTCCCATTGAATGTAGATGGAATGATGGAGAAATCTGCCCAGATAGACATTGGTATGAAATGGAAGCCAAGTCAGTGACAGCTAGTTTTTGGTGGGTTTTGATACACAGACTGAGGAAATGTAGTCAGTTTCATATTTAAAGTCTGAATTGCATTTTTTTTCCCTAGCTCTTTCATTAGTGTAGTAAATGCCTTGCCAGTTAATAGCACAAGTGGAAAGCTGTGGAGTTTCGTTACTCCCTGGTTCTTTTCCCATCTGCTGTATTTCTGCAGGTTTCATGCTAAGGCTGTGAGCAGTGTGATCTTCTGGCTGCTGCAGCACTCGTGGTACTGCTAGTGTTACCCCTGAATTCACCTTACAGTGTTAAGTCTGAGTTTAGGTTGAGGCACATACTTTAACACTGCTTGATGACCCCTCCTCAGAGACTGAGCAAGGCTGAGCCTCTAGGTGAATACATCAGGTTCTGACTGTGGCACAGTGTGGTTTCGTATGGAATCTTGTGACTCTTCCAGAACATGTTAGAAATCTGTGAAGCGACCTGTCTACAGACAAAGGCTCTCACTGCATCATCTTGGACTGGCAGCAGTGACTTGCAAGGCTTTCCAGTCATCCAAATAAAAATCTAGATTGAAAGTACTGTGAAGTGTGCCCTCTAAATTCAGCCTTCTCCTTCTTCAGGATTCAAAGACGACGATTTCCTGGGAGGCCGGGGTAGAGGAACTCGCCCTGGAGACCGACGGCCACCAGGTGCCTTAATGGGAACTGGTGGCACTGGTCGTTTCCGAGATGGGCCTCCGCTTCGTGGATCCTCCATGGACTTCAGAGAGCCAACAGAAGGTAAACTCTGTCTGTGACACAAGCTTTCCTTTAAGAATCACTGTGGCTTTCTTTATGAGATTAGAGCTGCTACCCTCGGCAGACGAATCTTACGACCTCGCTGTTTTTTCTTGCAGAGGAAAGAGCGCAGCGGCCCCGGCTTCAGCTCAAACCTCGAACAGTTGGTACTCCCCTCAATCAAGTAGCCAACCCAAATTCTGCTATCTTTGGTGGAGCCAAGCCCCGAGAGGAAGTAGTAAAGGAGCACGACTGAGCTTGGTGTTGAGAGGGAATGGGGAGGCGGGAGAAAACGCAAGACAGTACAGAGTGACTAGCTCTGCTGGAATGTCAACCCTGCAGTTTACCATTCCTGCCATCTGGCATTTGTCCTCTTTGAAACCGAAAACACAGAGCTTGTGAATGCATGTCAGCTGTTAACAAGTGGTTTTTAGTATGTTCTTGGCTTTGCTGTATCTAGTGCCTGCTTTGTGCTGAGTTTCCTCTTCTGTTTCCTTCCAAGCAGCACAGTTGCCAGTAGATAAGGCGGTGTGGCTGCTTCCACGAGTGTGGAGGTCTATGGACAAAGGTGCTGCTTCACTTCCTCCTTTCTGGGTTTATTTTACTTTAGAAGCACAGGTTAGACTTAGTTATTACCCTGTATTGTTTCCTTTCACTTCCTCAGTGCTCCTCTTCTGACCCGCATGTCTTGTTCTGTATTGCTGTGGCTCTGAAGAGGAAAACTGGAGAGTCCAGATGAGTTGAACTGAATAATTTACAGTTCTAACCATGTGGTGAAATACCATTTAGGATAATTGATGAGTAGTTGTATAGAGCAGAGCCCCTTATAAAGCTAAGGAGGTAGCTGCCCTTTCTCACAGGTTACCTGGAAGTATCAATAGCTGCAAATAAAGTTGGCTGACAAGCCTGGCAAATGGGTGGAATCAGTATGGATAAAGCACCTGCCAGCAGAGTGCTGCTGATTGCTTTTTGTAGACTTCAAAATGGTATGATACTACACTCCTGAGCTTGAAGTTAGTGCTGCAAAACTGTGCCTGTTTGAGCACAGCTGCTCACTGGCTTTTTTTCTGCTTACATTTCTTTAGGTTTTACATGTTTGGTAAGTTTTTAAATGAAGTTTCTACAGGTAAAATTGACTTTTTTATTTTTCTTTATGGAGTATATACTTTGCCATGCAGTATGTAATTGCCATTATCCCCTGTATTTCTTTGCCCAGTGGTGTACAGTTTTAAGACCTCTGCTTTCACAATACCATTAAAATGGGCAGATTAGAAATAGTTATGCTATAGATTCTCTTCATGTAGAAGTTTGGATGAAAAGCATTTCTAATTGCTGCATCTCTCTGAACTCGAAGTGTTTCTTGCAGTTGTTGGGTGTTCTGTGTGGGAGGAGGGAGGGGAAACTGGCGCTAAGGGGGAGAGAGCACATGATGTTTGACAACAGGATCTGGATCTTTAACACTGAAGGATGGATGCATCCAATGCATGAGAATTGTGGGCCCCTACTACCAGTGCTGACAGCTTTCAGATACAACCAGCACACCAAAGTTCTTGGAAGCATGGCTGCTTCACTGCCAGCATCGCTGCTAGTGGTGAATTTCTTCTTAAAGTTACTTCTGTCATGTCAGAGTCCCAGCAACTCACAGAACTACTCTTTCCTTCCTTCTGCCTGTCACTTAATCTGCTTCTGAGATAAGAACCATTTGTCTAACACTAATAATTAATTTAAGACAGACATGCATTTGTGTGGTTGTATTCCAAACCAATTAGTGACCTATTTACATCTTCAATGTGGAAAAGATTTTAAGAACAAACTCCCATATAAAATTCACCTCTAGTCAAGACAGTTGACTTTTAAATGTTTAAAAAAAAAAAAAAAAAAAAAAGAACAAAAAAAAAAAAGAAAAAAGAATTCCAAACACTTACACATTCTGCTTCATAACAAAATAAATTTATGGATATGGTATTTTGTGAATGATCTTTTAAATAAAAGAAAACATTAAGTAATATTTAACACTGGTCTTTATTTGAGTCTGCCGTAGCTTGTGTCCATCTCCCCCTCCAAAGTTCTTTAACACTGTATTAATTTGGAAGTAAGAGACACTTAAATAAGGGGGGTTGGAAAGAAGAAGGGAAGAAATATAAGACTGTAGTGCTGGACAAATCCAGACTGTAGGAGGCAGTGAAGTAAAAATCATGTAGAAGAGGAAGCAAGCTCAAGTTTAGTCCTGTGGCTTCAAGCTCTACTGCAAAGGCTGCAGGGCAGAATTTGGAAGTAGTTCAGCTTGGTGTTTCCTAAGGCTTTTGGTAAACGTTTTCCAGCAGCTGAGTTCTGCTGCCCTCTGAAAGCAGCGCCCTGTGTGATGGAGGGCAAAACGTGTGCTTTCAGTTGGAGTGGTGTGTTTTAGTGCGGTGTGTTTGGTAAGGCATCATGAATAGATCAGCTGGCTGTTTTTCTGCCTGGTTTCTCCCAACCTTACTTGATTTGTTTCCTGCTGGACGTAACTGTTGATGTTGTTGCCCTATGTCTTTCAAGCACATGCATACTGCAGGGTGAGTTAAAAGCCATGTGTTCAGTTTTTGTAATAGAAGAAATGAGCTTTGGCCTTCCTACTGGTTTTACTGCTTTCCACAGTATGAAATGATGGGAAGTGTTAGTCTTCCAGCTGTTCAGTCTGCTGTGTATCCTCAAACTTGCTATCCTGACAGCTTGAGCAGAGGATCCAAATCCCTCTCAGGAGTGACTTGCTGAGGCAGGCTGTACAAGCACTGACTGTCCGACGTGGCTGATCTCAGATGCAGAAGGGCTAATTGGCTGGAGATGGCATCCTTCAGCTGCTTCCACAAGGCTTGCTCATAGTTGGTCTTGCAAACATAACTGTGGTGGCAATAATTTCATTACTCTGCATGGTTGTTTTGGTTTTTTTTAGTTGAAGTGACACTGATTTGTGAGGGGAGGAAAAAAAGCTCATCTTCAAGTTTCTCTACCCGCTGACCTTTCACTCAGTAGTTTTCTACTAGTGAAAGCAGCCCAATCCCAACATAGTCTGTTTTTAGTAGTTCAGACACAAATTTGCATTGCCTGGTTTCCTTTGGGTTCTACCTTATGTGGACATTTGAAAAGGCTTTTATTTCCATAGGGTTGGTTGTTTTGTAGGAGGAAACCAGGTGACTCCCAGCAGCAAAAGGCAGCTCCAGCCTTGTGCCTCAGGGCTGACTTTGTGTGTGAAGTGCTGCCGATCTGCTGGTGTGACTGAGGAGCCTGCTGTGCTGACACTGAAGTTCTGTTAGGTGCACTGCAGCTGTGGTTGAGAGTTACAGCCAAGACTTGCAGTCCTGGGGCCATTTTGAGTAGTGCTGGTGTTTTTACAACCTGTCCTGTGAGTTCTGTTGTAGTTTCAATACCAACTGCAGCACGTAGCCTGCTGGGAGCATCGCTGCCTGTAGTGAGAGCTGCTGGCTTTGTCTTAAGAGAAATAAGATCTAGAAAATCTTAGAGCAAATCCTATTACATCTTTCTGTAAAAATAATAATAATAATAATTTAGTAATTAATTAATCAAGCTGGTAAATCTTGAAATACAACCATCAGAGCCCAGTAAATTTCACAGCTTCTCTTGTCCCACTGTCTGCTTTCAACAGGAGCTCTTTGCAGCGACTCCTCCAGGCCTGTCCCCATTCACCTGGGGTGTCTGCCTGCTGCAAGCAGTGCGCTTTGAAGCCAGGTGTAGGTGGCTGATCTTCTAACCTTGCAGCACTCCTATGTGTGGAAGTGCATCTCATGGTTGCTGGGATGCTTTCAGCAGGAGCAGGTCGGTAAGCCTTCATCCCAGGCTCTGGAGGACAGGCTGTTAGTTGGTATCCTGACGTGCTGTAGTGCAGGTCAGTCAGCACTGCAGTGCTCAGGCGTCCCTTGGATTGGGTTTGTGGGATTTTGCAGTTTTGTAGGTGATGGTTGTCTCATTTTTACACAAAGGAATTTCTGGGGCTGGAGAGTTTGATTTCCAGCTGAGACTGGAGTGTTCTAACCTGGTAGAATCCTGCCTTGTGTATGCCTGGTGTCTGCCACTTATCCCACTGCACGATTGCAAGGAATTGAGTGTATCTGAAGTAGCAGAGGGCCATCTTTTAGTGGGTACATGCATTTTACGTTTATATATTCTGCAGTTTTTTCTGTTTGTTTTGTGATACTGTTTGCTCTAGTGATATTAAAGCAAGCTAAACACGGCCATTTAAAGCAGTGTAACCATATTCATTGACTTTGCTTTCTGAAATGGTTTAATCCTGTAGTGACTCTCAAGCCTGGTGCACGTTAGTAATAGCAATATCCTGATGATGTTCTGGGCCAGCTGGAGAAATGTCCTTCCAAAGCTCCACGTGTGCAGCTCGCAGCTTTTCTGCTCTTCAGGGGCTGTGCAGGAGCCCTGCTGGCGTCTGCTCTGTTCTGTGCAAAACTCAGATGGACAAGGAATGGAGATCAGGCTGTGGCCGCACACAGTGTCACAGTGGCACTGTTATTAGGTGGTACATCACAGGCCTCATGTTACTGTAGCTGTTCAGGTTACTCAGTCAAAAGCATTTTAGGGTTTCCTGTTCCATAGCTTTTCCCATAGCTGGGTGACTCTGTGGCTTTGCCTGCTCCTTGCAGACTGATTTTAACTTCCTTCGTTTCTGTCCCTTTTGCAGCAAAGTGTGCCCAAGGGCTTTAGGGACCTCCAGCACCCTGACAGAAATGCTGCTTACCTGTGAGTTCCTGCACTCTTGTGTAAAGCTCTGCAGCACCCCAGGGTTGGTGTCATTGCTGGGAACATTGCTGGTTGCCACCTTGCTGCCCAGTAGGTTTCAACCAGGTCGGTGTTCATCGTGGCAGGGATTTCCTTCCCATTATGAGATCGTTTTGTTTTGTCACCGTGCTCCCAAAATTTGCCTCTTCCTTTTAAAAGAACCAAAAAAAAAAAAAAAAAAATCAAAAAATCACTGAGTACCTCTATGAACCCCTGCAAAACCTGTACTGTAACGAATCTGTACAATTTGTATTGCTGTACAAAACTCCAATAAAAGCATTCAAACCTTCTAGGTTTTGTGTTCATCTAGCAGAATTATTTTGTCTCCGTGGATGATCTGAGCAGGTAAGAATGGGCAGAAGCTTTAAAGCACCGCAGGGTTATGGAAAGTCAGCCTTTGCAAATGTTACTCGGGCAGGTTTTGGTCGAGCTGGAGCTCAGAGCTGTGAGCTTCCTTTCCACTGGGTGGTAGCAGCTCGTATCTGTGGCTGTCCAAGAGCTGCTTTCGGTTTCAGCGCGGTGAGATCGGATTTGCAGTGGGGCGTGCAGCTGGGGCGCGGTGGGAGGCGGCACTTCCCCTTTAGCGAAGGAAACGCTCCTACGATCGCAGCTCAGAGGAAAGCTGTTTCTTGTCCTTCACAAAAACGTGCTCGCGCTGCTTCAGCAGGACGGGAAACTTCCACCGAGTTGTGAGTTTCATTAAAGCGGCCATGAAAATTTGGCTGAACTGGTTAGAACGAGGCTCACGCCTGCTCGGGTCCCAGAGCTTCCTCCTGCGAGGCAGATTTCGTTTCAGTGCTGATCCTCACGATGTTGGTAGCTCTGCTCGCAAAGCTGAGCTTTGAGAGAACTTTGCTCAGAATTTGCAGCACAGGGCGTTTCTGCAGAATGAAGTTCAGACCATGCATTGTTTTCCAATCATTCTTTCCACATTCAGTATTAGTCATCAGCTGAAGCAGATGCAGTTTTGTCTGTGATCAGAGCCCACCTTCATTGGAGCTGCTGGCAGCTGCCCTGAGGGCAGTAGAGTGGTAAGCAGGGGAGGCTAAAAGCCTCTGGGGCCCAGGGTCTTTCTATAGCTGATGAGCTACATATGAAAAAGGAAAAGAAAGAAGAGGGTTTGGTTGAGTTGGTGAAGGTAAGTGTTAGATGTTTGCTCACAACAGAAAGAGGAAAGCTGAAATGGTTAAGCCTTGGAAAAAGTCAGAGAAAGATGGAGCTGTAGTGTGGCATTTCATGTAATTCATTGCGGTGGATGAAGGGAATGGAAGCTGGCTGGTTGTGTTAGGTCAGGAAGGGCATAGAAATGGGCATGAGAGCAGCACTGCAAAAGGACTGATGTCTTTGGAGGGCATCCCTCTGCTCAGGCTGGCGTAATGAGGCTGGGATGACGCTGCTGCTTTGAATGGTTGCTTTGCTGTCCTTAGTGCTGCTCTTTGGGCACGGGGCAGCTTCCATCTGCTCTACTGCAGCTGAGCAGTCGTTCCATGCCTAACACAGGGCCTTTGCTGCAGCTCACGGTAATTTGGGGATGTCCGCAGTGAGGCAGTCAGCTCTGAAGTGAGACAGGTCAGGGGGCGGTAAGTGGGTAAACAGGATGTTTTTAGCATCGACTGTTCCTAATAAAACTTCTGATCTGCAAAGGAGGAACTGTAATCGCCTCCAGCATGTTCAGAGCAATGTTTCTGCTATAAGCAATGGGTTTTTTTATGTTTATTGTCAACTTATGTTCAAACAGAGAAAGAGCTGCTTGCAAACACTTCATAAGCTGCCTCATAGCGGAGGGCTCTGCTGGAAATGCCCGCTGTGTGGCAGCTGCACTGGCAGGCAGAAGCGCAGTTCCCATCACGTCGCACCCCTTGCACAGCCATAAGCCGAACAAATGATCCAAGGCTGGGCCTTGCTCTCCTGCTCTCTGTTTCAGTGCTGGTTCTGGAGAGCTCTCCATGCCTGGATTTCTTCTGGGAGCTGTTCTGGATGGCGCACGCAATTATTTTTGCACCGCTGTCGTGAATGAAGTGCAAACATCACTGCGCAGACTGGTGCAGCAGCCAGCTATCTTGACAAGGCAAGGTTTCCTCTGAAAGCCTGATAACAAAGTTTCCCATCCCAGACGTGCAGATACGGATGATTTACAAAGCAGATGATTATTTTATCATTCTCATGATAGAAGAGTTACCATCCGGGTAGGAGCGAGCTGGATGCAGCTCGCAGGTTGCAGCATCGTGCCAGCTAATCTCAGTACAACAACATTTCCCTGTACAGAATCATTTGTGTGTGTGGAGGGCCTGGTGCAGCTGCTCTGTTCTGTTAGCAGTTGTAGGACGTGTGCTGTGCTGGCTGTTGCTCTCTGGTGGCTATAAATAACGGGGCTGCTGTGTGTCCTATTCTTAGAGCAGGATACACATCTCCTGTGCTGAGACAGGGCTTGGAGCCAGCAGAGTTATCTATGAATCTCATTCATAAGCCCTCCTTATTAGTTTCAAGTGGAAAAAAAAAAACAAAACAAAAAAAAACAAAAAACAGAAGTAAAAGATCACAAGCTACTGCTTCGGGTTGGCTTTTGTTTCTGTAGGAGTGCGATGGAACAGTGCCAGCTGTTTGCACCCTGCCCTGTGCAATACACGTGGGTTTGTTCCTACAGCGTTGGATGGCAGTGGCTCTTGGTTGGCTCTCATTTCCATCTCCTCGTTGCCCTTTCTGAGGCTCTGCCTCCCTCCTGCTCCCATTGACATCCAGCACAACCGCAGTGATCCCAAAGCACTTTGCTTTGCTGGCGTGGGACGTGTGGGGGGCATCAGCCCAATGTGGCCTTCGATGGCTCCAGCTCTTTGCATGGCTGTTGCTGCGCAGTCTTTGCTATCGGAGCCTCTTCCTCTGCCTGCAGCCCATAAAAACGAGCCGCTTCTGCTTCTGCGGGAGCTGAGCTCGTGCGAACCGGAGCGGGGCTGACCGGCGGATGTTGGGGTTAATGATTCAGATGGGGGCAGGAAACCAGCAGCTGGCTAACGATCCCCGGAGGAGCCACCTCCAGCACCCACACGAGGAGATGGGACAGGAGGGGCCGGCCGGCTGCGGTGAGGTGGGCCGGGCTGAGCGCCGCGTGGGGTCCTGCAGAGGCCTGGGGATGGGCCGGTTTTCCCCCTCCCCGTGGCGGTGAGCTCACAGATCCCAGACTGGATCTGGGTGGCTGCTTTGATGAGCGTTCGAGGTCATCCCTGCAAACTCTTCCCGAAGAGCTCCGTGCTGGATGCTGCTCTGCTGCTGCTGCTCACATCCATCGTCTGCTGAGCTTCAAGGTATGGAAATTACCAAATGCGCCTCCTGAGCAGCACTGAGACCCCTCTGGAAGCAAAGCTGAGACTGCAAGCAGGCTTGTCTGTCCTACAGCATTATTTTCAGTATCTCCTGACCCCATCTCCCCGTGGCAGCACAGCTTTTTTTTATTATTATTATTTTTAATTACGCTCTTTCTGCATTTTCTTCTCATAAATCGATGTATTCTGGGTTCCTTCTGTGCTGAGCTGCCCTCACCCCCGCTTTTGGCTCCTGCTTCTGGGACTGCTATAGTTTCCATTCCAAAACCCCATCGTTGGCTGCTCCCATTGGGTTTTCCTTCTGGTTTGGGACTTAATGGCTTCTTACGAACGCGTGAGCTTCTTACTTTACTGTGTTTGAGGTCACAGATCTGAGTGAGAAAGAAGAGCCGTGTCTTTGCATTGATTTTCTCCTGTGATCGATGTTCAGGGTGCTACAGGCAGCAAAACTGGGGATAATTATGGGATAATCTTGTGTGGTATTGGCTCATGTTCATTGGAGCTCATTGGAGCTTTGGAGTAGATGAGGTTACTTATGACACAGGAGCACCTACCTGCATACAAGTTGCTTATATCCTAAGTTCCTATTCTGGCATCCCCCCATGGGGAAGAGCAGCGCGTGGCTTCAATGCTGCCCAAGACAAGGGAAGCTGGGAGCAGTTACAGGGTATTTCCATGGAATACATTCTCATGTTGTGATCAGGATTTTGTGCTCTGTTTTCCAGCTGAGACGTTTGTGCAACTGAATTCTCCAAAATGCCCATCTCTGGGAGTTCATGTGTGGATTCCAGTTGTCCCTTTTGTCCCATGTTCTACTGAGCTGTGTCTTCTGGTGTAAAACAAAGCACGTTCTGCTTGAATAGCTGCACAAAAGCAGACTGTATCTATACCACAGCAGCTTTCCTGAGATAGGTTAAGCGGACATCAAACCTGGCAGGAGATGGGGCCTCTTCAGAGCTTGTCTGAAGGCTCAGCACTGTCACTGCTGTGCTCCCCACCACAGGAGCTCCCTTTGGTCGGAGATTTCCATTTCTAAATGGCTTCTGTTGGAAATCTGTGCAACGGAGGCAGACAGAAAGCTGTGTTTCTTTTCTTAGAAATGCTAGAGACTGAGTCAAGCGGCATATTGCATCTGTTCACCAAGCCCATGTGCTACCTTTCATAAAGCAAGCTTTTTAAATTAGCTCTCCTCTTCTTTGAGTTTTGCACCAGTGAGTCACCCAATCAACCTGAATGAGCCTCCATTTGTTGCGAATCGCAGGCCACAAAACTAACTTTCAGGAAGGGAGGGAATACTTTTGCCTTCCAGGGCATCCTGGCAGATGGATGCTGTCTGTGTGCTATCTGCTTCAGCAACCTAAACATGTGGGAGCTCCGATCCCCATGCTGACCCCAGGTCTCCCTCCATGGCTGGTGCAGACAGCCCGGCTGCTGGGGTGACTCTCCTCTGGGTGAAACCCTTCATTTAGGGCTGCAGAGACCGAGGAAAGTGTGTTCAGCCTTCCAGATGTTTTATTTCTATCCCAGCAGCAGTGGATAAGTGCCTCCTGCTTGTCGTAAAGGACTCCATCGCCTCCCATCAGTTCCTTTCTGACACAGATGTGAGTTTCCTTTACCCTGCCATCCATGTGCTGGGTGCCTGCACCGTGTGGCTTTCCCCATCTGGGTCACATTTTCATTATTTTTTTAGTTACATTTTTAAGGGATGTGGATTTTTGGGGGGGAATTAAAGCTGCTTTACCCAAATGCTGAAGTGCTTGCTGCAAAACGTGGCACCGTTAGGCTTTAGAAATGACAGCAAACCTCATGAGGTTCAGTAAGTGTTTTTGGTACAGCAGAAATGAGATCTTGTATCTTATGAGAGGAGGTTTTGTAACAACAAAAAAAAAGATTTTAATTGCCTTGCATTTAGTGTACATCAGGCTGGTGTGGTGCTTATGGTGGGGAGCAGAGGCATGATGCTCCACCAGACACAGATTACAGCGAGGGATTTGGGAAATACCCCTTTTTGCTGTTCCTGACTGTAGAAATAAAGCCACATCTGGGAGGGAGATGCCCTACAGCGGCACAAAGTAGGTCAGTGCTGTCCACATCTTTCAGCTTTGCACAGCTGAAAACGAAGAACCCCCAAAACCAAAACACCTCCCAAACTGCTCTTACCGGAGCAGCAGCAGCACAGCAGCACGGTGTGCCCTGGCCATCAGTGCTGCTGTGGGGCCACAAAGCTCCCAGTGCTCGGGCTGGGGTCTGTGTGATGCCAGGGTGCATGGCTGTGGCTGGCAGCTTGGGCAGGGAAACGTTATTTATTGCTTTATATGAGTGAAGGGAGAAGGTGCAAAGCAGGGCAGAATCCAGCTGCTGTTTCTATCGGAAATACAGATACACTTTTGGGTTGCTTTTTTTTGCCTTGCTGATTATTGAACAAAAAATACGGTCACTGCTGTTTGTGTACGGCATTGAAAGGAGGGCAGGGCTGGTTCTGGGTGGAAATGACAGCAGTTTTCACCACTGTGTTCCAGGCTGGATGAGGCCAGGCCATGGCACAGCCAGAGCTGCTGTGGGCAGCCGCTGCGCTGATGCTGCTTGGGGTGGCTGTGAGTGCCTGCGTCAGGTGCCAGCTCTATGGTAAGGCTCTGCCATGGGCACGGGGACCCTGGGTTGCAATGGGTGGCTGCTTTCCTCCGGAGGTGTTCCCTCTGTGCAGGGTGTGCTGCTGGAGGAGAGGAGGCTCTGGGGTGGGCTGAGAGCAGCCTTTCAGTATATAAAGGGCTGTAAGAAAGGAGGGGAAAGGAGGAGAATCTTTAATAGGGTTTGGTGTGATTTAACAAGGGGGAATGGTTTCAGGCTAAAAGAGGGGAGATCTAGACTGAGTATAATGAAGAAGTTGCTTCCAGTAAGGGTGGTGCGAGGACTGTGCAAGCTGCCCAGAGAGTTGGTAGTGCCTGTCCCTGTACACCCCCAGGGTCAGGCTTGGGGGGCTGTGAGCGCTGATGGGGCTGTGGGGGTCCCTGTGCACTGCAGGCAGTGGGATCAGATGGCCTTTGGGGGCACTTTCCAACTCAAACAATTCTATGGTGGATGTGAAGCTGCAGGATGGGGCTGGTGGCCCCACTAGAAGTTTGTTCTTCCCTTTCTTGTCTCGGATGCCTGTATCACGCTTTTGCATCAAGCTTTTTTTTTTTTCCTCTCTTTTCTTTCAGCTACAAAGCGAGGAAAGGACAGCAACCAGAGGAGTCAGTAAGTTCCCTTTACTGTTGTGCTTTGCCCCAAAATCTCTCTGGGAGACAGAAGTCAGAGCTGGACCTGGTGCATGCGCTGCACAGTGCTCAGCCAGGACAGACATAATGTCAAATAATAGCATATATATATATGTACCACTATGATGTATCTATATTATAGGATATACAGAATGCACTTATAAATACACATCTGCACCCCAGCTGTGCTGCTGGCAGTGCTCGAGGCGATGCATCCCGATAAAGGGGAACACCATCACAAGGAATGACCCCAAATGAAGCAGTGACCACGAGGCCCATGAGTCAGTAACTCACTGGAAAAAGGTCTGGAAAAGCAGAGAGAGCACAACCCTGCCTCGTCCCGTGTGCTCCATGAGCAAAGCAATGCCCAGTGCTGGTGGGGCCACGCGGCAGAGCCCTGCAGCTGCAGCATGAGCAGTGAAGGAAACACCACCATGCACACCCCCTTATTTCCTTCGCTAACAGACAAACCACAGCTTAAATGATATTATGAACAGCAACGACAAAGTGCTTTTAACCCTTGATCAAGGAGCAAGCGTGGTATGAAGGAGGTCAGGTCGCCCAGCACAGGGCTCGCGGTGCCACGGGCAATGTGTGAGGCCTCACCATGGCAGAGCACTCGCTTTGTCCTGCGTGGATGTGATGTTTTGGTGCACAAAGTGTCACTGCAGGGTTTGTCACCCTGAGCCCATCCTTCTGCCCCTGGGCCGCAAGCACACCTCGACCACGGAGGCCAGGAGGAGACCCAAAGGGAGGCCATGAGGAAGAGCATCCTCAGGGTCCCTTTGGGGCCATCTGCAGCCCTCACTCTGGTTTCCATGTTATGTGCCCCAAATTCAGCTGATGTGGTGCCTCTGTTTCTTCCAGGCTGGAACGCCCGCAGCGATTTGAGGTGATTCGGTCCTACTCTGGTGAGTTGGACCCTGTGGGGAGGGGTGGTCCCAAAGCCACATAGAAGGCACCTCTGATCCCTCTGGGCTGCTCCCACCAAAATCCATGCTTTCTTTGAGAACGAGTCACTAAAGCAACACAACTAAAGCAATGGGAGAGTGAGTGTGGGCTCTGGAAGGCTTCTGCTCATGCTGTGGGAGCGGGGCTGTGGGTGATGCAGTGACTCATCCGCCATCACCTCTCTCCGCTTCCTGCTTGCTGCACTGACCTTTTGATTTCTGCCCTGGCCAGTGTGCTGCTGGGGTCTGCAGCAAATGTCACTATCCCCAGCCGCCAAGGCTGCCCTGCCCTGCCCAAAACAGCCCCAAAAAGTCTTTGTTTTGAGCTGAGCCAAGCTTGCAGCCCAGCAGTGCATCTTGCAATTGGTGCTGAGCGTGCCAGAGACTGCCAGACTGAGTGAATTTGAGGGAAAATAGGAAATAAGGTAGCAATTAGGATTGTGGATCCCTCTGACGTACACACAGTGTGTTTCTCACTGCTCGTTTCCCTTTCTGGCCCTGCATTTGAGGAATAGTTTGGAAGATGTTTTGCAATGCTGGGGAGCCCACAGTGCTGGATGCTCTGTGCTCACTGCTCTCGTTTTGTTCTTGCTGCTAGCTGTGACCCAAAGGCGAGAACGGATCAAGGAACCCAAAAACTTGGCGAGGTAGGTGGAAAGCACGGGGCACATCCTAGCTATAGAAGCACCCACTTTGCTTAACCTGAGAAATCCCCTCCTCCCCATCACCACGCTCAAAAAACACCCTGCACTGATAACTGCTGCATGGCCATCCCCACCCCAAACTCATCCACTCGCATTCCTCTGTGTTTCCCGTTGCCATCAGGCAGAGCTTTTCCTGATGCTTGGTCAGAGCTGAGGTTTTAGCTCTCTTTTCCCTCAAGCCCCAGCCACAAAGGAAGCTCTTTCTTTCAGGAAAGCCCCCGAGGAGCTCAGCACCTCCTGTCACGTTGGCTTTGGTGAGCATCAGCGGCTGCAGATCCGTGCGTAGTGATGTTGCAAAATCCATTTGCAAAACATGCGGGTGTTGCAACTCTTCCAGTAGCTGGGAGCTCCCACTGGTTGGGGGGAAAAACAGAGGCTCAGTGCCCACACCCTGAGCTGTGCTGTAAAAAAAAGTTGGGTGGTGCAAAGGTTGTTGGCGGCCGTGTATGGGGCTTGTGGTGGTCTGCACAGGGACAGCTGATGGGATCCTGAGCATTACATGCAGGCTGCTTTGCTGCAGCTCACCAGTCTAACTTAGAGCAATAGGGGTGGACAACCTGCAGCCCACCCCAGCCATTCCCCATCTCTGTGCTGCCTCGTAGCCCTCTAACATGCCTGTGCTTTGTCCCAGAGAGCAGTGCTGAGCCCCGCTACCAGAACTTCCTGACAGGTATGTGCTGTGTGGGCAGCTCTGGGTGGCTCGTGACGGCCCTGTGATGGGAGCTGGCCTTTCAAGCTCTGACTTGCTGTATTTAGGCTATGCTGAGCAGCCAAGGAGGGGGGACAGAATGCTTGCAGCAGCCCCTGGCTCCCTCCTGGAGCTGGCACCAGCCCAGCGAGAGTTATTGCTGCACGGAACTGCACTCTGCTTCTCAAAATAGGGGATAATTCCCAATCTCCCTGCTGTTTTGCAGGGCTTGTCCTGGTCTGCTAGGGCTCCCAGCCCCGCTTAGTGCTGCCTTGCTGGCTTTGGGGCTTGCTGCCTGCAGGGTTGGCCACTGTGCCTATGCTCAGGAGAACTGGGGTGTTCAGGGGTTGGTGCTGCAGTGTGGTGTGTTAATGGGAATCCCTTTATGTTTGCAGAGGACTGCCTACATGGGGATGCTGCCTACGTGTAAGTGCTCTAGGTGCACTTTCCATCTCCTTTGTCACCGAGACAGCTCCTGTGTCACCCCACATAGGGCTGTGGCACTGTTGGCCCTTATCACCTCTGTGGGTGATGCTCTGTGGGGTCTGGAGGCCGTGCAGCTGCTGCCCCAGCCTGCTGCTCTCCCTTGGGCAGGGTGCATTTGGGTGGCAGAGGCTGAGCACAGCTTTCCTTCCATAGGGAGCCTATCCCACTGGATTACTACAGCCACAACAGATTCTTCTCCCCACCCAAGGGTAAGGTCTTCAGTGCCCTCCCTTCTCCAGCAGCCAGCACAGCACACAAAGGACAAACAGCCTCACCTGCAGGCAGCTGCCAAAAGCACAAAGCCCTGCAGGTGCCGAGGCTCCCCTGGGTCACTCACATTTCCCTCATTCCCCTTTTCTCTCTCTGCCAAAGATGAGGACTCACATTCCTACCAGAACGTCGTCATTAGTGATCCTTGCAGCTCTGAGCTGGGTAAGTGTGGTGCTGTCATGTTTCGTAGTGAGCCTTAATGAGGTTTAGCCTCAAAGACCCAATTTTATCTAATTTACTGTTCAGCATCACCCATCCAAACTCTTCTTACTTGCAGATGATGCAGAAGACTACGAGAACAGCGCAGCAATAGAAGTCTGGAAGGTGCATCAAGCAGAAGGTTTGTCCTCAGCAGCTGCTCATGGTGAGCAGAGTGCTGCTGTGCTGCACTGTGCTCAGGGCCATGCAGGCATCACCACATCTCGAGGTGTTTTTATCCACAATAAGTATCTAGAGCAGTGTGCACATCTCTGCATTGGGTGTTGCTGCGGTGATGGCTGCTATCCCACTTGTGCACTCTCTAGAGCCCAGCTCACTGCTGGTGACGTATCTGTGAATTTGCTGTGACAGGTCACACAGTGTGTATGGTGGGAGTGTTTTAAGACCGTCCCCATTGCTGATGGCTGACTTTCCATCCCTGTTAGCCACGCTGTATGCAGAGAGCAAGGATGAGGAGCCAGACTACGTTAACACAGACCCAACGATAGATGCTGTCCTGCTGTCAAAGTGAAGGTAATGGGAGCAGGAAGGCAAGGATTGTATTTTCTCCTTGGGGAACTTGCAGTAGCCAGAACTACTTCAGATCAACTCTGAGCCACGCACTGCAGGCAGAGCCCCAAACCCCTCCAGTTTGCAGCACGGAGGCAGAGCTCAGCAGGGGACCCCTGGAGCCCTGCTGCTGCTGCATGCTTTGCTCTGCTCTCAGCAGCAAGCTGCTGGCTGCTGATACTGAGCAGACAGCCAAAAGTTAAAGCACTTGCAAAGAGCTGCAGGAAGACTTCACACTGTGCTCATACATACATCTGTGGTGTATGTATGTATGTAACTCATGCTGGTCATCCTGCTCCAACCAGAGCCTGGCTGGGAGAGGGAATGGGACCAGTTCCACTCCCCTCATGGTTTTGCTCCCTGAGAGCCTGCAGGAGCCAGTGGGATTGTCCCTGTGCAGCTCCAGCCTCTGGGATTTACCTGCACAAACTGAGCAGGTCCTGGTGCTCACCACTGACCAGTGGTGGGCAGGCTCCTTGATGGGATCTTTCTGAAGCCATACCGAGCATTTCAGGTTTGCTCCCAGCATCCAAAGCACAGCCACCCTGCTCTCCTCATAGCAGCACTTGTTTCAAACTTGAGCAGCGTCTGGAGGGAGGGAGGCCAGGTCACCCTTGAAATAAAATGCAGAGGGCTGCAGCACTCACTTCTATGAGCAACCCTGCATCCACTTCTCTTCCATGAGAAATGTCAGGGATTACATTTCTGTGCTAATTGCAGCATGTTCTGCCTGCTTTTTCCTTATCTCCCTGCTGTTTGCAGGAGCCACAAGACTCACTGTTTCCCGCTCTGATTTCAAGTGTTCTGCATGAAGTCTGAAGAAGCCCTTTGCCGAGCTGCACAAGCCCACCCAGCCAGCACGTACATCGGGCAAGAGGCGTTTTCCATCCCTCAGTCACATCTTTTCCCCATTGTGCCTGAGATCACACGGGACAGGTGTCATTGAAAAGAAGAGATGCTCTGCTTGAAGCCCTGACATCCAACAGCAAGGATGCGACCGGAGGAATTTCTGCCCAGCAGCAAAGCCTGCCCAGCAGCAGCACCCATGGACATGCTGTGAACTCCTGGTCCCGTCTCCCTTCCAGGCCTGCGTGCTGGAGGGAACACGGCTGCTCTGTGCAATGCTGTCTCCTGCCAAGCGTGAAATGATTCTTTAAATTGCCGAGCTGCAGTGCAGCCAACTACTTAATTTGTCAGGCTGACTCATGCACGGCGGTATTCAAAGGCAGGGATTAGGTTTTGATTTAGTTCCTACGCTCTCCTCCAGAAGCTGTTTCCTACAGGAGAGGAACTGGCAAGGCAGAGGTTGCTTTTACAGCAGCAGTGCTTTTCTGGAGCTCAATGAGATACCAGACTGTTACAAAAGCTAAGGACTAAAGAGGATTAAGCCCTCATCTGCAGCTTGTAATTCGCAGTGTCTGTGGCAGTTCTCCTTGTCTTTCCTTATCTGCTTTATAACGATACAAAGACGCTGCAACGACTGATGAGGTTTGATCCACAGTTGTCAGCCTCACAAATTGCAGCTCTGTTTGAGATTTGGAACATCAGTCCTGAAGTGTAACCTCTTGGGCCCTCGTGCATTGGTCTGGCACCATCTTAGCACTTATTTATTAAAATTGAAAAGCCCTCAAAGAAAATCCAGGTTTTTCTATAGTGGTTTGCTGCAATGTGGGTGCTGTATCTCTGATGAAGTGACACAGGCTGACTTGAAAGCATGTGTAGAAGTGACCCAGGGTGATGTGTGGGATCCTGCTGGGAGAAAACATTGCTCCATGCAGCCTTATTCCTTAGAACCGTCTCAGAACTGCGCTTCAAGAAGGGACACAGCCCACAGCACACATCTCTGGGGCTGGTCAGAATGTGCAGAGAAGTGGAGGTAAGGGTGAGAGCCCTGGAGTGGGAGAAGAGGATGTCAGGTGCTTCCTGCTGTTCGTGCTCAGCTCTATTTTCAGCAGAATTGCTGTGAGTGTGGGGCCACTCTTTGTGTAGCTGCAGCAGCAGGTGGTTTGGTGTTTGGCTTGGGAAATGTACTTGTAGCTGCTACAAATGCATGCATTCCTGCTCCCACGGGACTCTAGGGACAGAGGATGCAGTGCACGATGTGCCTGTGCAGCTACAGCAGCCTGCCTTTCTGCCTGCCCCAACCCTTCCCTTCAGCTTTTGCTCACGCTCTGGTTTCTGATGTTTAAATGCTGAAACTTTGCACAAGTAAGGGACACAGCCTCATGGAGCAGACATGCTGGCTCTACACAGGCTCATGGACAGCCAAGGAAATGAGGAGATGCCTTTGCTACTGAAACAGAGCACCTGGCCCATGAAATTGCCATTGCTGGTGGCTTCTCTGAAGAAGCTCTCACGTTTCACCAATTGCTGCAGACCACAGATTTTTCAGGATCTGCTAGAGGAAAAGGGTGAGCTGCATTCTCAGTGATGTGCCAGGATGCTGCACCCACTTGTGGCTCATCTCATTCCCAGAGGGAGACATTAAATGCTTGGAGTGTGATTAGCAGCAGTTAAAAGATTCTTGGCATGCAGTGGTAGATTCAAAGACCTCCTGGGATGTTCTGTCCAATAGGTGAATGTGCTGCCAAAAGATTAAAATGCAAGATTTACTGCTCACCTTGCTAAGCAGGGAGGGGGATTAGAGGAATTACATTTTCCTGCAATGAGGTTCCTTCATTGCCAGAATCTGAAAGCTGCCGAGTGTCAGCAGGCAGAGCAATAGATTTGGTGTGCATTCCCTCACCTTTGTGGGAGTCCGAGCAAATTGCCCTCCTTCCAATCTCCAGAGCAGCCAGCTGCAGAGAGCAGCAAATCCTTCCTTAGGGTTGTAAAGCTCCTGAAGTGCTTTTCAGCCAGTGATCTCATTGTGCTGGAAGATATCCAGGCACTGCTGAGGGAAACTTCGTCGATGTTTTTAGTCTTGTTCTGAAACGTGAGCTTTCTCTTTGCAGCAGGTGGGTACACACACGTGTTCACTGGTTAACTGTCCTTTCAGAACTCATTTTCAGGTATGTAAGGATTTCTGGTGCTAAACCCAAACTGTCAGATCGTTGTGCTGCCTGACAGTAATTCAAAGGGCGCTGACATCTCCCTTGGGTACACGTAGCTCTTTTTCCTCACATCAGGGAGACAGCCAAGTGAGCAATTTTCTTCCTGGTTTCAATGTTAGAAGACACATTAGAAACGTAGTTTTGGCCCAGCCACTATGGCTAATGGAGCTGGGAAGCTTTACCTAGCTACCAGAAAGCAGCAGCTCTGCACTTACAGGGAGCAATCAGATTTGGCACAAGAGGCTGATGGCCTTTCTGACACTGTTCCTCTTCTAAGTGAAGGTGAGTATAACTAAATCCCCCCAGTGCTGTGGAGTATTAATTTGTAAGTGAACTGGCTCCAAAGTGGAGCTGAAAGGCACCGAGTGAATGTGCTGAAAAGAAAGCTGCTCACCAGACAGAAACAGCACCTGTGATCCTCTGAGTTTGTCACTCCTGTGCTGGCACCACCAGAGCAAACTGCTTAGACAAGGGAATATTAGCCTACTGTCTAAATAACGTGCTTTATTTAAGCTCTTGTGGACAAAAGCTGTGATGCAGTGTCTGTAATACAACACTGGAAGTCACATATTTAACAGTATTTCTGCTAGGCGTGACAAATCACTGTCAGCAAATCAAACTTACCCCAATTTGATTAATACCTAGTGAAAGGAGAATGCACTTGTGAGTGTTGTATCCATAAGAACTGTTTCCCTTATTCCATTCAGGAGCCAACTCAGAAGTGTCTGTGCTTTAACTGACAATCATCTTCATTTCCTTTGTCTTAGAGCTCTGCCAGAGGAGCTGCAGAAAGTCTTGAGGGTGCAATTTAGAATGCTACGTCTTTGCTGCTAAAACTCATCGCCCCTGGGGCTGAATCAGAGAAATGAAGGGTGTAACCAGCTGTGGCTTCTGCACAAGGGCCAGCCTCTGGGCTGATACTGCAAGTAAAGATCAGCTTGGCACTGAAACAACATGGTGTGGGCAACAGGATGCTGGGGGTGGTAATCTTCAACAGGAGGGGTGGAGTGAAGGGCAGGTACCAGAGAGTTGTACCTCTACTGTGCTTTGTTCCACTGCTATAACCAGAATGTATTTAGGTACTTCAAGACAGCTCTGCTTAGAGATGCATATCTGACACCAGATATAGAGGTGGTCACATTAAATTTATATTTGTTTTCACTCTGCATTTCACACTTTATTGCTCCTCTGAGCTCGCAAGGTGGTTTCCAAAACCAGGCAGAGAGGAAACCATGATGCTGTAGCTTTTTTTATTGAAACTACAGTAAAATGACATTACTTAATCTGGACAATGGAGAAAAGAGAATGGAATGCAAATGCAGAGCACCTCTGAACTTACATGTTTTTTAAATATTATAGATGTAGTATCTGTAATAATTAGCTGTCAATCCTAAATAATTAATCCTGAACAAGTCCTAAACAATCAGCATTAAGAAATGTGTACTGTTCTGTACTTGTTTGGTGAAATGTCTTCCTTACCATCACACAAAAATAACATCCAGAACGGCGCCTGCACAACATGCCTTAATTGTAACCTCATTAAGATCTCTTTCTGTGCAAAAACTTTTCCTTCTTGGCTTCAGTGAGGCCACCTCTCATGATTAGTCAGGAGGTGTAATCATTAACAAAGGGATGAAAATTTTGTCTCTCCTGCTGTTAAGTCTTGGTATCGTTGCCATAGGCAGTTTTGTTGAGTGTAATAGATGCCATTGCTCCTCCCTCCTGAGCTGTCAGCCCTCTCCTCTGCCCAAATCACACAACAGGTACAAGAGTGCTTGAGTTAAAGTAGATTTTAAAGCTTTATTTGTCTAAATTAAAAAAAAAAAAAAAAGCAAGTTAATTTGATGATAGAACCTGGTTCTGGGATTTAGCAAAAACAGACTGATAGAATTCAGGACAAACACAGCTGCTGACCTCACACACCAGGCCTTCGCCTTCCACAACACAGGTTTCAGCTCAGTCAGGTTTCTAACTTGCTGCAGGAGCTGCAGTCTTCTGACACAGCCTGGCAAGCAGTCCAGCCATTTGTAGCAGTGAGTTCACACCTTCTGCTATCTTCATATGCGTGTAGCCAATTTCCTGGAGAGAAAAACAATGCCAAACCTTCTGTTTTGTCCTGCAGTTTGCATACGGTCTGACCGATGATGCTCCACTATATCCCTCACTCCTAAGAAACTATCTTCAGACTTGTCTGAACTTAAGAAAACCATTTGTGGCTATGGACTATTGCATTCTCACATAGACTAATTAGAACGAGGTTTTTTTTCTTAAATGAACTTTCGTTTCGCCATTTTCTTTGTAAGTTGATCACTGAAGTGACATCTGGCACTTCTGTGGGGTGTTAGACCTTGAATGTCAAGTGCTCTTATTCACAAACTAATAATGCAGGGTAAGAAAGAAAACAGTAATAACAAATACGGTTTTTTTACACTAACAAACAGCAAGCAGAAAACTCTGAGCTTGCCCTGCGATAAAAATCCCATCCTCTTTTTATAACAGACAAAAAGACCCCATAAGTAAGCAGTTTGATACTAACCTTGATAAATTCCAGCTTCAGATATTCTGGCATTTGAAAGGTTTTACACACACGGAAGATGTTGCCAATCACGTCTTCTGGAGAGTATCCAAGTCTCCACAGGTGGGCAAGGATCTGTGCAGGCAAGAACAATCCCACATTTATCTGCAAAACCGATCATTTGAGTCAAGCAAGTCCATTTTTGAGGCAGGCACGTGCAACTGGTGAAACTACTCATGCTGTTTATCAAACAATTTAACACTGATTCTGTTTAGTGAGTGATTTCATTACTGCTTGGGTTGTTGTTTTTGGGTGGTTTTTTTTGCTTGATGGGTTATTCATCTGAACAAACTCCTGTAAAGAAGAGATTTCACTCAGCAATTCAGATGCATGGTTTTGCCCTATTCATAAAGAGCAAGCAGTGCACACTGAATTCTTCAGATCAAACAGATGTTCTGCAGAGGAAAGGTGTGTCTACACACAGAACACACAAAACCCACCTTGTATGCTTCATCAATATTTGCATTTATGCAGTGTTGTATCATTTCTTTCACAAGCAGAGGGTGAGGCTCGTCACATACCTGTATCAAACAAATATTACACTTCAAAATACTAGAACATCCCATAATTGAGCTCCCAAGTGTTCTCACCAAGCTTTTATACAGTTCAAATATTGAATCAGAATGTCTTACAATACAGATTAATTACATTTTAAGCCGTATGACACTTCTGATAACATAACAATCCTACTGTGGTAGACTCGATAGCACTGCATGAGAGCACTCAAGTAACAGACTCAAAAGTTACCAGTGTGCAATTTCCCAGCAGTTATGTGATTCACGTGCTTTGAAAGAGCAGGAAAGGCAGAAAGTCTTAGACATGCTGTCAGGGACTGCAAGCACTTCCTGCCTTTCAAAAGCCAGGCACACTTCTTTGATTATTGCCATCACTGCTACATCTATCAGTGTCTGCAAAGGGGTAAAGCACAATCAGAGTCATGTATATCTGAAGACAGGTCTCACACAGTTACAGTGTTGGACTTTTACCTGCACTGTTTCACAGCACTACTGACCTTAAAGACGTTTTCACTGTTTATGAAACCAAATCCAGAATACGTGGACTGTAAGTTGTTTAAGGCCTGCAAAAAGGAAAAGAAAGACTTCAGTTATTCTGTGAAGTGCTCTGCTTCTGACTGCACCCCTCAGGATGAAATACACTTCTTGGGAAATGACACCAAATACGCAGTTTTCAAGTAGGCAGCAGACTAAATGCATGCAGACTGTTTTCCTCAACAAATTCAGTATCTGATTTCCACCAATTCCCTTTTAAGGAGCTTTAAAACCTTGCAAAACCAAGCAGTTTAGTTATTCCTGTGCTGTACGTCACTTCCCCTTTGCTTTATATCCCCAGAGATGAATCTTTGAGAGCCACAACTCAAAATTGCTCGAACAGAAGGCTTTGTTTCCCTGCCTTCCCTCTTTTACCTGTCTCATATCTCCTTGAGCTGTGAAGATAATGGCTTCTAATCCATCATCTGTATATGGTACATCCTCTTTTTCAACAATTTTCAGTAGCCTGGCAAGGATCTGTGAATCTGTCAGTTTGGTGTAACGCAGCACTGCACACCGAGACTGAATAGGCTCTGAGGACAGAGATGCATAATTAGCATTTCTTAACAACAAACATAAAAACATTTCATTTGGGAAGAAAAAATGTCCGTTTCCAAGCTCTTAACCACCCTTGATTTGTCACTTTAAGAACACGTAAAGCAGAGTGAATACAGCATCTGCTTAAGCACCACAGTCCTTCATTTGAACCCAAGTGTGTTACATCTATCAAGGATGATTTCTTTTGTTCTCCTGGTTTTCCTGGAATATAGATGTTTATCCTACTTTAACTGCTAAACAAGAACAGATTGAAGCTCTACAATGTGTTCACCTACAGGCAAACTTCAAGATTGCGCTTCAGAAAGCAGGACAACAAAAGGGACTCAAAGTCTAGTAAACAATACACCAAAAATCTAAGCTGTAGCAGAGCTGGATGGTGATTAAGCCTGAAGAAATCCGCTCTGCAGTCATGCACAGCACTTTTCATGAAAAACAGCTGTTTGGAAGGTTCATCAGCTATGCAAACGTGCTCTTCATTAGCTGTTTTACAAAGCATGAGATGTTTTGGTGGCTTGATTTTCCTGAAGTGCCGTGGCTTCTTGCAGTTTGAGCAGGCTCCAAGTGGTTCTGAGGACTACTTTGGAGGTTACCCAGCAGCATGGGGAGCATGTGACCAGAACACCCAGGCACTAACAGAGCTTTACCTATGATTTTATCAGAGGCATTGCACGCGAGAGCGAAGCGCGTTGTTTTGGAATAGATTTCCATTGTTCTTCTCAGTGCTTGCTGTGCTCCATCTGTCATGCTGAAGAAGAAAAGGAATTAGGACAGATTTTACCCTTCACTGACTTAAAGCTGCAGCCTAGTGACTATTTTTTATACAAGTTTTAGAGTTTACTGATATCGGACAGTGCTTTGTAAATTACCTGGTAGTTTTGATTGGCAAGCCTCAGACTTTGGCAGGCACATGAACCAGTCAGCAGTCATAACCTCAGCCAGTTATTGAGACCTCCATCAAGTTAACATGTAAAATCAAATCAAACTTAAGAGTACTGCTAAGAATACTACTATTTATATGCAGGAGGAGAAGAGTGTCCCGTTTTTATCCAGTGAAATTAAGAGTCCATGTAAGCTAGATTCTTTTCAGAGAAAAACAGCCAGTGAACTGGAAGATGGTAAGATTACACTGAGCTAAATCCCAAAGTGCTTCACCCCAATATTCAGCATTTCCTTTGAATCCATGATCACAACTTAGTATGAGGAATCTTGTAGGAGTACTGTTTAATACACATTTATTTCCTCTCAAATCTTTTTTGATAGCCTGCTCAAAACATCGCATACCGTCCAAGACAGCAGGACAGATAGAAAACATTTCACATAGTAGAAAGAAGGTCAAGAAAAAAAACAGTGTACCTGTCAGCTTCATCGAGGATGATGATTTTGTGCCGACCCTTTGGAAGCGTGACCTTTTGCTGAGCAAACATTTTGATTTTGTTTCTCACTACATCAATGCCTCTGGAACAACAATTGAAGTCATTTATGTTCAGTCGGGTGAAATTCCATAATGGCTTTCATTCAGCAGCCACAGTGGCTGGACTGCTCCTGTGCTCCCCATTCTTGCACTGTTCATTTCCGTTCAAAAGTAAGCAGTCAGCTGTGCCAGGACAATTATTGTGAAGCTGTGCTAGCACAACATGAATCCCTTCCTAAACAGTCCCAGCAAAGACTTACTTTCAAAAATAAAGGATTTTATTTTTTTGTTCTGTTTAGAATATGCATGTTATGCCATGATTTGTGGAAGAGCTATGGAACTAAAAAGGCTGGTATAAACTACTGCATTCCTAACCCTCTGTGAAATGTCCTCAAAACAGTGTCTGCTACAGAATTTGGGAAATATAATCAGCCTTTAGTGCCTGATTGCTGCAGAAGAGTCAGTGCCTTCTACACACCTAACATCCTTATCCTACAGTTACTCCCAACTGCCCTTACAGTCTTAATTTCTATCGCTTCCCCTTTTTTTTTCCTAAGCACTGAAGGGGTTCATTATAAATAACTCATTCACTTTTCATTAGGAGGATCTTCACAAACGCAGGAAACATAACTCTGAAGTAAATTTGAGAAGACAGTACTACTATGTATTCTGCCCTCCATCTGTTTATATTTTTTTACATGGCAGTTCCTGTCGAGTTTATAAAACATCAAGTGATAATACCTACAGTGCTAGTTGGACACCAAAAATCGCCTAATTTTGAGTTGGAAAAACTACATTAAAGTAGTAGGGGCCCTACTGTAATATTATCAAGTTGGCCTGAGTTCAACTAAAAATAAAAATGGATACTTGCTTCTTCATTAAGCTTGATAAGGCTTATTCCTTCTCACCTGTCATTTGAGGCATTCAGCTCCAAAACAGCATCCTTTAATGCAGGGCCAAGCAGAGCACGAGCCAAGCAGAGGATGCTGGTGGTTTTTCCCGTTCCAGGGGGACCCTGGAAATACAACTGCTGATGAGTGCCAAGCCATTTCCTAACCTGTAGTCTCTGCAATGCTCCCCACTCATGAAAATCAGCTGCAGCCACAGCTAGAAGTGACCTGAGCTCAGGATCCTGCCTCCAGCAGCACAGAAGCACAAGACATGCTTCAATAGGCACCCAAGAGCCGAGTTAGTTTTCAGTATTTCAGTAACAGAAGGTTGTTTACTTGCTGTGTCTTTTGCTGAAGATACTGCTCTGCAACCATACCATCTCTTTCAGTGGTACCACAGTGCAAATCTACACTGGTCATGCCTGGATCTCTGGACTGGGACTGACACAGCCAAATGCCACAGCAATACTCACCGCAATGATAATATTTGGGACATTCCCTTCTTTTGCAAAGACCTAGGAAAGAATAACAACAACAAAACACCTGTGTAAGAACACAGAGGGAACAAAGTTTCCAGTTCTATTCCATTTTAACCTTAAGAAAGAGCTGCCGTGTCTCTTCTCTCCTGCTTTCATTATTTTTTTTTTAATCTTGCTGCTTCCATGCTTTCTTCCAGTTAAAGGTCAGTCCCCATATTACTACAAGGCACAACTTTTAAAGTTGTATTTAAGCTGTGGCCAATTTGCACAGCACCCCAAGTACAGAAGGCGTATTTATTTGGAATACTGATCAGATTTGTCCTAAGACTTGTGACTTCTAAAGAAATTCAGAAAATTTCTTGTCCAAATGTTCAGAGACGGAAACGTGGAAGTTCTGTTTCTGCTCCGGGGATGGATGCAAAATGGCATTTTTTCATCTCACCCATGAACAAACAACAGCCACACACCTCCAGCCTGCTCACTGTATCTTCGTTTCCAACTACTTCACAGAGTTTCAGAGGTCTGTATTTTTCCACCCTGTAGAAATAAAACCCAAGCACTGAGGCACATCTAACTGAACTTTAACACTGCCCTACACCGCTGGAAAAGGAGATTAAGATTACACGGGGCATTAAGACAATATGGGACAAAGATAACAGGAGGTGTCTTTGATGCGAACTCTGCAGGGATGCCAAGAGCAGCATTTTGCAGCACAAACTGTCTGAAAGTTATTTTATTTTCGCTTTTTTAAAGGAAAAGATGGAACCCCGCGCGCAGCCCGCGGGGCGCACAGCCGCCTTCCCGCCAACGGCACGCCCCGCCCACTCACCCCCGCCATAGGCCACTCTACGCCCCGCCCTCCACTCTCTCCATAGGCTACACTATGCCAGGCCCCGCCCCCCACCGCGCTCCGCACCAATGGCCGCGCCGCTCGGCCTTTCTTCCCGCCCCCAGCTCCATTTCCCTCAGCTCCGCGCGGCCGCCCGTGCTCTCTCCTGAGGAAGCGGTTCGGACCGCATCTTACCAGGGCAGCTCGTAATGGCCGCCGGCAGCAGGGGCGGACCCCAGCGAGTCGGCTGGCCCCCGCTTCTCAGCAGTTGCGGGCCCGGCCTTCTCGTCCTCCGTGACCTCCACCACTTCTTCCTCGTCCTCCATCGCGGCGGCTGCAGGCCCGGCCCGCTTTCCCGCCGCCTCCGTGAGGGACGGCCGCGCTGCGGGCCCGCCTCGTGGGGCGTGGGGGAGGCAGGCCGTAGGGCGGAGCTCTGCGGGGAGCCGTGGGTTTGAGAGGGGATTTGTGAGTGGTCAGCGGGCTTTATGCGGCCTGACATAAGTGTGGGTTAACCTCGTCTTCCTTAAATTAGGAAATTAAATCAAGATGTTACCGTGTGGCGTACAAGGACAGGGCAATTGGCTTTATTTCCCCAGCGTTCAGAACGTTTGTAATGCGAATACCACATGAATACGTTGCTGTCCTGACGTTCAGGCTGACTGTGTTGCTCTTTTCCTTCGGATATAACTTGCTGCAGTGTTCAGCAGGAGCCGATGTGAGGCAGTAAAATATTGCAGCTGCATACAGCACTGTTGGTCATAAAAGCCTGTCAGTACAGCACACGAGTCATGCTTTGATTTCTTGCCAAATTAAACAGTTGTTATGCTCTTAGGAAGTACCAGCCTCTGGATAAGATATAATTTTCCTGGCCAGGGTTAATTCTCCCACTGTACATGCAGGATTACTGCTGATAAGGGCTGGTTGAAAGACTATTTGTGAGAATTGATGCAGAGTGCCTGATGACAGATTTCTGTGATGTGCTTCTGCTAACCGATTACAATATGTGTTTGTTTGCAGATTAGCCTTCCAAAGCACTGCACCCTCTGCGTAGGCAGTGACTCCTCACGTATCCGCAGTGGTTCTGTAGCTTATAGCGCAGGTATTTATTGAGGGTACAATGGTATTAGTAGGGTATGTGGGTAGGCATACCTCAGTTGAAAGCTTTGACAATCACCTGTCCCAAATTGTGAACTGTTGGTATTGTCAGCCTGAGATCACTGGATATACATCCAGGATAAACTGAGTTGCAACTTCAGTGCTGAAATAGCAGAACTTTTTTGATGTATAATCAACACTGCATGAAGGGAGAATGACCCTGAATTTCAGTAAATTCCTGCTGATGTCCTTTCATGCCCCAAAAGATATGCAGAAAAAGCTTACTAAGCATCTGTAGCCAATATACAGTACAGATAGCAGCTTTTTGCTGATAATCTAGTTAGCAAGATGAGTGCTATTCTTGGATGTGTTCAAACAGCATCTTCTACTAGTAATGAAGATCCTACGAGAGAAATAAAACAGTGATCCTGTGGTTGTCCCAAGAGCAAGGATGTCTCAGCTGCAGGTGTTTGCTGTAGAGAATGAGGCCTTTAAAGTCCACCTGGAAGTTCTTCTCATCTCGTCTACACTCAAACTCATACTGTAACTCCTATAGGGAAACTAAATCTCAGTGCAACAGGTTTTGTCAGGGAGTTGGTAAAATGCAGAAGTTGTGGCAAAAGAATTGCTGTTTTGCATGTTACAGCTGGTGGCAAGCAAAGTAGTTTTGTTTTGAGTTTGAGCAAGAAGTTTAAGGCAGTGGAGTCGCTCGAGGAGAGGCAGTAGTTGAAAACAGTGACGAGCTACAGTGATGAAATGATGAAGGGGGAGGTGAGGCGTCAAACCTGCGAGGCAAGGGAAATAAGCACAGCCTCAGGCAATCGTTATCAAAAAGTACATGCGTACTGCATATTTGCTACAGATAAGTCACAAAGTTCCATGTAATGCTTTGAGGAAGGTGGGGAGAAATGCAGAACATTCAGGTGGTTTTGCTTTGGGTGAAAAAAAGAAACAAAACCGACCAAACAACAAACCGTAAGCTTAATTTACCATTATTTTGTTATTCAGCATATTTGAAACGCTGGGGGCTGAGACCTTAAACTACAGTGAAAAGAGAAATGCCAAGTTCCTTCGGCTGTTCCACATCCACACCAGCCCTGCAGTCCCAGTTTAAGCTGTCACCTCCTATTGCAGTGTGCTGTTGTTCAGCAGCCACAAGTAGGTCACGTAGCACAGATGGTCTTGCTGCCAGCAAAACGTGGAGTCTGCAGTGCGCTTTGAGGCTATTCCCTGTGCTCTCTCCTTTTCATACTGTTAGTATGGAGAGAGTGGAATGAATTCTGATGCTACCAACAGTTATCGTCTGCTCACTGAGACTGTAAGCATAAAGCAAAGGTCTACAAATACCAGGAGTGAAAAAAGTGATGGTTGGAAAGAGGGCTGGATTTGTGCTTTATGAAATATGGCATTGCTATGTTAGGGTATTTCCTGGGCTTAGCTTATCTTCACCCAGACTGATGGAAGCCTGGATTCATGCGAAGCTGCTGTGCTTGGCCTCTAAAGGGGCAAAAAAAAGTAAGCAAAAAAAGGGGAGAATGCTGCTGGGATATGTGGGATTAATTTGTCTTTCTTGCAGCATCATAGCATCCTTCTCTTCATGCACTTTTTTGTAGAACGTAACTGGGAGAGGACGTGTACCACTTAAAACTTGTTCCTAAATACTATGGCTGAGTTCCCTGCCAAAACACCAAAACCTCTGAGTTTATTTCCCTATCCTCTGCCTGATCTTTCCTCTCTTGTCAGCATCTCCACTAGCTGCAGAGCAGCAGCAGCTCACCAGTGCAGCCTGGATAAACGCAGTGTGACAGATGCCTGCTCTGTTACCTGGGTGCTTTTATTTACTAAATCTAATTGCTCTTTACATTTTTGTGAAGTACCTTCCCCTGTTTTGTTTTGTTTTGTTTTGATGTTGTCACATGCAATTATAAGCAGCATGCTGTCTCAATCTCAGCTTAAGTAATTTATGCTGCTAGAAGTGAGGGAAGTCACAAACTGCAAAGAGAAAGTAGCTGGAAAGACTGAAGGTTGTTGCTATCAGAATACTCTCACGTTGTTAAAAAGAAACACATATGTGGCTATTTCATATAAGCATCTAAAAACACTTATAGGATTAGATTGAAGTCATCACAATTTTCATCCAGGCTAGCTTTGTTATGATTTCTGTATGGGTGCTGAGGGATGTACTATAATTTGCCCAGTGCTTCACACTAGGCTAAAAGAGCAAGATTGAGGAGCAGTGACCTGCGTTTCTGGTCTTTGGATGCTTCAGGCTGAAAACGTCATTTAAGTTTCAATTATTTTTGTTTGTGTGAAACACTTGGGAGAGGACTACGAGGGTACAGAGCCAGACGTGGTTTCGGCTTCAGTCGGCAGAGGGAGCACAGACACCTGTGTGCGGTGCCGTGCAGGGCCACGCGTGACAGCTGAGAGAACAGGCTCTGCGCTGATCCCTCTTTTGTCTGCAGGAAAGGTAACTCTCTTAAATGAACGTTTTCCTGGAGGCTAAAAGGCAGCGGTGGGCTGCTAGCGCTGTGATCTGTGAGCAGTCTGCTTAAAGGTTAAGCCGTGAGCTGTTGCAAAAGCAGAAGAGGGAAGCAGTGCCTGTTAAAGCTTTGGTGAGTTGGATAGTTAGAATAGAAACAGGAGTCTGTGTTCACCCCCTCTCCTGACAATGAGCCACTTGGTCTGTGTTTTCAACGTAGCACTCGATCTTGTGGCATTGTTTGTCCCATGATAGAGGCAATGCCTGCTGCCTTTTGATTAATGTCTGTCAGGAGCTTTGAAAGAGCTTTGCAATGGAGTTAATGCAGAGTAGAATGGTTTTAATTTTAAGTTACAACAGTGCTTGACTTTTGCTTAGATACGGTGCAGCCATGATGCAGCATGGTTACCCTGCTCTGCATCCAGCATCTGTGTTTCTTTTGTGTTGGTTCCCTGTATCAACAGTCTGGCCATGTTCTCCACTGACTGCCCTAACTGGTACTGCATGACATTAGGCAGTGCTGTCCAGCTGTCTTTCATCTATTAAATGCTGAGCAAAACTTGATCAGAGCCTTTTTTTTGGCCAAATGGAACAAGTGAATCTTCAATAAAAGTTGTTTGCGTTCAACTTCTTTATGTCAACGATGCAAACACAGCACTGTTATTGTTTCTTAGGAGCCCTAAAATTATTAGGCAGTAGAACCCAAGATTCCTTCAAGCTTGCACAGCATGGACTGCAGAGAAGGAAGAGCTGCAATGCTCAAAACAGGAAGTGCTTAAAGCAGAAAGGAGGAATTTACCAAAAGGTAAAGGTGAGGTGGAGCCTGGCTTAATCATAAAGTGATAAGGGTAAAGGAAGTAAGAAAAGTCTGACTAATAGAATTCCAGTGGTTATCTTCCAACCTGTGTGCATGCAATTGAACTTTATTCTAAATGTTTGGAAATTTTTTTGCACAGATATATTAAAAAAAAATAGAACTTGTGCTTTCCAGACTTGTTTTAGTGGCTGTATATCTCAAAGGTTGTATTAAAGCCGCAGGATAATACAGAAATATGCTCTCAGACTTGGACTGTTTCAAAAGTTGAGTTGGCAGCAGGGTGGTGCCAGCACAGCCCTTGTGCTCCACAGAGCACCTTTCTAAGGAGAAGTGACTGGATGTTCCTGTGGAGGTAAATCCTTGGTTATTAATCCCACAAGCCAGGCTTCATTCTTCTTGGATTAACTCTGTGGATAAAAGCTGCCTATCTACGTTTCCCATGCCTTAATTAGGTTCAACATAACCTCCAATTCAGGACATTTGTTGTTCATTGTTGCTAGTGCTACAGCACTGAGCTGAAGCTATCACAGGACAAGTCTGAGAAATGGGGCTGAGGTGGGGTGAGTTTTCTCTTTCCTGTATTGGTCAGCTGGGATTTGCCCCTTCCAAGTGAACAAATAATACCACGGAGTGAAATGTCTTCTGGTGCAGCTTCCCTCAAAATACTTGATTTCTCTGCTCTCACATTGCTCTTTTTCCATTGATTTTTACCTGCACTTGTTCAAAGCAGCTTTAACTGTAGCAGAAATACCTAGTAGTCTGCTTTGTTTGTTGTGTCCAAGAGCATGTAGGAGTACCTCTGTTGCAGAGGAACTGTGCATCATCAGCTTCCACAGATGTCTGTGTAACTTCAGTGCTGTAAGCAGCAGGGTAAAACATTTCTGATGTCAAAATTGGCATGGAGGATCTCATGTGCCAGTCTGAAAGCACTGTATACATGTGAGTTGCTTATTACATTTTTGTTTGGTTAATTGATGGTCTATATTCAGTATATATGAAGATATCTAAACAAATGTTTATTAGAACTACAAATTCCATGGCACATTTTGTAAAATGCTTTTGGGAATCCCTGTGGATGAATGTAAGACCTTTGTAACCATCACCAGCCATCAGAGGCCAGCCAGGTGCTACAAGATGGTACACCTGGCACAAATATTTGTGCTCTGAGAATTTTGTTCAACGTTTACTTAAACATTCTGCTTAAAATAAAATAAAAACACCCAGAAGGAAGAGTTTCTGTCATCTGTTTTAGGTATCTCGGTTCTGTTGAGTGAGGATTCAGAGTTCACGCATTGGTACTGGAGAAGCTGGTGGTGACTGAAGAGCAGAGAAGTGCCTCAACTGTGAGAGCTGACATTTCTGATACCAGGATTGGCTTTGCTTCCCTCCTTGTCTCCAATGGGCTCTGAGCACATGCAGGCTCAAAGTGGGTGCACTGAAGTGAGACTTTCAAAGTAAGGAAGGTGAGCTAGCTGCAAAGAAATGAGTGTAGTTCTTGTGTTGTGGTGGAGCAGAAGGAAAGTCCCATTCATTCCAACAAAACAAGCATTTAATTTGGGGTTGTCCTTAGAGTTTTGTTGGTTGGTTTTGAATTTATTTCCACAGTAATCTTACCTGGTGGCAAACCATATTTCTGTTTCCCCATCTCTCATCCCATAAAGAGCACCTTAAATATTGATTTATTTTTAATCTAACTCCCCTACGCGCTGCTATCAATCCATATGCTTTACAGCCACCCAGGAAAGCTTTTCATACAGAATGTTGGCATTATTAAATGAATGTTGGCTGCCCCTCTCAGGGTACATTCCTCTGCCACTTCTGATTTTTTTTCAGTCTTGTTTTTCTCTTCCCTTCATTCTGACTGAACCACTATGGCTTGTTTCTCATTTGCTCAGCCCTGAAAGTAATAGACTGCTTCCTTCTTTCCGTGCAGATTCCAGAGATCTGCAAGAAGTCCAGGCTTCTCAGAAAGAACTCCAGTGTCCTTTGCAAAACAATTAGTTCAGAAACAGTCATCCCTGATGGTGAGACTTATGAAATTAGGAACAGCTGGTGCTGTGTCAGTGTTAGGATTGAACTGTGAGGGGGGGATGATGGCTACGCCTCTGCAATTAGAGTTCTCATGGCACCATCTCCTATTAGAGGTAGGCAGGTGACATCAGATTCTTCTCAGGAAAATGAAGGATTGTAGAAGATAGTTTACTGATGTTAAGCCTTGGCTGGGGGGACCTCGCTGTGGGACCCACTTTGTTCCCTGCTGCACTGGGAGTCACCCAGTTGGTGGTCACCACAGCGGCCTTCAGGGCGCAGCTCTTTGTGGTCCTCCTTCCTCCCATCACAGAAGTGCCATCAGGAAGGGAGGCTTCAGGCTTCCCTCCTCCACCCCCACTTCTCATTCACGATGCCTTGGACGCTTGCCTGACTGCAAGCAAGTGCTCCCAAGAAGTATTTACTTCCTGTTGGGTGTTTTTTTTTCTTTTTCTTTTTTTTTTTTCTTCCTTAGACCCCCAGAGGCCTCATTTTTCATGAATAAAATATGAGCCACACTCCTGGAGCCATGAAGGGAGGAAAGCACTGGCAGCTGGGGTGGCTGCTGCTTTTATTGCTGTGGTTGCTGATCCCTCCTTCCTCCAGTACAGGGAGGGGAGAGGAAACAACCCCAGACTCGAGCCTAGTTACTGCACCCAGTATGAACATGCAGCCTGTAGCTCACATGGAGGCTCAGCTCGCTGCAAGCTGCCTCATTTCAAACAGTCCATAACAGGCTAATTTAAATACCTCAGTTTGAGCAAAAAATAAATTGTGCATCATTTCAGTTCAGAGCGTATCACTGGCTGGTGTTCGGTTTTCATTGTGATAACCAGTTGATATTTGCCTGGCGTTCCCCTTTTTCTCTTTTTCACACTTGTCCAGATGAATGTAGAATTCTGCATCCACTTCTCCTGACTGAATCACTTCTCATTTTTTTGTTTTTCAGCTGCTTCCACAGTTTATCAAAAACACTTTGCTTTTGCTTTGCCTTTCTACTTTTCTTGCAGCTCCTTTCAACTTTGTATGTTGTTCAGATTAAACAGTTCTATCAACATATTAACTGTACACGAAAGCATTTGACCTCTTGGTGACCATTCCTGTGCTCCCTGGTTTGGGTGACAGCCTTGAGATGGAGAGATGGGACATTGAATACAATGTTCTTTCCCGTATGACTTAGTAGCAATGCATAGTGTTACATTCAGTGCGTGCTTACTGAGCTTTGGCAACTGTCTCTTCCCTAAACATCATTTGTCCCAGATATTTCCAGGCTGCTAAGCATTTCATGTGAGTACTGCTTTCAACTGTGAAGCTGCCACCGAGGCTGAGAACAGAGGCTGATTCCTACGCTGTTACTGCTTCCCTTTCTTGATCACTCTCTTAAATTAGTTCCTCAATTCAGGGCTCGGATCAGCTGAGAACAGGGCAGTTTCCTAGATATATTTTTAAGTGATAGTTTCCAAGCTTGCTCTCAGATTTAGCTTGAAACTTGGCTTTCTGTTAATATTTTGATAGGATCTTTAAATAAATAGCTGAAAACTTCATTCATCCAGGCAACACACTGGAAACAAACCCCAAAACAACCTGATATTGCCAACATATAGATAGCAAAACTGAAACAGGAAAGTGTGATGTTTTCTCCAAGAGGAGAGACTTCTGACCTCCAGTGTGGCCTTTGTTATATCTACTGAATTCTTCCTTCTATCACTCACACAATTATATTTGTGCAGGTTTTATGCGTGTTAATAAACATAGCTACATGTAAGCATTACGTGTTTGTACATGCAGGGGTTATTTATGGTGCTTTGTATGTTTGTTTCTATAAAGCCAAACAGATGGTCAGTTCAGATGTAAACTGCTGTTTACTGCAGCACTAGAGGAGAATTCCATAGGGTGAGCTGCTTCCCCAGCAGATAGTGCTATATAAATTGTGTGCCATGAGTCCACTGTGACTATACTGCATTTCAGAGGCTCTCTTTGTCAGATCAGTGAGTTCCCAGTTAATAACCACCTGAACTGCATGCTGCCATTGGCTGATAAAGGTGCTGAAAGGGCAGAAATTCTCACGTGCTGCCTTTAGACTGGCTGTGCACTGGGTTTGGCTTTCTCTGCCTTTCAGAGGTTCCTGTGCTGTGGATGGGTGATGCAGTCATACAGATGCCACCGACACTGAGTTACTTCAGAGCCAGAGGGACAGAGCTGCTCTGTGAATCTTTGTTGTGAAATTCAGATAGTGGCTGCATGAGCTGGTGTGTTTGCACAGCTATCAGTCAGCCATTTATTGGGATGAACTGTCAGTGCCTGTGGAAGTGTAACAGTGCAATTAGAAAGCAGCAAAATGCCCTTGGTGAGCATCTCTTGTTGTTTCATTGTAACACACGGAGCCGTGCTTAGTAAAGCTCATCTCAGGGTGGAAAAATTGTTACTTATTAAAAATAACCTGCTGTTTATCAGAACTGGAACTTAACAGAGTGATTCAAAGGACATCTCAACAGTCAGAAGTAGTTTTTCTTTGTCCCATGTTTCAGTCAGTGTAACTGTGAGCAAGGCAACTTGACTTCCTTAAGGTTCAGTCAGCATAGCTGGAAAATTTGTGTTAAGGGCAGGAATATAATTGGAAAATCAAATTCTGTAGGAAAGTTGAACTTGCTTGAGAAAATAAGGGGTTTACAAGCTCAAATCTCAGTGCTGTCTCTACTGGCATTCCATTCCATCTGTGTTCTGCTGCTTTAAAACAAGGTAATGCATTGGAAAGGGCTGATCCTGGAAGGGTGCTGTGCACCTGCAAGCCACGGTACAACTATGCACACTTGGTGATCTAATTAATTTCACAGCAATTGCTCCCACAGATGAATTTAAACCTGCAGTTATGACTTCTGCTAAATTGAGGCTTCCATTCCCTATTGAAATTGGCAAACTGGGAGGCTGATGCTTCCCAGATTTCTGAGTTTGGGTGCAGCCTCACTGCAGTTGATGATAAAAGCATCTTTTGTGTTGGTATAATCATAGTCTGCTGTAGGCCAGGAGGTGGTAGAGGTAGAAAATGTGTGCAACTAATCTTCTGCTGCAGAGATCAGAGGCTGGCTTCTTGTGCAGCTGGGTGACAGCACATCCTAGCTAAGCCTGTGCCTTTGTCAGACTGCAGCCACAGCTGCAAACAAATGCCAAAATTGGTCCCGTTCTGTGTTGAGGGTGACACTTGCCTCCTTAAAGCCCACATTACTGTGGGAGAAGTGTTTTACTCTCCTGTGTTAGGCTTACAGGTATTTTTGTGCATTCCATACCTCTCAAAGCAATACAGCTGAGGCAGCAATGATGGAATGAATCCAGCAAGGTTATAATTTCTTTTCAACTCCTGCTCAAGCTGATCTGGATGTGTAGTTCTAGATCCACCAGACACACAGACTTGGTCTTTAAACACACTGAGATGTTATTTTTTGGGTGGGAGGGAATAAAGAGAGTGAAACTGCCCTGCAAGTTTGAAGTGCTGTCTGTTTACAGGTGTTAACATCTAATGTCCTTTTCTGTGGAAGCAGCTGCAGGATGTAGCCCTGCATTACAGCTCTCAGATCAGTCATGTCAGCCCTGTGAAACGTCATCTGCATGAGCAGAGCATTGTAAGGTCAGAAATGGTCAGACTTAACTCCCTGGCTGTTAGGACTGAAGGTCACAGCAGTAAGTCATCTCGAGGCAATTTGCTCTCAAATTGCAATATGGTCACGGCTTTGCATTATGACCTTGATGCCACAGACTATAATAATATCTTAAAATAAACCAAGTTGTGAAGAAAACTGTTAGATGTATTCATCTTAGATGTATTTCAGATTTTGGTCAGTGTTTGTGGTCTGCTTAAATGTCATAGGTACAAATGGGAGTGGGTGGGTTTCTCTGCACACTTGCCTGTGTACAACAAGGAAGGGAATTCTCAGCCTGTTAGGAGGACGTCTGTTTCCATGACATTTCACAAATATCTTTTTTTCCTTTAGCTATGTATACCATTTGCATGCTGGGTAGGTGTGAGATGGTTTAAGTTATATTTTGAAAGAATTCTTCACCAAAAGATGCCCTGGTAAACTTTTTGTTTCTGATTTCCTTTCCTCAGTACACATCTCAGTAATCAGTTCTTTCTGCTCTTTTGCTACAGGCATTCTCAGATGTCCTGTGGAGAATATAAAATAGGAGATACCTCAAGAGTGCCTACTGGAAGAGACCAGAAGGCTGTTCAAGCAAATATCCCTTCAGAGCATCCCCACGTTATCATGGGCTCAGTGGAAAGAGAGGCAGCCCTGAAGTGCCGTATCACACAGCTATTGAGTTTGTTCAGGTAAGTTTCTTTTCAGCTGAGAGTTGAGGGCTGTCTCATACTATTTGTTTTTCCTAAACAGAATTAACATTGCTACAGCTGCAATATGATTACCTTAACGACCTCTAATGCATTCTGGCTATGTCTTCCACAGGTTAATTTACTTGAATTGTATTTTTCCACTTGTTAGCTTTATATTTGCTCCTCGGATTTCTCCTGTTTCTAAAGGTGGTAACACAGTTTGCTTCTTTTCCTTCATTCTCTTGAGCCTTCACAACTAACAAGCTGGCATTTTCCACTGGCCTGTTCTGAAGTGCACACTGTGCATTTGCATTGTCTGAAGTTATGAGTGCAATGCATGCTGGCATGACCAAGCCCTGACATTTGCAGAGAAGGACAAAAAGAAAAACAGGCTGGACATTACTCAGTCTGTTTGTGCATGCAGTGGGTCACCCTGTTCTGAACAGTGGTGCTTAATGCATTTACTCTGTTACCATCTTTGAAGGGATAGAAAATGTGCTGCTTGAACCAAGGGCAGTGTAACACAGTTCTGTTCAGGAATATCAGGTGTAATTACTGTCTCTCCTGTTTCTAAACAGCATTCTCATGTGTCTGTGCCTTCTGTTGTGAAATGGAGCACGTGTGTGCTTTATGGGAGCTGTGAGGACTGACAGGTCAGTGGTTTTAGTGCACCCAGGAGGTCAGGGCTCAGTCATCAGTTCTGATGTGACTGAAAAGGACTGAGCAGCTGCAGCTTTCATTGAGCTCACCTGTGAGGATTTAGGATGGAGACAAATACCAGAGCAGGCACCAGGAGCTGTTTTAATGTCTGGTGACCACGTTTAGTCTGGTCGGCTCAAAGCACTTTACAGCTTAGTTCAGCAGAATTGTTCCTCTTTCACTGCTAGTGAAGACAGCTGAGATGAAAGGAGTTTCCATTTAATGGTGGCAATCACACTAGAAAATAGATTGGAGTGCAATTTTTATGTATCACAGTACTGCATTCTGTACAAAGCCATACTGGCAGATTTGTTCCTCATTGAAATATATAATACAACTAATGCAGTGCAATTAATAAGACTAAACTGGCAGGAAACTAAAGAGTCACGCATAAGTTCCTGGATTTGGGTTATATCACAGCATCTGGCTGTAAAATCCACATTAGAAGGGCTTTTCTGTAATAAATATTCTAAAATCAAAGCCAACACCTGGCAAATGAGCAGGATTCTTCAATCCTTCTGTATCCACTTTAGTGAGGCTGGATTTTTTGGGAGGCACGACTGTCTTTTCCTCCTAGCAATCGCTGCAGTGATTTCCAGTCACAGAACGAGGTCATCTGGGGCACCTTGCTGCCTAATTTCTGCACAAAGAAACTATCTCCTCTTTATAAAGGCCTCGTGGTGATTCTTTAAGAATTTCTTCCTAAGAAGTGATGGCTGGGATCAGTGGATGGTTGCATAGGTTGATGGTGAAAACATAATATGGTGGGAAAAACAAAATCCTAACATATGGTAGATAGTTTGTTGTACCAGAACAGCACGTTTCTCCAGCAAAGAGATGTTTCTGTGGGAAGAACAAAATTCAGTTTAACTACCACAGAGCATTCTCCCAGAGGCAGGCTAGCAAGCCTGGAATGGGATGTGCTGTGGGTTTTGAGCTTTGTATTGATGCTGTTCTCTCTACTGTGCTATTTGTGTCAGGTCAGCCAGGATCTTCAGTTGGAAACTTTCCTTAATCAGAAACAGATGATGGGGGACATCATCTGTTGAAATGAAAACATCTAGGGGAAGCAGAGGGCAGCTGGCTGTACTGTGGTCAGTGTCCACGCTCAGGCCAGCTGGTCAAAGCACCTGAGGGCATTCCCAAGGAAGATGGTTTTTTTTAAAGTGTGGCTTTTCTCTAAGCATCAAAATTTGGAGCACATTTCCCTCCCCTTCCTCATTAAACACAGCTTCACTTGTAGATACCAAAATCTCCTTAGGTTCTAGCCATAGACAGTGAGCTTTTTCAGCCTGGCTCCCCTCCTTTGACTTTGATCTTCTAACACATTGTAGTTTATGCAGAGGAAATGGGACTTTCTTGCTGCTTGCAGGTCCTGCACATTCTGTAGCTCTGGTAGTAGAAAACATCTGGTGCTTCTATTTGATCTACAATATTACTTGTCAGGCTCAAACAACAGGGAAATAATCTCCTTTTTTCATGCTCTACAGCCTGGTTCTAATTTGTCACAGAGCCTTTTCAACCAGGTCAGAGAAAATGATGAATCTTTTCACCCCTGGCAGCAGAGAGAAAAGCCTGGTGGCACATCCTTGGAGCAGAAAGTGAAGAGAGGAGTAATTTTTTGACATAAAAGGAAAAAACAATAGCTGGGCTGGAAGCAATTTTGCTTTGCAAAACATAAGATGGTTCGGATGGTTTGCAAACTAATGGTGTTGTTGTGTACAAACATGATGGTTTGGCAAGTGGAAAAAGGTAGAGTTGCCACATTATGACTGTTTTTGCCTCCTTTGATTTTCCTGAGGATGCACTGAGCTACACAGAGGTATACAGGCAACTGCCAGAGGCTTTGCAAAGCAGCTTCCTGCAGTGGTTTGAGTGTAGGACGTTGTGCTGGGAGATCTGATAGGCTTTCTTCTGACTTGAGTGTGTATGTAAGAAAGAAATGTATAAACAGAGTAGAAGTACAACATCATAATAACCACAGTCTGGCACCCTTAGTACTGTAGCCAGCTGTACTCCTGGGCTAGAGCAAGTCTTGGGAGGGTAAGCTAAGCTCTCCCAGTGTTGATTTCCATGCCTACAAAATGCTGGTGATGTTTGCTCCCCTTTGAGGTCAGTAGGCATGGAAGTCTTTTTATCAGAGCAAAGCTTGCAGTGCAGCTCTCAGTTCTCCTGACACGTAAAAAACCAGCTAAGCAAAGGACAGCCCAACCTTCAGTCCTGAGTGAGTCAAACAGCAACCTTTAGGGCAGTAACAAAGAAAGAAAATGAATATAAATATGCAATTCTGTGCTGGAGCTGAAGGTTTGCTTAGAGTAACTCATCCACTGCTTAAACTTCGATTGTTCCCTTGGCCCCTCTTTATGAGAAATAAGATGTTGTGCTTAAGTAGTACCAAATATCCCTTCAGCCTTCATCCCTGTGCTGTGTTTTTCTGTTTGTGTGTTGTGTTCCTTTCTTTTGGTCATCCTTGCTTGTAAATGTTTGAAGCTGAGCTGTAGACGTTGACCAACTTATATTGGTTTCTACTGGATGACCATGGATACACAGAGTTTTTTAGTTTTTCCTCTACAGGACTCAATCCCCTACTGGCAAAGAAGAGGTGCTGATATCCCCATCGTTGTAAGCTGAGGTCTTCAAACAAAGGGTTGATAATATTCTGCTGACTAAAAAGAGGAGGTATCCAGAGCTCCAATGCCAGCATGGTCTGGAGGGCATCAGTTGGACACTGTATCAGTGGACAGAACTTCAAGCCTCCATGTAACTGAATTGCTCTGTAGTCTACTGGCTGTTGGGCTCCTGAGTACAGTTTTTGTAATAGGAATGACTTCTTCAACAATAAAGTGGGGTCCATTTTATTGTGATGCGTTTGTGTGGTGTGTTATCCCAATTTCCTCATCAAGGAGGGTTACTTTAGACAGGAAGAATGAGAGGAACCAGACTGTGCTAAGGACTAAATTACACCGATGGTCGAAGTTTAAGTAATAGTTAATGTACTAATTTCAAAACAGGAAATATACTGGGGGAAAAAAAAAAAAAAAAAACACCTGTAAAAGCTTTTCTTGATTTTCACAATTAATGAGGACTGCTGTGATCCTTCAGTATGTTTTCACCTGCACTTTCTTTTATAGTAAGAAGTGTGTAGAATGCACTGCAGTCAAGCTGGTAGAAAGACTTCTATCAGAGCACCTCAGTTGTGCTGTGCAAGGCACACCACCGCCTGGAGGATCCTGGAGCTGTTCTGATGAAATCTTGCTTCTCCCAATGAACCAAAGCGAGGTCAGGCCTTCAGACAGGAACACACCCAACATCAGCATCGCCCAAATAAGCGCCATCAGTTGTGCTGAGTGTTTCTGGAGGGAGGACGAGTGGGATTTGTATCAGTTAAACTTTTCATTTGATCTAATTCTCGAGTACCCCTCTAATTGTTGGATGGAAACTGGTGTTAGAGAGCAGAGAATCAGAATTACTGTAGGGGAGCATAACATTTAGGTAAGCGACAGAGCAATTGTCAGCTCTTGAGAGATGCTCCATCCCTCTGCACTGGGAAATAAAATGAAAAGATGCTCCACTGCTTAGGCCATCTCCTACCTGCTTATTCATGATGGCAGGGCATGCAATATTTCTGTTCCTTTTATTCCCCTAGGTACGTGTGCTCAGACCTGCAGCAGTCCAGAGAAGGACTTGGGAGCACCTCCTCTCCCAGCTCCCTTCTGGTGACACGCTGTCTCCATAGGCAACTACAGAGAAGAGACCAAACATCTTGCATCCACACCCGCAAACACCGACTGGGTTTGGATGCAGGGAAGATATCAGGAAGCTCAACGAGCTGGCAGTTGAAGCAGAGGCGTCGGTGTCGGGTGCTTCAGTTCTATTTTTGACTTGGACCAAGCATTTCTTTTCGATTCAGCTTTCCATCTGCGAGATGGGAAATAAGGCTGCTTGCGGGTGGATCGTTCTGCTAAGGGCAGGGCTGTCAGCAGGTGATGCTTTGTTGAATTCTGCTTTGTTCTGCTCTGCTTTGCTGCCCACATCTCTGCTGTGCATTCCTGGGCTGAGGATGGAGAAGGGTCACAGCATCCAATGACAGAACTGATGTCAGGTGGGACTCTGCACTGTTACGGCATGGCCTGGGGCCTTCTGCTGCAGCATCTGAGGTGTGATGGTTCAACTGCTGCCCTTTGGATGAGCCAGGGTAGCTGCAGGGCCAGAGAAGTATACTGAATGGAGCCGCAGCCCTTGTGTAAAGCACTTTCATTGCTGTCCAAGGCACGGATTTGAGTTGGGAGACAGGCACAAGTGGTGGAATTACCATCCCTGGGGGTGTTCAAGAACAGTGGAGGCATGACACTGAGGGACGTGGTCTAGTGGGCATGGTGGAGCTGGGCTGATGGCTGGATGTGATCTTAGTGGTCTTATCCAGCCCTCGTAATTCTGTAGCTCCATGGTCCAGCACTGTGTGCTTCCACCTGACGTCTCCAGCTCTGGGATTAGCAGCAGACAGGTGGTGAAGGCCAAGTGACAGCTATCAGCTCAGCCCTCCCTTGCTGCCTCTGAGTAAAGGAGCTCCCACATGCTGCAGGTGCCTTCAATTCACTGAGTTCTCCAGACCCCAGCAATTAGAGCCTTCCTCCTTTTTTTTCCAGGAAGTACCTCCAACTCCTCTCGTTCCTCTTGCACCAGTCACAGCTGCTAGAACACGACTTAAGGGAGCCTCTCCCTTCCAGAGCCCCAACCCAGAGCCGCATCTGCGCCGAGCGGAAGGTGAGACCCACGTTCGCTGTTTTTTTCTTTAAGGGCGCTCCAGCTAGCGGCCAGCCGCTCCCCCCGCTCCCCAGGACCGCCGCTAGGCGGAGCGTTCCCTCCTCCTGCTCCGCTTCCGCCACGGTCGGGGCCCGACAACCAGCGGCATTTCGGTGCGGGGCGGCCCCGGAGCCGCCCCTTTGTTCGCGGGGCGCTGGGGCCGGGCTGCGCCCGCCGCGCCCGGCATCCTCCTTCCTCCTCCTCCCTTCTTTTTCCTCCCCTTCCTCCAATCATCGCAGCTCCCTCCGGCGCGCAGGGAGTGGCACGGCGGCCGCCCGACAGGGCTGCGAGCTGCGGAAGGTAAGGGGGAATCGCGGGCTGGGGATGGGGGCAGCCCCAACAAAGGAGGGGCGGATGGATGGAAGGATGGATGGATGGATGGATGGATAGAGGGATGGATGAGGCTTAGGCTCATCTCCGGGGCTGGGCGCTGTCAGCACTGATCTGCCGCGGTGTAGCATTGTCCTTGGGTCGTGGAAGGAAAGGCACCGTCCTCGTTACGCGCTGTATGCCAGGGGCTGCGCTGTGCGCTCCGGGTGGGGCCGTGCTGCCGTACTGCCCTGCTGCCGTGCTGAGCCCCCGCTGTTCGCCCACCTGGGAACGGCCCGAGTCCGGGCGGCGGCCCCGTGGCCCTGCTCAGCTCCGGTGCTGAGCGATGGAGGACGGGGTGGGCGTCAGCATCGAGCGCCGAGCGAGTTCGAGCTTTGCAGCCGGAGGACTGTTTTTCTTTTGTCTCCGGCTGCTGGCTGGGCTGGGTCTCCCCGCTGCCTTTTTGTTCTGATATAACCTAGCTATCGACTAGGGCTGTAGGAGTGGCTGCGATGGGATTATTTTTGTTTGCAGCAAGGAGGATGTGTTCCTGTGTGCTGCTGGGGGATGGCAGCACAGATCTCGGACAGATCGAGCGGCTCCTTCGCCTCCTGGCCCGTAGCACCGAGCCGAGGGGGCCTGGAGCAGAGGCGTGGTGCTGTCTTGGGGTATTGGGGTGGCTGCAGCTGCAGTAGGGGAGAGCTGGGAGACAAAGCGCTGTCAGTGCTGCTCTGTGTCAGCCTCAAAGGGCCACAAAGCCCAGCTTGGGAGCAGAGCATCCTGCTGGAGCGGATGGCAAGTTTCATTGCTGCTGGCTTGAAGGTTTTCCATGGGGGGGTGACTTGTGTTTTGAGAATGGGTTGGTGCGTGGCTGTGTGTGTTCAGGGTGGATATACCTGCATACACATGGCCAGGTTTGTCGGCTTTGTCCCTTTTCCTACCCATGCTGGGTAGCGTTCTCCTACCCAGCGGTGCTTCAGGGCCTCTTCAGCCCCCCTGCCCTGCTGGGGAGGGGATGCTTTCAGCATAACGCAGCCCCTTGCCTTGAGTTTAACTTGAGTTGTTTTAAGAAATGACCTACCTGCTGCTAGAGCCTGCTGGGATGAAGGAGGAGCTGCATGCTGGCAGAAAGGTGCCAGCAATCCCAGGGCTTCAAAGCACAGCGCTGCCTCAAAGTGCTGGCACCAATTGCTGCAGCTTGGCAGAGGCTGCGCTGCAACCAGTTTGTTTAAGCAGCACGTGTGTGCATGGCATGCCTTCAGTTAAGGGAAAACCTGAGTGTTCCAGAGGTGCTTTTAGGGTAAGCATAGCCTGGGTTGCCTGCTGAGGCTGAGGGCTGTGTCGGCTGTTCTTCTTCGGCCTCCTGCTGCCTGTGGCCCTGGAGGTGCCGTTATTTAGGCCAGCAAGGAGCATTCCTGGTGCTCTTCCTCTTTTTCAAAAGAAATGATGAAGAACTTGGAGGGGTTTCCCAGTGTGGAGGGATGTGTAAGGGTTTGTACCCTGCACATCTCTGGGTGGTGATATGGGGAAGGGTTTCACTTCCTGAGGTTGCTGGTTTTATTTTGCAAATGCTTTCTCTATTCATGAAAGTTGAGAGAGAATGAGAATATCTCATATTCTTGTCATGATCCTGATGAGGACAAGAGGCAGCCTATAAAGCAGGCTCCAGATGCACGCTGTTGGTACTGCTTTCTAGAGTGCATGGCTGCATCGATACAGTGAGTTACAAAGCTCAGGGAGAGCCCACATACAGGCATTGGAACCCGAGTGTGACTTGTTGCTCACCTGCATCAGACATTGGTGTGGGCTTAGCTCAGAGATTTCTGAAAAAAACAGACAGTAGCAATGCCTTGTGACCTGTTTTCCCCTCTGTCTCCCAGGGGAGCACAAGAGCAGCCGTTGCAAGCTGCTGATAAGGGACAAGCAAGTGCTTTCTGCTGCTGTGTTAGATGGCTGGCAGTGCCTGCCTGTTGTATCACTGCTTGGTGTGACTGGGAACGTGGAGCCCAGCAAGACTGGGGCCTTGTAGTACACCTGGCCTTCTGACACCTAAATAAGAGCTGCTGATAAAGAGGGCAGACTGCCAGAGGTCACTCTGGGAGCCCACAGTGAACACTTTGTTGAGCTGTGGTGCAAAATGGGACAAATCCAAATCGCTTTATTCATGTTTGGGTTTAACTTCTCACTCTCGTATTGCTGTAGCTAGCAGTGGAAAAATGACTTCACTGCATGTGACTGAGTCTGGCACCTTCACATAGTACTTAGTGCTATTCCTGAAAAAAAAGAGAAAAAAACCAACAAAAAAACCCAGAGAAACCTCACTTTAACAAGGAAAAAAAAAAAAAAAAAAAAAAAAAAGCAGGATTCCTGCATCAGGCTGTGTGGAGATGATTCCCTTGACGTGGCACCGTTCTTCATTTTCTAAAGGAGTGAGATGGTGTCCATAAAATAGCTGTGGTTGCTTCAGACTGGGCGTAAGCCAAGAAGTGTGTGCATAGAAATAGCACTGAGCATTGTCGGGTTTTGCTATCAGTTCTGGTGTGATGGGGTCGAATGTGATGCTGACTTGAATTGGGCGACTTGTTTATTTTGGGAGCTCGTGTTCTCAGCTCTAATGCTAACTCCCTGGGTGACTCCATCTGTGCCTGGGGCAGCCAACTGGTAATGTTTAAGAAGCATTTATACTCTGTCTATAATCAATCAGAATGACTTCGCAGGTCTTTCGTGTGCTGATAGAGGAGGGGAGTGGTTTATCCCCACTATGTGATCTTGGGAAAATCCTTTCCATCTCTCTGTCAGCTCCTCTCGACTGCGTGGTGTAGTGGCTGTCACTGCTTTGAGGTCTGAAGATGAGAACTGTGGGTGTTGCATATCCAGGCCTCGGGGTTGAGGTGCTTTTAATCCTTCTCCTGTGCTTCCCCATGCAGTTTCTTTAAGGAAGATAATGCAAGTAAAAGTGTATTGCTTGTCCCACAGCTCTTTTTAGGAATCCAATTGGATTTTACTGAACAACTGGTGTAGTGCAGGGAAAGCATGCATGGGTATTGGTTACACCAGAGGGAACTCACTGAAATCTGGGGTGATGAAAACCCCACGGGGTGATCTGACCCATCTGTCTGTCCCAGGTCCCTTTCCCTGGCTGATCTGTTCTTCTTCCACTGACATATTCCTCCCCCGTTATTTATTGCATCATGTTTTGGGAACGCTTGTGTCTGCCAATTAGTGCTGGAAACTTTTCAGCAGTGCTGCCAGGCGGGGAGCAGCCGTTTGTTTCAGCAAGCAGTGCTTTCCCAGCCCTGCAGATGCTCCCATTCACAACCTGCAGTCACATCCCTGCAGCAGAAACTGTCCTGGGTGTTGCTACAAGCCCTGGGAAAGGAGGCTTCTCCTGGAAGGTACAGAGGGGCAGCTGTGCTGTGACACGAGTTTCATGGGCTCTTTAGCCTCGTGTTTGCCTGCTGGGCAGTGTTTGTGATGCTGCCTCTGGTCAGCCCCCTGCATGAAGCCCATCCTGGTGGTGGAAGTGCTTCTAACTATATTTAGCTGATAGCTGTTTGTTTTATAACACTGAGGTCTGTGCAAACTGGAGTAGGTCAGCTTGCAACCTTGAATAAGTATTCCTATTTCTCTGGACTTTTTTCCAAGATTGTCAACTTTGTGGGATGTTCTAGATGGTGATCAATCCACCAGCCATTGCTAACTGAGGTTTAATGATAGACAACATGGCACAAACACGGAATTACAGGGATTTTTGCCTTTTTTGTGCTTGGTTGTGTCTTCTGCTAAGCTGAACCTGCTTAATCACCTGCTGTCAGGACTTCCCAGAGCACAAGTTTCTGATGTTGGAGCTTTACAGTTGTATTGCTTAGGTGTTCCCTTTGAAGCACTGTGGGAATCCCATTGGCCAAGACTGTGAGATGTCTCAATCCATGAGATTAAACAGCCATTTTGTGGCAGTTTATTTGGTGTTGGGAGGAATAGTAACATCTGGTGTTAGGAGCATCTAAATCTGAAATAAGGTTATGTGTTATTACTTTCAGCACACAAATGTGGAAATGTCAGCCCGATGGATGCTCTTGGGTGGGTGATTGTATGGCTCAGGTTTATGGAATGCCATGATATATTCTGCCTTGGGGTGCCAAAAATGGAGAGTGCTCTTTCTAGAAGAGGTAACAACTTGGTTTTTATTCTTCCTTTTGGGGTGAAACAGGACCAGACTGGATTAGAGATGTTGTGCTATTACTCTGTGTTATAATCTGCTCAGGCTGTTGCCTGTAGCCCCTCTATGCTTGGTTAGATATGATTATATCTTGGTCTGCTTAGGAAATCACAGCTGTGGTCCTGCCCAGCCACCCAAAGCTCTCAAGTCAAACCTCCCCCATGTAAGGCAGTGGGCAGCCATCCTGTGGCTGTGTGTGTGGCTCAGAGCCTGAAGGCACCAGGCTGCAATCTCAGTTTCTTTGCTCCTGGTACAGTCTGAAGTCAGTGATAAATTGCAAGGTGTGGTGCAGGGCAGAAGAAGACAGTGTAGCAATGCTGCCTGATAAGGATCCGATTGGATCCAACTTGATCAAAAATCATAATCATTTTTGCACTGATAAGAATGGGAAATGATAGAACCATAGAATGTCCCAAACTGGAAGGGACCCTAAGGATTATCAACTCCTGGCTCCATCCAAAATTTGGATAAGAATTTGAGTAAGAGGTGATGTGTTGTGTGCTGTGATGTTTGTGAACTACCTGAGCTCCTGGCTCTTCTGAGTGCTGTTGTGCTGGGGTTGCAGGTAATGAAGTAGGAAGCTCTGAGCAATGCACGCTGGCCAACACAGAGCTGTTAGCAGCCTCCTTGTCCCCACTACTGGTTCTGTTGGGAGTTGTGTAGATGGTGGTGCCAGCTGTGGTCCAGACAAGTTGTAGTGCTTGATAAGGTTGGGAACAAAGCTGCTATCAGTGTGTGTGGCACAGGGTCAGCTTCAGGGTGAGGGAGGAGAAGAATACTGCAGGGAATACCTCCAGCACTGCCCCAAAGCTGCCAGCACAGGGATGGAACTCTGGGTGTAAACCTGAATTCCAGTGAATAACAAATAAGGTGTCGGGGTGAACTTTAATGCTGTATTAAATCAAGGACTCAACAGCAGGAAAATCCGTAAGCTCAGCTCCTTCTGCAGGGCTGAGTTATGGCAGCACTTATTGGGTCCAGTCTGAATTGCTGTGTTATCAGCTCTGTTCCTGCAGGATGGCAGCTCTGCCATCTCCATGTGTGTCGTTCCTTTCCCACATGAGCGATACTGTGTTGCTGTCCTGTTACTTCTGTAGGACACTGATCCCTCCTCCAGGGCTTAACACCTGGCTGCAGGAACTCCTGCAGGTCCCAAACCTTCCCCACAAATTGGGGATGGTTCTGCTCTGTAATAAATATGGAGTTGTTGCTATCTGCAGTGCCACTCTTCATCGGATGTTCTGCCACAGGAGGAGCTGAGCTCACCAGCACACCCAGAATGACTCCAGTGGAGTCAATCACCTCAGGTCTCACTTTGTGGTTTTTAGTTATAGAATGCAGTGGGATGCTTTTATACATTCCTCCTTTAATAACCTTTGTTTCACCACTAAAACAAAGTGGTAAAACAGAGTGATGAGTCTATTGGAGTGCTTAGAAGTGGTTTTAAAAAGGTGCGAAGGCTTTAAATGAAAGGCCTGCAGGCTTTCCCTTTGCATTCTGTGCCAATTATTACAAAACTTGGGTGAGGAAGTAAACTCAACACAGGGTTGTCTTTGATGTTAATCACCTTTGGAGATGTGAGGAAAACTGATGGTAACCATGGAACTTTCTGGCTGAGGATCCTGGTGAGTTCTGCAGCATGGGAGCAGATGGCAGGGGATGCCATGGCTCTTCCCCACATCTGATGGCGATACAGTGCTTTTGTTCCTGAGGCACTCTGCCTGCTTCTCTATGGGAGGAGGAAATGTTTTCTTGGGAGAGGACTCTGACCTTAATTAAGGATGAGTCTCTTATTTCCTCTATGCTTCAGTGAAACGGAAGGATTTAACCCTAATCCGACGCGTGCTGCAGAAATAGGTTTCTGATTGCTTGTTGGAAGCAGTAACTAATCAGAGAAGTGCGAAGGGATGGGATGATTGCCTGAGATCAGATGGGGCATCAGAAGGAATTAAAAGATAAAATCCCCCTTTCTTCTCAGCATAAGCTTTTCTCTTCCAGCAGAGCTGCAGTTTGGCTTTATCAGATCATGGTGTTTATGTGTTCTGGATTCGTTTCCTGTCCCTTTTGCAGACCAGACTCAAACCGTTCAGTCTTTGGGGTTTTGCTTTCAAGGCAAAATTCTTCTCTTAAACCCTCTCCCTCATCTTTTCAGCACAGCCAGCATTAGCCTAGGGCACTAAATCTTAACCTATGCTTGCCTGTGGCATGCAGGGAAACGGCCAGCAATGTAATGATTCTGAGCTTGAGCTTTATTGCATGAGATTCTCAATTTTCTGGGGGGAACGGAGTGCAGAAAAGCTTGAAAGCATGAAGTGAATGCAGCACAAATGCCTGGAAACAAGAAATGAAGCAACTTTACATATATTTAATAGATACCACTGCCTTTAGGCCAGTGGTGGTTTTGTATAAGGTCTAATAAATGAATACAACACTGAAAGCTTTTTGCCTTTATCTTTTGTGCTTACTGAAGTGGTGAAGAGCTCCTTCAGGTGGACCCCCTCCTTTTGTAGCCATTGAGTTTCAGGGATGCTCTGGGCTCTGTTTGCAGCATTGGCACTGACTAGTGCTGGAGGTTCCTGCAACCACTAATGCTATGGGCAAACCCAGAAACCTGCTGAAGGCTCTGAGGCACAAAGCCAGGACATAGGTAGAAAGTTTGGGTCCTGCATTGATGCTTAACTCTCCTGGATGTGCATGCAAGGGATATCTCCAAACCCAGGTGCTGCTGAGCTCAGGCTGTGTGATGTTTGGCATCATATGGGGTTGTTTCTCTTTCCTTCCATTTCTCCATATGGAATTGCTGTTATTACCTTATCAGCAGCTGAAGGTGGAATTCCTGGACTTCCCAGGCTTTGTCTTTATTATTAATGTAAGAATCTCTGTGAACACAGCCACGCAACTGCATCATTCTATAGCAGCCCTGAAAATGGCTGAAACTCTTTGTGTTCCTCCTGCCTGTATATGTGCTCCCATAGGGCTGTGTACAGAACCCCTGGGGTTCCCCATCCTCAGTGTTCATATGCAGAAAGCTGGCTGACTGTTTGAAATAACACACAAGCAGTTGTGTCACAAAACATCATCTGAGATGGAAGTGGGTAAAAGCAGGCTTCATTGTGCAAACCTTTTTGTATCCAAATAATTGCTTTAGGAATTGCTGATAATGTGCATCAGTCAAGATTGCCTTAAACAGAAGCGTTGTACTGCTTGTCTGCGCTCTGTCATTCAATTCCCATGCAACACAGCAACCATTGTTTCCTTCAGTATGATAACTGGATACTTTACCTTCTCCTATGGGTCTGAGTCTTAGAAAAGCTGTATGCATCACTGACTGCAGATTTAAATCTGCAGGCAAGGAATCAAATTTTGCAAATTTAGATAATTAGAAACCTCAGTTTTTGAACTTAGACTTTGAGCTGTGTACTTAATGTTAACAAAACAACTCCATATTCCTCTATAAAACACGGTAGGCATTGATCCATTCCAGCAGTGCTCAGGCACACCAGCCTCAATTCCACTTGAATCTGTACTCAGCACAGAGTCCCTGTGCCTTGCCCAGAGTGCTGTGTTGGATAAATTCTTCTTACATCCAGATCCATCCAGAAGGCAGCACCAGCCACAGGATGGGACTTGGGCCAACTCAGTCTGTCTGAAAACCTGTTCCTGTGCTGGTGGTTTTGTACGTGGAGGTGAACAGATACTCATGAGAGTTTCCTTCTAGGGAGCGTGTTGGGTTTGAAGATCTGCTTTGTTGGTATGGCCATCTTGAATGGGATGGTGTGAATACCCATTTGCCACATGCAGCGTGCCTTGCTGAGGGTGGAGGGATGGGTAAAGCAGAAAAACTTGAAGATGAACCTTTCTCAGCCTTGGTAATATAGGTTTTGTTTCCAACCCCCTGCCCTATTTGAGAAATAACTGAGATCTCAGCACCTCCTGCCGTTTCTATGTATTTGATGTATGCTTTTATGATGCAAGTACTTCATGTATCCAGTTCTATTGCTGCTGGTGAGAGGTATTTTTTTGAGAGTACATCTGCATTTACTGAGAGCTGTTTTCCTTGAATCCGAGCCTGGGTGACTCAGATTTGGCCGTCTCCTTTTCCAATGGAAAGATGGAGAACAGAATGTTTTGGTCATTTGGAGCAGCTTTTGCATTGTGCATTCCTGGGATGGTTTTTTGTTGTGGGAACACACAAAGCCATTCATCCTGGTATGACAAGACTGCAGGAAGAATCCAGTGGAGATCATGAAGACCTTTGTAGTCTGCATCATTTTTGAGGAAGAAGGAAAAACAAAATAAGCTGAACTGGCCCCTCAGTGTTGATAGGGGCAGATATTTTTAGATATTTTTGTGGTGGCTTTTTTTTTTTTTTTTAACTTTGTGGCGGGGGAAAATCTCATTTCTGTGAATATTAAACTGGAATATTAAACCTGGGCAGATGATACAAGGAATAGGAAAAAATGGCTCAAGTTCTTCTTGCGCGCCATACGACAGCATGTTTGTGTGTGTTCAGAACTGTGCTAAGAGCGCCTGTTGGGGTGCTGAGGATGCAGTACAGAAGCTCAGAGCAAGTTGTTATCTCTAATGGAGCAGGACAGTGCCCTGTGGAGATGCTGGCCAACGTCCCAGCCTGAGATGTGAGTGCAGGATGAAAGCTTCATTTCTTGGGTCTTAGAATAGTAGGATGATTGGGTTTGAAGAGTCCTTAAAGATCATCCAGTTTCACCCCCACGCTGTAACAGGGCTGTCCCCCAGCAGATCAGGTTGCTCAGGGCTGTTTCCCACCTGGCCTTTTGAATGCTCCCGAGGGTTGGGCATCCACAGCTTCTTTGGGCAGTCTGTTCCAGTGCCTCACCATTATCTGAGTAGATATCTAACCTCTGTTTCCAGTGTTTTAGCTTAAAGAGGCTTAGATGGCTCAGAGCAGCTTGGGTGAGGATAATGACCTGATGGTGTAACTCAGGAGTGCCCAGAACGAGATACTGGGGTTGCACACAGGGTGGCACTTTGGGCATTTATTGAATTTGTTGTGTGGCCTGGAGCCCTATGAGTATGGATGTACATGGGCTGTATAGTAGAATAAAAGCAGCTCTGTGTTTGCAGGGTAGCTTAATTAGCAGCCCATGGAGTTTTTCATCAGTATGTTGGAAGCATGTGTTTGCATCAACGTTTCTGGCAGAAATGTAATGCAATGGGAATGCACTTCCTCTTATTCCCTCCCCCCCAGTAAATAAAATCCAATCCACCTGATGAGGAATGCTTTGAGTATCTCCAGAGAAGGATAATCGCCCACCTCTATGGGCAGCCTGTTCCAAGGCTCTGTCACCCTCACAGTAAAGAAATATTTCCTCATCTTCAGATGGAACTTTCTGTATTCCAGTTTGTGCCCCTTGTTCTGTCACTGGGTGCCATTGAGAAGCACCTGGCCCCATCCACTCAATTCCTGCCTTTTGGATATCAGTAAACACTGATGAGATCCCCTCTCCACCTTCTCTTCTCCAGGCAAACAGCCTTTCCCCATACAGGAGATGCTCCAGGCCCACATCATCTTTGCATTCACTCCAGCAGCTTCATGTCTGCCTTGAACTGAGGAGCACAGAACTGCACACAGCACTCCAGATTTGCCCTCCGCAGAGCAGAACAGAGCAGAAGGATCACCTCCCATGCCCTGATGGCCTCACTCCTTTAATACACCCCAAATATCTTTGACCTTCATGGCCACCACGCACCCTGCTGGCTCCTAGTCACCCAGATCTCTCTCTGCTCCCTCTCTCCTTAGTCTCCTTTTGTTATTCTCTCATCTCTAACCCAGTGTGGGATGGCTGACTTACTGCTGCACTCTTTGGTGTTTCAGCATTCCAGGAGATTTCGGGAACAGTTTTGAAGTTTTTCCTTTTTTCTTTTTCCCATCTGTGTGCTGTGGTTCACCCTGCAGAGCTGCCAGCCCTCCCCTCGTGCCTGTGCTGGGATCCTTACTCACTCCTTAATCACTTCCCATCCTGGCCATTGCACTTCTCCCCTCACAGCATCTGTAAGACTTTGCTCCGTCAGTTCTCTCCAATGATGCAGACACAAGGCTGTCTCATCCCACAGCCCAGACCTGGGTGTCCTCACCTCCTGGCTGCGCTGCTGTTCCCTTTGCAGCTTGTTGCCATTGTCCCTGTCTCACCACCTCCTTCTGCCCACATCCCTGCACTATCAGCCAACCGTAGCTTCCTTTTTGCTGATAGTCTCAATTTTTTTATTGTTTTTCTTTACCCATTCGGAATGTTTTTGCATTTTTTCAGCAACTTAGTCATTTCCTTTCCTTTTTTTTTTTTTTTTTTTTTTAATTGCCATCAAACTTTTTGCTTGAAAAGTTCAGTGCTTGTTAATGCTGCGTAGTCGCATTTAGATGTCTTATTCCCTTTGCCTTCCCCTTTGGGGGAAGCCTTGTTTTCTCTACCAAGGTTGGAGATTTATTCTTAATGGAAGGAGCTAAAAGCCCAGTTATGAACGTTGAACCTCCTCCGTACTCCTCATGTTGGTTTGAAGGAACTGCCCTGAAGTTGTGTGAATGTGGGGAGATGCAATGAGGTGTAGTGCCATGGGGTTGTAATGCTCCCTTGGGAAGGCCCTTGCAGAATAGGAGAAGTGGATCTTGGCTAACTGACCTAGAGAGGGCATGGGTTGATGGTTGGACTAGATGATCTTAATTGGTCTTTCCAGCCTTAATGATTGTGTGATTCTAATGCGTGAGATGAGACTTTAGGATTTAAAGAAAATTAGCATTCCCAAACTGAATTTGAATTGTTGTTTGGTTCTGAGAATCTTCTGCTGTAACCCAGGTCTCCAGGCTGGAAGTTACTTAGCGAGATAAAGGAAAAGGCTGTAACATAAAAATGGGAGACAAAGGAAATCTCCTTCATTTTACAGGTGCAGAAAAGAAAGATCATATCACCTACGTGAAGCTGGGCACTGCTTTCTGCAAGCCTGCTCGTGCTCTCCCACCCATTGTCTGTCTTGTTTCTCAATAATCTGACTTCTGTGCTCTTCCCCCCCTTAGGTCTGTGGCGATGGAAGAAGAGACCCAACATCGAGGAGCCTGAATGCTGACAGCAGGACAGCACTTGGAGACACTGGTAGCACCAACCTGAGATACAGAGGCAGCAACCATGCTGAAGCCAAGTGGACTTAAAATCCCTGGCAGGGCAGTGAAGCACTCCAGCCCAGTGGGACGAGCATCAGGGACAGCAGCGGCGACTGTCACCACTGGTACAAAGGAAGGTAGGAACTCCGTCAGTGGGGGCAATGAGCTGAGCCAAGTGATGGCTATGTTTAAAGGCAAAGACCCAGTGATGCTCAGTAAGGTGAGAAATTGCTCATCTTGTAAGGAGGCTGATCTTGAGCGTGGGTCAAAACAAATATGAACAAATATCCTCCCTCGTCCAACTGATGTCTCCTGTCTGGATTGTTTAGGTTTGGGTGTGATTGCTCTGGCAGTCGGAGATGGCCACAAAGCATGGGATTGCCAACATGCATAGCCCCCAACCCAAGTTTGGGCAGATTTTGGTTGACAGTGGTTTTTTAGCCAAAAGGTTGCACTGGTGTGGTGCTGCGAGACAGAGAGGGAATTATATGTGTCCTTCTACATTCATTAAAATCTGAGAGCTGGTAATACTTGTGCAGATGGGAACCTCACCCTGGGACGCCTTAAACACTGTCCTATAGCCATTGCTTCTGGCCTGTGGTAATGTTGTAGTGAGAACCAGGCACTGAAGGTAATTTGCCCTGTGCTAGTTATCTCAGATTAGTGCCTTTGTTTCAATAGAATCATTGGAAGCACTGGGATATCAACAGTGATTTATCTAGACACACACATACATGTCTTATTGTCCATTTATCTATATCCAGGGTGTACAGAAGCTGTACAGACTGCTGTATAAATTACACTTCAAAAGGGTTTGAGTGTTGTTTAGCATTTTCTTCTGGCTGTTTTGACTGCTGTGGTTTTTGTTTTGCTTTGTGAGGTATGTGGGGTCTTTGCATGGAATGCCTCTGCTCAGTGTTGAGCAAACTTGGCTGTGTTTTGCTGTCACGTGGCAGGGGCTGTGCTCTGCTCATGGGCATACATCATCTCTGCTGTTCTTAATTTGAACAATGTTGTAAGAACCACAGTTTTAACTTTAACTTGCAAGGTGTTGTTTGAGGGGCTGGTGAACACATGAGATTATGGGCTGAAGTAGAGATCATTCCCTACAATGGGAATGTAACATCACTGTTGTTTCTCACCTGGCGACTTGACTCTACTGGTTCTTAATACTAGAGAGTCATTTGTTAGTTTAGCATCCAAATCAAAGAAAATAAAAGCCTCCTTGTCTGTTTCCTAGAGGGATGCTCAGGTTAACAAAGGAAATTCTTAGGGTAAGGATTATGTGTTTATTTTGAAGTTGTTCCCCAGATTCATTTCTGTATTTCTCCCACTTTTTTCTTCTTGCTGTATGTCTGTAGCTGAGAAATGAACTCTGAGGACTCTAAGTGACTAGTTACCACTGGGTGTGAATCTCTCAAGGCACAGTGGATTGATAGTTGTGCATGGTGTGGAGCTGCTTTCAGTTGGCTTTTATCCTAAGAAAAGCTGATGGGGCAGACCCCAAGGCCTCTCTCTTCCCTCTGAGGCTTTGCACAGAAGCATCCCAGCAAACACAGCGTGTGTGTTGCAGGGTGAAGGAGTCATTGCAGAGAGCAGCACTGGGGGCTGATGGGACTGCTGTGCTGAATGCAGCACTTGTTTGCTGCAGCCTTTGTGCCTTGTTCAGCTACAGCACTCTGCCAGCATGGGATGCTCAGCACAGCCTGGGGCAGAGTCATCGCTGGGTGGCAGGGCCCAGCCACAGTGCAGGCAGTAATGGGGGGAAGAAAGAAGTCTCCTAAGCTTGAAATGCAATTGTAAAGGAAAACCACAGATCTGTTAAAGTGCAGAATTAAAATGCAGTGGTGCAAAATAAAATGCAGTCTGTTGGCTCTGAGCTGCCTTCAGTAACCTGGGGATGGCTCAGGAAGATCCTGCACATGGATTTAGTCTTCCAAATGGGCAATGAAGAGAAGGTGTTCGTTCTTCAGTTGTGCCTGAGAGTTGTCAGAAACCATTTGATGCAAATATATATTGGGAAGCTTCAACTCTTCCTTGTGCCTTCCCCTGAGCCCGTCAGTCTTGTCTTGTCTTGAAATAGTGGTAGGAAATACGCTGTCTTTTATTCTTTGACTGGAATATGCAGAGGTGCTTTGGTTGCTTCTTTTCTACTATTCTGTTCACGTTCTTCTGTAGAAAGTCAAGAGTCTCTCATCCATCTCTCATCTCTTCCTTTTCCAGGCAGCGGAGATGTACCTTGCTGAGTGCTTCCATGTACTCCTGACAGCTTATATAACAAAAAATATGATTGATAGAAACATGAGGTGTGTGTATATTCACGGCTTTGTGTCTTTGTGAAGACCCCATATGACAAAGTCATAGCATGTGAGGAAGAATGGGCATGGCATATCTGAGTTTTGCCCTGGACACTCTTACTCTGGTTCCACAGTTTCTTACCGCCTCTTTGTCACTGAACTTTCTCAGTGTGGAGATTTACTGCATCTCCTGCCTGATGTGACGCTTGGGAAGGTCTGAGGGCTTTTTGTGGTCTATTTAAGTTGGAGCTTAATGGGTATTTCCACTGAAAGTCAGCAGGAGAGAGGCACCTGGCATGGGCTCTTGGAAAATGTCCACCTCAATGAGTGGTGTCCGTGATGACTCTCCCCCTCCCTTTCTCTTCCATAAGGCTGAAACAATGGAAAAAATAAGTTTTACTTTGTTCTGGTGACTGTTTTTCTTAAAACCAGACTGAAAATTCATCTCTAGCTGTGTGAGGACAGGATTTCCCACACGTGTTGGCCTATTCTCTGTGCTTCAACTAAAGAACTTTACTGCCTTCAACCCTGCATGCAAGCAAAGTTTCTGTGCAAAAGGTGTGGGACACTCTAAAGGGCTCAATATGTCATTTGGATTTCTTTTTCTAAAAAAGCTCATACGTCTTATTTTCTACCCCACCCCCTCCTGGGAAAAGCCTGCTTTTGCCTGGAGCTGCAAAATGGAGAGAGAATGGAAGCTGTGATGAATGGGCCCACACAGCCTCCAGCTGGTGGAACAGGTGAAGGGAATGCTGGAGCCAGCTGATGGGAAAGGCTTTCCTCTCCAACCAAGCTGCTGTACTGCTGCTCTGAGTGCTTTTGTCTGCTTTGTGGGGTTCTTAAATCTCTTCTTCAGTCAAAGAATGTTGGCAGAAGGGTGGTGGAAAAAAAGGAAAACCAGTATTTGTAGACAGCATTGGGTGAGAATGGGACAATCCTGGTAGAGGCAGAGCAACCCACACCAGTGTCTTTGTCTGCAAGACTGAAGTGCATCCAGTCTGAGCCTGGTGTAGATGAGCTGTGCTTTGCTGGTAGCTGTGATGAAGATAGATGCAGCCACAGTGCTTGCTTTGGGCTGTGTGATCAGAGGTTTGGGGTCTTTAGAGCTGTTACCATTCCTTTTTGAGAAATTGTTGTTTGGTGGTTTTTTTGTTCATCTAAACAGGATTTCCCACTGTTTTAGTTTAGGCTTTTTATTAAGCTGCAAGAAGGAGGGCTGTTTTTTTCTTGCTCACCAATTTATTAATTCTCACTTTGAAATAAATGTGAAAGACACAAAACTACTGTTTTGTCTGAAACACAATCAATGTGGTTGTGGTGCCCCGAGCAGCTGATTGACCGGCACAGACAGAGGGAGCTGACACTCGTCTATTCAAAGCTTTGTGGATCTTGATTAATATTAAACTTAGGGTGTTGTGCACTGGTAAATTGGGAGAAATGGCTCCATACCATGGGGGTGAGCCTGCTATTATAGAACCTTAGAACGGCCTGGGTTGAAAGGGATCACAATGATCATCTTGTTTCAACCCCGGCTCTGTGCAGAGTTGCCAACCACCAGACCAGACTGCCCAGAGCCACATCCAGCTTGGCCTCGAATGCCTCCAGGGACCAGCAGACATTTGGTTTTGACACTTTGGTTCTGCCCTCAATTAAATCCACGCTGCAAGAGTGAATGGATGTTCGTGAGTTAGATCAGCAGCCAGTACACGGACACTGGTGATGCAGCAGTCAAGTTTGATTGGGCTTTGCTTTATCTTCATGGGTCTGTTGAACTTGTAATTTCTAGGTTAGGTGCTGCAGCATCAACAGATATTTATCAGTCTGTAGTAACAGACACGTTTCCAGCACACAGCATTCACCTGCTCAGGAGTTACCTGGAAGAAAACAGCTGTATGCTTTCAAGTGTTGCACAGAAGAAAAACAGCAGATGAGTATTGATGGTTTGTTAATTTAGGACCTGACAGAAAGAGGTGGCTGCTAGGAATGTTTGGAAAGTTGATAGGGAATTGATTATGGGATGCTTATGAAGGTTGTATTCAGCTTAGTGCAGGTGTTTGTGATGCAGGAGGGGGGGATGCCTTGCAGTACGTTATCCCCTGCTCCCATTCTGCTTTCTGTCTTGAACAAGGGAGGGACCTTGGGAGCTCCTTTCCCAAGGAGGTGATTTGGTGCATGCCAACCAGTACAAAAGGGCATTGAATCTATCTTGATTTAATCAGCTTTGCAGATGACATTTAGAGATGACTGAGAGTCTGATTTTTAATTGTCTTAACTGTGAGATGCTCTTAGTGGGATTTGATGTAGTTAATCCTTAAACATTCAGTGCACCCACTGCAGAATGAGATGTGAGCACATGCTGAAGGCACATAGAGGTTGGATGCCCTCCTGCTCCCCATGAGCAGCTCCTTGCAGGGCACCATGGAAGGGAAATCTGCTTCCCACAGATGTCCAGCCTATGGGGGTTTGGCTATAATGAACCAAATCCTATTCAACTTCTTTGCTTTACTGAAGCATCTGAGCGCTGGAATGATGTAAGAGCAGGCAATGTGCATTATGTATCTGGAGAAAGCCCTGTGCTCAGTGTCTGTGCTGGAGCCAGAGCTGAATGAGGCTCTCCTAGTCCCTGTGATTTAACCTTTCTTTCCCCTACTGGGAAGGATTCAATGATCTTCATGGTCTTTCCAACCTTAATAAGGGTATGATTTGGTTGTTAGCAGTAGGGGCACTCCACGTGGCTGCTCAGGTTGTATCCTGTGAGTCAGCATCCCAAATTGCACACACGCAGCATCTTCATTACATTCCTGGCACTGGCTGCTCTTGATCCTCAGCCTGGATCTCTCAGACTGGGTCCTGGAGACTGGACTCAGTCTGATTGTCAAGTAGTTACTGCTTGTGATGGAACAAGATGGGCTATTTTCTGGTGCTTTCTCTTCTGGAATTCATTGGCAATGAGCTAATTCCATCACTTTTGAGTGAATGAGCCCTTCTGCACACACCTGCTTGAGCAATGTGCTGCGTGGCTGCTCTTCTCCCATTTGCTGTAGGAGCAGCAGCAAAACCCATTGGAATGGATTTTGCATGGGAACAATGCCTGAGCAAAAATCCTGCACTTGAAGGCTGGAGAGTTCAAAACCCTGCTGGTTGATTGCTTGGCCACTCTTTGCAGTGTTTGGTACTGAAGATAAATTTCTGCAGTTTTGAAGGTGTCCTGAGACCGCTCCTCTCTCTGAGCAGCCGCCAGAGCTGTGCCTGGGAAACCATTTATACATGTCTCATTAAAGACCCGTGTCTGCCTCTCTCCTTGTTTTTTTGCCATTGGATCAGCTCACTGAGAGCAGCTGTCTGCACTTCTGCAGCAGCACCTCCGGAACTGAGCTCCTGCCTTACAGATTCCCACAGCCGAGGAAATCACAGACAACTGCATGGACAAGTGTGCAGGGCATGCAGGCATTGTGCTGAGCTCAGTGCCGAGCTTTTGCACGCTCATGTGAAAAGGAGAGTCTCCAGGAAGCCACACTTGTGCTGGAAGCTGAACTTGCAGCAGTGCCACTGGGCAGAGGGGTGTGCGCACCAGTGGTTTGGGGACGGCGGTGTCACCGTGCATTGCTTGAGTGGCTCCCATCAGGAACCCCCTGCAAATTCATCTCACGTAAGTGCATCCACCACGCTGTTCTCATGGGATCTTGTGGCCCTGTGCTTTCTAGCTGCTTTCTGACTCTCCCAGCGTGTAGTTCTTAAGGGTTTGCATCCCAGGGATCTGGGTAGGGTGACTGCTTTGAGGGGTTTGGGGATGGGGCGTGTTGAGTCTTTACAGCTAAGTGCTTTTTCTAAATGGCAAACTGTATTTTCTGTTAGGATCAGCTGTAGTCAATAAAGCAAATAATGCTTCCAAGTGGAGTGTTCCAATTAGTGATTTCTGTTATTTTCTTAGGAAAGAATGAAGCGTGTGTGATTCAGTACACTGGATTACATTAGCCCTAGGTCGTCAAATGGGTCTGTGGTTTATTTCTGGAGGCTGGGGAGGGAGGCATGGGTGCTCTATTCCTTCTGAAAGAGTGGTTGGGCACTGGCAGAGGCTGCTGGGGAGTGGGGCAGTCAGCGTCCCTGGAGGTGTTCAGGAGCATGGAGATGTGGCACTGATATGGGCAGTATTGGTGGTAGGTGGTGGTCAGTCTGGATGATCTTAGAGGTCTTTTCCAGTGTTAATGACTCTGATTCTGTCAAACCTAAAACACCTTCAGTGGTCTGGGATTTTTGTTTGCATTCTTTTCCAGGAAAACAGGGTGCTGTTGCAAAGGGATGTGATAGATGGATTCTGTTTTCAGGCTGGAAAATATCACATAGCAGATTGAAGTACAAATGTTGAAAGAATATACTTAAGGTTTTAAAAATAATAATTATGTAAAAAAATAACACTAATCTGGATGAATAGATCCTTCCATATGCTGCAAGCTAATTACCACTCAGTGAAAGAAATTGTGTGCATGTTTTGCTAGTCACTTCCTTTGTGCCCTGTGCTGCCAAGAAGGGTCTGCTAAGTGTATTTTCTTGAATACCATTGTTTATACAAAAAAAAAAAAATCTGGGCATATAACAAATACCTTCTCCCAGTTTAAGAACAGCCAGCCTGATGTTATCTGATCCAGCGTAGCTGTTATGAACTCAGAGTTCCAGCACTGCTGTCTCCAGTGGGCACTGGGAATGCTTCTCTCGCCCATGGGAGAGCAGCTTTCGTACCAGCCACCTCCTGAATGAGACCTTTATGTGAATGCCTTTGTTCAGTACGTCTGTCTGAGGTTCAGTGCCCTCCCAGCTGCCTCCCAAAGACAAATATCGGCCTCAATGGGCACCTCCTTGCATTCAGAGCAAATCCACTTTGCAGCAGCTCCCATTTGCTGTTCCTTGCTTATTCATAGTTCCCATTTGGTTTCTTATTGTCCTCCTTTTCCTCCTCCTTGCAGACTTTTTGCTAGGTGTCGTTGCCTGTGATGTTGGAGTTTGCATCAGATCTTGATATCTGCACAGTGGGGCTTACTCCAGGGAACAGCAGGGACGACAGATTTTCAGGGTGCCAGATGCAGAGTTCATCTCCATGCCAGCCCTTACATTCGTGTCCCGTGAGATAAGCCATTACAGACCCAACTTTTCAGCTTTGAACTTGGAAAGCTTTCAGTCGTTGTTTCCCAGTCAGCCATAAATCTCCAAGGCTGCTTCCTCCCACAATGTGCTGCCAGGCACTCGGCCGTTCCCTGTAAAGCATTGCAGCCATCCTCTTCCCTCTTTCTTTCTTCATTCTCCCACAGCTTGAAAAGGCCGTGATAAATCTTGCAGGAAACAGCTGCTTCGTCGATGTGCTCAATAATTGGAATTTGGGTAGAGCGGTGTGGGCTGGGTTTTGCTTGGCTGCCAACAGTATCACTTCTGTGTCTTCCAAGCTGCTCTGATCCCTCTGTGGGAACCTGGAGAACCACTGTGAGCCAAAGGAAGCTGTGCAGCAGGTTGGACCCCTTGTTTCTTGCCTGGACAGACAACAGTGTATTCAGCAGGGGCTGAGGCCTCTCTGAAAACTGGTGCCCTGGACTGCCCTTTGGTCCATGGCTGTATGGAAGCTTTCAGCCAACCATGCCCAAGCCATGGCTTGCAGTCTGCCACCAGTGAGGTGGTGCATTTCAGCAGTGATGATGGTCAGTCACCTCCATGTATTTTTTTTTACAAGCAAAAAGGAAGGGCTAATGGTAGTGAAAATAGCGTTTCGTAACTGAGAATGTCACTATCAGAGTTATTGTGCTCTTTGTAGTTGTTGTCATTTCCATGGGAAAAAAAAAATGGCATTACTTTTGGAGCAACCTACATATATGCAGCCCAAGACAATTCCTCTTCACTCAGCGTGGCCCAGGCAGGCCAAAAGGTTGGGCACTCACGCTCTGGGCTGTGACCATTGACTGGGGAATTGGTGTCATGCTGTGCGTGGAGGTGCTCCCCAGCCACACAGCCCAACACCCTGTAGCCTATCTATAGCTCTAGATACATGGGCTGATTTTTGGGTGGTCCTGTGTGGAGCCAGGAGTTGGATTCAATGATCCTTATGGGTCACTTCCAGCTTGGGTGCTGTATGATCTGTCAGGTTAAGCTGGTGTTGTGTTAGGTACAGATCTATTTGTTTGCCTGGTGGTTGGGAACAATCGAACCCAACAACAAGAAAAACCCTGGCAATTAAAATGTTGAAGGAAAGCCCTCTCTGGGGGCATTGTATAGCTCTGTTGTAAATATAGTGCATTTTCTCCCTTCTTCCCTCCCTTCCTGGCACAAGACACTATGCTGGGATATCTTTCTTTTTTTCTTTTTCCCTCTTTTAAGCCTAATGTGCCTCCATTTTATCAATTAGCTGCCTGTCTCCCGATTCCCATGGCAACACAATAGGCTGTTGAGTTTCTGGTGCTGTTGGCAGTCGGGGTGCCTGGCATGCATCGCGGGAGCCGTGAGATGACAAAAGAGTTCTGCAGGGAGTAGGAAATACATGGGTAATGCTCACTGTGCACTGCTCCTCATGCTAAACTACTTCTCTTTCCCTCTCCCTCCTCCCCTTCCAAAAAAAGTTTCCTTTCTCTTTGTTTCAGTTACACAGTGATAAGGAATGAGTGTCAGAAGACATGGATGTGTTGGAGGGCGTGCAGCTTTGGCGAGTATGGATGGCACTCATAGCACAAGGCTGTGTGTGTCATTGGGATCTTGCTGTGAAAGTTATCCCTGCTGATGCTGGAAAGAGATGGAAAGCTGAAGCAGAAGGCAAGGAGCAGAGCTTGTGTGAAGGGGGTTTCTTCCTCCTGTACCGTGCTCCAGGGATTTCAGACACATGGCTTTCGTTGGCGCGGTAATGAGAGCCATGTGAGCAGGCTGAAGCTTCAGATCCAAACCTTTAACCTCCCCTGTGCTGAGCTCAGAGGAGTTTGTCTGGCTTCTGTGCCTGAACCAGCACGGGGTGCCCGGTCAGCATCAACCTTGACATGGGAGGAGCTTACAGAAAGGGCTGCAGCAGGGCTGCGTTAGCCTTACAAAAGCAAAAGGGAAAATGGAGATTTAGAGTTGGATAAGATGTGCGTTTAGCGGATGCTGCGTCTGACTATGATTTCTAAATTGTTGTTCAGCCCTGAAAGCTGTGACCTACAGGAAGACCATTTAAATTGGAAAGAATGAGCTTGACTAATGAGCACAATAGGGTTGTAAAGCTGGAAAGCCAGAGCAGAGGAGATCCCACACACTGTGCTGTGTCTCAGAGCCTGCTAGGAGCAGAGCCAGGCAGGAGCTGCTGTCTGTCCTGAGGTTCGTGTTGGATGGAGCAGCAGAGAGGGAGGCCGTGATCTTTGGGTGTGAAGGAGCAGCAATTTCTTCTTTACCATCATGAGGTAACTGCTGGTGGGAGGGTTGGAGCAGAAGGTACTCAAAATCTGCGGTTTTTGTTGTTGTTGTTGGTTTTTTTCTTTGTTTCTCTAGTGTAACTCTGTTCTCTGCTTTGTACCTGAGATCTATACTGTTGCTTTGCTGTTAGCAACTTTTCATGGAGCTTTCCTGCTTCGTTGGTGAGCCCAACCAGGGCAAGCAGACGTCCAGGTGACATAGGCATGGTGAAGCTGTTTGGATGCCTGTAGACTGGAGAGAGCTCAGGAATTCTGAACACCTTGGTGGCTTCCCACTCAGCTCCTTTAGGAAAGGTAACCCTCCAGTGTCTGCTCTTAGAGGGCAATGCCATTAGCCAGTTCTGCTATCAGCTAATTTCTGCGGTGGGCTATTCTAATATGCTCTTGGGATCAAGGACAGATCAGTCACTGCTGCCTTTTGCCTTTGTTTGGAGCTTGGCCTAGCTCTTGCTGAAGGGGAGCTGTAAGAACGAAGGGGGCAGGCTCTTCAGTAGTGATAGGACAAAGGGAAATGACTTTAAACCAAAAGAGGGGAGATTTAGATGAAATATAAGGAAAAGGTTTTATACAATAGTGGTGGTGGGGCATGGGAACAGGTTGCCTGGAGAGGTGATGGATACTCCATCCCTGGAGATACCCACGGTCAGGCTGGAGGGGCTGTGAGCACTGATGGAGCTGTGGGTGTCCCCATGCCTTGCAGGGAATGGGACTAGATGCTCTTTAAAATCCCTTCCAACTCTAAGGATTCCATGATTTTTAGCCTGCTCTGGGTGTTGTGTGATCATCTAATTAATGGCTCTGCCAGATCTGAAGGCAGGAAGAATGGGTGTAGTTTGACCACTGTTGTTTTCCCTGGAAACAGAGTGCACAAAACCTTTTAATTGTGCTGTAGGAAAGTTGGTGGCTTGGTAATTTTTGTATATGGGTAATGAAAGCATGCACTGGAATACCAAGTTCCTACACTACAGCTGTAATGAAAGTAAACCTTCTGGCAGTTCTTCTCTTACACGCTGTCTCTTGGAATAGCCTTATGCTAAATGATCATAATGCTTCTGAGTGCATGCTCTCCTCAGAAACCTGTAATTAGACACTTTCTCCAAGATGCTGTAATTGCTGCAGTTTGGCAGGCAACTAAAATGAACAAAGTCTATGAAGTCCCACTAAAATGTCGGCTTTATTTCTTTTACTGGAATTCTGTGTGGCACCAGGAGTCCAATGGAAACTCCCACTTTGCTTTTTTTTCTGTCCTAGGTGATTTTTGGAGGTGTTTGCTCTGGTGGGTGCTTCTGGATGGGGGTGTAAGTTGTGCTGCAGTGTTTGTTCAGCCCTGGAGCAGCTTTCTTCCTTTCTGTGCTTCGGAAGGGCTGTGGTGATAAAATGCTGCAGCCATATCTGGCTATTAAACTGCGAAAGACTTTTGTACCAACTCTCAAGTGTTGATGCTGTGTTCTTTCCCCTGGAATCAGACCTCCAGCACAGCTCAAATTACTTCGGGTTGAGAGCTTCGTGTTCTCTGGGCTGTGCAGGAGCTGAGCTGGATCTGTCAGACCCATTACTTTGAGAAGAGCTGTGGAAGTGGTGCTGGCTGAGCTGTAGTGATGGCTGAGGCTGGATGAATTTCACAGTTCAGATAAGCACTCACGTTTGGATCATCCCTGCCACTGTTCAACTTTCTTTGCCTGCCCTGTCCAAGAGCTGTTGCCCACCCCCCTCTTTTGACTTGAGGAAGCTTTAATGAAGTCCATATGCTCTTTATTTTAGTTCCTCTGGGGCCTAGGCTGAAAGCATGATGTTTGTAGTAGATTTTGTCACTGGGGTCAGCAAGCATAGGGTCACTGCTAACTTGTTTGCTGGAGTTGTTGCTGATCCTTCATGTGCAGCCGTGTACTTAAGGGAGATGTTTTAGTGGGCACAGTGGTGATGGACTGATGGTTGGACTAGATGATGTGGGTGGTCATTTCCAACCTTAATGATTCTGTGATTCTGTAATCATGTTACAGAAAGTTTGGCTTTCTGTTTTCCAGATAAGCTGGCCACAACCTCTGGGGACAGTGAATTTCCAGCATCATCTGCAGCTTTTCTTGTCCCAGCAAAGCATAGCTATAGTTCTGGCTTCAGCTTGAGCAGCTGATGTAGAAATAAGAGCATTCCCTGTTACAGGTCTGAATTCTGTACACTGAAGGTCAGCTCTGGAAGAGCTGTGCTAATTGGGGTTTGTAGATGCTTCCTGTTTATAGATGCTCTGTTTGTATTGAACATACCCCAGGTGTCTGCTCACTGCTGGCTTCTGCTCTGCAATGGCAGAAGCTGGGAAAAGCAAATAATTTGCTAAGGCAGCTGTTGGATCCCACAGAAGCTATTAACGTCCTCCAGTGGGACACTCAATGCTTGGTTTAACTGTATGCAGACCTGTGGTTCTATGGAGTTGGCTAAAACATCAGTGCCCACTCTTGTTTTAGGACAGAAAGGTGGCTGGCATTGTTCTTGGTTACCCTTTTTTAAGCACCTCCCAGCACTCCTGTTCTGTTGATCTTATTCACACTGCCATGCAAAATATCCTTCAATGCTGAATTGGAACTGGGAATGAATGTGTGTTATAATGGGGGATGATGACACGGAGTTTGTCCTTTATTTTATGTGGGATCTGGAGAAACTGAGCAGCACGTAGAGATTTCTGTTCAAACTGCCTTTCTGCCAAGGAAGATTTGTAATTAATGGGGTTGCCCTGTTTCTAACCTTTGCCTGATGTAAATGTGCAACCTGAGCCATGCTCCCAGATGTTTCGTTTTTATAAAAGCCCTTTGCTGGTGTTTTGGCTGCCTCTCTACAACACCCTGAAAAGAGACTGTGGTCAAATGGGGGTTAGCCTCTTTCTCCAGGTAACAGCAATTGGGTGAGAGGTGATGGCCATCAGTTGCTCCAGGGGAGGATGATGTTGGGAAAAATTCTCAGAGTGGAGATGCGTTGACACAGGGAGGTGGGGGAGTCGACATCTCTGGAGGTGCTCCAGAAAAGGGAATCTGTCATGCTGGGTGGCATGGCCTAGGATTGATGGTCGGACTAAATGATCTTAGTGGTCTTTCCATCGTTAATGATTCGGTGATGTAGGATTCCTCCTCATACCAAGCCCTTTCTCCTTGGTTTGCAGGCTCACCTCTTCACAAGCAAAGTGCCACCTCCACCTCCAGCACCGAGAAGTCGGGATCGAAGGCTGCCGAGGTGGGCGATGACTTCCTGGGAGACTTTGTGGTAGGCGAGCGGGTCTGGGTGAACGGAGTGAAGCCAGGAGTGATCCAGTACCTCGGGGAGACACAATTTGCTCCGGGCCAGTGGGCGGGAGTCGTGCTGGATGATCCCGTGGGTAAGAACGATGGCTGTGTTGGAGGCGTGCGCTACTTCGAGTGCCAGCCGCTGCAGGGAATTTTCACACGACCGTCCAAGCTGATGCGGCAGCCCGTGGCTGAGGGCTCAGGGAGCGACGTCCCCTCCGTGGATTCGCTTACAGCTCAGAACTTGTCCCTGCATTCGGGCACAGCCACGCCGCCGCTCTCCACTCGCGTCATCCCGCTGAGGGAGAGCGTCCTCAACAGCGCCATGAAGACGGGCAACGAGTCGGGATCCAACCTGTCGGACAGTGGGTCTGTGAAGAAAGGGGAGAAGGACCTGCGGCTCGGGGACCGCGTGCTGGTGAGTTGGTGGTGGGGGAGCCTTCAGAAGGTGAAGGGAAGGGATTTGTTCCATCCCTGGGTGCTTCTGGTTAGGTTTGGGGTGAGGGAAGGATGATGGGTGGTGGTGAGATGGGGGGCGGAATGTGGCATTGGGAAGGGGGTGCCTCGGCCAAGCAGGCTTTGAGCTCCTGCATTAATTGTTATTTGGGATGCAGTGTCTTGTGGATATCTTCTTTGCTTTTAATTGGTGCAAGACAACTTACTCCAGAGCACTGCTTGCTCAGGGCTTGCCCAGTACAATAGAGTGCCTTCAGAAGGAGAGTAACTCAAACATGAGAGGGAACTAGAAGAAAAATATTATTTTCTATCCCAGCAATGCTCTCCATAATGGTGTGTATCACAACTTTTGAAGGGTTTGCAGTAGTGTGTCTTGTTGTATGTGTTCATGAATGCTCTTTACTCCCTTTTTGGTGCTCCAGTTTCTAAGATACTGGATATGATGTTAAATCCTTTCCCATGTAGAAAGAAACTTGTGATTATTTTTATTGAAGGGTGGGACATTGCACTGAAGGTTGGGTTATCTATGACTGATATCTGTTGTTTTAGAGTAACTGGTGGTATACTTGTGCTAAAATGGCTTATTGCAAGTTTGTCCCAGCAAAGGAGTCATTTCTTCAGTGGCAATTGAGAAGGAAAAGAGTATCACAGTTTTGTTTAGTATGGATGATGAATGCTGTGATATCAAATGTTGTGAAGAAGCCAGCATTAGAGCACACATCTCTTCTGACTTTATCCGTGGAACTGAAGGATGGAGATGACTTTAGCCAATGGGGATAGCAGGTTCCAGGGGCAGGTCTTTGTGCATCCTGTACAGCCTGGCTCCCAGCTGTGTAGTTTGTTTGGGGCGTGTGGTTCTCATACCAATAGCTACAGCTGGGAAGTGTAGGCAGACCTGCTCTCTGGTTATAGACAAGGGTTTGGCTCCATGGATGGATGCGTTACCCCTGCTGCTGGCCCCGCTGCTTCCAGGGACAGCAGCAGAGATGCTCTGCTCACACACACTGATGGGTTCAACATTCTTAAGCTCATGGGGAAAAAGCAACCTTAGGAATCTGTCCTCCTCTGGCTGGTTTGTTTGCTTCCCTCTTGTCCTTTTACCTCTTGGAGGGACAGTGCTCAAGTGAGGACTGCCCCTTTTAGCAGCAGCAATGCAGGCTGAGCCTTCAGCATGCTCGTGTCATAGAGACTGTTGGTGGTTTTCCCCCTGGCCTTCTGTTTTTTGTTTCTTTGTTTAGATTGTAGTATTGTTGTTGTTCTGTTTGTTTATAAATGAATGGAAGCCCTCCCTGCCTGCTGCCTTATCCACCCCAGATGTTGTTAGAGAATTTGTGCTGTTCTTTGTTACTGTAATGAATAACTTCAAAAGAACAGATCTGAAACGAGCAGAAGCTCTCAGCTTAGAGAAATATCAGGAGATGTTTGCATGCAGTAGCAGAGATCTGGGAAAAGAACAGATAGAATCATAGAACCGTTGAGGTTGGAGAAGACCACTAAGATCACCAAGTCCAGTCATCAGCTGGATTTGATGTGTTTCTATGTCTTTGTTCTTAAAGCCTTTCCAACTGAAGCAGTTGCTAAAAGTAACCTAATGGAGTTTTCCACTAAAAGAGTTAGGTAATGTTTGCCTTTGGCACTTTTGAACTCAGACTTTTTTTTCCCAGAGATGCGAAAATTGCATTAAAGAGGTGAAAAAAGCCCTTCACTGTGATGCTGAGGAACTCATTTCTTGAGGTCTGGCAGATGAATGTGGAACAATTAACCTTTGCTTTAGTGAGAGGAGAGCTTCCCAAAGTGTACCAATTGCCCAAGTGCTGCCATTAATGCGAGTCTGCCTTGTTGCCTTTCTCCAGGGACAAAATGGATGGAAAAGGAGATGGAGCAGTTGAGCACTTTCTGCTTGAGAGGAATCTCCGCTCTGTTTTTTTTTTCCCCCTAAGAAAATGCATTTTACATGCTTTGAGGGGGAGGCAGTTCAGCAGCTGAACTGATTCCACCCTAAAGTGCTTGCTTAAGATCGGTGGGAAGGAGGTGACTTCTCAGTGAGGAAGTCTAAATAAAGAATATCCTTTTCATAGAGATGTTCTGTCCTTTAGCCATCCTTATGTTCCCATACTGAGGTTGCACAATTCTATACTGAAATGTAGTAACAAACATGACTACCTAAGGGCCATGATGTTTCCTGATTGACTGTATTCCTGTGGAGTGCTGCCCCAGATACTCCTTAGATGGATTCTGTGGCTGTGATGTTGCCAGAACTTGGAGGTGGCTGAATCTGCAGTTGCTGCTGCAATGCACAGCACTGAAGGTGGGATACGATGGAGCCTTGCCTTGCTGGCAGGCAGCTCTGGCTGCTGGGAAGGTGCTCTGGGCTCACCTCAGGCATGTGATAGCAATCACTTTCTCCTCTGTGCACTGCAGAGTGGTTTTTGCCAGCAGCGTGTTGCCACCTCTTGCTCTTGGCAAATGGCAGGAATTTCTCATGAGTAAACTAATCGTGTCCTCTTCTCTAACACCCCTTGCAAATCTACACACCAGCCTTGATTTGCCAGCCCAGAGCTGCAGAAAGCCTTTAAGCAGCTGAGTGATAAATCCTTGCCATCAGCAGCTCCCAGCGAGGAGAACTGCAGCCCTTGCCTCTTCCTTGAGCACAGGCAGCCACGAGCTCTGCTGGCAGCTTGCTTTGAACTGTGTCAGCCCTGGGACTGAAGTCTGGTTGCTGTGAAGGCATGTGGGGCATTAGGAAGGAACTGAGGAACTTAGTGAAACTAAGAGATAACAGCACATAAATAAAAAGCTGCTGCCTTTGCCCTGCTGCTGCGTTAACCCTTGGAGGCTTTTTGTGCATGCACACATCCTCCTAACCATTCATTTAGGCCAATGCACTGGCCAATGCTTGTCTTCAGTGTGCTAAATTTGACATTAAATAAGAGTTGTGAGTGCCTCGTGGCAGAGCAAACTGTATTATTAACATGGGCGGACTTGGTATCAAAGGCAGCCCCAGGAAGGGATGCTGTAATTGCAGGCTTTCCCCTTGCAGTGCATCCCGAGGGCATTATTTTCTCACTGCTGCCTGAAAGATAAATGTGCTTGGATGCCTTGTGTCAGCAGTGCTGTGCTGCGGGGATGGAGGTAAATGTTTGGGTTAAAAGAGGTTATAAAAATTCCTTTGTTGTAAACTGTAATTACACACCTGAAGATGAACCAGATCTCCACCTTACCCAGCAGGGTGCTCTGCCTGGCTGCCAGCTGGGATGTACCCCTGGAAATGCTGACATGCACTTCCCATAGGTGTGTGTTCATCCCCCTGTACTTCCAGGTGGTTATTTCCCATGATTTGAAGGTCTAGGTGCAAACTGCTTTGCTTCTGCTAAAGGCATTCTCTGTAAGTCAAGTTCTGTGTGATAATCTTCTGCCATCAGTCTTGGAAGAGCTCAATGGCAAGGAGCCGGGAAGCAGCTTCTCGCTCTCAGCTCAGAAGAAATATGCTCCTGAGATGAGCATGAGGAAAAGGCAAATGCCTGTCTGAGGGAAAAGATGGCTGCTTCAGCTTAATGCTGGGGAAAGCCCCCCCTCAAACAGGAGCTAGAAGCACTCCTCCATGAAGATGGGCTCCAGTTCTTGCTGGTATCATCCACTGTCAGTGTAGATGAACAAGAACAGCTCATGCTGTTCATTAGAAGTAGTTGGCAGTCTCAAGTTGGGCACTCACGCTCTGGGCTGTGACCACTGATTGGGGAACTGGTGTCATGCTGTGCATGGAGGTGCTCACCAGCCACACAGCCCAACACCCTGTAGCCTCTCTATAGCTCTGGATACATGGGCTGATTTTTGGGTGGTCCTGTGTGGAGCCAGGTCTTGGATTCAACGATCCTTATGGGTCTCTTCCATGGGATATCGTATGATTGTAAGATGGTCCTCTGAGTAAAGAAAGCACAGATGTGTCAGTATGTTGGGCTTGTTTATGTTCCCACCTTGGTCAGCAGCCTTACCTTGTGGAAATGGCTTGGAAAAGAGCAGAGAAAATGAACGGGGATGGAGTATGAGATTTATGAGCAGGCAGCACAGCATCATCTCTGTGGTTTCTGCCTGGGGATGTGCTCAAGCAGGGGTCTGCAGCCTGTGAACTGTGCCTGACACTGGAAAACAGTCCCTGTTGATCTGAATTAGTGTTTTTTGGTCTTTTTTCCCCTCTGCCTAAGCAGTGAATCACAGTGTGTCACTCACAGGCCCTGGGTTGAGGTTCTTGCTGAGAGTAAAAGCAGGGTGTAAGGGAGAAGAGCAAATGCAGATGACAGGAGTTGGACCTGCAGCAGCCAGATCAAGGCATGGCCTGGTGCTAATTGGACAAATTGTTTAAATGATACATTAGCAGCTCTGATGAAGACAGTGTCTGGGAGATCAGCATCATTGCCTTTGCAGCCCTGGGATACTGGTCTGAATCCAATTTTGTCATTCTGATGAGAAAGCCATAGTAAAATAGGATGTCAGTGTTACTACAGATAGCAGGAAGGTGGGTGGACCTCTTTGATGACTGCACAGCGCTTTTCTCGTGCACTCTGAAGGATAAAGAACCATTTTGTATCTGTGGCTTCTCATCATTCTGAAGGTCAAGCTCAAGACTTTAAGACTGCTGGAGAGATTTTGTTGAGGAGGTCAAAACACAGATCTCTGGACAGAGGCATGGAAAGGGAGCTCCATACACTCAGTGCTGGAGATGTGGCCCTGAGTACTGTGCCAGATGGACACTCATAGACAGTTGTTTTATTTTGTAGTGAAACTGCTTCTATCTTCCTCCCAAGGTGTGATAGTTCTGATTTGTTGAAGGGTAGAATAGAAACAAACGCTTCTGTTTTGATGAGCACATTTGCTGTGTGTGCTGATGTGACCTGCCAGCTGGCTTTTTCCAAAGCATGTTGTTTGTTTTAGCAGTGTTAACAGATTATCAAGGCTGAATAAATCTGCGTGTCTGCGTTGGATGAGTTCTCGAGGCTCTCCATCCGTGAGAGTTTGTTGTGTTTGCCAGAAGTTGGGAGGTTCACCATGGGCTGCCATGCAAGTGTGACAGAATAACTCTTAAAAGAGAAAAGTAAAATGGAATCATGTAGCCATCTGGGGGAGTTCTTTGCCCAGAGGGCTGCTGGTGTCCCATCCCTGGAGGTGCCCAAGGCCATGGATGGGCCCTGGGCAGCCTGAGCTGGTGGGTGCACCCAGCCCACAACATGGGGTTGGAGTTGGATGGCCTTTGGGGTCTTTTCCAACCTATCCACCCTTTGACTTTCTGTGCTGTGTGGAAGTGGTGGCCCTTTGCAGTGTGGTAAGAATCTCACTGATGGAGGGAGCTCATCAGGTTTTTTGAGGGAGCTTCCCAGAAGTGTTAAATTCCTATCGACGATGTTAAGATGAATTACAATTCTACTGAATGCAACTTGCAGCTCAAGAAACGTATTAGAAGGACATTAAATCATTGCATTAATATTGAGAGAGTAAAACTGTCTAAACTCAAATAAGTCAAAAAAGAGGGCTGCTGTTTGACCACGAGTAAAGAATTTTACTGAGACTGCTTGAACCTATAACTGGCCAAGTACCCATTGCTGACATTAAACCATTTCACTCCTGGGCACAGTTTAGAACCTGAAAACTTTGTGATGCTTTTCCTCCTTTCTGCACTGAATCGAGTTTTCTCCATAAGTAACACTTGGCTAAATTCCTAGTGAGGGAAATTACAGAAAGCAAACTTGAGCTGCATGCAGCTTGGCCTCCTGGGACGTGGGGTAGCACCCATCCTGCAGAGCTGTGCTCTTTCAGGTGCAGTTATTTTTAGGTTGGGAACACTCATTTCCATTTGTGTTAAACCATGTGCAGGATATTTAGTGATTAAGGATTGGTAAATCTGTTACATCCTCAGCCCAGAGTATGTAAGATTGGAGATTTGTGTTCTGTCACTGTTTTCTGTAGGATAATATTATTTTGTTGACACCTATTAATGTAGAATTTAATATTAAGAAAATTAATAACCACCAGTCATTGAAGATAGAAGCTGTAGATCTAATTTTAAGATTGTTAAGCTTTCTTCCTTGAACGCAGGCTTAGCAGAGGCCAAAAAAGGTTTAAATTATGTGCTGATTCACTCGAATCCTTAGAACATCCCTCCTACTTCTCCATCCTTCTTGTCTCAGCACAAATATCTAATGAAACCCATAGGTGTAAAGATAGTGGCAGCTGGTAGAGCTGCTGCTCAGTGAAACATGTTCTCATTGCAGTGATCACAGCACGGCTTTGTGCATTCCTGACCTGCGCTGTCCTGGGGTCTGCTCTGCACATTGAAAGTTTTAAGTGTACAAATGGGAGCAAAAGGTGTGATTTATTCTTATTTCTCCACGGTGGGGGTGGAAAACCAGGTGGCAGTTGAAGCCTCGCAGTACAAGACGACCCTGTTTCACATGGCATTTTAACTCAGTGAATTGATGTAGAGTGCGTAGGTAAAAGCACAGCTCTTTCTGAACAAAATATCTTTATTTTGAGAGGTTTGCTGGAAGGGCTGTTGGCTATGTGCTATCAAACCCTACACGAGGATGAGCTGACAAGCAGTGTGAATGCCTTGCTGCTCAGATTATCCCTTTGAAATCCTGTCCCAGAGCTGCCAGCTGAAAGAGCAGAGAGCTGAAACCCCATTAGTGCGGATGTTCGTTCTTTGCAGAAGGCTGTGCTTGGAGGGCTGAACTCCTTCAAGGCCTGACGAGCGACTGTATGCAATTAGTTGATGTTCTTGTTGTATTTGTCCTGACGTCTCCCAGACGGGCATGTCAAAAAGTGGGAGATTTGCTTGTAGATGGGAAAGATATCTTTAGTGCCAGGAGACTTTGGTGTGAAAATTATCTCTTCTGGTTTCATTACATCTACAGTGGAAAATCTGATTGATATCATTTTCTCCCCCTTCTCTCTCCATAGCTATCCCAGCTTTAGTTGACCTGCACTAAAGCCATTTTTGCCTCTAACCCTCAGCATTTTATCCCCAACAGGTTGGTGGGACGAAGACAGGAGTTGTGCGCTACGTGGGAGAGACAGATTTTGCCAAAGGAGAGTGGTGTGGAGTGGAGCTGGATGAGCCCTTGGGGAAGAATGATGGGGCTGTGGCTGGGACAAGGTACCGAGCACCCCAAAACTCAGCCCGGGCATGTGGGGTCCGAGCACCTTTTGGGTGATGGCACCAAACACCATTTGGGGCTGGGAGGAATGGCTGGGGTGCTTGGCTGGATGTGGTGGGGTGGGAGGAAGAATCCAGTTCTTGCTTTTTGTTCTTGTATTTAATTCTGTAATTCATAAATCATAAATTGCTAGGGTTGGAAAAGACTAAGATCCCCCAACCCACTCCCACCATCCCCACTGTCCACATCTTTCAGTGCCACATCTCCATAGCCCTGGAACACCTCCAGGAATGGTGACCCACCACCTCCCTGGGCAGCTGTATGCTGATGGATCTTACCAGCTCTGCCTCAATGGACTCTTCCATCATTTTTGTTTCAAAAAAAGCCTTTGTTGTATCTAGATAACCAGGCAGGGACACCCAGCAAGCTTCCCAAGAAGTGATGTTTCTGTTCACGTAGAAATGAGATGAGGGAATGCCCCCAGAATCACATCCTGAGTTTGATGATGTTCAGATCAGTGCTTTGACTCTCATCCAACACAGGTGGAACTGATTTCCTGTCCTCCACGAGCCCCTTTCAGGGGAAATACAGTTGATTTTGCAGAGCTTCTTAAGGGAAACTCGCATTAAAAGTGAGCTTTAACTTTGAAACAACTCAGGAACTGAGAGTTCCTCTGCTGTTAAAGCTCAGGTTCTGTAATAAAGGTTTCTTGTGTTGAATCAGCAGTCATATGTTCTCATTTAAAATCAGAGAAACTCTGCCTTGTTCAATGTCAGGGCAAGAAAGCAGTAGATGATTGGCAGCAGATGGCTGAGTTCCAGCCTGTTCTCAAATGAAAAGAATCAATGTGATGGAGTGGATCCAAGTCCCTGCTTTCTTTATCATGCAAAATAAATTATCTCTAAGCTTAATCTTCAGGTTGTCAAGAAATGATTTATTGTCTTTGTGCATATGGGATGCGAGGAAGGCAGATGTGAGTGGTCAGGGTGCTTTCTGCTTCTTGTCTTCACACCTCTATTGCTGGGTTTTGAAAGCCCAGGCCATCTTACTTCTGGAACTGCTGTGTCATGGTTTTATTTTGCTATGTTGTGTACTGTGTCTGCAAGATGTCTCTTGTCTTGCATTTCATGCTTTGTTCCTGCTCTTGATTCTATGGCAGGATCAAGGAAATGGAGTGAATTCAGAGTTTCTGGTTAAAGAGGGGAAATTTAGGGGAAGTTGTAAGGCATCCCTGCCCTGTGCATCCCAGCCAATGATGCAGATCTCCTAGCATAGTAAACACATGCCCCTGCTCATCCCTTGAGCCTTCATCTAACCTTCTGGTTTTGCAGCAGTGAGAATGGCTCATTGGCAGCTGCCAGCACGCACTGATTTCATCAGCAGGGTTTTAGAGGAAAGCCCTCAAAATAAACCTGACTCCCTTGGGGCATGCAGGAACCTCTTAAACTGCCTTTCCAATGTTTGCCACGGCTGCTAGGTGTTCCTGGATACTGCCCTGAGTTCATCCTGCCAGAATTAGTCTGGGAAGAGACTGCCAAGGGCTCTGCTTTGGTGCTTGTTGCCATCTAGTGAGCATGCTTGGCCTGGCTGCCCAAGGCTCTGTGCTGCAGTACCTGGTTGCTACAGCTGTGCTAAGGACAAGGGGTAAATGAGTAGCAAAGGATTCCATCCCCATCCTTGCTGAGGTGAGCTCTCTGAGTGAGCTGATGGTAGATCAGCTGAATTTACTGATTCTCCTCAAGCTGAAGAAGGTTTTCTAGCAGATGTTTCTTATGCCAAGTGTTCTGGACCCAATTCTCGTTTATGAACTATATAAAAGTTAATTGCAACCGCTTCCAGTCTGGACTAAAAGTAGGTGGGTAGATGCAGTGTGATGCAGGTTCTAATTTGCAAACAGCTGCTTGAGGGGCTGTGTTGTAAAACCTCAAGTACCAGTTTGTGTTTAGAACATGTAGACCAGTGCCATGCTGTTGGGCTGCCTGTGCCAGATGTGGTTGATAAGATGATGCTGAGGAAGGCTTTGTCTGGTTTGCAAGAGGTCACACAGATTTTCCTGCTTTTTTTCCATTCTGGATTAAGATCTGCCTGTGGCACGCTGGATTTTCCAAACCCAGGAGCCTTAGCAGCAAACAGGGGCTAAGCAGTTTTGGATCATAGGGTCTTATTTTTTTTTTTCTTTAAGGGTTATTTTTTGGGGAAGGGCGGGGAGGAGTGGGGAGTTGAGCAGGTGTTTGAAAACAAATTGCTCTCTTCTGGGTGGGGATCAGGCTGTTCTCTGGCCTCCCAAGCACACAGAGCTCTGTGACGCAGCCCTGTGACCGCTTCCAAGTAAAAGCCTTTTGGAAGCAGCTGCTCACGTCTGGAGAAAAAGGACTCGTGCTGGCAGAGCTTGAGCTGAAAGCTGCTACTCCTCATGCTCTGGAAGGACAAATTTACTGGTAGAACACAGTGCAGAGCTGTATGATTTGTGAATACACTTTGCTGTGCGACTTTCTTGCAAGTAGGGTGGAGAGCACCCAGATGCTGGTTTGGGGAGGCCTGGTTTGCTTCTCGAAGGAAGGAGTGTGTGTGCTCTCATTGCATTTGTGTATTGGGATACTATCTGGGCAACCACATGGCTCTTTCCTGGCAGCTCATCAAAATGTGTAGCAATTAGTGCGTGGCAATGCCCTTCTGCAGGGCTTGGGCAAGGTGGATACTATCACCCTTCTGACACAGAGCATCTGTCCTGTTGCAGGTATTTTCAGTGCCCTCCCAAGTTCGGCCTCTTTGCTCCCATCCACAAGGTGATTCGGATTGGGTTCCCATCAACCAGCCCTGCCAAGGCGAAGAAGAGCAAGCGGATGGCCATGGGAGTGTCTGCCCTAACCCACAGCCCCAGCAGCTCCTCCATCAGCTCTGTCAGCTCCGTGGCTTCATCTGTTGGGGGCAGGCCCAGCCGCAGTGGGCTGGTAAGTGGCTTTTTCCACTCTCCATCTGCTGAGGGACTCAGCTCTGCGAGGTGGGAGGGCTGGAGTTCGGTTTCAGCAGCTGCACTGCGGCAGCTGCTCCTTCCCTGTCAATGAGATGAGGAAAGTGGAGTTTGGGATATGGTTTCCGACCTTACAAATTGGACTCCTTCCACGGATGTGAGAGGTGTAACCAGACACTGAGCAATTGTGACTATTACAGTCACAATTTGCAATGGGCTGCACCTCAGCTCTGCTGTCAAGTGCAAGTTTTGTTATAAGATCCCTGCACAAAATGCCATTGCTTCCTGCCCATGTGTTTGTGTAGCAGTGTGCTGTTAAGCAGCTCTGCCTTCCAGCCCTGCAGTGACTGCATTTCAGCTCCAAGGGGTGACACTCTCCTGGATCACATGCCTTGTGCTTTGGAAGATGCTCAAGAAGGCAGACACCAGAGCAGCAGAAATATCATTAAAAGCTCTGACGTAGTGTTTGCTGCATAGCACCTGCAGTCCTCTTGGCTGGGGACAAGGGTGCAGTACCCATCACTGGGAATGGATCCAACCAAACAACACCACTCTCCTTTTGAGTTCAATCTTCCTAACTGAGCTCGCTTGGGGACTGCACCAATGCTGGGCATCAACAAAATATATTTTAAAAGGCAGGCAGTACAGTGCATGCTAATCTTAACCCAATTCCCACCTTTTGGGAAGTGATTCTTCCATTGCAGCATGGCAGAGCAAGGTTTCTGCCAACTCATTAACCTGGCCTGTGAGGCCCAGAGGTTCCAAAGCTGGAACTGCAGTTCTGTACAGCCTAATAAATGATCAGTAGACCTGGACTTCAAGCTATTCTAGACTGGGGAGAACATGGCTTTATTCTATCTCTTTATCTCTTCTTCAGCTGACAGAGACCTCCTCTCGTTACGCCCGTAAAATCTCTGGCACCACAGCTCTCCAGGAGGCTCTGAAGGAGAAGCAGCAGCACATCGAGCAGCTGCTGGCAGAGCGTGACCTGGAGAGGGCCGAGGTGGCCAAGGCCACCAGTCACATCTGTGAGGTGGAGAAGGAGATTGCCATCATGAAGGCCCAACACGAGCAGGTAGGAGGAGGGGTGGCGCAGAGGGCGCTGAGGCCATGACACTGCTGCCCAAAGAAGCTGTGGGTGCCCCATCCCTGGAGGTGCCCAAAGCTGTGGGTGAGCACTGGGCAGCCTCAGCTGGTGGGGGGCACCCAGCCCACAGCAGAGGGTTGGATCTGGATGAGCTGGAAGGTCCCTTCCAACCCAACCTGTTCCATGGTACCTCATGTGCAAACCAGGCTCTAACTTTCTGCCTTTTGTGTGGAGGAAGCTTCCCACGCAGCAGGCTTTCTCCATTCCTGCTGCTGGAACATGCTCTCTCTTCTTCAAGGAAGGAGCACAAACAGGGCTATGCCAGTCCAAGGACAGAAGGTGGTTTGCTTTTCAATAGATCTGGGTGCTGAAATACAGTGGGAAACAAGCACAGTGCCCTGAGCCACCCGCTCTGGCCTTGGCTGTGGCTGCACTGCGGCATTCTATGATACTGTCAGATGCTGCATCAGTTGGTGTAAGTCCCTGCTTATCCAGAGGGATGATTTAATCATACTAAGAGTTGGCAACTGTAAGGAAAGCAGGCTGATCGTGCTAATACTTTGAATTTTGTTCAAGATTGTATGTAGATGGTATTTTATCCACCTGAATGTACAAAGAAAGGAGTCACATGTTTATGCTGTTCATCCATGTGTGGCTCCCTAATAAACTGTTCTTACCCTGAGTTCCTTGCTCCTGTTAGAAGCCCTGCTCAGCTGCAGGGAGCAGGGATGGGTAGCACTGACTCTCTTTGTGGTGGGCCACACCTGCCTGCCAGAACCATGGGAGGAAGTGGTAAATCAACTGCAAGCTGACGTCTTCCTTCTGGAATGATATTTTCTGGTAATTATCAGTGATGAATTAATGGGAGCCTAAAATGATTCTCCTGCTCAGTGATGAGGGCAGAACTGGATCTGGTGACTTCGGACCAGGTTTTCAAAACTGTTTGGGCTATGAGTGCTTAAATCTAATCAGAGCTGGATTCTCCAAAGGGCTCCAATCTGAAAGACACTGAAACATGGATCAGATTTACAGCTGGAGGAGATTGAGCAGGTTTTTTTGATGCTTATGTCCTGGGCAAATCTACCTTCTTATAATAGCAGCCTCTGAAATAGATCATCAGAACCTTCTGTTCCCTTGTTCTGATCCTTTTTTTAAACAGTTCTGTACGTCAAATGTTGCCAGCTTTTGTGAGTTGAGTTCTTTTTGTTGCTGCAGTATGTCACAGAGGCAGAGGGGAATCTCCAGCGAGCTCGAGCTCTGGTGGATGGGATGCAGAAGGAGAAGATTGAACTGCTGAACCAACTGGAAGAGGAGAAGAGGTAATATGGGAGTGAATGGGCATGGGGGAGTTGAAAAAGTGTAAGAGATGAAGCTCTTAGCTGTGAATGGCGTTGGTTGGATGTAAGGACAAGAAAGTGACTGGAGAGACATCCTGGGATGTCTCCTTGTATTTCACATGTGCTGTGCTCCCCTGTCTTGGCTACTACAATCTGCCTATTGCGTGGTTGGACCCATATTCTTGCCAAATACAGGTAGTTTTTCAGACAAAAAGCACTTCTGTTCCTGATGGGGACCCCAAACTGCTGGCACACCTGTGAGGACCCCAGTAACAACTTTCAGGCTGCTTGCATGTCCAAGAGCATGTGACAATGGCAGATATTGCCCTAACTGTACAATGTGGGCAACAGTTCTCTGCCACTGCTGGCTGATGGCCAAACAGCCTTGGTCTTCTGCTGGGCTATGAACCTATTGAAGGCTTCCAACCATCTTCCCCCTCTTTTGGTTCCTGATACTGAAGATACTGAACAGGGAGAAGTAGCATGTCTATCTCTCTGTGATGTGGTAATGTCGTGGACGTTGTGAGAAATGGAAGTCAAACTGGAATACATTCCCCATGTCCCAGGGGCCCCATGTGATGATGCATGCATTTCCTTTCTGGATGAGAGGAAAGATCTGTTTGTCATTCTTGGAGGCCAATTGCTCCATACGTATAACTGAACCCTCCAGTGGGAACGAAGGCATTTCTGTGTGTTAACTGAGAAAGCTGGAAATGGTGCTGGTTTCAGTGGGACGGTGCTCCTCCTGGAGAGGAGTTGTTCATTCATGCTCTTTGGGCAGGCAGCTCATTTTCCCAGCTCCAGGAGGCCCTTTAACCCACAACAGCTGAGCTATTTCCTAAATATCAACAGATGCCTCCTCTAATTAGGGGAGGTTTAGACAAGGAGGCTTGTTTATGAAGTTAGATATGTACTCTCACAGCTATTTTTGTCTCTGTAACTGAATCAGAGCCCTTACATCTGGCTGCCAGCGTAACATCTTCATTACTGCTATTTTTTTTTTTAAATCAGTAAAGAGAACAAAGAAGACTGAGTTCAGCAGAAGATTGAATTACTGTGTATTGTTATGAGATTTTACGTTCAGACTTTGCAAAAGAGTCCTAGGCACTTCCAGTATGAGGCTTTATGTGTATTTATGCATGGCAAATTGGTGCAACCTCTGTACTTTTTATGTAAAGTTCCTTCTTTTCTCATCTTTTTATTGCACAAGGGTGGCCCATGTGCAACGGCTGCTAGTAGGGTGCTCATCTGGGTGTTACTGATTGCTCTTTGTCTCTTCTTCCTCCCACAGGAAAGTGGAGGACTTGCAGTTCCGTGTGGAAGAAGAATCCATTACCAAGGGGGATTTGGAGGTAATCCCCACTGCCCTCACTGAGATGTGGGGGCCAAACTGGGAGCTGTGTGTGTGGTAATTCCTACCTGACTCTCTCTGCATCCTCTTTACTGATGGCTGTGGATATGTGTGACGGTTGATCTTTGGTATGTTGCCCCATCACTGGTAACAGTAGGAGTTGCCTAGAATTGCTCATGTCCAGCCAGCCTGGCTTTAGGTTTTGCCATGAGTTGTCAAGTTGTGTTAAAATTTGTTGCAATTAATAAACTGGAAGTGGTATTAGAGCTTGTCCTGAGTATGTGCAAAGAAAAAGGAAATATTTCTGTAACAGTGAGGCTCTGCTCTGCAGGTGTTAATTGTGGGGCTTTCCTCATCTTTAGCTATCGTGCTAGGTTGGCAACAGCCAGGAAAATCAAAGGACCTGCTTCAATTCTATCAGCAAAAGGCCAGGAAAATATGAAAACTAGGAGTATGTTGCTATGGATGTTACTGTCTTGGTATAAGCTTCTCTTTATCCAAAAGATAAGTAGAATCATGTTTGGTGGGTGTAAATCCGCAGTGCCCTGATGGCAGACCTGTGCCAAAGGACAGCAAAGTGCAGTTCCTGCCCTAGTGAGTGGGGAATGAAGTGGGTTTGATACTGAGCTGAGCTGATTGCTTTCCCCCAGTGCTTTAGAGAAGGGTCACTGATCCATCAGTCCCTTTGGGATGAGCACCAGGTGTGTTGCTCAGAAGTGATTCTCCTTTTCCCTGTGGTTTTTGGCTTTAGGGTTTGTCCTGTTGGGCAGTTCCATCCTTGATGCATTATAAACTTGGAGTTTTTCAGCATTTAGAGCTATGGATCCAATATTCAGACATTCGACACAGTGGGAGGATTTCTGTGTTAGCCTTGAAATGTGACCACAATTTAAGTCCTCCTTTGGTCCTGGTTGGCATTGCTGATGCTTTGGACGATGGAAGGCGATGGAAGGCAACGGCAGGGAAAACAAACAAACTTGGCAGGAAAGCTTTTTATAGTGTAAAACTGTTGTTACAGAAAAATATTTCCTTGGAGAGGTTGTTCCCCGTGCTTCTCTCCTGGAATCTGCATGGCACTTCACACACCACTGGAAATTCTGAGCCTAATAATGGGGATTAAGTCTGAAATGCAGTTCTGACCTTCCTCAAAGGGAAACTTTGATTTGAAGCTGACTCTTGGGGACTGGGCAAATCAAATGACATAAAATAAGAAATAAAGGAGAAGTTCTTGCAAATATTAAATGAAGCTGTGTTTAAGGCCTGTAAAAAGTCGATCCAGCTTTCTTCCCTGTTTTGTTTCTTTTTCTCCTCTATTCTCATACTGATTTTCAAGACTTGGAAAACAGTAGGTTTGATGGATGCTGAGGAGGAATATCAGGTGGCACTGAGGTGGCTTGCTGGAAATCTACGTGCCAACCTCAGGAATCCTGAGGAAGTCCTTTGTGGAGGTTCAGAGTTGAGTTCTGTGGTAGGTCAGCATCTGTGGCTACATGACTTCCCAGCAGTGAGGGCAGTTTCAGAAGTTTACGTTACTGAAAGGTATGTGGGTATTTTGAGCAAGAGTAAACTAATGAAAGTTCATTAGTGTTAATGGAATAACCATCCCTGTGAATGAATTCCAACCTGGAGCTCCATCTGAAGGTGTGGATCTTTGAGCTGTGTGGAGAATGGGAGAAGCCACTTGGTACCAAGTCAGAGTACCAAGGCTTGATTTTCTTGAATTAGGATGTGTTCAAAGAACTTCAGTGATTGCAGTGATGTTAACTGAGACGTTTGATAATGTTTGTTTTTGATACCACACCTTTTTTCCTCCTCTTGGGCTCAAACAGATCATGTAGGATATGGAGTAATCTGAATGTACCTGGTAGCTGTGATCTCTACAGTCTGTGTAAAATGGTATGTTTCAAGGCAAGAGAAACATGGATTTTCACAAGTATCAACTTCATTTGTAGACAGCCAATCAAACATTTGCAAAAAACAAACAAACAAACGAACAAAAAACACACAAATCATAAAACCAATTCCAATAGAGAAAGCAAATAATTCTATTGAAAATGAAGGTCAGAAAAGGGAGATTATAAATACATGTATATATATTACATTCAGAGCAAGTTCCTTTTATGGTATGTCCAGTTTATTCCAAAGGAAAGTGTTTTTGTAAGCTGGGGTGGGGTTTGCATCCACTTTTCCCATGTATCCCCTCTTTAGTTTATGGGAAACTTAACGTGATGTGACAGTGGTGATTGCAGAGCCCTGAAGTTTGCCACCAAGGGCATCTGTATGGTGCTTCTGCTTAAAGGGGAAGCACTGTATGGAGTCAGTGCTCTTGGATTTGGTCAGGTTATGACAGCTGCTTGATCTTAGCTTACTCATCTGTGCTATTTTTCTCAAGCTGTCTTTTGTAAGAGCCTACTAGTTTTAGGTTTTTGAAATTGCTTTGAAACTCACAGCAGCCCTATTCAAAATTAAGCACTGATTTGTATTACAGCCTGGTACCTGTATTTCTTTGATTTATGCTCAGTGCAGTGTGGTTTGGTTTTAGCAGACGCTGAGCACAGTATGACCTGCTGTTGTGTTTTTTCCACCTAGTGCAGGGTTCAAGGTGTCTCCAGAGCAAAAAGGATGGGAACTTCCAATACTTTTCAGTCAACCTGAAGAGCGAGAGACCTCTTTGTGTATCATCACTTCTTGCTTTGGAACCAGAACTGCAGTGTGCAATGATGCACAGTTTGAGAGTTTTATTTTTTAGCAGTCCTACTGTAAATCTGATCAACCTTATGAGGAGAGGTGTGGGAGAATCATTGCAAGATCGTTTTGTGATGCAAGAGTCTTGTACTGGTGGTCTGCAGCAGTCAGAGTTCTGCTTTTTAGCAATTACCTTCAGTATACTCCTAATGCAGAGGGCCGTTTTCCCCTTGGATTGCATTTTGTTGTGAATAGCTGCTATGAGTACCATGTAAAAATCCCACAGTGACCGTTTTCTGTTTGGTTGGATTTTTCCTGCTTGTTTGGATCTTTATTCTCCTCCTGTTGTGAACTACCTTTCCTTATCCTGTATGCCAGAGATGATGTTGCAGCCTTCTCTCTCCCTCTCTCTCCCTCTCTCTCCCCTCCCTTTCCCCATCTCTACTGTTCCTTTCCCCTGTGTGACCAGACTCAGACGCAGTTGGAGCATGCCCGAATACGGGAGCTCGAGCAGAGCCTGCTGTTTGAGAAGGCACAGGCTGAGAAACTCCTCAGAGAATTAGAGGACACCAGGGTAATCCACTGCCACTTACCCTGCCTGCAGAACAGCGCTTGCCCCACGCTGATGCTCGTGATACCGCTTTGGGTTTCATTTTGGTTTATGCGGTTGATTGGTTTTGGCTTGAATGTAGGCATCCCTGATTTTTATTTGGTTTGGTTTTTCTTTGCTCTCTCCCTCCCTGGAAATGGTAGCACTGTCTGATTTCTAGCTTGGCTTCTTGCGGGGAGGACATGTTTCCCAGATTGAGCTTGCTTCTCTGCCCCATGCCACCATTTGACCATGAGCTCTTCACAACTCATCATTCAATTAACATGCTCAAATAATACCTGCAACCCTGCGCGATTCATGCTGCCCAAAGGCTGCAATAGGAAATAACATTGCAATCAGCATTCCTTTGTCCCCGCTCCAGCCGTGGGAGCTGTGGTTCAAAATGAAAGAGCAGTGGTGAGGCCAAATGGGACAGCTCCAATCCTTGTCCAGCAATGTAGGTACGCACTGCCCGTGTGAACCTGCACCCAATCCTGAAAGAATCATACAATTGTTAAGGTTGGAAAAGACCTCTAAGATCGTCTCATCCAAATGTCCACCTAGCACCAACACTGCCCAGTAACCCATGTCCCTTTCCTAAAACACTTCCAGGGATGGTGACTCCACCACCTCTCAGCAACATGTTCCAATGCCTAACCGCTCCTTCTGAGGAGAAGTTCTTCCTAATGTCCAACCTGACAGCTGCCAGATGTGGAAAGATCTTTCTCCTGCTGTTGGGTGGTGTGGGAAGTGGCCAGCTCACTGTGACGAGCCTGCTTCTCAGCCGTGGGTTTGTTAGAGTTGAAAACACAACTGTGAGATTTTTCAAAAGGTTTCTAAATGGTTGGAGTGCCCCTTTGCCCAACTAAAAGCAAAACTGTCCAGTCCTCCTGGGCTGGTGGTTGTGGGGGATACGGCGAATGAAATGGAGTTATTTTGATACTGGGAAATTCAGTTGGTTTCCTTGTTTCTTCTGCTTTTTCCTAATATTTCAGCTGGTCATATCTCCTCTTCTACATCCATTGCCAGAGCACACCCAACTCCCTGTGACCAGCAGGCAGTTCTGCCCTCTTAGGTTGTGTTCATGTTGTATGGCACTGATCCACAGGCCTTATGCTCCCTGTTAACCATCATGAGATTTGTTGTCCCGCATCCTCTAGCCTTATTTTTACTTTCCTGACAAACTCTAACAAGTACTCATGCGTAAAATCCCTTTTCCTTTTTACACCAGGGTAAGCAAATGACAAGCAGAGGTGGGGTCTGTAGGCCAAGGTTTGCTGAGCAAGAATGGAAACATTTTGCTTAATGCTGGCTTCAATGCTTGCGGTCTTCCTGCATGTGCAGTCACATTTCCTCTGTGCATCATCTGGCAAGGTGCCTGGTCTGGAAATATAATGGCCTTTCAGGACATTATTTTTTCATAAACTGCTGATGCTGCTCCCTAGCAAACTTAAAGGGTTTTGTCCAAGGTATGTATTTCTGTCTTGAAAATAAGTTGGCTCCTATTAGAAAAGCAAACTGGCCCAAAGATGTAGCTATCAGTTATCGGTGATAATTACCCTGGTGCAAAACTGTGCTCAGGTTGGAGGGTGCTGGGTGTCCTTCCCCTTTTATTTGAATTTTGACTAACGTACTTCGGATCTACTTCCACCGCAGCCCATTTCCTAAAGGGATGGGTGCAGCAATGGGCAGTGGGTGCTGACTTTGTCTTCTCTGTCCCGTTGCAGCTGACCACGGTGGCGGAGCAGTCCCGGATCCTGCAGCTGGAGGAGGAGCTGAGCCTGCGGCGCAGCGAGGTGGATGAGCTGCGGCAGTGCTTGCGGAGCTCGCACCAGGCAGAGACCCCCGAGCACAGCCTTGGCTTGCAGTCTGAGGCACTTCGTCTGCGGGATCAGCTGCTGTCTGCCAACAAGGAGCACCAGAAGGAGAGCAGCCAGCTGAAGGAGAAGTATGAGAAGACGTTAAAGAAGTACCAGCAGGAGATGGAGAAGCTGAAAGCCGTCAATGAGAAGTATTCGCAAGAAATCGTTGACTTAAAGCATAAGGTTCAGCAGGCCACCAATGAGAACATGGGACTGATGGACAACTGGAAGTCCAAGCTGGACACGTTAGCTTCTGACCACCAGAAGTCTCTGGAGGACCTCAAAGCCACACTGAACACAGGCCCTGACACTCAGCACAAGGAGATTGTGGAGCTGAAGGCGGTGGTGGAGAGCATCAAGATGGAACACCAGCTTGAGCTGGAGAACCTGAAGGCAAAGCATGACATCGAGACGGCTGTTCACATAAAGGAGAAAGAGAGCCTCAAACTGAAGCTGCAAGAGGCTGTGGATGAAGTGGAAAAAAGTAACAGCAACTGGAAAATGCAACTGGAAACCAAAAGCAATCAGCACCTTCTCGAGCTCCAGGACGTGAAGGACAAGTGTCGGGATGCTGAGCTGAGGGTGCATGAACTGGAGAAACTTCACAGCGAATACAAAGATCAGACACAAGCAATAGCTTTCTTGAAAGAGCAGATTTCTTTAGCTGAGAAGAAGATGTCGGACTATGAAACTCTCCAGAAAACAGAAGCCCAGAACAAACAGGAGATCCACAGATTGCAGGAAAAAGTGCTTGTCTTAGAGAACAAGCTGCAGTCCATGGAAGCCTTACATCCTTCTCAGCATGCAAATGTATGACTTCTGGGTCATTTTGCTTAGTTGTTATCACTGTTAATAATTCTTCCTAGGAGTAGCACTCAGCTGCTGTCTTGTGCAGTTTGCTGAGGCTTCTGTGGTTTTACTTTCTGTTGATGATGCTTTTTCTGTGCTGCAGCTCCATTCGGGGACTTTCCATCCTTGAAAGCCATTACAGTAGTATAGAAAGTAAGAGTCAAAAGCAGGTGGGCCACGTTTGGGTTCAAAGCTGTGTTAGTGTTGTGATAGCAGAACATGGCTGTTGTGGTTTGGCAGGGAGAGGTGCTCATTCTGAGAAAGCAGTGTCCTTAGCTGAAAAAGCATCATTTCTGCTGTGCATCTGTTGTTCTCTGAGGAGCTGCAACAGGCTTCAGGAGCAAGGTCCTCCAGGGGAAGGTGGAGGATAGGGTGAAAGAAGCACTGTGTGTGCTAAGGGAGAACATGGAGTATGATTTGAGAGCCTCAGCAGGGTTGAGCTGGGTGGAAAGCAAGCAGCGTGGCCTGATGGCATATTTGGGAGATGTTAGGAAATGCTGTAATTTATTGGGGTTGTAGTGGGAGAGCTGCTAGCAGGGTTCAGAGTGGCACCAGGCCAGGGAAATAAAATGCCTGATTGAATGAGAGTCCTGAGCCTCCCCCAGGAAGGCTAGGTGAAAGCAGTGGTACTGTGAAGTATGTGACTGACTCACAGGCTTTTCACTAGAGTGAAGCAGGGAGGTTGCCACCCATGGCCCTAGAGCAGGACCTCTGTTTGTGTTTGGCTTTGGCATGAGAAATGAGCTAGCAGCCAACTTGAGCTTGTGCACGTGGGGATGAGGAAAAGGAAAATAAGCCATAAAATGTTCACATTTTGAGAACATTCATTTGAAATCTATTACCAGGAGATGTAGTCTGTTCCAGACTGAGGTGCCAATGAAGTGGATATAATGTCTGTGTTTAATTTGCCAGCATGAACAACCCCACTGAAATCATTTGTACCGCTAGGCAACAAAGTGAAGCCAATGAATTAATGTTGGCCAAGTCGGAGCCTCATGCCTGCAGAAAGACTTCCTCCACTGAAGAGGAGGAAAAAAGGCTGAGGAGGGATCTGCAGCATTAATGGTCCTTCAAGGGTTGCTCAACATGTTTCCTCTAGTAAAGATGGTCATGAACAATAACTACAGCTGTGGCCCTGGGAAAAGCGAGTTGTTATTACAGTGCATCGTATATTATAGCCAAGATTTAAAAAAGAATGAATGTAAAAGAAACTTGAGGCTTGTTCCAGAGCCATTTAAATAAGTGAGAGGGCTCTGGGGATTTTATTGGTATTGGATTAGAACCAGGAAGTCTTGAAGTAATTATTTTTAAGTGTGTGTCGATTAAAATCAGGAAAACTTGGGAAGAAATCCATTGATGAAAGCCTTTGATTGTCATAGAATAAATTCTATCTTAAAACAGCTAATTTTATGTGACTGTAGCTATCCAAATATTTTGAGCAAACCAATGTCTCATGACTGTGAACGTGCCTTCTTTCCTATGTCTCCAAGTGAGAACAGAGCAGTTAAATAGTTTTCTGTGTCAGAAATGCATCAGGCAACGTGTTTCCCCTTCAGGTGTGCTCCTGCTTCTATTCAAGCTGGGTCCTGCAGTGTGCATGAACTGCTGGGGCTTTCAGCAGTGGTGGCTGCAGCAATTGCTCAGTCTGAACGCTGTGTCCTAAAGTCCCACCAAAGGCTGCTGGATGGGAGGAGGCTTCAAGTGCTGAACTGTAGCCTCTGCAATGGGAAACATTTTTATTATTTACTTGTTTGTTAGTAAGCAGGTAGAAATCAAAGGCTGGTAGTTGCATGGTGCCAAATTGGACAGGTAATGAAATTTCATGCTGTAGCTTACCTGAATCAGCCTTGAGATGAAGCCTGAAATCTGGGAAGTGGATGTTTGGCAACTGTGTGCAGCTCAATGGTGTTGTAGGGGAGAAATTACCCTGGCTGGGGCACAAGTGAAGTCTCTGGGTCAGGATGGATTTTCCCTTGTTAGGGGGTTGTGCAGTGGCCACCCTCTCTCCAGGGTGTTTGGGATTCCCTTGGAATCTCCTGGCCATTTGCACTGAGTCTGGAGAGAGGAACTATAGGATTTTGTGCGAAAAGAAAGGAAAAAGTGAGAGGGGATGCATGTGAGAGGATTTCCATCTGTATGAGAGTCCATGCTTCTGTTGGGTACCATGCAGCAGGTACAAGTGCAACTGTGTCACTTGGTACACATTGCCCAAGGGCAGCCTCTCCATGTTAATACTGCTGTGGATGTTGTCCATGTGTAGGCTGGGCACAGTTTGATGCCGTTTGTCTGGCTTCCATTTGAGACTATAGTGTCTCAAGAAGACTGACAGTCTGTGCTCTTCCTGAGGTCTGCACTGTTTCAATTGTACTCATTAATGCTTCAGGCACATTGTTTCTTTTGGTGATCCTATGGAACTATGCTGTGCCATTCCCATGTGGGGTACCTGGGGGTAGTGCTGTGTTATTCCAAGTTGTTGTCTTTAATAAGCGTATTTGCACCCAGTGGAAGTGTTTGCCATTGTCTAAGCTTCATGAGGTTACAGATGAGATGGAGATCTTTGTACATTTTTCTGAACAGGGGCAGTCTTGAGGTGTTGATGAGAACACATGAACAGCCATCCTAAAGGGTGTGCTTTATGGAGTGGTGCTGGATCAGGAGACCTCTGGTAGACCCAAGTGGAGAAGCAACTCCACAAAAGTTTGCTTTCCTCTTGGAAGACTGTAAAGCATCCAGACTTGGGTGCAATCCCACTTCTACTGCTTGGATGGGGCTTTGTGGTTGTTGGTTTTGCTTTGAGTTGAGGGCTGTTTAATATCTCATATTCTACATTTATTTCAGATGATTGATACTAATGATATTTCAGAAGAGAAGATAAGGATGAAGCAGACCATGGAAGGTAGGTCATGAAGCATTCCAGCAACTCACGTGCTGTCCCTTCCTCTGCTGTTCTGCTCTTGCAGGCACAGCTACATGAAAGGAGCTTGAGAAGTCATGTTTTTCTTTTTTTTTCTTCCTTTCTTTTTTTTTATTTTTATTTTTTTGCTAGACAGCATTTGCTGTCTGCCCCCTCTAATGTAGAGGTGTTGGTTTTCATTTTTTGTTGTGCACTCGCCATGTAGTTGGTGCAGGCTGGGGACAGATCTGGGGAACAGGGCTTGCTCCATCCCACCCTTATGTTACAGAGGTAAAACCTGGTCACTGAGCATACTGTGCTTCCATAAGGGCATTGCTCATGGTAGGTATTTTTATTAAGCTTGCTATACATCATATCCATCCTTTGAATAAAGCCCAGAATTTATCACTTGGGAAGTTTATATGATGTTGCTTGGAAGATGAATTGCTTTTAGCCTCCCTGACCAACAGGGTGAGCTGTGACTCCCAGTCCCAGCAACGACAGAGCTGCACAATTGCACCTGAATGACCCAGACAGACTCTGGGTCTCTCTTCCTCTTGAGGAGGATCTCCTTGAGTTTGGTCCTTTGTGGAGAATTTGGGGCTGATCTGAGATGCCTGAGATCCTTCCTGATCACCCCTTTTCTTGTTCATTCCTACAAAACTCAGGTTTCTTCATTCTTTCTTAGGGTTTATTGGTCTGTTTTTAGCAGAAAAGCCTTGCCAGATGACCAAGAGCTAACTTGTCACTTCCATTTTCAAATGGTACTTGGTTTATAGTTATATCTGTTTCTCAATTATTCATCTCTAAGGAGTCTGTTTTCTGCAAATCCCTTTTTAAAGCGCTTCTGAGGATGCAGCAATCTAAAAGGAGATCACTGGGACTTTTCCAGGAACTTAGATTTTGCTCAGAGTTTCATTACCCTTTATTTTTGCTCAATTTTTGCTTTCTTAAACCTGTATCGTTGGCTTCCTAGCTGTGTAACCTGCCTCCTCATGCCTCCTAGTGCTGAGTGGTGGTGAGGTGCAAGGTGAAGAATGTGTGTTACCCCTCTGCTGCTGCTTCTCTGCTGATATGGAGTTGCCTCTGGTGCCCATCACACCCCATTTATGGCACTCTGAACCCTGACCCTAGATTCAACACCTTCCTGATTTGCACAGAAGGTTTTCTAGGCTTCTAATCCTTGTCTTTTCTTTTCATCTCACTGGAGACCTTCAAGACAAACTGAGTAAAAGAGACAAAGAGGTGTCATCGCTGGTGTCCCAGACCGAAGCCCTAAGGGCCCAAGTAAGTGGTAAGTTTCCCTAATCCAGTGCAGGTGGGAACAAGGTGCTTCTTTGCTCATCTTTCATCTTTCTGTTGAATAAGAGCCCAGGTGCTCAAAGACAGGTGTAAAACATGTAAAAACATGTAAAGAAAACGTGTAAAAAAAATGCAAAGAAAAAGACATGTAAAACATGGCACCGTCTGTTAGTGGGTGCTGCTGGTAAAAGTTTGAGAGTTCTAGTCCAAGAGAACACAGGATAGAATCACAGAATGGATCAGGTTGGAGGGGACTTTAGAGATCATCTGCTTCCAACCCCCTGCATGGGCTGGTTGCAAGCCCTATCCAGCTTGGCCTTGAATGGCTCCAGGGATGAGGAACCCACAACCTCTCTGGGCAACCTGTGCCAGCACCTTGCGGCTCTCTGAGTAAAACATTTATTCCTAACATGTAACCTAAATCTCCCCTCTTTTATTTTACAGCCATTCCCCATTGTCCTGTCTCACACTGTGTAAAAAGTCAGTCCCCCTCCTGCTTTGTAAGCTCCCTTCAAGTACTGGAAGGCTGCAATGAGGTTTCCCTAGAGCCTTCTTTTCTGTAGAAGGCATTTGCATGAGCGAGGAGAGGTTTGGGCTCACTGGAGGAAACAGAGAAACAAATGGAGCTTGGTGTGATGTTCCTGAAATCTTCCCTTAAACGGGGCCAGATCCAGAGCTTACCAGCCCTGTTTTTAAGACTGAGAACTGGGAAAGGCGAAAGTAGAAGCAATTCAAGGACTAAGCAACTTTTCTTCCCCCTTGTATCCTCTGCTTCTCCTAGCTTTGGAAAACAAATGCAAAACCACGGAAAAGAAGGCAGATACGGTGTTAAAAGAAAAGAAGAGGCTGGAAGGGGAGCTGGAAGCCTTGACCAGGAAAACACACGATGCATCGGGGCAGCTGGTCTTGATCAGCCAGGAGCTCCTCAAGAAGGAAAGGTCAGTGTGCAGGACGTGTGTGTGCTCAGAGTGCTGTAACCACCATTAACCCCAGCTGGAATGTCCTCACCTCTTGTTGCTGTTGCTCCCAGGAGCCTGAATGAGCTCAGAGCACTGCTGCTGGAGGCAAACCGGCACTCACCTGGGCCTGAGCGTGACCTGAGCCGGGAGGTGCACAAGGCAGAGTGGCGGCAGAAGGAACAGAAGCTCAAAGATGACATCAAAGGGCTGCGAGAGAAGCTGGTTGTGCTGGTGAGAGCCTCAGAGCCCCTCCTGGCCTTGGATGTGAGGTCAGAGGGCTCTGTGCTGTGCTGTAGGGCTCACGCCCGTCGCTTCTGCTTCAAACCACTGATGATTGTGTTCATAAAATCGTTAAGGCTGGAAAAGACCACTAAGATTATTTAGTCCATTTGCTATTGAGCATCTGATGGGAGCTTCCCTGACTGTGCCTGGTGTAGCAGCACCCTGTTAAACAATGAAACGTGCGTCCATCCTCCCCCACTGCTTCCCTGTTCCCAGAGATCTCAGATCCATGGCTAACTAGGGCTAACACTGTTGGGAGAAACTGGAGGGCCGTCTGTTCCCCTCGCTGCTTATTCCTAGGTCATAAGATGCGTAAAACAGTGTCCTCTAATTCCTATGTACTTCAGTGTCCTCCAGTGGTTGAAACGTGAATAACGTTTGCAGCGTTGGGAACAGATGGGAGCTGTGCTGGTTGTGTTTGACGCCATAGAGCTGTGCTCTGGCCCCATCTACTGTTGAAACCAAAACACAGTTCTATTGAGTGACTGCAGATTTGTACTCAGTTTCCTCAATGATGGGTTCTAATGCAAAACATCCCTGTTTCCACTCTGTTGCACAAGGACAAGGAGAAGGCAGTGACGGACCAGAGGCGGTTCTCCCTGATCGACCCCTCGTCGGAGTCGGAGCTGATCCGGCTGCAGCACCGCCTGGTCAGCACCGAGGATGTGCTGCGCAACGCCCTGGAGCAGGGCCACCAGATGGAGAAGCTCATGGAAGCCATGAGGCTTTCCTCAGAGAAAACACAGGTAGAGCACACAGATGTCTGTTGCCCAGGTCACTCATCTGTTGCAATGTAGATTTCGTGTGAATTCTTCTTTCTTCCAGGAAGAGAAATATTTCTTGCTCTTGGATTTAAAAACAAAATAAAACACAAGCTGTTAGTGGGATAATTCTTAACTGATTTATAATGTCCTTTAGAATCATTTTTACAGTGTGAAAGTTGATCCTTTCTGCCATCTCTGCTCTTTGAGGGGGGTTTTCTTGCTCTCCTTAAGCAAAAACTTCAGAAGCGACTCTGGGAAAACATTCCTTATTTCTCCTATGAACTCCTGGAGGCAGGAGTACCTGATCCAAGTATGCTGCTGTACCACAGTGTTCCCACTCAAGTTGCTCTCTTCTCTTCCCAATTTATTCTAGTATACCTGTGTTTCTTCTCAGAAGGCAAAACTGCTTCTGTTGTTGTCTTGCATCTTTCCTTGTGAAAACGAGGGCTACAAATAAATGAGCTCTTCATGTTTGGCCTTTTATATCGCATACCTGAGGTGTTTAAGTCCTGACTAATTCCTCCAGTGCAGTGACCTGCCCCTTGTGCCAAGCTTTTAGCTTTGTAGGGTAAGAGAATGGCTTGGGTTGGGAGGGACCTTAAAGATGGACTCGTGTCCTCTTTCACTCTAGTTGTATTTTCTCATCTGCTATCAGGTGATGGCTCAGGTGCTTCTCTGATACTTGCTCACTTAAGTTCTGAGCTCAAAAATGTCTTTTTTTTTTTTTTTTTTTTTTGCAGTATTAAGTGGCAGTTCATGTTAAGATGGACACAGAGTAGTACACACAAGCCGGTGGACAAGGACAAGGGGCAGAGTTTTACCCAGTGCAAGTGTAGATATGTTGTGCTAGGTAATTTGGGGGTGCTGTGTCTTATTCTCTCTGCCTTTGTACAGTTTGCACATGCTCCAAAGGGCCCTTTGCATTGCATGGAGGCAGGCAGGGGGATGCAAGGTTAAAAGTGCAGTTCTGAGAGCAGTGCTGTCTCAGCTGAACATCAAGCTGGTGCTGACATTTCCTTCCATCCTGCAGTGCTATCTGCTGGTACCAGACAGGATAGCTGTGGTGATGACAAATTTGTGGCAGTCCAGAACATGCCATAATACTGTCAAAACCCCCAGAGTGACTTCTGCTCCTGCTGTTAATTGCTGTGTGTTAAATGAAAATGCATCGTGACAGCCTTGGCTGTTGTAAGCTATGAGAGGAGTGGGGAAAGTTATTCTGTTTGCTTTAATGCTAAGTCCCCTGAGACCAGGAAATCCTCCTTTCCACCTTCCTGGCTCCAGGGGTGGTGCAGGTGGTGATTATTTTTTCCCCAGCTGTAGAAAATAACCTTAAAGTGAATTGGAACAGACTTCATGAGGTCAGCTAATCTATCCTTGGCATTCCTGTGATACCTTCATGCTAAGGTAATCCTTGAGATACGACAGGATAGCATTATGCCTTCAATTACAAACTGCAGTACCGAGAGACAGGGAGAGGATTACAGAGGGAATTGGGCTTCACACTTCCATTGATGTCAGGTTTATGAAGTGCCCAAGTTACGAGGAAGTCTGGATCAAAGCTCTCAGGTTTCAGCATGATGTCTGCTTGTCCTTTTGCCTGTGAAGGGGAGCTGTTAACAGGGATTTTGGGCTGAGCCTGAGGACGTTGCTGGCCTGAAGAGCTCCAGGTGCAATACTTCTGGAATTGGTAATGCTTCTCGAGGAGCCATGTTTCCGCTGCAGCCCATTCTGCAGTGCCTTCTGACCTCCTGTCTCCTCTCTGACAGCAGCTGCTGCCCAGGGATCTGGCTTGGCATTGTTTGCAGAGCCTTCACTGTGTGCTTGAGGAGGAAATCTCTAATTACCACAAGCTGCTGCTGCTCTCCCTTTGCAGGCTTAGTCAGCCCCTGCGCTCTGCAGCCCTTGATGTGCATGGCTGGCCTTGCTATTAGGCAAGGAGACTCAGGAGCTGGGGGAGCATAATGGCACCGTATGTCTTTGTCTCGTTGTCTTGTAATTGCTGCCTCGCTGTGCAGCTGCAAAGTACTTGTCCTATAATAGAAGAAGAGGGTCTTTCTGTCTTGGGAGACCCTGATCTCCCAGCTTTGCAGGAAATGACAAGGATTTGGCACTGAGACCTTTCCTCAGAATGTATGCTGTGATTGCTCTGTGAGTCTATTTAATTTCAAGTGAATTACACCACTTTGTATTCATTATTGTGAGCATGCACTGAGATCAAATTTCCAACCTGATTCCTGGCACCCCGGCTGCTCCATGTATGGATGGGTGTTCTTCAGCCAGGTAGGAGATGCTGGCATGCACAACATGTGCACTGCTTTGGCTATGGGTGCAGCAGCCTAGGGCCAAGTCAGCACAGTGGCTTTATTCCTCCATCCATCCAGGCAAGACTCAAGAAGGACATTCAGTGGGGTTCTGAAGTGATGCATTTAAGCCTGGCAGTCTTGTCTCTCCCCATAACTTCTGTTTTTGCTGTCACCAGCAATCCACCAACAACAGTGAATCTGATCACTGAGACCCAAACAACTGACATGTGGCATGCTGTGACTTCAAGCTGCAGCTTTCTCCTCTTGTTTGTGCAGGTTGTACTGTCATTCGGAAGCTGAAGGGCTCCGTATTATCCCTGCTGAAGTAACATTATAAATGTTTAAAGTTCTTGGGCTTTCTAAAGATAGAACAGCCTGTCCTGTCTGCCAGGCTTGTCCCCAGGGATGGGAAATGGGGAATGGCGATGTCCTTTTTGCTGCGGTGATGTTCCCTGTGCTGAGCTGTCTGCAGCTAAAGCTGCCCTTGGCTCACAGTTTGTTTACCAGGATTTAAGGGTCAGAAGTGAAGAGTTGTTCTGTGTCCGTGTAGGAGCTCAGGGGATGTTTTATAGCTGGGAAGGATGTAATCCCTAATGTGGGGGCTGGGCCAGGATGCAGGGATCAGGAAGTTTCTTGCCAAAAATGCTGTGATGTTTTTGCTTTCCTCTGTCCTTGCATGGAGTGGCCACTGAGTGTTGCTGGGCTGCCAAGGGAGAAGGCAAACCTACCTCAGTCCTTGCAGGCAAGCACCGGTGTCCCTCTTCAGTAAGCACTGTCTGTTCTCTATTGCAGCCTGTTGGAAATTCTGGGTCTGCTAATGGGATTCACCAGCAGGATAAATCCCACAAGCAAGAGGTAAGTTATGAGCAGAAGGTTGTTTAAAATGGTGACTGTAACTTTCTTGCCTGCTTTGCTGGGGACAGAATTTGGATGGGGACAGCTCTGCCAACACAGCAAGTTGCACCAGTGTTTCCCACGTGTGCAGAGAACACTACACTATTACAATCTCTGGAAGTCACCAGGAGGATGCTCCTTGGTGTGCCTCCCACCAGCAGCAGGCACTTGCTCTGGGGGGAAGCAGCTGGGAGTTTGTCCTCTGTCTCCTGGGTCGGTTGCCTGTGTGACTTCTGGCAGGATGAGCCAGGACCTGCTCAGTCTCAGATCTGCCACCCCCTGCACAGAGTGGCTTTCCTGGGCCGTGCCATCCTGCTCTCTCCTGCTGTTCGTAATGCAGGATAAGGTCTGAAGCCTCAAACTTCACCCGCCCCTCAGGGGAGCCTGAGGAAACAGCACTATGGCTTGCTGGGCAGTGCAGAGGGTCAGGACACAGAAAGCCTGCATTCCCAGTCCTGGCAGCTCACTCTGCAGCTCAGTTTCCCTTTCTGTCAAAAGACCTCAGTGCTTGCCCTCATTTTTGCTAATTGAGTCTTTTCTTCCAGGAGAAGCTCTGATAGAGAAGAGGTGAAGATGATCATTTCATGCCGGTATCAGCTCCTGTGCACAGTCAGGAAAAACAATACCACATCTGGCTTTAGCACCTCCAAAAGACTAGACACAGTATTTTCACTTTAAAGAAGGACAATGTTCATAGTGTACTAACGGATGTAATCGGGACAATCCTGGAGCCCAGTTTTCCAAGATAGCTGTTGTTCCAGGAGGGAGCAGGAAGATCTCTCTGGGTTTGGTTTCTTACCTGTATTGGTTTGGACTGTGGAATTTGTGTTGCTTGAGCTGCCCTTGTCCTACCAGCAGTCTGAATGATGGCTGCACCCTATGGTAGCTGAGGTGTCAGTGAGTCCCAGCAGCCCCACGGGAGCTGCAAAGGGATTTGCTTATGGTGTTGAACACTGAAGCATGTCCTGCTGCCCACATGGTCTGTCCCTTCCCTCCCACTCACCCCAAAGGCCTGCACAGTGCAACCTGCTGGGCTGGTGGCTCACTGGGACGCGTAGGCTGAGGGAGTTGGGGTGTGCGTGTTTCCTTCCCTGCCTTGTAGAAGACATATCTGGTTGTGCAGCATGGAGGCTTCACTTGGTACTTGTAGCACAGCGTGTCATGTGAGATGGTCTGATTTCAGAGGGTTATTTATTTTGTTTCTCACCCGCTGCAGTTTGGGGAAGGAGTGGTGGTGTGTCCCTGTGGAGCAGGGCTGCTCTTCTGATCCATTGCATCTGTATGGGTGGGGAGGGGGGCTTCAGAGCACCAGACCCAGACAGCAGCTCACTGCTGGGAGCACTCATGCAGTAGGGGCTGTCTGCATTTGATGGCTACAGAAATCCTGTGTGTGAACACGAGCAATTGGAGCAGAAGGAATCCAAGGCGAGAGCCCACACGGCTCTCATGTCTGTGCACGGCAATGCAGGCTCAGGCAAGCACCCAAATTTGCATCTGGAATCCCGAGTGCTCAGAGCAGCAGGTGGGTGCTGCTGTGTCCTGCTGTGGCTGTGGTGCAGGCAGGCAAAGGAAGCACACAGTTTGCTTGGTTGATTGTTCCTTCTGTTGGAGGCTTTGCTCCTCTCTCCATCTTTGCACCAGAGCTCCCAGGGACTTCAGGATGTGTGCAGTAAGGGGAGAATGTGTTCTTAAAGCTGTGAGGCAGCACCCCATGAAGTCCAGTTCAGATTCATTGCTGGATGCTACAGTGAAAACAGGAGGAAATAACAGCAGTCACTTACCAGGCTTCCCCTGGTTGCCTGAACCCTCCAGTTCTCAGTTGTTCTACTGATACGATGGGGCTCCTGTGAAAGAGGACAAGGCAGAAAAGGGCACTGGGAGAGATCTGAGCCAGGCTATGGGCAGATGAATATCACTGCATGTCAACTTTTTGCCCTCATTTCCTATGAAATTGTGCAATTTTTGTTAGCGGGTTGCCAGATTGATGTAATGCTGGACCTTGCTCACTGGTTGCAGGGTTGATGAGTTCTCCTTCTGTTCAAAGGGTGCAGGAAAGGAGAAAGAGGTGACTTCAGCGAGTGCAACAGGTCAGCAAACACAGCTATGTCTGGCTTAAGGAAGGGTGTGGGATCCATTAGCTGGAAATGATACTGGTGGGATCCCATCCTGCCTGGTGGAAGCATTTAATCAGTTCTTACTACCTGGAAGAAGCACTGGGACTTTCCAGGGGGCCAAAATCCTGGTTGGTGTATTCAGTTGCTCAGGAAAATCCCAGTGACAGCATTCCTTGTTCCAGCTGGCAACAGCCAACACCTCAGGGCTGTTCCTGAGAATTCAGGGTTGGTGTTCCCCAAAGTTCTCCTGAAGTCCCTGCCTCCTGGTGCAGGTGGGCGAGCTCCATTCCTTTGTTACTTATATTTTCCTTGATTGGTTTTTTAGTGACTTCCTCTATAGGTGAAAGATCGTTTGAGTTTTCCTCTTCCCTCTTTGAACTCTTGCTGTGTGCAGGGCAGGATCCCCAGGAGTGGTTATGGGGAGCACGCTCCATTAATTCATTGCTGCTGCAACTTCTCCAAGGCAGCAGCAGGTGGGGCAGAGGTGGCCTAAAGTGAATGCTGCTGGTCTTCCCTGGCTGTATGTAGCTGTGCTGCTCCATGCACTCAAACCAGGAGGTGAGGACTCTCCTGGCCATGCTGACATGGCCAGCAGGGTGTGACTTGGTCCTCGTGTGCAGGTCTGTGGGAGCTGCTCGCTGGGCACAGGACGTGCTGTCACACATCTGGGTTCCACCTGAGCACACAGAGGTGGCTGGGGCTGAGGTGGGACCTCTGCTGGGATCCCCAGGGACAGGCAGACTCCAAACCGGGGACACGCTGGGAAAGGGCAAGGAGGACGTTCCCCAGCCCCTCTATTTATTTGTAAGTTTAATTGCTATTTTTGCCTATATGTGGTGGTGTATAAAGTACTTCACAATATTCGGTCTTACTGGCTTCGTTCTTTGGGGGAGATGTCCAAGGGCATCGCAGCACGGACGCACCCATCCCTTGGTGGTGGCCAGGGACCAGCCCTGTTTGTGCCTTTACTCCACCTCCGGCCCCGAGGGCGGTGCGGGGGCTGCGTCCCACCTCGCTCCCACCCTGCTGAGCGATGGGCTTCTGCTGAAGGCTGAGACATTGTCAGGTACATCACGGCTCTGTTTGGCCATTCCTTCTCTCTAACCCTCTCGACCAAAGGGAAAAATGGGTAAATCGGCGTTGGGTGAGTTCAGCTTTATCCCTCCTGCAGCACCCGAGCTGAGGGATGGGTGCTGAGGCTCTGTGCCGTTGCCTCCCCCCTCTGCCTTGCAGTAGAGATGCATGAGGGTTTTGTTATAACAAGAAGATGCAAATGACACTGTAGAAGTCTTAACAGAAATTCCAGTACTCCGTTGTTCTGCAGCTTTAGCAGCTCAGCACTACCTTGTAGGGAATGATTAACACACTAAGATCCTATAGGCCTCATGTAAGTTACCAGAATAAAGATGTTACTAGATGTATAAATGGATGATAACCTTTTACTCGTACAGTATGTATGACAATTTTGTAGATTAGTCATTTTTTGGCTATCAGATTTTGTTAGTATGATATATAAAAAAAGACAAAAAAAAAAAAAAGAAAAAAAGGTTTGACTGCTAATGTCTATTTTGTTATTTGATCCATTTTATTTCTTCTGTACAAAAGCTGTACAAATCTCAGTCTGTGTAACTCCTCCCCATCTGTATCCATGTACAACCCCCCCCTCCTGGCTTGCTGCTGTTGGTGAGCTCATTACTAAACAATAAAATCTGTGGCTGATGTTTGCCCCAGTGCTGCTGTCCCTTCCCAGCAGCCCAGGGCCCCTGAGGCTTTGTTTCTTCCCACTGTCCTTAAACTCCACTGGGCGTGGAGTGTTGGGGTCTCCCTTAAGAGCTGGATTTGGGCTGCAGGGGCCCTCAGTCACCACGTTGGTTGCTTCTTGCTCAGGGACCGATAGCATCCAGCAGCTGTTGGCTTTGCTGGCTCCCAGTGCTTGAAAGGAGAACAATTCTGGGATGTTGACCCCTGTGCTGTGCTCACTGCCTCTGTCACTGGGAAGAGAAGGCGCTGGGGAGAGCTGGCAGCAGCCTTTCAGTATCTGAGGGAAGGGCTGCAAGAAAGAAGGGAGCAAGGCTCTTTAGTGGGGTCTGCTGTGAACAGACCAGGGGAAATGGTTTCAAACTGAAAGAGGGCAGATCCAGGCTGAATGTAAGAACAAGGGTTGTGAACCTGGAGCGGGTTGCCCAGAGGTTGATGTTGGGGTGGTTGTCGCAGTGGATGCCCCAACCTCGGAGATGTGTGAGGTTTCAAGGTCAGCCTGCTCAGTGCGGGGAGGTCGGGCTGGATGGCCAACACGAATCCTTCAGTGCTTCTATAAAATCACTTGCAGGATGATGGGGATGGAGCCAAAGCCTTGTCTCTCTCTGGCTGTCCATCTGGGTGCCTCTGTCAGCATGGCACCCCAAACCTGGCCATGTTTACTGTGCATTTTGCCTTTATGGGCTGCTGCTCTCAGCTCTACTCAGGGCCCCAGGCCCTGCTCAGGGCTTTGCTCTCTTGTAGCTCTGCTGTGCAGTTCATCAGCTGCAATCAGGTGCCCAAACCCCTGCTATCTCCCAGAGATAACACCGCAGCGTGCGCCTTTGTTTGCAGACACAACATTTCAGTGCCGTTAATCGTTCAGCAAAGATTAATAAAACATGAAGTTTAAAGATGCCTAAATCACAGTGGGGGAGCTGGTAATCTCTGCCAACAATAATATTTGCACTTTATTTTCCTCTTCCCGTGGAGCCGAGGAGTGGAGCACCGCGAGCGCACAGCGGGATGGGGTGGCGATGTGAGTTCAGCCCTGGGGTGGGAGGGGGAAAAGAAGGGGAGTTGGTGACCCCTATATGGGGTCTATGTGGATGCAGCCATGGGGGATGTCCCTGTGAGGTGTCTCCTTGAGAAGGGATGGGTGTAAGAAGGGCACCCATGGAGCATCCACCGTGCAGCTCTGCACTGCATGCTGTCTCAGTGCCGAATGGCGCCAGAAACAAACTTTCTCCCACCACAAGGGTACATCTGCCCCACCTCTCTGCTGTCTAACAAGCATCCCTGTCAAAATAGCTTATTTCCTTCCAGAACAAAAAGTCACCTGAATACATTTGGAAGCTGTGTTGTGCTATCGGAGTAATCGGAATTTAATTTGATGCAGTCAAGGCTCTAAAAAGATGTTATCAAGGGAAACATCAAAGCTGGATTCCTGCACTTGGAAATGCAGTTGGAATGCTTAGTCCAGATTTCTTGTTTTATCAGAGGCTTTCAAAAAATCAGTCTAAATAACAAAAAAAAAAAAAAAAAAAAAGAATATTGAGAGTATTTGCAAATTAATGTCTTTTGTAGCTGAACAAAGGCCACTGTCTAACCTACTTCTTTTGCATGTCTGGGACGGTCTCTTATTAAATCCTAATTATACAATTTTGTTGTGTCTAATCACTTCTGCGCTTGCAGGAATTGAAACCCAAAAATTCTCTGCTGTTTTCGCTGCACTGCATTTATCTTCTGGGTGAAGGAGGGCTCCCCCCAGTGAGCGGGGACCCATGGGGATGGGGACCTCCTTTCCTTCATCCCATGCCCACGATCTCTCCTTAGGGCTGTGGGTTATTCCCAACACTCAGGAAGGCTGTTGAGAAGCTCTTACGTTTTTGGGGGTGTTTTACTCCATTTTGGAGGCACTGCTGTGTGACAGCAGCTGATACTGGGCTGGAGGATGGCAGAGCGGTGACCGTAACCCCATTTACTTCAGCCATCACCAGCTCTATGCCAAACCCAGGCTGTCGTGCTGATGGATTAGTGGTGATTCACCCCTTCCACTGATGTTCCTGCAGAACCTGAGCCTGACACCATCACCTACTGCCTTGGGGACAGCTCTGTCCTCAGCTTTTGCCCTCAGAACTGTGGCAGGGGAGCTTTGGGGAAAAGGAGATTGGGGCAACATCGTCAGGGAAATAGCACAGATCTTGTGTTCAAACCTTTTGAAGTGTTAATTAAAAAGAATTATGCAAAGGAGAGAGGATTTGAAACATTCATTTGAATCTCAATAAAGCATCTGTATTAAAAATAGCAGTGGGATCAACTACAGATATAAGCATTTTTGAGAAAATTGGGTGTGAGGGCCGGTGCCTGCATCCCCATTGCCATCGGGGTGCTGGAGGGCAGCGGGTCCTGCTTGGGAGAACCTGGGGAAGTGCTTTCTCTCTAATAATGAAGTATCTTGGAAGCATGTTATCTAAAAGAGCCCATGGGATGCAGCGCTCAGCTCCAAGCAGAGAGGGCAAGTGGGTGCCTGGCTGCTGGCAAGGTGGGAATGAGGCTGGGAGCAGCCCAAGGGCACTCCGTGTGGGGTAGGAGGCACCCGAGGCTGATCCCAGCCCCCACATCCCCCCCGTTGACCCCCAAGTCCTCTTCCAGGCTCGTACCTCCCCATCAAAGCCCCTCATTAAAATCCCCTGCACGTCCTGGCCCTCACTTGTTCCAGTAAAAAGCATCCAGGGTATTAATTATCAGATTGGTGGATAACATCGTTAAGTTTACTTTTCAGCTGCACAGATCCACTGGGAATGCCAATCTCTCTTGCCCTTGGCATTGGTGCTGCAAGGCCACGAGTGGGCAGGTGCCCTGACCAGCACTGGGACTGCATGGGGCAGAGCATCAATGGCACCAATGGTTTGGGGTCTTTGGGGTCATTCCCAGTATGGGAGAAGTCCATAAGGATGTGAGTTCTTTGGGGAGGTTGACTTTGCTGGGCAGCAGGCTGGGGAGGTGCAATTAGGAGCTGAAAGCAGATTGGGTAGGGTGAGGAGCTGCCCAATGGGATGGAGATGGACCCAAAGCCGTGCTGCAGAGCCACACAGGTCTCAAGGGCTGGGAGGAGGTTCCAGCTGTAACCGTAGAGTTGTATTAAAAACGCATGAGTGGCATCCTAGCCTTGTGAGACCATCCCAGCCCCATCTGGATGCTGAAATACGGACCTTGGAGCCAAGAGGGTGGTTGGGTCGTTGGAGCCCCTCAAGTCATCAGCATCCCTCCCAGTGCCTCTGGCACAATCCTGGCTCCCCAGCTTTCTGCCTGCCACTCCTTTCTGCTTCTTGGGTTCAGAATGGATGCTGCGTTGGGAAGTGGCAATGTCACTGCTCAGCTCCCCAGGATGCTGTCTGGGAGTTGCCTCTGCAGGGTTCCCATTAGCATGGAAATAATTCAAGAGTGAAGGCGAGACAACTGGAAAACCATTTTATCTGTTGTTCCGGAGCAAACTATTTTTGCAGCACGGCGTTCAAAGAGCCACACAAATGCAGACAGCTGGCAGCACAGATAGATGTGTTAAAGGCAGATAGAGATTGTAAATATTCCATGCAAGCCTTCCTCGCTGCCCCAGCAGGCAGGGAATGGAGGGACTGTGATTTTTTTGATCTTTCTACGGATGTGTTTGGGACCCATGGATACCAGCTCTGGTGGTGCAGTGCTCTTGCCAGCGTTGCTCAGCAGCGCAGAGATGTTGCTGAGGAAATCTCCCCCCGCTTTCCCTGCCCCTGGTTTTGCTTTCTGCCCCCCTGCATCCCACATTTGCACTCCCCACCCGAGGCTCCCACTGGCAGCGCTCTTGATCTATAATTCAGAAAGCATTTTGTTGTGCCGGGGTACAACACCCGAAATACACCAACACAGCGCCCCTCCAGGGAGGGAGAACTCAGACTCGTTCTTCCTATTACATTTCTCCTGACCTTTCTGAAACTTTTTCTCTATTTCCCATTCTGAAGAAGTGTCTTTTTGTGTGTGTGTGTGTGTGTGCTCTCCAATTCCACCGAGAGAAGGAAGGAATCAGCATTTCAGAGAAAACAACGATCCTTGTGATGCCCAGCAGTCACTAATTAACAAATTAAAAAAAAAAAACAAAACCCAACATATATCTCTTCATGCAGATAGAATTGTTTTCTGGCTCTGTCGCCTTTTCTTTTGTCAGCGCTGTGACAAGGAAGTGCTTTATTTCTGCAGTGAGATCAGATTAAAACGTCCCTCTCCGAGCGCGTTCTCCTCGCTGGCTGTTTTTGTTAGGCGCGTTGTTTCAGCCCCAGATAAGATGTTTTGCCCACACGCTTTCATCCCATTGAGGCGGTTTTCCTTTTCATCGGAGACTTCTGCAGATGTTCAGACTGCAGCAGAACGTGCAAAGCTTTGCCTTCAGCCCTTTGGGTGGATGTCCCTGTAGGACGCATGGATGCTCCACCTGGGGAACATCTGGGGCAGCTCCAGGTGCCCCCCCTCCCCCTGGCACCCACAGGTGAGCTCCCAGCCCTGCCCATGCTGCATTCCCAGCCTTCTCTTCCTGTTTTTCAGGATGGATTGGGACTCTCCCTCTGCAATCCTCCCCAAACCCCTGCCTATTGCATAGGGCACGGCCTGGTTGCAGCATGGAGATGACATGGGGATGACACGGGCAATGTCCATGGGCTCACATGGGTCCACAAAGCCGGTTTCCCCCAATGTTCCCCTGACACGAGGTTTCCCAAGCAGTGACACAGAGCTGAGGTCCCAGCGAGGCACTACAGGAGCCCCATGCAGCTGCTTCACGGCAACGCTATTGTTTGACCCAATTAAATTAATTTTGTGTGCTTTTTTTTTTTTTTTTTTTGTCTCTCTGGCTTGAAGATAATTAGCCAAATGATGCCCTGATTTCTTTCCTCTAACGTCTTCCATTTAATTATTCAGAAAGGGGAGCTGGTTGTCTCACTCAGTGTGTGGGTGATACGGGGCTGCAGGACAGCAGATGCTCCCGGCGCTCACCTCAGCCCTCAGTGCACAGAACTGTGCACCGTCAGGATGCACCACTGTCCTCAATGGGATTTGGTTGGGATTTCACGGAATCACAAAGGTTGAAAAAGACCCCTAAGATCACCGAGTCCAACCAAACCACTGCCCACGTCCCTCGGTGCCACATCTCCATGGATTCTGAACAGCTCTGGGGATGGTGTGAGCCCACCACCCCCATGGGCAGCTGTGCCACCGCAGCACCGCTCTTTTAGGGAAGAAATACTTCCTAACATCCAACCTGAACCTCTCCTGGTGCAACTGGAGGCCATCACACCCCGTCCCATCGCAGTTACCACCTCACCTCAGAGGGAGGCTCCAGGTTGCACAGTGGCCACGATTCAAGTGGGCTTACAGATTGTGGGTTTGGGGTTTTGCTCTTGGTTTGAGCAAGGCTGCTGGTTTAGTGCTTGCTTCTTAGCACAACCCCACGGATCAAATGAGCTTCTAGGCCATGAGAAAAATGCCAAGTGGTTGCGTTTGGAGGGGTGGGAGCTCTGCCTTGCTGAGCCGTGATCCTGTGTTGGGTCCTCATCCATCCATGTGCTGGGGTGTTGACCATCGTCATGGTGCCAGGTGGGACCTGGTGTGGGGGACAGGGGCCACTTGTGTGAGAAAATCCCTCCTCCTTCATCCCTGTTGGGATTTGGGATGTTTTGTGCCAGGTCTGATGCTAAGGAAGGAGCACCGGAGCCGAGCCCCGTTTCGGCTCTCCCAGAAACTCAAACCAAACGTTCGCCAAAGGCTTTTCTCCTCCATTCAACCTCGCAGCGGTCATCACTCATCCAAAAAAGAAAATCCAGCGAACCGCATAACGCGCTTCAAAGAAGGAGATGGCGGGGGGAGGGAGGGAGATATTCACCCAAACCCAAACCCAAACCCAAACCCAAACCCAAACCCAAACCCAAACCCGTGGCAATCCTGCCGCCCAGGGGCCGCTCCCCGGCACCAACAGGTGGCGATAGGCGCCCTGGGACGGCACCGCCGCCGCCGCTCGCTCCGCGCTGCGGGCCGCTCCTCGGGGGTCCCCGCAGCCCCCGGCCCCGCGGATGGGCTCGGCACGGCTCGGCACGGCTCGGCTCCCTCCCCCGGCCGGGCTGCGGGCTGGTTAATCCTGTATGTAAATGGCAGCCAATGGATGTTGTTGTTGAGCGGGGCTGGGATTAGCGGCGGGGCGAATGGCTGGCACTCTTACTGGGATTACAGAACAAAGAGCTCTCCGCTCCCGAGCAGGGCGCCCTGCCCGCCCCGGCCCGGCCTCGGCCTCGGCCCGGCCCGGCGGGCAGCACCGGCCCCGCCCGCCGCCCGCGCGGGGAGGAGGTGGCGGCGGCGGCGGCGGTGGCGGCGGCGGCGGCGGGAGGCGGTGTGGCCCGGCCCGGCCCGGCCCTGTCCTGCCCCGGCCCGGCCCCGCCGCCCGCCCCCGCCGCTCCCGCGCACAGCCGCCGGGGAGGCAGCGCCGCGCTCCGCCGGGGCCGCCCTGCGGTGAGCGAAAGTTTCGGCCCCTCCCGCGGCACCGGGGGGCGGCTGCGGGCGGGGGGGGCGTGGGGACAATGGGGCCGGGGGGGGGGGGGGCAAAGCTGCTCGGGGGATCCGGGCTCGGCCGCGGCGCGGGGCGGGGGAGCGGGGGGTGCCGGGATCTCCGATAGCGGCGGTGGAGTCGGGAGCGCGGCGTGGGGCTGCGGACGGAACGTGGATGTGTGCGCTGCTGCTGGGGCACGGCTGGGGAACGTGAGATCGGAGACCGGAGCCCGGGACGGGATCGGGGAGCGGAGCTAACGACAAACGCGGGGACGGTATTGGGGACCGTACTGGAGCCGACCTGATCTCAATACCGCACCTGCGGACGGATGTAGGAGACGGCATTGGAGACGTGGGGATCTCCGGTGCTGGGCGAGATGGGGAGAAAGTTCCTCCCCGGGGAGCACCCGGTGCCCTTGTCCTTCCAGCGCGTGGGGTTAGCCGGGATAAGCTGTAAAGCGGAGCGATCCCATTACTGCGTCACGCTTTGAGCCCCGCAGCCGGCGGCTCGTTGCAGGTAACCGCGGCCGGGCATCGCCGCACGGAGCGGTGGGGTTGCTGGGTTGTGTTCGCTGTGAGCTCCGGGCGGGCAGGGATGCCTTTGTCGGGGCTGCCGCTCTGCGTGTGCCCGGCGGAGGGGCTGAGGTGGGAGAAGGGGCATTTCGGTCGGATCCCCGCTGCTGGGACCCGTCTGAGCCGGCGGAATTTTCTACTTTTGTGAAAATCGCCGCAGCGCTCGATTGTCAGAATTGAAGCAGCCTGAGCTCTCCGACTGCTGCGGTGTTGGAGGCACTCGGTGCTTCTCCCGAGTCCCGTGGCGAAGCTCCGAGCCCCGGCGTGGCCGTGTGCGCTGCCCTGTGCCGGCATCGCTCAGAGCTCCCCGCTGCTTTTCCCTTCTCCTCTGCAGCCGCCACCTGGATGCTGTGAGGACATCCATCAGGGTGACCGAAGGAGATGTGTGCCTATAGGGACGCACTGCCCTATTGCGCTGTCCCTCCTGGAGCGGGTTTTTGCCTCTTCTTGGAGGTGCTGCTGCAGGGCTGTATGCTTCCCCGTGCTTTTGCCGGCCTTTAGGAACCACCGTAGGGAGCACGGACACTAGGGATGCTTGTGTACCTTCCTGACCCTGCAGCCTGTTGATTGGGTTTGGGGAGAAAACCATGAGATGAACTGGGCTGGTTAAGGAGGATCTGACCACCGCCGCACGTCCTGCCTGTGTGTCTGGGTTTTGTTCCCCAAAGCAATCCCATGTTTGTGCCACTGCTTCCGTGCTGCTGCAGCTGCTCGTGCAGGGGAGGAGAGGCAGGAACGTCCCCAGCTCGTTTAGGTTTGCTAATGAGAAGCTGGGGAGAAGGGAAGGAACCTGCTTGGGGACGTATTTAGCAACTTGCCCTCCAAGCCTGGTGCTAGGGACGCCTTGCCCTTGCGTGCTGTTCTGATAACCTGGCATGGGGAGACAACTTGCAAGACCTTGTGTGCTGCAGAAGGGCCAATTTTCAGGCCCTTTCTGTGTCCTGGGCCTTCAAGGACGTGTCTGGTTGCCCTGCACCCACACCTGCGTGAACAGCATCGCATCATCCTTGAGCAATGCTGTGCTGGAATGAAGAAAATACCCCAAAGCCCCCAAACCCAGACCGTCGCAGTGGTTTGAGCGATCTCGTGCTGTCGGAGCTAATGGGGGATTCCCATCTGCTGTTCCCACAGGAAATAGCTGGGATTTTTTGAGGCAATTATCAATGCCCTGTACTTCCTCTGGGAATTTGGTTGGCTGCACCCAGGCGGTCAGGCTCAGCATAGGAATGCAGAGGGACGGCAGCCGGGGCCTGAGCTGGTCTTCTGCCACCCATGGCAGTGCCAGTGGTCCCCGAGCTGGGCAGCAGAGCCCCGTCTTGGAGGATGTGTTTGCTCCTTTTGCTGTTGGAGCCTGGGTTGTAAATGGGAGACGTGTGATGGTCATCATGGCAAAGGAGTGAGCGGTGGGGGCTGTTTGCCTTCTCCTTGAGAAGAGGGATGAGAAGACCTACTGCAAGCTCCTTCTCAGGAAGGAGGTATCCATCCAGGAGATAAAAATGCTTTTAAGTTCATTTATTGGGAAGCTCCCAGCTGAAAGCAGTGGGGAGGGGTCTCTGGGTGTGCTCGGTACCCACCTGGGTGCTGAGCAGAGCAGAAAGCAGGTCCTTTTTGCTGGGGGGACAGTGGGTTGTTGCAGACCAGAGACCTTGCTGTGCCCAGGTGTTGCCTTTCACTTCCCGGTATGTTTTATTTAAATCTCATGAAGCATCATCTTCAAGAACAGGTTTGGAGCTTATGGTCTGGCCAGAGGCTGCGGGAGGCTCCAGGTTTGCACAGTGGCCACGATTCAAGTGGGCTTACAGATTGTGGGTTTGGGGTTTTGCTCTTGGTTTGAGCAAGGCTGCTGGTTTAGTGCTTGCTTCTTAGCACAACCCCACGGATCAAATGAGCTTCTAGGCCATGAGAAAAATGCCAAGTGGTTGCGTTTGGAGGGGTGGGAGCTCTGCCTTGCTGAGCCGTGATCCTGTGTTGGTTCCTCATCCATCCATGTGCTGGGGTGTTGACCATCGTCATGGTGCCAGGTGGGACCTGGTGTGGGGGACAGGGGCCACTTGTGTGAGAAAATCCCATCGAGGAGCTGTGGGAGGTTTTATGTTGTATTCCTGTGTGATAGGGGAGGGAAGACTGATGGTTTCATGTTTCCAGAGCAGTCTTAGCTTAAGATTTGCTGCCAGTCGCCACTTCTCAAATACTTTGATGGTGATTTCCAAGGGACTTACCTACAGCATCAGTAAAGCTTTCCCCGTTGGTGAAATGTTATTAAGAAAAGCAGTCAGTGCAAGAATCACCTTCTTAAAAGCAGATTGTACCTTGGTGGGATTTACATTTGTATATACAAACAGCTTCTGTTTGCATTTTCTGGCTTTTGTGGCTTTGTCTGTGCTCAGTACTATTATGGCTGTTTTAAGAAGAGAATTAACTTCAACTAAACGAATAGGAGACCAGCAAAGACTATTGCTCTGCCTTTGCAAATTCGCAGCAATCTAATCATCCTTTACCAGGACTTTCTTCCTCTAAGCTAATCTTTACCTTTCACTTGAATTACGAGGTGCCTCCATCTTCATTTTCTCTAAATCTGCAACATCAAAAGGAGAAAATACCCATGTGGAGGCTCAGAGCCTCTGGGGAGCTGTGTAGAATCAGAGAATATCCTGAGATGGAAGGGATGGTGCAGCCCAGTTCCTGGCCTCACAAGGGGCAACCTGAATGCTGTGTGTGAGAGCAGCGTCCAGAGTGAGCCTGGAGCACGTTGTGGGGCATAAATCACACTGGAGGTGACAGAGGTGAGAATCCTGTGGGCAGGAAGCTTTGTAACTTGGTTGTGGAGTGTTTATTGCACTGTTCTGGTCTGGTTGCTGTCAGTTGTGTTCTTAGCTGGGGACAGGTGATGTTCCTGGAGAGCAAATGTGCACCCTGTGGTGCTTGTGAAGGGTTTGCATGCCTCATAGACTCATTAAGGTTGGAAAGACCACTGAGATCGTGTAGTCTGACCACCAGCCCATCCCCACCGTGTCCCTCAGGGCTGTTTGTACCCTTTTCTTGAACACCTCCAGGGACAGTGACTCCACCACCTCCCTGGGCAGCCTGTATGTGGGAATTATCTGTATTATTGGTACTGCATTAGTATTTACTTGGCCAAGTCCTGCGTTGGACATTTTCATTGTGCCAAGCTCTGCTCCTTAGCATTTTGAAGCCTAGCCATTAAAGAACTGCCTTGTAGGTCTATTTTGGTGCATGCACATCACTGTTTTTTTTCCCATGAAAACATCCCTGTTGTAAGGTGACCTCTGGAGTGATGATTGTTGTTCCTGTGGGCCCTGCTCCCATTGTCTTTTTCTTCTTGGCAACTGGGTTGCTGAAGCCCAGGAGTTGGTTTCTGTCTCTCTCTTTATTGTTGGAGGAATGTGATAAAATGATCTCGTTAGGTAAATATGACCATGTTACAACCCACCGTTGTAACAAGCAAGCTTTTGGTGGTGGGGCTGGAGGGACATCGTCCGCTCTGGATCTTGTACCTCCTGGCAGGAATGACAGTTGTTGGTACATTGGATGGAGGAAGGGTTTTTCCTTATGGCTTCCTTCCTTCACACCAGCCTGGGCTCATTGAATGGCTCTGCAGTTGCCACAGGAGCCATAGGAGCATAGTGGGGTTGTTGGATGGGACCTTCATGAGGGTCACCTCAGGTCCCTTAGAAACCAGGTCAAGCTGATAGTGCTGCCTTCCCAAGCCACTCTTTGGTTTTCCTATAAGGAGATGTGCTCGTGCAGCAGGGAACACGTGGGAGGGCTGAGGCTGCAGCAGAGGGACTCACAGCCTGGTTGCAGGGATGCCCCTGAGATGCCACCATGTCCATGGGAGCCCGTGGGGTGGTGGATGTACAGCTTTGTGCTTTCCCAAGGGTCATCCTTCCTTCCGTGCAGGATCATTCAGCCCAGTGGAGTGGAAGAACATGGTCCACACGGGGTTGGGAGCAGCTTGTTGGGTCGGGGTGATGTCCATACAGGTGCTGGAAGCCCTCCTGCAACCTCCATAGGCGAGGCCCGCTCCCAGTTGGTGAAATAGGTCAGGAACTGTGCTTGTTTAAAGGGCCTTTGGGGTTTTTGGGTCTTAAATAAACATCCGGGTTCCTGTTGGGGTTGGGGCTGTGCAGCCTGCGGGGGGCAGGGAGCTGTATGGGGCCTGGAGCCTGCGTGCGCCTCCTGACAAGGTTATAAATTAGCGTCATTAGAGGAGGATCGCCGAGAATAAATCGCTCTGCACCCTTTCGGGGCATCGCAGTGCTGTAATTTCATCTCGCCTTTCTGGGGACAAATGCCTAGAAAGCCCCTGGATGATATTACAGACATCCAACCTGCAAAAGGGGCACTTCACCCTGATTTATAACTCACCGAAAAGATGCAGACACCTCCACCCACATCAAGTTTGGCCAGAGGGGATGAGCATGGTGTGAGAGCCCTGCATGGGGGTCATTTAGGTTCACTGTGGGATGCTGGGGCATTTTAGGGACTGCTCTGTGTCACTGCTCCCTGCCAGCCAGGAGCCATGCCTCTTCCTACAGTATTGCAGCATGCCCAGCCTCAAGCCCCCACGAAACAACATGGTTAACGCCAAGCAGCCCATGCGCTATTAATACAAATGCTCAGTGAGAGTGGGCGACCTTTAGCAAGGCATTAAACATTTATTAAAACCATTAGGATTAGTGTCAGGTTGCATTTATTTATTTTATTTCACACACACACACACACACACACAAAAAAAAGCAACAAAAAAAACCCCCACCAAAGCTCAGGGGAAGCAAATGTGAGCCGCAGCCCCGTGAGATGGCCGCAGGTGGTGCAGTGCATCCCTGCCACTGGGATGGGTACAGAACCCAGCATTGCTTTGCTGCAGCGAGGGGCTGTGGCAGTTCATTTTTTCCCTCCTGCCCAAAGGTGTTTCCTTTGCCATGGGATGGGATTATCCTGGGTGTGGGTGAGCTCCCCGCATCTCTCCGATGGGGTTTTCCCGAGCTGCTGCTGCGAGGATTATGTGCTCTCTTGGAAATGTCTTTGTTTTCTGATGTTTGTTACTGTAATTTATGTATGATGCTGTCTCCTATTGAAAACAGAGGTCTTTATCTCCGTGGGAATTACACCTGCATAAATACAGCCCCATCCAGGTCTGCGTGCGCCCACTGTTCCGTGATGAAAGCTGTCTCCTGCAAAAGTTTCCCTATGTTACCTGCAGGACCCCAGTCCTGAGATGCTCTTTGCAAGCAAACTGCTGGTTTTATGGGCGTGTCACTCGTATGCTTTCTTACTCATAGAATCATTGACTGGCTCAGCTTGGAGGGGACATTAAAGATCATCTCGTTCTGAGCCACCTCCCATGGGCAGAGTTGCTTACTCCTGATTTCTTTCTGCACTGGTGTCTGAGATATTGCTTCTGCTGTTGAATATGTACATTGTTAGGTTCCTCGTTGGTGGGGGCAAAATGAGTGTTTTCCTGCTTGATGACCTCCCAGTGCAATGGAGCCATTGGATGGAAATGCAGACGCAAAGGGGCTTCTGTGGGCGGCTGCTGGCAAAGGACTATTTTTAACTCAGCTGGGATCTTACCGCATTGCTGCTGATGCATGGGAGCACGTAGGCATCCTTTCTCATTTTTAAACCCAATAATTAAAAAAGAAGGCACAGGCTGGCTGTGCTGGGCCAGGCGCTGAGAAGATGCTGGGGTTGCTGGGGCAGGCGCCTGCCAGCAGTTGGAATGAGCCCTTTGCAGGTGTGGGTGATGCAGGACCAGATGAGCAGGAAGGGAAATCACTGCTGTCAGAGATCCGGGATGGATGGACGGATGGCTGTCGCCGTGTGTTCCCATGATAGCTGCCTTGCTGCACATCCCCAAAGGGAAATGGGTGCATGGTGACATCAAGCTGGGATGCGGATGCTGATGGCTCCTTCCATTGCAGCAAACACTCTTAAACTGTCAGTTTGTGACGGGTTTTTCTTTCTTATTTTCTTTTTCCTTGCATTAACCTGCTTTTAGCCAGCAATGTTACAGAAGGCGTTTAAGCCCAGATCGTTCCTTCTCAGTATTGATTTTGCTTTCTGCTTCAATCTCTCTTTATTGCCCTTGGTGTTTTGAGGAGCTGGAAGGAGAACAGCGAGAGCTGAGCTGACTCTTCTCAGAGTTTTGTATTACGGGCAGTGTGGTGTTGGATGGGAGGCTGAGGGAGAAATCCATGGGGTGACTGCTCCCTAACGCAGCTCCTAGAGAGTTTGCTGTGGGACTGGGCATGGGCTTGGGTAGGACCTGTGGGTGTCCTTTGGTTCCTTTAGTTTGCTGAGGTGCATGGAGGGTTCTCCAAAGATGCCTGGAGGGGCTTTGCAAGGGCTCCCCGGGGGAAGGCCTCCTGCTTTGGGACCAAATAGCGTCAGCTTTTCCTCTGATTGCGCATTCAGAGGAGCTTTGTCTCGGCTTGGTGAGCATCCTGCAACTCTTTTGGGATCCCAATCCGGAAGCTGAGCTCCTATTTCATCTCCTCTTTTGGATTGAAAGGATGCTCCCTGTGCTTTGGCTGCCATGTCTCTACCTGGGTGCTCTTTGGGGCATTGGGGTTTCTACATAAGAAGTGTGAGACCAGATGGGTTCTGTGCCCCTTGCTTAGATCTGAGCCCTGGAAGCAGCAGGGATGACCAAGAGCCGCTCAGCAGCCCGACTTCCAGAGAAAACCTTTCTCAGGGCAGCCAGCCTGCATTCAGTTGGATGCTTTCTTATGGACCGGCATCATTGCCAGTCCCTCCTCGTGTGGCTCTCGATGGAGAGCCCAACTGGGGCAGCACCTCTTCCAATATTTGCCTTCCCATCACAAAGCAGCTCTGCGGCTCGAGGGCTCTCCAGTGTCCCACTCCGGAGGCGGCCGCGCCGATTCCCTAATTGCTCTCCACCCATTTGAGGGGAACTGAATAAGAAATTAATTCCCAATCTCAGGCGGCGCAGAGCCCTGTTTGAATGCTTTGATCTCCGCAGAGCAGGGACGGATGCGGGTGAAGGCACTGCTTGCCATCCATCTGCTGCCAGAGGGAATCCAGGTATGGACAGCATTAGGGCAAGAGTGGCTTGTGCAGGTACAGCTGGGGGTGTTTATGTGCAACTTGTCCCTTCTGCTCTGAATGTTCCCCCCAAAATAGCCTGGAGGTGCCCTTTGTTGGTGCACCTGAGCTGAGAGCTCCGTGTGCAAGAAGGGATGCTCGGGATGGGGGAAATATTTTTGTTCCAGTTCATATAAGTTTTGTGGTTTGTACCAAGGGGGGTGCGGTGAGGGTCTGTGCTTGGAGCTGCCCTGAATTTGGGGAGCTGAGCCTCTCAGCACCAATCCCTTCCCATCCCCACACGGCGTTTGGCCGCTTCGCTTTGCACTTTTCTGGGTGCTGGAAACCCGATTAAAAGCATCACAGCTCTGCATGGAAGGGAAATGTGCCACAAGGCAGGTTTGCTTTTTGCAGGATTAAAAGCAAATAAATATTTATACGGTATGCAAAGCAGGCTGATAAGATATGCACATCAGTGAGAATTTGAAGCGGTTTAGTTTTGGGTACAAGATTAAGGGGAGTGTGTGTGTTTGTGCATTATGTAGTTTTAAAGGATGTTTTCTTCCTGCTGCACGAAAATAAAAATAGGAAGGGGGAAAGCAGCATGTTCTTCTTGGGCTGCTCTGGTTTTAGGCTGTGTGATCTTCATGCATCCCCTGCCTTTAACTGCAGGGACGGAAAAAGCCAGGGAGAGAGGGCAGTGCAGGCTGCATTTCGTATGCAAATATAATGCTGGCCCTGTTCCTAATATTCACTGTGTTTACACGTAAATGCAAACAACTGTTGACTTAGTTTCAACAGATAATGTGTTTCATAACACAATGGAAATTAGAATTAATCTGCAGGTTAGCAAGGCTACATGTGTTACCAGCAGAACTGAGGCTCCGCAGGGGCTCGGGGGTGGCTTTGGTGATGCTTAGAACCACCAGCCCATGCACAGCAGTGCAGGAATTACATTCCCCATTCATCAGTTCTTGCAGATTTTCTCTTGGAATCCCTCCCTGCTCGTGTTGGTGTTAGGAACACCTCTGTCAGTGGTATCCCACCGTGAGGGCAGTCGGAGTGGTGAGAAGGATGGGGATGGGATGAGAAGGGATGTGTGTGGGATGAGTGGGTTAAACGCCCTACAGAGGGAGGAGTGTGGGGCAGGGAGTGGGTTTGGGACTGCTGTCCTGAGATTACATGGATAGGGATGGCATGGGGATGGCTCCTCGTGGGAACTGAGGTGGTTATATAGCCTGATGCATGCAGAAATGCTGGTGCCTGTGCTGCGAGGCCAGGCAGGGGAGCTAGTGGCAATACCTGGGTCACCTAGTCCTAGTCCTGGCTGTGACTCCTTGCAGAAGCATCTGGGAGAGGCCCTGGCTGTGTCTTAGGGCCGCCTTCAGCCCCGGGGCAGCCCCTGAAGGGCTCCCAGCTCCTTGCAAGGCTTCCTCATAGCCTGAGGAGGAGGAGCAGCTCCGCCTGGGCGCCGATGGTTGGGGAGCGGTGTCATTGCTGTCTCTGGGTGTGTGTCTGTTCCTGTTCATCTGTCTGCTCATCCCGAGTCATTTGCTGCTGGCTGGATGGCTCCCACCAGGCGCCCGGTGACAAAATTGGGGTGTGTGTCTGAGCCCTATTAGCCACCAGCGAATCTCTGCAGGACCAGTGGCACCGGTGGGATGCTGGGTGGGATGTTTCAGTCTGGCTCTGTTGGCCATGGGGATGCTGGGGCGTGGGGAAGGCATCCCATCCCAGCTGATCTTGCTGCTGGATGGGGGCTGTAGGACTCGGGGCTGTTTGTGTCTGAGAGCCAGTGGTGATGCTGTGGTTGGTAACACCAAGTTGGGGTGAGCTCAACACAGCTTTGGGGCTGGAGAGCCAGCAGCAATTCTGTTGGAGCTTCTCTAGGTCTTCCCTTTAAACAGTGAATGTAAAGAAGGAGCGAGCAGGATAGAGGAGCGGTGTGCTCTCATGTATCGATGCTGACTCAGACCCAAAATTTGCTTTTCCGTGTCCTGCGAGTTGCTGGTGGCTGCAGGTTCTGAGCATCCTTTAATCCCTGCAGAAAGCTGGGGTTTTTTTATTTCTCATTGAGCTCATTGATGCAGCATGGAGCCAGGCACAGGGCTGGCAAGCAGCATGTCCTGCAACAGGGGGGAAAACTCGCTGCTGAAACAACAAGCAGAGAGCTGAAATATCAGCAATAAAATTAAACTGTAATGAGATTAAACAGTGGCTCTTCTATCAGACCCTTCTTGTGCAGAGGGAATTACCTGCGAAGTGCAGCAAGCACATTGTGAGCATGGCCATGGGCTGGGATGGGCTCAGCACTGACGATGTGCCCAGTGCACACACCTTGCCCCGCTGCACTGCCCCAACCCAATGGGGATGCATGGCTGGAGGGCTTCGTTCTGCACATCCCTGTGTGCACTGGGGGTATGGGATCTGTGTTCCCTTCCCAAGGCGTGGGATGTAGGGAAACATCCCAAAAGAATGTGGCTCGGACCTTGTGTGAAGGACTGCAGTTTGGGGTTTTGCTTCTGCATCCGTGGGCATGGGGCATTGCTGCCACCTGCACGTGGGATTCCTCTTTGATTTAGAGGAAAAAAGGAAGGGGAAAAGAAATCTGTGTGGCTGTGTGATATAAAATCTGAGTTTGGATCTCTGTAAGTGCACGGAAAACAACAGGCTTTTTATGTTGGCTCTTGGGGTAGGAGGAGAGCAGGCTAGAATAAAGATTTACAGTGTTTGGGAGATTAAAGGCCCTTGGTACATTGTTCAAATACCACGAGATTAGTTTCCAAGGAGACGGATACCAGTTGCCATAGGCACCGGGGGGCCAGGAATTAGGATTGCGATTTTTTATCCTGATCACGCAAACAGTAGCTGAACGCTGCTAAAACTCCAGCTTTAAATAACACGAGTGTTAGCTTACATACCAAGAAAGCAGACTCTGGAAACTGGATCCCGTCCTCTCCCTGCTCCCCATCGCCCTTGGCTCCATGCTTGGCTGGAGCCGTGCTTTGTGGTGTTGCACCTGGGTTTAAAACCCACGGGTTGCCAGGCGGCACGGGGCACACACAGATGTAGGTCCGTGGGTCAGGGTTTGACCCCCTGTCACTCAGCCCTGTGGCACGGCCATGATGCTCATTACCAGCACTCACTTCCTGCCTGCCGGCCCCGTTTTGGCACTGATGTGCAACCCCAATCCCAGCCCCAACGGCTCATCCCGGCCTTGTCTTATCTTTCTACCAAGGGCTTGCTCTCCTTCGGGGATCTATTCACAGCCGGCAGCTGCAGTGGTGCAACAGAGCGAGCTCCACATGCCCTCACCTAATTTTAGCAGCCATGGGCCACCCGCTTCTGGGAAACGCAACCTGAGCCCCAGCAGCACCGCAGCACGCATCCCGAGCGCTCCTCCCGGCGCAGCATCCCTTCCCTGCCACGCTCCGTGGGTTTTTCCCCCATTTTTGTTTATTTGTTTATTGTTTTCTTCAGTAAATGAAGAGGCTGTTGCTCGAAGCCAGAGCTGCTGCGCCTGCCCGGCGAGAGGTTGCAGCATGGCAGCTTGGTGGTGTGGGGATGGTGGAGGGACGTGGCGGAGCCAGGGTGAGAGGTGCTGCCTTGCCACGGTGACACAGAAGCTGGCTGTTTGCAAGAGATCTGGTTTGTTCTGTGCTTGTGTTCGGAGTGGGACGGAGCTGTGCTGTGGGTTATTTGGGGCAGTGGCTGCGATGGATGCCTGGGGATGTTTTCGTTTGGTGGCGGCGTGTATGTGAGGAGCTTTTCCAGCAGGTGCCATGCTTTTTATTGATAAAATAAAGCAAGGGAGGAGGTGTCTGATGGCTCGGAGCCATTCTTCCCCTTGGAAGGGGTTAAACAAACCCCAACAAACTGGCTTGGTTTGGGGGGACCTGTTCCCAGCCCCGGTGCTGGCATGGAACGTGGTTGGGGTACCCCAAGCTGCACCAGAGGACTGACCTCAAACACTGTCATTTTTCAACTTGTGCAAACAGATGGAGTGAAAAAAGAGATCTGTGGGTGCGAGGAGAGACATTGCAATGGGGCAGGGGTTATGGGGCAGCGGATGTTTATAGGGCTGAGTCATGTACATGTGCCCTTGGTTGGTGTGAGAAGGGCAGGTACCCCAAATACCAGAGCCCCAGGAGGGCTGCGTTGCAGCATGAGGATAAGATTGGAGATTTTCGGGCTTTTGGAGAGCTTATTTATGGCCACTTCATGAACGCCTGTTATCACAGTTATGTGCTGGAGCTGGCATTGATGCTGACCAATCTGTGACAGGAGGGCTGTGCTGAATTAGGCGTAGGGGATTATATCTGAGTGGGTTACGGGGCCGCCAGGGCATGCGGAGCATTCATTTATCTCCTGCAAGCCGCACATCCAGAGCAGTTTGTCAGCCCCTTGGTGGGGTACAGCCAACACTTGGCAGTGTGTGAGAAAGCTGCCCGTGCTGGGCAGACATCCCCAGCACTGCGGTGATGATGAGTTGCACATCAAGTCAATGCGAGTCAAGTGTACGGTGCTCCGAGCCAACCACCAAAAAGCTGACCTCAAAAGTCCCTGAGATGTATTGGGGTGGGAAAAACGCCTGCAGTCAGCGTCCCCATCTTGCTGCCTTGCTGTGGCTCTCATCCTGAGCCCACATCCCCATCAGGGATGTGTCGGAGCCGGGGGATGTGGGGACTGTCCCTGTGCAGGAGGGCGGATGCTGGCTCTGTGCTGCTGCACCTCGGCAGTGACATTCATTGTCCCTTCGGCTCCTATCAGGACAGCTCATGATGAATTTTAAAGCACGTTTAATGATAGTGAGGGCTAATGACTTACGTGTCCTCCAGGGCTGGTGTGATTTTTAGAAATCCCCTTTCAAGGCGCCTTCCCAGAGCAGAAGGCAATTACAGCCCTATCACCGCCGTCTCTTTGCTACCTGTGGGTCCCCATCACATGCGTCCCTCTGCCGCCAGCCCTTTGGGTGATGCTTCCTGGGTGACTCAGGAGCCCAAATGCCATCATCAGAAGTCCTTTTGATGCTGTGTGGCTGAGCTGCCCCCAGCACAGCTGCAGCACCTGCCCCAGGCTGTCTCTCTCCAGCCCATGAGGCATGGATGCCCTATGAGTCCCTCTCGTTAGTACATACCCATTTCTTTGATGTGCACGTGGCTGTTCTCATCCTATAGCATTGCTAACCCTGGTGCATGCAGCCGTCCTGCCCACAGGGCTTCCTTGTGGGTCACTACCCAAATAATGAGCTTTATGCCTTCTTTTTCCCCTCTTCTTGCAGTGGAACTCAGCTTTGGGTGATGTACCACTCACTTTGCCTTAACGGAACCTGTTTATAATTTGAAAGTTCCAACAACACCATTTTCTGCTTGGAAATTTCCTCTGGGGGAGGGGGAAAGGGGGTGGGTTGTTCCAGCTTTGTTTCACTTGTTTTGTTATTCTGTTTGCTCCTGGCGCTTTGGAAATGGTGACAAAGCAGGCAGATGTTTATTCCTGAGAAGGGTGCACGGCATGGGCAGGAGGGGGACCGTGGCATAGGGGCAGAACGGGCCTGGGGTGGGGATGCATAGTCCCCATCCCCACGGCAGCACTTGGACATCGTCCCCATCCCTGCAGGACCGCGGCCCCTTGCTGGTGGATCTGGCCAGCTCGCGTGTACTGTGCCCCCGTCCCACCTGCAGCCAGCCCTAAGTGGTGTAAGAATGGTTTACCCCAGTTTCCCTTGAGCTTAGTTTCTCTCTGATTAGACAAACAACTTCAAGCTGTACATCTTAATTTGATTTGAATAAGCCTATCGCTCGCCATGAAGTTTTTTTCCTCGCGTTTATTCCCCCTCTTCCCTTCTAAATCTGCTGTCACTGCTATGCGTGACCGTAAATGATTAAAAGCTTTGTAGGAATATTTCTTCCTCCCTCACCCCCTCCTTCATGAAATCCCAGACATATTACTTGGGTCATGTCCTGCTGTCCCTGGAAGGCTGTGGGATGAGGCTGCTGCAGTTGTGCTCGCTGCAGGCCTGCCCCAGCCCCGTCCTCTGGGGCTCTCTGCAGTGCTGCCAACAAACATAGAACGGTGGCAATACGGAATAATAATTAGGGCACTCCAAGATGCACATCATCAAAGTAAGGCTGTTTTCCATGAATGCTTGGAGGAGAGGGGGGCCGAGCAGTGGGAGCCTCCAGGTGACGGATGGCCCAAGCCTGGCGTGTGGCATTGCTGCTCAGCATCGCATCCCGCGGCGGCTCTGCGGCGCTGCCCGATGCACACAGGGTGGGCTGCCTGCAGGACATGCTTGTGTCCCTGCTTCATTTTACAAGCTGATGAACCTTTGGGTCGTTCGTCGTCCCCCCCCCCGCATCCTATTGCCAGCATCATCCTTGGGGAGAAAACTCAGCCGTCAGCTCCGCTCGGGCGGGCAGCGCCGCTCAGAAATGTCAGCTGCTCAGGAGAGGATTTTTCTGGGTCAGTGTTGGCGCAGCAGAAGTGCTGGCGCAGCCTCGTTCACCACTCTGTGCCCAAACACACCCGCACGGCCTGTGAGAATCCTCCTGGGTGTGGGTCCTGTTGGCACCCTGTGGGGTGGCCCTGCTTTGAGTCTGCACAGCGGATCTCGTTCTGTGCCCGCAGCTTCATTCATATTCCTCGGCTCGCCCTGCCCGGCTCCCTCTAATCTTGTCTCATTAGAAATTCCCCGTCCCCTTTCATCTGCTCGCAGCTTCAGCACTTGATTCATGAGCCTGGTTGGATGCCCATCGTTCCATCTTCTTTGCTGTCCTTTTATTCGTAGGATGGAAGCCGGGCAGTGCCGTGTTGTATGGGCTCTGTGCGTCTCCCCCACATCACATTGCTGCTCTGAGCTGCTTGTAGATATCAGTGCTGGGATTGAAGGATGAAATGCATTTTGGCGCTTATCTTCTTCACCTGTGTGACCGAATGGGTGCTGTGATGTGGCTCAATCCAGTCCCATTTTCTCCATTGTTTTCCTCATTTTGGAGCTTCTAGGGCTGGTTCTGCTCCCCCCACCTCCACCCCTCAGGAACCCAAAGCTTCTCCTGGAAGAGGAGCTGATGGTTTAATGGACAATTAAGAAAGGAAAAAAAAGGAAAATACCCTAAAAAGATCAATTCCCTCTTGCTTTCTCCCCACACTGAGCTCCTGTGTGTTGATCAAAGTGAGGGCAGATTGCGCCATGCCTTGAGGACACCTTTGCATGCCAGTTGCTCTCCTGAGTATAAAGAGAGCCCATGGGGATGGGGAGCATGGGGACACATTTGTCACCCAGTGCTGTTTGGTGTCACTTCTCCCATGTGGCACAGCTCTGCTCGGGGTGTCCCACCTGGGTGGCACCTGCCCAGGGATGAGTCCCCACTGGCACGGTTGGGATGCGTGGCATCGGCGACAGGCTTTGCTCACAGCTTGGCAGCACTCGTGGTTGTCTGTTCTGCTCCTGGCAGGGCTGAGCTGATTTGCACGTGGGTGTCTTCCACATGCCTTTGGTTTTCTGCTTTTCCTCTTGCTTCTGCCCACTCGTGTGCGTGGTGTCTGTGCTGGGGCCGGGCGCCGTGGTGCTGTCTGTGATGCAGGAGGGACCCAGCAGTGCTGATGGTGTGCTGAGTGCTTGCTAAAAAGACAATTTCTTTTTTTTTTCCATGGGGGATGGTTTTCATCATTCTTTTTTGCTACTATCAGTAACAGCATTGCATTTTTTTTTTAATCTTATTTTCAGGTGAATATGGCACTGGCAGGGAGGCCTCTAGATGTGACCCTCGGCAGCTCCAGACCTGAGCAGTGGAATATGGTTTTTCCCCAGAAAGATGAAATCATCACCAGCTTAGTGTCTGCCTTAGACTCCATGGTAAGGGTCTCCACTCCTCTCCATCTCTGTCCCCGTTTCCAGCTACTGAAGGCATTGCTGCAGCCTGAGCAGGGCTCACATTAGAGCCCAAAGTGGGGAAAGCCTCCATACCCCCAACGAAACCACCCCTCAACTCATTGAGCTCCCATTGAAAGGGCTGTGCTGAGGGATGTTGAGTTCATCACATTCTGACAGCCCTGCTTGGATCAGCCCCGCAGTGTTCCCCATTAATATTTATGTCGGTATCAACTGAATGTAGGGGCTGGTTGGGTTTTTTACTTGATGTTTTACCGATGTTACCGTGCACTTTTACACAACAGGAGAACAATGGCTTTTATCTGGCAGAACAAAGAAAATAACTTTCATATCTTTTGACGTAGAATTCCCAGTGGAAACCTTGCATAAGTCAGGCGTGCTTACATAAACAAGATAACTGTTAGGATTAATTCTCATGGACCAGAGCTAATCTGATTTTTAACTGTGAATGTGATCGAGAAGAGAAGGTGCGAGTGTAGCAACAAATATCTAATGGAAAGCAATGTGCTCAGCAGCCCTCCCTTTTCAAGCCAAGTGTTCGATGTATTCATCTTGAAAGCATCTTCATCTCGACCAGGAAGGCATTTTTCCCCAGATAGCAATTTCCTTTCTTTTGACCACTGTCACCCCACTAAAGAGCAGGTTCCCCGGAGCTGACACGGCCCCATGGCTTTGATGTGTGTCTGTGCCATCATCTACAGCAAACCGTGCTGGCGTAGTTGGGCTTCTTAATGAACGCCCGTTGTTCTGCTGCCTCTGAACCTCCCTTCTCACAGTAGGTTTTATATTTCTTTTCCGCATGTTGAGTTTCTTGATCAAAATATTCCAAATTATTGCTGGGTTCTTGAAAGGAGACTTCTTAAAAATACATATTTTGGTGATATAATGAAATACTCCCTTCTTGAGGAAACTCAGCAGGAGGGAAAATGACCAAATAGAGTTTGCTTTGAGCCCAACCAAATGGAAATCGTGTGCGGGGGAGCTGGGAGAAGGCGGTGGCTGCAGTGGGGTTTGGGCCGTGGGCAGCACTTTCCTGCTCCATCCTCAGCTCACCTGGTGTGCTTTGGGTCACCTGCACTCCATTTTTGTCGTCACTGAAGGATGAAAGTGGGAAAATCCCCATTTACATTGTGAGCTTTGGATGGGGCCATGGCAGAGCCGTGGGAATGGGACCCAGGCTGTGGGCACTGTGTAAGAATTACAATGGAAAATAATAACGAAAATGCATATGCACGTGTTATGTATAGCAGGAAGGACAAATTACATAAAATGGATTAATGGAGGAAGTCTTTTCCATCTCTTTAATGTTTTGCATAACTGTACAAGAAGAATCACTCGACTAATCCAGACTTTGACCATATTAGTGTTCTGTAGCTGAAATAAGATTCTTGTGCTCCTTATTTTATTAGGGCTGGTGGAAAACCACAAATTGTTGTTTCTTTGTTCTATGCAGGGATGTTTTCTTTTAAAGAAATAGTATAAAATTGTTATTTCGGGGAGGGGAGGAATAGAAGTCACATGTTTACCAATAAAACAAGCTTCTTTTTGCATATCTAAGCCTTTATGGCGTTGTAAAGTGGTCAAAGTATTTGTGGTGCAGGGGGTGCTGTAAAACCCATGAAATTCTATCCAAAACATTGCTTATGATGGGGAGATGGCCACGGGTGGCTGATGCAAGGCAGTGCTTGAGCTCTAACCCATCACATCTCTGCAGTGCTCCGCGCTGTCCAAGCTGAACGCCGAGGTGGCCTGCATTGCTGTGCATGACGAGAACACCTTTGTGCTGGGCACTGAGAAGGGCAGAGTCTTCCTCAGTGCCAGGAAGGAGCTGCAGGCTGATTTCCAGAAGTTCTGCCGTGAGTATCTTGGGTGATTTGAGCTTGTCTGCCTGTATGACGTGCTCGGGTTCGTTCGTTGTGTGGTTGAGGATGGGCAGCTTACAGGTGGCATGGCTTCGTGTGTGGTGTTTGTGGGCCTTGGCAGAATGAAATCGTAGGTTCATGAAATCACAGAGTCTTAGAACTGTAGAATCATAGAGAATCAAGAGTCTGGGGCTGGGGGTGGTGGGGCAGATGGAAGCCTTTTCCAAGGAGGGCACCGTGTGTCCTGGCTCCTTTGCATCCTTTGGTCGGTGAGGTTTGTGGCGTGGCCATCTGTGAGCAGGAGGAAGTCTGAGGGAATTAGCAGAATTAGGTTCTCCTAGGGATCAGCCTGAAGCCAAGGCTTTTAGTGGCTTTTGGAATGACAGGAGCAGATTGGGAGAGCTGGAAGCACTGGTTGGATTTTTGAAGCCAACGGGAATCTTCATTCCATGGGATATCTCATTCCATGTGGATCTCAAGCAACAGCCACGATGTTCTAGGTGCCACCAATTAACACACCCCAACCTGCACACCTGCATTCTGGGATGGCTTTATCCCTCCACACAAGCTGGAGCTTTCTCATGGCTCCCTGCAGGAGTAGGGATGGGGTTTTGGTGCTGCTGGTGAGCCCTAAGGTGGGGGGAGGTGGCCCTGAGCCCTGCAGGAGGGCCACCACACGTGGTGGGACAGTGGTGGGGACAACAACCCACATATGCGTGCACGCATGGCCTGGTGTTGATGAAAACCATATTTGTGCTTAATCCGTTGGAGAAATTGTTCAAGAACGGTTCATTGTAGTGAAAACATGAGTGCTGTAAAGCTGCCAGGGTCACTGTCTGCTTGGCTGATTCGTTGCACATGTGCTGGGTGAAGCACAAGGCTCGCCCGCAGCACTCGGCTTTGCAGCACCGCATCCCTGAGCATCTCAGCCCTACTGACCCCACTCCTCCATCGCGCTGCAGATGGGAGGCTGGCATTTCTTCCACTCTATTTGGGGCTAGGAAAGCTGTCTGCAGTTGTTCTCCAGCTCGATGTGTTTCCTTTTGTAGGCAGGTTTTTGTTTTGAACGGTGGCGTTTTGAGAAAGGTTCTTCCCGCTGTGAAAAGAAGGCAGGAGAGGAACGTAGTTGTCAACAGCAGCAGGACAGTGAGTGTAATTAATGGAGCTGAGCCTTACAGATTTTGGCACAGGCTGCCCAGAGTGGTGGTGGAGTCACCGTGTCCCTGGAGGTGTTTAAGAACCACGGAGATGCAGTGCTGAGAGTTGTGGTCAGTGGTGTGGTGGGGACGGGTTGGTGGTTGGACTGGATGATCATAGAGGTCTTTTCCAACATGATTCTGTGAGATGCCAGCTGTGAGGCCCTGCAGCTCCCATTAGCTGATGACTGCATGCACATCTCACTTTTAGTAATACATCCGCGTAGATTCCGGTCAGTTACCATCGGCATCGAAGCTCCCCTCGCCTTTGGTTTAATTTACACCTTTGTGGAAGTGGAATTCTAACATCTGGTACAAAGCATGAGATTCTGACTGTGGGGTTTGTAACAAAGCGACTGATACTCGAGACAGGGTGAAACGTGATAACTCTGTCTTGAATTATAAATGGCCGAGGCTCAGCTCCACTACATAAAGCTCTTACAACTGGCATGCATCGTAAAGCATCCCTGGAAATGCCTCTGATTTATAGGCTAGCTGCCCCCTTAGAAAGGATCTGAAATAATCTAAACCAGACATCGCTGGGAGATGTAAGAAGGCTCTTATCTGCCGAGCTGCTCCTCCGGGCACACAGACCTCACTTGGATGCTCTCCTTTATCTGGAGCTCTGGCTCAGCCTTTCCTGACGCACGGTGGGACCTGACAGTTATAAAGATGGATGTTAATGGAGGCGAGTTTGCACTCAGATGGGAGGGAGAGTCTTAGAAGGGTGTGAGTTTGAGTGGATTTCACCACTTTTGTAGAATACTCAGGGTTTCCTTCCTGCTGTTGTCTTTACCACCAATCCTTCCAGCACCTTAAAAACAGTTACTAAAGGCTGTGGAGTAGAAGGCATGGTCACCACTCCAGTCAATGAGTGTGGGGGCAATAAGGGACAGCATGGGGGTGGCACAGGGATGCTGAATCCCTCCATGTCCTCCTTTCACCTGGGAACATCTCAGAAACAGGTCTGTAGGGGGACAGGCAGCGTGGTGCCACTAAATCCTTCATGCTGCCCTAACCATGAGACCATCAGCCATCTCCCAGAAGCCATCCAGCAGTGGCAGAGCAAGGACTTTTTTAGTTCTTACGATTTACTCCAAGTCTGTCCTTCTGGACATCAGTATAAACCGGACACGTGTCAGCTCACCTGCCCTCAGTACTGGGCTGCCACTGCCTTCCCCCTGTGCCAGGAAGGATGGCTGAGCCCTCTGTGAGCAGCAGCCAGGTTGGATGGCTGGTGAGAGCCTGTCGAGGATGATGAAGGAATTAGTCCTTTGCCACTGAAAATCCCTGGTGAATCGGTTTAGCTAGAATAGCAATAATGTACTTGTAGTGTTTAATTTTCTGTGCATTTAGAGACGCGAGGAAGTCGTTGCTGAAGATATGCTTTATTTGAGGTTTAATGGGGGAAATTAGCAGGAAATAGCTGGTATTACCAAGTTATGTGACGCTGAAGGGTAAAAAAGCCTCCTAGAAAGGCGGATTTTCTCTTTCGGAGAGATTGAAGGCTAAGCAGATTGAAAGCAGAGAAAAGAAACGCGCTGGCCAATTAATCACAATGGTGTCAGTGCAGCTGAGTGTGTAAAACAGGAGTGAAGGGGGGTACGTGTGAGCTGAGCATGCCCACAGCTTGCTGGGGTGCACCATGGCAGTGCTGCCTGTCCCTGCACCTTTCCCCATGCGTCTTAAAGGCCTTTGCTGACACCGGAGTCTGGCAGCTGTGGGTCTCGGTCTTGCATGGACAGGCTGCGTGATGAGCTGTTGATGTTGGCCGGCCAGGTTCATCGTTTTGTGCAATCAGAGTTGCTGGCAGCATTGTCCACTGAACCTTCTCCCACTGCAGCATCTCCTGTTTTGTTCCAGGAGTCCAGCAGCGGAGGGAGCAGGACGCAGAGGCGCAGAAGAAGGCAAAGGAGTGCGGGCGAAGCATGCTCAGGGTCTCCCCGGACCAGGGATCAGACGTGTACCTCCTCAGGAAGATGGTAGAGGAAGTGTTTGATGTGCTTTATAGTAAGAACCTTCACAATTCCATCTGGGGATTTGGACGGCCCTGGGGCTCGCTGCACTGCCAGCACCAGCCCACCTTGTGGCTTTGGGACCACTGGCACCCAAAACAGCGGGCCCTGCTCCTGCGTGGGGTCAGTGCTGTGCTGGGAGGAGGTCCAGTCACTGCCTTGTCCCTTTGCAGTGAAAGGGGCTGTACCCCAAATGGGTAGCAGTGTGCTTGGGGGGAGCACCCTGCAGCTCCCCAGTCAGCTGAAGCCTCTGCTGTGGGCTAAGTGGGGTTCTCAAATGCACCCTCATCCTGAGTGCTGCCCATACAGCACTTCACAGGTGTCCCAGGCTCTGCACCTCACTCTCCCCTTTCCATGGCAGCTCTGCTTAAAAGCAGAAAGATGATTTTCTCAGCTCTGAGAGACAAGCTGGTGCCATTCCAACACATGCATCATCCCCAGCAATAAAGCTCCTGCAATTAAAATGTAGATGACCATATGGCTGCTGCTACGTTGCCTGGTGGGTTGCAGGGCTCCCTCTGGGCCCAAGCTGTGGATGCTGGAGCTGCGGCAGCGCTCCTTCTGCACTCAGAACATCCCCTCCGGGTCCACTTGCAGGGCTCCTGGTTGTGGTGTAGCTCCACGTTTCAGTGCCCACTCACACCTGCACACAGCATTGCTGTTTGTTCAAAGCACGCATCGCAGGCTTTGGAGGTGGAGGGGAGACGGCGTTGCTTCCCCTGGGGCAGAGCAGTTGGGATCGGAAGTGGAGGTTTTCTGAAACCACTTAAAGGGCTTGGATGTGATATTCCCATTAAAGGGGGTAATCAAATCCTCTTGCTGCCTTTGAGAGCTCATCCCAAGTCACGAGGAGAAGGGAATACAGAGAGCCAAGCGGATGAGCTGGGGCTGCTCGGGTTAGAGCTGCAGGCTGCGTTTTCCTGCTGCAGGCTGTAAAGCCAACGGGGAATACAAGAATTATTCTTTTATATAATTAGGTATTTAGATTATGTAAGTTTTACCAGGGCTCATTTGCATGGGGCTGGATGAACTAGATGGCCCATGTATTAGGATAAGGCTGGAGATGCTGTTTGCGGTGTGGAGGACGTGTGTGGGTTTGATGCAGTGCCTGACTTGCAGGATGCATCTCCCAGCAGAAGAGCTCCTGCAGTGCTGCACTGCATCCCCAGGCTGGTCCCAGGGTAAAGCCTCTCCTGTTTGATCAGGGAGAAGCTGTAGGAGCCCCAGGGGGATTCTGTTTCCAATACTGACAGGGCTGTTGGAAATTAGGAGTTATCTCTTTTCCTTTTTTTTTAATTTTCTTATCCTTTCAGTTGCTTCCCATCAACAGGGATTGGAAACAAAAATCTTAGAGAATGCTCAGTCAAAAAGAAGGCATATTCCCTCCAGAGCCGGGTAATCTCTGCACCAACAGGATGACTGATTACCGCCAGCTTCTATTAAACAGGCATTAATGATGATTATTGTCTCTCTTTAGCTAAACCGTGAGGCTCTGCGTGGCAGCACAAGGCTTGGTGAAGGTCACTTTGACAGGAACACGCTCCCCATAAAAATGTGTTCAGGGAGTTGTTGAGTGCTGGGTTGATAAGGGGCCGCTTGGGCATCGTCCTCCTCCCATAGCAAAGATGGTGGGAGGTGGAAAGCTGCTAACGCCGGCGCATCGAGGCAGCAGTGCCTTCTGAGCCTGCAGAAAGTCTTCTTGCAGTGTTGTGGTTCAAAGGTTTGGTTTGAAACTTCTGTTATTGGCTTAATTAAAATATTATCCAGCCCAGCTATAAGGAACCTTGATGGCTTGTGCAAGTCACACATCATTAGTTATCATGCGTTGCTTCAAAGAACATGTTGAAGAAATCACTTTTAATAAGGACTTGCTGACAGTGCCATAGGATTTCCAGGGTTTCTGTCAGATCTTTTGTGTGTCTTTTTTTTTTTTTCTTAAGAGAGAGAGAAAAAACAGAAGATTTTAAGCAGAATCACTATTTAAATGTCCCATAGAGTCCTCTGCTCCTGACCACAGTGCTGGGGCATGGATGGAGATCCCATGGGACAGGAGCTGAGGAGTGAACCCATGCCATGCAGCCAGATGTTCTGCATCTGGACATTGCTTTGCCAGACAGGTCACATTCATGCATGGCTGTTTCTTTTGCTTCGTGCTTCAAGCACCAGGCTTAAGTGGCTGCAGCCAGTTGGGTTGGCTTCCAAAGGAATTGCTCAGGACAGAGCAGCTCAAGGGAGTTGGCAAATACCCCCAAAATGCTTTGGCAGAGCCTGGTTTTCTATCTTCTCTGGTATTCATGCTGCCTTGGCCATCCTGGATGTGGGCACGGGGCCTCTTCCGTCCTTTTAGCAGATCTCTGTGTCTCAGTGATGCCGTGTGGTCATCCTGTGCTGCCAGGGAAGGGGAAGCCATGTGCTCCTGGCTGTATGGGCATGTTCGGTTACCAGAGGTATAGAGGTGCCTCGTGTCACCCAGCCAGCCCTGCACTTTGTGGGACTATGGGGCTGCTGAAGTGGAATGGGTGGGCAGAAGTGTCTGTGTTCACTCTGCCTTCAAATCATGGAACGGAGGGAAACTTTTGGGGATTTTCTTCTCTTTCTTTGTGAGCGAAGGCTGCCTCACAGCAGTGGGGATCAGAGTGCTTTCCTTTTCTCCAAGAGGTAAAGAAAAAGTACTGACAGTAAGATATGCAGAATATTTCAGTTAACTAAGATGAAAACCCACGCGAGCTGAGGATGACACATCTTCTTTGTCACAGAATCACAGAATCACAGAATGGCCCGGGTTGGAAGGGACATCAAGGATCATGAATCTCCAACCCTCTGCCACACGCAAGGCCACCAACCTCCCCATTTAATGCTGGACCAGGCTGCCCAGAGCCCCATCCAACCAGGCCTTGAACATCTCCAGGGACAGGGCAGCCATAGCCTCTCTGGGCAGCTGTTCCAGCACCTCACCACTCTCTCTGTAAAGAATTTCCCCCTGGCATCTGCGCTTTGTCAGCACAGATTCCTTGCTGGCACGGTTCTGGGGTCCCTTGGAGGTGGGCTCTTGCCAAGCGACCCTAATTGAGGATTTCACTGTGCCACCTCCATGAGGAGGGCTCAGTGCTTAGAAAGAGCTGGAAGATCCTAAGCACCAGACTGCTTGCTTCTCCCAGTGTCTCCATCAGGCTTTGCACAGCAATGCCTGCAGTCCCGCTTTGGGTTTGCTCCTCGAGCCCTGCCTGGAGGGCCGGGGGTCCCCGCTCTGTGTAACTGTGCCCTTTCCCCAGGTGAAGCAGTTGGGAAGAGCAGCGTGGTCCCTTTGCCCTACGAACGCTTCCTGAAGGAGCCGGGACTGCTGGCGGTGGCCGGCTTGCCCGAGGGGATCAGCTTCAAAAAGCCCATGGAGTACGACGTGAAATCCCTGATGGCCATTTTAGAGCACAGCCACAGCATCCGCTTCAGGCTAAAAAGGTAACTGCAGGGATCCTGGAGGGGCGGCAGGGGGCTGAACCCTTGGCCCGTTGGCTCTCATCACACTGCTGTGCGGTAGAGCTGCTGTTGTAAGCATGTGGCAGTGCACGAGGTTAACTGCAGTGCTCTGTGCCACTCTGCCAGCATCTCAGCTGCAGTACACTCTGTGCTTTCTCGTCTCCAAAGAGATTTCCAGTGTAAATGTCGCAAGCTCCTTTCTAGGCTGAAATGTGTTTTTGTGCCAGAGGACGAGGGAGATGGGGGGCAGCAGCGGGGTGAGGTCCCCCAGCTGCCATGTTTTCACGAGGGGCTTGTTGGTTTTGGATGCTCTGAGCTCGCCTGACTTGAGGCACCTTGGATCATTCAGAGAAATGCTGAGCACTGACAAATACCTCCTTTGAAGGCTCAGCACTTCTGGAAAATCAGGCTGAGATGGCTAAAAGTAGGACACGCGGAATTTGAGCTGTTCAGTGAAGCCATGGCTGCCTGTCTCATGTGAAGCTTGTGCACTTCCTAGGTACGAAACGCATCCTTGGGCTGATTGAGGTCCCTGGTGAGAGTGCCGTGAGGCCTCAGTGCTGAGAAAGGCAGCTCAGGCACTTGGTTACAGTCCCACAAATTGTTTTATTCCTAAGCACACCAGGCTATGGGACTGGATGGCTTTGCCAAAGCCATAAGCATTATGCACTGCCATAAGCTAACCTGTTCTGCTTAAAGGAGAAAATGATGTATGTTCCCAAAGAAGCTATAGCGGGTTGGGTATCTGCTGTCATTTCTGAAACCGTGAGCAAAAAGGATTTAAGTGCAGGGGGTCCCATCCTCTTGGGCACGGCCCATTCGTAGGCTCTCCTTTCCCCTTCCATCTCTTTGTTCATACGGCTTATTTTTCCTACTCACATCCACCCTGAACATTGGCAGAGGACGCGCTCAACTTCCACAGGTGCCCAACTCACTGCCTGGAGCCACTGTCCCCATGGTTTGGAGCTGTGTGCACCCTTGCCTTGAGCAGCTTTCCCCTTCCAAGGCACAAGGTGTTGGTGGCAGCTCCCAGCGCACGCAGGCCGTGGTGCTCGACTCTCAGGTCTCCAGCAGTGCCACAGACCCAGCAGAACCTGTTTTCTCCTCTTTCTCTCCTTTTCTTCCCTTCAGGCCGGCGGATGAGCCCAGCAGAGAGCCGAACCCTAGCGTAGAGTTGACTTGTACCTCCCTCGTGCCCAAGGGCAGCCGAGACCCCGGTGCCAACAGCCACATGGCCAAACCCTCTGGCCAGGACGCTCCCCCCGCCGTAGCCGTGACCAATTTTTTATATGGTGTCTCGCTGCCTACGCAGATCGCCATGGACCTAAAGCAGGAGGTGTCCTCCGGTCTGCACGGGGCGACCATGGCCAGTGAGGTGCTGCTGCCCAGGCCCTCAGGAGAGCTGAAGGTGCCTTCCTCACAGGAGTACAGCGACTGCTGTGGTAATAGCCTCGAGTTTGCTCGCAGACGAGGGCCTGGTGCAAAGCCCCATGGAGCTGAGAGGGAAACATTCGGGGCCGGGCGTATGGGGCCAGCGGGCTGGGGCTGGAAGGTGGACACTATTATTGGCCCTGGGGCTGTGCAGCCCTCACAGAAATGAGGAGGCCCTGCAGTGCTGCCCCAGCATTGCATTGGGTGCCTCCATGGTGCCGCTATGGATGTGCTTTGCTTTGGGGGTTGGGTGTGTGAAGGGGGTGAGAGATGTGTCACAGATGCCTAGCCCCGGGCTGGTATCACCAGCAGACATCCAGGAGCTTGCTGAAGTGCCCTAAGCCTCTCTGGGGCTCTTAACATCGCTTTCTCATCTTCCCTTGTGTCCAGGACAGAAATCAGCTGTCTCTGGGGGTCCTCTCATCCAGAACGTGCACTCATCCAAGCGCATCCTCTTCTCCATTGTCCACGACAAGACAGGTCAGTGTCCCACCATGGAGAGTTTTTTTTACAAGAAGTGCAATGAAGCACTGGCACAGGTTGCCCAGAGTTGGTGGTGGATGCCCCATCCCTCGAGACACTCAAGGTCAGCTTGGATGGGGCTCTAAGCACTTGATCTAGCTCACCCTGTTCATTGCAGGGGAGTTGGGTCGGATGACCTTTAATGGTCCCTTCCAACTCAAGCCATTCTGTGATCCTGCACCTCTGGGAAAGGTTTCCCCACCTAGAGGCACCAGTTACGCCACCACACAGATGACAGTGGGGAGTCCCAGTCCTAAAGGGGAACCAGGGCACGGCTCGGGTGAGGTTGTTTTCCCAGCTGAAAGTTTTATGCGGTTTCGAAACAAGTGGAGCCCTCTCACCCCAATCTGACTGTGCCAGTGGTGCCCAGAGGGGATTGGTGGGAGGAGGAGGCTGCCACATCCCCTCCTAACCCCACCCCAGGGATGTGCAGCCTAGAAATGCTGACGTGTTTGCACCAAAACCCTCACCTTTCTGCTTTAGGAGTGGGAAAGTTGGGAAAGAGAAGGTATGGGTGAAACTGCCATGCCTTTCAGAGGTGTGCTTCAGGTGGAGCTAGCTGTGTGCAGGAGGGTCTTTCATTTCAGGGCTGAAATGTTTTATGGGGTCGTTCCTCAGGAATCTGCTGTGCACATGCAGAGCTGCAGCAGAGCTTGCTCCAGGCTGGGGATGGGGAAGCCCAGACCTTATCTGCCAACCTGGCAGAATCAGCTCTGGAAGAGGGAAATAATTATTTTTAAAGCAACAAAGTCTCGTTCCTCGTTCTCGACACTTTGCACGAGAAAAGTGCATCTGCTGTGTATGAACCATATGGAAGTTCCTTATTTCTTATATTTTGTTTTGATAGATAAGTGGGACAGTTTTATAAAAGAAACTGAAGATATCAACACCCTTAGGGAGTGCGTGCAAATTCTGTTTAACAGCAGATATGGTGAGTAGGAGTTAATATCCCATTATGCATCTGCAGTGCTTGTGGTTTGCATATCATTATATAGCAATCATTTTTGTTCCCTAACACAGCAGCAGGAGCCATATGCTAGAGCTCCCTTCTTAACGCATTTAGCCCAGCAGCTCCCTGTCTGGGTGTCTGTTGAAGGTTATGTCAATATTTCCATTTGGAGCCTCCCCTGTTGAGGAATTTATAACTCAGCCATAAATTGGCCTGGTGTGGAGCATGGCAGGGCCGGGTCAGTGCCCACCAGCAGTGCAGGCAAAGGGGAGCAATGGTGTGCAGCCATATTAAATTAATGTGACAGGAAAAAAGGAAAATCGTTGCTATTCCAAGTGCTTTTTTTTTTCCTGCTTGTGATGCTTATGAGTGCTGACCGTGGCAAGGTGCTTTGGGGTCACATCTCCATAGGGTTGGGATGTGGCTCGTGGATGGGCTGTGGGTTGTTACCTGTGATATAAGTCACATACAGGAGTACATGTGGGCTGTGAAGTGATAACTGAGATATGAGCTGCGTGGCTCAGAGACCTGCTGGGGAAAAAGCAGTAGATGAGACAACACGCGCTCTGCTTTTCAGACCACCTTGAGTTCACCTTCATTTTTATCATTCCTCAAAGGAAAAGTGTGTGTGTGAGTGAAAACCTTTCACCTTGCAGCTGAAGCCTTGGGGTTAGACCACATGGTCCCCGTCCCATACCGGAAGATCGCGTGCGACCCCGAGGCAGTGGAAATCATTGGCATCCCTGACAAAATACCCTTCAAGAGACCTTGCACCTACGGCGTCCCCAAACTCAAGCGGATACTGGAGGAGAGGCACAACATCCATTTTGTCATCAAGAGGTGAGTGGCCATCCTCTGCAGGAGCTGCCACTGGCAGGAAGGGGCTGCACTGAATCAGGTACCTTGGGGTTAGCTTGGTATGTCTAACGTGAACGGGGCAGTTACAGCACATTTGGCTCGTGGTTTGGCTCTCTCAGCACATCTTTGGCTGGTTGGGTGCCATGGGAGCTCCATGAGGACACAGCCAGCACCACAACTGGGAATTTATCTCAGTTTGTTGCCTCCATGCCCAGAGGGTTTGTTTTACACCCAGAACTCATTTTGTCCTTATTTATGGAAAAGAGTTAAACAGCTGTTGTGTAGGAGATGAGCAGGGGGTTTTAGTCCCCGACTTCCATCTTTCTTTCCCTTTTTGTAAATATGCCACAAGGCCATCCGTAGCCCCTGCCATCCTGCTGTGAGGCATTGCAGGTGTCCCACTCAGCATTTCAACTGGCTTTGGGACCCTTCCATCACAGCACAGCTATCAGATGACATTTGGTGTCTGGGAGGAGAAACACTCATAGTTACTGCACACACCTGGGTGCTTGGAGGCGATCATTTGTGGACATCTGAAATCCTCTGATGACACCATGAGGATGTGTCACAGGGTGCTGTGTCCTGGGCACTGCTTTTCTGCTGGAGTGAAAGCTTCTGCTTTGGTCCTATCATCTTTTGGGACCAGCCTCGAACAGCCTCATTTAATAAGTTAATTAAATGAAGAGAACGACTTATATAGAGATTTAAAAGTGCTTTGGTTAAAAAGCATATGCTGTAAGATTGCTTGGTTGCACAACAGACTCAGAGCCTTTTTCTTTTTTTTTTTGAGGGAATGAATAACTTGACTATTTGGATTCAGTTTAATCCTATTCATAAATAGAACCTAAAAGTCAGTCATTAGAAGCATCTCTTTCTAATCCTTTTTTTCCCCTTCCCTCCTAGGATGTTTGATGAGAGAATTTTCACAGGTACGTTCTTCATGTCTTCTGATTTATTGCCTGTGAATTGAAAGATTATCCAGAGAAGCAGGGTTGAAATGCAAACAGCCAAGTGTAGGACACATCTTTACACTCAGTGAGAAGAAACTTGGTCTGTGCCAAACCCAGGCTGGCTTTACTTGGGCTCAGAAAAGGCACTGTGCACCCCTCAAATTGTGTTCTGAAGGTCGAAGGGAGGAATATGTGGGGCGTGAGGCTGGGCTGGCTCCCTGCACACAGCTGCAGGAGGCACGTGGGGTGTTCCTTTGCTTTTGTGGGTAAGAAGAGTCACCACCGGGTTCCTCCCTGGTAAATGATTCTCTTAATTTTAACTGGGAAGTGCTAGCGTTGCCCAGGGGCTGGCTGTTTTTTAAAAGAAAAACAGCAAAAATGGATTTGATCAGTAACAAAACACTGGGAGAGGTTCTGCTTTCTTTTCCCCGTGTTTAGTCCTGCTTGTTGGAGGTCGAGAAGCCACGTTCAGTGCTTCCCAATGAATAAAGCAAGACAGGAGCTGGGGAGGCTGCCACGTCCCAGTGCCCTGATTTGGGGAGGAACTTCAGGAACAGCACCAGGCACTCCCAGATTTATCACCCAGCCCTGCTCCTGGGCTTGGCTCACAAGTAAAGACGTGTTTGGGGTTTTCCTTTCTTCCCAGCTGCCATCCAGCTTCCCAGACAACACCTGTGACACCTCCACAGGCCAAATTAACAACCTGAGGGTGCTCCCAGGCGGAGTCCCAGCATCACCTGGAGGAGGTCCCACCTCCGTGGTTCTGGAGTCCCATTTGTGATTTTCTTGCTCTAGAAAATGATTTTGAAGCTGTCGCCCACCCCTCAGCTTTGGAGCTCTGAACCGCATCTTGGGTGCTTGGATTTTCCTTGCAAATCCGTCACAGTTTGCCTTGGGGGAGGCGTTTTCAGACACAGGGGGTGATGGAGCAGCTCTTGCCTGCCCACGCCTGCGAGCTGCAGCAGGAAAGCTCTGTGCTGGGAGCTCAGGGTCACTTGGCACGGAGCTGCAAATGGAAACGTGGAGACGAGGAAGCAAATCCGTGTGGGTGACGGCCCCTCCTTCCCCTCCTGCTCCCCGCAGGGCTACCAGGAGCAAAATACATTAAACCTGTCTTACTGCGATTCGTGTCAGCACATCTGACTGTGCAAAAAAAAGCATCTGCTGAGTCAGGAGGTGCCAGTTTTGCAAAGGCACTTTTTCAGTGCGGAGCTGTATTTTAACTCGCCGACTATAAAGCATCCCAAAGCTTCCCCTTACAGTTTTGCTCACCCTTTAATTAAAATACCCACCACTGCTAGGAAACCTATTTTTGCTACTCCCCTGGGTAGCAGCTGAAGGCAAGCTTCATTGCTGCAAGAGTAAGATTCAGTCCATAGAAAGTACAAATTAAAAGGACTGTCGGTAGATAAACAGCATCTTTGAGGCTCTCTATTGCTGCTGGTCCTGTTGCCAGAGCCTTGCCCTTCCATCCAGGCTGGGGTCTAAAGCCAGAAATCTTCATTTTCCCATGGGGCAGGATGTGTTTTGGAAGGGTGGGGATGTTGCAGTGGCACTTTGATTCCAGCCAGAGGCCCTTTACAGCTATTTAAGAGAACACCTATATGGTTTTTGAAGCCTGGCTGCGTAATTCCATTCCCTCCTTCCCTCAGCACCAATTCTTCAGCACTTCCTTCACATTCCCTGCATGGTTCTCATTTCCTATCCTGTCATCAGATCACCCTTTTCATCTCCAAGGTCATTGCTGAGGCTTCGTTTCAGCTCCTTTCATATTGCTGAGGAACAGGGAAGGGGAAGAGGGGGTGTTTGGTGGTGACTGGATCCTTTTGTCCCCTCTTGTGTCCCTGCAGCACATCCTTTCTCCCTTTGCGAGCCCAATTGAATCAGCACCCTCTTCTTTGCAAGCAGGCAGCTCTTAAAACCTATTCCTCTCCCTGACCTTAGCTCTGGGACTAGAGAGGAAGGACATGGAGGTGGAGATGCAGCATTGTTGCATTTCTAGCTCTTTGGTTGCTTATTCTGGTTTTGCTTTTAATTCCAAACCCACTCTGCACGTTTGGCACCAGGAAGTAAATTTACCAAAGATCCAACCAAGCTGGAGCCCTCCAGTCCCCCTGGGGAGATCTCCCCCGAGCCGCACCGCGGGGCCGTGCTGGACCTGGCGGGGACATCACAGGCTGCCAGCAGGTAAGTGGCACTCAGGTATCAGAAGAATAAAGCTTGGAATCGTTGATTTGGGGTGAAATCGGTGCTGTTACCTGCAGGAGTGATGTGAGCTGCCTCCTGCCCCGCACAGCTTTGGGACTGGAAGCATTTAGCAAGGAGAGGCAGCACTGATCGTAGTGTCACAGAGTGGTTTTAGGTGGAAGGGACCCTTAAAGGCCATCTGGTCTGACTCCCTGCAGTGAACAGGGATGCCCACAGCTCCATCAGTGCTCACAACCTCATCCAGCCTGACCTTGGGTGCCTGCAGGGGTGGAGCATCTCCCACCTCTCTGCACAGCCTGTGCAGTGCTTCACAGCCCTTATCAAACACGCCATCCTTGGGGGTGAGCAGGGGAAACTGGTGCTGCAGATCTCCCCCAAGCACGCTGCAGGGCTGAAGTCTGGCCTGAGGCTTCTCATTTTTCTGTTCATTTGTTAACATTTGCAATTAGGGTACTTCTTAATTTTTGCCACGGGAGATCTCACCATGCAGTTAAATCAGTGTGACCGAAAGCAAGCAGGCAGAGAGACAGAAGGGAGCTGAGCAAAGCGAGGGGTGGAAAATGAGTGGCACATTTCTGCAGTAGCATCCTTGTCCCACCTTGCTGATGCTGCTCCTGCCCCATTTCAGCAGCTGAGGCCAGGCAGGGGTTGCATGGGGCAGACAAACCACTGCAGAAGACATGATGGGAGAAAAGTAGGTGTTGTTGGGGCAGTTTGTATGCAGCCAGGTTTGGGTAGTGCTTCCCACAGTGATGCTGGGCTGGGCTGACCTTCTGCTGGCCTAAATTCGGTACAAGCAGCAGAATCACCTGAGGTCCCTTCAGAATCTGTCAGATCTACCCTGGTTGTGCGTATAGATGTGCGTTGGTCCCTGTTTGTGTTGTGTGGGTGCAAGCTGAGTGAGGCCACATGCCCTGCTTTTCTCATTCTCTTGGTTGCAAAGGGAATTGTGCCTTGCTGTGGTGGTGGTGGTGCAAACCTTGCTTTGCCCTCCTGCAGGTGGAAATTAACCCTCCCAGTACCTCGATAACACATATCTGCAGGAAAACCATATGTGTACTTGACAAATAATCAAATCCTGCTTTGTTCTTCCTGTCAATGAGGAAAGCCCTGTTCCCAGTAGGAGCACAGCGTTTCCATACCTGTGGTCCACCCAGGTCAGAGTCCGGGTCTGGGGCAGTGCCAGATGCTGCAGGGCAAAGGGAAGCGCACTGCACTGCACTTGGGGAGGGCATCTTCTGAAAGGCTGCCTTTCACCTGACCTGGGAGAGTTGGAAGCCCTTCCTGCAGCTCCGATGTGACACACACTGTACTTACAGGCCTGGACATCCTCTTTGCCCAGTTAAGATCTGTCTTACAACAAATTTATTGCACTGCCTGAATTCAGATGCCGTTGAGTGGGTTGAGGTGAGGGTGGGGTGCTTTTAACCCCCCTCTTCCCCCCAAGCCAGCACAGACGTGAAGCTGCATCAGAAGGGCTGTCCTTTCCCTCAGAGCACCAGCACTGTGGCTCTCCAGTGCTGTTCCTTCTGTCCTTCACTGCCAAAGCAGTTGTTCTTGTTTAAGAAAGAGAGAATATCCATCCCGAGAGTGAAAAGTAATCTAATTTGGATGCTGAACACCTTGCATAAATTTCTAAGCATGTGAAGTTAACTGTAGACACAAGTTTGGGATAGTGCCCAGTATCCAGGGGAGAAAAGCTTTGGGCAGAATAAATATTTACCAAATCAATTGACTTTTTCCTTTCTCTCTATTTGCTTTTCCTCTGTGAGTAACCACGTTGTAATGAGGCTTTATGCACTGCTCTGTGCTGCAGTGTGATGGAGTCTGCAAGGTCTGAGGCTGTTAAAGCCCCTGGGATGGGTCCAGTGCACGCGCATGGGTTTAAAGCTTTCCCTTTGATTGCTCCATTAGCACCTCTCATCTGCCTTTCCCTTCCAGGTCAGAGAAATGTGGTGTTCCTGAAAGCTGTGAACCAGGTGAGGAATCATTTGTTTTCTCTTGGTGCTGGGGGGGGATTCTGTGCCATCCCAGGAAATACGAGGTGCTCAGTGAGCTGCTGACCTCTGGCTGATGCAGTTGCCCACCAAGGTGTGCAGACACAGTGTCTCTGATTCATGTTGGAGATTGTCTTTGCTTGTCTTTCTCCTACAGGTACCTCAGGAGAGCTGGGTGGGATCAGACAGATCAAAATCGAGCCAGATGAGCTGGACATCATTCAGATCACTGTTCCAGGTGGGCACCGACTCCCTGCTGCTTCTTTCTCCAGGTTATGTTTGGAGAAGCAGCCGTGCCTAGAGCAGTTACCAGACCTGGGTATCACACCAAATGGTAGGGCTGTCCTTAGGGTTTAATGAGTGGATAGGTAGCACTTTGCATTGTCAGTGTGCTTTCCAACCATCAATTAATCATCTCAGCAGAATTAGGGCAGCAACATGACTCCCAGTGAGCCTGAGTGCAAGTGATGCTGGGGGCAGCAGTGATGCCCTGTCCAACTTGTCCAACTGCATCTGCGCTTATCTCGTGGCACCCAAATTGCTGCAATCTCAATTGCACCCAAATGCACCGATCCCATTAAACAGGGGCATGCTGGGAGTCTCTCCAGGATTATCATGGAATGGATTTAACATATGGTTACCATAGAGGAAGGGAAGGAGCAAAGTATGGCGGTAGATCAAACATTTTAATTTTCAACTTGGCAGCTCGTGGAAGAGAAGAAAGTTAATGCATGGCAAGCTGGCAGCGTGTGGGAGGAGGAGGTGTTATCACTTCTCCAGCACTGGGTAGATCACACTTGAAGTCCAGAGTCCACTTTTTATTACCTTATTTGAAGATACAGTTCAATCAAAGGGAGTACAGCTTAGGGCAATGAAGATGATTAATAGAAAAGTGCTCAGGTGCAAGAAGAAATTGATGAAATTTGGATTATTTATCCTGCGAGAAGATGATTAAAAAGTGACCCGATTGAAGTATTTAAACGAGCTAAAGGTTTATTTAAAACTAAATTTGGATAGCTTTTCGAGGGCGTTGGGCAGGCCGGTATTAGGGGATGCAGGCTTAAATTGAGAGGGCATACATATATACATAAGGGAAACTTCAGGAGGTGTCATTTCATGGAGGAAGGCGGCATTAGTGGAATGCTGTTCTCAAGGTGCAGTAGTTAAGTCAAGCAGCATTAACTTTTTAAGCCAGAACTGAGTGTTCACATGGAGTTAAGCCAATTAAATAATTTAGGGCTGTTTTTGCTCTTCACATGCTGTAGAGGTTAAGGTGAAACTTCTTCCCTTGGGTCTGAGAGAGATGGGCTGCATTTGTGGGAGGCCGTGGCACCCAGGCTGAGGATGCTCTTTGTTCAGCCCTTGCTGTTGGGCCAACTGCCTCTGAAACTCTTGGGAGGGATGGTGCCCTTCCCCTTGAGACCAAAGCTGCCCGTGCTGTTGTCCGCAGATCGATCGCCCGGTTCAGATGAGTTGCATGACCCGGTGACGGCGCACGTGGCCTCGGAGGAGTCGAGCTACATCCTAGATGCAGGAGCAGGTAATGGAAATTACGTATCCAGGACACTGGTCATCCAATGCAATGGGTGATGAGCCAAGGTGATGGAGTCAGCACCTTCTCACAGAGTCCAGTTCGGAGCTCAGGCAGGTGGTGCTCGTTGGGTGCTGCCATAGCATGAACCGAGCTCCTGGGGGAAGGCATGGCACTGCCAGACCCAACCTGTGCCTGTGGGTGACCCAGAGGGTTCCTGCTGATACGTGGTCTGATTTTGCTGGTGCTGGCCACTGCTAACCCTTCTTTTTCCTTGGCAGGGACAGAGAAGGGGCCTGGTGAGGAGCAACGACACGAAGAGAAACAGATGGAGGGATCAGGTGAGGTTGTGGTGAACCTGGAGCACCTCCAATAGCTGCAAGGCTTTGGGAGGTTTGATGGACACAGCTGTGTTTGATGGGCTGCCTGTGTTATCTGTGAAGAACTCAGCCTCCGTGCAGAGATGCACCTCTGTATTTTGGGGACTCGGTGCTCAGACTGTGAGCACTGCTAGCTGGTGGGGGGGACTCTCACTTTTGCCAACCCACTCATGAGTAGAGGTCTCTCTCCTCCCATCTTGCATTGGTAGCATCTTTTGCCCAGATTCACTTCTACTTTTTGCCTCCTTGGGGAGATCAGTGCTGTGCTGGAGGCAGCTGATTTCTCAGAGCATCCCTTTTTTTTCTTTTAATTTTTTTGCAGATGGTATAGGGGACGTTTTGAGTCATTTGAGGAGACAAGTAGAAATTTTGTTCAACACGAGATACGGTAAGTTGGTCATTAACACATTTGTAATGCCAAGTGTTGGCTTTGGCCGTGAGGAGATCCTAATTGCTAAGAAATGCCACCTACTCTTTCCAAACCAGTTGCTGAGTAAAGGTGCAATCTAATTTGTTCATTTACTGTCTGCCGGGCTTCTGAGCATGTTTGAAGTCTCCCTGGGCCTCGTTACTGCAGCTCTTCCCCTTGGCTTTCTCAGTGCCTTTGTGCTGGCACAGCCCAGGAATTGCCATGGTGACCTTCAGCCTTCCTCCCACTGAAGTGGGGCTGATGGGTGCACCGAGCACTGGTTTGAAATACATCCAAGAGGATTTTCCATCCGACTGGGCTGTGTGGTGGCCAGGAGGGCTGGTGGGTTGCAGGGACATGGCATGCTTTGTCCTGGGGTCATGTATCCCATGCCTCCACCTTCTCCTTCCTTACAAAGAAAGACAGAAAGGTCTGCTGGATAATAAACAAAAATCAGGTTATTACCTGCTTTCGGTGCCTAAGGATGTCTCCTAGCTTAATTAAGTTTAGCAGGGCGTTGGGAGGTGCAGAGAAAACATATCTTTTACCTCCTGCTACTTTTTATTCAGGTTACTTAACTTGGGAAAAATTCAGCAAGGTCACACGTGCCTTTGGTGAACTGGCAAAAGGGTTTTGCTGCTGCTGGGGGCAGGAGAGAAAACAGAAGAGAAAACTGAGCTCTGTGCATCCAGCTCCAAAGTACAGAGCTGTGAGAGCCAACCTGGGCTGTAAAGGGAGAAAAGGAGAAGGACCACGATGCTCTTGGGGAGGGGCAGGGGAGAGCTGCAGATCAAGCTGCCTGCAGAGCAGTGGGCTTTGCACAGTGATGGACTGGGAGCCACATCCCCCATCTCCATGTCTGCCTGAGGGACGGCAATGAGGCCAGGCAATGGAGTCCCCAGTGCAAACACTTGGTGGCCACCTGGTTTTATCACATCACAGGGCATCCCTACTGGGCACAGGGTAACCAGAAACTCTCTGAAGATCTCTTCAACTCGTGCTGATGTACCATATCTCTGCTGCATTGATCCAGTTGTCAAACTAATGAGATCTGTTTCTTGTGCAGCAAAAGCCATAGGAATATCAGAGCCGGTCAAGGTTCCCTACTCCAAGTTCCTGATGTACCCTGAGGACCTGTTTGTGGTAGGTTTGCCAGAGGGCATCCTGCTGCGGCGTCCCAACTGCTTTGGGATTGCAAAGCTGAAGAAGATCCTCCAAGCAAGCAACAACATTCAGTTTGTCATTAAAAGGTGAGCAGGAGGAGTGGCCATCCCATGGGAAGATGCTGCAGGTTGGAACTCCTGCTGCTGGGGATGCAGCAGCCATGCAGTGTCCTGGGCAGTATCCAACACTTGGTCACCTACAGTCAATTTGCTTAATTAGGAGCAGCCAAAGCCTTGAAACTTCAGGGTGCCAGATGTGGGGCAAGGAGAAGGCTTTCCTATGTGCAGTGGCTCAGCCAAGGGCCATGCATATCTGTGCATGCCACAGGCACCGGGTTGGATGCTGTCCTTGTGATGAGGAGCAGGGGCTGTCCTGGAAGGTGGGGGAAAGAATCCAGCAGAGATGGACAGAAGATATCTTTAGGTATTTCTAAGGGTTTTTTATCCAAACAACGATGATTTTCTGTACATTGAAAGCAGTTAGGCAGGCTTTCCCTGTCCCCGAGAAATGTTGGGACCACATCTCATGCAAATTTGGAGGCGCTGATTTAAGCTACTCAGCTGTCACAAGCTTAATCTTATCGCATGGAGTGTTACATTGGCTCACTAAAGAGGCTGTCAGCATGAAAATTATTTCTGAAGTTCCCCCGCTGTATTGCAGGAGCTTTGAAATTGCATTAGCCAGATATGTTTAGTGGGTTTGCTGCTGTAGGAGCGTTATCCTCAGTGATAGATGGGGCAGTAAAACGTTGATGGCTTTGCTGGATGGGGATCTGATCACGCTGCGTCTGCTTCTTGCTGTTATCCAGACCGGAGCTGCTGGCGGAGGGCATTAAGGAGATGGCTTTGGACAGCCCAGGAGCTAAAGGTAGGGCTTGAGACCTGTTAGTGATGGGGTAGAAAGGGAGGGAGGGAACGTCCCTGCAGCACGTCTTGTGCCACCTTGTTCTTGCCCTGTGCAAAGGCAGTCGTGGTGGTCCCGTGGCCCTTTGGTACTGCTGATGCTAATGGCTCTCTGTCCCCTGCCCAGCTGCCAGCGACTGTGGTGATGCACTGCTGGATGATGCCGTGAAGAGACAGGGCTTCCAAGGTGGGCTCTGAAGGGGGCAGCTGTGGAAATGGAGGAGCTGTGAGATTTCAGGGCTTGGAGGGTGGGAGAGGAGGAGATGGGGAAAGAGTCGAAGGGAAGATGGAGGGCTGGTGCACAGCCATGGGTCCACACAAGAGGCTCTGAATGGAGCCCTAATTAAACAGCTTTGCTTATCTCACCGTCTGACCTTGTGAGACACATAATGAAGTCTTCTAAGATTTGGACTTTGGCTATTTTTTGGTTTCTTCTTTAATATATAAACACCGCTCCCATCCGCAGTGCATCTCTCCAGTGGGGAGGGTCTGTTGGGGCAGCTGTGTGCAGGGAAAGGGGCAGCAATGAGGATCCCGTGGTTTGGGATGGGTGAGCTCTGCCCCACTCCTCAGCCAGGGATGGAGGCCTTGAAAGGGTTTTGGCTTGTCAGGCTTTCGAGTGTGTTTTATTTTAACGCTGGTGATTATCACCACTGAATCTTTGATTTCATGCAGCTTTTATTCTTAGCAAACAGGCGGGGGGAAAAAAAAACCCACATATTTCTGTTTAGATTATTTTTAAGGACTTTGAATGGCCTACTCCAGAGATTAGCTAATTGCAAGATAAGGACTTTCCTATAATTAGAAAATCGTATTACTTAAAAGTCACAGAGTGCCTTTTAATTTAACAGCAGAAGTCCATAATTGTTCCTTTATTTTACAGAAAATTATGATGCCAGGCTTTCCAGAATAGACATTGCTAACACGCTGCGGGAACAAGTCCAGGACCTGTTCAATAAGAAATACGGTGAGAAATCGGGGTGGGAGCTGCTTTCATTCCCCTCTGGCTCATCCCTGATTTTTCGCCCTTACCCATCCCTCTCTCCCAACATCTCCCCATCCGGAGCTGCTGTTGTGCTGGGTGCACCAGGGTTGGATCTTTGGAGCAGTTGCCTCTCAGAGAGAGCGTAGAGGCATTGGCACAGACTGCACAGACTTCCCTGGTGGTGTTTGGGAGCCGTGGAGATGAGGCACTGAGGGATGTGGTCGGTGGTGTGCTGGTGGAGGGTTGGCAGTTGGACTGCATGATCCTACTGGTCTTTTGCAACCTTAATGATTCTATGGCAGGAAGGAGGTAGGGAATGTTGGGAAGAGAGTAAAGGGATCCGCAGGCAATTCTGTGGCACTGCTCTTCCCATCTGCCAGGGGGATGTTAGGGACAATTGCTGTTATCAAGCAAGACAGGGGAATGTCATTATCTCATTTTCTAGATGGGGTTGAGGCTTGTCCAGGTTCCTAGGTGATCGTTTAACAAACCAGTACAATTATGGCAAGGAAATCATAGAATCATAGAATGCTTTGGGTTGGAAGGGGCCATAAAGGCCATAAAGATCATCTACTTCCAGCTCCATGCCATAGGTTGGTTGCCACCCACCAGATCAGGGTGTCCAGGGCTCCATCCAACCTGGCTTTGAATGCCTCCAGGAGTGAGCCACCCACAGCTTTTCTGGGCAGCAGTGCCAGTGCTTTGCCACCCTCAGAGTAAAGAATTTTTTTCCTAACAACTGACCTAAATTTCCCCTCTTTTAACTTCGAGCCATTCCCCTTCAATCCTGTAGCCGGATGCGAGAGATGGAGCGTGGATGTGATGTCCACTGTAATGTCCCCAGGCAAACAGCTCTGGGTTCTCCATCCTTCCCACCAGCTCTGCCTCAGGACCCATTACCCCCATGGTTAAGGCTGAATGTGCTGCTCCTTGACCCAGCTCACCTGGCTCCACAGTGGGGTTTGGGAGGACTGGGATGGAGCCAGAACCACTGTCAAAATTACATCGCTGCCATCCCACATGCTTACCTCTTGCTTCTCTTCCAGGTGAAGCCTTGGGGATTAAATACCCCGTACAAGTGCCATACAAGAGGATCAAGAGCAATCCAGGCTCAGTGATCATCGAAGGACTGCCCCCTGGCATCCCCTTCCGCAAGCCATGCACCTTTGGCTCACAGAACCTGGAGAGGATATTGGCTGTAGCTGATAAAATCAAGTTCACGGTGACGAGGTACGGCCCCGAGGGCTGCCTGCCACCCCACAGGGGAAAGGGGAAGGGGCTGACGTGGGATTGCCATGCCTCTACCTAAATGCACAGCTTTGGTAAATACCACGCAGATCTCCAGCCCCAGAGACAGCAATTCAGTTGGCAGCCAACGGTTTGGAGGGGGCTATAAAGCGTGGCATCCTTTGGCTCTCTCCTCCCATCCGCTGCCCAAGGAGGAGGTGAGGAGGTGCTCAGGGTGGTGCTGGCAGGGCTGCAGCCCCCAAAACAGCTCAGTGGGATGAAACGGTGCTGGGTGCCTCTGCAGAGACATCCGTGCTGCTTCTCTTGGAGACCTGAGGTGGGAGAAGCTTGAGGAGCTTGGGGGAAAAACAGATTTTCCTACACATCCATTACTTGCTGAGTGTTTTCCCAGGTGTATACTCAAGATGTTGCCTATGAAATCTTCATTTTGCCTCCTTTGTTTTACAGGCCTTTCCAAGGACTCATCCCTAAGCCCGGTAAGAGATGGTACCTTTTTGCCTAAGCAGTGCTTTGCCTTGCTGTTTGTTATTGGTCAGGGAGTTGCAAGATGTGAATGGCACGCTAATTTTATCAGCTGGAGGAAGGTTGCTTATGATCTTGCTTGCCTGTGTTTCCTTTTTTGTTGGGTTTGTGTATGTTTGTTTTGTTTGATGCATTTGATAACGTTCCCCTGACCGAAATAGCTGGGCTCAGCTTCACCCACGTGCACGGCTGCTATTTCCTTGAAATGACAGCATTTTTAAAGAGCTGATCTAGGGCAGGAATCTGCTTTCTGCACTGAACAAAGCGCATGGGCTTAAAAATAAATTTCTGTTGCAGTCAGATGGCAAGTTCAGCAGTGAGGGAGTGCTGCGTGCTCACCTGTGGGCCTGCACCACTGCTGTGTCCCACCATGGCTGCTCCATTGCTCCCTGAAAAAGAGAGCTGCTGCTGGAAGTGCATCCAGCAACCCGCCTTTGTTTCCAGTGTCTGTGATTACAGCCAAAGGAAGAGCACAGATGGGTGCAAAAAGCGTTGTCGTCTTTTATTGATGGCTTTCCTTTTTCTTGGCCAGCCTCCATGGAGATGGCACAATTTAGGCAAGAGAAATCTGACAGAGGGGAAAACATTTATATGGCCTCATTGGAACTGCAGGAAGGTGTTAGACTCCAGAGATGGCTCTGACAGCAGCAGTCTGTCTGACATGCAGTGCATGGTCCCAATTCCCTGCCCAGCCATCTCCATGTGGAGGTGCCCCACGATCCCTTGGGTTTTGGGTTAGGATTCCCATCTTTTGGTGCACAGCACGGAGGTCACACCTCACATCAGCCAGATCTTAAATGGGACAGAATTTGGCTTTCAGTGGAATCACGTGGATGGGAACGAGCTGAGGACGCACCACTGCTCCATCCTCATCTTGTCTTCCTGCTCCCCTGCTATAATCTGGATAATTACGTTAAGAGACACTGATCTGACACAAATCACACCATTAACAAAGGAGCATATCACAGAAGGCAAATACTTCAGCCTGCCAGCTGGCTTGGAAACACAGTATGATAGATAGAGATGTAGAAAAATTGGATTTTATTTTCAATGCCCAGTATTTTTCTTCCTCCTTTCCTAGCTGAGTGTGTGCTCCATGGGTTTGTCCATGCTAGCACAAAACCCAAGATGTTTTATCTTTGTGTTGTTTTACCTGAGGGGGCTCGGGAGGAGTTCACAATGTCTCTGCCCCCTAAAAGCCCCACTGACAGCAATTAACCTCTCTCCTGCTTCTCCATCACCGTATGCCTCAGTGGAGGGTGGTAACACGGTTGTGTATCTCCATGCATTAAAATTGATTGCTTTTCATCTGCCTTAACAAAATGAATAGCCACAGATTAGACGAAATTCAAACGTAAGAGAGGCTGTCATGTTCCTTTCACCTCCATCTCTTGTAGTGGTGCCCTGCCACGTAGCACTGAGACCAGCAGAAGTGCATGCTTGGCATTACAACAAAATCAATGGCAATCTCTTTTATTTCACAGAGGAGCATTAAAATGAAAGCAATGGTTACTCCCAAACAGAATGGCATTGCAGTGGGTTTGAAAAGCTGGAAAGCCCAGGAGATGACTTTATGAATTATAAGGGAGGTTGTGTTTTTGAGGATTGCCTTGGCAAAAGTTAGGTGAGAAATATATGTTTTAAGGGAGAAAGGAAACAACATTTTTTTTCCCCTTGAATCACTTGGGTGAGCTGGGGTTTGCCTTCAAGCTGCATTGTGATATTTTGTTTGCTATCTGGTGCATCTCCTGCATGGAAAAACCCACAGAGCTGCAGGGTGCGTTGTTCTATGTGGGGATCCCATTCTCTGAGTGCAGCAGATGAAGGCATGTAAGTCCAGTCTGAGTGCTGGTGCTCTTTCCCTGCACATTATCTCTGCTTCTCTGCGAGGTGCTCTCTCTGGATGTGAGCTGCAGGGATCAGACTGGCTGCTGTGCGTGTGCAAAGAGCTCTGTGCTCAGCAGATGGGGTGTTGGTGAGAACGGGCCGTTTTTTGGGTGCTCCCCATTGTCCCCAGGAGGTGAGCACTGCCCTGCAGCACAGCTTTCCAGCAGCTCTGGGAGGTTCAGCTGTGATCGCAGTGCTGCTGAGCCAGGTGCCTGCTCTCCTTGTAGTCAGCATCACTGTGGGGATGGGGGCTGCAGTGCAAAGCAGCCAAAACCCAGCTGGGCTCCCCCTGGGGTTGTGTCCCATGGGCACCATGGGGTGTTCTCTGTTCCAGTTTCCTTTCCCCCCACCACTGGTATCCAATTCACAAACACTTTTTGAAAGCAGAGCAATCTTTCAGCATTAAAACAGAAGTGGAAGTGATGGGGTGAAGCTCCAGTGCAATAAACACTGCACTTATCCTTTCTTTTCTTCTTTCCCGAGGCACAGAGATACAAAACAGGCTTCATTTGAGCCTTTGGAAAAAAAAAAAAAAAAAGAAAAAAAGAATCAAGCATTCTGTATGTTAATTTTTATGTGCTTTGATTGAAAATGTACACCAGCTCCATCTGTCCTATTCCCCAAACTCCCTACCACCCTGATAGATTATTTCCCATACTCCAATTAATAAAGTAGGGCAGGCAGTGTTCTTTAATTAAAAAAGCCACACATCCAGGCATCCTTTTTTTTTTTTTTCTTCTTTTTTTTTTTAATCATGAGAGCACCATCCTCTGCAGGACTTTGATGGGATGTGCCTCACGTTGGAAGCCCCTGATGACAAAAAAAGGAGAGCAAAGCCCTCGGTGCGCAGTGTTTGGAGCAGAGCACAGCTCCATTGCTGCAGTCCCAGGGCTGCCCCTGTGCTTAACCCCTACCAGAGCTACTGAGTGCTCCTTCCTTCTGCTCTGCCTTCCCTTCACCCTTCAGGGTGAATGATTGCTTGTTTACCTCTGAGCTGGTTAGTGATGTGAATCTGAGGGTGGAGCACCAAGCGGATGATGGTATAAATGGCTTTAAATGAAAAGAGGGGAAATTTGCATTTGGTTTGGGAAGAAATTCTTTACTCAGGGGGCTCTGAGGCCCTGGCACTGCTGCCCAGAGCTGTAGGTGCTCCTTCTCTGCAGGTTCCCCATGCCATGCATGGGCCCTGGGCAACCTGAGCTGGGGGGGCAGCCAGCCCATGGCAGGGGTGGGGCAGAGGGGGCTCTGAGGACCCTTCCAACCCAACCATTCTATATGATAAATGACTCTGTAGCGTCCAAGCCTGTATCTAACCACCTCTGTGCTTCAGATTGCTTTGAACGTTGCTTTTCATTTCCTTGTTTTCTCTTCCATTTACTCACACAGCATCCCTGCGTTGAGAGGGCAGTGCTAACACCCAGCTAATCCTGGCCTTTGTGCTTTGTGCTTGCTTTGCTCTTGCTTTGCTCCCCATCAGCCTCATACCCTGCTTCAGTCACCCCAGACCTCTGTTTTTCGGGGTCATGCTGTGTCATGGCTGCACCCCGGCATGTTTCATGCTCTGTGCCCAAGGGCAGCGGTGTGACCCTGGGGGTTGGCTGAGCACATGTGTACTGGCAGGGCAAGGAAGTAAATTATCTTCCTTAATCAGCATGATTTAATAACAGCACCTCAAAATCTCCACCTGCTGGAAGTGTTTGGGTTTATTTTACTGATTTATTACCAATACATTTTAATAACAGTGGTGGCTGACTTCACCTCCTATCTGTGCTCAGCTCCATCCCAGCACCCTGATCCCTGCCCAGGTTTTCCTTTCCCATGCTGGCGTGCCTTGCTTGCATCTCTTCCTCCTTGCACGATGTATTCACCAAAAACCATTGGCCAGAATTTTGCAACCTCGGCTTTCCCCAGCCTGCTTGAAATATTCATGTCTCTGCCTATTCCGAGATGCTTCGTGTTGCTCTTATCTCTGCTCAGCCCACCAGGACGTGCTCCCCTGCTTGCCCAGCCCTTCCCCTGGGCTTTCCCATTTGTGGGACTGTCAGCACATTCTGGCCCAGCCCCCCTGCTGGGGCTCTTCCCCAGGAAATCCATTTCTTTTTGATGTCGCATGTTGTGTCGAAGTCAGCAGCGAGGCTCAGCCTCTCCTTGGGGAGCCCTTTTCTCCATTTCCCCCCATTGCTGCAGAACTAACCCAATTCCCTCTGCTTTCCATCTGCTGCAACCTCTGATTTTCCCGTGCATCTCTCGGGCTCCCACGCTGTAACCTCACGGGATGCTGAGATATTGAGTATGTCATAAATCAGAGCACAGTCCAGTCAGCCCGTGGCACCCAGCCTCCACCATCTTTGTCCCACGAGGCCTTGGGACCCGAGGAATTTTGTAGGGAGAGCATCGCCCTGGGTTTTGCTTTTGTTTGTGAACAAGAAACGAAGCTGTAGCACTCATTGCTCTCTTTTTCTTTCTCTCTTTTTGTTTTCTTCTTTTAACTTGTGCTGTAGCCCCTAGACGGATAACGTCATTGGAAAAAGCGTACGCTGCTTTGAATGGTACGTAGCTCAGTTGATGCATCGTAGATGGTAGCAGACAAGAAATGCATTTTAATGTGCGAATGAAAACGTGTAAAACTCCCAAATTTCAGGTATTTTTTCCTCTCTTTCCCTGTGATGCCGAGAACTGAATGATGCCGTATGTGTTAACAGTATTCTGTTGTTGTTATTAATCCTCTCTGCACGTCTGGCCACGTGTCTGGATGCTTAGTGCCTGCTCCCACAAGTCCCACTTGGAAAACACACATAGGTGGAGCTGCTTCTGATTGTATTTAAGCCCACGTCACTGTGGAACAGCCTGAAGTAATGTTAGCATGTTAATCCAGAGGTACAGTGAGAAGAACCTGTGGGTGCCCCTTCCCTGGAGGTGCCCCAGCACATGGGTGGGCCCTGAGCAGCCTGAGTTAGTGGGGGGCACCAGGCCCATGGCGCAGGGCTTGGATCTGGGTGGGCTGTAAGTTCCCTTCCAACCCAAACTGTTCTATGATACTGTGGTTTCAGCTTGGATATTAGGAAACATTTCTTCTCAGGAAGAGCAGTGCTGCAGTGGCACAGCCGCACAGGGAGGTGGTGGGGTCACCATCTCTGCAGGTGTTCGAAAACCACGGAGATGTGGCACTGAGGGATGTGGGCAGTGGTCTGATGGGGGTGGGTCAGCTGTTGGTGATCTTAGCGGTCTTCTCCAACCAGAATGGTTCTGCGGCTCTATGAAATGCCTCAGTGGCATTGATTATTTTCCAAAGCCAAATGTCTGAATGTCAGGGCAGGCTGAGGTCCCTCCTGCCCTGGGATGATGGGATCACAGGGCCCTGGGAGCGGTGCCACGGCACAGAGCCTCCTCTCTGGCTTCTCTGTTACGCATGCTCAGTTCCAGCTTCGCCACGGCACTCACATACCCCTGGATGGGAATCGAGGAGCACTGCCCATTGCACAAGGCACCACAAGGCAGAACAAACCCTGGGATGCTGTTTGTGCCCGTTGGGTCTCTGGGGAGCATTAGTGGAAAGGAAAGAGCTTCTGCGTTTGTCAGTCTGGGAGGAAAATGAAACAAGTGAGAACACGTCGCTTTGATGCTTCTTTGTCTGCTACCATCTATACATCCATACGGGTGTCTGCATACATCCCAGAAACTGAGCATAAATGACAAGGAAGTCACAGAGGGAGCCCGCAGGGTTTGCCCCCCGCCAGCCCCTTGCAGCAGCTGCCTCATCTCTGGAAATCAGAGGTTCTTGGGGGTGCTTCTTTTAGTTTCTTCTGTTTTATTTATTTTTGCTCCATTCATTTCAAGCTCCTTTTGTTGCCGTTTCTGGGTTTGAAACACAACTTGGCCCGGATGTTGCTTCGTAGAAAGTTCTCCCCTTTTTTTTCCTAGTTGTGGGAAAACACATTGGGAATAAGAAACCAGTGTTTTCAGGCTCAGCAGCTCTAAGAGGAGGCTTTCCTGAGAGTGCAGAGCATTAAGGATGGAGCTTCTGCCCCTCACCCAGCCCTCCAGCAGCACAGCAGTGATCTGTGCCACAAGGGCCACAATCTCCACTCAGGGAGGCAGGGACCCACACGTGTGTGTCCATAAAGCAAACTTTCAGGCCGTGTGATTGCTCACAATCAAATTAAATTGCCCCAGAGCGTGGGCAGAAGATGCTCGGGTCCTTGCTGGATGTGCCACGATTTGCAGTGCCCACCTTGGCCCTGGGCAGAGGTGCCTGTTTTTTGCATGGCAAGCTCAGTTCTTGGTGGGAATGCCTCTGTGATTCCCATATTGAAGGAGGTTTGTATCCCAGGGCTGGGTCGGCTGTCCATGGCAAGATATGGAAGAACTTCATTTGGTCATTCTGTGGTGTCTGTGGGTGGCAAAGCACCGAAGCAGGCAGGAACCAAACACATTCATTTTGTCCTGGAGCCCCTTGAGGCTGCTGTGTAGCTGTGAGAGGTCTCCTGGTGCAGGCATGGTGTTTAAAACAGGAGAACAGAGAAGAAACCGGTTGGCGTGATGAGGGTAATTAAAAAAGCCAGTAAAGCCAAGCTGATTATATGGTCTATTATAAAACAATACTGTACTTAGGAACCCGGCTATAAAAGCACTATCATAGTCCTTGATGTCACTTGGGGGAGCGTTTGTGGCACTCGGGGTCTGAGTCTCCATTGCTTTGCATATTTTGCAGTCATTTCCAGCACCGCAAAGTGGATGTAAAAGGCTCTCAACCATGTCAGCTTGCAGCAGACGCAGATCTGGCCGCGTTTTATAGCTCCTTCACACAGAAGGTGCAGGCAGAGAGCAGCGGTGCTCAGACAGGGCAGCACCTCGAGCTCAGCGTGATGGCAGCAGGATGGTTTCTCTGTGGGTCAGAAAGAAGTGGGGGATTTAATTGGCTGCCCTTTTTGCTTTGCAGATGAGGATGACGCCAACAGGCTCGGAGAGAAGGTGATTCTCCGAGAGCAAGTGAAAGAGCTTTTCAATGAAAAATACGGTGAGCCTCCCGCCTGCACGCTGAGCAGGGAGAGTTTGTTTTTGCTGACAGCAGCCGTAGTTAAAATTAATTAGGCCGAGGGGCTCTATTTATAGGCTGAGCACATGGCAGCCTGCCGCAGCACGGGATTCTTCCTGCTGCAGCCTGGCCCTGGGGACGTTCCTGCAGGTGGGACCGTGACCTTCCTGTTGGGATGGGGAGGGAGTTGTTCAGTGCCCTCTGTGGGCTCCCTGTGCTGCCTCTTGGGTGTTTGGGAAAAGGAATAGGAATATCAACTGGAACTGGGGGGAAACAGGAGCTGGTGAGGGGATGCGCAGCCCTGAGTGGTGTCACTGGCTCAGCCCATGGGCTGTCCCCTTGCTGCTCCTTGCTGTCACTTAGTGGTTATTTCCCAAGTCCTGGTGGTTGCTCAGCCTCACAGCGGCAGTTTGGTGGCATCTGTGGGCAGCCAGTAGCCAAAAGTAACTGAAAGAGGAGGGAAAAGAGCCAGCTGATGGCAAAGAGGAGGTGAGAGAAGCTTTTAGGACCGTGACCAGCACAAGAGGGAGGGATTCTTGCTGTTCTGTACAGTGCAGGAATTAAAGGGGTACCAAGAGAAATGGACAGCAGGTTTAAGCTGCACAGAAGGAAGTACTTGCAGTGCTGCATGTGATTAAATGGCCATATTTCATTGCCGTAGGATGAAGGAATTAAAAAAATGATTCCTGAAGCCATTCTATGATTCTGCAATCTATTTAACGTAGCTTGCTGGATGTGATCACCACCCCAAAACTGCTGATAGCTGGAGAAATGCAGGCTGGCAGCTGATAGGCAGGCAGAAAGTTGGGCAGGCAGACATGGAGCAGCTCAGTGAGACATGGCTGCAACATAGCAATGCGGCCCCACGTCTGCCCTGTGGTCATCACAGCAGCTGTGGCTTCTTCTGTAGCTTTCACTCCTCAGTTTGGTGTTGTCCCAAGCCCTGTGGGGTGAAGCCTCATGTCCTCTGCTCTGCCCTTACAGGAGAAGCTCTGGGCTTGAACCGACCCATCATGGTGCCCTATAAACTCATCAGGGACAGCCCCGATGCGGTGGAGGTCACCGGGCTGCCGGACGATATCCCTTTCCGAAACCCTAACACCTACGACATCCACCGGCTGGAGAAGATCCTGAAGGCACGGGAGAGCATCCGGATGGTGATTATCAACCAGCTCCAGTAAGTTCTTCCAGATCTGTGAGCACTAATTAGGTATTGTCCCCGTTTCTCCAGCCAGTTGACTATGTCCCCATAGAGCCACCAGCACGGGACCCTGCTGCTGCACACCCATAGAGAGCCTGTGTGTGCCACAGGAGGTGCTCAGCCATTAATCCCCTCTTTCTTACACAGTTTGAGAGGACTGTGTTGGGAAGGGCATGGCATTGGCACCAAGGGCTGCCGTGGGTCAGATCAGGGGATGGCCCAGAGACCCAGTGAGTTGTTTGGGGTTTCTTCCCTGCCAAGAGATGGGGAAGGTGTCTGCAGGCTCTGACCACGTGCTGTTTTCTTACACAGGCCATTTTCCGAAATCTGCACTGAGGCCAAACCAACAGGTAAGGGCTGGAACGTGTCTGTGACTTTCCTTGCAGTGTGGCAGAGAAAACAGATGGGCAAAACGGATGGGGGCCATGGGGAGCAGGCATTAGTCTCTCCTGCATCCCTCAGCAAGGCCAGGGGAAGGATCCGACCTGGAAAATGGAAAGTCAGACTCAGCATCTGCTCAGAAGCAACCTGTCGATTTTGGTGACTGTATTGCCATGAGATGGCAAGAGACCTGTGCTCTTAGACTCAAATTTTCAGTGTGTTCTGGAGGATTTAACACTCCTTTTCCCATTAGCAATTTATTCACCACAAGCAATTTATTCACTGGTTAAAGCCCTTAATTTCATCTGTCGTTTATCCATTGAGCTTCTGAGGAAACAAGGTTTCTGTGATCCCTCTGAATGTGTTTTTCTGTGTCCCATCCTCCCCAATAAATTTCATTTAATCAAATGTGTCAGAATTAGCAGCTCTAGAGATAATTAGGATCCTTTTTATTTTATGAAAATAGGTGGCTAGGGAGAGGAGACAGACCTGGCAAACCTGCAGTTTGAGCTGATGTAGAATGAGACATGAGAGACTTTATATATGCATATATAAATATGGGTATATCATATAGGATATCACATATACATGGGTATATCATATATGTATATATACACGCTGATATATAATCACAGAATCATTAAGGTTGGAAAAGACCTGAGGCTAAGATCACCACATCCAACCATCGACCCCCCACCATGCCCCCTGACCCCATCCCTCAGTGCCACATCTCCACAGCTCTTGGACACCTCAGGGATGGTGACCCCCCACCTCCCTGGGCTGTTCTCCCCTCAGCCACGCTTGTGGGGCACGGCCACCTCATTTTTTCCCTCTCTCCCTGCAGAAAAAGACAGCGGTGTTCCCAAGCGGAAGAGGAAGAGGATCTCCGAAGGGAACTCAGTATCTTCCTCTTCCTCATCTTCCTCTTCCTCCTCTTCCAATATGGAGTCTACGTCGTCAACAAATCAGATCTCACTTGTGGTAAAGCCTTCCATATATTAAGTGGTTTACTATCTGCCTTTTGGCAGCAGGACGCTGCTCTTTGCTCTCTAACCATCAGTGCTCCTCCTGACAAGCACTATAAAGCTCAGTGGCATGGCTGGGCTTGGAAGAGGGGATGCAGCTTTGGGGCTGCCCTTCCCTGCTGGGTTTGTCGGCTGTGTCAGTGGAGCAGTGCTCCGTGGGGCTCCATCCTGCCCAAATGGAGGTAATTGTGGCCCCATGGCCCCGTGTGCCTCTTGGTGGGACCCAGCATCCCCCTTCAGTCCTTATTCCAGGAGCAACGCTGAGCTCCAGCGCACATCTAAACTACAAAAGTAGGAAATGAAAGCAGTGGAGCTGCATTCAGCCTGTCCTCCCTCAGGGCTTGGCTTCAGTTGTGGATGTTACTAAATGCTTCTTAGAAAAAAAAAAAGCGAGAGAAATATAGTCTTAAAAGGCTTTTTTTGTTTGCTGGTGGTGTTTTGCTTTTGGGTTGGTTCTTTTATCTTATTTGGAAAGTGGGAGCAACTGCTCATGTCTGAACATGTCAGAGATTTGATGTTTGCATTTGTTGGTCGTGTGCTAACAGAGACTTCTGCCTTCTTTTTCTCTCCCTCTCTTTCAGCAATGGCCCATGAACATGTACATGTTAGACTATGGTGGTCTAAATGTCCAGATCCCAGGACCTATTAACTATTAGACCTCAATACCGAATAAGAACCTCAAATGAAAGAATAAATAAATAAATGTAATTTATGTAAAAAGTGTATATTCCAATATGTATCAATGCCTTTTAGTTTTTCCAATGATTTTTACACTATATTCCTGCCATCAAGGCCTTTTTAAATAAAAATAAAAAGTGTTGCCTTGCTCTTAAAAGTACTTATTTTATTACGTACATAATTGACAAATAGCATCTGTAGGAAGGAAAAGGTTCAGGAGGACACCTCTGTCAGACTGCCTTGTGCTTTGGCTGCTGATTGAAGTCTTTGTAACCAAGAGGTTGGGCTCATTTTGGGGCTTCGTTTGATGTCTTCAGATTGGAAGCAAAGGTAAAAACTCACTGGGAGCTGCAGGAGGAACGGCGTGCTGCCTTCTGACATGGTGAAGCTGTGGGGCTTTGGGCAGCCTGGTCCCCTGGGGGTGTCCCTGCCTATGGAGTGGGTGAGCTTTAAGGTCCCTTCCAACGCAGACCATTCTGTGATTCTCTGATCTGTGATTTCCTACAGAGCTTTGGTGCCTTGTGGGGAGAGGAAAGCTCCAATGGTCCGTTCAGATAGAGCTCTGGTGCTCAACCCATTCCATGGTGCTGGACCAAAAGCTGCAAGTGTTACAGAGAGATGGGGAGAGCTTCCTCTGTGCACCACGAGAACCAAATGAAGCAACCCCATCCATTGAGGGTTGTTATTTGGAATTTCCCCAACTTTACCTCCATTCCACCAGCAGATTTTGGCAGCAGAAGCTGGCGTTGCCGGTTGCTGTTATCACTGCAGGTATTTAATGTGGGTTTTTGGGTGCTGAGAGCTGTGCTCGAGTGACACAATGGCAGCAAGTGCATGGCCATGTAAGGGGTCAGTGAGCAGAATGGTTTCCGTGCCCACATTCCTGCTTCCAGCTGCCACCTTCAGGCAGAGGTGGCATTGGTCACAGGCATCGAAGTCACTCACAGTGGCTTTTCTGAGTGTAACAGGCTGCTCTGTTGGCTTTATGAGTCCTCTCTGGATGTGCACAAATCCGTCTCCATGCTGGCAGAGGGTTCTGAGCAGTGGCAGGGCTGTTTCAAACGGCTGCAATTTTATTTCCTCATCCTCGACTTGCTGTGGAGTTGGATGCAAATGATGGCACGAGATAATAAAAGCCTAAACAAATGCAGCAGAAGGCACGAGGCTGGCAGCTGGAAGAAGGGCAAAGATCTGTACCCATGACCCCAATTAGACGTGCAGTTTGACATCTGATCAGTTGGCATCAAAATCTGAAGTCTTTCATGTTTCTGCCTGGTGCTGAAACCCCATGGCATCTCCAATTAGGAAACAAAAAGAAAACTGCTTTAGAGGTTAAAAAATATATATATACTTTCTGTCTTCTAAAATGTCTGAAAGGGTTCGCTCACAGATCAAACCACCCTGAGGAGGTGTCTCCTGGGACAGCACATTCATTATATCTTGACTTCTCTTATTTTTTGCCGTGTAAAGGCCTGGTTCTGGAACACCGAGGGCGGCACTGAGGCTGGGTAATGAGCGAGGTTCCAAGCAATGGGCAGGCAGGGATCCCAGCACTGAGCCAAATCAGGGCACTGAGCTGCACTGGGGACTCATGACTCTGTTCAGAGAGCTGAGTGCACTCCTAAAGGCTAGAGAAGTGGGGGAAAAGGGAGGTGAGGGGGAGCCAGCAGGGCTGTTTCCACTCTTGGCTGCCTCATTTCCCCAAGTGGGTGCATGAGGGTCATTCTGGACCCAAATCCAGGTGCAGTAACTGCTCTGGACATGGCTTAATTCAAAGATTCCCCATGCCCCCGAGCTCTGCAGCCAGCTGGCACCAGGCTGGGGTTTGGAGATGCTGCAATCTTGTCACAGTTTTGAGGAGTGATGAGCAGCGATTCCTGCTGCACTTACACACTACCCTGTTCCCCCAAACTCCAGATCTTGCTTTATTGCTGCTTTCCCTTAGCTGCAATTTTGCATCTTCCCTCGTCTTGGTCTTTTAGCACAGGATATTTTTATACACAGTTTTTGTGTGCAACGTGATTTTCTGCTGAATGGGATGCACTCTGTCACAATTAGAAGATGGAGATCTTAACACTTGAGCCATGTTCCTCATTTATTACTTTTCAAAGACTTTGGTGGTGGTTTTTTTTGTTGCTGTAGTCTCTGTGTTTACAAATCCAATAACAATCCTCATTAAGAGTTGCAAAACATGAAGCCATTTTGATCCCAGGCAGATGGCAGCTAAATGAAGTTTAATTAAAGAATGAGCGCTTTGATTCAAATCATTTTTAAAAAATATAGTGCACGGAGATGCTGGAGAGCAGCATAAACAGCATCTGTGCTGCATTCAGAGCCCCGAATCCATTTGCAAGGAAACATTTTGGGAAAAAAAATATGCAGGGAAATGGTAAGTTTGTTGGCTGGGTTTAGGGGTTAGCACTGCGTATTTGGGGAAAGGGCTGGGATGTGAATCTCCTACAGGCTGAACACTCGCAGCCCCCAGAGCCTTGCTCCATAGGAGAGATGCTCCAGCCCTCTGAGCATCCTTGTGACACCCTCTGGACCCATGCTGGGCAGCTCCATGGCTTTGCCATTTTGCTATTGGCAAAATTGGATGGATGGATGCTCCCTCCTCAAGGATCGGGAGACATTTCAGCTAATTCCAAAGAATGCTATGGAATGTTTGTGTGGGCTCGTAGGGAGGCTGGAGAAGTTTGGAAGCAGGAACTGCTGAGTGCTGAGCGCTCAAGCTGGCAAAGCTCATCATGGGCAGGAACCTCCTGAAGGTAGCTGGGGTCTGGGTGAGCTCCAGGGGAAGGCATCACTTGTGCTTGACTCCAGACACACAGCTCTGAGGATGTGCAGATCCACTTGGCTGTCCTGTTCCTGGGGGTCTGGAAGAGCAGGGAGGAGTGCAGGTAGCCTGTGGGAGGAGAGGATGGTCCCTTGGTCGTGTCTCTTGGCTCTGGCTTGGTGCTGGTCTTGCTGAACCCAGTCTGGTCCTGCTCTCTTGGATGAATACCAAGGGATCAGCCACTGGCAAGGGGCTGCTGTGCTGCAGCACAGCCTGGCACAGGGAAACCCTGAAGACCTGTAGTCCCTTGGCTTGTGATGACAACTTCTGTCCTGCTTCAGAGCTTCTTCCAAAACAGGCTTTTCCCTTATATCCAACTTCGAATCAAACGGAAGAGGAGAATGAAAAAGACAGCTACAGGTGGCACTTCCACTGCTTTGCCATGGGATGGCACAGGTTTCTGTCCTACAGATATGAGCTAGATGGTGCTGGTGTCAGTCTGGGAGCTGGCTGCAGGCTCTGTCTCCAGGCCAAAGGCACTGCAGGGCAAATGGGTGGGACCTGGAGCACCCTGGGATCAGCATCCCTGCTGAATGCCCCAGGGCATGGCAGCAAGGTATGGAGGAAAATAATGCTATTACTGTGCAAGTAACTGTACTTACCATGTGCATCATGTTCCAAGTGAAAACACAGGATGTCCTTACTATTTAACAGAGAAAAAGCTCAGCGAAGGAAAACTGCAAAGGAATCGAGCCAACAGGAGCACATCCATGTGCTGTTCTGGTCCTCCAGTAGTGTTCTCAAGTGCAAAGGGTTCTTCGCTGTTCCTGGCTTTGGAACTGAAATTAAAATAGCTCGTAGTCTGGGAGAAGAAAAGACATCCCATCTAGCTACAGCTGGAGCACTGCTCAATGGGCAGCCCAAAGCCCTTGGCTCTAGGCTCTGGTCTGTGTCTGACACTGAGCTTCTGCACAGAGTATAAAAGATAAGGGAATGCCACACAATTCAGCATCAGGACTGTTCCTGTAGGGCCTGGGGCTTCCCCCTGCTCCTCATCACCCTGCCACCAGCTCTTCAGCACTCATTGGTTTCACACACTGAGGTTCTCGCTCTCAGATGTTAGATATTTAGGCGTAATTTGTCAAGAATGCTTAGATTTTCCCATGGATACTTCAAATGGGAGTCAAGTGAAACACCTTACTCTGTGCTTAGCTGGAGGTGACATTTGTAACTCATGCACATCTTGGAGCAAAGTTTTGTGACATAGCCTAAAACCTTTGAGTGTTAAAGAGAATAATATGTGTTTCTGGAGATGAAACAGAAGTAATGAGTCAGAAGAAATAAGTACGGATTGGTCTCATTTTGTTTCCAGGAGGAGACTATGTGCTGAAGATGGAATTTCTCTGTTTTAACGATGACAAAAACGACTCTGAATTCTCCTCTCCACAGCAACTCCGGTGTTACAGCATGAAGAGAAATGCTTTTCTTGCCTGGTGTGAACACCTCATTCAGCCTGCAGCCGATGCTCATCTGGTTGACAAGCAGAGGGGAAAGCAAAGGGACACGAGGAATTTAGGTCCCAAACTGAAAGACCTGTGCAACCGGCCGGACAGGAAATGGCGACCGGACCCCCTCACGCAGGATGCCCCTCCAAGGCCACCACTGCCCCCGCGCTCCCTCCCTGGGATTCGCGCCGCTCCGCCCCGCGCGGGGCACGATGGGAGTTATAGTTCGCCGCGTCACACACCGCGCGCTGTGGAGAGGTGCGGCCGCAGGGGAGCGGACTACATATCCCAGCAGCCCCCGCGAGGCGCGCGCATGCGCAGTGGTACATCGGTGAACAAAAACCTCCCCCTCCACTCCCCTCCCCGTGAGCGGCGCTGTGCTCAGCCCGAGACCACAAGGGGAGCAGCGGGGCCTCTGGGCCCGTCCCAGCGCCGAGAGGCTGCTTTAAGTGGCCGCCGCCACTGCCCGCCGTTCCCCTCAGCCTCCACAGCCAGCGGTGAGCGGCGGGGTGGGATCGGACCTTGTGGGTGCGACGCGGGGATAGAAGGCGGGAGAGAACCGCTGTTCCCCGGCACCCTGAGGGGGAGGGAGGGCAGCGGGGACCCTCGTGCTGTGGGCTGGGAGAGGCCCCAGGCCTGGCTCTGGGGGTGGGGGGGGCTTCTTTTCCTCCGCGGGTGGAGGCGGAGCTCCGCATTCTGCCCGCCCCCCGGGATCTAGGTGTGGGGACAGGAGGAGGCGGGCACCACTGTGTTGCCGCCGCCTGCTATTGGCTGGCGCCGGGGGCGCGTTTACCGAGAAGTGGTCGCGATTGGGTGCAGGAGGAGAGGGGCGTGGCCTGTATGCAACTAATGTAGGGTGAGGCCCCATGGGCTCCTGGGATGGGGCCGTGAGGACGGGGTTGCTCCTGAGTCTGCAGTGCAGGGATGGAGCTCCGTGCTGACAGCTTCTGTGCTGCTCCGTGGGTAATGCACTTGTTTTGTATACCTGCCTCGTGAGCAGTGTGGTTGGATGCTGTTTTTTCATTTTGTCTAAAACTTTGTGAGTATACGTTGGTCCAGAAATAGTGAGGTTTGAATTAAGTATTGCTTTGCTAGCAGACTTGAGGGTGAAAGGAATCAGAGATATTCTTAAAGTAGCCAACGTTGGGATTGTTTTGTCTCTTTAAGTGGTCTTTAATAGTAGTAGAGGTAAAAGGGCATTGCATCTTCCTGAGCATCACAGATCTGCCTGCACCCCTGCAGGGTTTCTATGCTCCATTAGCTAAGGCACGTCAGGATTAATGTTTTCTGAATCAAACTGAGGGAGAAAAATAGAGCTTTCTTGTAGCCAGTATGAATCGTCAAAAAGATTTGCTTGTACTTAACAGCTGTGCATTCTAATCTGTGCAGTTCTGATACGGTGCCTTCTGTCTGAAGGCTGATGTTTGGGTGCAATTAAACATACCTTCACCCTGAAGGCAGAGCAGCTAAGGGTTGAGACCAGTAACAGCCAGGCAGCAGTCTGCCTTCCAGGTAGAGCATTCATTATAAATCTATGTTCCTCCTTATTCCAACTTGGTAAGGCAACAAGTGCTCAGCTAGAATGGCATTTCTTATGGAAGGGCCCCTGCTGGGCTGCTTTTCCCTGGGAGCAGCAGATCTACAGCAATGTGCAAGGCTGAGTGCAGGCACGCTTGCAGCAGCTGCTGTATTTTGGAATTCTTGGTTACGAGTCTTTCCATCTGTACAGTAGGGTTGGTTTTAGTGTTTTTAGTGCTGCGTGGTTGGTTTGCTGCTTTGGCACTGTGTGAGACTGATGAGGAATTTGGCTTGTGCTGCTTCAGGCAGCCTGAGCAGGAAGAGCTGCAAGAGGGGAGATAGAAGTGAACCTGCAGAAGCAGAGCAGAGAACTGCTTTTCTCTGCTTCCTCTTATGGATTGAGGGACATGGTTTAGTAGGAGCTATTGGGAATAGGTGAACGGTTGGACTGGATGATCTTTTAGGTCTTTTCCAACCTTGGTGATTCTATGATTCTATGATATCTGTTTCTTCCTATGGCTGAAAAACTTCAGCTTGAGGAAAAACATCTGTTTGAGCACAAAAGAAAGTAACGCAGCAACGGATTGAGGATGAGGGGTCCATCACTCCAGAGACCCTTATTGGAAACTCCAGATCTTCTGGCTGCAGAGCTGCCTTCCCAAGGACAGTTTTGGACCTCCTGGACAATAGGAAAGTGAGCACATGTGTTTACCTTGATCAGCCCTCCACCCACAGATCACCACCCCAGACTCAGGACAGTGCTGGACCAGAGAGTGGTGCAATGTCTGTTTTCTGTCTTTGGCTCTTTCCCTTCATCTGTTTTCTCTTGACCTTTTTTTACATGTCTTTCTTTAGTAGCTGTTGCTTACGTTTCTCTTAAAGTAGTTGATAGGAATACATGTGCTTAAGTACACTTTATCCTGAATGCTTATTAGTTGTTGGAAATCTGTCTAATTTTGCCTTGAAGTAGTTAGATGAATAGTGGTACTCTGGCAGCTAGCTACTAACTGTTGGAAGAATGGCTTCTAGATGGGCCTTTTTGTGCAGCACACTGATGACAAGTCGGGATATTCCCCGAAGCTTTGCATGAGGGGGCTGTGCAGAGCAGTGGTGTTGTCACAGAACCTGAGCTGCTGGCATTTCTGCCTTTCATTTCAGATACCCTCCGGTAGCTGCAGACTGTTGCTGCCAATTTACCCATGGCAGCTTTAAAGCTGTTCAAACCTTGCAGACCTGCCTGGACCATCAGAAGGCGTCTGGGTGTCTGTTGTGTTTGCACTGTTGATGCTGCAAGTTTGTTTTCCCCACCTTACTCTGTGTTTGGAGGTTTTGGGGGGTGATTTCTTGAAGACTCACATGTGGAGCTGTAATAGCAACGCCTCTCCCAGTTCTCCCCACCTGCAGGCAGGTTGTTGCATTAGGTTTGTGTGAACATAACATCAGTTGCAACATCCAGCAAAAAAATGTGCTCTTGGCAGCTGTTCTTGGTATAGTCATCCTTCTCTGGTGGCAGTTCTGCCAACATAAGCGTGAACAACTCCTGGTTATTATGTCTTTAAGTTGAAAGTCGGTTACGATGCACATAAAATAGGGTTTAATCCTATTGTTGTCACTTCTGAAATGCAGCTTTTAATTTGAGCACCTTAATTGGCAATTCTTAGCTTGGAAATTAATCCTGCAGCTGTTTAATATGCAGATAAGAATGTCGGGCTCTGGTTGCTGACACCGGAGTCTCAGGCCACGATTTGGGATGGCTGTAGTGGTGGTGTTTATTTGAGTGATACCCTAATGAACTTGTACTGAGAATTATAGGGCATGTTGCTCTAACACCAGTGTCAAGAGAGTTTTGTCATTCTGTTAATGCTTGCCTTTTTCTGCTGTGCCTCTTCAGGCTATTGCAGATACAAGCATGCACAAAAAGAAAAATCAGTATAAATGCAGCTAATCAATTAATATGCATCTCTCTGGGTGTTTTGTCTAGACGTGGAACAGCATTTTAACTTTCAAGCAGCAGGAGGTATGCAGGAACAAAACAGTGAACACTTTATTCTGTTGCTGCACCTGCATATTTGCTCACGTGGGGGTACTCAGGACTTTTGAGTACATGTATCTGTAGGTAGATATTCCTGCACTGTTGCATGTAGCTGAACAGGCTTTATATTTGATGTTCCAGGAAGAGAATGGCCCAAGCTACGGTAGCAGCAACGTCCGTGCATGATGAAGACCCATCTGAAAGCAGGATGGTGGTCACGTTCCTCGTGTCAGCACTGGAGTCCATGGTGAGTGGCTGTCAAAGCTCTCTGGGCACATGCAGTGCTACAGCAATACCTTGCCTCCCTCCAGGGTTGCTGGTGTGTGCTGTGCTGTCTGTACCTTGGTTTGTGCTCTCTGACTACTGTGGCTGTGTGCTTATGGAAATTCATGCTAACAGCCTTCCTTTTTGCTTTGTGGTGGTGTTAGCAATGAAGTTTTGAATATAATGATTATAAGGTAATTGGTTTCAAAGCCAAGGGTTGTGTTCAGTTCCTAAGGGCTTTGTTGCTTCACGTCATGCAGCAACTATTTATGTCACCCTGGTCTCCTGAGTTACTAAGGATAGTTAACCTTTTGTGGTCACTTCTAGATGATCTCACTGAGTTTGGAGCTTCCTGCCTCCATACTCTGCAAGTTTGTGGGTTTGTTGTGTTTTTTTTTGACTCCCTTGCCTGGAATTGCTCCCAGCAGAGCACACCTACACCTTCACAGGGAGGCTGCCATCCTTCCCCTTCTCAGGAGGAATCCACACAGATCCACACAGAGCACAGCTGTCAGGACAGGGCAGGCTACAGGAAGCCTTCCTGCTTCCAGCCATGCTTTTCCAAACAACACTATTTGTGTTAAGTGTGCTGTGGAAGGGCAAAATTCTCGCTAGGACAACACCATTATCTAATTGAAATCTAATTGAAATGATAATTTCCAAAGGATAGATTGAATAAATCATTTTAATTAAAAGCAGTTCAACTTCTCAGTCTAGATGAGACCTCAATTTCACTAATGCATCTATAGTGCTTTTAAGGTTTCTCATCAAAAGAATTCCAGATACATAAACTATCCTTTGCTACTGACTGACATTATGTAACTCACGGTATCTTTTAAGGAGTGGATGCTGGCAGCAGAAGCAGTAACTGCTTTAAGTGATTCCGCATACATTTCTATAGAATATACATTTAACAAGGACAATAAATGCTTTTCTGTTTCTTTTCATAGTGTAAAGAACTTGCCAAGTCCAAGGCAGAAGTTGCCTGCATCGCTGTCTATGAAACAGACGTCTTTGTAGTTGGAACTGAGAGGGGAAGAGCCTTTGTTGATTCCAGGAAAGATTTTCAGAAGGATTTTGTTAAATACTGTAAGTTTCAACGTTCTTTTTTTCTTTTTGTATTTCACTCAAGCTGTATATTGCAAAATACTAGTATCCTTTGAGAGCAAAGTCCTGTATATCGTGGCTGCATTCTGTATGCTGCTCTGAAGTTATAGCTGCATTACTTTTGTACCCCTTCACATCTGTGGGAATGTTTTTTATTTGTATTAATTTTCATAGTGGAACTTGTGTGATTATAAAAGGTGATTCATTGTGTACAGAGCAGTGTTTTAAAAGTGGGCTCTCAAAGATGCAGTGATTCTTTGTGGAAGGTTTACATGCGTGTATAGGAAAACACTGCTGATGGTCAGTGCTTAGCCAATAATGCAAAATGCCTTTATCTGCCTGAGGGAGGGAGAAGATGAAGGTCAAGAGCAGGATGTGAGAGAAAAACCAGTCTGCAGGAATTTTAAAACAACAGCTGTAAGATATGCTGGCTCGACTAATTAAACACTGTGTGCAGTGCAGCCATGTTTAATCTGTAACAAAAAGATCCTAAAAATGCTTTTGCTGCTAGTTAAAACTCTGAAGATCCAGATTCTCTGGTAAGAGTCTGGATTTGTCCACTGCTGTGCTGTGGGACAGTGACTTTCTGCAGGCATAAGTGTATTTACTCTAAGAAAACCACTGTAATGTGGGGCTGTAACATGATATCAAAATGCAGAGTGATGACCTCAGTGAGGAACTGAAGATAAGATAAATCCATTCCTCCTCTTCATAATTTCCACAGGGGCAGGGTTTTTATACTGGTATTTATGAAAACTATTAGCTGAACAATGGGAGGATGTGCAGCTTTTCACCTGACCTGCTGTTAAAGGATTTCCCTGTGAACCCAAATACTTTGTTTGCTAACCCAGTGGTACAGGCAGAACAGTGGTATTGCATGCCCAGGTAGAATGCTGTGGGCTTTGTCTGCAGTGTGTGTTGGTATGGGATCTACAGTAACTGGGTCTGTTTGGTCCCCCTGGCTAGGTCTGTGCTTTTGGTTCTGGACCATGGCAAGCACTGGTTTTCCTTCTGTGCTGGTTGAACTGTATCAGTTAAGATTTCTGTAGATGTGCATATGTTTATTCTAATCTTATGTCAGTTCTCTTAATCCTGACCTTTGTTTTGTTCCAGTTATAAATTATACTGCCTATGAATATCTTTTTCATAGTGTCAGATGATTAAACAATATCTACAATGAAAACAGTATTTTCCTTATGCTTCCTCCGGAGCACCATGGGGTAGATCTGTGTGAATGAAGCCACCCAAATCTCAGTCTGTATTTATGGGTTAGGTATGAAGGAAGGAAGAAGCTCCATAAGGATCTTGTTGTACCTTGTTACCTTAAGAAAAAATTGATGGGAACAGGTTATAGCATTGCTTTTTTAATGTTGATGTGTGCTGTGTGCTGAATGTTGAAAAGGCATTAATTATTTAAAATGGAGTCAGATAATAGACTCTTCTGAACTGTGCTTAATTAAGATGGCTGCAAGCTCTGTGTTACAGTGAAATGGTTTGTTATGCCTTGTAGTGTGGAACTCTGTGCTTCCATACATGATCTGCAACTTGGATAACCTGCATCATCAGTTCTTCTAAGCCTGTGTGAGTTTCTGCTCTATGTAAAAAGGAGCATATGAGAGGCACTCAAATATCATACAGAGTATGGGCAAGCCATGGGTATGGAAGCAATGCAGATCATCTACCTCTTATCCTACCAGTACCTCTAGCTGTTCCCTACTGAAATGAATTGCACAGTTCCTCATGGATGGCCTGTGGTGAGATGAAATGCCTCCTTGCTCTCTGGGTTATCAGCCATTCTGAACAGGAGATGGAAGGCTGGGGTGTGTTGAGGATGATATTCCCTTCATCTAGCCATCTTGACAGTTTCCCTTGAGGTTTGCTATTGATTCTGTGGGATTCATCCTCATGCACACACAAAAGGGCAGTAGAAGAGGCCTTAGCTCATCCCTGAGCTGACTTTGCCAGTCAGAAGTAAATTTCAGAAGAGCTTGTTGGCTCAGAAGTGCCTTTTTGATCACCTGCTCTGCACTTTGAGCAGGATTAGAAAGCACCACATATCCAGCCCTCACCCAGATGCTGAGTGTTTGCCAAGAGTCCTGGTGACCTGTCCTTGAACATCCACTGGTGCCAGCTGTGGCACCCGCAGTACGTGGGCTGTGTGGAAGTACAATCCTGCTACTTCTGTGGCTTTCTGTCAGCTCTCAGTGTTGCTACTTGTTCTCTCTTTGGTGCTAGGGCTTTGGGATTGCATCTGTGGACTGCTCATCCTGAATGGTAAGCACTGGATTCTTAGAAGCCTTCTTTTTCCTTCTAGTGGCCTCAGGATTCTCTGCTGATCCTAGAAATACATCTAGCCAGAGTTCTGCTTTAAGTGCTGGAGGGACTTTGGCTGAGACTCTTTCACTCTTCTTACCTGTGCTTCCATGTTCATCTAGCCATGGGTTGCCAGGGCTCCTTGTAGCTTCAGGAGTGATCAGAATTTCTGTTTTAAATGAGTACTGCTGTTCCTCCTACTCGTGATGAATGAATGTCACGCAGTGTTCCAGAGACTTTATAAGAAAGATAGCTCAGCTTTGACTCACCAGTATCTTTGGCATGTGGATTACTGTTGAATATCTTCAATATCCTCCAAATTCTTTAGGCAAGTAAAATGACTTGTCCCATAAATAAAGTTATTGTGGAGCAGCCTGAAGATCTGTGGCTGGGTGTCTGCCTCATTGCACCCCTCTGGTCTGTGAGAACGCGTTAGGCTTTGCAGGGAGTTTTTTCCTCTTGTCAGCAATAAGGAAAAATAAGGTAAACAGAACCATGAAAGGCTGCATCTTACCATCTCTTCAAAAAACAGAAAGAAGTACTTTCAAGTCTCCAGCTGTTGGACTTTGTGGTATTGGCTGTAATTTCCATCTGAGTAACTGAATTTAACGTTTCTGGGCCATATAGTAAGCTCTGTATTCTAGGGGGAATTAAGCATCCATGGCTTAAGTTAAACGATGCCTTGGGTCTTACAGTGATAGATGCTGGCTTCCTAGTTTGTAACAGCAATTTTAAGTATGCAGTGACTGTTCTCAGTACTGAGTTTGGCTTCCACAGGAGCTGCTGTTTGCTGTGCAGGGTCTCTCCTCCATAGAGAATGAGTGCTTTGACTTTGCGTCTAGTGCACAAAAACACTGATGTTTTGATCCTGGGCATCCTTTCATCTTCAAGGATTGCAGGCTGGATTCTGAGTGTCAGTTTGCATACAACACCTACACTGGAGAGCATGAGTCTACTTCATCCCTAATTGTTCATCCCTGTGGGCTGGAGGATACCTGTGTAAGATGAAAGCAAATCTATTTTACCTTGACCTTGCCTTCCTTGCAGTGTCTTCCTAACTATATAAAGAGGTGCAGCTCATTTCATCTGTCTGCCCTGTGTGTTTAAGCAGCAGCACTTGGCTAGGCTGGGCGCTGCCTGTACTGGACACCAGAAATGGAAGGTTTTGTGACTCTTCTCAGTTTTCCCCTCTTTTCTCAATTTCCCAACCGTTTTTTAAGAGTTCTCAGTAAATTTTACTCTTGCAGTTCTGTGTGACATTGCTTGTTGCATCTCAGCAATTGCAGCTATTCCTGATACTGGCAGTAAAAAAGCAGTGCTAGCAGCAGAGTCAGATTTACAAAGCAGCTTAACTGCCTAGAAAATCTGGAGTGGTGCTTTTGAGAGCCTCTGTGCCATCTACCTGTAGGCCTCCAAATAGCCCTTATATCAGTGTTTTTTTTTTCTTTGTAGCTGATGATATTCAAAAAAGACATTGTTTTTTTTGTTTGTTTTTGTTCTTTTTTAAATCAAGCTCAGTCAAGTATATAGCATATAAATACAAGATCCTAACGTGTTGAAGCCCTGTTTTGCAGCTTTCTTTCACTTTCTAATGGATGAAGCTATTTACACGTTTGATCCATTTGTATTATATGTATGCTGTGCTGGATAGACTGTTCTTTTGCAGGCCTGAGAGCATCATGCTCTTGTGTTTAGGGGATGACAGGTTGGAGTCAACAGCAGTGTGGATATCTTCTTAACTCAGTAGTTCTGGGTTAATTTCAGTCTTGTGCTTAAAAATCTTTACATCTCCAGAGAGTTCCTGGTACAGCAACTTGCTGTACTGCTACCCTGGGCACGTGCCTTCTGTAGTGCTTGGTGTGGATGCTTCAGCTATGGTGTAAACCAAGTATTCATACAGCAGCCTTGATGCTTCCTTATGATCCTGATCACTTCTGACTGTCTTCTTACTGTGTATTTCTTGCTTGTAATGCCTGTGTGAATTCAGAAATAGCTTCTAAATGGGATGGTTTGCTCTTCAGCCACTAAGCAGAATGTATCTGATCTGAAGTGCAGGCTGCATTCCCTGACACATATGGTAAGAGCTGAATACATTTTTCAGCCTTACTCTAGCAAGAGAGATTACCAGTGGCTCTAGCTGCTCCTGATCATATTCCATTTGTCTTAGTTACAGTATCTAAAGGGCAGACTTCCTCTTTGTGCCAGGGCAAATGTGAGGATACCGCTCTGGAACTAGCTGACATCTTTGTGTTGCTGGGAGGGTGATCCCTTGACACTAATGCAGCTAGTTGAAAAATGCCACTTCTTCTTTGATGGTGATGTGTCAATGGGAAAACTGGTTTCCCACAGTCATTTTCTTTGGCCCTGAGCTGTTCTGTGGTCAGCTGTGACTTCCGTGGCTTTTGCTGCACTTGAAGATACAGAATGTTTAAGCAGGGAGGGGATTTGTTAAATTGTAGGCTTAAATAGTAAGGGAAAGAAAAACAGTGAGAGACAGGTGGAGGATTAACCCTGACAGCACACTTGTGGAGGTGCATACGTGCCATCTCTAATCCATTCCCTATTATTAATGCATATTTTTGGGCTGTGTCTGCTACAATTCTCACCTTAGATTTGGTGCACTCTGAAGAACACATAGAAGCAGAGCACGATTGGATTGGTTGTATTCTTCAATCTGTAATTAGCAGGATGCTTCCCGACTGCCAAGCCAGAGCTGTTGAACCTCTGTAGGTCTCAACCTCTTGTTTGTTGTTTTTTTTTAATTCCAGATTCCCTTTTCACTATCTGAGAGTGGCCTTTGCTGAAGGCTTGTTCTGTTTAAGTATGTGTTGGAACAGGCAATCTCCAGTCAGTCTTAATGGGAGCTTCCTCAGCTGTGGCTCTTGGTTATATCCTTGAGTTTTCAATGTTTTGGTTTTTTTTTCTTCCCTCCTTGCAGCAGATGACGTGGAATAATTGGCATTTCTGCAAATGGCAAGATGAGAAGAGGCTGACAGCTGTTCGTGGCTGTGCTGACAGTAGCCTGTCACCATTTCCCAGACCAAGCATGCTGGTTGCCATCACATATTTACTCCTGTCGCTGGGGAGTGAGGGCCTTGGTGCCCTGCTGGTGGAAGGGATCACATGAACACTTCCTTGTCCATTTCATGTTATGTGAGCCAGGTTGTATCATGCCTTGTTAGTGATGCATTATGCTAACCTGGCTGGCTCTGCCTGGAGTTAATTAGGGAATAGTTTCATAATTGTTTTGTACAAAAGGTGTGGGCATGGTAACTGTTTGCTTTGTCTTACCTGCTTTCTTGCTCTTCCATTCTCTTGCTGCTTCCAGCACCCTGAGCTTCTGCAGTTCCTGTCTCTTTGGTGATTACATCACATTCTGTTTATCAGAAGCACTAGTTTGCATTGTGCACTTGTTTTTACTCCCACCCTATTTTTGGGCAGTTATAACTGCTTGACAGAACAAGCAGAACTGTGTTCGTTCTTTGAATTAAGTCTTTGGAATTCCATCACTTCCAAGTCTGTATTTAGCCTGTGGTGTGAGTTAAAGCATCTCCCTTTAAAGACTTGATCAGTATGCTCACAATAAATCATGGTTACAGTTGAGTTTAAATAAAGATAATATTCCTTTCTAGCGCTTACTGAACAGTTGCAAGAAGTAACAATAAAATCCAAAGCAATCATCAACTGAGTGCTGCTTTCCTGCCATCATTCTCTCCATTTGAGTTCACTGAGTGGGTTTGGCTTACCAGTCCCCTTCTGTCTCACCCTGTGAAACACACAGTGCAGTTCTTGGGCTGTCTTATGCTGCACTTTTCTTAATCACTGATGTGTTCGCTAGGTGAACTGCACATTAATAATCCATGTCATGCTGTTTCAGCCTTACCTCGTGGCCTGTTCTTTTACTTTTGTCCTTAACTGTGATTCTCTTCCCCCTCTTTTTTTTTTTTCCCCCCCTCCAACTTCCCAAGTTGGTACAGGGGCTCCAGCTGAAGTGGTTGATGATCTGTCCTGGCTAGCCATGCCTTTTTCTCTATCTCCTTTGTAGCCTTTTCACACACACACAGCATCAGGGGTGAGTTACTCTGTTTTTGCTAAGTTTTACTTCTCAGTCAGAATTAGTTGATGCCTTTCTACAACTTCTCAAAATGGAGAAAAAAAAAAAACAAAAAACAAAAAAAACCTTTAAAAGAACTTCTGAAAATGCAACGTGTGTGATTGTAGAAGAATTTTGAAAGATCTCTCAGAATTTTCTGCCTGCCTTCCTCAGGGATGGTTCCTTTTCTTCCACTGCTCTCCGCCCTGAATATGTGGATGTGTTGGGAACAGAGGCTCTTGCAGGCTTTGTGCCAGCCCAGTCACCTTTTTTTGCAGCACTGCCAATGTTAGCCAGCCTGCACTGTTCCGGGTTTGTTCAGGATGTGGTGAGCTCTTTTGAATCCTTATTAGGGCTGGTTTCCTTGGCAGGAACCTTTTGTTCTTCAGTCTCTGCCTCACCAGTTAAGGTTTATTAAGCTAATGAGTACTTCAACAAAAAAGAATGCCAATAACAACGACAAAAAGTAAAATTAAAGATGGAAAAAAACCACCTGCTCAGAGAGTTAAGCCTCATCTCACTGCAGCCTACCTGTTTTCTTCCCTGTCGTTGCAGAGTTGCCATCAGTAGCACTTCAAATACCCACCTCCTCAGTGTCTGCCTCAGGTGATCTTCTGACAATCATTACATTATTTTTCTTTAGAGCTGTTGTCGAATAGAAAAGCTTAGGGCTGAATTAGATGGGCAAAGTCAAGCAAAAGAGGGAAAGCAAAAGAACGCTTTCCCTCTGATTGATTGTAGTCACTTTTGGATAATAGTTTTCCTTAAGCACAAAGGATGAAATGCGTGTCCCATGTTGCTGCAATGGAGTTGCTGGCCTTACTGTGCCTCTCAGTGTCTGCACATGGTGACACTGGTACTCCTACAATCATTTCCTGATTTACTGTACCTGGGGGAATGCCAACATTTTGTTGCAGGATGCCTTGCCTACCATGGGCCCAATGCCCCTTTTGCTAGAGGAGTGTTAAATAGTGAATCCCACCTCCTTCTCTCTCGTTTGCACACCATCTCCTGTTTGACTTCAGTTAAATTGTTGATCTGCTAAAGCTTGATTTTTCTTTTTTAGGTGGATTGTAGGCAGCACTCTCTCTGTTACTTGGCTGCAGCACAGCTCTGCTCGATAAAGAACTGCAGCAGTGTTCCCTTCCTTGCAGTCTGGTGTTTGAATGCAGATATGCTTTGTGGCCTATTTTTGTCTGCAATCAGAGAACATGCTTTGGTGGACCTTCAGAGCAGATGTTGTGTAACACTGCTCAGCTGTGCTGCTCATCAGTTTATAAGCATCACAGCACTTGTTTGGAGAAGGAAGCTGCAGTGTTGACCTGCACAGAGGCCGGGCTGTAGATGCTGAGCTGCTCTGAAGCAACAAGAAAAAAAAAAACTACCAAACTGAAATTCCATCATTCTGAGTCACAAACAACCAAAATGTTTGGAGGGCTTTTCTTTCAAAGCAACCTGTCCAGCCCTTATAGAAAGATGATTGTTTTCATCATGAGGATGGAGACAGCTGTGTGCTGCTTGGGTGATTGCTCTGCCTCCCACTGTGCTCAGGGCAAGAAGGTGGTTCTGAGTAAATGAAACAGCTAGGTAAGGCAGGAAGATAAAGGATGCTTGACCATACAGATGCTCAGTGGAAGGTGAGAGTTGCTGAAGGTAGCTTGCTTGTAACCCTGCTGAGCACAGGTTGGCTTTAGCAGAGTATCTGTGCCAATCTTGCTGTGTGCTCCCAGCTGTAGAGAACACAGCTCTTCCACCACCTCACGTTCCCACCCTTACTGGGCCTAATGAGGGCTTTTTTTAGGTGACAAATGCCTTTTTTTAGTGCGAGTGTTTCTTCTCAGCTTGTTTCACAGCCATCTATAAGCAGTTGTTCAATCTGATGTTTGCTTTCTTGTGTTAGCCACGTTACCACTCTAGCAGTATTGGTGTGAATTGCAGTGTTTATGTTCTTGTTCACAGTGAAGTCATGATGTGGTTTTGACACTGATTGCCCTGTTACTCATAGGAATGTAGTTCTTTCTTGTGTTTTCTTTCATCTGTAGAAAAAAAAAATATTGTTTTCCCCCATTTTTTTTCATGGGTGATTCTCAGTATAACTACAGCAACAGAAAGGAAAGGCTGCTCCTGAAAATAGATCACTTCTGTTCGCTGCTTATGATCGAAATAGAATAAGGTTTAGGACTGAAATACTCTTTTCATTTGTTCCCCTGTTCAGCAACAGATGTACTTCAGTGTCTTTTAAAAGGTGAAGAAGCCACTCAAGGTAGGAGCTGTGTCCTATAACAGGATACAGCATCTGCTGAATGAGACATCAGGTGTAGTGCCAGAGACAGAGGTTTTAGTATTTTCCGGTGTAGTGTTCCTATCCTTTCTTCCTTTTGCCTTTGGCATTTAATTTCTACTATATCTTTCTCTACTGGGATTAGTGGTGTTTTCTACATCTGCATGCAAAGAGAAGTCAGCTTGGCTGTGTCTCTTAATTAATCGTTCTTACGCTCAGAGGGGGATATTTACAAAGGCTGTATGGAGAGCATAATAATATTTACACACTGCCCACATACGTTTGCCTCTAGGTTGAAGAACTTTTGAGCAGGAATCCTTCTAACCCCTCTGTAGCCTAAACTAGAGGAGCTTGGTTGTGAGGGTTTTAATAACTTGTTTGATTTTTGCCTTGTTTTTAGGTGTTGTAGAAGGGGAGAGGGCTGCAGAACTGCAGGAAACGAAGTATGTACCGCCTGCCAACAGGCTGACAGTGGATGCCGTGGAACTGGAAGCTCTCAGGAAGTCTGTAGAGGACTACTTCTGCTTTTGCTATGGTGGGTGCTTCAGGGTCTTCAGAATACCTGCTTTGGATTTCTAAATTTTTATTCCAGTTGGAAGAAGGGTGCTTTATGATCTCGTTGTCTGAAAAGCAGATCTGTTACCCAGTGTGCAGTGAGCCAATTCCCACACACTCTGAAGAGATACTTCTTATTTGGACCTGAGTGCTGGGGGAAGTTTACACAAATCAAGCATAATAATGCAATTTTCTTCATTGTGTTTATACACGAAATTCTCAAGTGTTCATATTCCACCTATCTAATGGAGAAGGGACACCTCCTACCTATATATCCATAAGTTAAGCCATCATAATATTGCCTCCCTTTTGTCTGCTTTCCTGGCCATCTGTGCCTGTGCTGTGTCCTAGGCCTTACATGGCCCTTGGTGGCCATTTGGGCAGTGCTCCCCTTGCTCTTTTTCCCTTGCTCTTTTTACACTTGCATGGCCACCTAAGAGCGAGCTGGGCACTTCCCCTCTTGCCAGTTTTCCAAGGGGATCAATTGGTACTGATTAATCAGATAACATAAAAGGTTGAGGTGTTCTGCTTTAATATAGGCAGCTCTTGATCGAAGGATTCTTCACCCATGTTGATGTAGCACAAACACCCTCTTCTTCCCAAGGGAGGATTGTTTCTGTTACCTGTATCCTCCCCTTAGTACACTTCAAAATGTCTACCTAGTATCAATCTTAGCTTTTCAACTGTACTGTAATTTAGGTAATGAGCTTATTTTGTACTGGCTAATTCTACAGCATGCACGTATACTGAGTGGTTTTATTTCCTATTTGTTTTGCAGCATTTAGTTTGAGACTGTGGTGCAGTACGGCCCCTTTGCTTTTAAGTAAGCATCTGTGCCTCAGTGGGTTCCACTGAATATTGGTGCATGAGGTGCTTGGTTTCCTGCAGGGGTTTGCATCTGTGCCTTGTTTTCTCTCCAGTCCTCTCTGAAGTAATGGGATTTATGAGGCGTGCATCCTTTTGCTAGCTGCTGATTGTTTGACAGTCTCCTTTTGGTTGTAGGTAAAGCTTTAGGAAAGTCAACGGTGGTCCCGGTGCCGTATGAGAAGATTCAGAGAGACCAATCTGCTGTGGTGGTGCAGGGCCTGCCCGAGGGGCTCGCGTTCATGCATCCGGAAAATTACGATGTTTCAACCCTGAAGTGGATTTTGGAAAACAAGTCGGGGATCTCATTTATCATCAAAAGGTTAATTGCTCTCTAGTTTGCTCGTTTGTTCATTTTTGGAATTCAAATTCCACGTCTTAAATTGTTTCTGTTTCTATTAAACAGAAGTCTTGCCCTTTTAGTTTTGTACTACGAAGTCCATATTGATCTATTTTGCTAAAGCTATGGTTTGGTGTTTTTTTTTTCTCCTTATTTCCATACAGGCCTTTCCTAGAGCCGAAGAAAGAGTTAGGTAAGTTCCTGCTTGTTCAGACTTTCATTTAGGAATAAACTGAATTTCAGTGTAAGCATCTCCGTTGTTTGGGTGAAAGGTTTGCTTAGCTTTCTTTCCCAACATTTCAACTTTTAAATCTGGAAAGAGAGCAGTGGAAAGCATAGCTCAAATCAATTTTATATTGGTGTTACTTGACAGTTTAATAATCCAATTCAATTAATCTCTCTTCTTCGTATCTTTGCATGTGCATGGGCTCTGTATACAAAATTTGAATTGAAAGGTGTTAAAGGAAATTCACATGATATCTTTTAACTTTCAGGAGCTCATGTGACAGATCCTTCACAATCAATTATACCTCCAGGTGGAAGGTGAGTTTAAAATAATGCAGGGTTTTTTGCATGTCTTTAAATATTTCATCTACTTCTGTTGCATGATTTGATGTCAGTGTCAACAGTGTGTTTTCATATGATTTCATATAATTTATCTTAATGGGCTTTTTCTGACCAGCTGACCTCTGGACAATTTCTTGATAGCATGGGATTATAAAGAGCACAGACAGTCTCTTTCTTTTGACCATTATTTGTGGAGAAACTACTACAAATTAAACAGCTGATGAAGTTTCTGTTCAGTCTAATTAGCCCAGTGAGTGTTGTTAATTCACAGTCTGTCTATCAGTGATAAGTTTGCCATGTCTTATGCTAAAGCAGCGACTGGGAACAGATGAAATGTTCTTCCCTTCCCCTTCCTTAATTAAAAAAGCTTTATATATCTGTACATTTATTTGATTCTAAACTGAGAGCTTATATTTGGAATAAATAAAAAAACTGTTTAATGTGAAAGCAGGGAAATGTTCTGTGCTTCTGCTGAGTGCACTTCTCATTGGATGGTAAACGTACTTGGAATGTTGTGCACATCCATCGAGTGCAGGGCTGGGAGATCCATCCCCATCCCCTCGAGGCTGATTTCACTAGACAGCTTGTAAACTATGAGGAGCTTTCCAGAAACAGGATTTTGGGGTTTTATAATGTCACTGTGTTCATTCTGTTTGTTTCTGTAGTTGCCTTCCTGTTCAAGTGAAAACGGAGCCCAGTGAGGATCCTGGTACGTTCAGAATTTTGTCCTTATTTGCCAAACAACTGCATCATCAGTTTCTGTTCAGAAGGCTGTATTGAAATGGTGATAGAAGATCCAATAAAAACAGCATAAATCCACCCTGCGTGCGAGAGAGAAACTGCTTGTTAGTTAAAAATGGCCACTTCTCCATTGCAGTTTGTATCAGATTTTTTACCTTAGCCAGAGATTTCCACTTCTGGGTTTGTCATGTTTTGTAGCCTGAAATTATTTATTATCATTGGAAGTGAAAAAAGGGAAAGGTCCTCAGCTCTTCTTTTCATTCTTACTCAGTGCTATTTTATCCCTAATGTAGAGAGTGGAACTTATCAGCTTATATAATAGCACTACCAGAATGTTGATAATGACATGGAAACAAATAGGAAAATGTTACTTTTTGTTTAAAAATAAAAAAAAATAAAAATAAAAAAATCAATAGAATCATTCCCTGCAGCTGGGACAGGATGCTGCGAGGCACTGTGTTCCCTGTAGCAAAGCAGTGCTTAGGTGTATGCTTTGAGATTAACACAGCAATAATTGCAGGGAGACAACAGGTTTGTTTGGAGATGAGCTGTGCCTTCCTGCTTCCCTGGGTTGGGCTGTGCAGTTTGGTGTTTTGTAGAACTGTGTTTTGTTGTGGGAAAGTAGCCGTTCTTTTTAATTCTTCAGAAATCAGATGGTGTTTGCAGGGATGTTTGCTTTGTAGGGATGCATTTAGTGCTGGATCACCTCTGATGGGAACTGTATTGAGACACGAGAAACCTGCAAAATCACTGTGTCACTTGGTTACTGTTTTGTTGTTGTTTTTTTTTCCCCTCAGCAATTGTTTAATGCCTCAGCACTTGGAAATCTGTTTGTTTTCTTTTCTTGTTTAGATACTAGCTAGAGTATTAGGGGTTTTTTTGTTTGCTTCTTTTTGAGTTATTGACTTTTTTAGTTGTTAAGAACTTCATAGAATGGCCTGGGGTGGAAAGGACCACAATGACCATCTAGCTTCAACCCCCTGCTGTGTGCAGGGTTGCCAACCAGCAGACCTGGTGGCCCAGAGCCACATCCATCCAGGGATGGGGCATCCACAGCCTCCTTGGGCAGCCTGTTCCAGTGCCTCACCACCCTCTGGGTGAAAAACTTCCTCCTAATACCCAACCTAAACCTCCCCTGTGTCAGTTTAAAACCATTCCCCCTTGTCCTATCTTGATTATCTTTAATCTACTTATTTGATTCTTTTATTGCTTCTACAGGAATTCCTTTGGAAATGTCAACAGTGACAGTGAAGGAAGAATCAGAGGATCCTGATTACTATCAATACAATATTCAAGGTAGAGATAGCAACTTCTGCATCTGTTTATCTCCTCACTGGGTTGGCTCCTGAAAGAGCTGCTCTCCCTCTGCTCTCCTTTTGCCTACTTGTGGTTGGCAGACATAAAATTGCTTGCTGCTGTTATGATTACAGCATCTCCATGCTGGCTGCTGTTAAGTTGTACTTCACATCTTTTGTTATTCTTCAGAGTAATATTGGTAATGTATGAGTGTGTTCGGGACTTAACAGAGAAGCCTGTTTCATTTTCCCTTTTCCTCCCTTTTCCTCCCTTTTCCTCCCTTTTTTTCTCTTTTTTGGCTTGATTTTATTTTATTTTTATTTTTTTTCCTGCATGCAAAATGTTTCCACGGATGTTTTTCAGCAGGAAGCAAACCCTGATGATAGCAATGCTCAGAGCAGTGCTTGAATCTTTTCTTTGGTTTCAGCTGCATCAATCGCTTTCCTTGGAGGGAAAGACCAGTGCATGTCAAAACTGTTTTGAAAGTTAAGATTATATTCCTATAGACAAAGCATAGCAGCATCTGTGAGATCCATGACTGTGGCTCTGAGTATATTTTGAAGTATTTCTCAGTTGTGCTTCATCTGTTCATATCTAATTAAAATACTGCATGTTAATCTCAACCGGGAACAAATAAAGAAATCCGTAAGAAAATTATGTTCTGTAGGTTGAAATGAGCAGGAATTAAGAAGCCCTAATTACAAATGGCAATATAAAAAATATAAATACATCCCTAAATGTATTATTTCAGCTTCTTTGCATTTGTCATTAGGAGAGCAGTATAAAAAAAAAAAAAACACAGGCAAATTGCCATGTATCTCTGAAGGACAATAATATATTGAAGAGTGGGCTGCAAAGTAGCCCATCCTTCCATTGTGTAATAATATATTATTTAAGCAAGATTTTTGTTGGTGTTTCAACACAAAAATTCCTGAGATTATTTTCTAACCTGTTTTAATTGCTTAAAACATGCTAATAAGAGAATGCTGGTTCTATGATGCTGTAATGTACAAATGTTGTTCAGAATGACCATAACCACATGGCAAACCAAAATGTCTCAGTGCAGAATTTGAAAGGTGAATTATCTGGGATTATGATCATCTTTTCTTTGTGCTTGTTCATTGCTTAGCCTCTGGGTCCGTGGGTTTACAGGAAGGATATAATGCAGTAATAACAGCTGCTTTTTTGGAGCTGTCATCTTTCTTTGCTTTTCAGCCCCTTGTGGCTTTCTGTTTCATGCAAAATAACCCCACAATGTCAGAATTTGGCCACTAGCCTGAAGTGCAATCCGTCCCTGTTTGAAAAGAGTCTGTACTGAAATCACTAAGAAAGCAGTAACTTGTTGTAATGCAAGCATGTTGGAACTAAAGAAAATCAATTTATACAGCATGCTTCTATAGTGAAGTCTAGGCAGTGTGGATTTTCTTAAGGAGTTTCTCTCGTCTTTCATTAGAGATCTCTAAATTTAAATCTTATGGGTGGGAGGTAATGTACACCTTTTTCAGATAAATAGATGCTCCAGTAACAACTCTCCTTTCCCCCACTCCCAGCGTAGTAAACTTGTATTTAAGGGGAGGCTGCACTTGAGTCTACTGGGAGGAAGGATGATGTGCTGTGAGCCAAAGAGATTTTACCTGTCATAGTGTGTTACCTTCCCCTCAAGTCAAGGAGCTTCCCCTTCGTTTCTTTGAGTGGCTACCACCAAGGTTCAAGCCAAAGGTTGTACAAAATACACAAAGCTATAAATTCAACAGGAACAGGAGGAGAGCCAAGAGGAGAGCCTTAGAGAAGTACAGTTCTACCAAGGCGTGTTTTGAGAGGTGAGATCAGTCTACCCAGCATTTCCTTTTGTGTAGACAGACTGCAGAAAAAAGGAAAATGGCTGGGATCTCACTAAGAATATCCTACAGCAAAAGCTGGGTTTATTGATTTATGAGAAGAAATAACTTATATGTTACAGAACAGCAGCGTGCCTGGGGCTTCCTGCAGAGATGATTTACTGCTGGAATTTCACAGTTATTGTTTTTCTGAGTATTTGTTTTCTCTCACATGTCTGTAATGCTGACCAGGAGTCTGCATGCCTTGGTGGCACACACAACTCTCCAGTTAATCCAAGGGGGGAGAAATTAGAATTGGAGATGGACGTTCTTCTCATCCCTTATTATCTCCTAATCTGCTGTGGCATTTGGATCTTGCCATGAATTAACTCCTGAATTACTAAATTTAGGAAGGTGGTGCTCGAAGTACAGAGCAAGAAGATAAGGAAATAGAACTTTTTAATCTTCAAAAACTTCCCCCAAGTGTTTTGATAGGGCATTAGGGGCAGTTTCCCTTCAGTGGGCAGTGGCAATATGGGAGGTTATTGGTTACTTTTTCCTCTGTCCTGGACAAATGTAAAGATCAGTGCAGTGTTAAATGCTTTGGCTGACACTGGAGACAACCTATTTGAAAGGAAGGTACAGATTTGACTGATGACTAAATAAGGTAAAGGACAGTAAAACTGCAGGACTAAATAAAATCATGAGTTCCAAAAATCATATAGGTACCTAACGTTGCTGTAGGCATCTTATCTATGAGCACCACTTTTGTATGGCTCTTAGGATAGGAAATGTTAGTTAACATGCTGTTTCTTGGTTTAGTGTCCTCAAAACAAGAACATCCTTGTGCCTATGCCTACCTTGTGTTCAGGAGTGTTGGCCAGTAACAAACCTGGACACTGAGCTAGAAGGCTGCAAACAAGGTGCAGGCTGTCTCGAAGATCTTTCTTGGAAGGAATGAGGTTGGAAAGCCATTGGTGCCAGAAGGAGAACAGCTCTGCAGCAGTGAACAAAATAGAATTGGGCTGTGTGTATTTTAGTTTTTTCAGTTTACACAGGAGCAGAAATATGTTAAAGGAATTACTCAGGGATACGTACCATCTTCTGTCCCCTTTAACAGCATAGAATGAAACATGGCCCATATAGAATTGAGTCTTGCTGATTACCAGGCACTTCCTGAAAGAAGCATGTTTCGCCCAATGAAACTTACAGGTTTGAGTCTTCTGTTACCACTGATGCCTTGAAGTTTAAACAAAGAGAACTAGAAGCAGAAGGAAATGCCTGCAAGCAGCTGTCCTGTGAGTGAATGGGTTCTTCAGCTCTTAGACTGGTCTCCACATGAACTTGGCTATATAAATTTGGGGAAAGTAGGACTTGACACATAGGCACTAACTTGAAAATTCCACAGAATATGTAGAGAAAAGAGAGTGGTGAGGTGCTGGAACAGCTGCCCAGAGAGGCTGTGGATGCCCTGACCCTGGAGGTGTTCAAGGCCAGGTTGGATGGGGCCCAGGACAGCCTGGTCTGCTATTAAATGTGGAGGTTGGTGGCCCTGCATGTAGCAGGGGGTTGGAGATTCATGATCCTTGAGGTCCCTTCCAACCTGGGCCATTCTATGAAAATACCATCTTGTGCTTCCTAGTGCCTTCCATTAGTCCCTCAAATTTTGCTCAAGTGAATGAGAGAAGGCATAGAAGTGTTCATAGTTCACAGCTGAATTCAACTTTGCAGAAAGTCTGAAGTGAGCACGTGGTGCCTGAAGTTGGGTTATTTGTCAGCTTTCTCTGTGGAGTGGGAAGATGAGTTTGTTGTGAGACTCAACTGAAAAAACATTCTCTTTGTTCCCAAGGAGGCCCTTCTGAAACATCTGAGATGGATGAAAGAATTGCTCTGGCCAAAAGTTACACAGGTAGGTCTGTATATACATATGTATTTCATTTAGCTGGGTGTGATGTGAACAGCACACAGAACAAAGTGTACAGAAAGCATATCCTTAGGGGAAGCAATTCCTTACTGAATCTCAAGAACATCTGAGATGAATTGATTCATAAATTGCATTTCTTTCAGCTTTTTCTTGTTTATTAAAAATACCATTCTGCCCATTTGCAGACATTAGGAAAAGCTCATCTGCATTTCAAGCAGTGGGTTTCTTTATAAGGTCAGAGTGCTGTCATCAGGTTTCAAGGTTCAGAGACTGAACCTTCATTGTGGTGTTCATGTGAACATTATAGTTCTGAATTTTTGGCTTATGAAAATCCTTGCTTTGAATATTCAATGTCCAAAAGTTACTTTTTTGTGTTATGAGATGTTTGTCTAAAGGCAGCCACTAGGATTCCAGTTGCAGTGACAGAGCACGTGTGGAAATAACAGTAGAAGGTGTTTTGCATGAAAGCAAAGTAATTGGATTTTTCTTTTTACGGAAATAGTTGAAAAGTTGGCATCTTAATTAAAGTTGTACATTTTCTCCAAGTATTCTTTCTACATGATTGCCTTTTTGTATTTATTTATTTATTATTATTATTATTATTAATCCCCCAAACCATGGTGCTCTGTGGCTTACTGTTGTGATGGGAGTTGCCATGCTTCTAATTAATGAATTATAATTGTAAGGTGCCTATCACCCAACATTCTAAACTCCTGCCTCTCAAACCTAAGCTGTAAGCATTTTTTGGATGTTAAGACCAAGTTATGCTAGCAGCAGTATTCAGTCTTCTCAGTCTCATAATTTCATGCTTTGAAGATGCATATCACCACACTTAAAGGTGCTGTTACATGAAATCTAACAGCATTTCTCCTGATACAGGAGAATGAAGTTCTCTGCTCTCGTGCTGGCTGCACAGCTAGCACTGCTTATTTGAAAGGGAAGTCTAGGCACTGTGTTTACCAAAGCATAGTGCTGTGAGCCCTTGGTGCCTGATTATAGAGAGTGATAGCAAATGGCTGAGAATCTGATTGGCTTTATTTTTGCCTGTGTAGCATTTCATTGCTATAGATGCTGTGTGTGGCACTTTGTGTCAGAGTGGAGTTTTCTTACATTCTATTCCTGAATGAGGGAGAGACAAAACTTCCACGTGCATGGAATGGCCCAGGTTAACTACAGCTGCCAAGTGCTTGTTAGTTTTAGTAGGACTGGGTGAGTGTGAAGCACAGCACTGTTGAAATTCAGTAATCAGAAAGTCAAGGTTGTTAAACTGAATGGCAGTGCCAGAGAGTGACAACATTAAGAACTGTAAAGGATGCTGCTGCTTAGCACCTGTGTTTATTTACCTTGTTACCTGATACAGGATATAAGATCAGAAAAATACCTCACCATGATCATACTGTGTTGGGAAAAAAAGCAACCACAAGCCTTTAGTGTTTATGCCTGATGATATGTTTGACATAATTTGTGTCATCCAGATAAGGTATCTCAGTATTGCTGGACCTCTACCACACATGGCATCGTATGGAAAGGAGAGAAGGGTCCCTCCAACAAAGTGATGTGGGGTGATAGAGCTTACAGAAACCTGAGCTAAGATAGTCCTCAAAGTGTGCAAAATAGTGTTGCTCTGCCAGAAGAGTTAACGTTTCCCTCATGCACAGCTGTGAGTGGTTACTGAGATGACTGACATTGCTTTTTTTTCTAGGAGTTAAATTCAAATTGCTTTCTGCTACCAGGTGCTGATGGGCCTAATCCTGTTTATTGTATTGGTACAGGCTGCCCCTACACAAGCATTTTCATTTTCACTGTTGGCCTTTGGAGCCTGTTGTGGGAAACCATCGTAGTGCAACAGCTCTGAATCTGTGTAAATGATAAAGAAATACATCATCTGTAGGGCTACACAGGCTTTGTTTATGTTTTTTGTAATCCTTGATAGCTAAGAGAAAAATATTTATGATTCTATTAAATCCTTTTAAGCCAAGAGTAAGGAATTTCCTCCTGTCGTTAATGCCAGCCCTCTGTGCTGCTGTACATGTGATTTACCATGTATAATCCCTGCCTAGAGTTGCTTAAAGGCTTATGGTAAGAAAGCTTTGCTCCTTTTTTTTGTTGCATGCTGTGAATGTGAAATATTTCAGTGAGTCAGGGAGCTTCTTGACAGGTGTCAGTTAAAGCAGAAAATCGTTGAGTGCTTGGTTAAAAGTGTTTGTGTCCAAACAGAAGTTCAGAAGATGTTTTTTCTCCCCTTCAGATTCCTCCCAGCATCCTCCTTCAGAAACACGTGAGGATCCCGAGGTCGAGGTCACCCTGGAAGGTAAGTTACTCAGTTCCTGTGTTTCTGTTTGTAGGGCTTTTAGGTCAGTATGTAATACTGTACTTCCTAATGTGTGATAATATATTTCCTAAAGCAACTGGGCTTGTTCAGAGAAGAGAAGGCTGTGGGTAAATGTCATTGCAACCTTCCAGTACTTAAAGGAGTTCACAAACAGGAAGGAAAGCAACTTTGTACGTGGGCAGATAGAGATAGGATGAGGGAATGGCTTTAAAGTAAAAGAGGAGAGTTTTAGGTTAGATGTTAGGGGGAAATTCTTATACTCAGAGGGTGGTGAGGCCCTTGGCACTGTTGCCCATTGAAGTGTGGGTGCCCCATCCCTGGAGATGCAGGCTGATCTGGTGGGGGGGGCAACCAGCCCGTGGCATTGGGTGGACCTGGGTGGGCTGTGAGGTCCCTGTCAGCCCAACCATGCTGTGATTCTATGGTTCTAACTAAACTATGTGCACGCTGACCTGGGCGTATGCTGTTCTACACGTGAAATTAACTTCTCTGTCTGCTTTAACCATTTTCTCATTCAAATATTGGTGTTGTTGGTGACTGGAGTTTTCCAAGAACTTGTGAGTTTGTAGAGAAGCCAGTGCTGTGGGGTGGGAGCTGACTGGCTGAGTAGCACCTTGCTTAAAAAAGACCTCAGGGTCGCAGGTGTCTGCATCCACTTGTATGTTTTTTGGCTAGGGCAGACCTTCTGTTTAATGAATTTCACCAAAGTTCATCAGTTTTGCATTGATTTTAAACTGGCTTTAGCACCTTTGAGGTCTTCAGTATTGAACTTAAGCATTATTTGTCAGTGCTTATTGGTGGAAGGGTACTTTTAGTTAGATACAAAATCTAGTCTGTATGTGCACAATTCATTTGCTGTTTCTTTTGCTGTCACATAGTCATTGTGTGATCATGAGATGACTAGCTGTTTCAGAACACAGTATTGTTTTCCTTAGGAAATGTAAAGAAGCTTTGACTTTTTTTTGCCTGTGTTCTGCTTTGAGCCAATGTTCTCACACAAATTGTTCCCACACAGGCCAGCAGCTTTCTAGAGTTACTCAAGTAATTTATTGTAAAATGTGAAGCTCTCATAAAGCATGGATCAATATTTGTATTAAGGCTTGAAATTCAAACAGTTCCAACATTGCACATCAGTTCTCTGGATGGTAAAGCTATGATATTTTCATGTTTCTTTCAGATGATGAAGACTACTTGCCCCCTAACAAGAGATTGAAGAACACTGAGGCAGCACCTGAAGCTGCCAGTACTGGGAAAAGAAAAGCGAGAGAGTTCAATTTTGGTAAGAAAAAAAATTCAAGATTTATTTCCCTCTGATTCGTTTCATCAAGAGGTCTTGGGCAGTTTCACAGTGCTGGAGTAAGGCAGGCCAGTGCTTGGTCAGTTTTTTTTGTCGGTTGACTTACTGTGCAAGCAAATCAGACTGAATGTGCTACTGAACTGAATGATGACAAGCATTAGATCAGGAATGTGTCCAGATGGTCTTCCTTGATATGCACTGTGAGCTGTAAAGGCAACCAGCAAATCTGTTGTGCTGAGTAGCATGTTCTCATCCTCACAGATGCACAAACTGTTGTCTCAGGACTGTCCATGTGTTCAGCATCTCTATGCAGTGAAACAGGGTTTTCCCTTCAGCCCAATAAATTCTGACTTGTATCTTCCTGACTCTTACGGTAGAGTTGCTGTTAATCCACTGTCCTGCAGTTCAGCAGAAAATGCTGTTGCGTGCTCTCTGTCATGAGCAGAAAATAAGGTGTTAATGTGTTGGCGTTTAATCCAATTTTCCAGGGAATACACAGTTGGAATTGGATAAACTCTGTCTTGCAACTTGCATCTTCCTTCAGAAGGAGGATTTATGAGGAGGTCTTGCAAAATCAGGACTTGGGGAAATGTTGGATTAAGGAAGAGGAAGACATAGAACTTCCTGATCCATGTAGTTGTTTTGATGTTAATCCATACAAGTTCACGTGCTCACTGTCGGCTTCATCAAGCTGTTCAGGCCCTGGGTTCAGACAGCTACCAACGGCAGCTGCAGACTGACTTTTCACCTCATGGTGGTCAGATCTGCTGACTGAGGCATCAAAGAAAAGTTTGGGACTTGGTTTAGCGTGGGTTTTGTCCTTTTTTGTTTTTTTTTTCTTTAAGAAACAAACAAACAAACAAAAAACTTAAGATCTACACAAGTTTGGGAAGCAATCTTAAACATTTTATTCTTTCGGATTTTATCCATATATTTTGAGGTTTGGTATTGCCAGAATCTGTATGTAGATGAGCAATAAAAGCACACTGCATGTTTCTGTTGGTGGTAACAGGTCTTACAAGAGATTCTCGTTTTTATCTGCAGTCTGATTTGTCCTCTTTTCTTTGCAGATAAATGGAACGCACGAATTACAGACTTGAGAAGGCAAGTTGAGGAACTGTTTGAGAAAAAATATGGTATGTGTCACAATCCTCTTAAAACAACTGCTTCTGTTCCTTTGGCAGTGGAAATCACAGCATTTTCGTGTACGTGTTGTTGGTGGCTCTGAAGCAGACCAGCACCAAAGAGTAAAATGTCACTAGAGGGCTTAAAACAGTGGGCATTAGCCTTTTTGATGAGAGAAGTTTGGCACTGGAGTGCAAAACTTGATTTAAGTTTTCAGTTGTGCTCAGTTTCCTGGGGCATAGCTCCAGTATGCTAATGTTCTGGGCACCTGTGTTTGAAAGACTCAGTGTTTTTGGTAATTAAACAGAATCTTTAAGTAAAATAACCTTAGAGAATGCCCTTGGGGATTGGTTACCATTGATTCTTACTTTCTGATCATGATTGGCTTGCAGTGAAGCATATCTTGGGGGAAAAAAAGAAGCACATGTTGGACTTTGGAATGGTTTTGGGTGTTGTACATAGGCATCATTGTGTCCACGTATCACCAAGTAAGACAGCAGCAGTACAAATTTCAAAATACCCAGTGGTGCTTTTGCCATCAAAAGTGGAAGTGTTCTCTGAATGGAGCTTGTTTTCTGTCGGAGTTGTTGCATGTGACCATCAGCTGACACTTGAACAGCCCATTGGAGGCAGCTCACCCTGAATGAAAACAGCTCAGGGTGTTTTGTTGCTTCTGTTTGTTGCTTTTGCTGCAGGAATTCTGTGCATTGCTTTAAATTTCATGTTGGTGTTTGCACATATCCAGTGTAAAGATCACCTGTGGAGTCTGCTGGGAGAGCTATTCCTGACTTTCTGTCTAAGGTCTTGGTATTAAGCCATCGCCTTTTCCCCTGTAGATGACAGTCCATTGATTCATGAACCAATTCCATACCAGCTTCCATTTCTTTCTATCTACATGGACATGCAATTTCTTATTTACTTAAATGAGTTATGGATGTCCAGAATTCTCAGAATTCTTTTCAGATTTGTTGGCTTTTGGAGTTCTAAAGCATTCTAGCAATGTCAGCTGCTGTCAAACATTACTACTGACTTGTCTGAAAATGTATTTATTTTGGTGTTTAGATGTAGGCTGAATAAAAATACTTTTTATAGTATAAATACAAGAGTGTCTCACAAATGCAGGCTAAATTGAAACTTGTATTCAATGGGATTTCTTTGCAAAAGCTTGCAAATCTAAGGAGCCTCTCTGCAGACTGAGTGCATTGGTTGATTGCAGAGTATTTGCTGAAACATTTGTTGATTGAAGTGAAATAAGGACTCCTGCTTAAAAAGGACAAATAATTAAAAAGACAAAACCTCCTCAGTTGTAGCTATTTAAAGAAGTTTTTGTACCTTTGAAGGAATGATCTATATTTTAGTGCTTTCCTTGCTTTTTTTCCCCCCCGTGGCCAACTGTTACTCACGAATGTTGCTTTCCAGCTGCAACTCATCTCTGGGTTTGTTAGGCTCCTTACAGCTCACCACAACAGCCTCCAGGGCTGCAGGTTTTGTTTGAATTTCTTAGAAAAGGTACATAACTGCAGTAAGAAGCTGCTTCAGTGAGGGGCTGGGATGATACACAGCAGTGCATTTGGTGGTTGTCCCACGTCTCCTCTGACAGTCATGTTTGGGTAGGTAGGTTTTCTTTGGTCTGTGTGTCCGTCTCTTTGCAGAACTACATTCTGGCTTTAGTTTTGGCCTCCTTATTAATAGCAGTTGGAGCCAACTGTGGTCGAAACACAATTCTTCATGATTTTCTGGAACTTATGTATTTCATGCTCATCAGAATTTAAGACCAAAATGCAGGCAGTTTTTTCAAAGCTTCCCCTTTTGTGCCGTAATCACACCTGAATTCATCATTTGTAAGTGGTAGAAAGGGTATGTTATCCATATGCCTTTAAAAACCAGATTGTTTTATTGCATGTAAGAACTTCGGAGTTCATGTGGACTCTTGCAAATATGCTGTCTGTTTCCCATTGCTTGAAAAAGTGCCTTCAGTAGTTTTGTGCTGCAAGCACAAACATAACTGCATGCAACAAGTTGCATTATCAAAGAGGGCATCTCTTTGATCTGTTAATATTTTTCTCCTCACATAATTTCTAACATCTGATGTCCATAGCAAAACAACAGGATGTTCCAAACTATTTGCAGACCAATCAGATGCTGGTAGGGAATTCTTGTTGCGTGATCTGCAAAATTAAGGTTCCATTGTGAGTAAAAAGAGATTAGAGCTCTTGGTATTTGCAAACTGTTGTGTCTTTTTGTTAAAACATGTGGCAGCATGGTACCTGGCCAGGGTACTTTGGAGGGGGAATGGCCTTTACAAGGGATAGTGATAGGATAAGGGGGAATGGTTTTAAACTGAGACGAGGAGGTTTAGGTTGGATATTAGGAGGAAGTTTTTCATTCAGAGGTTGGTGAGGCACTGGAACAGGCTGCCCAAGGAGGCTGTGGATGCCCCATCCCTGCAGGCATTCAAGGCCAGGCTGGATGCGGCTCTGGGCAGCCTGGGCTGCTGGTTGGTGACCTGCACACAGCAGGGGGTTGGAACTGGATGAGCACTGTGCTCCTTTGCAACCCAGGCCATTCTATGATGCTGTGATGGTAGGTGTATCAATGTGATCTGGTCCTTGTAACTTTAAGAGATACCCTGAGGTTATTTTCCAGTGCTATGAGAATCCATTGTGTGTTTTTTCACTGGTTTCAAAGGTTTCGTTAGCAGGGCAAAACTTTTCTGGGTGATGTTAGAAGTATGCTATTAAGTTCTGTAGTGATTTCTTGCATTTCTAAAGTACACCAGAACTTTAATAAGAACAGACCCCCTCCTCCCCAGCAAGGCATGACTAACTTTTATAAACCAATCACAGCAGAGCCACAAGCTGGTCTAATTATTTCATTCTCCTTCTCTCTTAAAGCTCAGGCCATAAAAGCAAAGGGCCCCGTGTCCGTGCCGTACGCCCTCTTCCAGTCCCACGTGGAGGACCTCTATGTGGAAGGCCTGCCGGAGGGCATTCCCTTCAGACGGCCGTCCACGTACGGCATTCCTCGTCTGGAGAGGATTCTCGTAGCGAAGGAGCGGATCCGCTTTGTGATTAAAAAGTAAGGAATCCTGTGGGGTTTGTCCCTGCTTTATACTTTTTTTTTCTTCTTTCTTTTTTCAGTCCACGCTGCTTCATGTCATCTTCGCGCGTTTCCAGCTGATTTCTGCTGAGGTGTTGCTTTGCAGTATTGATGAGCAGTTTTTATTTCAGGCTTGCTGAGATGAGAAATTCAGCTTATCAGATCAGCAGAACACCACAGCGGTGGCTTAGATCTGGATGGATCTCTTAAATCTTAGAGGCTTTTTATCATGGGCCGATCACTTTGTAATATTTTAGTCTCAGCAGCTGTAGGATGCTCTGCAAGCCACTGACTTAGGCACACTTAATGCTCTCTGAAGATCCTGGCCTGAGTTTCAGTTTCAGACAGTGCTTTTATTTTTCTCTTGCTGCAATGGTGTAAAGGTCTGTATCTGTAGATAGCATCTCCCAGGACACGTTTGAGGCCAAAACAGTGACTGCTTCTTAGGACTTGTGTGTGTGTGTGTGTGTGTGTGTGTGTGTGTGCATACAGTGTCCTTGATGTTATCATGAAGTACATCTGGTAGCATACATGAAGACAGACCTTACATGTACATGGGAACTGTTTGAGGGCCCAGGTGCCTTCCTTCTCACCCTGGCAGGATATCATCTGTCTCTGAGTCTCACATCTTAACTCTGTGGCATCTTCTGGGCTCCTTTCTAGGAGAACCCTGATGTGACTTGCTACAGGCAGGTGGGATTTTGGGGTGCCTGAACCTAATGTGAATTCAGGATATGCTGGGAGAGACTGCAGTGCCACGCGTGCCACTTTGGTAGACCGATGTGCCTATTTGATAGTGCCTGGCTATTTGCTTTTTGTCACTTGTTGCTTCACTTCAGACATGCAATGTTTCACGCCAGAGATGGGTACTGATGGCATTGTACTGTTGTGCAGGGCTGTAGGGCCTAATCCAGGAGCTTTTGAAGTGGGTAGGGATGTGCTGATTGCAGTGGTCAGGCTCAGGATCAGTGGAAGTGGCAGCCTTGCCTCTGTGCATGCCACCTTTGAAAGGTTTTATGTTTCGTTTCTGTCACCCCAGTTTTGCAGGTGAAAAGAAAAGAGGGAGAACCATAGCTCTGCTTCTTGTCTCACTTAAAATCAGCCACTGTGCAGAGATTTTAATATTAATACAGTACAGGAGCCAGCTCTGGTCAGATTTCTGCTAGTGGGTAACAGTAACTCATTTACACTGCTTATCAGTCTTGCAGTGTATGGTAACCAGAGCAGCACAGCTCTGTGAGAAATTAGTTAAAAATAGTTAAAAAAAATGTGGTGTTCTGGTATGGATAAAAGCAGCTGTGATTGTCCAACAGAAATGTCTGCTGTAAATATTTGTTTTTAAAGGTTGACTTTTCAGTTTTCTTCTTCGTCTCTGATGATAGTTTTGACTGGTAAGTGCATCTCAGACCTCAGAGATTATTTCAATCTCTGATACTATGAAATGTTATGGCTGTTATGGTGGATGTCAGTGTCAGGAATGAGAAATATTTTTGTCAGGAGAGTTTCACCCAGCTCTGATCATATTTCAGTGTTAATTGGAATGTAATATTATGAATCTTAATATCTCTTCACTGTTTTTGATCCTTCAGTGGTGACTTCTATTTGCTAGATGTATCTGCTAGAGAGGCTGTAACTAAGGGCTGTAACTTCTGGTTTACCCCAGTTTGTATCACTTTTGAAGCGTGGATCTTAAATCTTCTAGGCACGAGCTTTTGAATTCAACGCAAGAAGATGCACCAGTGGACAAACCAGCTGCAGGAGGTGGGTCTTCAGATGTGCAGGTTGATTGCCATATGGTTTCCTCCTTGTCTGTTGGTCTTAGTGATGCCTACCACCAGCTTTTACTGCAATAATTGCAAATAATTCTTCTTGTTCTGGATTATCTTTAGCTTCAGAGTGATAGCGGTTGACCAATAAAGTCTTCAGATCCTGCAAGTAGTTTGGAAATCTAGCAATTTTTTCCTCTCGTTTATTCTTTATTCATATGCACGACACTATTCTAAGCAATCAAATTCAAATCATTTGATGTAATTTATTGGGGGTTGGAGCTGGTTGATCTTTGAGGCCCCTTCCAACGCAAGCCATTCTATGATTCTAACAGGTATTGTACACAAACAGTAGAGAAATAGATTCAGGAAGCTCACCATGAGTACCCAACTAGGAGCAGAATGATACCTCATCTGTTGTGAAAGCTTGCTTGTGGATGTTCGGTGCTTAAGGAAAACTTGAGAACAAGTTATTTGTGTGCATGGCTTTCAGGTGATATTTGAGATGATTAAAATGGGGGAAAGACACCAAAACAAACAACTGATCCCACCTCCAAATGGGAACTGTGGATTGAAGGAATATAAAAGCACTGCTTTTATATTGTTGAATGCGTGCTTCTTCAGCTGTCCAACTGAAAATATAACCAAGTAATTAGGGAATGTTTTTATTTTTATTTTTTCTTTTGCCTGTGTCATTCTAACATGCAGTGAAGGAGGAGTGGTATGCCAAAATCAACAAACTGAGAAAGACGGTAGATCAGCTCTTCTGTAAGAAGTTTGGTGAGCACGGCGTTGTTGTTTGCTGTTGTGGTTTTGTGTTTCTTGAAGGTTGCTCTCAGTCATTTGTGTCAGTGTCTTCATAGGTGGCACCTTTGATTATTCATAATCCTAGCAGCTGATTGGAGGAAGAAAAAAAGTAGTATTACTCTGCTGTGTATACAACTAGTTAAATTCTTAGTAAAAGAAGTCGAATGCAATACCATTAAAATTTGAACATTTCTGGGTTTTATGAATTTTATGAAGTTGACCATTTTATTTTATAGATCTGGGTTAAAATATTACGTGTTACTCCATAGCAGGTTTAAAACTTTGGATAAAACCATTGTATTATGCCCTAGTGAAGAAGCCCTTAATAATGTCTGGCAGTGTGGCTGCCCGATATCAACATAATGCAGTTTGGTAGAAGTTTGTTCTTGATATGCTGAGACTTGGAGTCTGTTGGATTCAGATATCCTGCATTGTACCAGCTTCTAAAGTCATGCTTGCAGTGATGTGGAGGTTTTGTAGCTTTGAATGAAGCTTGTTTTTAACAGAGAGAGATGGCAGACTGTCCAGTTAATGGGTTTATTCTGTTCTAACAGCTGAGGCCTTGGGGAGCACTGAGCCTAAAGCTGTTCCATACCAGAAATTCGAGGTCCATTCTGCTGACCTCTACGTTGAAGGTCTACCTGAGAACATTCCTTTTAGGAGTCCATCCTGGTATGGGATCCCTCGCCTCGAAAAAATAATTCAAGTGGGCAACAGAATAAAATTTGTAATCAAAAGGTAAACGTTTGTTTTAATGCCTCATCTTTTATTTCTTTTTAAAGAGGGCAAACAAACACCGTTTATGTAATCAGCCACCTGCTTTCATTCGGTCACAAAGCATTCAGTCTTTGTTTGCCAAACAGGCACGTGAAATATTCTGCATTTTAAACTGAGTTTTTGCAACCCTGACAGGTTTTCCAAAATATTTTGGTAGCGTGTTCACGAGCGTGAAATGCTCAACAGAAAGATCCCAACTTTTCACTTAATGTTATAAAAAGCATGCATTGCTTACGTTGTGTGAAGAATGGATAGATGATCTGCTTTCTGTTTGCAGGCCAGAGCTGCTAACTCTCAGTTCACCTGAAGTTACTCAACCTGGGACAGACACACCAGGCAAGACAGGTGCTGTCTCTAAGGGGCATTGGTGTGGTCTCAAGGGATTGGTGTGGAAACTCATTTGGATCGTTACAGCACTTTTCAAGAAGTGGTCTTTCTGTGATGTGAACCACGACTGCTTTTTGGGAGGTTTGAGCAGAATACATCGATCATCATGAAAATAGATGGCTTTCTGAACTGTAGTGCATTCCAGCTATCTTTGAGTAGCTAAAATGGATCATATGCACAGCCCTGGAGAGCTGGAGTTGTTATCCTGCTCTGATGCAAAGCTCTGAAGTTCCTTAGCATTTCACAGCTAATTTAGCTGGGCTTTTCTTCAAGCCTCTGTTGTTAGGGAATTTTAATGACTTCGTGCTTTTGGAATAGGGAAAGAATCCAGATTAATTTAATGTGATGTTTTTATTGTTATTTGCCTGAGACAGCAGAATGCTCTTTTCTTGCTACAGAAGTGTATAATCCAGATCTTGATTTTGTTATTTTATTTTATTTTATTTTATTTCTTTTAAGTGTGAATCTGCTTGTAGTAATAACACAGACTGAGATCCAGAGGGTCCTAGGCTTTTTCCCACACATTTCTCTGGATAATCAAGCTCTGACTTGAAGAACCAATTGTATTGAGTTCTCTGCAGGGGGGGAAAAAAAAAAAATTAGACTTGTAGAATCATAGAATGGCTTGGGTTGGAGGGGACCTCGAGGGGCATCTCGTTCCAGCCCCCCTCCTTGTGATGCTGACTGCTGGATCAACCACCAGATCAGGTTGCCCAGGGCACAATCCAGCTTGGCCTTGAGCACCTCCAGGGATGAGACATCTGTGCTCTCTGTCAAAAACTTATCCCTGACATCTAATCTAAATCTCCTCTCTGCTAGCTTTAAGCTCTTGCCCCTTTTCCTCCCACTGTCTACCTGTAGTAGAAGTTGATTTCACTCCTCTTTATGATCTCTCTGTAAATACTGGAATGCCATGAAGAGGCCTTCTCTACTCCAGGCTCAGTAAGCTCAGCTCCCTCACTCTGCCTGCGTAAGAGAGTTGTTCCAGCCTTCTGATCATCTCTGTAGTCCTTCTCTGGACTCTCTCCAAACGTTCAACAACTTTCCTGTACTGGGACACCTCACCCCCCCCCCCACTGCCTGCTTGCACCCTTCTGTTGATGCAGCCCAGAGCACTCCAGGCCTTCCAGGCTGTAATTGCATACTACTGGCTCATGTCAGCTTTTCCTCAAGCCCTTTTCTTCAGGGCTTCTCTCAGGTTCTCCTCCCACTCTGTGCACATATCCAGGCTTGCCCTGACCCAAGCCTGGTGTCCTCAGCAAACTTGCTGTGAGTGCACTTGATTCCAACACCTGTGCTATTGGTAAAGATGTTAACGAATACTGGTCCTCACCTGGACTGCTGGGGGACACCACTCCTGAGCAGCCTCCACCTGCAGGTAGAGCTGTTGACAACAGCTGCAACCATCCAACCATTCCTTATCTGCCAAATAGTCCAGCCTACAAATCCGTATCTCTCCAATTTAGAGGTAAGGACGTGGTGTGGAGCCCTATCAAACACCTTACACAGGTGCAGGTACATGACGTGTTGCATTTCTGTTTGTCCACTGATGCTGTCGCTGCACCGTAGGAGGCTGCTGGATGGGTTGGGCACAGTCTGCTCTTAGTGAAGCTGTGCTGGTTTGCTCAGATCACTCCTTCATCTCACATGTGCCTTAACATCTCTTCTAGAAGGATCTGGCACTGTTTGCCAGAAAAGATAGGCATTTTCTGGCTGCTGAGAGCATCTTTTGTTCATCTAAGCTACCAATAGTCAGCACTCCTATATTGACTTCTTTGTGACAAAAAAAAAAAACCAGGATTGAAGATGATTTTTTTTCAGCTAATAAAAATGTTCAGAAAAGCACTCTTTAAATCCCTGTCTTCTGTTGTAAAGGGTGTTATACACTGGAATTAATTCTATCTTTGGAAACCCACTAGAATAATTCTTTCCTGCATCTGAAGGACATCCTGCACTGAAAAACAAGTTCTCCCACTTTGGACAATTTTGAAACTTGTAACTACATTTAAAGAGATTTTCCATTATATAAAGAGAGTTCCATGTATCATTTAAGCTTCCATTAATAGTCGTTATTTGCTGCATGTCCTTGTCTATTCGTGTGCTTGTCTACTCATCAGGTTGAGAAAAACGTGTTCAAATATGTCTCTTTATCTGGAATTGAGTAATGCTCTGTCTCTTTCTTGTTCTCAGCCAAAGAAGATTGGAATGTCAGGATCACAAAGCTAAGAAAGCAAGTAGAAGAGATATTTAATATGAAATTTGGTAAGTGAGATGTTAAATTGACTCTTTTATAAAGCTGCTGTGTTTTAAAACTGGTCTGTAAAAGGTGTTTTCAATTCTACTGTACTTAAGACATCAGAAATGTGCTGGGATGTATGGAGGTGTTGACTTCTCTCACATACTGCCCACTGACCCACCCCAATAACTTACACTGATGACTCTATGACAACATCCCAGCCCTTAGTTTTTCTGACTGTATGATGGGGAGGATAAGCACGCAGAAAGCTTTTGGATGTAAGAAGTTGCCAGAAGAAAATATTAGGCACAAATAAATAAGAGCTTAAATAAGAGATGTTATCTGTGGCACAGTGGAGAAAGGCTTCATTTGTAAATATTCTACATAAGATAATAGAAAATCAAGGTACACATTTCTCTAGGTTAGGTGGTTGTCTTTGTTACCCCTGAGCAGAACAGCTTCTGGAAGCCAAGCTTCTTAAAATCACTGGAGTTAGAATACCTCCCATTCAAGGGTACAAACTATTGTTGATGTTCATTTGCAGCTTTAGCTCTGGGGCTTTCAGAGGCAGTGAAAGTTCCCTATCCTGTATTTGAATCAAACCCTGAGTACTTGTATGTGGAAGGCTTGCCAGAAGGAATTCCCTTCCGGAGTCCCACGTGGTTTGGGATTCCACGCCTGGAAAGAATTGTCCGCGGGAGCAACAAGATCAAATTTGTTGTTAAGAAGTAAGTTTGTAATTCAGTTACTTTCCCTCCTGATTTTGAAGTTGCTTGATTTGCTTCTCGGAAAATTAAGGGCTTAAATTCTAGCTAAGTGCTGTTTCCATGAAGCAGGAGATTTTTCACTTAAATTGATGTCGTGAAAGCGTGCGACTTCCTTAGGAAATTTAAATGCACAGTTTGTGTTTTGTGCATCGTGGATCTAGGGGAATAAAATGGCACTGTACCTGGAAACTTCATTTTGTTTTTCTTTCCTCATTTGTTTGTTTATTAGAGCAGAACGTGTAGCTTTCTTTTCTGGCTTTTTCTCCTTATGGATGGAGAGTCACAAATGCTTCTGGCAGAACCTTACTGTGGAAAGGGAATTTACATACATCTGAATCTGACAGAATTCTGTGAAATTTGGGATATTTTTCTGTATTATTTTTCTTGCATATGGAATTGAATTGTATTCTGTTCAATTTTTAGGCCTGAGCTTGTCGCCTCCTATTTGCCATCAAGACTGGCTAGTCAGTTAAACACTAAAGGTAAACAGTTAAGTATTATTTGCTGCTGTAGATTCATAAGCATTTGCTTTCTGCATCCTTAGCAGACAGAAATCTTTATGGTAGGAAAACACGGTGTTGCAAACAAAGTCATTACTGAAGGTGAACTATCAGGGTAGCCTCTGAATCTACTAGTATTAAGAAAAATTGCTTGAATGTAAGTATATTTCTCTTTTTTTTTCCTTTACTTAAGACTATTCCAGTAGAGAGTATACTGTTTACCCACGTTCTACAGCTTTTATTTTGCTGCTATCTGGATTGTTCAGTTTTTACAGTGTAAGCTGTACTTAGTGCAGATACAGTTAGTCTGTTAGAACTTTCAAAATGTAGTTTGGTTTTCTTGCTAGCAGTGCAAGCTACACAGCATGGAGTGTTTGTGCATTACAGCTTATAATATCTTGATTTCTAGCAGCAAATCCAAAGAGTTCGAAGAGGTTACAAAGTCCTGCAAGCAATTTACAAGTTCCAGAGATAGAAGTTACTGTTGAAGAAGGTAAGGAAGAAATATAATAAAATACTCTTACACATTCCTGCTCTATTCTTGTAATTCTTTTACCCTGTTCTTCTAAGTTTTCATTTTGTGGAATTGATTTCTGTCTGCACCTTGTGTAACAAACCCAGTATCATACACAGTATCAGTATAGAAGATTTTATTTTTCATTTCTCAATAATACTGGATTCTGTGCCATGATGGTTATGTAAAATGTGTGAGTTTGACAGTTTGCTTGAGCCTTTTATTCCAAGCAGAGATGTGGGAACTGATGTAGTCCTGAGCAGAGCAGTGACAGATGTGAGCAATTGTGTCAAATGCTTAATTACGATCCTGGAAGAAAGTCTGAAAGCTTTTTAATTCCAGTCTTGATTCAGAAGTTAATCTTTCTCTGGTGATCAAGCTGGATGTGTTGTTCTTCTGCATGAAGCATGCTTCTGCTCTCTGCATGTATATAAGTAACGTCTCTCTTTACAGGTCCTAATAAAGCACAAACAGCAGATGTTCAAGCTAATTCTCAAACCAATGGGTCCAGTCTGAGTTTCAAGCCAAGAGGAAGAGATTTTTCTTTTGGTAAATATTATTGGAATTAGCATGAATACATTCCATTCATATTGGTGTTGAAAAATCTGGTGGTTTCATATCAGAGAGATTTTGAATTCATTCACAAACTTCTTGTTTTCACATACACTCAGTTCTCAGTCATCAGTAGTGATATGCATCAGAGAAACCCTGGATGATGTTTGAAGAATGCTCTTCAAATGCATTACAGGTCCATTAAGATCTTATTAACCTTCAGAATTAAAGAGATTTGTGCTGCTCTGTCATGTCACACTGCTGCAGACTCTTGATGGATTTGCTGTCTGGTGCACAGTGCCATGGAGTGCTTTGGCAGAGCTGAGGTCTTATGTTGTGCATAAGCTTAATGTGCCCTCCGTGAACCTGAAGCGTTGAGCCTTTCTGTGCAGCTGTATGTGAGTGGTACGTAAGAGAGGGGCAGATCTGCACTATGGTTAGTAAGCCATGCTCTAACAGAGCTGATTTTGTGAGATCTCTGTGTTGGACCTCTCCAGTGCTACCAATTCCATAACACCAGTATAGTTGAGGCAAGCCTGGAAGTGACACAGTTGGGCATGTGTCACTGAATGCATAAGAGCTTTCTGCTACTACTTGACAGTTGGCTCAGATGAGTAATTTCTTGCCTGATATTGTAAATTTGGATCACTCTTGCATTAATTTCAATTTCAGTGCACTTGCTTTATGTAGTAACAGTGTTTTTCAAAACCTTAGCAAAGTGAGGATCCTCATGGCTTTAGGTTTAGGCTGCAGCAGAATGTTTCAGGGCCATTTGCAGGATGAAAGCCATTTTGTTCTTTTTAATGTCACAGTAAATTGGTTATCAAGCATAATAACTTATTAGGCGGCTTTAGAAATATTCTTCAAGGATTAATTCATTGTGTGAGCGTCGATTTAATCGTTCCATTTTCTCCTGACAGAGGCGTGGAATGCCAAAATCACTGATCTAAAGCAGAAAGTTGAGAATCTTTTTAATGAAAAATGTGGTAAGTTCGTTGATTCCTTATCACTGAGACGCCTTTCTAATGAACACAGTTAGACGTACGACAGATATGTTCACACATTTCTTCCCAAGGTCCTACGCTCCTTGCATGCTGTAGTCACTCTCTCACTTGAGTTCATTCTCACATAGGGTAATTGCAGTTCTGTGTCACATTTCCTCTCATTATTTCGGTTTGGAAATGGAGAAGTTGTGGTTTGATTACTGCTTCTTTAATGACCCAGAGAAATGGTGATTCCACATCCTGCCACTCCTGTTAAGCGTTTCTCACTCTGATTATGAATGGGAGTTTGTATGACTGGAGCCTCTGCATGATAATGTATGTTCTAGAGAGTCACGTGCCCAATCAATTCCCACTGTTTCTTCTGAAGTCATTGTAAGAATCTGAGTAGATACACAGACATACATACATATCCATACTGAACCATCTCAGACAGTCGTTACTCCTGCAAGTGCAGTTTTTGGAACAAGAACACCAGTGTCATCTGCCATCGGTGCAAACACAGAGACAAACGTGTTGTGTATAACGAAGTGAAGTACAACTAATAGCCTTGCATGCACCTAAGCCAGTTATAAGCTGTCTAATGTTTTCAACTGCTAATTACAATCTGGCTCACTGCATGGAGATGTGTTGGGTTGGTGACTGTTTCTCTTCTTGCCTACTCATAGCCATCACCAAGAAAAGCAAAGCCTGCTGCTTCCACTTGTGTGCATGTGTCAGCTGTGCTAACCTGTTTGTACCCCAGGCGTTCTCCTTTCTAGCTGGTGGATTATTGGCTCTGTTGTGTTTCAGGGGAAGCACTGGGGCTGAGTGAGCCGGTGAAGGTACCGTTTGCGTTGTTCGAATCCTTCCCAGAGGTTTTCTATGTGGAAGGCCTACCAGACGGAGTGCCCTTCCGACGACCTTCTACCTTTGGAATTCCGAGGCTAGAGAAGATTCTGAGAAACAAATCTAAGATAAAATTCGTTATTAAAAAGTAAGAATCTAACACGCCCCTGGTAATCCAGTCCTTCAGAAATGAACTGTACACTGAAGAATAAACTCTGTGATGCCGAGTTGCTGAATGACTCTCTCACCTGTCTAAAATACACACTGGGATATCTTAGTAGATGAGAAAATGATTAGGAAGCTCTTGTGGAGGTGGAGTGAGATGTAGTCATTCTCTTCTGCTCTGGAGGACTGACGACCTGTTTAGTGCTGAAGAACAAGTGCAGGTTCCTTAGCCCAATTCATTGTCTGTATCGCTTGTTCTTTTTCCTTCCAGTACCTGAAGGAGCCTACAGGAAGGCTGGGGAGGGACTTTTTATAAGGGCAGGTAGCAACAGGATAAAGACCAATGGTTTTAAACTGAAAGAGGGTAGCTTCAGACTAGATATTAGGAAGGAATTCTTTACTGAGGGTGGTGAAGCACTGGAACAGGTTGTCCAGAGAGGTTTTGGATGCCCCCTCCCTGGAATCATTCAAGACCAGGTTGAGTGGAGGTGTCCCTGCCAATAGCAGGGGGTTGGAATGAGATGATCTTAGAAGTCCCTTCTAACCCAAATTATTCTATGATTCTGTGTAGTTCCTATTGCATGGGGCACTTATGAGTTAGCCAGAGCAAAACTTACTAGCAGTACTGAAGGCTGAAAAATGGTGTTGCAAGAGTTGGTTTTACTTATTTAGCATGGGTTCAGATAGCCACGTGCAAGTGTGGAAACAAGCAAGGGAAGTGTGGAGGTCTCTGTCTGGCCTAGAGCATTATGGCATTTAAGATATCAGGTAGTTCCTGTCTTTTAAAAAATAACCACTGGGATATGGCATGGTCTTTAATGTTGCTGAAATAAATGTGATTGCATTGTTGCACATAAATGTTTAATCTCTCTGCAGGCCTGAGATGTTTGAGGCGGCGGTGAAGGAGAGTTCTGCTAAAAGTCCCCAGAGTGAGTTTTGCAGCTGCTTAATGCCCTAGATAAGTCTGTTTCAAGGATTGAATGCAAATGAGGAATGCTGCTCGGTGTTGATGAATCCCTGAAAGATTCACTCTATGTTGTGGTTGGTAGTTTGGTCTTAAGATGTAGGGAAGTTGTTATCCAAGCTGAATTTGAGGTCCAGCCTGAGGTCCTGTGCCACTGGCCTGCATGCACAGCAGCTCTCTCTACTCTCCAAACTATTTGGAATATAGCTTTAGCAGGGGTGTATGAACACTCTGTGTTATTCACAAGAAAATATTCATGTCTGATAGAGGCATGCCTTTCATTAGAATACAAGTGATGTACAATCCATAGAAGTAATTCAGATCTTAGGTTAATTGCTGCTGATACGTAGCTCATTCAAAATGGGGAGTTCTCCATGGCTGGTGTGCAGATAGCTGGTAGAAAATTATGTCAGCTGAGGCAGATCATGGATTAAATGTTTTGAGTCATTGTTAACTTGTATTCCGAGTCTGGACTGTGTGGCTCAAAATACAACTGCAGGGCAATTATTCTGTGAATGCATTTTGGAAACGAGATTCAGTGTGCTTTGAAAGCTTTGCAAATCTCTGCTGTTTTGCCAGATTTCCTTTATATCTGACATTCAAGATGCGTGTTTCTCCACAGCTGTTTTTTAAATGAACTCTCTTACTTTCAGGAAAAAATAATCCATCTAATACAGCCAATACAGCAAGCACCACAGCAAATACAGCAGTGAACACAGCGGCAGGAGTTGAAGATCTTAACATCATTCAAGTAACTTTGCTAGGTGTGCATAATCTGATTTCACTTTGTACTCCTTGTGTTGCAGTCTTCACAGTATTTGTTTCATCTGATATTTTCTTACGAGCTGGACAGTTGACAGAAACACAAGTACAGTCAAGAAAAAGCAACGTTTAGCATCTTGTTTTTCCATGTTAAATGTTTTCTGACTTCTATGGATATGAGTATCTATTTGGTGATGAGTCTGGAATATTCTTGATCCAGCCCGCAAGTTGAGAAGTATCCTTATTTTTCCTTTTTTTTTTTTTTTAACTCTTTGTATAAATTAAATACTGGTTGCCAGCTTTCTTGACAACTTCAGGAGATCTGATCTTGGATTTAACTGAACAGCCATGCAGGCTGAACTGTTTTCTCTTGAACAACACTGACTGCTTTCTCAAGCACGCGTTACATTCGTTAGAAAGGAGCTCCATTGCATGCTATGGCTGTGGATTGAATCTCACTTCGGTTTTGTGTTTCCCCCACCATTATATGTACTGTAAGCAAATGAATACAGTTTGTGTTTTCGGATGAAGCTTACAAAGCCACCTCTAGGAAGGAGATCTTATGTTGTTCATGTAAATACAATTCTGTGGTACTGTCAAGAGTAGGAACAAAGGCAATGTGTGTTTCCAGACCTCAGGGGAAAAAAAGCCTGCTTAATTCTCATGCTTTTCTAACAATTTATTTCAGAGGATGAAAGTGAAAGACTTTCAAAGGTGGAGAAGGCCAGACAACTGAGAGAGCAAGTGAATGATCTCTTCAGCAGGAAATTTGGTGAGTGCTTCTTACTTCCCCTTTTGACATAAGTGAGAATGGAAACAATGCTCCTGTGGATGTTACTGAATCATCATTTCTGGTGTATATCATCACTGAAATGAAATGAACAAATTTGAGAATTGTATATGAAAGTTGTGCTCTGACTTCCAGAAGAATCTTTGATGATGCAAGTAGGTGGTTGGGTATTTTGAACAAGAATTCTCAGCAGGACACGTAGCTTTATGTTCTCCCACATCCTATTTCTTTTGTGTATTCATGAACAGAATATTTATTTTGCTTGGAAACCATGATTCATTTTATAGCTCCGGAGTCTCAAGCAATTTGTACTTGAAATTAGAGTAACTTTCAAAATACAACTTCCAGCTTTCTTTATTTTACTGTGCAATTGCACTGTACAACTTTAATCACCCGAGTTTCTTCATCTGAAATTCCTTTGCTATTGCCGTGTTGAAATATTTTTTTTGTGGGTGTTGAAGGAAGTGCTTTATTTTCCTTCACTTTGTTACTTCCTCAGCCTATTTTTTAGAAGAAAGGGAATCTGGGCTCTTTATGTGGGAGCTGTCAGAGCGGGCTTTTAAACTAATGATCTTGCAGCAACATTCATGAGTGCAATCCAGAACACCCACTTCTAACACTAATGATTTAATCATCAAGTAGATTTTCGTTTACAGATGTGATAGAAAGCTGGTATTTGCATTTAGTTTCTTAATTAACTGTGTTTTCTTTCTTCAGTGTGATCATAAATATGCGAACTTGAAAACAAACATGACCTCTCTCATTTAGGTGAAGCCATCGGTATGAATTTCCCTGTGAAAGTCCCATACAGAAAAATCACAATCAACCCCGGCTGCGTGGTGGTGGATGGGATGCCTCCTGGAGTGTCATTTAAGGCTCCCAGTTACCTGGAGATCAGCTCCATGAGGAAGATTTTGGAATCATCAGAGTTCATCAAATTTACTGTCATCCGGTATGGGGCTGCGTGGAGCAGATTGTCTGAGTGTGAGGGCAGCCCTTAGCGTGTGTGAATTCGCCTCGCAAGAAGTCGCAGTGCCTCTGTCAGTAGTGGAGGATGGGGCTCTTGGGGTTAGCAGCGTGTCAGATCAAATGAAGCCCTGACGTTGGGAGCAATGTGACAAAGGATGTATTATTAATCTTAAGGCAGGCTGTCTTCTGAGATGCTGTCTTACTCATTTTATGTGCTGCAGTGCTGTGGGCTCTGCTGTCCTGTTTATAAAATCAAGCCTGGAGACAGTTCCCTGCTCCAGAACTTGTTGACAGTAGATAGTATGGTTGTGCTTGTGTTATTCCTGATGATTTTGAAATTTGTATCAAAATTCTTGTGTGGAGGTAAATTTTTTTGATGTTTTTTCTAGTATTTTAAAACGTAATATTTACAATTGCAGTGTAAGTTAGTTTTTGTGTATGTGTATATGCACCTGTACAGAGTGTATTAGTGTGCATGCAGCAGAATAGATGAAATACTGAATCACACTCAGGAGGGCTTCAGGAACTGAAAACAAATATTAAAGTTGTTGTAACTCGTGAAATGACAGTCTGCTCCAAAGGTATTTGAAAGCTTTGGTCTCTATGGAGAGAGAGACACTATTTAAATAGAACTTAAAGGTGTCTGAATTTTCAACCCTTGACCATTAAGCACCCAGGAGGTGCTGTGATGGAACCTCCTGTTTTGTTCCACTTTCTGTTAGCAGTTGGTAGCAGAGCTCACAGCTTTTAGGTGAGGATGCCTTAAGAGGGAAGTCCCACGCAGTGCTTCAGAATCAGCATGGTGTGTTCTTTCTGTTTGTTTGTTTTTTTTTTTTACAGACCATTTCCAGGACTTGTGATGAACAACCGTAAGTAATTTCTGTGACACTGATAGCAAATGTAATTTTGTAACTTACCAGGATCAGTTTGCTCCATGTTGACTTTGTGGAATGTGAAATGAACACGAGAGCAGTGTGATCAGTGCCTAAAATTAGCATTAGCTTTGATAAGAAAATGCAAGACACTCATTTTGTATTTTTCGGCTGCGGGGTCCCAAAGAGATTTAGGACCCTGAGTGGTGCAACACACTGTCATGGCAGTGTCTGTGTTTTCAGTTTGAATCCATCATAGTAGCAGCTAATTAGCAGGAGTTAAGTTAATAAACAGCTTTAGAGCAGCTGCAGCACCGTGTCCCAATAAGAAGTCCTGCATTCTGCTGAAGCAGAAATGGTTGAGAGAGGCAGAATGCAATTATCAGTGTGTTGCATTGCATGTTACTCAAATTTGGTTTGAAAAAACAAGTCTTAGTATTTCCAGTTGCTTATAATAATTGTGACCTTATTTTTTAACATCTTATTTAAAGAAAAAGCAAGCAGCAGTTGTTACAAGTGACCCTTGTGTTGCATTCTTTCATAGCCAATGTGGCCAAATAACCTGCTGTCAGTAGTTTGGCCTTACTCAGCCTTAGCATCCCGGTACTCATCCATTTGCATCAAGCCACAAGTACAGTATTCTGTACTGAGGTCTGAATGGCAAGGACAGAGTGCTCTCAGGAAGGTTTGTAGTTGGGAGCTCACAGTGAGCTGCTTAGCAATCCTGGGCAGGATCCTTAGGTGGGCAGGAGCTCCCTTTGTAGCAGGGAGCACTTCAGGCAGATGAACGTTGATGATGTTGCCAGAGGATTGAATTAGAAATGAAAGAATATTAAACTGTTGGCTCTCCAGCATAGTTTTCAGTGTTTGTTGGGACTGATGCTGGCCAACTGAAGGACAGCGGATGTGGGATCACCTGCCATTACCAGAGCAGGAAATTGGTCACTGAATGTGTGACTTTCCTTCAGTATCTGTGTCAATTATGATCAGAAAGAACTGACACTGATATTGGAGTGAGTTATTGTTTGTCTCTGAGCCAACTTGCAGATACGGAACATTCCTGCTCTGGGGAACATGTGAGAAATTACTAGGAAATTGTAGGTGCTTGCAGGCAAGACAGGGAATGCTTTTTTCTGAAACAAAAAATAGTGAACTGTGGCTCAAATAGTGACCTTGTAATGCAACAAGTTTCAGGATTTGCAGATAGCAGAGGTAAAATTGCCCTTGTGTTACACATGGGACCAGTTCTGTTGTAAAGTTAATGATGATCATGTCTGATCTTAGAGCTAATGGAGAAAACTGAAGCAGAAGCAGCACCAGCAGCAGCAGCAGCACCCACAGTACCAGGTGAGGCAGTGTGACACGTGTCCTTGCAGAAGGGGTGGGATATGGAGTTCTAGATGCTATTGGCAGGTGATATCAGCAGTCATGCCCTGGGGATGCACTGTGGGGATGAGCTGTTTGATTTTGACAGATGCTATGCAATGATGATGTTTATAGCCATTAAATATTAACACGTTAATAGAAAGAAGCACTGCTTCCTTCAAGCGATGTCATTGGCATGTTCCTTAATTTCATTTCTGCAGATGATGAGTGAGCTGAAAGGAAGGATCAGTAGAGGCAATATATAAAGGCAATTCCCTGTCTGTTTAATGATGTCTGCTTAACTCAGAGTGTGTGTCTGTGCCAGATCGATGTTCAGCCAAGTTAAGTTTTGCCTGCAAAATGTGTAAGAACCCAGAAAAGGGTCTGGATGGAATTTCTGTCCACTAAACCGCACCAAAGCCCTGTTAGATTGTATCTGGACTGCACTCACAGGACCCTTCTTAATTGTTCTGTGCTGGGAGTTGCTGAACTAAATGTAGTTGAACAACTTCCTTTTGGCCCAGTATTTCATGAATTCTCACAGGCCTTTCAGAAATGTGTATCTCAAGTTGCCAATAGCCTTCTGCTATTGACTGAACACACTGTCACTCAGAGAAACAGAGAGAAAACGTTTAATAAACATTTCAAGAGTAAGGGACACTTCTGTGGTAACAGAAAGGGAGCCATTCCCCCCCTGCTTCTGTTGGGAAGGGGTGGCAAGGAGAAAAAGGTCTGTTTCTGTTGGGTGAACTCTGTCCTTAACTCACCTGCACTGTTAAAAAGGTTCTGTGGCTTTCCCAACAGCTCTCAGTCTCTCAGCCATCCACACAGATTGTAGAAAAGGCATTATGGAAATAAAATGTGATTTTTGCCCTCTGCTCCACAGCTTCCCCCTCTCCACCAAACTATACATGCCCACCACTGAGAACAGAGGTATCCAGGAGTGGTGTGATGTGTGTTTGAAATCCAGACATATTGAAGTGGTTTGAATTAAGCTGATGCAAATCTGATATGTTCTGTGCAGGAATGCATTGTTTTGCTGGAGCTCAGTGATGTGTGCCACAGTGACCCACACACTGAGGAGAATGTTAATGTAATACAGTGAATGTTTGGGTGCTTTTTATATTTTGCTATGAAGTCAATAGCAAGCTACAGATCTTTGTCTCAGAAATATTTATGTGATTCTAAGAGGGAAAAAATGGACTCTTTTTTTCTTATTATTTCAGAGAAAACTTAATTTTCCTAGCTTTTGCTAAGACACTCACCTGTTTTGTACCCTGGAAATGGCATGCATATACATCTGACTTTTTTTTTTTTTCATTTAAGAGCCAGCTGAACCCAGGCAAACAGAGGTATCTTCAGGAGGTGAGTGTTTGTCTTCAGCTGTATCAACAAATACTTTAAAGTCATAAAATCATAGAATGGCCTGGGTTGAAAAGGCCCACAGTGCTCATCCAGTTCCAACCCCCTGCTGTGTGCAGGTCACCAACCAGCAGCCCAGGCTGCCCAGAGCCACATCCAGCCTGGCCTTGAATGCCTGCAGGGATGGGGCATCCACAGCCTCCTTGGGCAGCCTGTGCCAGTGCCTCACCACCCTCTGTGAAAAACTCCCTCCTAAAGTCATTTAGAACAAAGCTGCATCTTTCTTTTTAAAAAGACACGTCAATCTAAACAACAAAAAGAGGCATTTGTTGGTTCTCAGGACATCTGTTTTAATATTGTGCTGCATCACGTGGAAGATACTCTGCAGCAAAAGTTATTATTCAGATAATTGTACAAAAGAGTTCTACGAATTGCTGTTTTTGGTGGGTGAGTCATGACTATATATAGGCTTTGAGGGATTGCTCACATCCTGAGTTATCTATCTGAGCATCTAGTTATTCCACACAGTCATTTTGACAATTTATGCAAGTGAACGATTGCCATCATCAGGGAATTTGAATGCAGTTTTGGCCTGAGTTTACTCTCAGGGTTTGTTGAGGGGAGTTGTGAAGCTCTGGAAGAAAAAGAAGTGTGGAGAGCAGTGCTGCCATATGGCCAGCAGCACTGGGGTGGACGTGGCTGTGCATCACTGCTTTGCATCTTAGAGCTCACAACTTGAGTTTGTTCTCTAGTCCTGCTTGGACTCTCTGAAAGAGAGAGCTGCAAACTGCAGCACTTCTGTTCCTCTGTGTCCTTTCCTGGGGTGATGTCCTTTCTAATTTCCATCGCTGAAACATCAAATGTCTTTGTGCTGCCAAAACGGTGTGGGATCACTGAAACTGTTAGTTGGAGTGGGACAGTTCCTGAATCTTTAAAGGGGAGTCTTTTAAAGTGATTCTTTTGAAGAAATAGACAAATGTGGTTTTGAATTTGTCATCCAAAGCTGCAGTCGGGTCCAGCTATCAGAGAAATGATGTTGAGGAAAGGTGTGTTGCTGCTGAAGTGCACATGGTCCCATTAGAAATAAGCTGGGAGGGATCAAGCATCATGTGCTGAGACAGCCTCGCTTTGCTGTGATGAATTACTCTAGCCCTGAACCTTGCAAACAGCTTCAGTAAAAAACCAATTTCCTTTCAACATCATACTCTCTGTTTATAAAAAGAACAAAATCAGGCTCCAGGACATACAGGCAGTGCTATAAAGGCATGAGATTGCTTTGATTTACCTCCCAGCATCCCTGTGAACAAGAGCAGCAAAGATTTTTCCAGCGAAGTCTCTTGGAAGTGAAAAATATTTATGAAAAGCTGATGAATGCTTCAGCCAACAAGATCAAATTTCTCTTTATTTTTTTTTTTAAACATCTAATAATGCCTTGCTGTGTGATGCTGTGCATTGGAGAAGAAAAATTAGCTAAGGTCAAAATTTATTTTGCATGGATTGAAATATAACGATGCAGAAATGGTCTGTGTGTGGTTGGGGAGAGCAGGGGTCTTACAGATGGAAATAAAGTCTGAGAAATGGCCAGTGCTGAGAAAACAAGCTTGTGCAATGAATGTTAATTTGTTAACCAGAAGGCATGACTTGAGCACAAGGGCGTGTGGTCAGATGTTGTTTGCTGGCTTTGGAAGGCATTCAGTTCATTCATTTGTTCACTGCATTTGTCCTTTTTCAACAGATGTTACAGAAACAGAAGAAAGTTGTCAAATAAAGCAAGAACCAGAGCCAACGTGGTAGAGCTCATCCCTACTGCGGTGAGAGAATGTTGTGGTTCCTGGAGTTAGTGCGTGTGGGGAGTAGGCCCTGGTCAGGGAATGATGCTTTTACAGTGCAGGGTGGGGAGGAGAGGGCGAAGATTGGATGCCAGAAGGTGCCAGTCCTTCACTTGACTTGGAATTGTTTTGTCTTAGTTCTCTTCTGTGTAGAATGTTTTCGCTACCTTGCCAGAATACAAGGTGAAGTGTGCTGTGTTCAGATTTGTGAGGGAGTCGTTCCAAGGGAGATCTGGGCTGTATCACAGCCTGTGGATAAAAATAGGTGATGGTAATTACGTACCTCAGAGGGAAATGATGTTTGTGAAGAGCTCTGACGTGGTTGGTGGAAGAGCCCTCTGTCAGTGCAGCACAAACACTGACTGATGGAGAACATGACGTGGCCTAACTGATGTCATGCATCTGTTGTTGGTAGTTCTAACACTCACATGAAGGCTGTGTATGTATGAGCATCCCAGCTGATGGGCTTCACCTGGAGAATGTAGGTTTGTTCTCTTGCTGACTCTCTTCCACTTTCCTTAGGATATGAAACAAGCTTTGTGGGCACCCAGGCACAAATTAGCCCTGTGAAGCACTCCCAGCACATCTCAAGGCTCTGACAAAAGGATAAAAGTCACACAGAGAAGTGGCAGAACCCACTGCTTGGTGGATGTTAAGATCTGTCAGCACCAGGGCTAAGCTATTGTGAGCTGCAGTCCTTTGGGAGCGAGGCTGGAGCCTCTTGCAGACAGCATTTGTGTAATTCTGTAACATCTGCTCCATCCCTGTGTGGCAGTGGCATGGTACAGGCCTTGCTCCAGAGCTGCAGTGGTCCTTATGTTCTTTGTAAAGGACTAGCTAAAGAATATGTATTAAGGCAAGTATTCCATCAAATTGATGTAGGAAGCACTCGAGCACACATGTAATCCCACTGATGAAGAGCAGTGTTCACCTTCTGAGTGGTCTTTAATTCTGAGCCTGAAGAACTCAAAGCAGTGCAGCCCACAAGTATTTGTAGCACGTCACAGATCAGCAGGGAAACTGACTCACTTTCGTTTTACTTCTGTCTAGCCAGAAGCACCCAGAGCTGAGAAGAGCTTGCCAGGACTGTGCTGAGCTGTGTGATGTAACTGTATAAGAGAAGTACCTTCTGTACAAACCCTTTTGTACTTTGAGATAGAAATGTCTACTTTTTCAGCAGTTCTGTGAATTGACTGCATGTGAAGAATGACTGCAGGTTTGGAATGGCTGGTTTTACTCTGGAATATATGATAAGGACTGAATTTGTTGCAGCAATACTGGGGAGATGATAAGGATTCAAGTGAACGGGGACTTAACAGAGGCCATCTACTTTTCCCAATGAAGCTGAATTCCACTGTGCCTGAATATATCTCAGCTTCTGTAACGAAGAAACAGTGCAAGCAGCTCCGTTTGTTGGTTTCACTTTGGAGAAAACAGATCACTGATTTTTTTAGTTCTTACTCCTTTCATGGCTGATTGGTCAGTGGTATGTGTATATTTGCACTAATTTTTCCTACATCTGCCACAACTCATTTGTTTCTCATAAATAAAAGGTAAACTGGTTCACTTGACTGTTAGTATGCACTAATGAGATGGGCAGTATATCAGTTTGTGGACTAGGAACCCTTTTAAATTTAATCCTTTTATAGTTTGCTCCATTAATTGGAAGTAATAAGTGCATGTTTTATCAGAGCATCACGTGGGATTTGTATGATGGGTCTGCTCTGGCAGCCCTAATTTAGGCAAAACAGAGTGAGTTTTTCTCCTGCAGGCTGTGGGTAATGCCCTGCTGTTCATCCAGAACTACCTACAGAATCCTGCATCACAAGCTGCTGTAAGCCCTGATGTCTCAGAACTTAAATCTCCCATAGTCCTGTTTATGCCCCACATCATGTGAGAGTCTCATGTATTCATTTCTTGAAGTTTCACAACCCGTGAGAGTTGTAGAATTCTGGCTCGAGGAGGTTGGGATGACTGCATGATGCACAAATGCTCGACCTTATTCCCTCATTAAGAAATAAAGATATTTCTGATGGTTTTTTGTGACTGTCCATATATGTTCACTTAGCAGTAACTTTGTAGGCAGCTAGAATATGCTACAGCATAGATACTACAGTGAAGAACTGAGTTCCTGTTCCACCCTTTGGACAAGGAAAGCAGCTCTGAGTGGTGCATCTGCAAGGACAATTTTGAAGACCTGTGTGCAGTTGGATGTAGTGTCTGTCCCGAGGAACATCGACAGGAGGAACTCTGCAGACAGCTTCCATGCTGTGGGTGTAAGGCAGGGAGAGGGCTGTAGCTCATGTGCTGGCACGATTGCTCCACGTAGGTCTAAGTGCTCCTGCTCTATGATGTTTGGAGGCATTGTAAGTATCTGGCTGTCATTGTGGTGGCAGTGGGGACAGGGATGGCTCTGTGCTGAGCCGTTTAAAGTGCTGACAGCAGGTGATGGATGCAGTGCTGCCCTGTGTCAGCCCCACAGCAGTGAGCCCAATGGATTTTTTTACCTGGTGACTCAGTGATGTGGGCACTCCCCCAGCTCATAGCCACTGACATATTTCACTTCAGTGGACCTCTGTAGATAAGTTGAAACAGAATGACAGCCAGTTTCACAATTGCTGCCAGACGTTTTTAGGGTGGGGAAATGAAGTTAACACAGCTTTTCATGCATTTTCAGCTTCCCTTTTCGAGAAAGCAGAAGGGAGGGCCATCCCTCCTCCACTATCATTGCCCTTGGGGCAGCACTCCTTGCCTTGTCTGCCCAGCAGGGCTCTGTGCTGCTCATATGGAGTTGGTGCTAACGTGAGTTGAGCGGGGCATTATAATGAAGGAACTGTAAAAACAGTTCAGGCTGCTGCCTGGCGCGGATGTCCTGGAAATGCATCACACCCTGGGCATATGAGAGCTTGGAAAAGTGAAGTGAAAACTGATGATGGTGGTTTTACTGGAAATGCTGAAGGCTGGGATTGGGTCCATCCCTATGGCAGTTCTCATTAGTGTTGGGGGGCACATCAGCAGTGCTCTGTCGATTCTTTCTGATGGCTCTTTTGATGGTCTCGGGCATTTTGAGTGATAAGCAGTAGGGATAAATTAAACTGTCAAAGTAATTGCACTGATATTTATACCTTCCAAATACCAATTTTATATTGAAAATGATCTATGTATATAGTAGGCAGCAGACTTTTAAGGTGTTGACCATGTATGAAAATCTGATTCATTTCTGAACTAGTAATACATAAGGTGTTCCACTCTTTGGGCACTGAGTGATAATGCCTTAAAAAGCCTTGGCTGTACTGATAAATGAGGAAATAAATACAATTGTAACACCTTACCAGAGCTCTGAATGTTTTCTTTCTTCCAGCAGAGAATCCCTGGGGTTGATGAAGTGCCAGAGGAGCATCTGTCAGCCTGTCCTGCTCCGTGAGCTGGTTCTGCTCTCCTTAAGAGCAGTTTGGTTGCAGGCAGTGTAGGACACCCTCAGGTCAGCACCCTGATCTCACTGCAGCAATGACTGGGTGTCACGGGAGGTCCAGCACAGTCCTTTGGTGCTGGTTGTGGGTGCAGTGCCATGCACAAGGAGGCACTCCATTCTCCCGAGGAGCTTCACACGTCCAGTGCTTCCCCTTCGGTGCCCTTCTTGACCATACAAACCCCATCAGCTGAAGTCGTGCTTCCCCTAGAAGAGGTGTGCAGTGCTGAGGAGCATTGCTGCTGCTGGCATTTGAAGCCAGTGGGAATTCTCAGCATCGCTCAGGCATCAGGTGCTGCCTTCAGGTGCCAGCTTTGTTTTCCATACACATGAATCCTCTGATGAACTCCATAAATCAGCTTTATGTCTCAGCTGGGTCGTTACTCTTCCAAGAATTTTCTTCTGAAATGACTTTTCTTCCTATCTAGGAACTGTGGGGCAATTAGTGGGAGCACTAATCAGTGCATCATACTGAGCAGCACGCTGAGTTATGCCTTGCATTGCATTATAGACGAACCCGGTGCCAGCAGTAAGACCTAAAACCTCCATTTCACTTCTCACATTACAGGAAGAAAAATGAGGAAATAGAAATAAACATGTGCACTATTTCCAGCGATGCACTGTCTGTAACTCAGGTTTAAATTTAGTACAACCCTAATTAAGAAATGAGCTTTCGTAAAAACGTTTCTGCATATATAACAGCAATCTGGCTGTTAGCAGAATGCAAACAGCTCTAGGTGGATTTTTTTTTAATATATGATTTGTAGCTCAATGTTCACTCACTTATAGGTGACCCACCTTAAAGTCAAAAAGAAACGTTTGTTTGACCCATATGTGTTACCTCAGCAGCTGCAGCATCCCATGCCTGGGGTCGGGGGTAAAGCTGCTGGGTTTCATCTCTTCGATGCAGCCGGAGCAAACCTTGCCTGGCTCAGGGCCACCGGTGGAGGTGATGAGATCCTTGGTGGCAGCTTTTTGGGGATGCTGCAGGTGATGGGAAGAAAATGGTGATGCAAAGGCAGGGCCCAGCCTGTTTGCAACCTGTCCCCCCTGCTTCTCCAGGCGGATGGTGCCGCTGTCCCTGGGCTCGGGGGCACGCTGGGCGCTTCCAGAAGGAGTGAGTACAGACTCCTGCTCCCATTGCCTTGTCCTGCCTGCAAAATGAGCACTGTAGCTCCTGTGCCATCCCAGGGCAGTGTCACCTGGCTGCTGGGGCTGGAGGCTGCGCTGTCTCCAGCGAGGGGTGGACTGGGGCTGGGCTGCAGCAGGAAATGCTGGTTCAATACAAGCTACAGAGGGTGAACAGTTACAGATGTGATTGCAGCACAGCTTCCGTTTTCCTGGGGCTTTTAACTGAAACAGTGCAAGGCGAAGGCAGACGGGAGCAGAGCACAGGGAGGCAGCAGCACAGAACCCAGTGGGAGCAGCTATGGGGGATGCCTTCATCCGGCACATCGAGCTGCTGGGCTATGAGAAGAGGTTCTTCCCCAGCCAACACTATGTAAGTGCACAGCCAGCAGTGGAGGGCAAAAGCCTGGCCAATGTGTTTCTTCAGATAGCAGTGATGAAGCGTTTAAGAGCGTCCCTTTGTGGAGCTGGGGGTCATGGGAATGACATGGGCTGGAAGCAGCCAGAGGATGAAACCCCACTGGGGTTTGGGGTCCCGGCCACGTGCTGAGCTGCAGCACTCTGCTCTGCCCCGCAGGTCTACATGTTCCTGGTGAAGTGGAATGACCTCTCTGAAAAGCTCATCTACCGCCGGTTCACCGAGATTTACATGTTCCATGTGAGCAGACCCAGGGAGACACCACCCCACATCCAGGGTCGGGCAGGGAGGCTTTTGGGGCTGGAAAGCAGACAGCAGGTTTGAGCTGGAACTGCCCCCACATAAACCTGGCTCAAAGGAGGCTCTCGGGTCTCTGTGTTTACATCTCCTTTGCTTCGGGAATGGGGAGTCCGGTGTCCTCAGGGAGGTTTCTCCTGGTGTTGGGTTGCAGACTGCAGCTGGGAGGGATGAGCTGTGGGTGTTGTGGAAGGGTCCCTGCGCCATTCTCACAGCCCTGCTCGGCCCTGCTCCATAGAAAGCACTGAAGGAGATGTTCCCCATCGAGTCTGGAGACATCAATGCGGAGAACCGGATCATCCCACACTTACCAGGTAAGAGGCAGAAGCCTGGGGGCTGGACCAGAAATCACAGCCGCTTGGAGAATCGCCCCTAACTGCTCTCTGCCCCTGTGCAGATATTGGCTGCCATCTCTGTTCCTGCTTTTGGGGCTGGAAATCAAAACCCAAGCAGGGTCTGTCTGGTGCTGGGTGCCCTGGGGATGCATCCCAGAGCATCAGCTTCAGTCCTGGGTGGGTGTAAAGGAGAAGGTGTGCTGAGCAGCTGCAGCTGAACACAGCCCTCCTTTGGTGACACCATCCACAGGATGGCTTTGGTGCTTTTGTGATGATAGAGAAAGGTATAAGGGGAAGCAATGCAATGTATGTTCAAAGAGAATGGTATAAACTGATGCAAAGAACTGACACTTTGTACCTAACTAAGCAAGGTGCAGCTCAGGAAAAATCCCCCTTACATTTAATTTCCTTCCTCAAACAAGGCAGGGAGGGAGAAGTAGCTGTGGGCTCTGACTCCTCAAGGAAGCTCTCTGCAGTGCACAGCACGATGGTTGTTTTTCTGCTTTCTGCTATTCCAAGCTGCCAGGAGTGTCCTCTTCTGAGCACGAGGCTGCCCAGCACAGCACGCTGCTGTGTTTGGAGAACTGAAAGCACCAGGATTGGGACAGCTGTGGGGTGTCATTCACGTGTGTGCCCAGTGTGGGGTTCAGTGCTGTGCCATGGGTTGGAGCTGCAAGTGGGGTTTGCTGGGAAGGAGAGATGTCCATGTGTCTGCATGGTCCTCTGAGCCATTCCTGGTGCTCTGGAGGCAGTGAGCCTCGTTACAGCAGGGCACAGCCTGAGCACAGCTGTGGGAGTTATTCTGTAACCAAAATAGGGTTCAATGGGGTTTTCCTAGGGCTTGTGCAAGGGCTGTGGGCTGCGGGGATGAGCTCAGCTGTGCAAGTTCTGCACTTGCTCACTGGCACCAAAGCTGCTGGTTTTCAGGTGCAGAGCAACCTGCTCAAGCAAGATGTAAATCCATGGCTTTCTGTCTGCTTTTTCTGACTCCTTTCCCCTCTCCCCCAGCCCCCAAGTGGTTTGATGGGCAGCGTTCAACGCAGAGCAGGCAGGGCACGCTGGCTGAGTACTGCTACACGCTGGTCAACCTGCCCCACAAGATCTCCCGCTGCCTGCACGTGGTCAGCTTCTTCGAGGTCCGGCCCGATGACATGAACCCCGTCACAGACAGCCAGTGAGTGCAGCAGGGCCACTTCTTCACCTCTGTGGTGCAACGCCAATTAATCACGCAATAATTAGCTCTTGGGACCTAGCTAATGCACCACTTTGCTCCATGTAGGATCAGGAAGCCTGAGGTGTTCCTCCTGCCCAAGGATGCAAAGAAAAACACCAGCGGTGAGAGGCCTTTGGGGGCTGCATGGGGCTGCCTCTTCCACAGCAAAATGCACAGGGAGAGGGGCAGTGTGGGTGGATGGGGCTGAGCAGGGGCAGGCTGCACCATGGCAGGGGCTGTGGCTGACAGCAGAGGGCAAAAGCAGCCCTGCTGCCGTGTGAAAACCTCATCCTGTGGGAAAAAGAGTCCGGGATGTAACTGTTGAGTCCTAGAAGGTGCTGAGGCTTTGTGTTAGGCTGTACTGGAGTTGCTTTTAATGTGGCTGAAGTAGGGTATTTCTGTGCGAGGAGGGAACGTCTCTCTTCTCCCACAGACATCACAGGCCCCATCGTCCTGCAGACGTACCGAGCCATCGCCGACTACGAGAAGAGCTCCAAGCCTGAGATGGCTCTAAAAGCTGGGGATGCGGTGGACGTCGTGGAGAAGAGCGAGACTGGTAGGCGTCCATGCTGCTGTGGGCCAGCCCTGCTCCTGGCCACCATCTCAGCAGGGGTGGGGACAGCCTTTGTGCCTTACACCCAAACACTGTGTTCCTATGGTGTCACCACAATAAAGGTTGTGAGGGGCTGCTGATGGAAAGGCCCAGCGCCAAACTCGTCAGCGCTTCCCGATTCACATGGAGCCCCGTGACGGTCGGTTCTGGTCGGGGTGTGGGGTTGTGAGGCAATCCTAGAAAACCCTGCAGCCTCCTCATGTGCCTCAGCCTGGAACGGTTCCCACCCAAGAGGAAGCAGCATGAGGTGGCTGGGCTCCCCAGTTACACCACCGCAAAAACAAAGAACAGCCCCAGCGCCCTTTCGGATGTGTCATGGGGATGTCATGGGAACTCCTGAACACGGGATGGGGAACACGGCTGCTGCTGGCCGCTCCTGCAGCCTCCACGCTGTCCCTGCTCTTGCCCACCCTGCTTTCCTTGCAGGTTGGTGGTTTTGCCAGTTAAAGAACAAGCGGGGCTGGGTGCCAGCTGCCTACCTGGAGCCGATGGATGGTCCTGATGAATCGGAGGAGCAGGAGCCCAACTATGCTGGTAAAACACTCAGAAAACCACAGCGTTCCCAAGAGCATCACCCCTCTGCAGGACAGTTCATTGCAAGGCAGGACCTCTGGGCACGGGGAGCAGCACAGGCTTTCCATTGCACTGAGCTCCTGCACTCCCCTTATTGCCCTGCTGTCCCGCCTCCCTGTTGTGCCAAGCAGGAGGGGTCCTGCAGCTTCCTGCTCATTGCTATCAGGGCTTCATCTTTGTGGTTTTCAAAACACTCTTGCAGACTCTATCAGCACAGCACTTCCTTGTTCCTCATTTAATCACCCAAATTACAAGCACGCTTTTCAGCCTAGATAAATGTCCTTTCACTATTTGCACTCGCCAGCTTTCTCCTGCAGAAGTGCTGGGTGGACCTGGTGCAGCTGTTGCACCAGCAGAGCTCAGCCCAGTCTTGGAGACCTGGAACACTCTGGGTTTGCCTAAAATTGCAGGTTGATGCTCTGGTGCTTCCTCTGCTCAGTGAAGGAGAGGCTGAGCCCCATTGCTGGGGGTGATGTCCCAGTTGTGTGTGTGCAGGTGAGCTGTACATGGTGCAGAAAAGCTACACGGCTGTGGAGGAGGACGAGCTGACACTCAAGGAGGGCGACACCATCGAGGTGATCCACAAGCTGCTCGATGGCTGGTGGGTCGTCAGGTGAGAAACACCACGAAAGCAGGCAATGGGATGGACCTGAGGTTCTCCACAGCAGGGCTGTGACATCTGTGCATCATCTGGTGCTGCTGCACAATGCTTTCTCTTGCAGGACTTCTAGTAGCCTTGTGGCTTTGCTAAGTGCAACCACCAAGGAGGCAGCAGATGGGAAAAAATGCATCTGCTATTTTTCCTGCCTCTAAGTATTCTGGCACAGTTTGTTTGGTGAATCCTCAGCTTTCAGACCAGCCTTAGCTCACTCTGTAGTTTTGGACTTTCCCAGGGGAATCCCAGCTGCATTTGTGCTCTGGAGAACAAGCAGTGTTGCTTTGTGTTGCAGGAACGATGAAACCACAGGCTATTACCCCTCCATGTACCTGCAGAAATCTGGGGAGGTGAACACTCCCGAGAAAAGTGGGCTGAGGAACCACAACATTCCCCCCCGGAGGTAGGAAATGAGCTGAGGGAGGGAGGAAGGGAGGGAGGGAAGGAAGAGGGCAAAAGCTCTTCATCGAGAGGGTGAAATGAAACTTTTGGGTATGTGGTGTCCCCTGTTCACCCTGGCAATGCACAGAGAGGGGAGAGGTGAGCAGAGCACAGAGAACAGGAGCAGATCCTGCAGGACTGCAGCAGTGCCAGCCCAGATCAGGCAGGCACATTTCTCCTTGTCCTTCTGCAGAGTTTCTTTTCTGGGCTAATCTCGTTTAATTTTCAAATTAGATTTTTTTTTTTTTTTTCCCCCTAAGTGCATCCACTGAATCTTTGAGAAGCGGGGAGAGATTTGACTAATCAGGGCTGCCAAATGGCCTAATCTGATGGGAGGATTTGAGCTAATGGAAGGGATTTTATTTTGATTAAAAAGATAAAAAGCAATAATAGCTCATTAATTCTGATGCAACGACAATGGCTAAGAAGGGCAGAGCTTGCCTGGATCTTTTCTTCCCCCACAAGAAAACAAGGCAGCCTTCTATAAAATCTCTCAAAATCCGGCTCTGCTGGAGCATGGGTTGATGGTGAGGCAGTGCAAAATGGTACAAATCTGCTTATTTGAGTGCACTGATGCTTACTGATACCCTTGGGGAGGACAGTGACCTGTCCCTGCTGTGCTGCTGATGGCAGCACACAGCAGAAGCAGGTGGGAACTGGCTGCTTACCAGGGAATGGCCACAGCATGAATTTGGGCTCACAGCACTCCCACTGCGGTGGGGAAGAGCTTGGCTACAAAATGGGGCACGCGCTGAAACAAGGCAGGGGCTGAAGGCAAAGGACTGCAGGTGCCTGCAGCAGAGCAGGATGGTGCTGTGGGTGGTGGAAGCCGCCACTCTCATCCTGGTTGTGACAACAAAGCAATGGTTCTGTCCGCCTGCCTGGGGATTGCCCTGCATGCTGGGGCTTTCCCACAGCAGTGTGGCTCTGCATAGCTCAGAGCTCAGCCTTTCACTTCTCTCTGTGGTGTCTGCTGCGGGCACAGCACTGAGCAGACCGCTGCACAGGCACCTGTCTCAGGCTCTGCCCCCAGATCCCATACAGGGAAGCTCAGTGCTGCAGCCAGCATAGATACCATATCCATCCATCCACCCAATGTTGTACATCTCTTCCAGGAGTTTCTTGAATTCTGGTGAAAACCTCGTGCTTCTCCTGCCCTTTTCGGCATTGTGTCTGATCTATCTTGCCATCCCCACCTTCACTTTCCAGGCTTCAGGTTTCACCATCAGCACATGCTTCCAAAGCATTGCTTCCTAACAGCAGTTCATCCCCATGCTGGCAGTCACCTGCTGCCTTCTGTCAAATGGAAATGAAAAGTGGGTAGGGGTGTTCAGGCAAGGTAGAGCAGGAAGCACAGTGTACAGAAGCAGGGCTGGGGATTCTAGGAGGGAAACTGTGAGTGAGAGCTGTGGTTATGGAAACGGAACATTTAATTTCTGACTTACTGCAGATCCACCATCCGCAATGCAAAGAGTATCCACAACAAGGGACGGAAGCAGATCAGCCAGGAAACCTACAGGAGGAACAGCAAGAAGTACATGCAGAACCGGAGGAACGTGAGGGGCAATTTGCAGAACAAGGACATCATCTGTAAGTCTCAGCAGGGTCCTTGACCTAGACATGGACTGAAGTCCTGCAGGACTGCTATTCTATGATTTTATGACATGGTTCATGCTCTCCAACACTGGTTGCTGGCAGCGTGGCATAAACAAATAGACTTGAGAATCTCTGTGCCACTCTGAAAGATGTAGGGGGGAGGAGGAAGCAAGTCTTCTTTTCTCTCAAACCCTTTGCACTTTGTGGCCCCAGGCGTGGGCTGCCCTTATAGGGCAGCTTGGCCTCCAGTTCTGCCCTTTCACAGGAAGACCTGGAGAAGCACATGGAGGTGTGGGGTTGTGCAAGAGCTGTGACCCATCTCTATGTGTGTTTCATCCACAGCTGAGAAAAATGAGCAAGAAGAGAACAAGTCAAAGGCTCAGCCTGCGGTTCCTCCCCGGCCCAGCAAAGACCTCATCATGAACCGCTGCACAGAGAGCACCAGGAGGAAGATCATGTGAGGCTCTCAGCCCCCAAACCCTGCGAGCAGATGCTTTATCTCTCGTGCGGAGTGCGAGCCAGGCTGAGGGTCTGCGTGCCTCCCAGAGCAGCTGTGAGCCCAAGCTGTGTGTTAACCCCCCAGCACCAAGGTGCCCCAAGGAGCGGTGTGAGCACTTCCACCAGCACCTCTGGGCTCAGCCTTCCCACAGCCCAGGTTTCTCATCACTAGCAGGTTCGCTTTTATCCCTTATTTGTAATTCTGAATGATTTTTTTTTCTTCTGGTTTTTAACAGTTACCAGCATTGCGCTGAGAGTACAGCCAGGGCTTCAGTCACTGTGAGAAAAGCCTAAATAACGTGTACAAAAAGCAGCGTAGCATAAAGAGACACTTTATACGTGTGTTTCAACGCTTTCACGCTGTGTGTGGACAACTGATCAATAAACAAGATATCGATGCTGAACCAATTCGGTTAAATAGTGAAAGCTCTCTGGTGAAAGCTTTCTTTGCTCCCTCTAGTGGGATACTGGGGCTGGAGGTGCAGGTGTGAGGAGTGAGCTGAGCCTCGGGCGGCCGTGAGGTGAAGCGGCCATGAGGTGAAGTTGCTTGAGGGGAAGCGGCCATGGGCTGAGGAGGCCTTGAAGTGAGGTGGCCATGAGGAGGCGGCTATGACGTGAGGAGGCCATGAGGCTAAGCTGCCCCAGATGGCGGTGGGGTGTGAGATGGGGGCCGGGTATCTCAAAGGGCTGCAGGGCTCCGCATGGCCCTTCCTGCCCCTTTGCAGCCTGAGTGCTGCCACGTCTGGCCGTCGCAGAGGGACCCAGCATGGTGGGGGGTGGCACTGCCACACAGCGGGGAGCAGAACACGAGGGTTATGTGAGGTGACACCGCAGCCAGCCCTGCTGCGGCGGCGCCGGCAGAGCTTGGGCCACGTTCTGGCTTTGGGTTTAGGTTGCGGTCTCTATTTGAGCGGGGCCCGCCCTCTGTGATGGCCGGCATTGCCGCTTTAAGACGAGGGGAGCGGAAGCAGCGCTCTGTACGGCACATGCGCACAGCGCCCGGCGGCGCAGGTGAGAGGTCACCAAGATGGCGGCGCTGGCGGTGAGGCGGGCGCCGAGAGCAGCGGGGCTTTCGCCAGTTCCGCGCCGCGGCCTGGCCAAACCCGCGGGGCCGCCGAGCGCCAGGCAGCTGCGGGAAGCCGATGAGGCCGCCCCGATCTTCCAGTACGTGGGGAAGGCGGCTAAGCGGAAGGATCGGGTTTTCGTGTGGGGTTTCTCCTACTCTGGCGCTCTGGGCGTGCCCAGCTTCGTGAAGCCGGACGCGGGCTGGAAGAAGCCGCGGCGGATCCAAGTGACGCCTTACCGACTGGAAACGGAGGAGAAGGTGGGCGGGGAGCCGGGCTATGGAGCTGGAGACTGGGAAGCTCCTTGTCAACGCGTCGTTCGCTGTGAGGGTGTCGGAGACAGAGAGGCTTCGGGCTCCTCCGGGGGGATTTAGAACCACGCAGACGCTGTCCTGCGCCTCCTGCTGTGGGAACCGCTTTGTCAGTGCGTTGGGTTTGTGTTGTGAGGAGGCCGTGGGAGCGGGTGAGGAGGGGAGCGGCAGAGCTGTGAGGGGTCTGGAGCACAGGTGTGATGGCTGGGCTGGGTCAGCGTGGAGCAGGGAGCAGCGAGGTGTTCTCTGAGCTTCCTCGAGTGCCTGAAAGGAGGTGTGAGGTGGGGGTCAGGCACCCAGGTAACTGCGAGAGGATGAGAGGTGATGGCTTTAAGTGGTGCTGAGGGAGGTTCAGCTTGGAGATCAGGAAATGTTTGTTCTCCGAAAGAGTGGCACAGCTGCACGGGGCGGTGGTGGAGTCACCGTCTCCAGAGGTGTTGCAGAGCTGCGGGGTTGTGGCTCTGAGGGATGTGGGGTTGGCTTGGTGGTTGGACTTGGTGATCTCAATGGTCTTTTCCAACCTTAACAATCCTGTGATTCATTTTTCTATGCTTATTACTGAATGCTACTTTTTGTTTGTCTTCAAAGATAACCTCTGCTGCCTGTGGTTATGGATTCACGTTGCTGTCTTCTAACACCACTGACATCACCAAAGTGTGGGGCACGGGCCTGAACAAGGACTCCCAGCTTGGATTTCAGAGAAGCATAAGAGACAGAAGTAAGGATTGAGGTGTCGTAAGGCCTTACAGGCAGCGCTGTGGGGTGCACACAATGAGGGAAACTTCAGATGAGAAGGTGTACAAAACTTGCTGGAGGTTCTGATGCAGATCATAGGGCCATACAAACATGTTTACATGTTTGTTTGGTTTTTGAACTTAGCTGTGTTTTTTCATGGTTTGTAAGTAGGTATGGAAGCTATTGAACTTTTCTAGGCACTGTTCCTGTATTCTTGCCTAAAAGATAAATAAAATGGAAGCACCTTTTTGTTGAGTCTACAGATAATATGACGGACCTGTTATTAAAATGATTTTGGCAAGATAGTTTGCTCCCTTCTGTTGCCTTTGCATCTGTAAAGTAATTTCCTTTCACATGGAGATTTTTTGACAAGGTCAGTGTTGGCTTTTTGTGACACTGTTGATTTATTTTATTTTCATACAGAATTGAATTTTGAAAGGAAAATGCATTATTTAAACATTTGGTCTTATACCAAACTCTCAAACACATGAAGAAGATTATCTCTGTGAGAAAGCTGTCACTTTCCACCTAAACCAGATATCAAAAACCATGCGCTTCCTTTCCTTAAAAGGCATTTGTTTGAAAATATTCTTTAAACAATTAGGAAAAAAAGCATTATAACCAGTTTTTCCTCTTCATAAACTGTAAGAGCATAATTCATCAAGGTATGACGTGTCTGTTATGGGCAAGAAATTAAACTTAATGGCAAACCAACAGAAAATAACTGCTGTTGTGGGGAATGCTGAAGTCTGTGCACTTAAACAGCAGCAGGAAAATGACAGCAGCCTCCACTCAGTTTTGCTTTTTAAGATTTCAGCTCTTGCTCTGCCTTATTTCTGTAACTGTTCAAGTCTCAGAAGTGTCCTCTCGTCTTCTAGGTTTGTTTGTTTTTTTTTTTTTATTTCATGCTGATTTTTCTTTTTGCTAAAGGGTCCAGAAAAAGGTTGAAGAGTTCTGCAGTTCAAGCCCTTCTAAGTAAGGGAGTGCACACTGTTTTGTGGGAGCTGTTGAAAGTGATGTGCAGATCAGTGAGGATGCTTCTGCTCCACATTTAACTTTCCACAGACAACTTTTCTGTTGGCTAAGCTGCTTGTTCCTTGGTTTTGCAGCCTAACTTTGACAGCTGCTAATTCTAATGCTGTGTCCCCACAGAGCTGTTTCACAGGGAACCTAAACCTTCTGGTTTCCAGATGGCTGTATGTCGTGCTGTAGAATCAGCTGTTTCTAAGCTAAACTTACATTTTTATCTTCACCCTATCCTGCCTTAGCCACCTTGTTTGTTTTCCTCTCACGTCTTTCAGATACCATCAGTGATGATAGTGAGTTCATTACACAGATCCCAGTAGGCTGAACTGGAAGGAACAGAGAGAAAAAGGGGTTTTGTTTTGTGACATCCATGTCTCTTTAGACAGATAGACTTAGACCTTAGGCTTTAGACCTGACTTAGAGCAGGTGTAGGTGTTCTTCTTGAACTGAGGCAGTGAGAGCTAGGTAAAATGCTGGTACATGTGAGCAGAATACTGTATTGAGTCTTCTGGGATTTGCTTTCACCTGTTATATTCTTTGATATCACAGCTTTTTCATCTCCCCTTAACCTTTTGCCTAGCACTTGTTATGTTCTGCTGTTCATTTTTTTTCCCCAGTTGCATGTAACTGATTACACATTCTTTAAGTTACTAAATCTTTTTTTAATACAGCCTGTCACTTTCCTTCTTGAACCTTAGATCTCTCATCTCTTATGGAGCTGTGCTTGCTATTGTTTTTTGTGTGCCAATTTCTGAAAGGGTCTTTATTGTACTTTAAATATGAAGCCCTAAGATTTTCTGTTTGCCTTTCATGCTGTCTTTTTGTGGTGTCTGCTATTGTACCTTGTTTGCAGTATCCCCATTTGTACAGAGTGCTTTAGTTTGAGCTTAGTGTTAGGCTTTCTAGTGATCCAGACGTATTCAACAAAATGATTGAGTGTGTGGCTGAAAGCCTCAGTTTCCCAGTTCTGACCTCCTGGTGCTTTATTAACTTTCACTGTCCATGTATGGTGGATTTTTGGCTAGGCATTCTTCAGGATGGCTTCAGCCATCCCTATTTCTTTTAATCTTTTTCTCCCAGTGATGAATACCACCCCCCTTTTTACTTTGATTAGCATCCTAGCTTTCAAAAATGTTTCCTTTTGTATCGACTAGGAATCTGTGTATGTACAGTATAATCAACAAATGTACGATGAATTTCCTTTATAGAATCAACTGACTTCTTTATTTCTCTCTCTTCCTTAAGCCAAAGGCTATGAATATGTCTTAGAACCATCTCCAATCCCATTACCTCTGGAGAAGCCACAGAAGACTCGAGTCCTGCAGGTGTCCTGTGGCAGAGCTCATTCCCTGATCCTGACAGACAGCGAAGGAGGTACGGTGTTGCTCATGCTGGTAACAAGGCTGACTGTGCTTTCATTGAAGACTTGAGAAAGATTGTCTGATGTCCTCTAGAACTAGATCCCAGAAGCACTGCCTCACTGTCAGTGTGATGCAGGTCTTTGTGGGATTGCTCCCAGGAAGCAGAGGCCTGAGCTGATAATCATGCTGTGCTCTGCATGCTGTTTGGCTGAAGCTGTAAACGTGCTGGATGCTTTTTGACTGCAAGTATTGCAAAATACGGTTTGTTTATCTAGCCTCAAGCCTCCTTTAAGTGCAGGCTGTTTGTCTTGTTTGGGCAGATATGTTTTTGAATTCATTTTTGCATAGCTATGCCAATAGTTCTGTGTTACTTTCCCTGCGGAGCCCAAGTGCTGCATGTATAAAAGCAGTGAATGAGTCGGGCTCTGTGCAGGTCTGCTGTGTGAATTGGCGTTCTGCCTCCGTGCTGAATCTCTGGAGCAGTGGCTTCAGTGCTGCTGATTGCCAGTGAGCTGCATGGTGGATGTGACACTCCTGTGGGAGCACTGATCTGTTCCTGAGTCTCCTTGGCAACGGCAGGTTGGGCTGTGCAATTACTGAAGGACAGCCAATGGGCTCCAGGTACTGCTGCAGCAATGCTCCTGGTTATTGTTGGCTGAAATGGATTCAGTCACTTGACTTTAAGAGGATTTGGCTGGGAGGAAGCTTCTGCCCAGTTTTCAAGTGCTGTGTTTAAACTTTCATACTGAGGGCTTTACTAATATATCTCATGTACCTACAAAGAAGCTTTTGTGAGGTTGTGCAGCAACAAAACTGCTGTGTTTTATCATTGTTTTTCAGTATTCACCATGGGAAACAATTCTTATGGACAGTGTGGTCGGAAAGTTGTTGAAGATGAAGTTTACAGGTGAGAATCCAAATGATTGGAACTTTGTTAACCTTAAAAGCATTGTTGCATGAAAAGAACCTTTCAGGAAAGCTTGTAGGTGGTATAAGGATACTGTTCTTAATCTTGAGCAGGCTTTTATGCTGCAGGCATCATGCAAAGGGTCTGACTGTAAAGCCAGGCTGGACACGAGCATTCTTCTTACCACGTTCATAAAACAGGAAAAAAAAAAGTCAATATTTGACAATTTTCACAGGACACAGTGAGGAACAGCAGCCTTCATAAATAGCCTGAGGTGATCTGTATCAGTAGTCCTTGCTTCAGCCTTTCAGAGGGGATGTGTAAGTGGCTCTTCTGGGAGAGGGGAGGTCTTAGAAATGCCATTTCATCACAAAAGAGTCATCCTTTTGTTGGACCTCTGTGCTGTGACTGCCTTTGAGGCTGGACTCATTTCCTTGACGGTGTGTTTATGGGCCACCAAATGCATTCTCAAAACATTTACAAGAGAGTAGTGATCTAAGTGGGAATGTGTTGGAAGTTACTGATTCCATCACTGGGCTTGGAAGAGGTCTTGCAGATTGCTGTGATCCACGAGACTTGGCCTGTGGAGTTGGAAGGCAATAGCTGTAATTTAGCTAGCTGCTCTTCACCTTGATACTGGAAATGTTCAGAGGTATTACAGTACAATCAAGGTACTGTTCAGAATTCCTGTTTTTATAAGAGTGAAATGAATGCTAACACTGCTGTTTGTGCTCTGGGATCTAATTTCAATTAGTCTGTAGGTTAGCATAGTGTTTATTCAGGTGCTGCAGTATTATCTACTGTCAGTGTTCTTTCCAGGCTAGGGAATGTGTCTGAGGACTTCCACCCCCAGTTCCCATTAAAGGTTATATTTTAAAAGCATCTGTTCTTCTCTAGGAGAAGAGAATGCAAAATCAGTTCCCTTTTTTGTTCAGTGGAACTGTGCTTTCTGATCCTATAAGAGCATGAAAGACTCTCTTCTTCAAACAGCAAAGTGACCTTTGGGTAAAGGGAGGTCTGCCTTCACATTCTTCAGTTGCAGTCCTCTGAAATGCTCTCTTTGCCTTTTATCTTCTCGGTTGCTATTTGATGGTATCCAGTGAAAGCCATTTAATTCATCAACTGAATGATTTTGACAGCAGAGTTGTCCAGGTAAGAGGATCTTCTGAACCTAAATCTGAAGGTGGGTGGGAAACTGGGAAACTAAGCCCAGAGCATGGTGATCAGTGGCGTGAAGTCTGGCTGGAGGCTGTCATCTGGTGGTCTGTCCTGGGCTCAGTGCTGGGTCCAATCCTATGAAACACCTTCATTAATTCCCTTGGAGTCCTGCTCGCAGGGGAGCTGCTTTATTTCAAATTTTGTCTTTTCCATTTCAAAAGTGAACTGTGGGCCCTGCAGAGGGTTTGCAGAAGGCTGTTTGTAATGCTCGATCCTCACACAGCTGCAGCATTTCCAGGCACAGGGGCAGTTCAGCAGTAGTAGGCTGTGCTGCTGCAGTAGTATTTTGTGTATAGGTGTTGCTTCTGGCTTGTGCAGCATCCTCAAAGGCAAGGGTGATGTATTTGTCAGCAGTCAGAGAGAACATTGCACCTCCTAATTGTGCTTAGAGGTAGGCTTTTCAAAGGTTTTTTTCTCAGGGGCATTGAGTCATTGGTACCTGTTTGTACTTTTGCAGCATCTGCTTGCTTAAAATTTCTGGTACTCAATGTCTTAAATTGTGAGTTGATGTTTGGCAAAGTTTTAGGCTCTATTTTTGAAGAGCTTGACTTCAATTGGTGCCAAACCTGTGGCAGACATGATTGCCAGTTCAGTGTAAACCTAAATTTGAGAACAGCTGTGTGGTAGCATTCTGAGAAGGGAAATCTCGTATTTATTCTTTACCATTATTATGTTGCACTGCTGAATCTGGCTTTCTGTTAACTCAGCCTTGTTCTGGATCTCAAAACAACTGCAGCATGACTTCCCACAAAGAAAGCTCTGCTGTTTCTTGTGTTGTATCATGCTGTTTGTAGCCTGTAGAGCACTTTCATTTGCAGAGAAAGGTCAAAATCTGGGCTGATGGGCGCTGTAGAGGTTCATTGCTCAATTTGTCTGCCAGTAATGCTTCAGTAAATCAGTTCTGAACACGTGACCTTTCCTGACCAGGTCTGGCTTTCTGTTTGTGTGCAGGTTGTGTGTGGGCAGGACCACAGTCTGTTTAGAACCAAGAAAGGTGCTGTCTTTGCGTGCGGTTGGGGAGCTGATGGACAAACAGGTAGGAGCTCAGCTTGCTATATTCATCCATTCACTAAAATGCAAGCTCTTAATTCAGAGCTTAATTTGTCTTGTATGTATGGATGGAAGGGGGCTGGTGCGTTTCCAGCTGTGTGCAGATGTTCTCAGTACTCTTATGTAGCCACAGAGACACGGCAGTTCAGTTCATTTTCCAGATACCGTGCTGTCAGTCCCAGCATGCAGTCTGAGGAGGATGTGTTTGCTGCTTGAAGCTGGAGGGGAGGTTATCTGGCAGTGGCATGTGAAAGTTAGCTCCCTGCTTCCATGCAGACTTTCTTTGCTTCACGATTCTCATTTCAGGGTCTTTTGCTTTGGACTAGCAGAGATCTTTGGCTGCAGCTGCTGTCTTAGCATGGGATCTTTGGCCAGGCCCTTCTTCTGGTGGCTCTTGCTGGCAGAGGACTTTCTCTGAGCCCTTCCTGCTGTTTTGTCCTTCTGCTGCTCCTGAGGCCGGGTTCTTTCTGCAGTTCTGTCACGCAGGCACACTGTGGTCTGTCTGCACTCTGGTCTCCTGTCCAAGCAGCTGTCACATCATCTGCTGGCTTCCCAGCATCTTTTGCCACTTCTCCTGCTGTTGTCCAAAATGATTGCAGAGTGTGCAGTCACTCCTGGCTGTCTTTGCAGAAGGCACAGTGCTGTGGGACTTTGCCTCCATCAGGATATCTGCTTGGCTTGTTCAGTGCTCTCAAGCTCTTCAGTCCATGCAGACAAGAGAGATGAGGGCCTAGGCTATGTCCCATGCATGGCTGTATGAAGTTGTTCTGTATTTCAGAGAGAGGAAGCTTTCTTTAGTGGAGCTGGTGTTTGTGGCTGCTTGTCCATTGAAGTGTGTTCGGTGTAGGAATTAAAGAATGGCTGGAAAAATATTCTTAATTATCTTGCTCTTTTTTTTTTTTTCCCCTTTCAGGTCTTGGACACTACAATATCACTAGTGTTCCAACTAAGCTAGGTGGTGACATTGCTGGAGTGAACATTATCCAAGTCTCTTCCTATGGGGACTGTTGTCTGGCTGTTTCAGATGAGGGAGACCTCTTTGGTTGGGGAAATTCAGAATACTTGCAGTTGGCATCTGTCACAGAAACCACACAGGTCAGTTGGCCTGGGGGCCTTGTTTTCACATGTTTCTGTTAGGCTGCAGTTAAAAATTAAGTGCTTCTCCCAGCTCTTTTTTTTGACAGCAGTATAAATCAATATAAACTAACACCACTAGCAAGCTGATTTTCCCAATGGTTTATGAAACCAATGTGTCTGAAATGGTTGTATAGCTTTAGGGCAGCATGTTTCCCAGCTGTTGATAGGCAGAGGTTTGGGTTACCTCATCCCAGTTTGTTTGTCTGTTATGGGGTAGAGCACACTGTGTTCTCTTCCTCAGCCCATTGCTTTTGCACCCAATGAGATGCAGCTTAGTGTTTGTGCTGGATGCTTTAATGAGGCAATCTTAGGATCTGTAGAAAGAAATAAAGATGGGAGGTGGGGGGAGGATATATTACAGAGGAATGGTTTTAATAACTTTTAAAATCAAGGTGTTGTTAATAGATATGTATTATACAGCAGGGAAATTAGGTTCTTTAATTATGCACTTCATAATGTTGAACTCTGTGCCATGGGCCTGGATTTTTACACCAGCTCCCTTAGTAAGTTTAGAGTTGGCCCTAAACAACTCCCAGGTTTTTGCACATAGAAGCTTGTTGGAGCAAACTTCTGTGGGTAAAGAATATAGTGCTGACTTGACACAAGTGTTGTAGCAGTGATGTAATTAGACAGATGGTCTCCTCTTAGAGTTAGTGTAGAAACAGAGTCGGAATTCATTCATACTCTGCTATTCCTGGCAGAAAGCTGAGAGCAAGCAGTCATGTTAGCATGGCCCTAGTGAAATATGTCACTTTGTTTCTTATGCTACTCCTTGTCTGTCATTAATGTAGGGTTAATTACTGAGGCTTGGGAGGCCTGAAGACAATGACTGTTAGAAGTAGTGTAGTGGCTGCCTCACTGGGTGCTTATGGCTGAGGTAGCTGAATGGCACCTTTGCTAAAGCTGGACTTCTACTTATCACATAGGTAATGTGCAAATTACAGAACAGCAGGTACTGCCTGTAACTAAAACTATAGAAAACATTAAAAATGGAGGTGTTTTCCAGTTTAGTACCTTGTCTGAAAGAACTCTTGCAACCTCATGCAGGTGAACGTTCCCAGACATTTGCCTTTCAAGATTGGGAAGATAAAGGAGGCTGCGTGTGGAGGTACTGGCAACATTGTGCTAACTGGTGAGTTGATTTTTACAGCCATCCTCTTTAATGCAAGGCCATGCAGTGGGTGGGTTATAACATACTGAAGCCAGCTTCTTGTTCTCTAGAAGCAGGGAGTTTCTGTCAGTATGAGAAAAGCTTGGATGATGAGAACACTATGATTTAAGAGTGAACTAGAGATCCCTTCTGATCCCTTGTTTTCTGGTCACGTGGGTGGCCTATAATGAAGGTGGATATAGGAAAGAAGTAAGGCAACACTTGAGAGGAGGAGCAGGCCTTTATAAGTCAGACTTATAAATAAATCTTGATGAAGCAGACTAGAAAGCAGAGAGTTCTGAAAATTCTTGCTGAACGTTCTTGGGATTGCCAGCAGTGTGAGGAGCACAGCTTGAAGAAAGATCCTGAATAAAGGAGCAAGGGAAAGGGTTGCACTGCTTTGAGGAAGGATTTTCTTGATGAAGACATTCCCACTTACAGTGCAGTTACTGTGAAGACATTTGAGCTTCTAGCGTGAAGGAAGCAAAGCTGGCAGTCATAGCATCTTATTCTGTCTTATGCTGTCCAGCTGCTGCCTTTTAAGAGAGAATGGCAGGCAGGGTAGCCAGCCTGCCTCAAAGGTTTGGCTGTGCCTCAAAGGAATAAGCAGTGATAATAAAATATTCAGTCTCTAGCTGAAGGATTTTATCCAGCCTGCACTGTGTTGGCGTTTTTCCCCCATAAAAGTTTTGCCTGTGAAGTTTGATGAGCCTACACAGCTTAGGGAAAAAAATAAAGGGAATGCATTGTTTATTACTTCTGAATATTCAAAAGGTGTTTGACCTCTCTGGGAGAAAGGAGAATATATCCCTTTGGATCTGATTAACTCTTGGTCATGGCATGAATTTCACAAGCACAGACTTTATTACAGAGTGTCTTCTTACTGTAATGCAGAAGAAGGAAGTGTTTTTGTCTGGGGATATGGAATTCTTGGGAAAGGACCAAACCTAACTGAAACAGCAGTGCCAGAGATGATCCCCCCCAGCCTTTTTGGCTGGTCAGACTTCAGTCCTGATGTCCGTGTTGCTCATGTTCGCTGTGGGCTCAGCCACTTTGCAGCACTTACAAGTAAGTTTCTAGTCCTGTTGTCATGAAGAAGTCGTATGGCTGTGCTATTCTCAGCTTAACTAACAGACAAAACCACCTTTCTTTAAGCTTAAACCACGCTGGAATGCAGCAGGAGGGGCAGCATGTTTGCAGGAGTCAGCGTGATCTCTGATCATAGGTGCTGCTATGATAAAACCTGTTTCAGTGTGAACATGTCTGTTACTTACTTGTCACTTCTAAAATGAGCTATAAGTTCTAGAAAGTGTTATTCTTCTAGTAAAAGAAGGTAATCAATCTTTTTCAAACAGGAAAGCCAGGCAGGTTTTTTATTTTCTCATACAGAATAAATCAATTGCACTTCAGAAGAAAAAAGAATTCCAGTGATAGATGGACAAGCTAACACTGAGAGTTTGAATGTCAGGCTTTCTTGCATCTTCTGACCAATTCCATCAGCAGCCTGAGGTGGGAAGAGTTAGTATGCTAGGATGTGATACCATGATACGTATGCATGTGTTGACACCAGCCTTAAAAAGCAGCTTTGGACGTGAAGGTCACTTCAAAATGATCAGCAGAGGGCAGCAGCACAGGAAACCCGTGTGCTTGCTGAGCAAAAACCCTGCTTTGCTAATGAGAAGTGCTTAGTCCTGACTGCTTGTCAGCGCTGGGGAAGTGATGTGCCTGCATCTGGTCTCCCCTGTTATCCAGGAGGCATTGCAAACTGCAGCCTGCCTAAACTGGACTTGTTTTGGTTGTCTCTTCTGTGGAACTGATCTGCATGCTTCAGTATGTCGGGAGGGTTGAAAAATGGTCACTTCCTGACACAGCTGAATGTGATTTTTGTTTTTCCTCAGTTACCAGTAGAAGTCTCCCCTGTTGGGCAGTAAGCACTGTCCAGGTGTTGGACTGTGTTGGGTTTCACTGCCTTGCTTACCCCACAAGGGCTGCTGCCTGCACTTGTGCAAGGCCTGTGACGTGGTCTCACACCACATCCTTATCTCTAAATTGGAGAGAGAGGTATTGGAAGGCTGAACTATTCAGTGGATAAATAATGGGTTGGAGGGTTGTGGTCAACAGCTCTGTGTCCAGGTGGAGACGAGACACAAGTGGTGTCCCCCAGTGGTTTTGGGGCCAGTGCTCTTCAACATCTCTATCAGTGACATAGAGGGCTCTTTATACTCCCAGCAGCACCATAGCCACAGCTGCCAACATCACAAATAGAGGGTTGTTTTTTTTAATGACTTCACCTGATTATTTTTTTTTCTATTCTTTGTTTGCATAGACAGAGGAGAACTCTTTGTATGGGGCAAGAATCTAAGAGGGTGCCTGGGAATTGGAAGAATGGAAGACCAGTATTTCCCATGGAGGGTAAGGACAATGATGTGAAGACCAAGAGTGTATTTTTTTAGTTCATCTTTGTTATCATGAGGGCAAGAAACTTCATTTGTTACATAGTTTGGTTAAGTAATTTTGGCAGAAGTGGAAACCTAAGGTGACTGTAGGGCTGCTTTCTTTTCCAAAGGTCCTTGTCCAGCCTTCCCCAGGGTGGAGGTATTTTTGAGTCTGCTTTGAGGGTTTTGTTCCCTCCGACAACTGGCTCCTGCAGGATGTTACTACATCACTGTGCCAAAGTTACCATTCTCTTTGTAATGTCCTGCTCTAGAGCTAGCTATCTCTGCATTCCTTTAGCTCCAAGGAAAAGCTTGCATCTTGCCATTTGTAGCCTCTGCTTTCCTTGAGCTTTAAGTGCTCTACAAGTGAAAGAGGCATAGCTAGACTAGTGGGTGGGCTGGGTCTGCCAACATCAGAGCAAAAACTGCCTTAGGCAGAGTTGAGTTTTTACATCTCTCCTGTCCTTGCTGATGAGAGAAGAGACTAATCCTTGTGGTGCTTGGGCAGATCCTCATCCTGTTGTCTGGGTTACGTTCAGGTTTGGGCATGTTTTTGTGCTGTCTGCTAGTGAGGCCTCCCTTTCTGCCTTTCCAAAACTTTGTGAGGGCAGAACAGGAATGTTTCACTGCTCAATGCACGAGCATCTCTGGTGCTCAGTCTTGCTTTCTCTGGGTTTTCCAGATGATACTTTTATAGGTTTAAGTTCCTTCAAAAAGCACGGGTATGTTAAGCAGAAGGGAGAATGAGAAATGGGAAATACAGAGTAGGAAATCTCATCTTGAGAAGCAATCTGCTCTTGTGTGTCTGATCCAGGTAACTATACCCGGCGAAGTGGTGGATGTTGCATGTGGAGTTGATCATATGGTAAGCATGGTTAAATCTTTCATGTGATATTGCTGAGCCTTGGCACTGTGCTTGGAAGATGAGGGTCGTGGCAAAGAGCTTCTTGGAAAGGAAGGCTCACTCCAGGGAGCCAGGCAAGAGGTGACTGTGAGCAGAGACAGCCATAACAGTGCCTGGCTGTGCTGTCATCTCTGCATCGTGGAAACGCTCCAGCCTGGCTGCAGGAAGGAATTACATTCCCCAAAGAGAGTGGAAATGCAGGGAGTGCTCTGGCAGCTTTGTGGCAGGCTCCCAAAGAGTCTGACACCCAGCCCACAGCTGGTGAGTCCCTCTGGGCACAAGGATGAAGAGCATCTCTCTCCCTCAGGGAAGACTGGCAGGAGATGAAATCTGTAGCTCAGGACATTCATTTGTGGATGCTTTCTCTGGCACATCAGTGTTGGACTGAGCCAAGCTATTTCTCAAGAGAAAACTTTTTTTCTGTTACTATGTTTTTATGTGGAAGAAAACTCATTCTGGCTGTTGGAGTCCAGCACAGCTGTCCCCTGCATCCACCACCAGCTGTGGACTCTGAAGACTCTGCATCCAAGGAACACATTCATTAAACTGTGAGAGTGAGAACTTGTCTGCAGGGGGAAAGTACTGCTAAATAAGACAATTTATGGAAATTGTGGAAACATAAATCATATGCTGCCTACATTGCCACTGCTATGGAAGCACAGATTGATGGACAGTGGAAGTAGGCTGCAAACAAAGCTCCCTTCTGACTACATGCAGTGGTGATGAGCAGCACTTACTGTTTGTCAGTACTTTGTCTTCACAGTGCTGCCTTTGACTTTTAGATGTTCTAGCAATCGTTCTTGTCTGTGGGGCTGTGATTGTTCTCAGTTGCAAAGAGCCTTCTTGAATTAGCCTGGCAGTTCTGCAGTGCATGTCAGAGGAGGGAGTCTTGGGCAAGAAGCAGAGTTACTGCAAAGCCTTGGTTTCTTGGTACCTTCTCAGCAGAGAAGCTTTTGCAGGAAGCACATCTGAGATCCAGTAGGCTGAAGGAGATGGGATGCAGAACTTGTAGGCACTGAACTGGAAAACTGCTGTGAAATACTCCAACCCTCAGGCAGAGTTGTTGTATGTCTCTCTAGGAGATACCTCTACTTTGTAAACTATTTTTTTCAAAATCCAAGCAAATGTTTTTAATAAAGCAATTATAAAGTCTTTGTATTGGTAGTAATGGAAATTTTCTTGAGCTTGGCTTCCCACGAGGGCTGCTCTGTCTTGCAACTCTTCATTTAAACTGAAGCTTTGTGGAGCACAGGGCTGTGGCAAGAAACATCTGTCAGCTGAAGCACCTCCACGCTGGCATGAAAGCAGAAGTGAACGTTCAGTTGTGAAGGACCTTTACTGGTGTGAATTCTTGTTAAGTTGGCTTTAATTTAAACCTTTTACATCGGGCTTGAGCTGCCCAAGCATATCTTGTTGACCTCGTGGGAGTAGCTATGCCCTTTTATCACATGGAAGCGTATTAAAGCATTGAAAATAAATGCAAAACCTACTGCAAGGAGGGTGTTTGTAACAGCCCCCTTCCTGCCTGTTGCTGTTGAATGAGATTACAGGCTGAGGGAGTTGGGCTTGTTCAGCCTGGAGAAGAGAAGGCTGCGGGGTGACCTCATTGCAGCCTCTCAATACCTGAAGGGAACCTACAGCCAGGAGGGGAGTAAACTCTTCAGAAGGGCTGACAACAGCAGGACTAGGGGAAATGGATCCAAGTTGAAGGAAGGAAGATTTAGGTTGGCTGTTAGGGGGAAGTTCTTCACAAGGAGAGTGGTTAGGGCCTGGAACGGGCTGCCCAGGGAGGTTGTGGATGCCCCGTCCTTGGACGTGTTCAAGGCCAGGTTGGACGGGGTCCTGGGCAACCTGATCTGAATGTGGATGTTTGGTGGCCCTGCTAGGCAGGGGGGTTGGAACTACATGATCCTTGAGGTCCCTTCCAACCCGGGTGATTCTGTGATTACAGGATTGCTGGTTGTGGATGGGATCACTGCTGGCTGTTAGCTGCTCCTTCACAAGTGTTTCCTGGTGCCCTTTGGGGTTGGGCCTTTTGGAGAACTGATTCCAAGTCATACCTGGCTGTGTTTCAGTCTTGCTGTGCAATAAATTGCAGAGTCTGTATGTTAATTAAATGCCAGCAAGGTCTTTAACCTGAAACAGAAGTGTTGTACAGCAGTGGGAGTGTTTGCACTTTCATTACGGTGGCCGTGGATCCTTTCTGCCATGCTGTGATGGTTAGTGGCCATGGGATTAGTGGTGGATCCTGAGTCTGACAAATGTCCTTTGTTTTGCTTATGGTGGGCACTGCTGCTGTGATGACATCCAGGCTAGAGTTTCCAGTGCTGTTAGAGTGGACGTGGCACCTGTCACTTCATTATTTACATCATGCAAGTTATTCACTGGCGTGGAAGATCAAAGATGAGCAGGGAGTCCCGGAATCAACACCAGTTGCCACTGTATTTGCTATTTATTGAAATTGCTATGGAGGTGACTGATGATTTTTCTGGTGCCTGACAGCAATGGGGCACTGCCACAGGCCAGCCCTGATGTGAAGTGCAGTCTCTGCAGATGGTGCAAGGTAAACACCTGACACTTCTGACATCCACAGAAGGCTTCTGCTCCACCAAAGGGCTTACAGCTACAGATTCACCGCTCTCAAAGGCGAGGAGCTGGGAGGTGGTGTTCAGCACTTTGTCCTTCAGAGAGCCCTGCAGGTCCTTGCAGTGAGGTGGGTGCAGCTCCAATTAACGCCAGCACAACCTCCTTGATTTTTGCATTGATTAGCAAGAGTAATTTGCCCTCCAGAACCCCACTGTGCTGTCAGTTGGGGCTTAAAATAGGCCACAGGCACTGCGGGACAAGGCCTGGAGCAGGGCTGTGTCCACACAGCTGGGTGCCTCAGAGCCCCCCAAAACAACGATATTTTGGGCACCTGCAAGCTCTTTTCTCTCCAGGAGCCTTCAAAAACAAATGACTCAGAGGAAAATAATCAGAGCTTTCAGGAGACTGCTGGGATAACATTACTCATGCCTCCAGTTCTCGTCTTTTCATAAGAACTGGAGCCCCATCCTCCCCCCCAGCACCTCCTGCAGCGTTTGTGCCTTTGGATGAAGGACAAAAACCACTGATGTGGGGCAATGTGGGGCAGGGAACACCTGGGTGAAGCCCTGTGGCTGGGAACGTGGCACACTACATCTTATGAAGACAGAGCCAAGCTCTGCTTTATTGCCATTGGTTTGATCAGTACGAAAGCAGACAGTGTTTCACCGTTTTTCTTTTCCTTCTTTTTCATTTTAATTAACACTTTTACAAAGTACAAAATATACTGTCATTTGTTTTGGAACATTAGGATCTTTTTTTCTTTTTTTTTTTTCTTCTTTTTTTTTTTTTTTATTATCTTCCTGTGTGTGTTCTGTGTTTGATTTTCTTTTTCCCCCATACAGTACATAAACCTCAGCTTTGCAGCAGCAGACTGGAGAAGGAAAGCAGCACGCTGGGAATGCAAAGCGGCCACTCTCAGCTGCACAGCCCAGTGCTGGTCTGGGTGAGCCCCACAATGGTTTGCATTAGGCTGGGAATTAAAGGGAAAAATACAATGCATCATTTGCATCCCCCAAGGAAAGGCTCTTGGGAAAGGTTTGTGAGGAGCTAGAGGGCTGTGTACCCCCTGCAGCAGCAGTGGGGCAGCCTCTGCTCTCTCGACAGCTCACTGGAAATTTATGGGGGGTGACAGTGTGAGCATCCTTGGGGAAATGCAGGCTTCCAAAGGGTAGAGAGATCAGCCAGGCCCTGCTCCAGCCAGGGGGGGACCCCAACGTGGCATTAGGGCAGGGCTGTACCCTTCCCAGGTGCTGCCAAGCAGGGCACTGCAGCCCTGGAATCACTACAGCCTCAAGTGAGGGGGTGGTGGGGCTCTCCATACAAAGTCCCCTCATACTGACCCTTGTGATGCCCAGTGAGCAGGCAGGCAGCAGGGCTGTCACACCCCTCCTTTTACTGACAAACCCAGGGCCAACAGGCCAGCTGTGTTAGTGGGGAAGAGGGAGATGGGCTCTTGAAGCACACAGGGGTCCTGCTGCATGTCACCCCAGGACACCTCATGCCCCCCAGCATCCCCCCAAAACCATGGTGCCCAGAAAACAGCATTCTTTCAAGTTACAAAAGAGCTGGTGGGAGTTCTTTGGGAAAAAGGCTGATTGCTGCTATTGCAGAAAGCTGATTCACTGCCTCAGCACAGGGATGGGAGAGGAGTGGGGGAACCCCATGCTGCCAACAGCATCTGCCAAACGTGCCATGCAGGGGACAGTGCCTCTGCCACTTCCACCCACAGAGGAAAAATCCAACCATGCCCCAAAGCGAAGGAGGCAGAACAGAGCTGTGCTTGTGGCACCATCAGCTCTGGTACCGGCAGCACGCTGCAGTGCCTGCAGTGCACAATGAGCCTTGGGACCCAACCACATCATGTTTCCCCAGGCCAAGCCAAACCCACGTGCACCTCCTGCACAGAAATGAGTGTGGGCAGTGGGGCCGTGTGCTCCGCATGGCGGCGTCCAGCCCCAGCCCCGCGTCCCATCATTTTCCTAACCAGCAGAAGGGGCTGGTGCTGGCTGGAGATGGAGAGAGGGACTTGTTGGCTATTCAGTTCCCAAGAGGTATGTTTCTCTGCACATTCACACCTACAACTGTCATACGCTTGGCTCACAATACTTCATTCACTCCCCTGTCAGAATCTCCTGCCAGGATCAGGGGCTGTGTGTTGCTTCTGCAGGGGCAGCCGCTGCTACAGGATCTGCTCAGCAGCCCTAGGAGCATGCTCTGCTGTGCTGCAGGACGTGGCCCTTCTCCTGTGCTGCTGACAGCTGGCGTTACACCATATTGTGCTTCATGGGGGCTGTGATGGAGGAGCAGGGGATGGGGAAAAGGGCTGAGATGGGCTCAGTCCCACAGCACAGTGCCCCGACCGCTGCCCACGGGATGCACACAGCCCAGGATGGATGGAAGGACTCATGGGAGGAGGCAGCTTCAGGCAGAGCTGCACACCTCAGCCAATGTAAACATGCCCCAGCACACACCACACAGTGTAAATACTGTTTGGCAAAAGGATTACCGGGTTTTGCTCTCTAGCAGGTAATAAAAGTTTAATCCAGCCTGACATCTGCAGTCAGGATGGGGACAGTAAGTGAGACGCCTTCAGCTGCTGCTGGAGATGCGCACAGGAGCAGCAGTGACAGAAAGAAGGGACTCCTCATCTCCAAATGACATCCGTCACCGGTGGCTGCAACACCTCGCTGCTGGGGGCTGAACCCAAAGCAAGGAAGCAGCAATCAGCAGCCAGGTGAGAGCACTGGCTCTCTTTTTTTGGCACTGCACCAACACAGGACCTTGTGCACCATGTCACTGATCTTTCATGGAGGGATTTTGGATGCTTGATTCCAAGTGGCGCCACCACGACGTCAGCACAGCAATGAAAAGGACGAGAGGAAAAGGAGAAGCCTTTCTCTCATCACTGTGCTCGAGGCACCCAGCTGCAGAGGGAACCACGTCCTCCTATTGCTGATAGACCAGAATTAAAAATCTACAGTGAGTAGATGTGTGCATACAGCATTTACCAGATCTGCACGTGCCCATGTACTCACACAGCATCTGTGAGTCTCTTGCTGTATGTGCTGTGTACAGGACACCAACACTAATCACCACGGGCATTTCTACGTTTGTGCACACGCACGGGAGAAAGGAATTTGCAGCTGAAATCCAACCAGGCAGAAAAAGACCAAAAAAAGAAAGAAAAAGGCAAGGAGGGGGAAAATAGCCCCAGTTGTGGAGAAATGGAAGGCTTCGAGGAGGTGAAGCTGAGGGTGATGGGGGGCGCAAAGAGCCCTTGTGGGGTTGTGCTCCTTGTGGCATTTTTGGGGCTCGTGTCTGCAGGGTGGGACAGCCCTGTGTGATGCTTTGCAGCCACAATTTTGGCAATTTAAGGCCACTTCCCTCCAGGAAAGAAGTGGAACATCTGGAACAACCGAAACAACCTCTAAATCATCCTGAGTGCAAAATCAAAGTAAAAATAAAATAAACCCCTATTTTTTCACTTTTTCTTAAGGCTCAGTAGAATTGTTGCTTGTTTCAAGTACTTCTCCTCTTGCTGCTCCTTGGGAAGCAACACCAGCACACACCACACCTGCAGCATCACCTCCTGCCTGTGTAACCCCCGCAGATTGCTGCAGTTCCCTGCCTCACAGCTGCAGGATGCAGCCTCATGACCCCCACACCAGAGGCTCTTCATTCAGCAAGGCTGGGAAGTGCTCACTGAAGCTGTGCCATGTGCCATTTCTCCATGTCCACCATGGGAAGAATAGGAACACAAGAAATGTCTGGGCTCCTGACTGTGAGGACAGACCCCGTGCAGGTGGCTTCTCCTTCTCCCTGTCCTGGGTGACATCAGCTCCAGGCAGTGGGCTGTGTTGTATGGTTTTTTGGGGGAGTTTTCAGCACAGTTCAGCTTTTATAGATCTGAAGCCAATGGGAAACCCCCATGAGTTAGGTCCCAAACCTGGGGAGGAAGCCACAGGAAGGACCCAACAGGGACATCCTGCTCCTGGTGGGGACAACCTGAGGTCTGAGGTGGCCCAGGATGTGGGATAGGAGAGGAGCAGCAATCAGGACACCGTACAACACCACTCTGCACCCCACAAATGTCTGAAATTGGGATGGGAAGGGAGGAATCTCTCTTCTGCTGGCCCTAGTAGGTGTCCCTGGAGCAGGGACACAGGGGGAGAGGGAAAACAGACCTAAACCAGACTCAAAGCAGACGGAAGATGGTGTCATCTGCAGGGCCAGAGCAATGCCCCCCATAGACTTTCTGCAGGCAGCCAGGCTGAGTGCAGGGATAAAGACCAATGGGACAGTTCAGACAACAGGACAGCTTCCCCTTTTCCAGTACCAAAGAGGGGAAACAGAACCCCAACCCCATCCTGACCCAACATGCACAGAACGGACAGTCCTCAGACACAGCCTGATGGGAGCAGACAAGCCAGCACCGTGCCACGTCTTTTCTGTTTAATTCCACATGTCATTTTTTAGGGCTCTCAGGGCTCTCTGGCAACCAGCAGCCCACCCACTCTGCTCGTGCTACTGGGCTCAGTGCCCACATCCATCCATCCATCCGTGTCCTTCTGTCCATCCATGCCTCGTGCTGGGGAACAACAGGAGTTCCCAGGCAGCTCCATCTCACCCCGAGCCAAGCCTCAGGAAACAACCTGACCTCCCCTCCTCCTGCCCCTCATTCATAAAGAAATTTAATAAAATAACAATAATAATAATAATAATAATAATTAAAACAAAGGCTATTTGGAGCTGTTTCTGCTCAACTTTCCACAGTCTCTTTTCATGTCACTCTCTGGAATCAGATTTTTCAAGAAATACTGTGAGAAAAAAAAAAAAAAAGAATAATAATAATAATTATAATAATAATAAAAAGCATCTGGAACCAGCTCAGAAGATTTCTAATGCTTTTCAGCTTGACTGACTTGGAGTGCATTGACCACACCGTTTATATTTTCTTCAGGTACCTGCAAAGAAACAAACAAGAAAGGTCAGGTTCTAACAAACCTTGGTTGGATGAACAAAAGGCAGAAGGAGGAGATGAGCAGAGCAGCCTCAAGGAGTCAGGAATGCTTTGGACTCAGCGAGACAGGGCTCCAGCTATGGGACCCTCCTTTTCAGAAGAGCTAATGCAAACGCAGTGATGGGACTTTCTTTCTACCTCTCCCTCCTCTCCTTCCTGCTGCTGGCAAAGCCCTGTGCACCTCTGCTCTTGCACTTCCCAACACAGGAGGAAATACAGGAGGAAAGCATGGCACTGAGTGGACTTCATGATCTCAGTGGTCTTTGCCAGTTTAATGATTCTGTGAAAGGGGACATTCAGGGAAAGCTCCCAGAGTCTTTGTAGCTCCTTTATTTTGCAGACTTGAGTTATGCATCCAAATGCCAGATTCCTGCCCTTCTGGGGGGCACTCACCAGATTTTGGACCCATGGCTGTGGGTGGGGAGCACACCAGGAGATGGGGAGCTGAGGGTCAGCACTGGTGGTGAAGCACAGCACCTGAGCTTTCTATTCCAGCCCTGTGATGGAACTTCACCACAGAAGTCCACCTGGACAATTACCAGTGGGTGTCTTGTAACAGAAGGCATAGAAGATCCTGGAATGAGTGGCATTGGCAGAAAGGAAAATAATGACACATAGAGGCCCATCAGCAGCAAGAGGCACTGACCACTGCCTCCATTCAGTGATGGCACTCAGGGGACGGGCAGCCAACAGCTCTTGGAAAGTGAGAAGGGGACAGAGGGAAAATAAATGATCTGTGAGCAGCTATGGGAAGCCAACATAACTGGTAGGGAAGATGAAGGGACTGCTTCCTCTGCAAGGTATTTGACTCCTTGGCCAGGAGCACAATACCTGGATTCATTGGAGACCCTCTGAGCTCAGTGGAAATATGGCTGTGCTGTGATTTTCTGAGAGCTTTTAACAAAACTGAGAGAAAAAAAAAGAAAAAAGAAAAACAGCAACTCGTGAGAAATAACAAGAAAAACATTCAATTTTCCAGCAGGAAGATGGAACAGGAGCTGCTAACTCTGATGATGTGTGAACAAAGGTCTGCTGGGAAAGGAAGAAAATAACCTTAAAAGCACCACAGAGACAATTCTTCTGGGTTTGGAAGAAAACTCCAGCAAACATCCATCGCATGAAATAGGACTATGAAGCTCCACCGCCTCTTTCATTGTTTTTCCCTGTATGTTGAATGCTGCCTGGCTCCCTCAATGCCCAGGCACTACTGATCACACAACCAAGGGTTGGGCTTCGTTTTCTCCAGGACAGATGTGCACAGTTTCCATCTGTGGGACACATCCCAGTCGTGCAAGACCTTCCAGATCCCTGAAGAGGGCAACTGGTGCAACATGCTTACTTGGCAGCCAGAGGGCAGATCACACATCCACAGGGAGAGCCAAAGCAAAGCTCCAAACTGCTTCCCAACCACAGCTCTGGCCTCGGTAAGTGCAAAATGCTGGGGAAGATGAGCAAGGAGCCTCCAAGTATGAGGCAAAAGGAGCAGAGCACCTGGAAAAGCTCACTGGCTCTCTCCAGACATAACCTGCAGGGAGCTGGAAGCTGAATCCAGCCCAGCCCCACCTCATCCAGCCACGGAGAGCTGAAGGTTCCCATCTTGGCAACGCCTCCCAGAGGGAACAACTTCCAGAGCACTCCTGCAGCTAACAGTAGGGAGAGCTGAGTGTTAACAGCCAGGAAAAACCAAGCAGCAAAAAACACCGTAAGATGCACAGGAATAAAAAGCAGGGGGCAAGGGGAATGAGTTTTTACAAAGAACTCTGAATTGTTGACTGCAAACACTGAACGACCTTAAACAAAGAGAGGATGAAGAGAAGAGGTTCAAGATGCTCTTAGACCTTGGGAAAGTTGGACCTTTCTGCTGGACTACCTGCTGGAAGTAAAGGTATTTGGGAAGTGAAGAGCCCAGGTGAGGGTCTTGGCCAACAAAGCAAAGGAGGGCTTGCAATGCACCAGCAGTCAGCACGCCTTGGTGCCAGAACGGCGCCATCCAGGTGTGCAAAAGCACACAAAAAGAAAACAAAAAGTAGCAAAGAAAATGACAAAACAGAGACTTAACAAGGAAGATGCACAGAAATCAACGCGCGGCCCAAACAAGAGCCTGCCAGCTGCTGCAGGCTGTGGGGTCGGATGCAGCCACTTGTGAAAGGCGGAGCTGCTGCACAGTCATCACAATTGCACGGCCCGAGTTTTGAGTGAAGCATCTATTTTAAGCTCTCCAGATACTGCCTGACAATTAGCAGCACTCTGCACCCCGTGCCCTGTGCACACAGCATGCTCCGGGGCCAGGCAGCAGGTAGGAATGCGAGGCAAAGCTAACAGTATTGATTTTTAAATGGTGTTTTATTAGCTTATCTTATCAGCACAGTTAATATTCAAGAAAATAAGACAAACACATACACCACTCTGACCTTTGCTATCTAGAATAATATTTACTCTTACTCTTTACACACATGACCTGTGGGCTGCAAATGGTTTGCACCAGCTGTGAAAAACCCGAGAAGCGAGGTGAAAAAACCCAGTGCAAAAAACCCCTTGGACTCTTTGGAGCTTCTGAAGGTCACAAGTAGGATTGGACAGTGAGTGTGCAGTGATGAAAGGAGAAGTAATGTGGTGAAGGGCACTTGGAAGGAAACAAAAGGAAGAGCACAAACCAGCTGAGCTTTGTTAGTGGGTGGCTACCGGTGTTCTCATCACTGTTTGCCCCCCAGGAAGCCCTCCCCTACCCCAAGGAAGAAGTCTGGATACTCACCAACGCGTGATCAAACTTAAAAGTACTGATGTAGTAGGCTGGGATGTCGGCCGCGGCCAAAGGCTCAGAAATCTGAGCGACAATTCCACATTCATCTATTGGGGAGATGGAAAAAATGAGTCCCTGCCCATTCCCCCGACTGGAATCCAACTGGGTTCTAAGCCAACACATCTAAATGTTGCATATTTAGGGGACTGGCGGGTGTCCTGATGCCCCATCAATGAAACATGCCATGTCACTTCTACATATTTTGCCTCTGAGATGCATTTAAAGAAGGTAAATTGTGTTCTTGCAACTTTTGTTCACCTGGCCAAAAATGAAAAATATTTAGAACTTTTCCAAAATGTTCCTGAAGTCTGTATTTTTAACTGTTTTAGAAAGCATGGAAGGAGCCCCTGTGTTTTGTGAGCATTTGGTCTTGGCTGCAGAATTCAGATTAAACTCCTCAAAATTGCAGGGGCCATAAAAGTAAGAGGGATACTTCTGCAGAAGTGAGTATTTGCTCTGTGCTCTTAGGTCGATGCTCTTTTGAGCAGAGAAAACATTTGCAGCATTGAACATAAAGCTGTTCTCCCATTTGGACTTGCATAGATCTACACTCAATATACCAAAGCCCCAGAGGTGTCCGAAGGCAGTGCTGTCACACCACTGCTTTCAGCAATCTGCAGTGCATCCTGTGCCACCTCTTTGTCCATTTTTGCTCTTTAAATACAAACCCAGTTGCATCTGCCTTTGAAGTCCTGCAGACGGATGTAATTTAGGCGGAGCTGTCAAGCATGCAGCACTTTCAAAAGTATATTTAGAAGCCTGACTTAATAGTAGGAGTCACCTATTGGGAAACCTCAGCCTGCAAAGTCATGTTGAGCTGCTGGTACTTAGAATGTCCCAGACACAAATGGATTTTTCCATCCCCTTTTGAAGGCCCTGAGGCAATCGACTCCCCGTGCACCAACTGAGGGCCCAAATGTTCACCTACCGAAGCCAAGGGGCTGCCCACCAATCCGCACCATCTTCCAGAGTTCACCAGATGCACTTGTAAACAACAAATTATTGGGAAATCTGCAAAAGAAAGAGAATGTCAAACACAGCAATTAAAACACAGCGGTGTGTCGGACGCTGCCCGCGGGGATGCTGCTGTTCCTGTATCCTTGCTCGGAGCCAGCAACAGTGGCAGGTGTTCAAGAGCCGTGGAGGTTCAAGAAATGCAGCACTGCAGGTCAGGTGGGATGCAGTGATGGTTGGACTTAGTAAGGTCTTTCCAGCCTTACTGATCCTATGCTCCCCTATGACTTTCTTTGATACGCAGTGGTGCCCGCTGTCCCTGTACCCAAGCACCATCAGTGCTTTTCCCATATCATCCCTAGGAGGACCTTGGGTTCCCTGTAGATCCCCAGTTTGTAGCAGAGAAGGAAGGTCAGTGGCCAAGTGACTTGCTGAGGCCAACAGCAGTGAGTGGCTGCCCAGACCCCCAAGCACTGGCTGCTGCTCCAAGCCTCAGGCCTCTCTTGAAGGCAGACAGAGTTTTACTCCATTTAAGGTTTAAGACATTTCCAAGAGAGCAATTAATAGTTTGCAGAACAAGTCCTTAGGGTAGGCAAGAATCAAACCAAACACTGCACTGCGTGTCAAAAGCACATCTATGCCTGGTATCTTTGAGCATCATGCTGTCTGTGCTGCCTGGTATCTGGACCTCAGAGACTGCTGTGACGTGGAGCTGCAGAAGCACACACACAAACCTGATGTCTGCTCCCTCACTGACTTTTTGCCTTGTCTGACTAACGAGCCCTGAGCTGAGCTCTGGCCGCACAGGGATGACTGTGTTATCATCACAAGGAGCCTGCACTGAGCCCAGCTATGTGTGAAGGCAAAGTGGGAGGACAACGTCACTGAAGTCCCCACTCTGCTTTTGTTTTTTGGGCAGTAAAACTTCAACCAGATTTTTGGGGGTTTTTGCTCTTAAAAGTTGTGAAGAAAAGGAGTGAAAATATCAAAATCACTTTGCTCCCATGTTCTAACAGTGAGACAGCTCTCAGATCCTACGTGATGCTGTTATTTCTGTCTGGGCCTGGACCAACACGCTGGACATGGTCAGTAAGGTAACGAGGTGTACAGTCACGTAACAGGCACCCAGTGAAGCTCCCCAGAATTAACATGTGGGAGCTTAAGCTGCTTCCTGCTCCTCTGAGAACACCCTAGGTTGTTTTCCAGAGTTTGGGAGACCTTAAGACCAAAGCTCACCTCTGCTGTGTCTGGACATCCATGACCAAGGAGATGTAACCCTCGATGAGAGAGAAGGAGAAAAAGCGAATGTGTCCCGAGTCTTCATTGCCCACCACCGAGTCCTTTACTCTGAGGAAACAGAAGAGAACAGCATTAACTGCGTCCAGAAGAGGGCATTTAAAGAAGATGCAACCACTGACACCAGAGGTGCTCAGACACTGATTTAGGGCAGTGTCACTGAGCACTATCACATCCCATTACAGCAGCACGCTGGCCGTGTATCTCTGGGTCACGTATGGATTTGCAGCACACAGATCACACTGCTAGCATTCAGATTAAGTCTAAAAAGGCTCAGCTTTGCAAAGCCAGCAGAGGTCTCTTGGCTCCCACCTCCTGGGACAGCCCTCTTGATCCTCCATCCTCTCCATCCCTAATTACAAGGCGCCACAGCAGTGTGAGGCTGCAGCAGGTCCCCCCTGGTGTGGCAGTGTGAATTTATGCCCCCCCAGAGCCTGAATCCCTGCCATGACTTACCCATTGGAGTAAAACATGACATCCATGAGGAGTGTAGCAACAGTGGGAAGGGTATCTGGGTCCAGGCTGGTGACACAGAACATATTACTCGGACTGGAAAGGGGGTGAATGACAGGCCTCTGAACTGCAGGAGACACAGACACACAGCTGTGAAGCCACATCCCACCAGATGTAACAGCCACATAGCAGCCACAGAGAAAAGCAACAGTGCTGGCAAGGTAAAAGCAGGAAGTTTCTCCTTACTGAAACCCTGCGGGCCATCAGGCTGAAATAAGTTCAGGCTCCCACCATTTAGGGGCATTTTTCTGGCTGCTGGCAGTATGCCTTCTTATCCTTCCTTTCTCAAAGCTTATTTTATCGGCAGCCCAGCTTTTTCTATAAGGTTCATTTTCTTAAGGAGGAGACCTACAGCTACTGAGCGATGAGGATGAGTGGCACTTCACAAAGGATCCCTGCCTTGTTTGGTGTGGGCACACAGCTGCACCTGGGTGTGGAGGAACAGATGTATTTAAGTAGTTGCTTTTCCTGACTGTGCCCTTTGCTTGATGCTTGTTCCTGCAGACTGGAAACATCCTAAGGTTTTGTATGGCTGCAGGCTCACCGTGGCCTTGATCCTGACTGGTACTGAAGTGTGAAAGGTGAACAACAACACTCTCTGTGCATCAATTGCTGCGGTGCTTAACCAAGCCTCTGTAGAAGCCATTTTCTTCTGCAATGTTAAAATATGGAAGTATGGGCCACAGAGAATGTTTTCTTTTTGCAGCTGAAATGAGTTGCGTTTTAACCTTTTGTCCTACAAAAAGGCATGTCTGCTCCAGAGGTATTAAACCAGCATTAAAAGGCTCAAATTCCACAGAGCCCATCAGCGTTGCTCAGAAAGTTTAGCACCTACTGCAGTCCCTGGTGAACAGGGACAGATTTGGGCACGTGTTAAACAAACTCCTCTTCCCCCCCACGCAGCACGAAGACCAGCACCCCAAGGGCTTGAATCCAGGCTGCTCCTTACCCAATTTTGGTTTGACAAATCCATTTGTTATCCCAAGGTCATCGGCGGCCACCGTCTCCCCGTTCACTACTCTGAGGATGGTGAACTCTGCAGCCAGCGTGTGCATGACGAAGGGCAGGTCTCGCTCACGTACCTGGGGGGATGACAGGGTCAGCTGGTGATGGCCAGAATGATGATGCACCAGAAGGGTGAAAATGCTGCAGTGGAGGTTACAGGCACAGGAAAGTGGACACATTATTCCCACGTGAAGCAGCAGGTGCACAAGATGTGCGTCTAGAGAAGCACTTTCACTGCTATTACTGCAAACATCAGTAAGGTTATCTACCATAAGTAGGGTATAAATATGTGTATCTGCCACATAACCTCCTAACGGCACAGAGCTCTGGGGAAAGCAAACCTTGGTGATCCTGCTGCTCCTCAAGCAACTGGATCTCCCAAGTGTCACTGAAGCATCATTAAGTGCCATCTGCTGGCAGGTGACCCTGGCCGGTCCCCCGATGTCTCTTACCAAGATGAAGTCTGTCTGATAGGTGGAGAGCATGAACACTGAGATGTTTTGGTCAGCTAGTGGTGCTATGACTGACTTGGCAATTTTGGTCACGCCGATGGGCTGGGAGCCAGAGAAGCCGCCTCCGCCGGACACCACGTTGAGGGCAAGCCATGTGGCATCGGCCACGCTCAGGTGCTCTGAGGAAGGGAGCTCTGCAGAGACAGAAGGGGAGCACAGAGGTTTGTCAGAGAGGAACAGAGAGCCAGCTCCATCACCTGGTCCACATGTGGTCAGTGCAAGGCCAGGCAGCCTGCCCGGCATCCCGCAATGCTGCACAGCTTGGCTTGTCTCATCTGGTTTTGCTTTCCTTCTCTAAACCCATCTGATGTGGAAGATGACAGAGGAGGCTGGGCACCAGCCTGAGACCTGGAGATGCACAGTAGATTCCTGCTGCCTGCAGCCCCAGAGCAGAAGAGCCCACAGCAGAATCCCTATTCATTGCAAGGGAGTTGGACCAGAAGAACTTTGAGGTCCCTTCCGACTCGAACAGGACTAAAAGGTGATCACACACTGAGATAAATGAAACCTTTTTAAGAATAACGCCAGTGCCATCACATCTGCTTCTAGTCCAATGGTAGTAAGTAGTTCAAAATCTGTACTTAAACCACCTCATACAGATCTTTCACCATTTTAAAATAACCTTTGTGTATTAGCAGCCTGTAAAACCAGGCACGGACTCTGGAACGATGGCATAACCTTCTCTAAGATTGTCTGGACTTTGGATTTTGGTTTGGCAAATTACAGAAGGAAAGAGTTCAGAGCCAGATCCAGCCTCACAAATACATAATCCCTGTTAAACCTCCTTGGCTTCAGGAACTTGACCTCAGCTGCAAACTCAGCCAGCACAGACACAGCGGAGCTCCCAGCAGAAACCTACACTTGGCTTTGAGCTTCGACACAGCCCGGCAGTATGGAAACACAAACCCAAGGATTGCTGCTCTTGCACCAGCTGCTCCACATCTCCATACCCACATTGCCTACCCCACAGCTTCCCCCACCTTGTATCCTTTCCTTCTCCTTCAGGGAGGCCTCTGGGAGCCGTTTCTGTCCAGCTCCACACTCTGTGTAATAAATTCATTCCCTCACCCCCCAGTCCCCAGGCACTGCTGCTCCGAGACGACGACGGCACTGAAAACCCAAAATGAACTGAATAACAAACACTGTTCCTTTTGCTCTCCTCAATAACCTCAATTGTGTGTGGCATGAAAATAACCCTGAGCAAACACACTGCAAACAGTGGGGACGCTGAGGGTTCTGCTTTTGCATTTTGATGTTCAGCTTCATAGGCCAATGTTACTTTTTTTTTTTTTTTTTTAAACTGAATAATCAGAGCTCGCACGGAACAAAAACTGTGCACCAGGGAGAGGGGTGAGTTTGTGCATTAATCACCAGCATGCCACCTCGGAGAGAGCGCTGCGAGTTGCTCGTGGGAAATCACTGCAGCCAAATGCCATTTGGTGATCGGTTTGCCCTTTGCATCAGCCAAGCACCCCAGAAATCCAGCTCACTCCGCCAACCGGCGTGCAGGAGCTCAGAGCAGCTGCTGATCTACCAGGCGGCTGACGTCTTTCTCCCTTTATTGCCACCTCTGCTCCTTGCCTGAGAGATAAATAAGAAGGGGAAAAAAAGGATGCGTTTCTTCATCGGACGCCTATTTGCTCCCTGGCAGCACGTCATTGGTATTTACACCTCCACCTCCTGCATCCCAAAGCCATTAAGGCAGACAGGAACCTAAATCACAGAAAGGTCAAAACATACTGCTCCTCCCCCCAGAACTGTTCCCAGAGCCACAGCAGTGCCTTCCCAGCACACCCTGGGCTGTGGTGATGCTGCAGAGGATGTCACAGCTCATCTCCCTCCCTGCGAGCGGAGCGGATGGCATTGCTGCCTTACACGGGTGACCTGGCTGCAGTTCAGCGCATCCCATCAGCTATTTCAGGGCAGGGATGTGATGGCAGATGTGGCATTTTGCAGTGGATGGAGGCAATCCATGCTGGCAAACCTCGCTGACCTCTTCCTCGGGGGCATCTGCAGCTCCTGGGCATTTCTGGTTGCGTTACTGCAGGTCTAACAGGCCCTACCAAGTGCGACAAGGCCACTCCATTTGCTCAAATAATCTGCTCCTCATAATTCAATTAACCTTGCAAATGTGACTGAAAACATCACTTCTGGACGCTGTATCCAGCAGGCAGCCAGATGGAAAAGTACAGCCCGAATTCTGATGGAACAAACCCAATCTAGAAGCTTTACAAATTCATCTAAATAGCATCAAATAAGCCACGTGGGAAGGTGCTGTGTGCAGGAAGCTTGTAAAAGCAGCAAGGAGAGCTGAAAACACCAGATGTAATGTTAATGTGGTCTCATTAAGGCAGAGGAAGGTAACAGATATAGAGTAAAGCAAAGATTTGTCCAAGGGGCAGCACAGCCCAAGAATAGGGCTTAGTGCACGAGTTAGATTTGTTTTTCACACCTGGAGTGACTGAAAAGAATCATATCATAGAATCATAGAATGGCCAGGGTTGAAAAAGGACCGCAATGATCATCTGGTTTCAACCCTCTGCTGTGTGCAGGGTCACCAACCAGCAGCCCTGGCTGCCCAGAGCCACATCTAGCCTGGCCTTGAATGCCTCCAGGGATGGGGCATCCACAGCCTCCTTGGGCAGCCTGTTCCAGTGCCTCACCACCCTCGGAGTGAAAAGCAAGAGGGCTGCCCCAGAACTCTTCATCCCAATTAGCTGCTGTGGTTGAACTGCAGTATCATAGAACCACCACTCCAGGATGTGTGTTGGTGAGCATCAGATCAGCCACAAGCGACTCCTGAGCTCAAATAACCAACGGCATTTCCACCAGGACAACAAATTCTGGCCAAGCCCCAAGCAGGGCTGAGCTGCTGCCACCACATCCAGGCCCCACGAGGCACTCAAGAATCCCTTTGGGATGACATAGATGCGTTCAGATCTCAAAAAAAAAAAAAAAAAAAAAAGGGGCTAAAATTAAGGGGCCAAAGCAGTGGCTGGGAAAGGAACGGTTCCATACTGGAAAGCCATGCCACCATTCCCTGCAGAGCTCATTCCAACTGGATGGCGATCATTTACGCACTTGAGGACATCCATTAGCTCTCAACTGAAACGGCGGATATGGGAAGGATTTATTGTGCTTGGAGGGAAACGAAGATGCTAAGCTGGCTTGTTTCTCTGGTGTGATATGCTGGATCATCTCCTAAGCACTTACCTTCACTGAGCACAGAAGTTTTCGCGTTCCAGCAGAGCGCTGCGGGTGATGTGCTGCTCATTGATTTGTTCTGGTGCTCTGAATGAACCAATTGCTCATCAGTTCATCATCACAGGGCTAACGTTTGCAGCCACGGCTAACTCTGAATGTTTAAAGATAATGCAATTAAAAATAACCGCCTTTTTTTATTTTCTTTTTAGCAGCCTTTTGGCTTTAGATCCCTTATACTTCACCTTTTATAGCCTCCCTCTGCAAAAAATGACAGCTGGAGTCTTGCTTATATTAAAAAGATAGAGGAAAAAGCTCCTGCAATTGTAGAGCTCCAACGGTCAGGCATTAAAAATAAAAGTGCTGCCAGCTGCAAAATTCATGACAAATGGGGGGAGCTGTCGCCCGTCTCTCTGCGTGGCAGCAGAGTTTATGGCCATATCTTTTTAATTTGATTTTTACCTTTATTAAAGGGTTTCCTCCCCACTGCCCTGCAGAAGGTGCTGATCGCTGTGCGTGTTTTCAAATCCCATCTTATCACAAAGCGGGGGATTAAGTCGGGTGGCAAAGGCTGATCCAAAGCCCAGGCATCTCCCTGACTTCTGCATCAGCGTGGTCAGCAAGGAGGGCTGGGGGTGCTGCCGAGAAGGGCGTGCAATGAGAGAACCAGCAGGGTCACAGCGAGCCAGGATGGGCTTCCAGCACCACCAGTCTGCTTTCCTGACATCCGAGATGCCGTATGGGTTTGAATTGTAGGTCCCTGCTCGGAAAGCTTTTTGGGAAGCTTTTATTCTGGAGAACACCCTGAACGCGCAAAACAGAGGCGCAAAACGGAGGTTTATATCCTGTGCCCCCTCAATAGGGAAGCTGTGAAACCTGCCAACTCGTTTTCCTATTTAGGTGTTATCCCACTCACAAACCCGTCAGAAGAACATTGATAGGTTCACAAACTCCAACACTGCGGCGAGGAAATGACAGCTTGACATCTGATGTATTTAACCTTGGCATTTCTGTGCCTCAGTTTCCTACCTAAGAAGTGGGTACAGAAAACAACATTTCTTCCTAGGAAAGAACTTGGAAAGCTCATTCCTGGGAAGAGCTAAATAACACCATAACCACGCAGGAACAACAGGAACAACTGCGTGGGAGATGCAGCTTGGCCAGATGCTCATCCAGGCGGGAGCTCCCCGTGTTTGTCTCCAGGTATTTTCCTCCCAGTTTCCCAAAGCCAGCTGTGATCACAGTGCCATGGCACAAGGAGGTGAGGGTTCTCCAGGCCTCTCCTTTCACTCTGAAGCACAAAAAACAGTAACAGCTGCAGCAACCCAATCAGTTTTCTCCCCCCCCCCCCCTCATTAGGCTCCAGCCTACAACCATGCTGAATGCTCCTTCAGTCTGCATCTGGAGTGCAGCTGGATCACCTCACACTAATGAAAGGCCAGGATTGCCCAGAGGGGAAAGAATGTGTTTTGCAATGCAAACCCCCCTTGCCAGAGGGATCTTCAGCCACGTGAAGCAAGATCTATCTGCTCTCAAACCTGCAAATATTCCTCCCAGTCTCAGCTTCCCCACGCTCCAGCAGAGAATTAACATCTCCACACTGATGTGATGGAGAGCTGAGCTCCTCACTTTGCAGTGCTGCAGGCAGAACCAGGAATGCTGCCTGGAATCTCCATGTGTCCCACCAACCACTGACATTCCTTCCTACCTGAGCTGTTCTATGGGTCTGTGACAATCCTTACGTACACACAGCACCTGGAGATGAGACCACCTGCAGAATGGGACACAAGGTTCGTTCTGCTGGGAAGGCACTGGCAGGTACAAGATGCAGCTCCCCCCTGTCTGATCCCATGCTCTCCTTTGCCCCCTGGCCCATCGCTGCAGCCCCTGCCCTGCTCCCTTCCCAGCAAAGCCACCACCAGTTTTATTGGAAAGGTACAAGAGCAAACCCTACAGATAAACCAAGCCTGTCCCTGCAAGCTTGGGAGAGAAACAGCTGGAGATGAATTTATTTCTGCACAGCCTCCTGCATCCAGAGCACCGGGAGCCGCGTGCGTGACATCACCGCACACCCCAAACCCTGCCTGGATCAAACCATCAGATCCTGCAGGCACAGCACACCCAGAGCACATCGCTGCTGGAGGAAGACTTCACCTTTCCATGCCCCCATATTTCCCCCATAATTCAGCTACCCAAGAAGTGGACACTGTGAGAGCCATTTTCCCCTGACACCCCTGTGGCACTGCCAATAGAGGCGCAGGCATCTTGTAGAGAGCAACACAAAAGCTTTGCTTTGCTGGAAATTAAAAACAAGGAAACAAACACCAGCACTCCTGCAAGCCCCAGACTGGCTCAGACAGAAAATTACTTTGAGACTGTTTGCATTCCAGATCAATGGATCAGCTGCAGTGCAGGCCAATTAGCACCTTGAAATTATTCAGTAAGCCGAGTGTGGGGGTTTTGGGAGGGGGTGAGAGCAGAGCTTTCTTGATGCAGAACTCAGTGCTGGGCTCCAGCTGAGCAAGGTCAGCCAGCTGATGCTTCTGCAAGGCAACAGGGGGGCTGCCAACACTGCTCCTGTTTAACCAACACCAAAACTCTTCTTTGTTTGAGATGTTTCAGAGATCCCAGCCTAATTTCTCCTGCTGCTGTTAGGAACAGGACAACCTCTCTGCTTCATTCGCGCTGACCCAGGTGCACAAAGTGTGCTCTGCTATTGCTGTCAGAGGGAGAGGAAAGAATGCTCCAGTGTAATCTTGCCTGTGGTCCTTCTTTAAACAAATCCTACCCCTGAACTCACCCAGAAGCAATGAAGTGCTCTCAGAACAGCTCCCAGCCTGCAGGGATCCACAGGGACATGGCCCTTGCTGTGGGATGCAGGGTTCCTCCAGCACTCTCAATGCAAGCCCACAAAATGACAGGTACCAAAGATGGGTACTAAGGATTAAAGCAGCTACTTGAGAAGCCCTGCTCCTTGCTAACAGGTCCCCATGCTTCTATTATTAATCCAGGAAGAATGGAAAACCACCTCTGTCTAAATGGGTTTCTATTATCACAAAGGTGTTTCCATCTCTCCAGACCATAGGCAAGCAGAGGGGAAAACTCTTTCAGGCACTGATGCTCTTAACACTTCGAAGTCATGCTAATCTGATAAGGCACCGAGGGAATTATGCCAATAAACAAAGCCAACCCTGGTAAGGAGCCCTCCAGATAGGGCACAGCACCACTGAGCACCCACGTGCAGCTTTGCTTTGTCTGTCCCTGCAACACGGGGCAGAAGCACAGCCAACCTGCCCCAACCCACAGCAAGGAAAAGCAAACAGCATGCATGGTTTTCCTGAGATGTTTTGCTGTTTTCCACTCACGTGCAGCACTTGACTGTGGCCACTTTGGCTGAAAGCAGCAAAGCACAGAGGCTCGTCGTCGCACGTGTGCAAATCTCACTTTCTTACAGTGTTCCTGAGACAGCCAGGCTTTGGGGTAATCCAGCACTAAGTGCCACCAGAACAGCAGCACGAGGAATAATTAACAGAGAGATGCTTTCCAGGGCTGCGTGCTTTGGAGGCAGGCAGTTCACCCAAATAGGATTAGGACAGCTCAGGATTTTACTTCTTTATTTCCACTCCCTTAACCATGAGATCAGTGCAGCCAGCTTTGGAAGAAACAGGCGCAGAATTCACTTATGCTGAGTTGGGTCTGAAGCTAAAACTTCATTTTCCTCTGTTTCTCAAGAACATTCAAGACAACTACAAATATGGAACGGGACTGACACTGGAAAGCAAATAGCATTTAGTCACCCACACAGACCTCTAACAAGCACTTTACTACATAAGTGAAAATCCTCTGCAAAAGCAGTTTAGTTCAGGGGAAGGAAACCTTCAGGAGAGCAGCAGGAGAACTCCCTGACTGCCCATTTGTGGGAAATTAGAGGTAAAACCCAAAACATCCGAGGGAAACCAGAATGGTTTAAGTGGGAAACCTCCGAGCTGAGGAAGCAGTGGGGCTGTGGTGGCCTGCTAGCACGTAAACACATAAAGAGTTTGTGTGCATGCACATAAATATGCCTACCAGTGCTTCCAGAGGCAGGACAAAGTCTCTGCAGAGCTCACTAGAGCTAAAAACCATCCTCTGGGTTTCCTTCTCCATCCAGGGTCTACAAAAGATGTTCTGTAACACAGACACTACCACCAAGTGCTGGTGAACATCAAGATGGTTTCTAGCGTTGTTGCGTTCAAGGATTCAATATCCAGTTCAGGTTGGATAACAGGAACAATTTCTTCTCAGAAAGAACAGTGCTGCAGTGGCACAGCTGCCCAGGGAGGTGGGATCACCGTCCTTGGAGGTGCTCAAGAGCCACGGGGATGTGGCACTGAGGGATGTGGTTAGAGGTATGGCAGGGGTGGGTTGGAGTGGGACTAAATGATCCTAGAGGTCTTTTCCAACCTTAATGATTTGATGATTCTATGAATAACAGAGACCAGGACATCTGCCAATGAAGACAGCAAGTTGGGCCAGGAGAAACTTTGGTCCTGAGCTCCTTGTGTTGCTCAGTGAAGAAGAGGAGAAGTGTCAAGAGAGAGGCAATGAACATTAACAGCAGGGAGAAAACCAGGCCAGGCTGAAGCTACCAAATACAGTCGTTCTCCTCATGAATTTCTAAGCAAAGTTGTGTGCACATGTTCAAAGTCCTACAAGAAGACATCCAAGGGGAAAAAGAAAGAAGTAAATCTACAGGGCTGGCTTTTCAAATGATACAAGAGCACTTCAGAGCGTCTGGCAGCCCCATTTCTAAGTGCCCTATTCCCACGTCTGATGTCTAGAAAAGAAGGTGGACACAGGCCAGACATGTTCCCCTGCACAAGGCATGAATCCAGAGGTGAAAGCAGGGAATAGTTGGGTAATACTTTCTCCACTGGAGTCAGACCACAGCATCCTGTTTTTCAATGCTCAGCTTTAGAAAAAAATCCCCCAAACGTGACTGTTTGTGCCCACTGGTGTCACAGCACAGCACCAGGGGACATCATTAACACAGATGCTTCATGCTCCCCGCAGCTGTGCATCCCATGGGTTGGTACAGCCTTTCCTAGGAGGGGACAGTCCCCACACGATGAGAGCACTTTGTGGGCTCAGCATACATTCCCACGGCTTCTAAAACCACAGTCTTCATTTAACAGGCGCAAGGAATCCATAGAATGGTTTTTCCTTGGGCAGAAAATGGCATCTTCCCCTCTCCAGACCCCAAGCTCAGAGCTGCACTGCAGGAACCATCAACCGGGTGCCCCCAGCCATGCAGGGACCTTACTGGCGTTCTGACATTACATTTTTTGTTTAACAAACTTTCTTTCTTGCAACTCGCAGCAGTAGTCATGGTGACAAAACTGGGGTCCTTGGCAACGCACCAATGATGCTGCAAATCTACGATGACTAATCCTAAAAGCCTGATTTGTAGAACTCATTCAAATGCTTAAAGATTCACAGGTCACCACAGGGGTCGATTTCCATTTGCCAGTGAGGAACAGGAGACAAAGTCAGTAATTGCTGGAACCGAGCTCGGCCCCACCGGCTCTTTCTTCCACACCTTTCATGTTTCACCTTTCCACTCCTGGCATTTCACTCACGCAGACACGGGGAAACAGAGTGGCCTCTGCTAACACACAGCACAACCTGCTTTGCGTGGCTCTGTCTCCCTGTTTATAGCAATAAGGCACTAAGCTACACACTGCAGACAGTATCTTATCCCACAGAAAGCAAATCACGCTGGCCTGAAGCGCAGAGTCCTTAAATCTTTATCCTGTAGTGCTAAATAATTATCACTCATCTAATTGATTGTGGTTTTGAGTAAGCATTCACATCCCTCCCGTTACCAGCTGCCAGAAAGAGGCCGGGTTACGCTGTTCCATGGCACGGCAATGGGATTTTCACATCTCATCCACTGCCTCAACCCTCCTACCTTTCTCACATGGGGATCTACCTGCAGAAAGACTTCTTCCACCTGGGACACAAGAACACCCACACGGTTGAAGGCAGGCGGCTTCAGTTAGAAACAAGCAGATAAAAGTAGTTCATAGAGCCATAGAACCATTAAGAGTTGGAAGAAACCCTTGAAGGTCATCTAGTCCAATTCCTCTGCAATGAACAGGGACACCTACAGCTCCATCACAGCTCAGAGCCCATCCAGCCTGACCTTGAAAGCCCCAGGGATGGGGCACCACCGCCTCTCTGGGCAACCTGTGCCACTGCCTCACCGTAAGAAAATTCTTCCTTATATCCTATCTGAACTCCCCACTTTTATTGAAACCATTTCTCCTTGTCCTTTCACAACAGCCCCCACTAAAGAGTCTGTCTCCTTTTTTCCTGTAGCTCCCCTGTAGATACTGACAGGCTGCTATCAGGTCTCCCTGCAGCCTTCTCTTTCTCAGGCAGAAAAGCCCCAGCTCTTTCAGCCAGGAGAGGTGTTCCAGCCCTTGGATGATCGATGCTTGGTAAAATTCTAGTTCCACTGACTAGGATTTTCCCCTCCTTAAAACTGGACAAACTTAATTGCACTCACTGGGACTGACACAGAGCCAAGTCAAGTACAAAGCACTGTTGGTTCCCTTCATTAGTTTGTCAGTGTTTCTGTTCCTACAGAGGAAATTAAGTTTAACCAGGAGTTATCTCCACACATACTTCATTATACTGTTGTATTAAAACAACAGCAACATTAATTATTATAGGTTCTAACAGCTTCTGCTGCACCTTCAAGAGCAAAATGTGCCACACAATGTATGTAACCCTTGTTTCAATCCAGTCTTGGTTAATTCTTACAATCAGAACCATTAAGGTTATAAAAGCCTTCTAAGATCATCTAGTCCAACCATTCACCTACCACATCCATGTCTTGCGCATCAGAGGCTCTGTAAATCTTGAAGATAGACAGACACAATTTTGCATTTTGAAAAACAAAAACGTTCACTGACCTTCATGGAGACTGAGCCACCAACCTCGGGGTGCTTGGACAGTTAGATGGGGCCTGCAGGTGCTTAGCAGAGCACCTCCAGCTCCTGCAATGGAACCACTGGTCCCACTGACTACAGAGGTGCCATAGTTCCTTAACAGGATGAACTACTAAAACAAAAGACCCGAATACAGATTTATTCCTTATTATCAGAGGTGATGTTCTGGTGCTACTGGCTTGGGTACAGAATCACAGAGTCATTAAGGTTTGCAAACACCAGCAGGATCACCAAGTCCAGCCTCCAACCCACTCCCACCATGCCCACTCACCACCTCCCTGCCCTCTCCCAGTGCTACAGCTTTAACTAAAGCCCTCAAAACATTCTGAGACCTGCAGTGTTACAGTGCTGTAAATCTCTGTGCAGACTGAAATCCTGAACACGTGGAGTGCTTTCGCTCACACCTTTTTCAACCAGGATTACTTGAACTTCTCCTGTCAATACAACAAACCCTGCAAGGTCCCCACCAGCACTACAGCGAATGTTGGCTGTTCCTGTGGCCCAGCACATCCCTTATCCAGGGTGATACCAAGCCAGTGCTAAGGCACTGCCACCCTGCAGCACTGGGATCTGTATTCCAGTGGCACAGCATCATTCTGCTGGGTAGGAACTCCTTGGAGATTTTGCTCAATTTCTGTAACTGTAGCCTAGGCTGGGCATCCAGGCACTGGTAGCTTGATGGATGGAAAAAACAGTGCATCTTTAGCTGCTGCTCAAATGCAGGAGAAGAGCTCCCTATAACACAGCCCATGAAGCTGCTGCATGTCTGATGGCTGCTGGATGAGGAATTGGCAAAATCTATTCTCTGCTCCACTGTCCTCTCACCTCCTTCTGAAAATGCAGTGTCCCCATGGACATCACATAATCACAGCATGCTGGGGCTGGAAGGGACCTCAAAGACCACCCAGTTCCAACCAGCACGCCGTGGGCTGCCACCACCACATCAGGTCACCATCTAAAGCTCAGCTGAACAAAGCATTAGAAAGGGGCTGCACTGTCAGTGGGACGGGCAAAGCAAAAAGGTGATGGATAAGGCATTAAGCATTGCTAGAACACAGGATGGAAGGGGAAAACAAGACTGAAGAAAGAAGGATAAGAGGCAGCACAGGTTGCTGTGAGGTCGAGGGGAACTTTGAGCTCTACTTAACATCTGCAGGAGGTCTGAATCCGACACAAGAAACCCTGGGATGATGCTTGTTAAATGCTTCAATGAATTGGAAGTTATCTTGCAGTGTATTTTTAGTTGGCACCAACAGGCATTACATAATGGCTATTATATAACGGCACTACAGCTACAAACACTCTCGTTTGGGCTTTTTGTTTGTTTGTTTTTCTCTCTCCCTTTTCTTTTAGTTGTTTTTTTATTTTCCATCTTCCCCTTAGTGGGAAACTGATCAATAATTGCACTTTCCATCAAATGAGGGAGGCAGATCCTTCAGAGAAAAATCAAATGGAGTAACAATATTGTTACCGAGCCCTGTGCGCTTCGCTCTTGCCCAACCTCAAACAGAATTAACTATTCCCAGAATAGAAATTCCACTAAGGCTTATCTGTAGTTTAAAGGGACAGGCTGTGATTCTGTGCAGACGCTGAATTTCTCAATACTGAAGGATTTTTATTTTTTTTTTTACTTTATCTCTTACCAATGATAGCTCAGAAGACAAAAATAAAGGGGGAGAGCACCACATGAGAGATGCTGAGAAGCTGAAGGAGATTTTCTTTATCTTCCAATGAGATCAGCACTGCTTGGTGCTCCTTTAAAATCCTGGCATAGAGATGCTGTGGTTTTTTTTACATCTTTTCTTCTGAACAGCCGTACTGGCGAAGCAGCAGAGACTTCTGCCTCCCAACCAGGTGCTACGTGAAAAAAAAAGAAAAAAAAAAAAAAAAGAGAAACTTTCCAAAAGCAAGGAATATTTCTCTGCCTTTATTCCTTATCTCTGGACCTAAATGGAGCCGAGGCGGGCATTCTGAGTGCAAAAATAAAAATCAGAGCAGTGGTACAACACAGCTCCCACATCACGCTGCCCTCGGGGCTTAGCAGAGGGCTTGCTTTGTTTTTGTCATCCCAGCACAGAGCCTCTCTAACAAACACAGCACTCAGTAACGCTGCCTTTTGCAGGCTGGTCTTCTTTGAAACAAATGAGGCGATTGCAGAAAGAGCAAAGACATCATCTGACACAGAGCCTTGCTAGCAAACTGCTCCCCTCTGCTGTCTCACTATTCCAGCTCCTCAGACCCAGCAACACCACCGATAGGAGCTTTATAAATAACCCAAAGCAGCGCTGCCTCGCTGGGAAGGCACTGTGCTGAGCACATCGCTGGGTGTCACACAGGAACAAAAACCCTGAGAGAGACGAGAGGGGAAAAAAAACAACCACAAATGCAGCTGTTTGCAGAATGCTCAATCTCTCTGGAGAGAAGTTCTTTTGGCTTTGAAAGCTGTCGTGGTGCAGAGCAGAGCCCAGTGCTGAGTGCAGATCTGAAGGCAGCAATCACAGCCCCACGCAAAAGGAAAGCCTGGCAGGGCTGCTCGTGTAAACAGGAGCAAAAAACCAACAGGAGAACAGGACAAAGAGGGAGCAGAAGGGAGGAAAATGTATTAGCTGGCATGCCAGCACTCGGTTTGGGCTAAAATATTACAGTTTGGAGAAGATGGAATAGCTGACGAAAACTTACCCAATGTGTCAAGATACATTATTACATGAGGAATGCTGCCTTGCTCTGGTTGGCAGGCTTATGACACCTAGGTATGAGGATCCTGAATAATCAAGTTGAGAAAAAGGTAATTTGCTGGAAGAGCTGCCTCTGGAAGATGCTGGGGCTCTGCAGATACGAATGCATGGGAGATGTGCTCTGCGGTGCTTTACAATAGTCCATACAAAGAACACAGCCATTTGTCATTCAGGACTGAAAATATTAGAGAAACAAGCATCAGAACAAGCAAAAACTGTAGGTTTGCTTGCATTTGTCATGGTTTTCTTCACCTCTGTAAAAGCCATTAAGGGAGTGCACAATAACCGATCACTTGCACAACTGGGAAAAAGCAAAAACAAGCTCAAAAGAAACAAGCATTCATGGCTCTCAGGAGAAATGCTCCTAACTCATTTCAAAGCCACCCAGCCCTGCTGATCCTCCACCTCAGGTGCTTGGGATGAGGGCATTTGATGCAGCACCCGGTGCAGTGCTGTTTCTGCTATTGAGTGTCCTTAAGATCAAAAGATGGTTACTGAGTTACTGAGTGCTGCCACATGGCTGTACCATACATATGGATCAGCAGCTTGTTCATCATGTATGCAAATGAGGGAGACTCATAGAATCATTAAGGATGTAAATGTCCACTTAGATCACCAAGTCCAACTGTCAGCCCACCACCCCCATGCCCACTGAATCGTGTCCCTCAGTGCCACGGAGCAGCACAGAGCCCTGGGTGTCAGCGCCCCTGGAAGGTCTCAGGTTGGATATTAGGGAAAATTTCTCCTCTGAAAGAGTGGTCAGGCACTGGAATGGGCTGCCCAGGGAAGTGGTGGAGTCACTGACCCTGGAGGTGTTCAAGAAACACTCAGACACTGCACGGAGGGACATGGCATAGTGGTGCTAGAAGGATGGTTGGACTGGGTGATCTTGGAGGTCACTTCCAACCTTGGTGATTCTATGATTCTAGGGCAGCTGTTACCCCTCGGAACCTTGAGACACAGAGGTTCAGACCAACTGTGTTTCAAGGCTCCTTGGTTTCTCACTTTTAGGGAAATTCCATGCAACAGGAGGGCAAGGAATGCCAACTACCCAGCTGCACACCCAAGCACAAATCCCTGTGTGCGTGCTGCTGCCAGGTGGAGGAATTGTCTCACTGTATTTAAGTCAGAATTAAAATCTATTTATCTCTTATCAGTGAGATGTTGTACCTTTAAGAATACAATAGAAAGCTTCAGATCTGCAAAACAGGAGCCATTTATCAAGCAGATGCTCTGAAATACATCCCTGAAATGCCCAGTGATCAGCTGTGGGCACTCAGCCACAGTGGCCTGTGAGCTCTGCCCCACTGACATGTATTTTTAAACCAGCTCTCCCACAGACAGGGTCATTTAGGGCCCAGAACACCAGTCCTGGGTGCTAGGACCTGACCCTACAGACTCCCTTGCAGAGCATCTCTCTGTATCTCAGCTCTCCCCCTCTAAGATCAGGATATTATGCCATCTCCCAGTGCTTGTTTATAAGTCCAAAAGTGCAGAGCATGAGCCACCTCTTCCTATATTTATGTCACGTGAAATGCTACTCTGTCCCTGCTTGGTGATCAGAGTGCATACGTCTGCAATAAGCACAACAGAGAAGCAAGGGTGCCCAGGGAGGTGGGGGATGTGGCACTGAGTGACACGGCCTACAGCAGTCCCAGTCCTGGGCTGATGGTTGGACTGCATGATCTCATTGGTCTTCCCAACCTCAATGATTCTGTGGATCTTCAGGCATAATGCAGCCAGTCCGTGGCGATGCCTTTTACTTCCACACCACTCCCAGTGGAATCATCTCAATGTAATGCATTCTTTGAAACCAACCAGTGATATTCTGTAGGGTCTTTAACAGTGCATGGATTAAGTGCATTGCCACTGCACTGATACAAACCACTGGGAGCATCTCTCAGACACACTGATATCTCCTGAACTCCAGCTGTGCCTGGGCTGGGCCAGGAGAGTCTGGAATGCTACAGCAACAAGAACAACATAGCAATAAACTAAAATTAAGCTTTCAAGTTTTAAAAGATGAGTGAAATTTTGCTTTCTATTCAAATTAGGAAGAAAAAAAAAGATTACTTACAAAAAACCCTACTCCCCCCACAAAGTGTTTACTCTCTCCTGAGATGCTGCTAGAGATTATTTGCATTACTGCAGATCATCAGCAACAGAAAAGCAAATGTTTAATAAGAGGGAGAAAAATAGGAGGCTCTGGAAAATAATGCCAGTTAAGGGGTTTTCAGATTAGTCTGCTTGAAAGGAAATGGGTAAACAGTGATCATCTGAACTCCATGAGAGCAATAAGCACTTACAGGGTGCAAGAGACCTGCAGATGGGTGCTGGGCACGGAGTGAGCAGCAATGTTAGGAGAGGAAGGAGGTAAGGAGAGACTAGAACAGCTTCAATTCATTTCTACAGATGTACTCGGAGAGGTGCAAAGCGGAACTTTTCTGTGCACTGCAAGGAATCAAAAGCTAAAGAAAGTCCCATGATAGGACTTAGCAGAAGCTCAGCACAAAGAAATAGAACAGGCATCCTTGTACAAACAGAGAACTGCCTGACTCCCAGATACGGGCTTTACAAGCACTGCAGTCTGAACACTTGGTTCCATGGCTGAGCTGGGCAGGTCAGTGGCTGGAGATGGGCACACGGCTACCAAAGTGCTACCCTGCTCTGCGTGAAGTGTCACCAATCTTAGCTCCTAAAAACATAGCACAAATCAAAAGCCCAGCTGACTTTTCCAGCTCTTTGCATCCTGCTGCTGCTGTGGGGCGCCATGGGATGGCCTGGTATGAAAGGGGGCATAGAAGCAAAGCGCCCTGCGGAACAAAGCTGTTGTGTCTGCGCTGCACTCACATGACCTCTTCCTTAGGGTAAACAACTCTGGACTCCTGAAGCAGACCTGGTCACAGATGGTTCTCCAGTCCCAAGAATCCCAACTGATCACAAAGATGAAAGAAAACCCTAAATGCTGAGCGGCCACAGCAGGGAAGGCCCTTTGTGCAGGTAAAAGCAATGTCTAGACTGAACACACTGCCTTCATCATCACTTATCTACTTATTTATTCACATTTACAAAGTTCCTTGTGAATGTGTCCTCAATGAAAAGGATGATCCCATTTCTTGCTGGTCATCACCTGTCTGTACAGACAGTTTACTCCAGAATGACACGACAGCTTAGGATCTGGCAGGCTCTGCTCATCCACAAACCCAACGCCATCAGCATGCTCCTCTTCTCTCCCCTCTTCCCACTCCTTTTCCCCTCCAGGACTGCTCTGCCTCCTCCCATTCTCCTTGCTCACAGACCCAGCTTTGGTTCCTTTTGCCTCCTTTGCCCTCCCCAACAGTCCCATGCACAGACAATCAGGTCCCCTTGCATGGACAGGTTACCAAATCTAGCAGAGAAATCAGGCCAAAGGCTGTGGGATTTCCACGGGAAGCACTGAGCACAGTTAACATGAAGCAGTACTACCAGCTCCACCTAGAACAAGTTTTCAACTTTTGCTGACACAGTTCATTATCTTACAAAACAAATTGCTCCAAGTGAACTGTGACATTAGTGTGTGTGATCCTCCAGTCGCTCAGGCTATTAATGTTTAAGATGTAATTAGAAGTAAGGGTAGAAAATAGCCTTTGCAGAATATTTTTCAGACCATTAGTTGAAAGAATTTTCCACGCAATTTCTCTCTGGCATTTCTGAGTACAAGGGCCTTCTCTTTATCAAGTGCTCCCCACTCCTGCAACTCCTGCACTGCTTCACCTCAATGCAAAAAGGCCAAATCCATCTTACTCTCTGATCCATGAGTTCCTCTTGGGAGCCTGGCTGTTAAAGAATTGAAGAAGGAAGCTGGGAGAAAAAAACACAACAGGTTATGGAATTGCTGTCTCCTGTAGAAATTAAACGTACTGATGCCATCCAGCAGCAGAGATGGTTTGCTCATTAACACAGAATCGTTTGAGTTAGAAGGGACCCTTAAAGGCTGTCCAGGCCAAGTCCCCTGCAACCAGCAGGGTCACCCACAGCTCCATCGGGAACGTTTTGCCCATTTAACCAGAACTCTTCTGCATGAGAAATTCTTCACATCAATCCTCTTTGCTGAGCGCTCATCTTGGAAATCAGGTACCTCGTGCTTCCTTGCCACCTGGAATGTTCTAGCTGCAATGGATGCTTGGAAAAGACTTCCAGCTTTTTGCCTCCTGGATCACATTACTATTAGTATTTGTGCTGGAGGAGAGGCTAAGGAGACTTAGTCCACTAGGGAAAAAAAAAGTCAGAAAAATTCAGAAACAGGAAGAGCAGTGGATGCAAAGCAGTGTCTCATTCTTCTTTTCCCAATTTTCCACCGAGTGCTTTTTAAGCATCATCTTTCCATTTTCAAATCAGGAAGCTGCACCTCATGTCAGCAACTAATCAAACAACCAACTAATCAAAACTGACAACAGCAGCATCCCCACCTAGAATAACTCATCAAAAACATGCCAAACTCAACCACAGGAATCTCGATAGAATAGGATCTTTTTCTTTTTTTTCTTTCCATACTAGATTTCCCTCCAGAAACATTTGAATTTTTAAAGCAGCTGGGGAAGGACTGGGGGCTGCCAACAAGCACAACCTGAGCTGTCAGAGCCCTGCAAGTACTCCAGCACAGTGCTGCAGTACAAATGCACCCTGCTCAAAATCCAGTTGTGCCAACAGACCGTCAGCTCCCCTGGTCACATAACCCAACCTGGACAGAGGGAATGAGGCTTTCACATGAGTACAACCCTTGCTGATGCCTCCTCATTCTCCCTGTGAAGAGCCAGTCTGCTCCAGCTCCCCTCCCTCCCTCCAAAGCTGTACATTTCTATGGGACTGTACATGGCTTAGTGGGCATTATGGCTACAGGTTGAGGGCTGGACTAAATGATCTCAGCAGTCTTTTCCAGCCTTAATGGTTCTGAGAGGGGTCCTGATGTTTTGGATACTTAAGTCAAAGTCAGCTTCAGCACAGGAATGAGCCCCTGAGCCCCAGTGGCAGAATAAGCCTAAAATTAAGCAGGTGCACAAGAATTAAAGATGCAGCCCCTGCTGCACAAAGAGCACCGCTATCAAATCTCTGTTCCTCTACAGTGTTTTCTGTTGGGCTGGAGAAGCATGCTCTGCAGCTGCTTTGAACTTCATGTTTACGAGACACAGGTTGTACTTCTGACAGCAGACAGGTTTCAGTTAGTGGTTTCCTTTCATCCAACTGGGCGGCAATCTGAGAAGCTGGCATGGATTGTCCTCGGTCCTTGGACACACATACATTTCCTTGTAAAGGTACATGCAAGCTGCTAAACCAGGCACATTGTGGCACGCTGGAATATTCATCTAGGTCAAGAATTTGTTTACACAAATTCTAAAAATGAATTTGTCTGGGGGGAGAATGATCTCTGTTTGGAGCATAAAGAAACATGGTAAACATCCTCCAGAGCAGGCACTGCTGCCTGCTGCAAACAGCAGAGAGCTTGTTTGAGAGGCTGCTTTTTTGCTGGTTGAAATGCCAAAATAGAAATCCACCAGGGGATGATCCACACCATAACCCACAGAAATGCTCATCCCACATCTCCCAAGGCTCGGGACTAACTTTAAAAACAAGTAAACAAACAACACCTGCAATTCGCCCAGCTTATACCTGCTATCCGAGGCCAGGACAAAACCACCACCAAGCTCCTGGATACCCTGCTCCATTGGGCTGTTCTCAGCTACAAACGTTGGTGTCTCACGTGAGCCATCCAATTCACCAACACAGGAAAAGCTTAGGCTTGATCTTGGATTGCTAAATCCTGGCAGATGCTCTCAGTACATCGATCAAAGTTTGAAATTCCAATATACTTCGCAGTTTTAAGCTGTGGTTTAAGGAGAGATTGCTGGAGAGGAACAGCTTAACGTGCTTTCACTTAATCCCCTTCTTCATCCCTGAAGAAATATACACGTGTATATTTCATACATACAGCCATAATAGAAATTGGCAACTCTTCATTACACAAGTTCAGCACAAAGGGATTCAGTAAATAAATACCCCTCCCAAGCCCACAGAAGCAGAGAGAAAAACAAGTGTGAAATGAATACCTTGCATACACAGCTACTCCAGCATGACTCTGGAGAATGCCATTTATTTAGTGCTTACAGTCTGCTCAGCAACATGCAAGGAAGAAATCAGATTGCTGGGGACCCTTCAAGGGAGTAGGAGCCATGCAGTCAGAACATCATCTTTGTGTCATGGAATTCTCCAATTTCACATGCTCCAAAACCAACTGAAAGTAAATGCAGACCGTGACTGTGGAGATAGGGTTTGTTCAGCTTCAGAAAGGCAATAGATGTGGAAGTAGAACTGAAAAAGGGAGCAGTAAGACTTGTAAAATGAAGAGGAAAACATTTCGGTAGAATACAGTGATGGAGATCCCAGCATGGGCAAATGAACAAAATTAATGCAAAGAAAACTGGGGATGTCTACTTTCTGCCTAGGTGGTATGTAAAAAGATAGGAGAGGGATTATGGTAGAAAAGGGAAAACAACCTGGTTTTTATGATTCTCTGGAGGAAGTTGGCTGCTGTCAGACACCTCTTAAAGCTAAATGAGGTTGGTGGAGTCAGGTTTGGATCTAAAAAACACTGCAAATCTGACTGACCTGTATACCTGTACATCCTACAATGAATGCGGCCACATTGTGATTCATACTTTAGGATTTTTTTTTCTGCTAATAAAAAATATTACCAGGCCCCAATTTTCTCAGATACACCAATGCCTCAACAGAACTGGATAAATCCAGATTAACACAGACAAGAAATTTTCACTGTTATTGTCCACTGTGGTTGATGCAGCAACGTCTCCTTCATCGCATTACTGTGCCTGAGCAGGACATCGGTCACCTACAAGGAGATGGATGTACAGGATCCACACCAGAAACCTTCAACAGAGCCCTCAGGTCCGTGGTAGAGGGCATGCATGTAAGACTGCTCAACTGAACGCTGTGACTGTAGATGAGCAATCAGCTGATTGGGGCTGCACGACTTTTAAATAGGCACCCAATACATCAGGAAATGCAATTTTGTGTCAAGGTTATTTAAATGGCACTTAAAGCTAAGAGCTTAAATAAGTGCAGTGGTGAGGACTTGGTATGGGAATCTGTCAGAACTGTGAGTTCTGGCAGTGGATTAGAATAGAGAGTAAAGTAGCAAAAAAAAAAAATGTATATTTATATGTATTTATAAATATATCCATTTTCTTTTGGATTCAAGACTTCAAGAGAAGCTTAAGAGCTAGAAGAGGGGAAAGATTCCTGAACAATCGCTGTCACAGGAGGGAACTCAGAAATCATCGATTCCTACAGCTCAGCGCGTGAAGAGTCTGTAAGCACACATCAGGAGTCAAGATCTAATTAACATAACCTACACTAACACCTTTTCCAAATGGAATAAAAGATCTGGAAGAACAGCTGACTTGCACGTTTATTTCCATCACTGCCTGGTGGTTTACCAAGGGCATCAGCCATAAGAGCAACATGTGGGCACCTCCGTGCGGTAATACAACCCCCTGGAAGCAACACCCTTCAACTGCAGGTAAATGTCATATGCTTTCTTGCTGCCTGCTTGTTTCTAAAATGCTCTGCATCCTCAGCTGTGCAAGTTCTGATGGTAAAACATATTTCTGGAAGGTGGTTACAGCTGAAAGACAGATTTACTGATGACGCAGTCCAAAAAGATGAGAAGTGTTTTTAACCGCAGGGGCAGAAGAAGAGCGGGCATGCCTTTAGCATTATGCACTGAGTATCACAAGACAGAAATGCTTCTGCCAAGGGAAGCTGGAAATGCAACTTGCTCAACTTTCTCATCTGTAAGCTGCATGCAAAATATGAGTGCCATGGTCAAATAAAACATTCTACCATTTTAGGCGCATTGCCTAATTAGAGGCCATTGTTATCTGAGAACACTGTTTTTGCAGCTGTCAGGAAATTAAATAACCCAAGGGTAAGTTGGAATTAAATGAAGCTGTACAAACACATAGCCCAGCTCTGAAATCCTGACTCTGACAAATAGCTCCTCTGCTTTCCAAGGGACTAAACATCTAACTGGAGCACACAGCTATCCTTTTCTATCAAGCCACAGGATAACGTGATCTCAGTCCTTCTCAGTGGCTGTGTAGGCATTTAGAAATGGGGAACTTGTGAATCCATATGTATGCACAGGCACTGCCTTCCCTCCACTTAAATAATCAGCACCTCCTGAGGAAAGACCTTCAGTACAAGTGCTCACTAAGAGAGCAATCAAGGGCTGATAAAAGGAAACGCTCAGACAAAACCCCCCCCCCCCCCCCCGCTTTCCTCTCTTTTTCCATTCGTTTCTCCTCTTGCAATCCTCGCAACCTCAAACTTTGACAGAAATCTAAAATCTAAGCTGGTTACACTTTTACAGCGACTTTTTAAAAATTAAACACAAAGGAGAGGTGCATTTCCAACAGGACTGGCACCAGCATGTGAAACCTACAGAAGTGTCACAGAATCACAGAATCACCCGGGTTGGAAGGGACCTCAAGGATCATGTAGTTCCAACCCCCCTGCCTAGCAGGGCCACCAAACATCCACATTCAGATCAGGTTGCCCAGGACCCCGTCCAACCTGGCCTTGAACACGTCCAAGGACGGCGCATCCACAACCTCCCTGGGCAGCCCGTTCCAGGGCCTAACCACTCTCCTTGTGAAGAACTTCCCCCTAACATCCAACCTCAATCTTCCCTCCTTCAACTTGGATCCATTTCCCCTCGTCCTGCTGTTGTCAGCCCTTCTGAAGAGTTTACTCCCCTCCTGGCTGTAGGTTCCCTTCAGGTATTGATAGGCTGCAATGAGGTCACCCCGCAGCCTTCTCTTCTCCAGGCTGAACAAGCCCAACTCCCTCAGCCTGTCCTCATAGGGGAGGTGCTCCAGCCCCCTGATCCATTGGAAAACATGTTTATGGTGCCCTCCCTTCTCAGCTCCCCGCATCAGCAGCTCCAACTGACAGCAACGGACCTACAGACTGCTGGGAGGTGCATCCAGAAAATCCTGTTTTCACACTCGTGTCTCATAAGAGGGACTCAAATATTTGGAATGCAGCGGTAAACAATGTCGTCCAGTTTTGAAAGTCGCTGGAAACACGGGCTTGTAGTTGAGGCAAAAACTGAACCGTCCCACAGAAATATGTACTCAACCTCCTTTGTTTACTGGGTTCTTCGTATGTGGAAGAAAAAAAGCGACTTCTTATTGAACAGGGGTATCATAGGACAGGAAGCATGAATGCAATCCAAAAACAAAGCATCATTATTATGCTTGGCTAGAAACATGGCAAGGTGGATTCCAAAAATAATCACTGTGTTCCCTCTCAGTGGAGAGCCGAGTTGGGAAGGCAGACCCAGGTTGGGCTCTGGTCTGCATGCAGGAAACCAGGCTGCTCTCTTCCTTCCTATTCACGGGACAACGCACTGCTACTCATGAGCAAACCTGGAAAAACCGAATCGCAGCTCGAGGAGCTGGAGCCTGCTTGTGAGAAGGGAGGAAGAAGCAGAGTTTGGTCTTTTCCTCCAGTGAGCCATAGAATCATAAAGGTTGGAAAGAGCTCTAAGGTCATCTAGTCCAACCAGCAACCCACACCTCTGACAAAGCAAAGGAGCACAAAGTCTGGCTCCAGTTGTGGTCAGCACGCAGATGTGTGCCATGACCAAGAGCTCGGCTCTTCTCGAGCTCTGTTTGCTCCCAGCACCGCTCACAGCTACACAGTGCTCCACAAAGCCCTGTTCTCCCCAGTGACATCCAGGGCCCACAGGCTGGAAGCACCACGAGCTCTGACAATCAGACTATGGGAACTGCAGGAATCACAGAATCAGCACATTTTCCACTTCCTGACAGAATTTTCCCCATGTTTCAAAATACCTTGGCCAAGCTCTGCTCATAGGAGCCAGGGCCAGCGGCTCAGGGCACTGCTGTCAAGGGAAGCACGCGGCAGGTGCTGCTGAGAAACCAAAAACACGAAGAAAAGATGAAAAAAGGGCAACCAATGCAGTTGGGCTCATGTTTTCAATTCTTTCGCTATTTTCAAAGAAAACAGCATAAGGAATTCTTTTTTTCTGCATTTTCAGAATTGCATTTCAGGCGATATTTCACAGGGCTGACAGAGCAATGCAAATAATTACATTCCAAACGAGGCTTGAAGATGGAGCCACTGCATTCCTAACAGTTGTATGACTGTAACCTTGAGGCTATGTGACTTAATCCCAAGCAAGATTAAATACTAAGATATGAGATTTTAAAAAGATTATGCAATTTTTCTTTTCTTTTTTCTTCTTTTTTTTCCTTTCCACAAAAGGGTGATTTTTTCATTGCAATCTCCAATCTGTTCCACTGGAGGGATGATTTATTCAGCAGGTCTGCAAGCGTACCCGTTGTAAAAGGTTCTGTGAATCCTTTGGGACAGAGCTACCTCAGTTGTTATTTATCACAGCCCTTGCCTGTTACATTATCAAAGCATTTCTACACGTTTACTAATTAATCTTTATAAGGCCTGTTCTGAGGTGATTTAATAGGATTATCCCTGTTTTTCAGACGAGGAAACTGAGACACAATAAGAGATTTATCCAAAGTCAAGGGGAAAAGCCTGCAGCAGCCCTGGGAGCTCCAGCTCTTCCTGTGTCTGCAACAGCAAATGAGAGGCTTGTTTCCCCACACAGCCCTTCCATGAATCCCGCAGATACCTGATGATCACCAGGCCAACATCCTGAAAATCATGGCTGGCCAAGGAGCCAACATCTCCTTCCCGTCTGCTTTAATTCCACAACAACTAGCTCAAGGCATCCAACCTCCTCCCATCCCCCTCAGAAAAGGCCTGTTAGCTTGGAGTCAAACCCGTGCAGCAGCCTCTGCATTCCCAGGTAAGAAACAAAGAATTCAATTGATTCCAGTAACAGAAAGACCAAAACAAGGAGACACATTGCACCTAGATTATCGGAGCAACATCTGAGCCATCAGTAGCTCTGCAGATCTGATACCAGGGCTGACAGAAAGCTGCTCTATCACCAGTCCCTCTTGGGAAGGTTGCTCAGATACAGGCAAGCAACCCTTAAGCCCTGCCTAAAAAATAACTAAATAATAATTAAAAGATCCACCAGTGCAACAGCAAGCAAATGCCCAAATGTTCTCTAGTGGAAACAAATAAGCAGGGCTGCTAGTTCTTTTTTGAGCTCCATCTTGCTTTTAGATACCAACCTAAATCATTTCAGACAGAAAAGCATTCTTAAGGCCCTGCATTCACCAGAGTGGGTTGATGAGGGCAAGCCACAGGTATCTACGTGCTCAGCTGTCTCAGGCTTTGGAAAGTGTTAGGAAGCAGCCAAGATGGAATAAGTTTGAAGGAAGAAATCATGGTACAAGAAGAGATGTCTGGGCTTTCTCACCACAGGCTGTGAAACAAAAACAGACACTGATACACACCCATCTGCAGGAAGAAGTGGTGAAAAATCTTTAATATGCTTGTAATATTTCTTTAAATAGGAGCAAGCAGAGAAACTGGACCAAAAGCCTCTATGTGGCAGGTTACCACAAGGAATAGTATGTGCAAACTCACTCGTGTGTGCGCAGCGATGTTCCTCTACCCAGTGACACAAACCAGGCCTTGGAATATGACACACTTCTTATCCTTCCTTCCCTTCCCCCAAAAACTGTAATACCAAACCTCCCTGCCTCTCAGGAGAGGGCAGAAATCCCACATCATCACAGCCCCCTAACATGCATATTGATCTGCATCAGCACTGCAGTAAAATCCTTCCCAACCAAGCACGTATTTCTCATTAGCCAGTCAAGTCCCCATGCTTTTAATTTGTATTTAGGTCATTAATACCACATTACTTAAAAAACACCAAACAACCTGAACAACACACAGTATAGTCTGGCCAATACAGAGATCCGAAAGACTGTGCACGTGTTTAATAGAGAAAAACATCTTCTGCCTAGCAACCAGCCAGCTCTCCTGGCGGGCCAGGGGAAGGAATTCAGTGCTATAAATGTCAGCAGGCAAATTAAGCCATCATGCCTGAGATACAAAGGCCCAGTCACTGGGCAGTAAAAAAATTAAAGGAAAAACAGTTATAGGAGAAATATTAAACAAACCAAACAGATGCATCTAATAGCTTGCTTCCCCCACTATCTTTAAATAAAGTTACAGATTGCTCCCAGCTAGATGGGTTCTGTGCTTGCACTTATTTATAAGCTGATTTCTTGCCCATTTTATATACAGGATGAAAGAGAAAATGCTGAAAGCAATTTACCATTTTGATGTTATTGAAAAAGGGAACTCAATGCAGTATTAAAGTATGTGATGGTCCTGAATCCAAGGTCAGACAGGGAACAGGTTGTCTGAGGATGATGGTTATCAAAACACAGCGCTGCCAGCAGGAGGGCTTTTCTCCTTTTCATCCTTTCTTTTTATTGGAACGAGGTAAACATTTTATGAATTCTGACAAAATCTCTCGGCCACTTCAGCTAGTCGAGTTTTTCTTTCCAAACAGTTCCATTATTCTTAATGCACTGGGCAATTTACTGTGAGGTCTGCACTGAGATTAGGAACCTCTTCATTCGAGATGCTGTGCAAATACACGGACTTCTGGCCTTAAGGAAATTGCTGTCCATTTGAGGCAGCCCAGGAAGGTTAAAGGAAGGACTGCTACCTCCTCTTTGCAGATGAACTCCATCATAGGGATATGGAGCGTCCAAGGTCAGTGCAGCAACAGGCTCTGTGTGCTCCCAGGAAGCCTTCAAACTCCAGCCACTGCCTTTCCAGGGGTCTTAAAAAGGGACCATCATAAATGGAGCAGAAACTGAGAAAGCAGATCTTGCTGCCTTCTAGATGTAAAGCGACTATCATGCCCCAAAGGTGGCACAACAGGAGAACTCCTTCTCCCTTAGGTCCCAGCAGTGGTGACTCTGTGAAGGTCCTTTCCAACTGTCCAGCTTTGTTTCAAGCAAATGCAAGAGATGCAACAAAGAAATACCTGGGAGTAACCCACAGACATCTCTCACCTTCATGCAACCATCAACTATAGGCTACCCCTGGTGGGTTGTTCCTTCATTTGTGTTCTTGTCCTGAAGGCAGCTTTGGAAGAGTGTTAATTCTTCCTTTTACACTGTGCTCTACAGTCAGAGACATTATATAAAAGGAGAGGCTAGATGAATGGCATTGCCAAATCAGAACTATCACTGAACCTAGCAGTGCATTTCCAAGAGGAAAAAAACCAAAGGATAAGCAGAACTGCAAACAAACAATTTGAAGAAACCAGCATCAAAAAAAAAGATGAGAACAACAAAGTACCCAAACTGCCCCATTCCCTGCAATAAAAGGTCCTGTGGGTATAGGTACAGAAGATGCAACAAGATAGCTGCTGGGAATATCACTGAACAATGCTGCTACCCCACCTGCCCCCCAAAACCACATCTGTGCAACATGGTCACTGAGAACACTGCCCTCACACAGGAGGACCCACACAAAACCCTTCTGCCAATCCATCCCAGCACCTGCCATGAAAGGACACTTCTATGCACTGTCCCAGTGTAACTTTGCTGCATAGAATTCTTCCCCATCAGCAGGCCAAAGTCCAAGAAATGGCCACTGGAACAAATGAGGTTCTGTGCAGATCTAATCCCCCACCTCAGCGCCAAGGAATTAAAGCAAAGAATTAGGCTGTGGCCGTTCCCTTCCAGAGCAAGGAATGCTTAAGCAGGTTACAGCTTTGCACTGCGGATTTTTTCTGGGAAGGAGAAATAATGACTCGGTTGCCAGCCCAACTCACTTGTTTCTTGCAGGGAAACAAGCCTGAGGATTATTTTTTGACAAAACAGTTAAGAATGATTACTGCACGTCAGTGCGTTTGAAGTGTTAACCTCAAGGATTGCTGGAGGTGCCAGCATTTCCCCAGCTTTCTTCTCCCTCCAGTATTGTTTGTGCTATGTAGGACAAGGGGCCTGGCCAACCTGGCAGGCACTGGCTAGCAGGGCAATCCTCCTGCTGCTGCCACTGCAAAAATTCGTAGAGGTGCCTGAGAAAGAAAGGTTCTGATTTCCTCTGGATGGTGAAACACTGCAGCACGTGGAAATGGATGCCCCGTCCCTGGAGGTGTTCAAGGCCAGATTGATGGGGCCCTGGGCAGCCTGGTCTAGCATTAAATGGGGAGGTTCATGGCCCTGCGTGTGGCAGGGAGTTGGAGATTCGTGATCCTTGAGGTCCCTTCCAACCCTGGCTTTTCTGTGATGGAGCAACAGTGGGGATCCCAGCAGGGCTGACCCTGAGAAAGAAGCTTTGAACATGGTGGTGACAGTTCTGAAAGATTTTGGACTCCCTACAGGAATGGGGTTGTTAGGAGAGTTAGAAGGGTGCACACAATGCAAGACTTGCCTTCACACCAACACTTCCCAGCAAAGAGAAGGTGATGAAGCTGCTGTCCTGTGACACTGTTGGCTGTGCTGGTTCGTGCACCTGGCTCACTGGCCTTAGTGCACCCCCTCCTTCCCCTGCACTGCCTGGAAGATGATCTTTGCTCCTGCAAAGCTCTGCTTTAACACCCCATCTGCACACTGCACATCTGACCAAAGGGATGTGACACGCTGCCAAAACCACAGCCCAACGGAAGCTCCAAGGCTACTCTAAGCATCAGCACTAAATTCATGTGCATATGACAGCCAAGGCAACAAAGTCAGACGGGTCCAAGCAGAGAGGACGGCTGCTCTGAAGTACGACAGCACTGTCTGCTTCCCAAAGATAACCCAGGGCAGCAGCAGGACACACAGCCCCACAAGGACATGGCATCCTGGCCCCAGGATTTGCTCTAAGCACAAACAATGACACACAGAGCAACACAACCTCACTGCTGATGAGCAAATTGCTGCTGGAGCTTACCTTTGTTTCAAGACAGAGTCATTTCCAGGGAGATAAATAACAGCATGGACTGGCAATGGCAAAGGCTGTGCAGGGCTGCTGGCCATCCAGGCTTGCCACCAGTGACTGAATTGAGGAATCTATTTGTATTAACTGGGAAAAGCTCTGCCACATAGTGCAGTACTTAGGAAAAAGAAAAAACAAACAACTTTCCTCTTACTTTGGTGAATTCTCTGTTATTATCAAGCTCTTAGAGGAACGCTTTGCATCCTGTTGTAATGGGGAAACCAAATTTGAATTGATTTCCCCCAGCTGCCACCCGTAATAGAAAGGCCGATACTATCAATAGCAGCAATAAAAGGTTCATGCATACGCCACCTGAACAAGCACAACAAGAGGGATGCAGGCAGCAGGATCATTTGTCACCCCTTCTTTTGGGAACAAAGTCAGGACATGTGACTTCCAAGCAAACCTCACAACTCCCAACTCACAGCAGTATGACTTCCAAGCAAACCCTGCTACTCCCAATTCACAGCAGTAGCTGTAAAGATCCATTCACCTATTGTCAACATAGTGATTATTTTATGTTCAATCCACCATTATTGTATCCCAAAATGCAGCAATTTATCCTATGTTTACGAGTACTCCTGAAACAGAAAGGGGAATAATTCAGCAATGACACTGATTATAAAACTTCGACTCTGTACTAAATAGTTTCTAATTTTCTCCTCAGGATCTGGATATGACAAAACCATTGAATGTTGCAGTGTTGCAAGCAGCTATTGACAGTTAATTCCCATCCAGGAATGAAATCCTCCTCTTTCATATTTTAATGAATTTTCTCCAAACTGGTAATATATGTGTAGACTTTGAATCCAAACCACAGAAAGCAGCCATTGAACACAAATAATAATAATTGCACACTTCCTCATGCCACCATCTCAACAAGGCTCCTACAAACAAAACCTCCCCACACAATAAATGGTATTACAAACTATTTCCGTTTGCAAAGCCAAACTATTCTCTCCGTCAGCACTTGCCTGCAGCACCAAGCACACACCAGCCACCTTCCTTGACACCCAACCGACCAGCTCCACCAGTGACATCAGCCATGTCCTTCACCACGGTCCACTGATCATGCCCTTCACCCCATGGCAACGATGGTACATTGAGTTGGGGAGAGGTGGGTGAGAACAGGGAGAAGTCACAGCTTTCAGTGATGAACCAAAGTAGCTGATGCACAACTCTATGGGTGCTGGGAAGGCATGGGGATGATGCAAAGTGCTCATCCTCAGAGCTCCTTATAAAGGTAGAGTGGAGGAACGAGTTGGAGACGTGAGATGTGGTGTGCTCATAGAGGTTTGGGCACAAAAGACAATTTTAACAAGATAATACCAGATGGCTTTGCTTTTTCAAATATCTTTAGGCTGCTCATTGAGATTTGCGTGTGTTCTTCTCTCGGCATTAAAATACATTCATATTCTGTGTGCGAGACACCTTGTACAGCACAGCAGCACAGACAGCGTGCTTAAGTGATCAAAGCACCTTTCATAGCTGTACCACCAGCACTGACAAACAGCCCTGTTTTACAAACACTTTACCTTACGATCTCAGCAAGAAATGACATTTTCCTCCTCCAGCCCCAGGCTGGATGCTGAAGAGGCACATGTTGGCACTCACCTAGGAAGCCTTCTTCATCCACAATGATGGTGTAGTCCTCGGGGGTTTCCGTGAGGCTGAAGAACTTGCACCTGGCAAAGGCAAACAGTGGAATGTGATTAGGTAGCAAGGTGAGCAGAGCTTGGTCTTCCATTTAAAATAGGTAGTGCTGGGGAAAGAGCCATTGGCTGGCTGCACAGAGCAGCCCAAGGCATTCACAGACACAGATTTTATTCCTGGCTCAGCTGTTCACGCTGTGTGACCCACATTCCCTGCTGCCTGCCTATGCACAACGGAGCTGGTAAAACACTTATTATTTTTATGATTTAGTTATTAGTTACTTTTCTTAATCACCACATCCCTTAAGGCGTTCTGTCACAGCCCAGGAGCTGCTGTGTTACACCAAAAGGCTTTTTGCTCACTGCCTGCTCGCTCCAACACCTTCAAAAGCCTCCCCATGAGTCACACATGCACCTTCCCTGTTTGTCTCCAAAGCCTCCTGACACAATGAGGTTTGAAGGCAGATCTCTCAGCCAGATCACCTTGATTCCCAGTTCGGTCCCTGTCCCTTCATTCAGATGGCAGCCTCTGTTCCTAGGGGAGCTCAAGGTGAAAAGAAAAATGGCAGCAAGCCACCAAGCACAAGAGTGCAGAATCATTACAGTTGGAAAAGACCTCTAAGATAACCTTGCCCAGCCATCCACCTACCACTAATACTGCCCATTAACCACATCCCTCAGTGCCACATCTCCATGCTACTTCAACACCTCCAGGGATGGTGACCTCACCACCTCCCTGGGCAGCTGTGCCAATGCATCACCACTCTTTTGGAGAAGTTCTTCCTAATATCCAACCCAAGAGGTTAATGCCTTAATATCCTGCTGTCCCTGCTGTGTGCTCATCTTCTAATACCCAGACCACACGCATCACGGTCTCTCCACCTCCTTCAGTGCTGCACACAATGTCACCCCTACCACCAGATACAAAACAAATGTGACATGAGATTCTTCCACTGCAGACACCAATAAAAAAAGCCTCAGCCTTAAGGTTTCACATCACAGACAGCTGAAGGAATTTTTTTCCTGACATGCACCGAAGTACGGCACAGCAACGTCTGCTTGAAAAAAGATGCCCCCTCCCAAAACAAGAGAAATGAGAGGGCTGCCACCCTCTCTATCACCTCACTGGGGAAACGAGGAGAAACAACACACAGCTCCATCAGTGACCTGCATGCAGCCCGCAGGGTGCCACGTAAATGGATGCACTGCACAACCTGCCTTTACAGACTCATCCCGCTTCCTTACAAGCATCCGTCACGACAATCAAGCATGACATCCTCCCTCCTAGCACAGATGTATCACTATAAAATACAGCAGCGGCCCCACCACAACAGAAACCACAACTTAATTATTTTGTGTCATTGGTAATAGCTACTGTGACAGCCACATTTACTAACTCAACTCGCTCCAGGAATTGTGCCAAGAGAAGCAGAAAGCAGTGGTAGCCCATTTTTTTAAATTCTCATTGCTTAACTGCACGAGGATGCAACCTGTGACAGGCGACCTGGGTGGCAAGGATTCCTGGGATTCTGCTCCAGGTGGCTCCCCAGAGAGATCAGCATTGATCAATTATGGGGTGAATTCCCTGGACACATTGCTGAAATGAAATTATTCGCCATGCCAGCCCATCCAGTCACAGGCATGCTGACCAGGGGAGAGCTAAGAAGAAACATTAATACTGAAAAACAAAATGAACCCCTCAACTCCCCAAACTACCTTTCTCTGATCTGCAATGATATTTATAGAGCAATTCTGTTCCAGAAAGGTAATACATGTCTGTGTGCACACACTGACCTGGCAGAAAAAGTATTAGCACTGACAGATGCCATTTTCCTAGTGCACATCTAAAAATGATGATATTTAAGGGATATGTACAGATGAAATCCCGTAATTGCTGGCTCAGAAAGTGTGTCAAAACCTCACATCTTCATATATCAGCACCAAGCCCAATCCCCACCTCACAGCAATCCTGCAAAAAGGTCAGCAGCACAGAGAGCTGTGAATTTAACAGCACAGCCTTTCCAGCAGCCCACAAAAGACCATCCTTTCTTGGGCTATACATTCACATCGTTCAAACCAATTTGGCATTTTTTTTTTTTCTTCCCCAGGGAAAAGCTAAAAATGAAATTGCAAACACTGTGTGACAAAATATGGCACAGAAAGTTATTATTGCATGCAACCAAAGCCCACGTCCTCACCCTATAACCCTGTGTCCCAGCACAGGCCGTGTAAAGACCTGTGCCCACTGCCTCAAAGCATCAGTGCTAGAAGGAACCCAATACTGTATTTCTTTTCTTGTGCCATACTACATGCTCCTCTCCCATTCAAACTCTTCCAACCACCCCCTTCCTCTTAGAAAAGCTGAACATCAACACCAACTCTTATTCTCACACCAAAGCCAAGGAAGGAAAGGAAATGCCCTTTAACCACGTTGAGACATCAGGCAAACAGTACTTCTCTAAGTACGTGTGGAAAGCATATATGCAAAGAAGAAAATATTTTTAGTTCCCTAATAGCCAAACCTCTGATAGATCCTTCTGGATTCCTGCCTTCTTCATGTTTCAGCACATTTGCATTTCAGTGCTGTTGCTGACTTCGACTGCCTGACAACATATGTCTTTTTCTGGCAACGCAGCAAATGTAGACCAATCTATTATTAGATTAGATCTTTGAAACTGCAGTGCTTACACTGTGTATTTAAGCAATACCCGAGCTTGCACAGAGGAGGAAAGCATGTGTAGGACGCAGCAACAGCATCGTTCCCGTTTGCAAACAGCACTTAAGTCTCTGTAGGAGAAGCGAGCAAGCAGTGAAGTGGGCACCAGGAGCAAATCCTGGAGGTGTTTGTTCCTCAGGCCTCCCCTGAGCACCAGGAGCCCAGATGATGTCCCCACTATGGGGGGTCCCACAAACAGGTATGTCTGTGGGAACACCACCATGGAGAAAGTCCACCTTAGATGGTGAACCACAAGACAGAGAGTCATTATGGTTGGGAAAGACCACTAAGATGACCAAGTCCAACCATCAGCTCACCCCCACCATACCACTGACTCTCAGTGCCACATCTCTACAGTTCCTGAACACCTCCAGGGACGGTGACCCCACCATCTCCATGGGCAGCTGTGCCAACCAACACACCATCACTCTTTGGAGAAGAAATTTCTCCTAATACCCAACCTGAATATCCCCCAGTGCAACAGGAGGCCATCACCTCTCATCCTATCGCTGCTACCTGGGAGCAGAGACCAATCCCCACTCATCTTCTTTCTGGCGGTTGTAGAGAGTGATGAGGTCTGAACAAATACGAAGAAATTTAATCTGTTGAGTTTTATTCCAGGCTGTCTTCTGATTTTAGGTGAGAAGGGATTTATATGCTTCACTCTGTACATTATCATGGTAATACACACGCTTAGTGCAGAAGGGCAGTCTGATGCTAATCGCCTCATTCCTGGTGATCTTCACTTTAGTGCAGTTCGATAAATCACAAGAGCTGGATTCTAGTACAGCATATGAAACCCACTTACAGCAGCAGTAAGTTGCACTTGTGCTGCTAATACGTTTTGACATATTTGTGTAATATTTTAAGTACTTTACACCATCTAATTACTAGACTACGCAGTCAGATAGCACTGGAAACTCCAAGCAGTTCGTATGAGCTGCTGAACAAACAGAGGAAACACAAAAGATGTCGAAGCACAGCTAGAAATGGTCAAAGGACAGCGGTCACATTCCTTGCAGCCATTAGCTGTGCTCAGACCTGCAATGCAGACGTTAGCAAACACAACCAGGGGCCGCCTGCAGAGTCCCCACGATAGCAGAGTTTGGGTCGCTACAAAAGTTAATCATTTTCAAAAGCAACACAGAGCAAAACTCACAGATCTGTGGCCAAGGAAAGCAAGTGTTCATGAGAAGACATAAATTCTAGGAAACCCTACAGCCTGTGCTGTGTCAGAACTTTCAGCACAATAACCATGACCGTCTTGTCTAATCCCTAATAATATTAATGACAGGTTAAGCTACAGATTACACTGCTTGCAATTAAGAAGGGGGACCTTTGGTTAACCCATCTCCTTGCGACTTTTGTGCAGCTGGAGAACTTATCCAAATCCTTTGTTTAGGCGTTAAGACAGCTGGGAACACAATAATAAAAAAATGATCTGTATCACTGAAAGAATGGATCGAGGACAGACACAGAAAGGATGCCCTGAAATGCAGAAAGCAGGAAAGGAAACAAAATCTTTTTCCCAGAAAGATGTGGATGCACTCAAAAAGACATCGATCCGAAGTACAGACATGCAAAAAGTGCCAGCTGGGTGTTCAGGTACCTGCCTTCCTTAAACCAGTACCAAACCACGGTTCTGATCTTCATCAGAACAGTTCCACGTGTTTTGGACCACAAGAGCCCAAGCAAATCAAATTACTGCTGCAAATGAAAGACCAGCACCACCTTGGAACAATATGGACTGGTAATTATGGCAGCATTTCCACTTTTCTGGAGCCAGACTTGGTCACTGCAGACTTCCCAAGCTGTGGATTAAATGAAGCTACAATATTCGGGTTATCTCGCAACATAACCACAGCAGACATTTTTTTGGTTCTACAAACACACATTGGCATTTATTTTGTAGGAGTAGCGAGGTCTAAGTCACAGTGCTCTCACCAGTCAAAGCACAAAGTTTGCAGTGTTGCTTTCTAAAGCCGTTTCTTGGGAAATAAATTTTTCCCTCATTTGTCATGACAGCATTTTTTTTTTTAAACACAAGCAACTTGGCTGGCTTGTTTTTCAACAGACTTCCACCATCGTATTTAGATAAGATTCTGTGAGTAAATCTGTTTTAACTCGACTTAAGTGTAGAAATAAACTCTTGCCAAATGCAGCGAGAAAAGCCAAAGCTATGCTGAAGTAGTAGCAAGACAAAGTGAAGAAACGAAGATGTGTCACATGCTGGGACAGACTGGGAAGCTCTGCTTTGTGAAGGGAACTCTATGAAGGAGATGAGAAGGTGCGAGTCCACCCAAGTGCAGCTCTCTCCTTAAGCCACTCTGTCCAAAGAATGCGGGCAGGGTTGGGTTCCCAGCCCAATGCAGATGTCAATAGAAAGAAGCCTGTAGTGCTTATCTGAGATGCACTGCAGGGAATGGAAATGCAGTTTAAGACTACGCAAGTGTTACTGTGCTCATCTGTTACTTGTGCAACTCGGGCATTCAATACAGCATTTTCTTCTTGAACTTAATAACAATACAGAAGCCACTGACTTCAGGTGCAGACACACTAAAGTTAAGACTTCTCCAACATCCAAGGCTCGTCCCAGGCATGGATCCGCAGAGTAATTTACTGACCTCATGTAATTAAAAGTTATTCTTAGCACACATTTTTCTTCCTGGGTCATAAATTAATTCAAACGAGCTCTGCTGTGCAGTTTTTACTTCAAACGTCACTGCTCACCACCTATATTAGCACACAGGGCAGCACAAAAAGCCTGGATCTGAACCTTGCTGCTCTGGCTGGTGCTCAGATGATGCAAGCGCCAGGTGCTTGGCAGGATTCCCTCCTTCCACATGCTAAGAAAGTCACCCAGTCACCTCCAAGTGGTTCATTTGCTGTTTGGGACTCCAGCTTGCAAAGCACATGAAAGCTCCCTCTGTGAATCACTGAACCACAGAACGGCTTAGGTTGGAAGGAGCCTTAAAGATCATTGAGCTCCAACCCCCTGCCATGGGCTTGGCTGCTCCCCACCAGATCAGGCTGCACAGGGTCCCATCCAATCTGGCCTCTGGCACCTCCACGGGGCTGCAAAACATAGGGGCAGGAGCCTACAGCAGGACTGCACCCACACTCCACCTCACTTTGTGCAACTACAAGCTTAACTCTACAGGCTTTAGTGTTCTCACAGGGTGTTTATAGGCACTGCATAGGGGTGCTCATAGGATTTGGTGGATACGATGTGTCTGAAAGCCTGTCTGGTGCTCACAGAGGAAGCAGCTCTTCGCCTGAAAACTATTAGAGTTTAACAATCAACTAGAGCAACATCATGTCAATCTTCCTGAAGTAAAACATATAATAATAAATAATGGGATTACCTCACCTCTCACTTCTCATTCATCATTTTCTTTTCTTCTCTCCCATCTCACTTCCCAAAAATGTGCAACAGAATTGAGGGAAAAAGTTCTGGATGAGTCAAAACTAGGAAGTCACCTTCCTGTAGTTTCAAGTTGAAACACTTTCTTTGGTATTAAAATGTAATTTAAAAAAATCATGCCAGCAACAAAACATCTCATGGAAGCCACCACTTCATCCTGACATAACTGAGCCTCTCAAATCACAGAATGACTTATGTTGGAAGGGATCTTCATTGAGCTCCAACCCCCCTGCTGAGGGCAGGGCTGGCAACCACCAGTTCACTAAATCTGAAGGAATCCATGAAGAATTTTCACTGCTTAATGCTTTCTGCTTGGGAAATGCTCATTCACCTCTGCACAGTGGATGACAGGGGCAGAGGAAACCAGCAGTCCCGGCTCAGAGCTGCAGACAGGAACAAGATCCTCCACTAATCTTAGAGGTTAAAAAAGGAAGGTATTGGAACAAAAAAAGAGGCATTTCTCTATGCTCTAACCACAAGGGACAGAAATCAAGATAGAATGACCAGGTTGCTCATTTTCTGTTATTCTCACACACTTCAAGAGCTGTTGTTTAATGCTGGCCACTTGGCACCAGTTTTCCTTCCCATCATCACACAGCAATTCTGAGCCCAAATCCATCAGCCTACCAGCGGGCACGAACCGTGTTCAGCGTGTACCTCTGTGCCTCATCTGTACAGAAAGCATCAGCACAACTCCTTGGAGGCCACCAGAGCCATCAGGTCGGTAAGAGGTGCTCCTCCTCGCCCCGAATGATCTCCCGTTTTCTCACAATAGAGACATTTGACAACTCTGTGCCTCCTGAGTCTCACACAGCTGGGTACCTGGCTGCAGCCACGGCCATCAAGGCTTCAGCAGGCTGCCAGGTCTGTGGCCTAGGGTGTGCATTTGGTGCTGAGCCTTGGGCACAAGACACAACTCCCAAGGGCCTGGCATGGAATGAGGAGTCTTTATCTCACATTTCCCATGCAACAAAGCATGCAAAGACAGCAGATTTTCCGTTCTGAGCACCAAAAACAAGGCTGGGAAAGCTGCTGTCCTCCAGCCATCGCTGTTGATGGATGCGTATCGTGCTGCAGAACCTCAGCCTGAAAAGTGAACTTCCAGGGACAGTCGCAAATTCCTAATTCTGTAAGGAAAACATCAACATCAAATCAACAACTGCAACAACAAGCTCTCAATGTTCACAGAAATAGAACCGAAAAAGCCCAGGACTTATTAGCATGGTTTTCTGGTCTAAGAGGAAGCCACAGAAATGTTTTTTGTCTGTGCAATTCACTGAACATAACCCAGTTCATGGTTTGCACTAACTCTCTTCTCAACCCTTCGGAGTTTCATCAAACTGGCTTCATTCAATACAAAATGGGCAAAGGGGAAAAGCAGAGGGCATTTTGCTTTATAGAATTCTGCCTTTAAGGCCTTTATCTGAAGGAACAGCAGCACAGTGTCTGTGCATCACACAAAACCCCCATTAGGACCACCTCGCTACGCCTGTATGTGTGTTTCAGCCTGGGCTCTGGGCACTTTCCTGTAGCTCTGTCCCCTAAAAGTTTACTAGGAGCAACTGGGAGAAGGGATTACGATCCTCACAGCACAAACAGCAGTGTCACAGCCCTCACACCCAAGAGACATCAGAGCAGCTGATAACAGAAACATTCAGAAGATAAAGCAGCCCTTCAGTAACGTGCTGCTCCTGGCAGCTACGTGAGTCCAGGCACAAAGCAGGCTGCAATCACTACAGCAGCTCCTGCTTGGTACCAACCTCCTGGCTCACCAGGGCTGTCCCAAAGCTGCAGGCATGCTGTCCTGAGCCTACAGGCAAGCCTATAAATTACACCAGAAATGCTGCTTTTTTATTGTTTGGTTTTTTTTTAAACGGCACCACCACCACCACCACAAAGCATCGTTAGCAATAAAAACAGAACTCAAAAAACCTATCAGTGATGTTGGCTCCAGAGGCTCTAACCTAACACCTTGCTTCTATGGGATGGGCCAGGACTCAGTTTCCATTTGCAAAGCAGGTCTGTGAGCATCCCTGTTGAGAAATCTGGCAACATAAAGCCAAAGCAAAGCTCGTCATCCCCTCATTTACTGTGCTAATGGGAATTAAATGAGCACCTCAGGCATCGCTTCACTGATATTTTATTGTTCTTTCTCCAGCTTTATTTTTTGAACAAGCATCTGAAATAAAGCAATAGAGCAGCAGTAAAATGTTTGAATCCTCAAACTTTCAAAAATCATAACATTATTTGCAGAGTTAAAAGCTATTACCTGAAGTGCAGCACAGTGCTTCCTGCACTAACTTCCTAGGATGATGGCAATAGTGCACATCACTTCTTATCTGAATGCTTTAATTTGTTCCTTGATTCTCCCCCGAAGTATCTTTACCAATATTGTTTACAGTTTTACCACTGTTAATGGCAGGGAAGTCGTTTTTCAAATCTCCACAGAGAACCAACAAATGCTGACGTTGAGATGGCAAGGTCTTTTTGTTTTGGGACAGAATGCTGCAGTGAGATCTTGGAAGGGAAGCTGGAGCATTAAATGGAAAGGAAGCTCCATTTGTGTGCATTGGAAAAGGCTTCATTTATTATCTTACAATTAACCAATTGATCCAGACACACCTTTTCCTCTTCTCTCTCTGCTGTTCCAGCTGCCAGCACTGTTAACAGCCCAACTTATCTACACAGGAGATGCACAAGCTCTTCTTTCCACTGGAAACAGTCCCTCATTTATTTAAGCAGAAGGGAACTATGCTTTAAAAGCTTTTCCTTTATAGCAGCAACAGTATCCCCAGGTCAGCCTTTCATTATCGTAGCTGAACTTGCTTTCAGCCCAACCAAGAGAGGTGGAGCGCAACAAAGAGTCCTGAACAACCACAAAAATATCTTCTACACATCAGCAACTGAGTTGAGAAACGCGTTACAGATGTGGGTGTGGGACCTAAGGTTTGCAGCTGAAAACAAGGCATGATTTAATGTACAACAAAAGCTTGTGAATACATTTCACTGATTGGATCCAGAAGGATTATCCTGTGAGGACAATGCAAACGCTGAGAACCAACAAAAACTGAGCCCAGCTCCCTTTCCACACCAGGCACTGCACATCAGTACTACCCAGACTGGGTCTCCTCTATGTTACTCCTCCAATGCTCTCTGCTGCAGAATATTGACTTTGAAATCCTACCAGCAATAAAACAGAACCAACTTTCTGTAAGTGGAGCGCTACTACACATCCAAACCCAAATATCTAGGGTATGGAGCAGCAATCATTGTGTTCAGCCAAAACCCAGCCATTATTGTGTGGGCTACACTGAAAAACAGACTGCAGAGCATGTGCTTTTTATTTCAAAGATAGGAGAAACCCGGGCCGACTCAACAGGGGCAAGAGGTTCTTACAGTGCTGCTCCAAGACACAAAGGAGGGAAGGAGGAACAGCAAAGCCGCCGTGGACTGGAATTGATGAACTTGTTTCCCTGCAGGAACCATAAATACAGTTTTCCCAGCATGGGACATAATAGTTCTCCCACAGATTACTAAAATATATTTCCAGCGCTCAATATAGAAAGCGAGATGCACAAGAAATGTTTGCAGCTTCGATGCAGGCAGTAATTGAGAACATGTGTGGCAGGGGGATTGGGGGGGAGGAGAGCAAGCCGGGCTCCATCCAAACAGAGCTGCAGGAGGAACACATTACAGTCCTCATCATTTTCAAAGAGCTTCCATTTGTGAGCGGGTCCCAAACCCCACACTATAACCCTGTCCACAGGGGAACGCTGTCTGTGTCTGCACATCAAACCCAAACTCAATGCACATCAATGATTTAAGAGCCATCGCTGAGCTTGAAGAAAAAAAACCACCCACAAGCAAAGGGGTAAAATGTATTCCAAGAATTTTTATTTCTTTTTTTTTTTAATTCTTTCCTAAATAAATCAGTATTGACAACCCACAAGGTTTTGGCTTTGGAAATGTCAGCCAGTGTTATTTTTAAAAATGCTCTTCCACAATGGTTTTTTCTGTATCAGCCTCTTCAGGCTGCCAAGGAAGAACCTGTGGAACGGTGAGCCAGCACCAAAACTCTCCGCAGTCCTACCAGACCCAAGAAAAATATGAGTAACTACTGAGTCATTATTCAGCAAGTGAGCGTGATGTGGGCTTGAGCTGAATCCTGCTCTATCCAAAGGCTGCCCCTTAAATCCAGCAGTCAGACCATCCCCAAATCAAGAGCCAGAGCCCTGGAAGAGGTGAAGTCCACTGGCAATGCAGTGTTTGGGTCAGAAACACAGCCAGATTTCCACTATCTGGGGACACTCCTAGGGAGCATTAATCCCAGTGATAGGAAAGCATGCATTAGGAGTACAGTTTTTTGTTAAGATTGTTCAGCTTTAAATAGGTGACGAGAAAACAGGGTTCTAAAGCTCAGTTTGCACCTAAAGATCTTATAATGCCTGCCGACTATAGCAGGTGAAATGCAAAGTCAATACATGGAAATTAATGCATACTGGGGGAAAATAATTTTAATTCTGCATGAAGAATGACAGGCTCTAAATGAGCTATTACCACTCAGGAAAGAGATCTTGGAGACGCTATGGGCTGTTCTCCAAAAGGTTCAGTGACTTTCAGAGGCTAAGAGCACAACCAGGCAGGGAGCAAAGAACATCTCATTACCCCAGTGCACAAACCCAGCTGTCAAGTACTCCACGACCCAGCCATTCCAAGGCTGCCAAATGGGCTGGAATCGAATTGGAAGAAAGACACAGAGGGGACCCAAGGGTGATCCAAGGTATGGAAAACTGGACAGATGGGGGCGATCCAGCTGCAAGAAGCAGTGGTGAGAGAAGTGGTGAGAAGCAGCGGTGTGGGATTACAGGCGATGTTTAATGGCCAAGGTGATTAAAGAAGAATTATTCACTGTCTCACAATATGCGAAGTGGGACCTGTGCCCTCCCTGCCTTTGGGCATGCATCCTACAAGGGCTCCTCATGTGGAGCTGCCACCTTGAGAGCAGTCTGTCATTCCTCTATTGGGATGGCAAGGAGAGAACTGCCAGAACGGTGCAGTTAAACTCCTCTGCTGTTAAGTTTCTGCTGCAGATAAATCACAGCCTTCAGCCTAGAGACAGCCACAAGATTCAACTCCTGATTCCCAAATTCTGACTTCTGACCTCATATACTTCAGGATGGGCAAAAGAGCAGCCAAACACCAGGTGAAGCCCATTATCCAGACAGATCCTCTTCTGGCATGGCTCTCACAGGTGATTAAACTCATGCAAAGTTAAGTGAGATGAACTGTGCAGGGGAAGAGGGATAGGACAGAACGTAAGAGGAGGAAAGCTGACATTTTAGTTCTGAGCTTTCAGCTACCAGAGATGGGTATGAGCTGTCATCTTAGTCAAATTTAAAAGCCTCTAAATGGCAGCAGCCTGTGTGTTTGAAAGGGGCCTTTAAAGTCTATGGGAACGAATACAACACATTTAGCTGGGAAAACCCTTCCACAAGCAGACGTAAGAAGAAGTTTGAGTAGTTCTAAGTAAGAGCCTGAGGGCATAGACAACATCTCTCCATTTCCAATTGTTTTGCACTAGATAGGAACTCTGGAAGCAAAAGGAAATGCTGTGCCTTAGGCACAGATCTACCCATGCCCTACCTCTGCTTTAAAACATAGATGAACCAAGTGCAAAATCACTTTAAATACCACTTTGAATCACCATTTCAGTTTGTGCTTTACTGCACTGTCCATTCCTTGCTTCCCCATGGAGAGGGAGAGGAAGAGGAGAGGAAGGAGGAGCTACTTTAGTAACCGGTACAGACCATGAGAATGTTCTCTGCAAACACACAACCAAAGACTGCAGAACGGCCAGGCCTGATGAAACCCAGCAGGCTGGAATCTTCTGTATCCTGTCCTCAGCAAGTGCTGCATGGTATAAGCATTACAACAGATGTTAAGAAACTACAGCAGCAGAATAGCAGTTGACAAAGATTTGCAAAAAATGAAAATTGTGAAATCCCCAGCTGGTGTGAAAAACAACCAACCAACCTATACAACCTCCCTCTTCTACGGGCTCAGGGAGGAATAAGTACTTTCAGAAGAATTCAAGGCTGGAGTTTCAAAAGACATCTCCGAAGTGTGAGACTGTAATGAAGAATAGCCTTGCATCTTCCTGGTTTGGTGCTGATGCTCACCAGAGCAGAATAAGGTAAGCAGAATAAGGCTGTGCAGTGTCAGCATCACTTCCTTCCCTGGGAATACTTCTGGCTTCAGCAACTGCCAGAGCCCATTCTGCCAGACATATCCCAAAACAAAAAATTCTGAGCATGATCATAACGTAGAGAATAAATTGGTTTGTCTAGGTTCTAAATACAGCTTAATGCTTCCTGAACAGTCCAGTGAAAGTTCTATTGCTTTTCAGGATAAATCGGGATGAACAACAGACTTCAGGTGAGATGCAGCCCAGGGTTTTGGGTATAACACAAAGCACAAAGGTATCAACAAGAGATTGCAGCCTCACCCACACTACACAGTTCTTGCTCTCCGTGGCCAACACACACTTGTGCTTAGTGCCATCACGAGGCCCTCTCTTTAGAATCATGGAATCATTACCATTGGAAAAGACCTCTAAGATCATCTTGTCCAACCATCCATCTACCACCACCAACTGCCCACTAAATCACGTTCCTTAGTGCCACATCTCCATGATTCCTGAACACCTCCAGGACTGCTGACTCCACCATGTCCTGGGCACACTGTTCCAATGTCCTACCACTCTTTCAGAGAAGTTTTTCCTAATATCCAACTTGCAGCTCCTCCAGTGCAACTTGCGGCCAAGGGAGGACTCAAGTTGAATGTATTTAAGATGTATTTAGGTCACAGAGAGGATTAAAACAAACAAACAAATAAGAGAAACAACAAAACCAAACCAACAAAGTACAATGTTGAACTACAATAATCACAGCTGGAATAAAAACTGGAGAACACAGGTTATTGCTAGGCGACGAGTGGACCTGATAGGGAATCACTAAATCACTGTAGTTGAGGAACAAAAGAAAAGACTCTTAGAAAGGCACAATTCCACTTGGCTCCTATTTGCTGCTTTTCACAGACAGACCTCAAAGCACTTACTAAAGAAAATCAGCATCGATATCAGCTTTTATTGCGTCTTTGCAGGACAAAGCACAAAGCAGTAATTCTCCCCAGCCTCAGAGAGCCCAGGCAGGTCTGAACATTCAGTGCTCATCCAGCAAGTCTGTTGGTAACTGCTTCCTAACAGTTAAAGAACATTTTAAACCTGTGCTGAGGATAAAGTGAGCACAGCCTTCGGCAATATACAAGACTTTGCTTTCAAGCCAGCACTCTGCTTTATTCACAGCAGAAAGAAACAGAACCATCAGGTACTGCTGTCTGCATCCTCTACAGGGTGAGAAGCAACGAGGAGATCAGAGGACAGCACACTCCTACAGCAGGATCAGACCACAGTACCAGCAGCATCCTGATGTCCTCACTGTCAGATCAGCCCAACTAATGGTGTAAAAGCTTCAAAAGGGCACACGATGGTCTGGGAGAGGCAGCTCTCCAGCTCGGTATGGACTTCTACTGTTCTGCTGAGCCCTGGGCTTTACTGTTGAGCTCACACTTTGAGAGAGTCTGCAAGCTTTGTTCAGGCAGCAATTAATTGGCTTAGTCACCATTTTTTTCCTGCTGTCGTTGACCTATGTCAGTAAGTAAACAACATGGGATTTTAGATCAAAGAGTGAGGGGGTGGATGCTGCTCAAAGAATAGAAAACAATCATAAATGAACCTCTGATCTTAGGAGCTGCTATAAATCAAGGAGGGGAGCAACACAGAAGGTGCTAGGAAACCCACTAGCACAAGCTTTTCTTCGCTTGGTGCCAAGATTCAAATCCCACTGGAAGGTCAGGAACAGAACAGCCTTCTCCAGAGATGTGCACCCAGTTTCAGTCCAAGAATCTTCTTTGTTATTCCAGTTCAAGATATTGCATTAATCTACTCCATCACCACAAACAAGACCTCAGACTCCAGTACGTCAGTCCCAATCTACAGTGTTCACTGTTTTCTCAACGTGGGATATCTCAACACACAATGCTGGTCTGTTTGCCCCACGCTGATGGCCTTTGTCCTACTGCTGGAGCTCTGCTGCGCCCTCCCCATAGGGACAGCAGGTTGCACAGACCATGGGAGCCAGAAAACACTGTGTTTCAAGAGCAGCATCACTGAGGCAAGCATTCCCTGCAAGACACAGCAGGATCCTGCTCCATAATTAAGCCCATCTGATCCTGTCACAGTGAGATAGCAACTAGAAATAAAACAGTACACTGATTAAAATTCAGACATGGCTGAAGTTGCATTAGTTTGGGGTTATTAATGTCACACGAAGAGTGCTTAAGGGATGAAGTAACTTATTGGTTATAAATCTGTATGATCAAAATTTTCTTAAGTAGAAACACAAAACAAAACCAACACAAACATAATTGAGTACTCATGTATTAAATGAACTTCACCTCACTGTATTTTTCCCTGTAGGTTATTTCAAGTTCCACTTCCCCTGCCCTTCACAAAGGCCGGCTGAAAACATCAATCAAGCTTCCTAATGCAGAATGGCCAATCCCTCTGGTCATCAAGAACATGTTTATATCTCAAAGTCCTGAATAAATCCAACAGAAGGAAGTTGCCATTCATTTATTTGCTAGTAAGTTCTTTGCCATTCTGTCTTTTGCTCCTACCCAGAGCAGCAGAGGAGCTGTGCCCCACAGAAGGAACCAAGGTCTTGCTAACATGAGAAGCTCTGCTTGTTTTCTTACTCTCCAGGCAAATCCCCCATGTCCCACAGGCAGGACATGGGGGATTTGGGAAGGAAGCACTGATAGATGCCCCATTTTGGGCCTAGTTTTAAATGGAAAAGCAGTTTGTGCAAACACAACTACGCAATCTGTTCCCTACACATAATTTTTTGACCTACTGGCTAATTTTCAATAAATGTAGGAGATTGCAAAGGCACTGAGCTGCAGTAAGGTCTGCTCAAAGGGATGCTGGACAGAAGAGCCTGTCTGCAGCAGCACTGAGGAAAGGCTACTCCACAAGTGCAAACCTTTTTGGACATCAGAAAACCCAGAGGGGCACATCCCAACCCCAGAGCCCTTGGAGCTGCCTTTGTGCCAGACTCCAGGCAAAACTGTTGCATGAGATAGCAAGAGGAAACCAGCCCTGCTAGTTTTGCTGCTCATTTCTATCAGTGACGGGCATACTTTGTAGGGTAGAGTCCTATTTGAGTTGGGGTGCTGCTCAACGTCAGCTATCTGAGGAAGGTGGAAATCCAACAGTGTCTTCAGCCAAGGTTAGAGCACGGGACCTGCTGGAGCTGATGGGGAGCATTAAAGCTTCCTCCCAAAATGAGAACCAGGCCTCACTGAGCCCAGCAGCCTCACTAGTACCTGGATGCCAACAGGAGAGGCGGGGGCTGTGGCTGTGCTTGCTCTGGGATGAAGGAGGGCCCTGCTGGAGCAGCAACTTCATTCCAAAGGAGCCCTTCCTCTGCTAAGAAGCCAAAAACCAACTCTGTGACTCTGGAGTACGTATGAGTATGGCAAACTTTCATTTCAGCAGTCTGAGGGTTTTCGGTCACCTCCACGTGAGACTGTATAAATAGAATATTTCTCTCAAATACAACAGCAGCCTGTTGTTATCTTTGCTACCCGCTGATGTCATTGCCCAGAAGGCTGGAAACGTCTCTTAGTGGCATCGCCACAGAAGTGTAGGTAGCAGAACCTTCTGCATATTAGCTATAAGCTGCAGAGCAAGCAAGGCTGAAGGAGAAACTCCAGCAGTTAAATTGGGAAATGTACGCTTTAGTCATTGATACAAGGGGAAAACCAACTCTGACTGCTTCCGCCCTGCTGACAGCACTACTTTTCCACACTACACCCCGGCCCAAACCAAAAGCCAGTGCTCAGACTTCCAAAAGCAGGCAGGGCAGGCTGTGAGCGACTACGTCTCCTTCAATACAAGAAGGAAGGCTTTTTTTACAGTGAAGGTGGTGAAGCACTGGCAGAGGCTCCAGCACTTCTCCAGGCTGGTAGGAGGCAGAAGACACAACAAGTGAGAGCAGTGTGAGCTCGTGGTGCCAAATGCTTTCATGGTGAGTGAGGAACAGCACGTCATCTTGCACTCATCCATGCTGCAGCTTCTTATTCATTCTTCTGCATAGATTTCAGATAGATTCAAGCTGCAACCTTTGAACAGACACACTAAATATATGCTATGGAGCTGACTGACAGCTTTATTTTTGTCTTTCACTTAAAGACATGACTGAATCTAGTATTGCTAATTTTCTCTTGGCACCCGTGATCATCACGTGAAATTCCATTCCTCAGCAGGTAAGAGAGGAAGGGGAAATTTCACTCATAGAATCATTAAGGCTGGGAAGACCAATAAGATCATCCAGTCCAACCATCAACCGTGCCTGTGACTGCTCTGGACCACATCCCTCAGTGCCACATCTCCACTGTTCTTGAACACCTCCAGGGATGGTGATCCCACCACAACCCTGGGCAGCCAGTGCCAATGCATTATTACTCTTTTAGAGAAGAACTTCTTCCACAATACCTAACGTGACCCTCCTCTGGCACAACTTAAGGCCATTACTGACTGTCCTCATCTTCATAAGGAAAGTAGTTATCTTAAGCACCATTTACATCCTTCTACATAAATTCACATCTGCATCACTACACATTAATACACCAGTCAGAGCAACAAAGAAATTACTTATCTTCCTCTGTTTTTATTAGTCTCTAAAACCCTTTGTATTCAGTCAACCCTCAGTAAACGCCAGGCAACACCATTCCCAATAGCATACACCATCCTACAAAACACTGCCAACTCAATGGAACGGGAATTATTGTTGCTAGGAATCAGCCACAGAATTGTCAAGGTTGTAAAAGACCTCTAAGATCATCTAGTCCAACCATCCACCTACCACCAATATTGCCTGCTAAAGCTGCATCAGCCTTCCCCATTTATCCCGTTACTCTGTTGGATTTTTGAAGACAACCCTCATGGAAAAAGGCCACAGATGCCTTTCTGAGGGAGGTACAGCCATTTGTATAGGAAGCTGCCACAACAAAAGGCACACTCAAAGAAACTAAAGGAACAACAGAAAACGCATTCACTTAGTAACACTCGTGTTTCATCCCATGCATCACAGAGGAGCTAGAGGACTCATCTGCTTTGTCAACATGGGCCAGCATCTGCTTCTGCTACTTGATGTAACCAAGCAGATTTGCTTTGTGTTTTATTCAGAGCAGCTGCACCTTCCTAGCTGTGCACCTTCAAGACAAAAACAGTTCTCATAAAGCACTTCCACAAACGCCAACCCTATGAGAATGAGAGTTGAGGACCAAAAAGAGGCACTGCCCCGACTGATCTTCATCCTAATGCAAGCCACAGATTTTGACACAAAGTCCAAAACTTGCATACAAACCAGAACCTCGAGTGTGGGAAAAAGCTGTACACACAGGTGCTGAGTCCTCTGGAACAAAGTCGTGTCGTTTCAGTGAAGAAGGCCAAAAAGGACACTGTGTAAGATGTCTCAGTGTATGCGAGGGCTCTTGTTTTCAAGAGATGAATACGAAGGGCAGCCCCGTTCCCTTGGGAAAAGGTCAGCTCCTCGAGTCTAACCCGCTCAGTACGAACAGTGCACTCACCCCTGCATTCCTCCCTGGCTTTCTTTATGACTATAAGTGAAAAGGCTTTTTCTTCTTAAGCACAGGAATAGGCAAATTGCTACCTGCAGTTTCTGCCTAGATAAAAAGAACATGCCCAAGAAAGCTAGTGAAAATTGAAACAGCCACATGAGCAGAGATACGTGAGCGGTCATTCGAGCTGCCAGTGTGAGCTTGGATTCTTAATCTTTCCCCAGAAGTAGCAGGGAAGAAATCTAATGAAAGTGAAAGTGCTGGGACTCGATGCTCTGAGGTGTAGCTCATGGCTTCAACGTGGACTCACTGCAGAGTTTTGGGTGAGGAGCCAATTTTTTTTTCCCTTCCATACGACAGTTCAATAAATGTGAAAAATCATTAAAACTATGGAGAAAAGCCAGAAAATGTAAGATGTGTGCAACTAGGGTAACACATAATGTCTTCTGCTACTGCTGCTTGGGTAAGGGTCTATGGCAACCCATCTATTCAAGACCCAAATCCATCTCTCAGGAAGTTTACAACCATCCTTAAAATTCATTAAACTGAAGTGCACTGAAGTGGCAAAGCATGGGGCAGAGATAAGAAGAGGATTCAGCAACGGGGATGCAAGTGTTTATGTACATAAAGTGCGTGTTCTTATACCTGTCCCTCAAGATGCAACTTCTTTACATTCATCTGTCATTTTGCTGGGAACTGTAGAATACTCCATTTTGAAACAGAAGCAGTTGCTAATGCACATTAGTGGATATTAGCACTGACAGCATGCTACCACGCTGTCAAAATGGGTAGCTGTGCAACTTGCTGATTTTCATGAATTCTGAAGCACGCAGAAGTAAGTGGGCTTGTGCACATTTCATTCAGCTGCCCAAGGAGAGAGAACAAACAACCCATTGTGTCCATCTGAGAAAGAAAAAAACAACCTGCTGTGGTGAAGACAAATCGGTTTTAAGGAATGCTGCTGGGGACACTGTTGATGACAAATGCTGAATTCTAGCTTGAATGCGTGGGGTGGGAAGATTAAGCGTGCTCTGCCATTTAATAAACTTTACAGCAAGCTCTGTTTTTTTCTGCCTTGCTCTCTTATCAAAAGAATGAAGCAAGCTATCCAATGTTTCTAGGCATGCTTCATATTATTACCAAATGAAAGAGCATCAGCTGGTTTTACTGCTAGAAAAATGAAATAAAAGGTGTGATGGAGGACAGAAGACTGGAGTTTGAACCAAGTACTGCACCCCATGTCACCAAGTTAACTTCTTTTGTTATGACATCAAAGGCAGGATTGCACATAAACTACTTTTTTTCGACATCAGACTATTTCCACATGCATAGAGGCAGGAGAACCAAAGCTTTGGTATATTGTTAAAGCAGAACCAGATACAAAGAACTCCAGTTAATCACAGAGGTTGCTGCCACCTTATCACCCTGCGTCCAGACAGTCTCCATCTTGCACCAATGACTCAGAAACTGATGACACATCACGACAGCAGTGTCCTCAGCTGGGGAAAGCAGTGCCCCACACAGCACCTTCAATAAGCTGTAGTAATTTGCTCTTGAGCCACGCTGCCAAATTTGCATGGCTTTCTGACTACCAAACCTTCTGACTGCCTTGCTGATATAGCTGGAAACAGATGAAGTTTTCATGTAATCTTGTGCTCTTAAAAAAAGAGCACTTTAGAATGAAGCAGCTAATCTAGCCTCGCAGGTGTGGAGGAAGGTCTTAAAGCACTCACCCACAACTCAAAAACAGGATGCCAAATTACATGCCTGCCTGGAGATCTGACACAGCTTGAATTCTGGATTGACATTTGCATAAATTCATGTATTCTCAAGAAGATATTGAGATACCATGAAGATACAAATGAAGAAAGCAAATAACTAGATCAAAGTCCAGGCAGCATCCACACCCACAGACTGGTGTAAGATGTTGACTCTGAAGGTACCTCATCATTGGTACCTCTGGAATACTCAACTTTCCTTCTGTCAGGAATTGCTTCCTCTTCATATCCAGCATGAATGAAGCTCCTAGCTGAGCAGCCCCAGGCCTCACCTGTAGCAAAATGCAAGGAGAGAAAGCAGCTAACCCCATTCCCTGTGCCTGACCACCCAGGAACACTGCCGTGCCCAACACACAGCTTTTTATCATTTAACAAATGAGCACTCGTTTTCCTTCAGAGGATAATTGAGCAAGTGTTGGTTTGGCAGGGGAGATCTGAAAAAAATGCTACTTTCCCTTTAAATGACCTGGAGCTCATTTGAAGGAGGGGACTGCATAGATCAAAGAAGCAGATTTGTATGAGCCAAATTATTTCCCTGGTTAAGAGAAATCTGATGTCCAGACCAACATCACTGCTTGCCCTGGAAAAAATCTGTAGAGAGAATTAAGCATTTATGCACATAAAAGAGAACAAATGGCAAAAAATAAACAAGGTGTGGGAGGAGGGGAAGAGAAGGAAGCAGTAGACAGAGTCAGGGTTTCCAAGTACAGCTAGTTAAGGCTTTCAAATATACCAACTGCACATTCTTGCACAGAAACACTCTTACTCTGATGCACTTCAGTGCAGTGCCAGACTGCAGTCTTCACACAAAGCAACTCTGTCTCGTTCTCCCACATCACCCAGCTCCTTCTCCTTTCCATCAGGTCAGCCCCCAACCTGTACTGGTGCAGTTGGTTGCTATTCCCCATGTGTTATTCCCCTACACTTGCCCCTGTTGGACTCCATAAGTTTCCTTCCACTCAACCTCCAGCCTGTCCAGGTCCCTCTGAAAACTCCTGATCACTTTCATCTCTTCCACTTGCTTGGAGATGATGCCCTCACCTCTTGGCTTACAGAGGAATAAGACCAAGGCATACACTAGGGCATGTGTGAGGGCACTGCTGCTTCAGTACAAAGCCTATTATATTAAGTGCTCACCTCTACACTTTCTCTCTTAGAGCTCCCTCCTGCTATCAGATAAAAGAAAGACTTGCCAGGTGCAGGCAGTGCTCTCAAAAACACAAGAAGGGAGCTCCATCCTGCTAATATCTGCCCCTGTGCTTGGACAGATAGCCCTTCCAGCAGAGCGGAAAACAGGCAGCCTTACTGGGAGGAGCTTTTGCTCCTTTCTGTGTGTATTTGTTATTTGAGGGATCATTGGAAAAGCATTATACTCCTGTGACACCACAACTGCACTGTTTCTGGTTAAAAATAATTCTTTTTGTAAGGTTTCTCACCACCTAAATTCATCAGAGATGCTGGGTTAGGTCGGTCCTGTCTGACACAGGGACAAAAGTTGGGGTTTCTCTCTACTCTCTATTGCCAACTCCATCAGACCAGTCCTGGCAGGACAATAACAATACCATGGCAGGAAAAGGTGCATCTTCAGCAACTTCACAGGGAACAGGAATTTTACCACCAAGTTTAATGAGTGGAGGATTAGGCCATCAGGGGTGGGGGGAAAATCAGAGGCAAGAGCCTGTGATTCACTGGGCTGGAACAATCCTATCAAATGAGATCAATGCAGTAGCAGCTATGAGCCAGCCCTACGCTTAACTCCCAAGCACTGAATTGCTGTTACCAGTTTACTGCCTCTGGTGTTCACATCCGCTGTTCTTAGGGCACTTCTTGAACTTAAATGCTACAAAAAGTAAAGGCAAAAGAGCACAGAGCCATCACAAAGCCGACCAAAAGGGGCCCTGGATCCCCTTGGTTATAAGCATACATAAAGTAAAGAGAGTAATTAACATATTAGCTAATTGTGCTCACGCTCCCATTATCCTAAGGCCCTTACAAGCATGACTTAGTTGCAGCACTGCCCTAAACAGTACAGCAGATCCCCCCATAATCAATGCCTTTGCTTCAGGGGAAACAAAAGGCTGCTCAAAGACTCCCTCTCTCCACCCATTTCCTCCTATTTCATTCTGCCCTTTTCATCAACATCTCAGATTACTGTAGCAACCCCAAGCCTGAAACACAATCTCTTTACATGCAGAACCGTAATATCTTACTTTCTCAATTGTCTTTTAGGCATTTACCTTCATGGAACTGTGAACTGATGTTGTTGGCCTTTTTTCCCTTATGTCACACAAATAAAATTTGAGAATTCAAAGCTGCCTCCTGCACCATCCTTGCAGGATTCTTCGGTAATTTTGCCCTTTCTTGCACTTCTATTTCAAGAACAACCCAAAGAGACTCTGAGGAGGACTGGCACTGTGGCACTTGGCTAATGAGCCCAGAAGCTCTGGTACAAACCGAGCAGGCTGAGCCCTTTCAGGGATGGAGTCAACAGAGTGGAGCACAACCACTAGAAAGCAATTAGAACACTGTAAAGTTTGATTAAAAGAAAAGAGAGAGGCTGAGCTACAAAGCAGGTCTGCAGTGCTGGCTCAGTCCATGCTAACAGCCCCCAGCAGCTTGGATTTTAGCATGAAGAACTGCAGGGATGCCAGGCAAACAAGGAGAGCAGCAAGAGCCGATTCGCTCAACCAGAGAACAATGTTTCAAAGGACTCAAGCCCAACTTCAGCCAAAGCCTGGCATGGTACTGAGCCCCCCTTCCCCAGTCTCCATCTGTCTGTGGGGCAGAGCTGAGCCCACCCCCATTGCCCTCCCACCTGCCAGGCAATGGGTTCCTGACCCCCCTAAGCAGAAGACCCCAAAGCAAGAGCTGCTGCCCAGCTCTCTGTAACGGGCATTGCCCACATGCTCACCTTTCCCAGCTAAGGTCACTGCTTTAAGGAACAACACTGCCAAAGCATCACAATCCAGACTAGGCACTACCATGCACAGCAAAAGAAGTTCCCGTGTTTCCATGGGGATGGCGGTGATTGCATGCTTAGCAGCTGTAAGGTACGGCAGCTCACATGCTCAGCACACCGAGTCCCCGATGGCAGAAGAGCCACAACACCCAAGAGCCACAGAACGACAGACCACAGGCTTCCATCCAGGCTTCAGCATCGAGGCAGAGCTGCGTGCAGAGCGGGAGCTGGTGGAGAAGGTTCCTGCAGATTCATGTCTTGAGATCAGACAGCGATGCCCGAACTCCTCCCCGGATCTGCCTGTTACAGAAATCCCAGCGGGAGCACTGCAAGTCCCTCGGCTCCTCCCTTCCCATTTCCCAGCACTTACACATGGGCAGAGGGGCAAAACGAAGGGACCATCTCCAGAGCAGCCACTAAACCTCCATGGCATTGGGCCTCCAGTGTCTTTTTACGCTCGAAAACAGCACAAGGCAAAGGGCTGCAGTACAACTCATAAAAATATACAACTTCTCAAACAAGTAAAACACTCAGAGGCCGCTTCTGCACGTGTTTATGTCAATATTTTTGCACCCTAACAGCACAAGGCAGGGATCGGGGATTGTTCCTCACGCAGCTGCACTTTTGTGCTAACGCCTTTATGAAAGCAAACAAGCCATTTATAGGCAACCCAAATGCACGCAGACACAAAGCAAAAGCACGCAGTTACAGCAGGCTCGATAAAATTAAACTCCCCAATGAATTTCAATTATATTCCTTCAACAGCTTAATAAATGGCAAGCTGAAACGACTGGCAAAAACAAAGTCATTTGACTGGTCACTGAAGTACATTTCCATGGCTTATGTAATTATACCCCCGTGGCAAGGCTGTAGCATTTGAAGTCCTTTTTGAAGAAAGGGAAGAAATTGAAAACCAACCAATTACTGTATGCTGGCCCAGAGCTCTGGGTACAAAGCCGTGTGCTGGCACACAGCCACCAGAGCAGGGGATAACTCATGTGAAATGCTGCCAGGGAAACACAGGGCCCGGAGCCCGCTCAGCACCACTCACCAGGCTTCCCACCAGCCCCTTCTGCATTACCACCTGATACATGGGCAATCTGGGACGTGCATCCTTTGCAAATGCGTTTTACAAACACGTCTTTGCATCTCCTTGAAGCAATCAGGCGTAAATTGCCATTAACTTCATCACTTCCATCTCTGCGCATGGATACAAAGGCGAAACCCAGTTGCAGAGCCCAGCTCAGAGCCACATCTAACGTTAATGTGGACGCCCTTCTGTGCACAGCTCTGACTCTCAGCCCCTTCGCTCCCCTATCTGCTCCTGCCATCCCTCTGCACTCCCACTGCTGGAAGTGGAAAGCGGAAGCAGCTCCTGAATTAGAGCAGTGACTCCCTGAAAACAGAGTCACAAGAGCGTGAATCTGCTTTAAAAGATAAAAACAGGCCTTGCTGCAGAATCAAGTGGCAAATCATTAGTGAACTCTGAAATGTAGCACTTAAGGCCAAAAAACCCCATTCCGCTGCCAGAGCCCTTGTAGTGTCAGCATCACAGCAAGCTGGGCTGCAGGGAACACACAGTGAAGGACTCTGCACAAGAAGAATTTCCAGGAGCACCTTCAGAGGCTTCAGCAGGGAACACAAAAGGAAAACAACAAAACTCAGTCTGACACCCAGCAGACGATACAGGACTGGGAGGCATGAGAGCATCACCTATCCCAAAACTGCCTTCGGCCATTGAAGGCAGTGGCCAAACAGCCCTCCCAGCCCTCTGCTGACAGGCAGCCAAGGCACCAGGCAGTTGTCAGCTGCAGAGCTGCCGCTCACCGCTTCCCTTCCCAGACTACAGCTGTTGAGTCATAAACATCAGCATAATTAGAAAGAAGTAGAAAACACACAAACAAATCTAACAGCCCAGGCAACAACAGCGGCACTGAGAGATGCTGATCCTGAAGTTGTTTTGTGCTTGGTGGTGTCCCAAGGCTGTGCTGGAGGAAGACAACATGGGGAAGTGGAAGATGTGTCCTACGTGTGCCCCCTGCAAAGCTACTGCACAGCAAGCAATCATCTTGCCTAGACTGACACAGCAATGAAGGTTAGAGATGGAAGAACATCTTTCCTGCTTTGCAAACAGGGAAGAGAGATGGAGAAACGAAGGCCAGAAACGCCAATGTTTGGCTTCAGGGAAGATTCTGCTACCCAAAGATACCCTTGAAAGCCATCAAGCAGCTACAGAGACAGTACCACAGCTGAACAGCACTTCCTGCAGTGCTCACCACCTCCTTGCACCAGGAAGGCTGCAGGAGACCTCTCCAGTTCCCCAAAGGTTTACTGCCATTAAGAGATGTATAATTTGGAAGGAGGAACTACACTGGGGCCTCTGCCTGCTGTGCTGGAAGGGAGCAGTGGCTGTGGGGAGCTGGGAGCTGCCTCTCCCCCTCCAAATCCCAGTTACAATGGGAGAAAATGTTGTACTTGCAAGTAGCCATTATTTAGTAATGACAATAAATCCCAGCTGAGCCACAGAGGAGGCACACAAGGAGAGCAATTTTTCCTACCTGTGCAGTGAATAAACTGTGTAATTCTACACTCCCCCCCATAGATGTGTTGTTATACATTTAAGCAGAATTGCTACAGAACTGTGATTAGAGCTCAAATACGGTACTCATGTTTATTGCAGTACTTCAAAAGCTGCATTCTAGCACACTCTGATAGAGACACCAAAAACCACTTTGTGACCCTGAGGACAGCCTTTCCCTGGAGCAGCCCACAGGTCTGGCATTGCAGCACACCGAATGGCTGCATGCTGTTTTGCAGCTCTGTGCACTGAGTGCTGCAAGAAGTTTGTGCTTGCAACACAGGCTGCTTGGCATGGAAGACAGAGAACATTGCCACATAGCAAAGGGAAGCACTCACTTCTTAATACAATTTTGCTGCCACTCACTAATTCAGTCACATACCAGCAGGGACTTGCAGCTACCACGTGCAATGCATCCATCTCCTTGTGCACAACACTCCCCACTATGGCAATAAATACAACACATAGTAATGCAAGTTTTCTTGCAACCTGATCTATAAAAAGCAGCTGGCTTCCCATCCCTCTCCCAATGCTACCTTGGGTTTCCTGATACTCTTGGAAACCTAACAGGGTTTTTATTGATCAAGTTGGCATTAGGTAGCTATAAACATTGCTTATAAGGTCAACATCACCCATCTGCCCTTCTTCCTGCCCTCCAAAACAAACAAGAAACACAAACTTTCTTTAGCCCCTCTGAGCTTTTGGAAGCTACCAAGCATAAAATTACCACCGAGCTGCATACTCTGCTTAAACACCTTCAGCCAACGCAGAGGCAGGAAGAAAGCCATACTGAGAGGCACCTGAATGCAGACTAAATAAATAAGGGTAAACTTCCTACCTGCTACCAAAGTGCAGCAGAACAACACGACCAGTTCTTGTTTTGCAGACACCTCCCTACCCCCTCTCCCTCTCCTGAAATGTTGCTGGTCAGACTATATGTTGAAGGCATCCATTTCAGAAACACCACCATCACACACTGCCTCCATTTTAGCAGCCTCACTCATCTGTAGTGAAAGCATGGGATGGCAGGGTGGTGGGAGCATCTCAGCCTACTGCCATAAAACCAGGAGACACACTAAAAGCTGATGGGAACAAGGACATAGAGCAAGAGAGGGAATGGCTTCAAGCTGCACCAGGGGAGGTTCAGGTTGGATATCAGGAAAAACCTCTTCTCAGAAAGAGTGGCAAAGCAGTGTCACAGCTGCCGAGGGAGGCGGTGGGGTCACCATCTCTGGAGGTGTTAAAAAACCATGGTGAAGTGGCACTGAGGGACACAGTCAGTGGGCAACGTTGGTGGAAGGTGGACAGTTGGACTGGATGATCTTAGAGAGCTTTATAATCTTAATGACTCTACAAATCCTGCAGTAAGCAGAGGATGTGAGGGTAGGATTAATCTAAGTCTTTATCTACTTTTTGGGAGTAAGGAAGAAACGATGCAGGTCTCAGTACCAAAGCATGTGTTGCTGTGGCTCAGCTCTTGATGCTCTGTGAATTCTGATACTCTGATTCTGCCATACTTCTATCCATTGTTGTGAACCTCTTTTTCCTTTCACACTTTCAGATTAAGCCATTTGGCAGTTTTTCCCCATCTACAGCCAAGGCAAGGCCAGGTATAGAGGCCACAATTCTTCCCCACGCTACAGAGTCGCATGCACTCTTCATGAACAATCAGCAATGAAAAGGCCAAGTCCTATTTTTCTGCTCTGAAATCCCTATGCTGGAATGCTGCCCCACTTAGGGTACGAGGTCACTGTAAAGCCCATGCCAGACCCCACAAGCTTGGCAGAAAGAGCTACACGTGGGCTGCTCTGCAGTGGATTTGGCCCCCACGCACCCATGGGCTGTCTTGCTTTAAGAAGAACTGCTTGTGCAGTGTTGCATTGCTGAAGAAATACTTTTTATTATTTATGGCATGTTTTTCTCAGGGAAATATATATTCAAGCTTGAGTATAACCTTAAAAGTAGGCTGAGAGCACATCAGGGAGTAAGAATGAGTTGAGCTAATGACTTGCTCAGATTCAACCTCTGCTTTCTGCACCGTTTGTTGAGGGAATAAGTTGCTCCTAGAACACAACTCGCTATCAGAGCATTTAACCTGGACACGTTGCCTCCTCCCTGAAGTCCACACACAAGTGTTCCGGGGTCTGCACATGGCTGTAATAGCAGGCAATTCATCAATAACCTCTCCTTCCCAGGTCCTCGAGGAGTATTTACCCAACTCTCAGGTAAATGAGGCAAGACAGAGCACGTCTTGTTCCCAGAACCAGCCCTTCTCTATCAAGTGCTAGACACATTTGCAGAAAAACAAATTAGAGCATGTTAAAACACTTCACTTAATTAAAAATAAACCTAGCAGTATCACAAAGGTAAAAGTAATTCAACGCTTTGGTTAAACACTGAAAACAGAGCTGCAGTCTGTGAGCTCACTCTGTGCATTCCAAATGCTTTATTTTTCAAGCACAATAATGAAGCAAAGAGAGAAGTGATTTGAATTGGCTTTTAAATCATAAAATATATGCTTGAAGTACCCAACAAAAATTACTGGACACAACTGGAGGTGGTAGAAGACCCATCCTTGGAGAGATTCAAGGTCAGCTGGACGGGCTAGGAGCACCTACTGGAGCTGTGGGTATCCCTGTTAACTGCAGAGAGTTGGACCAGATGACCATAAAAGGTCCCTTCCAACTCAATTCCATGATTATCAATAGTTAGAATTTTCAAGAAAACAAAAAAAACAAAAGACAACTGCAGATTTCTTCCTGTTTGTCTGGTCTGCCTTTTCTCAAGCTCTAATTACAACTGGACTAGATACCTGGCTTCCTATGGGAGCATGACAACCTTGTACGAAAGGTGGAGGAACACTCAGTACCACACTGAGCTCTTCTAAGTCCTCCCCGGGACCCCCCTAGTGCCCCAGAGGTGGTACATCATGTGTTCCCTCCAGCAAACAGCAACGGCTCCCACTGCAACAAGACCACAGATGGGCAGGGATCCTGCAGTTCTCCACGGAGCGGTCTAAGAAATGGATCTGTCAGACGTGCTGTGAAAAAAAATGGAGGAAAAAAAAAAAAAGGAATGCAAAGGAGATTTTTCTTCCTTCATTCAAAATAAAGTGTGGCCAAATAAGCAATCACCATAACCTTTTTCTTTTTTTAAACTGCTTTCTTCCTTCAATCTCTTTCCCAAAGAGAAAGTTATGCGCACCTTAACTTTTCCAGCACTGTGCTTTAGTTGACTTCCTTACGAAAATACATTAAAAGTTATTAAGAAGAACAAAAAAGCAACAAAAACACAGATTACTCATTTCTTGGCATTCGGTGGTAGGAATGCTCTGGGGAGATAGAAGCATAACTCCAGTTTTCACACTAATATGCCTGCTTTAAGGTGGTAAAGTCCATTGCTTTGGACAGCTTTTATTCACTTCATTTTACCGCTACCACTTGATGGCAAAATGCATTTTTCCTGAAGATTTATGGACTCGCATCTCCAAACCCAACTGCATTTTCACCACCGAGCACAATGGAAGCAGGCTCCAGGTGCTAAACGTATCTATGTCCAGTTATTCCAAGAACACAAATTAATGCTGAAGCATCCATCTGGCATAACAGATTGGTTGGTGCACTTTGTCCCCCGCTAATTAATTGGTTAGTTCTACTGGGTAATGAGAGATTTCCCCCAGTTCTCTGGTCTGGGAGGATGGATGGGCTAACCCAGGCCTATCAGCAGGACTTGAGCTGCCTTTGGGGCTCACAGGTATTTTTTGAAGGGCTTTCATACAGATAATCCTAAAAATGTAAAAATATATAGAATTCTATACATATATGAGCATTTACTGCATTCATTTTTGGGCCCCTCACTCCAAGAGAGATGTTGAGGGCCCTGAAGTATGTGCAAAGCAGGGCAACAAAGCCATGAAGGGTCTGGAGCCCACGTCTGATGGGGAATGGCTGAGGGAATGGGACGGGTCAGTCTGCAGAACAGGAGGCTCAGGGGGGACCTTATCACAGCTACCTGACAGGAGGTGGTGGCAAAGCAAGGGTCAGCCTCAGCTCCCAGGTGACAGCAATAGGATGAGAGGTGATGACCTCAAGTTGCACCAGGTGAGGTGTCAGGCTGGATGTTAGGAAACATTTCCTCTCCAAAAGAGCATTGCTGCAATGGCTGTAAGAAAGCAGCTGGAAGCAGACTTCCCTGGCTCCGAAAATACAGAAAACTTGGGGGATTTGTTTGAATCACCTACATATTCAATACACTCCAGGAAGCATTTTGTTAGGAAACTTGTAAAACTTTGCAAAAACAAACGGAAGTTGGGCTCTGTTTAAGCTCGATTGCCAGTTTATTTCCCACAGTTTTGTCAGATTTAACTCCTGCAAGCTGCTTATCTACAGCTTTCACAATCACAGACCTGTGCTGCTGAAGGAGCAGACCCAGGCCTGCTGGATGCACGCACCTGCTGCACCCACAGCACTGCCCTCCAAAGAAGTGCTTGTGTCAGGAGCTGAGGGCTTAATTTACCAGAGACATTCACAATGGAGAAATACTACAGGTTTATATGCTCTCTAAACTCCTTTTTGTAGCTCAGTTCAGCATGTGAAAAGGCAGGGATGGTTTCTTGCTTCTGTTCTGTTGTGTAAGCCAACAAGTGCAAACTCAGAGTGGGCTTAAGGATTCCTCACCATCTACATCATAAAAATACTCTGTATACACTGAATTCGACAGCCTGGAAAACTGCCTTTCCCAATGGCATTCACATCCTTGACAAAACTGTGTGCTCAGAGAGGCCTCAGTGATGTGAGATGGTCCTAAAGTTGGGTCCGTGTCTCCCACTGAAAAGCTCCTTCTCACACTTGAGGGCAGCACAGATGAAAATACACAAAGTGCAAGTCTCTGGAAAACAGATACCTCGCAAGCCAGTGAAACACTCATCAAAATAGAAAGCTGATTCAACACTGTAACAATGCAGTAAACAGCCCAGTTCATCGCTACAGGGCCACTGCTTCTTTGTGCAGGGTTTGACTGCTGAGAGGGCACGTAAAAAACAATCTATTTTGGTAAAAGAGAGATGCTCTCTGAACCCGTGCACAACTTTAAAAATACCTGGTGTCAAAAAACAGGGACTTGCAGTGCCTGGCATCACAAAGCTGCCTCAGACTGCCCAGTGAAGGATGTGGGGAAGAGGAAGTATTTGGGATATATGCTCACAAACAACATAAGAATTCAAACGCATTTTAAATCTCCCCTACAGGATGTGGAATCGTGGCAGGGCGCCATTCTGATAGCAGAACCATGCTTCAGTTGGGCATCTCCCTGGGAAGGAATGTGGGCCCTCTACTCACAACAAATGGAGGTTTGGCTTCCCTCCTCTGTACCACCCTGACATTTCCACCCTGCTCATCATTTCTTTCCACATCCCCTGGCAAACACCAAACAAACCCAGGCTTCATCACGCTGTAACACAGCAGCCCGCAGGAGGAAGGCACGGTTACATGGGCAACAGATCATCCATTCCCTAGCAAAGGGAGAGGGCTATCCATGTGCTGAGGCAGGACCAGCCTCCTGTGACTGCAGCATGAAGCCTGCTGGAAGATGGAAACGTGAAGATGAAGGACAGGAAAAAGAAAGTTCATCTGCTTGGGAGCCCTCAGAAGGAGGGATTTCATGGAAGTTACAGAGCTGGGAGCACTTAGGAGCTCTCACGATCCAAAGGTGTGCAACCACATTTCATCTGAGCACAAGTACTACAATTGGATTAATTACCCTTTAACTGCACAGGCTCAAAACTTGCAATAGCAGTTATTTCAAAGGCAAAAAGGTCTGGAACCACTCTTCCAGGAAGAGCTGCCAATAGATGCCCTTGGCTAAACATGTTGATGAAGTACCAAGAAGCCACATCCCTACAGTTTCCCATGCAGGAAATTCCAGACTTAGTCAAAACTTGGCTTCAGACAAGAAATAAAAGCTCTTCAAGTTCAGATGTCAAATAAGTCTTCTGAGCAGGATCGTTTATACAGTCCTAAGTATTTAGTTTAAACCTCTATCACAAGAGCCACATATTTATTATTCCTATCTCAAAGGTAATTTATCAGTCCTCCCCCTCCTCCAAAGCCTCCCAAAACAGTTTTCTCTTTACATATTCACACCCAGAGCTTACTCCAAGGTCTTTTGGGTAGTAGGGAAGAGGACACAGCTGGAGATGAGAGAGAATTACCATCTGCAAAACCGATGGATCACATTCAAGTGAACGATCTCCACAAATCTGGAGAGGGAACTGCGGTGGAAATGCAGCTGTGGAACACACCACTCACCTCTCCCAGCTCCTGCAAGACACCATGCCATCCTTCATTGCAAAGTGGTTAAGAAAGCAAGCATCATTCCCTCAAATCTCTACCCAGAATAACATGATTATGCAAGACCAAGCAGAAGAAATAAATAGTTTCAGGCTTGTTTGCAGATAAATCTAAACTGAAAGTCTGGCTACTAATCAGAGGAAAAAACAAACAAACAAAACATACTGAATATATTTAAATAAAACTCAACTTTTAAAGCAGTTTCCTATTTGCTGGGGCCCAACCTACTGTTTTTTTGGGGGATATGTGGGGATGTTGTTTCTGAAAACGACATGCCCAACCCACACCTACCTCACACAGGTGTTCTGTGGCTTAACCACTCTTAATGAAATGCTGCTGGTCCTCTGACAGCTATTCCTATTCAGAGTTGGTGGTAATGCTGCTCCTAAAGTATTTGGCTGGCTATGGGAGGTCCCCAGGCAGCATCTTCTCTGAATCTACATGGCCACTGCACAGCACTTCCTTGCACACCCCGGCTAGAAGCAACTGAGCAGAAGGCAGCAGAGCCCAGCAGGCAGTCTGCACATCTTCAGTGCTCACATTCCATGCAGCAATAATCAAAAAAAGATCATTTCCCGTAGCAACCTGGAGAAGCCACTCCAACAAGCCCACTGCATCACATTCTTTCCATTTGGCCTCTGGCAAGTCTCTGCCTGTTTGAACAGATGCCATCAGCACTTGTCCACGTCCTGCTGTGCTGGTTTTTTTCCTACTTATTCTACCCTTCTTCTGCTTAAAAGAATAAACCAGCTTTTACAGCCTGAACTTCATAGCAAAAGATGGCCCAACATTAAACCATTTACCAACCAGATCGCTGCGTACAAGTCTACGTTTAAATGCTGCCTCCAACAACTGACATACTGCAAATACAGTGGTGAAGTCCATGTCAGTTGGTAGAACTGTGCTGAGATGCAATGCTGGACAAAGAGGCTCTTCATTGGTAAGGAGTGTACAGACTTTTCCTTCAGAAGCACAACCTCAACCCCAAGCTTTGGCTGGGAGTCATATGAGAAGCCCGACAGAGACTCACAGAGTCCATCCGTTTGGGTAAGATCTGTGCCTATCTTCAGCTGAAGATATTGTTACTCACTTACAGTGCTTAAAAAAAAGAACAAAAACAACCAACTTCCTTACAGAATCACCGAATAGCTCAGGTTGGAAAGGACCTTAAAGATCATCAGGTCCAACCACAGCCTTATCTTTTCATTCTCAAAGGTATATGACCGTTTGGGATTTGACTCGGAGAAAATCCAACGATGCCAATCTGATTGTTTTGCTGTCACTGACCCCATCATATGAGTTGTTTTTAACTCCAGATTATAAAAATAGATCACACGAAACTCATGGTATGTATTTTAGGCATCTGAACTAGAGGGAAGAAAAAAGTAAACCTGATACATGTGTAACTAAAGAGGCTCAGACTGGAATCAGTAAGAATAATCCAATTCTCAATAAAAAACAATAATAAGATTTTAAAATGAAAGTTACTGTTTTGACTGTGTATGTATAGTAGATCTGAGTGAAAACACTGGAAGCCATCTATCCTGCATTTTTACTCTAGATTCCAATGAAAATGGCCACAGGAAAGAGTAGGTTGTGCAAACTCCTTTGCTACAAAGCTTTCACCTCTGATTTCATTATTTCCTAACGCGTCTTTCATGCATCCCACTGAAAAAGTCTTGAGGAGCATCAGTATTCAAAGAATTGCAATCCCTCTGTACCAACTGCTGAAGATGGCTCTGGCAGACGTGGACAAAACATTATCCTCAATGACACCCTACAGAACTTAGCTGCTTTCAAAAGCAGCCCTCTGCTTTTATCACTTTGGAATCCCACAGGACTGTCTCCAGAAGTACCGCCCAGCTTTTCTTCTGCCAAAAGGAGGGTTCACTCTTTGAAAAAGTTAATGAGTAAAGGTTGGAAGCAAACGAACCTTGCAATTACACCACCACACACAGGGTTATGGCCGGCCAGAGGAGGGAACTGGGGAACAGCTCCCCGCTCCCAACTTGCATTCCCCATTTATCAAGTTACTTAATCACATACCTAGGCAATAAATTTTAACGGAGTGACTCATGTGCTTGAAGGGAGGCATGCCTGCAGGCCTCCTGATGAACCCGGGATACTGGGAGTTTTGCACGTTGACCTTGCAAAAAAACAACCCAATATAAAACAAGATAGTGTTGTTGGTGGCTTTTTGTTGCTTTTTTCAATTGTTATGGTTAAAAAAATAAGCACACCCTCCTGTTGATGCCACTGCTTTCACAGAAACATCACCCCAAATATCTCATATTGTGGAATGCCCGCATTCCCTAAAAACTGACCCACCAAAAGGCTATTTTCTAAGCCGTGCCTTCAGCCAGCCCACGAAGATAACTGGCTGGACCATTAGCAGAAGTCTTAGATAAAAACTGAACAACAGCTACTTTGATCAGAGGCGAAATGATTCCTGCAGTCTTGCATTACATGAGTGACACCAAGAGTTGATGCACCCATGGCTCTGTTAAGCCAGCAGTTGATGAGGACCATTAAAGCAATGACCTCTTCCTTGCCAAGCTGCCCAAACAGCAGGTTGCCCACCCTTAACGTCTGCATGTCTGTACAACACTGCCACAAATTCCCACTGAAACAACTTCCTAATGCTCCCAAGTTTCCTGCTGTAGTTTTTTTTCCCCTTCTCTTTTCTAATTAAGGTAAGAGAAAACATGAGAAAATAGGACATGGAGTAAGCATACAGCTTAATTACCTACAAGGCGATGGATAATCAAAGCAAGTCAGGGTTGAAAACAAGACAAATACGTTCTGACTTTTATATAAACATCAAATATCCATAGTTTATCCCTAATTACTAAAAGTACTCACCGCAGGCTGAATGTAACTGCATAATTAGATCTAGTGAGTACAAACACGAACAGAAATCTGTGTCCACACAAAGCTATGCAATAGGAGCTCAGCTCCTCATGTTTTATTGTCATGTGTGAAAAATGTATGAAAAATAAATCTACCAAAGAATTCCACGCACCTAAAAAAAAAAAAAAGAAACAGCACCAAAACAACACAACAACCCTTTGTCATTCCCTTTTGTAAAAGATTAAGTCCCATGTTTTCATACCAGGAGGATGCAAGAAGGAAGTAATTAGCCTTCATATCAAGCTTGAAAACAAGGCCCTAAATCATATGATACTCTAATGTCAGCAAAAGGAAACGAAAAAGTGGCTGAAAACACAGTACAAATCATGGGAAAAAAAAATTATCAGAGTGCAAAGGAGCCTCCCTGTCTTCAGGCAAGCTCTGGTCAAAATTCTACAAGTATTATCTACACAACTGCTTAGTCAATGCTGGGCTACACCCGAGTGCATCTTGAGGTGCACCCAGAGAGCAGGGCAAAGGTTTTGTCCTGGTTCTTCTTCTGATACCCACTGTGTTGGGGAAGAACTTTCGTGCTCTTCTGAGGTGAAAAGCACTTGGGGTTGTCACCTCTCTGCAAGGGAACGGATGAGGGAACTGGAGGCTCACATCTACCCCTGAACCCCTCAACACAAGGAAGCCAGCCAATGCACCCTTAGTCATCTAAAAGCCATCTTCCAGCTGCTGGCTGTGGCTGCCATGTCCCCTTTGCACCCTTGGCCCCATGACTGGCTTGCTGGAAAGGTCAGGACAGTTTTCCAGAGTGAAGGAGGACAGGAGGATGCCTCCCAGTCTGAGAGGCACAGGAGGGAATAGTTCTGCCTCTGACCTTACCCACATAACTTGCGTTAAAGCCCTATTAGTCAAATACATGTAAGCAATGGGATGGTGCTTACAGGGATGGGACAGACCCATCACTCCACAGGCGAGAGCATGAAGCATCGCTACACTGACAAACACTGCATAAAAAAATGGAGAAAAATATCCACTGCCAAGCTCTGGGGGTTCAGAACTACATTTAGAAGAAGGGGTGGGAAATTAATTGGAGGCCAATAAAAGCAGAGTTCACTGCAGATAATGATTTCCAGCTCTCTGGATTTATTGACAGCCATAGAACTGCCTGGTTTCTAGCTGAGCCAGAAGCACACAGAGGGAAAGCAGCAGCACTTATCCTGGCACATAAAGCAACTGAGCCAGGTCCACGCTGCGCTGACCTCGCCATCTGGACATGTGGCAAGCCCAGAACAGAGACATTTCCAGCGTTATCCTCTATAATCACGTAAAACCATTCTGATGAAGGAGGCCAAAAATCCCATGCTCCAAAGGCCCGGCTGATAACTGCCATCAATCAGTCCCGCTCGTGGACGCCAGGCCTCACACGGTGATGCCCACATTATCACTGCATAAACATTAACAGATTATCACACTTCCTGCACGAGGATGATTTTCATTCCCCCAGTCCTACTAAATGAGAGAAAAAAAGCAGGTAAGAAGCTGATCTCATATCCCCAGCGAATAACCGAAAGGGCTTCACTGGGGCTGCGATGTGGTCAGGATTAGGTCTGAATGATGTGCAAGAGGCTCTGCAGTGAATCGGTTAGCAAGCTAAGAATAAACATCAGGATCCTACACTGCAATTCTGTACCTGAGGCACCAACACCACCAAAGGGCTCTGTCCTGCCACGCTCAGTGTGAGACCACTGCCTCTGCCTGCACTGAGCACTGGGGCACAGAACTGGGCTGTCATGGAGCACGAGTTCGCTTTGCTCAGGGATCTTCCAGCAGCTACACTGCAATGGGCCCATGGTAGAAACTACAGAACAGCAGCAAGCTCCTGCTTTGGTATTAGACCCGGCATTATCAGCCTGTGTCTCCGTGCCAGGAATTCTGCAGGAATTTGCTCTCTGCAGCCTCAAGAGAAAGAAGAACAACAAAAAAGATCAGGGGAAGAGCAGAGCGGGAGAGAGGGAGAGAAAGAAGATGAAAGGCTCTGTAATTACAGTTTGACCTCCTGCAAAACACAGGCTGAAGAACCTGATTTAGTCATTGCTGTATCAAACCCTAACTTTTTCTGCACTTTCAGCCTGCTTGCTGCATCACCATCTGCATGCAACAGCTTCCAGCCTGCACACAGGGACAGGCTCTGCCCCAAGGAGCCTGCTCAGCTGCAGCAGCCAAACCCCACTGCTCCGACAAGCAAAGGCTTTGGCCAGCTGAGCACAAGTGGCAGTACTTCAAAACAACAGAGTTTTGGCAGAACCAAACCCTTCCAAGGCATGAGATGCATTAACATCAAGGATTCAAAAGGAGATCCCTCCGACTACAAAAATATATACAACCCCTCCCACACGCCCTGACATAACAAGACTTTACAGGGCTAGTGGGAGCAAGCACAACAGTTACGATATGTTGAAACAAGCAGTGTCACTCATCCCCTGTCTCAGACGACAGATTGACAGATTGCCAGCGCAGAATTTGCAGGCGATTTCAAAAGGCAGCAAACTGAAGACAAACTGTCAGCAGAGGGACCAAAAGCCTTTTTTTTTTTTTTTTTTTTTTAAAAATGAATAAACACAAATTGCTGAATCCTCGAGCGCCCTGGACTCTTATTAAGAGCACAATCCAAAAGAACTAACCCTGCTGTGTGTCCACAGAGAACAGTATTCTGCTTAGGAAAGGTGCAAACTGCTTTCATGAAGGATGTCATTGTTTAAGTGTCAGCAATCCAGACCAAGAAAAAAAGGTTAATGCTGACAGAAAGCCATCAGAGGGTATTGTGCAGTCTTAGAAACCCAGCCACAAACCCACTAATCAGAAAGATCAGGTATTTCCACTGCCACGTCCCCAGTTCTGGGCCCAGCCATTAGTTTGCAGAAGGGTATGGGGATAGATGGCATGAAAATGGCAGTGCTTTTCTATATTTCAGCAAGAAGCATGCTCCCAGTGTTGTCTGCAGAGGACAGAAGTTGCTCTGCACACACACAAACCTTTCAGGAGGAGATGCCACTTAGCTAAACAGGTCCACGGGTAAAAAAAAATACTAACAAAAGCTTAATAGAGCCTGTTCCTTCAAACCTGTACTGAAGTTTGCTACTAGTTTAATAGCAATGTTGCATGCCGTGAAGGAAGGCCAAGATGAAGCATCCTGGCAATCCTAAGAATTGAACCACAATTCACTGATTTCTGTAAAATGAGCCTCGTTTTAACCTGGGGTTAGAATGAGCAAAGCTGCAACGGCTGTAGTTTTTGTTTTTGTCATCTAGAGTCGTGTGTAACAGGCAGCATCTACTATGCAAAGGACCATAAAGAACTGAACGTAAGTGCTGGAAAAAAACCAACACTTCAGTCTATCAACAGGAAGGGACAAAGTCTGTCCCCTTCAATTACATCAATGTAAATGAAGCCAATGCTTTCATTCAAATAATTTCCCCTGTTACGCAGGTTTAGCTCACTCCTTGCCTACCAAAACCACTCTGTGTTGAGCCACACTCCTGTTGACTCCATCCTTGGGTGCACTGCCCTGACTGCAGTGGGCCTGTACCACCATGCCAGCTGTAACACAACCATGCAGGGCTCCTGGAAGACAGCACCAAACGAAGCACTGAAATCATAAAGGTGACGGAGATCTGGTGAAGAAAAAATAACTGCGTGCTTTAACTGGAATTATTTAAGCACCTCAGCAAAGTAGGTAGAGTTTGGCAATACTGAGTATTGTATCCAACAGAACAATCCCTTCACCTAAGCTTGCAGGATAGATGTGCAGAAGACCTGCTCCCCATAATTATTTATAAAAAAAATTAAACATATATTGACCAAAAACCAAAGTTACATGCAAAACGTCCTGGATTCTTGCTGAAGTCTAACGCTTTGTCTTCCTTGTATTCTTCTCCCAGCACAGCATCCAGCCACTGCTTAGCAGTTTGAGTATCTGAAGTATTGTGGACTATTCTCAGCACAAAGCTGCTCCTGAACAGTGATGAGAGCTGCAACAAAACATCTATGGGGAAGATACTGAAGGTGCAGGTGCTTCTATCAGCATCTTTAAGCCCAGCACAGAGTGCAGTGGCAGCAGAGCTGCTAAGCAATAGGATGGGAGCACCGTAAGCTTCAGTTATGCAGAACAATAGGTTGGGAATGCTCTGGCAAGATAAAACTAAGCAGTAGAAATGATACAAATGAGCCTGGAATGGGACAGTGGGGAAGAACTGCCACCAATCCTGTTGCACACTAAGCTTCCTGAGCTGGGAAACGCACCATGCAATGCCAGGAAGACAGCATGCTGCTTTCAGCCTGCCCACCCAGATCCAGCCTGGGTGTGTTTCTGCCATTCTGGTACAGGAACTTCTCCATTTACATAATTCACCCAGAGATAATCAAGAGCTGGCTTTAATATAGCATGAATTAATCCAAGAACTGCAATGCATGCTTAATCGAGCAAAACGGTTTGTTTTCCCAGAAACCTCAACCATTTTGATGCTGAATTTGTGACAATGGAAGTCTACAAGAACAGAACCTCTTGCACCATTTTTTCAGCTTGGGCTCCAGCTCACTGCAATCAATGCAAAGAAACTTGCTATCTTTGCCAGGTGCAGAATTAGGTTAACAGGGCAGATCCACAGCAAAGTAATTGGCTCAGATATTGACATTTATTCTCTTGGATCTGTAGGCATGAGGAAAGGGGGGAAAAAAAAACAGCTCCTGCGTGAGAAAATTCTGGTCAAGCATAACCTGAAAATCAGCTGTTTTTCAGTGCAAGGAGCAAAGTCACAGAATCACAGAATCACAGTCACTGCCATTTGTTAGCCCTACAGCAACCGAAGGCAACAAAACAGGACATGTTTGCAGTAGGAACAACCTGAACAACTGCCATTTGTTTTCAAATGAAGACTGCAAACTGCTGGTTGAGTGGGAAACTTTCACATGGACGAGACAGACACACCTGCAAGCTTCAGGTATTTCCTTACCATGAAACCAGATCTTGGGAATGAGAAAGATTTACTCAGCACTTTTCCCATTTCTTGATGCCAGAAATCACAAATTCATGTGAAGCATGCAAAGTCTCTATAGAGACAATCATTTCACAACAACCTGATCTTTTCTGTCTATTAGTAGGGGCTGGACTTACATCCTTCAATACTACGTACAAAGACGAACTAAATCTCCAATAATTGACAAGAATAGATGTGGCCAACTGCTTTCTCATATGGTTCGGAGATATCACAGTCAGGCAGCATCTTCTCAAAACACAACGAGAGATGACACTTCATCAGACAACAGAGATGTGCCAGGCAATAAATCTTGCAGCAGAAGGCTCCTTCCTATTTTAATTCTGGTCGTCACCAGCAGAGAGATACAATTGTCTTTCTCAAGCTACAGCAGACAGAAGAGAGGGGAAGCCAAAGCAAACACCCCAAGCAACTGAAAACCAACCCAACACACTGAAATACTCAGGATTTCATTTAAATCCCAGCGTACTCATTCTGGCCTAATAAAAATAGCCCACCCCACCGTTTGCACAATCCCTGAGATCAGTGGATATTATCCCTACAGCTGCCTGTGCTACTCAGAGCAGCAAGGAGGCTTGTTTCATTCGGGCACATCCATCTGTTTCCCCCTCCCTTTTCTCAGATGCATCATTTCAGTCCCAAGGATGGACTCAGATTGAGACGTCCCCCACGGTGACACTGCTGACCAAGGATGGGTGTCCCCACAGCTCTGACATTTTGCTCCATGGGAAGATCCATCCACCTAAAGGTTAGCAAATAGAGCTCTTTTGCAGCACACCACAGGTTTTCATTTGCTCTCTGGCCACTGTAGCTGTCAGTGAACGAAGAAAAGGCTCTCGTGTATGCAGCAGCATGGACTACAAAAACCCACCAAAAAGCAGGGCTGACATTCAGTCATTCCACCCATCCCAGGCTATGCTGAGTTGGTTACAGCACCAGATTTACCCAAGCTGTAGTCTGAAGCTATAGATACGTTACTGCTGGGTGGATTAGTCTTCAGGCAGGAAGTTTTGCTTTCCATCCCCAACCACATATCCAGGCAACACCAAAGCACCACCCCAAACTCCACTGCCCTGACTCCCCTCTCTGCCCTTCAGCCGCACAGCGCAGCCAGGCTGTAAGAAAACAAGCAGTGGCAGCAATAAGAGGCAGAGCCAGAAGAATTTAAAGCATTACCTCTTAAAGACGTGGATATATTATCCAGTAAAATGCATTCGAGTATCAGTGGCCACTGTTCCTTTAGAACAAATGCTCAGAAATAGCTCCTTCCTTGCTGGCCTCTGACAAACAGCCCTGACAAGGAGCCAACGCGCTCAGGGAGGATATACGACTACTGGGAGCAGGACTCACACCAGCCTCCTTCTCCCTGCGTGCCTGGGGGTAAATCACTTCACCTTCCTGTGCCTAAATTCCATGTTTTGTAGCAGGGATAATCATTCTTTGCTGTTACAGAGCTGCTTACCAGTGACGGACAGAAGTTCAGGCACTGCAGATAGAAAATTGCCGCTCCACCCCAAACGCTTTACAGAAAAGCAACGTTTGTAAAAAAGCAGATTTCAGATTCGGTTCCCCAGTAGTTACTACAAAGAAGAGCAATTTAACACAGGCTCTACAGATGAGGGGAAAAAAAAAAGCCAACAACACAATCTCATGACATCCCTTCAAGCTCAGGCTTTTAACCTGACACTTAAAAATATATATATATGTAACTCTAAATGTGCAATCACATCAGAGACAGAAAAAAGAACAAAAAAGGTGGGCGATATTGTTCTTTCTGGGCAAAAAAAAAAAAAAAAAAGAAATGAAAAATGACAGTGTACTCAATTTGCCAGTTTTATAGGTGATGTGACAGGTCCTCAGTTCACGGCGGGGCAGACGGAGAACAGAATGATTAGCAGGGTATGATGACAGTGATCGCTGGCTGGTTCCTGGAGAGCTGATAAGTTATTAAGCCAAACAATGCGTCGCTATTATGAGCAAGTCAGTGCACTAACTGTAATTTCCTTGAAAGCTGAGCGGTGCATGATTATACTTGTCCACTCAGACTCCCTGCTGGCAGCTCCGCATTCTGCTATTGTTCTGAGCTCCACAGCCTTCCCAGCGCCCAGGATGCAGCCGCCTGAAATGTATTCTTCACATTCAGCCTCCGCTGTAGCAGCTGTCAGCTGAAGGGGATCGGGAAGAGAGACGTTCTCCATCCTGAAGCACAGCTATTAGAGCCCCCGAAGGATGTGGTTTTGTTTGTCAGCACAAGCTCTCATTTCTAGTTGAGAGAATTCCCATTAAAAGGGTGCTCTGACTGCGGAATAACATATATACACGTGTATATGTATGTACGCTTGCATACATGTGGCTTTTTAATACACACATACACAAACACACTCATACAAGTATATTCCTGTTTCCTTTATGACGTTCAGGAAGACTGCTGTTATTACTGGCAGCTCAGATGGACATCTTTCAACTCAACGTATAGGCAAAGACAACAGAGCATGCTTTCACTAATGCACCCAGAAAAACCAGGGCCTGAAAAGGCAAGCGAAAACGAAGGCAGGAGCAGCAAGACAACAGGGGTTTCAAGTGGCTGATACAAACTGGAGGCATAGTTTTCACCTCTCCCACCAAAAAGCACGGACTCCCATTTTGATTAACCCAACTAATTCTCAGCAATGCATCTTTGCTCTCTTCTGCATGAAGCACCATGAACCCCCAGAAAGCTGTCAGTGTGTTTGTCCAGGATGTGATTATTAAGAAATCCCCAAGCATCCTTTCTCACCCACACTAACAGGCATTGCAGAGTTTATGCCCCTTTGCCCCCAGTGAGCCTTGGGGTACAAGTGCTTTGGTCTCCAAAAACACTACATCAGGTAACTCACATCAGATTTGATCTGAAGTGAACATTAAGTGGGAAGCAAACTTGACACAGCGTACATTCGACAAGTGACTAAAAGGTTCCAACCCAATTTAAGCTCTGCTTCATGGAAGACTCATTTAAGGAACAGCACAAAATTCTTTCATTGTCCTTTTCTCTGTGCTGATCCTGGAAGGAATACATAATCCGCCGTATGTTTAAACAAGCCAAGGGAAAAGTACCACTCTATTTTGAATCCAGGAACTGTTCTATTCCTGTCACTGAGCTCTTTCAAAGACAAGGAAAAAAAGTGTTACTGTTGGAATTAAAAACATAAAAGGAGCAAATGTAATATTCAAAGCATACTAGTAATACGTGTAAGCTGTGTCTATCCTATTAGTTTGGAAAAGCCATTACTACATTACTCACACCTTCATGTTAATTTTATCCCTACAAGATGATCTAACCATCTGATCGGTAATGAAGGTTAGAAAGTTCAACAAGGATTTCTCCAAAATTAACTAACCCACGGCTGCACTACAGCAAACATCTGTGGGCCCGTGCCATAAACACAACCCAAACGAGCTGCCTTCAAAAGGTGCCTTTTTTCCCTTTTTTAAATCCCCTGAACTTGGATCACACGCTCCACAACACTGGAGGTGGGAGCTGCTGTCTCAGGGCTGGGAATTTCATCAGCTGCTCAGCTGTGATCCTCCAGCAACACCCAGACTGCACCTACAGGACAGTGAAAGGTAAAGGCTGCCCAGAGGTGGGTGCCCCATCTCTGCAGACAGCCAAGGTCAGGCTGGAGGGGCTCTGAGCACTGATGGAGCTGTGGGTGTCTGTGCATTGTAGGGAGCTGGACCTTTGGGGGTCCCTTCCAACTCAAGCAATTCTATGGTTCTGTTCTATGATTCTAAACACAGAGCTTTTACCTGCTCTGAGTGTCCGTCTGCAAAGCCATAAGGAAGCACACAGTTCTGTCCCAGCCCGTGGGAGCCCCAAAGGAGATGAGCAGCAGTAACATGGCATTGAAGGCTCTCAGACATGGATTAACAGCCACAGATGTACGTAACATGATATGCTACGAACACAGAAGAAAATGAACATAAAGCATATGCTGATGTACAAGTGTATCACAGAAGGACACCAATCTGACACGAAACATTTTACACATACCTGCTATTTGTCATTGCTGACTTTTTCCCCTCCCCACCCCCTCCCAGTAAGTAGGTCATTATCACTTCCATAATGAGACACCCACTGAAAATAAACTGCTTCAGGAGCCCATTAGGAGCTAATAGATAACAGTATTGTTTTGAGACTATTTCATATTTAAATCACTGCCGGAGATTACAATTCAGCCGCCATCTGAATGAACAAAGCCATTCAAACGGGTCCAGGATGCACAAAGTCTTCTTATATTTGTCATTCCAGGCTGATTTCACACTCCTGTGCAAAGGAGAAGGATTTCTGGCCTATGACAGCACAAGAGGGACAACATCCACCTCACAGTGCCGTATGCTGAGTCAAACCAGGGGACGGCTGGACTCCAGGCCAATCTAATTCTTTCCCTTACTTATATCAAGGACATAAGTTAAACTTCCACGAAGGGGGCTGGGGTTGGAGAGGCTCCATTGGCCTCATCCATCCATCTAACACTCCTAAAACTGTAATTCCATGTCTGTGCTGATACATGAGCACGTGCCCTTTCCAAAGGCCAGCTCTGCTGTTATCCAGCTATGGAATTTTTTGGCTTCTACTTTGTTTAAATCAGAGCAGGCTTGAGGTTACTCAAACTTCTGCTTTTTTTTTCCACCCCCCTTCTCCTTCTTTTCTCTTCCCTTTAAGCAGCATGTAGCCAATATGCAGCCTGGAGTAAAAAGCTCACAAGGAAACAAAAAGAACCAATAAACCAACACAGCAGTTATTCCTTCATACTGAGGGATCTCTCCAAAGCCAAGAGGTCACATAACCTCACTCCAAAAAACACTTGGTCCTGTTTAAACAAGGCATTAAATCACAAATTATACGGGATACAAAACGTAGTGCCAACAGAGCACAGAGTTATGATGTCCAGAAGAACAACACACCACAAAAAATAGCAAAGCCACGTGCATGGCTTCAGGTGCAAGACTGAACCAGGCAAAATCCAGAGCCACACCATCTCAGTCTATCATAATCTGTCCCCCATTTATCTCCACAGTGGTGTGAGGTTAATTCTAACCTCACTTTAGAGCAAAGTAGTTAAGACTTGAGAACAAAAGTACGATTTCATTCCAACATCAACACGTCCGATTTGAAGACACCTGAAGTCATTTTTGGGGCGATGACATCTGAGGTGTAAGAAGAATTATCAAAGGAAGTGTATTGATTGCTGAAACTGCACAGCACACGTAACGAGGCAATTGAGGAGGAATGGGTGACGTGGCAACTGGAACCAGTCCATTTACGCAATAAGCCAGATTTTGACTGCGAGAGCATCTTCTGCAAAGAGAATGTTTTCTCGTTGCTAATTACTCAGCTCAGTTCAGAACCATCACTGGTTCATTCCGGGTTGAGAAACAAATTAGGAACTGAAAATGCAAGCAAGTCGGTGTTTGTTTGTTTGCTTTTCCCCCTCTCCCACTCTGCAGACCTGTGGGGGGCTGAGACCGAGTGCCCCACGTCTTGACATGCATAGTCTCCAGTCACTGTCAGTTCAGTTTGTTCAGTACAGATCACATTAAATTGCTTAGCTATAAACACTAAATAGGTTCAGGTATTTTTCTAAGCGCTCAGCACATTTGCCTTTGTTTATTACTTAAAAAACAGCAAATGAAAATGCTTGTTTGTTACCCCATTAAACTCAAGCTTCAACTTCCACCCAAAAGCTTCTTGAAAAAGATCACAACTGAAAGATTAATCATGTAATAAATAAGTCATCCATCATTTTCAAAAAATAAAGACTGAGTAAATCTATGTAAATGCATACAGCTGCTTAGATGCATACAGAGTATCTCCCATTATTAAGAACAATATTTTTTCTTTTTTCTGAGATTGTATTTATGTGCAAGTGAGCACCTCAGAGGTTATCAAGAGCAGAAAGTCAATCTTTATTTAGGAAAAGGAATAAAAACTACGAATGTTAAGGAAGATCAACACGGGCCGTTTCCACCAAGGTCCTGAGGTCAACTTCAACCAACTCCCTCTGTATGACAGGATATGTTCTGAGACATAAAACAGTGCTGATCACACAACTTTTAACCACAGAAGTAGGGTAAGTATTCAGGCATCACCAAAACCATAGAGTACCATCACCCAGATTCAATGACATGCAGTGCTTCCATAAAGCCTGGACAGAAAAGGATGGGAAGAAAGTCACACCTCCATTTTAACTGTTCAATCTGTATCAAAACCTGTAAATTTTCCCCTCCAAGCTCTAGAAGCTCCCCCAACAACTTTTGTTTTTAAATTCACATATTTTAATACTTCATACAACATCCTAAGGTTGCATTTTGCTCTATCCTTACATTGTGCAGCGTGCGACTCCTCAGACATCCCCAGCGTCCTCTCTGATGGAGATGCTAACACATTGTATCTTTTACAGATATATCTTCATCAACCACAGTTCTTAATATATCTTAAACATCCACACTTCTGAAGGGGCCGGGTTCCCACTTAATCAACACTTTGTACTGGAAGTATTTGGGTCAAAGACTTCCTACCAACACTAACAGCCTCCACATCCCCACCAGACAAGAATAGCACATGCATCTTAAAAAACATCAATTCCATCACGTTAATGAAACTGAACTGGACCAGAAAGGTCTGAAAAACAAGCACTTGGCCTCCAAGCAATGCAGCCATGCCCATACAAGTGTACCTCAGAAGTCCCTCAAAGACTAACAAATGGTTTGCTGTCACCAAACAGACTTGCCACTCATCCTTTCCTTGTGCCAACGCTGCGCTCAGCAGCACTACTGCAGTGAGCCCTCCAAAGCAGCAGGTCAGAAATATTTTATTTTGATCTCCAGTTAAACATATTTAACCAAAGCAAGGAAGTCGGTCCTGGTTGGTGAGGAAGTTTAGGCATATTTAAATAGGATGTGAAACAAAACAAACAAAGAAACAACAAAAACTTATCAACCCATACAAAATGTTTATTATACATCAGACCACAAAAATGAGATCAGATTCTTTATTTCACGGGCAGCCCAGCAGAACACTGCACAGTAAGTCCAATAGCAACAGGGGATCATACAGTCACAAAAAAGTCTCCATCAATCTTCATTTCTTTCGTGCCATAATTTTTGTCTGTTGCTCTTTTCTCCCAACAACTGCAGCTTCTATTCAGCTCTACAAACCCAAGCTGAGCTCAGGGGGAGCAATCTTTTTCACTCTGAAAGCATGGAATCATTAAGGTTGGAAAGATGGCTAAGACCATCCAATCCGAGCACTGACGGTAACTGCAACTTACAGGCTTTGCTCTGTTGATGCTGCAATGAATGGAGTTATTTCCTCAGACTCCTGTTGTATAATCCTTCCTCCACCAGCCCTCAGCTATCAGCAGATCAGAGCTGGAGTTTACTCTGGAGTTTGCAGTAAACAAAAGAACAAATCCGCACTGTTTTCCCCTGAAAAAAGGAATTGTAGCCCTTGTCCACACGCATTAAAACACGCAGGACGATTAAGGAGTTGTGTATGAGATAAATGAGGTAGTGTGCTCAACTGATTAAAAAAAAAAAAGTCGAATTAAGTGGAAAGATTTACGTATTTATAGAGCACAAGCAAGGCATTGTCAAATAGTTTCAGCCATCAAACGGGGCCTAATTTAAGTTATAACTCAGTGGTAGGAACTGCCTGTGGATTCCAACCATTGTGTTAATGAACAACTCGACTGCTCCTTCCGGATGACAAATGCACAGCTGCCACACTTGCCCTACCAGACCTGGAGCACCTAGATTGCAGAGGGAGCCATCCAGGAATTAACGAAAGCTACATTTTCCTTTTAAACACTGATTTCCATCCCAATAAATACTCAGCTGAAGGGAGTTTTGACGAGTTACGTAGCAAAAGATAGATAGTTTGTCCCTCTTTTTTTTTTTAATAAATACTTCTCAGCTCAACGTTGGTGGGCACGAGGCTTGTATCCACCACTGTACCCTCACATGATGCAGTGTCCGTGCAATATCTCTACCAAAGAATGGAAACAGCTTAACGTGGGAAATGAGGAACAACCACCACCCCACTACAACCTCAGCCAGGTGTGGTTTGATCCAGAGTTGCTGCTCTGCCTTTGGAACCCCATTTGGTTCCTTGGGATGGATGGCAGGGAAGGAAGAAAACAAAGCAGGGCCCCACCAGGCAGCCTCCACACCAGGGGAGGGAAAGAAAGGGAAATAATAACAGCATTTGAAGATGAACAATAAGAGACCACCAGGAAGGAAACCTGCTCTTTACAAGGCTCAGCGCATTAAAATAGTGCAGAATGTCCTCACAGTCCAGTGAGGGCACCCAGCAGCCCAGAACACAAACTGAAGACACGCACAATTCAAGAGCTTATGCCCTTCATGAAGCTCCAACACAAATTCTCTATTCTGTCCTTCTCATCCATTGGATTCTTATGATGCTGACTGCCCACCAGCAAGCCCTGCACCCCACACACATACATGGGAATGCTGTAGGAAGGCAGGCAGGTAGCTTAAGGCTTCCCAGGGCATCTGGATAACAGCGTGTGGATACTTCCATAGCAGATGGCCAACAGGTGGCGCTGAGAAAGGCTCAAAACCTCAGCAACCACATCAAACAAAACTCAACTCAAGTCCTTTGGGAGTCTTTGCCACAACACAAGCAACCTGCTTTGGGTGAGAGAACACCTCCAAAACCTTTATTCAGTGGCCTTCCTCTGACACGCTGAGTGGCACAAGCCAAGAGAAGGAGGTTTTAATAACAGGAGCAACCCATCCTTGCCAGATCACCCCACATTGCAGACTGATCTGCACTTTATACGAGGGGCACAAATTCCTTTTATTTAGCTGAGGTTACACCAAAGGGAAAGGGCTGGTGATCTCCTGAACTGACCTCAGACTCTGCACAGATTTTCAATATCTGTTTGTCCTTTCATGCTTTGAAACCCAAAGTGGATCTTTATTACAGCACCTCCAATTTCAGGGCACCTGGGCAGCAAGCAAGTAATAATCAGGGAGTGACAAACACTCATATTAATAGCAACAGCACGTTGTTTCTAAACAGCAGTATCAGTTACTTATACACTAGTGAGCAAAAGGGACGGATCACCAAAAATACCAGCACAAACTTAGCAAGAATAACAAACCTGGTTCCATTGCTTGTTCAAAGACGGAAGAAAATCCAGTTTGTTCTGCATGTTTGTCATTCCCTACTTCTCACTGCACTCAACTTCATCCCAGCTGCAACTTATCATCATTAGAACTTAAGGAATACCTTTTTCTCTCAAGTACTGTAATTCCTTGGTTGCCACCGAAGCATTATGTTAGTGGACACAAGAGAGGGCAGGCTGTCTGCTAACTCATTGGCTCCTGATGTTCAACAGTCCATCACAGCATTACCCAGATATCAGCAACCAGGGGCTAATTATATTATACAGACACAGTGCTTGGAAGAACCCCGACCCCACTTTTTTCTCTGGGACTCAAACTCTCCATGTATAATTTATGAACCCAAAAGAGAAGGTCGGGCTCACTTTACTCCTCCTTACCACGCACACTGGTGGCTCAGAGCTATCCAAGTCCTCCCTCTCCATTCATAATTAACGTAGTAAAAAGAGAATCATAGAATCATCATAGAATGGCCTGGGTTGAAAAGGACAACAGCGCAGCAGGGTTCCAACCCCCTGCTATGTGCAGGGTCGCCAACCACCACACCAGGCTGCCCAGAGCCACATCCAGCCTGGCCTTGAATGCCTCCAGGGATGGGGCAAAGATGTCCTTACAAATGTTCTGACACCCACCAGCACAACGCGCACCTCCAGAACAGGCTGGAGATCCTTGGCACTGAGGAACTCTCAAGCCAAACACAGGCATATCGCGATCAGTAAAGCTCTACGAGGATCAAGATGAGAGCAAGAGCAAAGAAGATGAGATAGATGCAAATTTCAGCATGCAACTACAAATGACATGGAGCAGATCCTCCACTAGGGTGCCCGGCAGAGCTACAATCAATAGATCAGTGCTCATTTACACAAGCAGAGCACTAGCAGCACAACTAAGCTGGAGTTTCACTATCAGTTACCACTGGGCTACCTGGCTTCAGGCAGCTTTACATAAAATGCAAAGTTATGATTCACTGTTTTTCCTGCAGCTCTGCTCAGCCTGCTGCTTTATTCACTGCTGCTCTCACCTCTTCACCTCGTTAACTGCTTTCTTGCTTCTGGCCATCGGAACCGTTCCAAAATTGCTGTTCTTTGTGCAAAAAAAAAAAAAACCAAAAAACAAAAAACTGAATAAAATACTGCTGTTGTAACAGAAGCTAAATTAAAAGGCTCATGACATGAACAGGGGCGAAAGGCCAACTAAAGAGAGGGGTGTTTGTTACTGCTCCTTCCCGAGAGGATCAAGAAAAACATTCAAGATTTTAAAATCTGTTCCAGCCCATCTCCTTAGTGTATAAGAATGTGAAAGAGATTCCAATACTCCTCCCAGATAACCCCTCAGATGTAAGAGCCTCTGTAAAACCAGCACGTTTCCTAACACAAGGATACCAGCGATGTCACTGCCACCTCTCTGGATCGCGTCCATCCCACAGATCATTATCTCCCACGGGCACAGATAAACACTCTGTTTAAGATCTCAATGGGAAAAGCATCGGTGGGTAAAAGTAACTTTGGAACCTCACCAGAAAACAGCAGCAGGGACATGGGTGGCACCATCCTCTTGTCCTTCCCACACTCCCAGGTCCTTTTCAGGCAGGGTGCTCAGGAGGGGGCATTTGCCTTGCTGTAAGCTGCCATCCCCAGGGCACTTCTTAAAGAAGGGAGGGGGATCTGGTGCACTGAAGGCCTCCACCCTTCTCACACCACCAGGCTATGGGGTGGGCATCCCATCTGCATGTGATACAACCCGCTGTCCCAAGAGCAGCACCAGCTTTCCCTCGCCTCTCCTAAACCTCCAAAAGAAAAAACAACCAAGCAGAAGGGAAATAAACACAAGCTTCCCAAGCCAAGCAAAACCTTTCCACAAACAGTTTGCTTTTCCTGACCAGTGAGATTCCATGCAACTGCTGGTGGTGCTCTGCGAGCACAGAAAGGGTCGGAGCCCACAGCAGCAACCGGGCACAGCTCTGATCTGAGTGCTGCGTGCAGGAGGCGATGGCACACCTGGATCAACATTGCCTGCTGCCCTGACCCCTCTCCAACACCGGAGATGAATTTAACACCAACCAAAAAAGGATAAGTGTCCGTGAACTTGAAATACACAACTAAGTCAATACCCCACCAATACCCAGCCCATGCAATAGGAGAGACGGGTTTAAAGGTCTCCTAGCTGATGCGAACGCTGATACTTTGTGCATTAGCACCCCCCACACATCCCCTAATCAGCAACCACTTTTAATAAGTAATGAAAAAAAAAACCACATGAAAAAGAGCAGTATCAGCCTGAAGAGCTCTGGGTACCCCGTGGAGCACTCGGGGATGGCAGTAAACAAGGAGCTGATATGCACACACTGCACAGCGCTGAACCGAATGGGATGAGCCCCAAATCAGAGTGAGATTTCAATGCATGAAGTTTAGCTGGAAGATAAGGGACCGTAATCAAATTACACCACAAATAGATCCATTCATCCGTGAGCGTTATTGCAGGGAGAGGATTGAATTACAGCTCGGGCTAAAACAATTTCAGGAATAAAAAGGAAATTTATTAGCTATTTATTATTGTCCCGCTGCCAAAGAAAATTTCCCACCTTCGTCACAAGAATGCAATCTGAGGAGAAAGCTGAAATACTAATTACCAGGCAGGAAAAACAAGAAGAGTTCGGGTTGTATTATTTACATTGCCATTCCTCTTTCTGAATAGAGCCACAAAGTCAACCAGCCGAGGGAAGCCACGAGAAGAAGCATTTGCAATTCCAGTTGTTTTGCTGGGGAAGGCCCAGGCGCTGAAATGCATGCAAGGAACCGGGCAGAGCGATGGGGTTTTCCTTCCTCTAAAAAAGGAAAATTCCTCCCGGTGCCTTCCACTACATTTTCTTTCTTTTTTTTTTTTTCCTCTCTCCACAAAGCTATCCCAACAGCACGGGTTTTGTAGAAGACCAAGTGCAAGGTGAGCATTCCCCCCCCCCCCCCCCTCCCGTCCCACCACCCCCATCCTCCCATTTGGCAGCGCTGAAGAAGAGCCTCGTAAGGCAAACACGGCTTTTGGAATAAGTGCTGCAAGCAACAACAACCGGGTCGGGGGATGGGGAGGGGGGGAAGGAAAGAAAAAAAAAAAAAAAAAGAAAAAAAAAAAAAGGATAAAAAGCAGCACCATTCCTCCCGCTGCCGCCGCTGTTGTCCTTTGTTGTTCGGCCCCCCCACCTGTTCCCAGCCCGGGCCGAGCGATGGGACCCCACGGGGCCGCCCCGACGTGACTGCGGGACCCCAAATCCAGCGCTAAGCCCCGTGTTGGGACGGGGACAGAGCGCTGCTGGGGGCACCCAGCGAGCCGCTAACCCCCCCCCCCCTCCAAACCCTGCCCTGGGGAAGAAAGGTGCCCCCTGGCCTCAGCCCCCTGCCTCCTCGCACGGACGGCTGCCTCACCCTCTCCCCCCCATCCCCTTTAAATGCAAGGTACCCCCAGCACAGCCCCCCGCCCCATGGCAGTGAGGGTGACCCTTGCAGGAAGCTGAGTGCCCCCCACCCTTACAGCACCAGGTTCCCCTCGCCCCCAGCAGGACGAGGCTGCCCCCACCCCGGCACGCTGCCCCATTCAGCAAACAGGGGCTGTCCCCCCTCTCCCCCCCCGGTGCCCCATCCCCGACACCTACCTCGTCTTAGAGGACAGGAAAGCAAGTTTGATTAATCCATAGGTAAACAACTGGATGCTCTCCTTGGCTATGCTGGCCACTCTGAGCCTGTGCTCTAGGATGTGCAGTTCCATCTTTTCCTCTTTCTCATTTGTAGTTCATCTATCCCCGGGGTTTATTTTGTGTTTTTGAATGGGGAGGGGGAGGGGGGCTGTTATTGTCGCTGCCTTGTTGGTAGTGGTTGTTTTTTGGTTTTTTCCTCCTTTTCCTTTTTTTTTTTTTCCCTCTCCTTTTTTTCCTCCCCTCTCCTCGGCTCCTTCTCCCCCTACCCGGCTCCGGGGGCGGGGATGCGGGTGCCGAAGTTGCGGGGCGGGAGCGGAGCGGAGCCGGGCAGAGCAGCGGCGCGGGGCGAGCAGCTGGGCTCGCTGAACAAACAACTTGCCACTCAAGCCCGCCGCAACGCGCATGCGCGCCGCCCCGCCGCATGCCGGGCCTTGGAGTCCGCGCCGCCGCGGGACGGGAGCGGGCGGGATCCGGAGTCCATCGGTCCCATTGCAGCTACCTTTTTTTCTTCTTCTTCTTCTTAATGTAAATTTTTAAGCTTTACTTATAATGCTGTCTCTTTCCTTTTCCTTTCTTTTCTTCTTTTTTTCTTTTTCCTTGCTGTTTTTTTTTCTTTGATTGTTATTTTCACTGCACTTACCCTTTGACTCTGGGTGGCATGCAAGGTGCTCCTTCTCAACCCAAAAGCCAGCAGAAAGGAAAACTTCAGACATTCTCATAATAAATAAATATTCTCCTCTTGTCCGGTTCATTCTCCTACACTGGCGATATGCAGCCAGCATCAGTTTCCCTACATAAAAAAGGGGAGTGATAAGTAAGAATGAGACAGGTTCCTTAGCAGGGTCTGCTGTGATAGGATGAGGGGAAACGGTTTCAAACTACAAGAGGGGAAATCCAGATTGTATACAAGAAAAAAGTTTTTTATGATAAGGATGCTAAGGCATTGGCACAGGCTTCCCAAGGGTGTGGTGGATTCCCCATCCTTAGAGACACCCAAGGTCAGGCTGGATTAAGGCTCTGAGCACCTGATGGAGCTGCGGGTGCCCTGTGCCCTGCAGGGATGGGACCAGATAGCCATTCTGTGATTCTATGATTCAATGAAAGTGGAGAAAAAAGAACAAGGAACAGCCCACTTTCCATGGAGGTGTAACAGAAGTGAAATCACAATTGTTCAGAGCCTGTGTGTATGGCAGCCAACACCTGGAAGGCAGTGGGCTGTCCATCCCTGCCACTCACCAGCAATGGCAGGCAGAGCAGAGGGAACCCAGGCACCAGACCCAGCCTGTGGTTCCCCACAGCCCTGCTGACACCACATGGACTAAAATGGGAATCAAGGGCAAGCGAGTGGTGTTAGAACCTTGAACAAAGGTGATCCTAACCTGCCTGCAGAAGGGCTCCCTCTGATTTCAGGCTGCACTAATTCTGCAGGAATAAAAGTCAGACCGATAGTACTGTAGCACTTTTCATTAGTAGACCTCAAATGGGTTTTGTAAGGACCACCAATACCAACCCTTCTGTTCTACACATGAGGAAAACTGAGGCACAGACTGTGGCCAGGGCAAGTGGCCATGCCTCTCATCACCAGGCTGTTCTTCCTCCCAACATAGACAGAGGAGCTGCTGCTGTACAATAAGCCTGTAGAGCCTGTGTTCTTAGGGCAGAGCTCCCTTACATCCAGCTCTGAGGACAAGCTTCTGAAACCAGAACTTCCCAATCCTCTCTTTTCTTCCAGCTCCCACGGATGGCTGTGTCCCCTCATGGACATGTCTGTTCTTCTCCTGCCTGCAGCCAAAATTCTGAGTTGCTGCCTTCACTTTGTTGTATCCCAAAAGGAAAACCTTGAAATTAGAGGCATTCGTATCCATGGGTAGTTTGAAATCATTTAGAGGAAAGGCAACAAAGATAAAACATCAAATCTCTGCTGTGTTTAAAAACGTCCTTGGAAACCAGGGGGTTGTTTCCCTTTGTCGCTTCATGCAGAAGTTCAGTTGCAGTTTAGGAAGCTGAAGAGAGTTTTTAATCTGCTTCCACTGCTAGTTCAAGGTCTTGGTCTTCAAAGCTCTGAACGTATCTGTGCCCAGCCACAAAAAGTGCCTGCACCTGCAGCTGCAAATCGCAGAGCTATCTGTGCTCCTCCGGGACAGTGCAGACCTCAGGGTCCAGAAGGAAGCAGCCAGGGACAAAACATTCACCTCCAAGGTTGCCGTGAGCTTCCAGAGGAAACCAGACAAATGCATTCTGAATCACTTCTAGGAAATGCAGCAAAACTTTCCTCTTTTACAAGGTTTTCCATCATAACCGGGGCAACATTCACAACACTCGGACTCCCCGCTTAGAGACAAAATACGCTGCCCCTGAGCAGAGCTTTCTCAACCAGAGAGGGCTGATGCTCTGGGAGGGCCACCAGGGATTATGTCATTACCAGTCTAATTACCAGAGAAATGCTTATGTGAAACAATGAGAGATGGTAGAACAGACCCAAAGGTAAAGTCAGCGGGGACCTTTTGCAACAAGCAATCAGCAGAGACTTCTGTTCTGCCTGCGGGGAAGGAGAAAAGAGGCCCTTAGTCAGTCATCTGGATTGCCTAAAAAAAGAAGAATCAAGCAAACAAGCAACAAAAAAAGAAGAAAAAAAAATCCCCCCAAACCCACAAAACACAAAAATACTTCTCCATTCTGTAAGTTTACATCTGGTGCTCTCCACAATTGCAGTTTCTTTCCTTGGGTCTGACTCGCTGCTATGGGTTTCCAAACCCTGAAGGCTGCTCTGGGCTGCACGCAGACCTCGTGGCTCCTCAGACCTTCACACCACCGACTGTAGGAAGGAAAACATACAGCCCTATCAACACCCAGCCTCATTTTCTACACGCCAAAAAATATGCCCAGCTCAGCACGGGCAGATTGTTCCAGAGCAGGCAAACTGGCAATTAGCCAAAGCGCTATTAGGTGCCCCCTCCTCCTCTGTCATTAGCATTCTGCTCTCTCTCTCTCTCTCTCCCTTGTTGCCAGGTATACCTGGGAGTTTCCACGCAAGGAGCAGACTAGAATGTATTGTTATTACATACAACACGCTGTGATATCATTTAATTATTGCCGTTCTGAGTTTTTCATATTTTTGCAGCTCTTACGGGCTCTCTTGGCCCAGCCTCAGAGCGGGGACCTGTTGTGCAAGATGATGTAACCATCCTTTTTTTTTTTTATTATTAAAAATAAAACCCATTCCCTGCCCACACAGCTCCCAGCGTCATTTACCACAGCACAGTCTGGGCAAACAGAACAAAGAGATGGGGAGAGCGGACAAGAAAACAGGAAGATGAGATAGCAGCAAAACAAACCTCAGCGTGAGGCTGTGATCTGGGTTTGGACAGATGCCATTTTTGTGTTTCAGATAAAAGGCACGGGCCATTCAGAGCTCGGGGAGCTGAAGTGGAGCCAGAATAGGTTCAGGTTGTTAGGTGTTAGGGAACACTTCACCTCAGAAGGAGTGGTGATGCACCGGCACAGCAGTTCTAGGGTGGTGGTGGGGTGACTGTTCCTGAAGGTGTTCAAGAACCATGGAGATGTGGCACTGATGGATGCGGTCAGTGCTATGGTGGGGATGGGATGGTGCTTGGAGCAGATGATCTTAGTGGTCTTTCCCAGCCGTAATGATTCTGTGATTCTATGATTCTAGGAGGACTAGGCACTGTGAGTCACTTGCTGCTCGAGGGAAAGCAGAGCCTTTACAGACCATCCCAGTAGATGATGCTCCAGGTTAGAGGCCACCGATAACACTAATGAAATCCAAGTGCAGAAGCCCTGAGGCTGAGGTGGGTGGGTTTCCCCATAGAAGTGCAAGCTGTACTCGAACAGTTCTCAGACACCTCCGCTTCTGCTCATGATGACATGGAGCTTCATGCTGGTGAGCAGGGCAAGAGCCATCTCCTGCTGACCCCAGGGCACTGTTTGCCGACAGCGGAGGTCCTCAGGAGGAAAGCAGGGCTGTACAATAACCCTAAGTTCAAGAAGACACTCTGTACTTTTGCCTTGAACCTTTATCTCAGCAGCAACCACACAGAGCTGGGTACCATCAGACCGTTAAGGGACTCCACATCTTGGCAATCTTTCGTCCAAGGGCTGAATTTCTCATAAGCCAACAGCCGAGTCTATGCATACAGATTGCTTCCAGGACATCAAAACACTCCAGAACAATCAGCATTTCAGAAAAAAGAAATGAAAAAACGTAGAAACAGTTGAGGTGAAAGGAATGTAATTACGCACTGTGATGAACAGTTCACCAAGAGCAGCGCTGTGCACAGAGGAAAAATAAAGGAGAATTTCTAATCACATGAATCATCATGTTTTATGCAGTTACTCCAAAGTACAGTAGGATATCTTTGCTTTTTTTTTTATATAGTTGGTGGAAGGAAGTTCTTATATCATTTGTGGTCTCTTCCGACACCATAAAAAGCCCCAAATTACCATATTCAGTCCTCAAAGACGAAGCTGTGGTAGCCTTTTACAGATGGATTTTAACACACAGTATCTAAATTCTCAGCAATAAAGCCTCGTTTTCAAAAAATAAATATAATTTAGATTCCCTCACGCAATTTGTCTGACATTGCACTGCTGCAATTACTATTTCCCTGCTGCTGGCAGAGTTCTTTCTGTTATTCTTTCAGGATCATCTGAAGTCTGACAGCGTCTTGACCTATGGACTAGAGCTTGTGTCAGCTTCTAGGATCTGAAACAGCCAATAATACAAGTTGTAATGTGAATGATGTAATGGCAGTGCCCTGGATAAATATGCCCAAGGCGAGACAAATCCAGAGCCGCTGTTGTTTACACTAACATTCACTTTTCTGCCATAGAGCATATGAAGTTCTTAGCACATCTGAAGCTCTGGTGTGAAACTGGGGACAGTGTGCATTTCTGGAGTCCCATCCAGACTTAGTACACAATGGACACAATCTGTTCTGGCTTCTAAGCTCGGGGAATGGTTTTTGAATGCAGGCTGTCTTCAGAGCGCTGAGGACTGGAGGTATATTGAGGTCAGATGGTTTGGACCAAAGGAGAAGTCGACACACATCTCAATAGCCTTAACCAGTTCATTCTGAGATGAAAGTTACTTAGTAACTATAATTATCCCGGGACTCTTTGCTTCAGTTAAACAGGCCTTTTTGACCCAGGGAGGGTAATGCTTCTTTACACAAACATGTAAACAGAGGAGCATAAAGGCAGGCAAAGAACCAAGGTCACACCATTAGCTGTTATCACTTTGGGAGAACAATTCAGCAGCCTCTGCAGTGAGACCCCGGTGGGGTTGTGTGGGGCAGACGGACAGGATGGCTTTACGTGCTGCTGTCTTACACCAATGGTGACAATCAGTCCCTGAGGAAGTCCATTCTTTACCAAAAATGGTTTGTAAAATATGAAAAAAAAAAAAAAGAGAGAAAGAAAAAGAAAAGGAAAAACAACACAAAACCACCCTTCCCAAATGATAGCTTCTGGGCTTGCTTGTGAAAAATTACCCATTTGTTTAATTGAAAAGAGCGATTTATCAGGCTAATTTCCTTCCAGCAACCAGAGACCTTTCAAAACTTGATTGCAGTTAATGTGCCAGTGTTTCAAAGCATTTTATTCAACTATCAAATAAGCTAATGAAGATGTTTAATTTACTGTTGCAGCGCAAAGTGGGCCGAGCAGGTCAGGCACTGCATGCTCCCAGGCAGCAGAGGTGCAGATGAGCCTCTGGTGATGCACCAACACCTCAGAGCCCAAATGTCTCATAGGAGAGCTGCAATAGAGACTGCACCTGCATACCTGGCTCAGGGAGGAGAATACCTCCCCTCCTGGATGCCATCTGTGCCATTCTCTTAGCCAGTGGCTGACAAAGCTTGCCCACATCCTTGAATGCTCAACGGCTTCAGCTGCTGCTATGAATCCTTCATTTGCAGTAAGACATGGAGGCATTGATAAGATGCATCTATGGCTTTACAGGAAACATTTAAAGTCTGGGAGGGAGAAGGATTATTTACAAATAGAAGAAAAGCTGTGCGTGTGCTGCTGAACCAAAATATGATGTGGCATAGAAGATGCAAGCCGTGTCTAGATGAGATGCTGGTTGCACGCCGGTTTAATAATTAGGTGATCTGCTTTGACCCATTGGCTGCAGTTGGCATTACTGAGATGGAACCTGTTCAGCTCACGCATGAAAACAAGTGAAATGACCACAGCCACGTCCACTTCACGGTGGCTGGAAATCATCACTGATGCAAAATGGAGACAGCACAGCTCTGGCTGTGGGAGGGACGCCTTCACAGCTACTGGAGGTGTTAAAGATGACCTCATCTTCTGGTATTGAAATAGGCAATCGGAGAAAATGCTCCCCCTCCTCCTGCCAGCCTCCTAAAGATCAACACATCTGCAAACACGTTCTGCAAACCTAAGGGAAGAAAGCCAGATTGTAGCCTGCCTTATCTCCTCTGACTCGCTAAATGTATTTCAGGCCTCAAGCATCACATGACTGCACATAGTGTGTGGGTACAATAACTAATGTGGCTTTCATAACGGATCAGCAGGGATCAGCAATGTTGAACAAACACCTTTATTTGCAAAAGCACCTTCCCAGCACATGAAGCAGATGACCTTGTCTCCCAAGAGTTACAGTGTGAAGCTGATGATCTGCAAATTAAGGATTTGGAACTCGCGTGATGATGTTTATCCACCAATCCCCCTTAACCCCACCATTTTGCATTGAATCCAACACTGTTCTTGCACTATAGAAACCCAAGGCAACAAGAGATCAGTTCTTGACACCACAGGAGGCAGTGCATCATGCATTTTTTGCAATATGTTTCCTGTTGGTGGGGACAAGGTTTCATCAAAAAGCACAGAGCAGCATCTTGTTGAATAGAATCATAGAATCATTAAAGTTGGAAAAGACCTCTAAGGTCATCTAGCCAACCCCAACCCATCCCACCATACACTGATCGTGTCCCTCAGTGCCACGTCTTCACAGTTCTTGAACAACTCCAGGCACAGTGACACCACCACCTCCCTGGGCAGCTGTGCCACTGCATCACCTCTCTTTTGGAGAATAAATTTTTCCCAATATCCAGTGTGATTGCCCTTTGCTACCCCTTCAGTGAAGAACACGTCTCTTCCTGATTGCACCACACATGGGAGATGCTTAGGGAGAGGTAGACTAGGTAGGACTCCCCAGCAATCTCGGACCTCCTACAGACCAGCTTAAAATATGAGCTATTAAATTCTTCCAGAACAGTTTTCTACACTCTGGAAAGATCTCATTCCATAAGAGAAAATCCTGTATGCTCTACTGAAGGTATCTTTGAGGTTTAATCCTGGATGAAATACCACATGGAAAAATTCCCTGTGTGTCACCTCTCACATACTCAAGAAATCATATTTCACATCTAGATGGTGAATAGGCTTTACTTGCTCATGTACTTAAAGAGAAGCCTTATGAGTACAGAGGGCAGTATGCTTCTGACCTCCCTAGACTTGGAGGTGGTGGAGTCAGTGAACCTGGATGTGTGCAAGAAATGTGGATATGTGGTACTTAAATACATGATTTAGTGGGCAGTATTGGTGGCAGGTGGATGGTTGGACTAGACAATCTTAAAGATCTTTTTCAGCTTTAATGATGCTGTAGTTTCTTCTACAACTGGTGTGCTAAGTTGGGCTCACAGGATTTTGTTTAACACTTGCTCTTTCCACCTCTGAAACCTCTCAGCGTAACCAAATCTTGTTATAACCTTTGGATGAGTTCTGGGGCTTCTCTAATTTTGTCTGCTGGCCTACAAGTGCCATTCTTTTCATTTGCTAGAGAGTTCTGGGCTGTGGGAATGCATTTACTGCTGTTGAAGCTGGCTTTAGAAGTTGCATCCTGCCCTAAGGGACTAATTCCTACACATTTGCTGTGCTAGTCAAAGCTTTTGTCTGGCTGCAGGACAGACAGGGAGTTCCAGCAACAGAAAATGAGCAAAGAGAAGCAGATACTGGAATTGCCTGTGCTTCTATGAGCTGAGGCAAGCTGCAGGAATTGCACTGGGCAGTGAGGCAACGAGGTCCTGCTGAGGTGAAATGGGGCCTTGGTCACTGGGGAGAGGAGAGGACCCTCCTAGAATGGTGTAGAGGATAAAACCAGTTGTTCCTGCAGGCTGTAACATGGAGTCTTCCTCCAAGATGGACCAGATGATCTTGTAAGTCCTTTCCAACCTTGTGATTCTATGATTCAAGCATCTCAGCCTTTGATTTCACACAGCGCATTCCAGCAAATACTTGAAAACACTCCTCCTGTTGCCTCTCAGACCATGCAAGGCTTTTAACCCCTGATTAGCCTTTGAAAACAGAATGCAGCAGCAGGCACAGCTACTACTCCTGCGCTTTGTAGAGTTTAATGTTGGTGGTAGGCCCAAAGCAAAATGTAGGACGGAGTCAGAGGACGTCAAAATCTCTTCACAACTGAGTAACACACACAGATTTACCTGCATGATGCCTGCTCCTACAGCGCTTGTGAGTCAGGTGTAATTGCTTCTGTTTCCAGTGAGCAAGCACAAAGATCATGGAAATGTCTCAGCTGCGAGAAGAGCACCTCTGCAGAGAATTAGAAATGAGTTTTTCTTAGAATCGTGGAATCACTGAGGTTGGAAAAATCTCTAATATCTGCTAGTCTGACCATCGTGCCTGTGACTAAATCTCTGTATGTTTGCATCGCGTGCTCCTTCAGGATGACCAGGCTATACTTTTCCTCTTGGGATCTACACCGTACCTGTAGATTCATGGAAGCTGCAGGGGAGGAGTTGCCAAAATAAATTCAGTGATGAACATAAAGAGCTGCAGAACTGGATCATCTCGCCTTGAATCCTGTTTCTGACAGTGGTAAATGCTGATAGCAGGATGCAAGAATAAGTCAGCTTTGCGGCCTCTTCTGCTGCACCCTGCCTAGGGTTACAGGTACAAAACTCCACATGCTTCTCAACTACTCTTTGGACCTCGAACCTTTGCTCCGAGAGCAAAAGTTTAGTAGTAATAACACAACATTTGGAGGGAAAAAAAGCTGAATCGAGGAACAAAGAGGTTTAAAGACAGCGGGGGAAAAGTCACAGAAAGTTTAAAATGGAACACTAAACAAACTGCAAACAAACAGATAAAAGAAATGGGACAGGCACACACGGGAGAGCAAGTAGGAGGAGGCACTCAGCTACATTTAATGGCACAGAAAGTTTGCCTCACAGAAAACAGTTCCACTCCTGGGCTAAAATCACAGCTTTCCTCTGCCACTGGCCCCAGTAAAAACAACAGCAGCAACAACATGAAAAACGTCCCAGCTTCGGGGATGGAGGGAGGAATGTATGTGCTCGGTGCTGTAATATGGTCACAGATATCCCCCTCCCAACTGCTTCTTCTCCCCTTGTTCCGTCCATGTCTTTGTTAGGAGAGCTGACAGGTTTAAATAGAGCATATAAAACAGGCTGTTTTTGAGACCCCATTTCTGGCTGTCTCAGACAGCAGTGCAGCAGACTTCTTTACACTCAGACACTGTTTCAAACTTCAGTTTTGATTACTTCAGGGCTACGTTTCATGCCATGCTGTTATTTATCTTAACGAACTCTGCTTACTCTATCATTCAGGTCAAACTGAGAGATCTTTGGAGCTGTTCTGCTATGCACAAATTCAGGATGATACAGCAAAGTAACCTAAGTGGAATGAGGCCAAACAACATGTAATCACGTCTAACAAGGAGGGAGGGGAGAGAGCAGAGGGGGATGGGTGGGGAAAAGCAGAGCAGGAACAAATGCAGCGCACTAAAACCCAATGTCTCCTGCTACATACTGGGCCTGACAAACGTAAAAGGGAGGACAGGTCTTGCTGAGTGGGGAGAGCCAGATCTGGCAGCCAGGTGGGAGGGCAGGGAGAGCCATTTTCTGAACTGAAAGCAGATTGCTTGTAGCAGCTTGTTTTGTGTTGCTGTTCATCACTAGCAGAAAGCAGAGAAGAAACAGCTGGAGTTAAAGAGAGAGAAAAAAGGCTTCAGACCAACGCCTGCTTCCTAATCTGCTTCTTACCTGAGCAATATGCCTTCTCAGTTCTTGGCATTGCCTACTGTCTTCCCTCCCTCCCTCTCTTCCCACATTACTCCATTCCTGCTCTGATTGCTCCTGCTGTGGCATTAGCAGTGCTTACATGACCTGCTTCTGGGGCAGAGCTAGAAGCAGGATAAACTTCTGAGACAGAGATAACGTTTTAAATGGGTTCTCATGTGTGCAGAACAAACAGATGAGTTGAAGGTAAAGCAACAGATCCATCGGAGTATTATTTCACTGCTTTTGTTCCCACAGGATGAATGGTAGAAAGGTGTCTGCCGTGGAATAACTTGTCCCAAGGGGGAATCAGAGTGGAGCACACCGGTACACGGTATCTGCTTAGTGAAAAAAAAAAAGCAAAATGGGTGTTAATGAAGGCTAAAGAAGAGCAGAAACCCTAGGGGCTCTCATTCCTTCCTCGTGTACCAGCCACACTCATGGAAGCACTCTGCTACGCTCTCCAAATCCTTGGATGTGAACCTATAACCAAGCATACCAGAACTCCCCCTACTGAGGAGCTACCACAACCACAACTAAATATTTGGGGAATTTCTTTGGCAAAACACTTCCCCGTTGGAAAGTGCTGATTTGTTGAAACCAAAGCTTTCTGTGGAAAAACATCAGCTTCTGTGAAATATGACTTGGGAAGAGGTTCTTGTGCTCCCAGTGCAATTGCAATTGCTTGGCAGAGCCAGGCAGATAAAGCGTTCCTTATGGGGTTCTTCTCAGCATCCATCTACTGTGGGGGCAGACAGACCAGCAGAGAGACATAAACACAAACCAGCAAGGGCAACCTCCAGTGTGGAAGGCCAGATTTAAAGGAGGTGTTTGAGCCTGATCTTTCCCACCAAGCTGCTGCCATCTGGGTAAGGGGCTGGATCCTGTCTCAGAATCTGTTTTCAAGAAAATGAGCCCTGGCATTTCGGTTTTCTGTTTCAAAAAAAGAGAGGAAACAAAAAGACAAACCCATTAAACTTGTCATGAAACGGCACTCCGTTCCCATTCCCACTCTCTAGTTTTAACATAAATGGTTTCATTGTACTTGCATGAGGGATTTGAGAATTATTTTGACTAAAGGAAACTAAACAAGAACAAACCCTTGCAGCTCCTGCGGTAGCACTACATTTAGAAGGATTAAGCCTAAGTCTTAAAATGAAAGAAATGCTGCCTCCATTTCTAGCCTTCATCCTAGGGCTGACTCCCCTTACACACACATTCTATACTGGCTGCCAGCCTCATTGCACTTAATCAGTGGAAGGTGCAAGATGGGCCCTCAAACCAGGGCCACTGCATTTTCTCTTGATGTTCAGAAGCCCCCAAAATCTTTTAGAACATCTCAGATGCCTGGAAAATTCCCAGTTAGCTCAGCCTGTCTATGCCCTTGTGCATACTGGGGGATGTTGCTGAGTGTGCTGAGGGTTGGAGAGCTGGGTGTGCTGCTCTGCAGCATCCCTGCTAAAGGCAGGTGATGCACATTTCATTGTAGTTGTTCAGAGTCCAGAGAGAACTGCGCTTATGCCTGAATCTGTTTCCAAGGCAGCACTATCAAAAAGCTTCAAATTGCTATAAACTTGGGCAAAAACAAGTGAAAGAATTACCTTCTGGATAACAACGGCAAGGTCTTCAAGGCATTGTGTGCAGGAACGCAGCTGAGTTTAAATTACTTGATGTTCCAAGTAAAGGAGCCCTGAGCCCATAGCCACCCTGACACAAGCACACAGTGTTAGCTGAATCACACTTGTTCCAAAAACCACTGCATGAGCTAATCTCACATCCTTCTGTTGGTCCAAAATAAGCTTTGGCCCAAAGCTTACACGCAATGTATGGAATGGTCCAAGTGCAAATGCATTTTTATGTCCCTCATTCCATGTGCATGACTGCTGTTGTGGCAGCGAGTGACAGTGCTTTGCACTTCAGGGAGTGCTGACATATGAACCACTCCTGAAGGAAACTGAGAAAGCAGCAACCCACACATGAGCCACGTACAGAGGGCTGAGGAGAGTGAAAGCATGGTGCTGTGCCATCAAACGTTCACAGGAAATTATTCAAAGAAAGGCTAACAGGGACACATTGGTCCCAAGCTTTGTTTGCCCATTGGGTGTTTGAGCCATAAGAGTCAAATGTTAGAAAAGGGCAAGAAAATTCAAGAGCCACTGGATGAGAGGGATGGGCGATCTCCCAAAGAGTGGGACAAGGAGATCTGATCACAGCAGTAACACTAACTTGCCCTCGTTGTCACTGTTAGGATACAAAATCATTGAATTGCTCAGGTTGGAAAAGACCTGCAGGATCATCAAGTCCACCCACAAGATTATTAAGCCCAACCACAATATAGGCGTCCAGCACCCACAGATCCACATCTGACTGATTGGAAGGTTGGGATTTCCTTAGCAGTATGTGTGCACCCTCCTTCAGTGCTGCTTCGCACCTAAAAAGTTACACCTAGAAAAAGAATAACAAACCTATTGCCTCACTTTTATCTTGCTCTGAAAATGAAGATGTGTGATGGAAGAAAATATATTAGTGATTGACTTCATTTTGCTTCATGAGATTTTTTCTTCAGGAAATGCTAGTGTCACACTTGTGTAGGTAATCCAGTCTAAATACTTATAAGCTTTGCATGATGTTGAAGTTTGGCTATGAGTTTTTTGGCTCCTGGTAAAAGGGAGAACTATAATAGAATCCTGGGGAGTTTGATTCAGTCACACTTCAAAATCAGATTTTGGCATATTTGTTTTCTCTCTGTATTTAAAATCATTGATGTATTTAAGCCTTTTGAGTCTGTTTCTTACTAACTTGCAGTCAAAATAATTTCTTGGAAACAGAAATATCCATGACAAATTATAAGGTATGTTTCAAGCATGCTCACAGGTGGCATTGTCTGATAGGCAATAAAATGTGTGCATTACATGGACCTGTTGGAGTGTATTCAGAGGAGGGCTACAGAAGTGCTCCAAGGGATGGAACTCCTCCCTGCAGCACAGGCTGAGAGCTGGGGCTGCTCAGCATGGAGAAGAGAAGGCTCTGAGGAGACCTGAGGGTGGCCTTCAGTATCTAAAGGGGCTGCAAGAAAGAAGGGGACAGACTGTTCAGCAGGTTGTGATAGGACAAGGGCAAATGGCTTCATGTCCCTTTAGGTGCCTTGCTGAGGAAATGATTACAGGTTTTTTGCTTGTTTGTTTGTATTTGTTGCCTTCTTTGTTCCTTTAAAGAGAGTCTATCCAGACTGTTTGGAGAGAATGGCATTGCTAAAGAGCTGAGCAAACAACACCAGCTGCCTCCCAGCCATAGTCTGTACCTTCTTGTGCAGAGAAAGGCAATTGTTCTGAGGCTGCTTTTCCAAGCAGCTATAAACCAGTGCTGGGTTTTGCATAAGAGCAGTACACGTAAACAATAATTGTTTTCTTATCCCTCATTTGTTCCTTATATTTAAGCATATCAAATATGACCCCAAATCCAAATTAAATGCGAAACATGTTGCTGTAGCTCCAACGGCTTTTGCAAAGACTTTTCAAGGAAATTTCTTCTAGCAAATTCTTCACATTACCTCCAGTTTTATCTGCTGCAGCAGCAGGTGGAGCAAATTTAAGCAGTCAGGATAACATTGTCACGTCCATATTGTTGTCCTTTTTGTGCAAGCCCCTCTTGGGAAGCTGCTTGAGATAACACAACTGCACCAGGCTGCTGGGCTGACATTAATGTACACCTGCTCTGATTTTCAGCCTTACCCTCAACCCACCACTATGATTGCATGGAAACAATTGTGAGAGACGTAATGAAAAGACTGGCATCATTCTGTAGTTGCCCTGTGTTTTCTTGCATCATGTTTTGCCCATTTCCAGCTGACTCAGTTATTAACCCAGCTTGCCCTCATAGTATTGGAACGAAGCTGGAAGCTAGTTCTGTTCTGCTGACCTATCACTGTGCAACAGCTGCATCTGAAATTGGGTGAGAAACACAAATTTACTGCGGAGTAACAGCAAACAATCCTTTGTGTGGACCCCGCAGTCGTTACAAAGCTGGAATACCCAGAGGGTTTTGTCTGAGGTATGCAAAGCTCGGTATTACAGATCATGCACCAACAGCAACATGGTGAGGGCAGGGGCCAGCAGCGAGCCCAGTGCTCCTGACAGTGCTCCAGGGGCAGTAAATGGTCACATCACACACTCACATATTGAAATCAGGAATTAAGTGCTGTCTACACAGAGCAGAAATTAAGTGCTAATTTGCTCTGTGCTCTTATTTCCAGATCAATGTTTACCCGACCATTTTGAGAAGAAAAGGAGAAACGTCCTTCCATCCCATACATATGTGATTAAATTTTTTTCCCCCCATTTATACTGGAATGAAAAATTCACCTTCATTTCTCTTCTTTTTTTCCCAGCGCAAGTCTTCATTTTGTCTTATCTTTTTCAATTTACACTGCCATTTACATATTTCAAGGAGCATAGTTTATAAAAGAAATTGTTCAAAGCAGATGTTTCAACAATGTCAAAACCTGCCCTGTAAGAGTGATTTGAAAAGACAGAATGCGATAGGATAGCCTCAGAACAAGACCTCTCCTGAAAACAGGCTTGATTTTAATGAATTATTTTACAACAGAGACGTTTCAATGAGAAATCCTTGATTAATTCCTGCCAATAACGTCTGGAGGAGGAACATCCTTTGACATGTCTCTGAGGCTGGAAATACTGAGGAATAAACTGAAGGGTGCTACAGATAGGTGTGTGCTCAAAGCCACCTGGCTGTTTCTCCTTCCCAACTCCCCCTGCTAACCTCGAAGGAAATATGTTCTGAATCTTGAGATTCCACTCATCAGTGAAGTGCACCGCCACTGCAACGCCGAGCTGCCATGAAATGAAAGCTTCAATTACATTTTTGTGATGAAAGCTTTCCACTACAGCTGATGCAACACGACGTGCTGCTGTCTGCTATTCATATTTACTCCAGTGACTTGGAAAACTGTCACATTTTGGGCAAGAGAATAGGCCAGATCTCCCACTTGCCATCTCCCAGTGCCAGCCCTTCAGTTATCTCCTCCCCATGTGCCCCCAGTTCAGGACTTACTGCTCACTCCTGCACACGTTTCTTAACTCTGGGCACATGGATAAAGGTCTGCCCACATGGCTTAAACTCTCTCAGCGTGGATCTGCCTCTTTCTGTACTCATTACACAGCAGCAAAGTATAGAAAAAAACCTTAAAAGAATACAGATGTTATTAATAGATGAGAGAAGGAAAAGGACGTTGGCAACAACTATTGGATTATGAAATGCCAAAACCGTGCCAGATGAATTTTAATATAGTTCCAGAAGGTCACGTCTATGGTGGTTTGTTGAACAGAAGTCTGTACGTGTCAAGGAATCGAACACATTGAAAACATTCACCTGTATATTTTTAAGCCAAAACTTATTGTTAAGGACGCCTGCCAAAACTTCTGTTTGTGACCTCCACTCATTTCTCAGGCTTCCACAGCTGGCAAACCTTATAGACTAGACTACATTCAGCTCTCTGCCTGAGAAGAGAGAAGTGACCACGTCCTGTGTTCTGCTGTGTTGCACTGAGGAGCGGAAGGAAGGCATACATGAGGGCCTGAAATGGACAGACGAGGCTCATAAGGCCGTATCATGGATGTATCTGCTTCCATGATCTCCTCCGTCTTTGTCCTACACAATACATTAACGCCTCAACAGCGAGAAGTCTCTCATTACTCACATCAAATGTAGAAGCTTATCAAGAAAATTTTGCATTTTTATTCATATCCAAAGAAATGTTTCTGAACCACTGCAGTGCTGGAGCAGGTGAGAATTTTTCTGTTTTTTTTTAACCCTTCACTACTATGGGTCCAAAGATACCCCAAGGTCCATCGTAGAAAGACAGGAGTGGAGCACTGGAAGGTCAGGGCAAACACTCAGCCTTGCTCTGTCAGATGTTAACAACACTGGAGGAGTTCGATGAGACAGAGAGCTGCAAATTTGCTGCCTTTTTGGTTTGAGAAGTTATGCATGAGCATCTCTTTTCCAAAGCAGGTGACTGCATTAGAGTCACTGCAGTTCTCTCCGAGCTCAGCAGGAGCTGAATGCTTTGCAAGCAGGCTACAGACAGGTAAGGCAGGATTGGAGCCCAGGACAATCAAGAACACTTACTAATCACTCAGCCCAATGCTTCCAGTCTCATCCCTCCTCCCCTTTGCCTGGGTCTGAGGCTACTTCATCACAAACCAAAGGGCAGTAACCTAGATCAAGGCAAAGGGAATGAATACTGTTGAGAAGACCATGGTGGTGGGTAGTGGTGGGGAAGAAATACACAAAAACCACGCAGTTTATTGGAAAGCTGAAGACCAAACAGGAATACCTTTCCTTTTCCTTTCCACATGCTCCACACACAATCCTATGAACAGGAAAACAACAGCGACCACAGCCAGTGCCCACAGGGGAGCATTCTGCCCAGGGAGCAGCCAGCCAGCTCATTTCCCTGGCTCTGCATCCAATTTCAGCTCGTTACGAAGGGTGTATTATCTTTATAAGTGAGGTACATAATATCTGTGTAAATGCAGTATCTGTTTTTTAAAAAAACAACTCTCTGTCATGATAAATAATCTAACAAACATAAAAACAAATGCATGTCCCACCCACTAATCCTCATGGGAGCTGCGTTTAGGAGGAAACAGAGCTCTGCCATTATATTTATGTTGCTGGCTGGATCTTCTGGATCCTAACAAGGCCAAGTTGTAATCTTCCTTGGAGAGGTTACCCCTCCCTTGCAGGGAGGAACTCCCTTAGTTTCACTGGGACTGAGATTTGGCTCTGGAAGCACAAACTGCAAAGCAGCAGCCAGGCCACACTGCAAACAGCAGAGAAGGAAATGAAGCTAGTACTGCCAGTTCTTTAAGAGGGAATGAAAAGGTCAGCATTTCGCAGCCATATAGATATGTGTGTATACATTTGCTAGAAGATTGTTCTCTCCCCCTGGTGTGCCATATGTTGTTTTGTACATACAACCCTCCACTTTCTGACTGTAAGCCTTGAGGAAGCACTGTTGGAACACCCATCCTGGCTGTATTCTGCTTAATCACACTTGGACACAGAAGTTTCACATGTAGAATAAAAAAAAGAGGGGGCTCAGACATTAGGAGATGCTGTGGACCCTCTGTTCTAGCACCAAACTTGTTTCTGTTGCATGCCAGAAAAAAGAAACAACAAACAGTAGTTATGTAGGCACGAGTTTCCTTGCTGTATGTCACTGATGGCTTTGTAGTACTGGAATCAGGTGGGCTTTTGCTGTTTCATCCATATTCTCTCGTTTTGTTTTGTACCAAGCAGTCTATTTTTAAAAACAGTCATGTCCTGGATATTTGGCTGTTGGATTGCAGTGCGTGAATTAACCTTCAAATGTGCAAATGTAACAGCCTGCAATTATTGCAGTCAGCTTTCATTACAGACCCTTTCCAACAACAAGTTTCTCTTTGTGTAGGGCAAGCTTCCCTGAGACTAGCAAAGCCAACTGCACAGACACCAGGTCTGACCACAGGGTTAAACGTGGTTTTGGTCGGCAAAGGGTTGTGGCCCAGGAGTGGTGCTGACAACAGAGCGATGCTGTCCAACACAGTGACAGTACATTGTTGGCACCCATCTGCCAGAGCACTTCAGCCCATGCTGACTGTAACCCCCCTCTGAAAGTCTTCTTGATATCAAAGGGACGTGGCGTGTGCTCAGGGCTCTGCTCAACGCACAAACTGATGCTTAAACGGGGTCTGATGGACTGCAGTCACTGTAGATTGAGAAGTTATTTTTGAAGGCAGCAATGAAAGACAACAAATATCTCTGAGGAGGTTTAACAAACCCCGCAAATGGGATTCTGGTGGTCACTCACCACTGACTAAGATCTAGGCTTACTGGAATCCTGTTCTGTTAGAAATCCTTGTGCACGCCCTGGGAAGGAAAGATGGCAAAGGAGTTGGTAGAACTTCAAGAGTATCTTCTGGTATCTAATGGGAAAATATTTCTCAGTTGTATTCTTCATAACAGCTTTGGCTTTTTCTTCTGTTTACAGCTCAGTTCAGTGTTTTCCCCAACTCTGAAGGTCTTTCACACATCTTTTTCCTAATGAAATGCAGGCTCCTTAAAGATGGAGAGTACTTCTAACATACATAAAACCTGGCTGGATTTTCAAATTCAGATTCTTAGAATGTCAAGAAAGAAATACGTCGATTTATTTAAAGAGCTGTTTGGACTTTGGAGGCACTCAGGCCTTTCTATTCCTCGGGGAAGCCGAGCTCCTTAACTACAAAGCAACTCCTTCACACAGCTCCTTCCAGCACAGCTCAGTCACCCAAAGCAGCTTTGGACACACCTCTGCAAAATTAACAGTATTTCAGTTTTTGATTGAGTTCTGAAGGAGGGTTAGATGTGCTAGAGCAGTTAATTCTGCAGCAGCTAAGCCACAGAGAATTTTCCCTGGCATAGAAGTTTCTTCCCTTTTTAATGGAACAGTTGTGAAATGGTCACTAAATCAACATTAGGGAAAAGCAAGAATTTAATTTGTAGTCTCTCTTTCACTGATTCCATTACATGAATCTGCTGGGACTGAGGAACCAGAATTGGGCAAAACAGTGACCATCATGTTTTCCAGAATGCTAAGGAAATTTAGGATTCTCAGTTTCACATGAGTTTATTAGTAATTCTTAGAAGTGATATTTTGCATGACAGTGCAGGAGGGAACATTCTTTTTTAATGAGATTTTCATCCTTTGATCTCATTGGCTTCTGTTCACATTTGGAAACCCCAAATATCCTTGTAACAGATGTTCAAGATGATGCATCTTAAAAATTGAATAAATTACAAGTTAAACATGGCAATAATTAACAAGTAAGCACAGAAACTACTCTCATTGTTTGTTTCCCATTATGCAGGAGCTATGCTTGCAATTGTACTTAGTACATTTTGGAGGTGATAACTCGATTTGCAGACTACCAGATGCATCTAGCAAGTGTCAGCTTCATGGAACTTGTCATTTCCAAGTACGAGTAGTAAAGAAAACGTAGCACATCCATAGGGTGCACGTGGGCAACAGAGCAGAATATTTGCACCTAACTGCTTGTAGCTGATTTATTCTGAATGCTTTTTTCTTGTTCCTCTTTGTGCCTTATTCCACTCAGCATTAAAAGTACCCTTGCTGTGAAAGGACACTGCTAAACCTTCTGGTGAGAGCAGCTCTCCTGACCCTCGCCTCTCACCTTCCCACCCCCAAGCAGTACCCATTAATTGTCCTGTTCAGCAATTCCCTGCCCTTTACAGTGGAGAACACATCCATTATCCAAGCAGCTTCCAGTGACCTTGGCCTCACTGTGGTTTTCAGGAGACCTCCAGAAGACAGATAACTCTGACTGCTGGTCTGGATTTGGGCACTGCAGGAAAACCCTCTTGCAACTGACACGGAGCCGTTCATCTTCCAGCCAGCACCCATGGGTGACCTTGAATTTGTTGGAGTGCTCTTGGCTCTGGAACCAAAACAGTGATGACTTCTTTCCTTTACTGCTCTCTATATCATTTGACAGCCAGTGATTTATTAGAGTTTCCTTTTGTTCCCCAAGTAAGCTCAGGGATGGTGAGCAGGGCCACGAAGCAAAATGACAGACCTTCTTAAGAGCAATATGATTATAGCATTCTCATTGCTGTGCAAATATTATCCATGGCATCTCTTAATCAGTATTCGTGTGTATTTTATCTTTGACTTTTTTCTCCCATCGTGCAATGGCGATGTTTCAGAAGTTTCAAGATGGGCAGTGAAGTCACCTCCAAAGCAATTCATGACTTTCCAGGCCATTGTTATAAACATATAGTCCAATAAACACATGAGCATCTTGTTCAAATGTCATAAATGACAGAAAGGAGAAAACAATTGCAACCTGTTCTCACCTCCAACTGTATTAGAGTGATGGGACACCAGTATCTCAGCTTCTGGACACAAACAGCACAGCCATATTCCCTGATCTGTTCTTCTTTTGTTAAAGAGCAAAACATGGCATTTGTTCTTGTTTGGGAAAATTGCAGTAGAACCTCAGGTAAATGTAGTCTACACGAGAAGTCATCTGTGCACGGATGAAAGTTCCTTCAGCTCGAGGACTGCTGCAGAACTATCAGCCATCTGTGGCTGTCCACATCCATCAGAGGCCAGACAGCTCCAGAAGACCGAAATTTTTCTGCTGTCTGCACATCTTACCTTGGCAGCTCTTGGCCAAGCCAACTGCCTGCACTTCTACTTACTCCTCCAAGGCACGGTGTGGGGACAATGAGGAGGAAAATGAGAAGAACATTTGCTATGCTTGCATTTGTGTTATGTAGTGTAACAAGCTTTCTTGTCTGATAGTCTCAGGCAGGTGGAAAACTGTGACCCCTGAAATAATACAGGTTCCCTCTCCATCTCTGCAAAAAGATATCTGTATTGATAAACCAATAGCAGCCACCAATGGAATGGGCTGTACAGTGGACACCTGCTGTCCTGGCAGTTTTTGTGTGAAAAGCTTACAAGTAACAACACCAATGGATTTTTTTTTAAAAGGTACGTTGGCCTCACTGGTATTTCAAGATCTCATTAACTTGAGCCTGACAGCCTCCAGTGAGTTTAACTGGACACCATGTAGTAGACCAAATTACAAAGGAAAATAAAAAATTAATTTGTTCTGTAACACAATAGGGTGAGAGCAGAGATTTCTTACTGAATTCCCTGTTTTTTGAAAGATGAAGTGCACAGGAGCACAAGACCACTTGCATTGCATGTTGCTGAATCATGCACCACATTGACACTCTCCTAGTGGTTCAGAAAGGCTAACAGTGAAGGAGATACAGCTTTCTACCCCAAACGAGTTATTCCTGGCTGTACAGAGCAGAACTTTCTCAGGAAACCGTCCAGTTGTTTTCCCCCTGGCCAACTGCTCTCTCATACTATAAAACGTACTTTAAACAATACAAATACTCAGACAACCACATCTCTTAGTAAATTATATGAGGCTATATTGTTTTCAATCTATAAACTGGGTCGTAACATGTCTAAGTGTAACAGACAATAAGGAATACAGCTCAAGATTCTAGCTTCATATTTTGCACAAGGAACGGCACTGATGAGTCAAAAGAAGCACTGCGTTGCCAAGGCTTTCTCCCTCTCCAAACAGGTATTACAAGAATGTAGCACTCAATTTTCAGTGTCTCTCCAAATGCTCAGGGCTGAAAAGTGTGGCAGCTTCCATATCTCCTTATCTTCTAGTGCTTCCTGCTCCTTATCAGGTGCTTACAGACAGCAATAGGATAATAGGGAAGGTGCTGCTAATATTTCTGCATCAGAGAGCAGAAAGCAGCATGGCTGTGCATAATCAACTCAACCAAGCCAGGCTCCAGTTCCCCACCTGCTTTTATAAGGCCGACAAATCAAGAACTAGTTGAGATTACAACTTGCCTACATTGAACTGTATTGAATTGGCTCTCCTGCCAGAATACCCACACAGGAAATTTGATCAACTCCCACTCCGAAGAGGGCAAAGCCATCCTTCAGTACCTTTTCACGTAACAATTAAAAGGACAGGCTGCAAAAATACTTTGAATAATATTCAACCATTAGGTAGTGCTTCCCTTGTTCCAATTTGTATAACATGCTTGTCAAAAAAGAGCTCATACATCACTTAGAAAGAAATAAAGGCTGACACAGGGTTCATTATGTGAATGCTGCAATCTGCACATGCAACATTAGCCACATTCAATCTGCAACCACTTAAAACCTCAAAACAGCATGCAGAGTCAACTGCACTTAATCTCTGACTCTGGAAGGGAAGTGAGCTCCCAAGACACGTGGCCTGTATGAAATTTGACATCTATCTCATGATCCTGGATAGAAATGAATTGCAGGAAACTCAAAATCCTGTTTTTGTTTTTGTTTTTGTTTCTCCTTACAGAAGAGCTCAAATCATTCCTCATAATGATAAGATAATCAGGAATAGAAGCACCATGTGTCCAAGCACAGATCGATGGATGCCCTCAGCTCAGCTCACATTGAGAACCAGTTACCAAACAGCTGATCAGCCATGTTTTGCAGCAAATGTAGAATCCCTTTTCAAACCTTGGAGATGACTGATCAATTAAAACGATGATGATAGGAGAGAGATGTCTGCACAAAGACAAGAGCGTGCAAGGAAGAGTTTCTTACAGATAGTTCTTTATTGGGAGCATGAATTTTCTGTTGAGGAGAAATGGAATCTAGATGGAGATCTGCCCACACGCAGCAATAAGCCATCTATTCCCACTGAAGCTGAGTCATCGGGAGGCTTCAAAACTCTACAGCCTTCCATTTCATTCTCCCATGAGTTAGAAAGAAAGCAATACTGGAGTTGAAGTACAGCCTTCCATGGAGAACTTTTACCAAATGCATGAATACTCGACCTTCAGATTAGTTCTTAGTAAAGGAACACGTGTTTTTCAAACTCTTCATCCCGTGAACATTACTGCTGCTGCTGCAGCTTTTTCTTTCCACAGTGGCTCATCTGAGACACTTCTTGCTCAGCTAATACATCTACTAACCTTTTTCTTTTCTTTATTGAAAAGAGAGGAATTCAATAAATGCCTTTGAGATGCTTTGTCCCTGCACTCACATAAAAGGGAACAGAGATAATGAAAAAGATTCTACCTTAGTCTTGTGTCTTGAGTGCAGGCATTTGCGGTGGATACAAACATTCTGGATAACTTGCATGAAAAGAGATGAGCACGAGCTTTCTCCATATTGCAAATTTTCCACTGGAAGTTCATCCCAAATCTTCCACATTTGCTAATCAATTGAATGTTTGTTTCTACATCTTTTTTAAGTGCTGAAGTCTGTGTTCTGCCTTAGAAGTGAGGACAAATCTTAGAGGACAACACGTGCAGAGAGAAGCCATACAAAAACACAGCCACGATGTAAGAGGCAGGTGCCCTCACACTGCATCCGTGAGACGGGGGGGCTTTATGCTGTCTAGATTGCAAGGCTGGATGGAAGGGATGGGTAAAGAAGTTAAATCTCCTGTGCTTCTAAACTATGCAAGAGCAGCCTGTGTAAATTACTGCTATGGTAGGCAGGAAGAAGTTGGGGATCAGTATCCTAGTGTTCTAACAAACCCCCTGATGATGTGCAGAGATTATATGCATTATCCATTATTCAAATTTCACTGCTGACATGCAAAAATCAAGATTCATTAAACATACCTATGCAGATCTCATGCATTTCCTGCGTGTCATGCAAACTAGCCTGGAAAGGACCCCCTGAGCTTTCAACAGGAATGCGCTGTTTGGGTGAAAGAAGGTTCTTTGTAGGGAATGAGAGTGAATAATCTCCTTGCCTTCAGATAAATGAGACTCTTGACAAAGTAGAGTTCAAGGGATCTGGAAAATATCCAAACTTGGTTCATAATCCTTTTTAATTGAGTGGAAAAAAATATTGGATGTTGTTCCCTGTTCAGTCTGCTCTCATGTGAAGATTTCTGTGGCAGCTTCTGGTACCTTTGATCAGAGATCTGCATATAACATGATGGGTGAGGGGAAATTTGTTCTCCTAGTGGTGTTTTTTATTTATTGGTTGACTCAGGCACTTTGCTGAGGTGCTGTCTACACCCAGTACCTGAATTCCACTTCAACCAGTTCCCCAGGTACGTTCAGATGAAAATTCCCATGGCAAATTAGCTTGCCAAAGCTTGTTCAGACGTTGAGAAGCACAGAGAGCAGAAGATAAAAACTGATTGCCTCTGTATCCAGGCAGTGATGATTCGGTGCACCGCTGTGGCTTATAGCATGGTTTTGTTTGGCAGTAACAAAAAGGAGAGAAGCTCTGCAATGAGTCGTGTTGAGCAAGACCCACCTCAGAATTTTAGAAGAGCTCAGGAAACAGCCACTAAGATTAACTGTGAGATCATCATCGTCATAAAATTACTCCACCTTATAAAAAACATTAGATCCAGCACTCAAATCCAACAAATTCTTGGTGCCCACATGGAAGCCTTTTGCTATAAATGTAGTTAAGAAATTAAATTTCTCCCAGAGGGTCATCAAGGGACTATTAAAAACAATCAGTCACAGAGGGCATCTCATTAAGGATTGACACAGATTTTAATCAGTCTAACATCTAACTAAAGTAACAATAACCCTTCTGGGGCAGACAGTAAGATCTGAAGTTTTCTTTAGTTATCTCGTTCAGATCTTGAAAGAACTGCACAGAAATATCCATCCTGTTCTTATAAAACAAGGTGAAGGTAGAAGTTAGCCAGGCTGTGGAAGAGCGAGGCAATGCACACCTTGGAAGACAAGGTCAAGTGGATGCTAATGAAACAAAATGCTGGTTCAAAATTTGGTGCAAACAGATATGAAGCTCTACTGAACTGCCAGTCTTGCTCATGAACTCATTCTTGCCACTGATCATCTTTTATAGTCTTCCCTACAACTGCTGTATGAGGAAGAGAAACGAAGCCCAGCAGGTGACCAGATCATCTCCATTCCAACCTCAAGCCTCCAATTCATTTCTGTTCTCCAGCCAGGAGCAAAATGCAGAAAGTGTTTGTAATGCACTGTTATTATTTTCATAATTACGGGATTCACTGAAGACATTTTTAGTGTCCTTTAGATGCAAATTGCCATAATGAGACAACAAGAGCCTAAGTGTTATCTGTAGTGAACTCGCTGTCTACAAAAGGAGGGGCTTTCTCAGAATAAATCAGTGTATAGTAGTTTTGTAAGCAAACTAATAAACCAATTCATCAAACACAAACATTGTACTCTCTAGAAAATTTGCACTAAAACATGAAAGTTTCTTCAGCCTAGATTTCTACTTTCGTTAAGCTTTAAGGGAAGACAGAGATGTAATGTGCTATTCACCCTGCATTGCTTTTTTCCCTTCTGTGCCTAATTCACAGACAGTGTGAATGCATGTTAGCTTCCAGCTAAGGAAACACGTTATTTCATTTTCAGCTATAAATCTGTTGCTCTTAATTCTACAGAACTTTCAATGGCAAAGATCATGACCAGTGCACTACCAATGAGTGGTGCAGTAGGAAAGAACACTCTGTGCAGTCAGATAAGGGCCAAATGATGCCAAAGTGAAGGTGACTAACCCAGGATTTTTAAGGAAGCCCACTTAATGTTGGATATTGCAATTAACAAGCTCTGTGATAACAGCTTCACAGGAGCTAGGTAGCCCTTTAATTTATCGAACGATGTGCCTGCCTTTTGGATGAGATACAAAACCAAAGGCTATTAAAAAGACTATTCATTATAAGATTATTCACATTAACAGCATTTCCTCTCAGAGCTGCAGTGATAATGGCCGTGGTATTAACCCTAGTTTTGGTACAAGTTAGATGAATTCTATTAGCCAGCGTGCATTTCACATTAATGTGAATCATGAACTCCTGCTGGTGAGATGAAAAAGAACTTAGCAGGAACAAATGGCTGCAAACAACTGCATGACCAGACATCCCAATGTCTCTGCAGTATCCAAGAGCAACAAGAGGAAGAGGAAGCAACAGGTCCTGCAGTTTTGGTGCCTGGAATTCTATCTGATAAAGCAGTTCATGTGAGGGATCCATTATTAGAGGCATTGCAGGTATTTAACAGCCTGACTCAAGAACTCCCAAATGATCAAGCAATTTGAACAAGTGACTTGAAGAGAAAAGCTCAAGTGACTTTCCTGAAATCTCTGATGGCTACAGGTAGCTGTGCCAACCTGTCTAGGATAGAAGTAATGGGGCCAGTGTTTCTCAGACTACGCAGTTCAGTTCCCTCTCTACCTTTGGCCCCCTTGATAAATTCTTTGCTCACATCAAGTCTTTAAGTCTGCTCACCTTAAAAATCGTATCATGGTCCTAACACATCACTGCTGCATTCTACAACGTGCATTCATTTGTACCATTAGAGCTGAGCTGAGCTTTTCCTGCATACTTCTGTGCTAGGGTTAAGTACACTCTAAAATGTGCATTTGTAATACATCAGATTGTCATGAGCCGTCAGGGTAACTTGCAGTGATGTTTTGCTACACGAGATACATATTTACTATCTTTTTGATGGCTGCACTTACAGCTGTATAATTTGCCAGGTAAACCACGTGAGCAGCTTTAATTCTGAAGGGAGAGAACTGTTGAGTGCTGTCTCTGGGCAGGATTCAGACACGGTGAGCTGCAGCTCATATCCCTGACCACATGTAGTCTGTGGGCAGTGTAAAGCAGGAGGATGTTACAGCTCCCGAGGACAGTGGAGAATAGCTAATGCATTGGTTCAAAAACCTAAGCACTTTCATGCCTTTCTTTTTTCCCTTATACCACTGCTTAATCTAGGCAATGTGACAGTGTCACACTATACTTTGAATTATTCTGAAAAAGCTCATGTGTGACAAGAAAACGCTGCAAAATCGTGCAAAATGAAGAGAATACAGGCATCCTATTAGGTATCAACAGAAAACAGGCAAAACCCCTTGCTGTTGTCTGTATTCAATTCCACAGTGCAATGGAAAACATGGCACAGGGATCTAACACTATTGATATGGCGAGGTATGACTTCTTTAAGTATGAGTTAGTGTTCAAAGAAGAAAGGAGCAGAAACTCAGAATACTGATTGGAAAGCATGTGAGCTTTTGGTGCGAGCGTTCCGTTTGTTCAGGCACACAGTGCACCAGCTTAGAGAGCAAGCATTCCTCCCAGGTAAGCACCTCAAACACTCACAGCCATCCCTGAATTCTAAAACAGATAGGGAGAGATTCCCAAGGTAGAAGAACCTTGTGTTGAAGAACTGCACGCATGACTTCGTCAGTAATTCCCCCATCTCCAAACTTCAGACCCCTTTGTATTCATAAGTAACAGCCTGTGTACTAATTAACATCTCTGCGTTCCCTTCTGACATTGCTACAGCCCAGCTAATTCCTTCGGGGTAATTATGGGTTAGTTTTCTATTGAAACACAGTGGATGCACCACGGAGGTTCAAGAACTGTGGCACAGAGGAACATGGTTATTGGGGGATGGTGGGGATGGGCTGATGGTCAGACTTGGTGATCTCACTGGTTTTTCCAACCCTAACATTTCTGTTTCCATACAGCTTGAGCATCCCACACCCCCTCTGTCCCACCAAACTTTACCTGCAGCTTGGAGGACCGGCAGATTAATGCTGTTGTTAGAGGATAGAGCCAGCAGCTGCCGGGCAGCCAAAATCAAAACTGTCGAATTCAGGGGCATGAAACTCCATTTGCAAGCCTTTGCTTGATCTCCCATACAGACACATGTTCAGCATCAAAGAAATTTGGCCACTGAACAAACTAACTGAAACCTACCTGCTGGGAGAAACTTCACTGATGTGCTTGCTCCTTGTTTCTTCTGATCATAAGAGTATTGGACTGTAGATCACTTATTTGTTTTACAGAGGTAGGAAAACAAGTTTTCTTTCCTTGAAGTCCACCTGTTTGAAAGGTCAAGTGAGACTTCATGAGGTCACAAAGATGCCTTCCAGTGCAAAGCACTTTCATTTTTGCTCATGCAGTTTTTCTTGTATGTGAGCACATCCCTTAGAGTATGTGCTGATCTGGGAAGTACAATTTGCCTATAATTAAAGGCTGCCCACATTGATTAATGTGCATGAGTAGAGAGCACACAAAATAGATCACAGGAAGAAAAGAAGAAAAATGCCTGACCTCTCAGCAGAGCAAACAACTCACTTTCCCCTGTTTCTCAGATGACACACTACCTGGAACATACCAATCATGCATGTTGCAGTTAAATCCAAGATAAAGCAATCAACAAAATCGTTACCAGAAGAGGTCATCTCCTCCCATGCCCTGAGTGGTGAGTGGCAGGTTTTCATTTACTAAATGAAGACAGTATCACTGAGAGAAAGGTCTTCATTTTGACAGGCATGCTCTTGGGCACCTGCGTTATCAGCCAGCTTCTCTTGCCTCGTGCAGCTGAAATCAGGAAGGCCAAAGAAGCAAACCTGTCTCTCCTTCTTAGAGAACAACCTGACCTCCCCCACCTGGGAGTTTTGAAGTCTGAGTCAGCTGACCTTCGGCCTTCTGCAGCTTTTTGAACAAGGCTGAACAACCAGAAAATCAGCATCTCCTTAGAAAGGTGAAGCCGCTTTGGAAGTTATCCCTCTTTGCTTCAGTATTCCCAACTAGATGATTGCACTGCCAGGCAGCTGGCAGCAAAGACAGAAGCACAAAGCAGAAGTTCAGATCCCAGCTTTATTCTCTTCCCTCCGTGCTTGGAATAATGCCTTGTGCCATCATCACTGCTAAATGCAACAAGGGCCAACGTATGTGCAATAGGCAGAAGGTTGTGCAAAGTAAGTGAGATGTGAGGCTGCGTGCCCTGCAGGGAGATGCTAAGAGGTTGGTGGGATACAACAGAGACAAGACAGCATAAGGAATGAGATTGCAATAAGGAGAACATCAAAACGGCTCTAAATATTTTTAAAGATGATTCACGTGTTCATTAAATGAGATTTATGTACAGGAAGAGGCAGGCAAAACTGTGACATGCTGATCATCTGGATAAGAAATGCAATACTCTGCTTTAGTGAATACAGTTCTATAGAAGTGACAGAGCAGTGAGCCTCAGGGCTGACTCCTCCCCCCGTCTGCAGTCTTTCCCCCGCCTGCAGTCTTAGCAAAACTCACATCAGTTGCTTCTTTCAGCTCCTCTTTGAAGACACTGCTGCTCTGCTCGTATCTACTGCATATTGACACCAAAATAATCGGGATGAAAAATTGCCAGTTACACTGCGTTACAGCCAAAGATGTGCAGCGAAGCCTGGGATTCAGTGTTGCTTCCTTCCCCTGCTCTATCAGGTAAGAAGTCATGCACATGACCTGTGCTACACACATAGGTGTCAAATCTCAGGATCAGAAGCAGAAGCATTCCAGGAACACATGCTCAGCAAGGTTGCTTTTCTGCAGTGTATAGCTTGAGGAGAAACACTGTCCTTCAACTCTTGAAAAGCAAACAGGGCAAGAACTTCAATGTTTTAAATACTCAGGAGATTTGCAGTATTCCTCCTGAAGAAAACAGACCCCAGCTATCACAACTGCATGCTGCCAGTGAGATGTTTTTGTTTTCAGGCTGACTGACAGATCCCCAGCTGCATGAGTGGCTTCGGTTCCGAAGGTGTATTCTGAAGGCTGAGCCATTTGCTCAGCTGCTGTTAGGGCACAGTTGATAATCCAAGTGCATTTGGAACGGAACATTTGCTGAGATCACCTCTGTGCTTTTCTTGACTCAGAGGTACAAGGTTTTTCCATTCATCAAGTTTGTCAGCTTATTTGGGCACAGCAGAGACTAGGGGAAGTATCTTTGCTCTAAGCTGGGAAGCAAAGCCCCACAGTGCAGTGCACCCAGTTTGCCTTTCTAGTGCAGAAAAACACAGCAAACGCAGCCAGAACTGCCCTGCCCTGAGCTGACAGGGCTAACCCTAAGCTCCTGCAGACTGCATTACTTGAAAGCAGCCTGCCACTTTCTTTGCACAAGACACTTGAGAACATATTATTCCAAGGTCAAAGATGCATTCCAGGCAATGTTCACTTACTGTAAGTAGGATTGTCTTTTGCAGTCAGATTATGGCTGAGAGTTTGACTCACAGAAGTGGCACAGTTCACTGCTACCTACGGAGACAAATGGTGAGATGATCAGAGCTGAACAGCATCCATGAACATTAGCTTGTCCTCAGTGTGAACAGAGAAACCAGAGAGTTTATTTTTATTATCTTTGAACAGCATGAGTGTGATCGAGCTAATTCTTTAGAAACCAAATTTATGAGATACACTTAACTGTACTATTTCAGGAGGATACAATAAATATTAGGCTGAGCTACACTTTTGACTAAGATGAACCACGTAGGTAAATTGTTGGTTTGATCAATTTTGATTCTCTGAAGGAGAGACTGCTAAACATTAGCAGGAAACAAGAAGGCCAGAACAGAGCTGAGAAGTAACCTATTTCTTCAGCTATTTCTTAATGAGATGATCATCTCAAAGCTAAAAGATCCAGCCTTTCTCATAACCCCCATGCAGATATGCTCTTGTAAAGTGCTCCGTGGAATATGTCAGAGAACAGATTTAGGAAAAAAATGTATTCTAATTGAAATGCATGAAGTAGACAGGGAAGAAAGCATTGGCTAAGTATGAGGAGAAAGAAAAAGGGAAAGCCTGAAATGGCTGTAGGTTAAAGAAGCACAGTGCACAAAGAAATAATTTTCAGTCATTACAACCAGAATTATGGCTCTGCAGATTAGTATGGTTGATTAGATTTCTGATTACTTAAGATCAGTAGTACTGCTGTATTTCCAATATACTTATCAGGGGAGCCCACAGCAGACATTTAATTAAACATCATTTTGATTTAAACAACTGTAGAATCTGTGTAGACAGGATTCTCTAATGCATTACACAATGCACACATCTCTGGGGAGGTCAAAGGGAGCTGAGCTGAACTCAGAGTAGTGGGAAGGAGATTTAGAACCTCTGGTTTTACAGTTTTGCACAACCATCTGCCCCTTCACCTCTAGCTCACACCTTTAAAACTTACTCAACTGATGAGAAGGAGGTTTGAAGGCCGTAGGTTCTCATCTGAACCAAGACTTTTATGCTGTACTTTTCTTTCAACAGAGATTTTGCCTTGTTTCTTCCAGACCAGAACTTGGTCTGCAGGCTTTCTGGCACTGGTGTTGAATTAGAATCATGGAATAACAGAATGCCTTCAGTTGGAAGGGATCTGAGGATGCCCAAGTCCAACCCCCCGTAGTGGGCAGGGTTATAGTGTGTATTACTGCTGTTTTCTTCCCTAAGTGACTTTAGGATAGACACCAGGAAACTGTTTCATTCAAAGCAGCAAACTATGTATTTTAACCTGCTTTGCAAGCTCGCTGTGGCTTGAAGAATGAGTCTGTTCAGCATAAGGAAATTACAGTGGAGAATTAGTTACAGTACACTTGTAAATCACTGACATTTTACAAAAAAGAAAGAAAGAGACAAACCGAAAACAAGCATTGCTAGAATCTTTCTCTTAAGGAAAAGAAAAAAAGGGAGGGGGTGAGTTATCACATCTGGGATCACTGTGGAAGCCTGAAGAAAGCTGCAATTAGAGAATTAGTGATGCAACACCCGTATTAGCTGCTGACATGTTCAATGTAGTAATTAAGCCACTCAAAGCTTTTGTTAGAAAGGTATAAACACATCCATGCCTGTTTCACAGATAGGAAAGATGGAGCAGAAACATTAATCATTGTCATTACTTAAATTTAAACACAGAAGTACGCGGCTCTAAGTTTCATCTTCATTCCTTTGGCTCCTGCTTACTAGATGAGCTCCATTCAATTTGTTCTACATTCACGATCCCATTACCTGAATTCTGGGCAGATACAGCAGTGTACAACTATAGTCAGAAGTGCAAGAACTATTTATACATGAGCACACAGGGTGGCCAGTTGGATGAGGACATGGACAGAGAACATGCAAGCTGTCTAGCTCTGATGAAATCCTTGGGTGGTCTTGTGTGGAGCCAGGAGTTGGACTCAATGGTCATGATGGGTACCTTCCAACTTGGGATATCCTATGATTCTACAGAAACAAAATATGAAGGATCAGAAGTATGCATGTGAGCAAAGAAGCCTGAAACTTGCTTAAAAAATTCACTAGTTGCTCAAAAATACCTTCCTCATTTGTGAAGTGATAGTTGCAATCTTCTACCTCACTGGAGGGCCAAAAAGAGTGCAGAAGTAGCACTGTCAGAGAAGGCACACAAGCAGGTAGAACACACTTACAGGATATTTCCCCCAAATTCAACAGTCAGTGTCCAGATTTCACCTGGCTTCCCAGCCAGACATTGGCAGGATGAAAGTGGGAAATTCCTACAAGCAAATGAAGACGTAACAAAAGATTTCCTGAGAATGTGCTGAACTTATTGAGAAAACACAGAGAAATCGGTCATAGCAAGGTGAAAATTAAGATATGTAACGGTAATTGAATTTCCTGTAGTACATTCTAGGTACAATTTATTTTATAACTTGGAGGAGCTGCCATTAGAAAGAAGCAATTTATGTAATCATAAAAGAATCAAAACCAGGATGAATGATGACACAGGTAAATAAGATGTTTAGCTCATATTTAGTCAACAGTGTAGTACCAGAACTGCCCATACAAACACACAAAAGAAAACCAAAAGTGCCATCCTCCAGTTCTGTTCCTGCTGCAACATTAAGCAATCATAAGATTAAAGCATGGAGTTCTTCAGCAGCCAAGAGATTATTACTAGTATCATTCTTTATATTCACGTAAAAACTCCTTTTTTTAAGCAGTGCAGCTGTTCTAACCCAAAAATTAAATTTTTAAAGAGGAGAAACAATTCTTTAAATGAAACAGGGCATTTGGAGAAGTCTCCATTCTAACAGTTTTGCATTTCTACCAAGGAATGCTGACATTACAGACCTGGACATACAGCAAGCACTTGTATCGAGCCTCCCGATTCAAAATGCGTCACTAAAATCGAGGCAAAACCTACAGGCACAAGCAGGAGATCAAGTTCTATCCAGATTCAGTCACTGATAAAATAATTCTGTTTCTCAACATGTGGCACATCTGGCAGAGTTGGAGCCGTGAACCGGATGGGAGTAAATCGGGACAGAATTAGCTCTCTGGAGGACACGGCTGCGTGGCAGCCAGATGTGCTCTCTGTCAACAAACATAATCCCTTTCGAACCATTGACTCCATCACCAGCAGAAACGGCATCATTAGCCAGTGCTGTGCATGCAGTTTCACTAATGTACTCTTCGGTCTCAGGGATAAACATACGCATGATCCTGCACTGCACAACTCCCACGCTCCAAACAGGAGTCAGGCAGATCGGTCCGACCACCCAAGCTGAAGGTCAGACAGTGCAACTTGTAGAATGTCCAGGCTCCAAATCCTCCCTCGCTCATACCACTAAGCAGTCTCCTTACTTCCAGTTTGCTGAATTCAGAGGATTCACGGCTTGGCCTCAGGATAGCAGAGATACTTTTATCTTAAGAAACATGAAGGCAACGGTTGAGACAGCAGCGATTGCCAAAGGCTATGTGACAGGAAACTGGAGCAAAACAGAGAATTCAGAACTATAAATACCACAGTCATCTCACAGAGCTGTCTCTGATGGATACCCCTGTCTTCAGACTGTGGAAGAGCTTGTGTCACCTTCCATGTCCTGCGATTAGAGCAGCAATGATTCTTCTTTGGAGGAAGATGACAGATCAGATGACCTTGTAAGCTCTTTTCTAGTCCGTGGCTTGATAGATGCTGCTTCTAATTTTCAGTGGCTACATAATACATGGCAAGGGAGCACTGAAGTTTCACTACTCAACATGAATGAAATGTAGAAGGCTGAAATCATAGAGCTCAGAGTGTTCTACTGATAACTGAGCTAAGCAGTGCTACAGAATCACAGAATCACAGAATCACCCGGGTTGGAAGGGACCTCAAGGATCATGTAGTTCCAACCCCCCTGCCCAGCAGAGCCACCAAACACACACATTCAGATCAGGCTGCCCAGGACCCCGTCCAACTTGGCCTTGAACACGTCCAAGGACGGGGCATCCACAACCTCCCTGGGCAGCCCGTTCCAGGGCCTAACCGCTCTCCTTGTAAAGAACTTCCCCCTAACATCCAACCTAAATCTTCCCTCCTTCAACTTGGATCCATTTCCCCTAGTCCTGCTATTGTCTGCCCTTTTGAAGAGTTTACTCCCCTCCTGGCTGTAGGTTCCCTTCAGGTATTGATAGGCTGCCATGAGGTCACCCCGCAGCTTCTCTTCTCCAGGCTGAACAAGCCCAACTCCCTCAGCCTGTCCTCATAGGGGAGGTGCTCCAGCCCCCTGATCATCTTAGTCGCCCTCCTCTGGACCCTTTCCAAGATCTCTATGTCTTTCTTGTACTGAGGGCTCCACACCTGGACACAGTACTCCAGATGGGGCCTCACAAGAGCCGAGTAGAGAGGGACGATCACCTCCCTGTCCCTGCTGACCACCCCTCTCCTGATGGAGCCCAGGATCCCATTTGCCTTTCGAGCTGCCAGAGCGCACTGCTGCCTCATGTTCAGTCTCTCGTCCATCAGGACCCCCAGGTCCTTCTCTGCCGAGCTGCTCTCAAGGCCCACTCCTCCCAGCCTGTACGGGTGCCTGGGGTTCTTCTGGCCCAAATGCAAAACCTTGCACTTTGCCGTGTTGAACCTCATCAGGTTCACCCGAGCCCAGCTTTCCAGCCTGTCGAGGTCCCTCTGAATGGCATCCTTTCCTTCCACCGTATCAACCTGAGCTATTGATGCCATCACTACTATTCCTGAGACAAGACTACCACCCCATCCTGTATGAAGATGTCAAACCATGACTCATAGCAACTTTATGCAAATGTCATTTGCACTCTGAACCCAAACTGCTAAAAATGCAAAAAATGGAAGAGAGTGAGTTTAAAACTTCTTGACTGGTGCTGCCATCTCTATGAAGGCAAGGATGTGGAGTGCCTTGGTAACTGAAAAAGAGCTGCTCCCATCAAATCAGCAAGGTGAATTACTGCTAACTTGAAATGACTTAGAGGAGGCATTTACAGATGTCCTTTTTAAAGATGCCTTCTGCTGAAGCGACCTACCAACATTCTGTGTTGAATCAACAACAACAAAAAATCCACTGTGCTCGGTCCTCTGGGAGTTTCAGTCTAAATTCAAAGCAATGACTACTTGTACATACTTATAGATTGCCTTGGTCTCATTGGAGATATCTCATGTCTTAGCTCACAGAAGGACACCTCAGTAGCTCATACTACATCTATACGATAAAGGCGAGTTGTTCCCACGTGGGTCAATTATGCTGGTAGTTTTGTTTGGTGGAATGTACTGGAAGAGATGAATTTCAACGAATATCAAAGAGCAACAACAGAGAGACAAGCTTTGCACTTATAAGCTGTATGCATTTGAGATTTCCTTAAACATTAAATACTTCAAACTTAATTCTATGCTATTGTTTTTTACCATTTCTCCTGATGGAAAAGTGGTTTTTATCCCATGTGTGGAAATGTGTCATATTAACGGAGTGCTACAAAGCCTCTTCCTAAAGCATACCTGAAAATGGAGTTACACACCCAATGCTTTGGTTGAGTCAATAATGCACGATCATTTCTGCACATCCTATGAAAGTTCAATTGGTTTCCAGACAGCTAATTAGGGAGACAAACGTACTGGGGACCTTCCTGCTCCAGACAGAATATTCCAGCTTAAAAATGGAGTTTCACAAATGCAATGAAAGTTTGCTACTTCATTTAGAACAAATTAGCTGCCAACTAGTGCAAGAAACAGAGATCTACGTTGCTTCCCATTGAAAGAGTATTCTAATAGGCTGGTATGATATTCCCTGGTCTATCTGTAAATTCTATAGGTTAAATACAGGTGGTTCACATGCAGACAATACACATCTACCCTGCTTTATATCTTCACTGGCCTATTGAGCTCTGGAATGTTTTCTGTCAGACAAATGACAACATCACTCTGCCTTAAATAAAAGAAATGCCAGGGGTTATTAGTCAGGGAAATCTTTAGCAATCCAATACTTTCCTTGCTGCAACTGTTTTCAGAATGGAAGCAATCATTACTCAGACTTGCCAGAATCCCTGAAGGCAAGGAAAGTCATTCACAGTTCAGCATTTTCTGCCTAGAGACTGCTGGAGTCATGATACACATGGGAAGAGCCGTGCCTTACAAGGGTTACGTGGGAGCAGAATTCTCAACTGGAGAAATAGGTAATTTTCACTGCACCTGCTTCCACGTTACATAAGTGTTCCGAAAACACTAGAAAAACAATTTTTTTTCAGTGATGCCTGTTAGTGCACAGGGGCAATTCATTTAAACTTAAGTTTTGCATTTTATTGCAGGAAAATAACATTAGCGTCTGTTTATGTGACAGTGACTGTCTGGCAGTGAAAGAAGCCCTTCGAGTGCCGTACAAATGGAAATAAGGATTTGAGCAACAGATGGGTACATCTTCCCTACAGAATTAAATCAGGTGATGGGCATGAGACACAGCAGCACAGGGGATCAAAGCAGACATGTGAAGAAATCACACTGGAGATCATGGAATCGTTATGGTTGGAAATGACATCGAAAATCATTCAGCCCAGCCCTTTGCCTACCACCAGTACTGCCCACTAACCCACGTCCCTGAGCACTGCATCTCCTCTTTCCTTTAACACACTTTAACAGTGACTCTACTACCTCCCTGAGCAGCCTATTCCAACACATCACCGCTCTCTCTGGGCAATGATCTTCATTATCTTTCCATGATCTTAACGATTCGATGATTCTAGAACTTGTTTTGTGACCTCTGTGTTGCAGTTCCACAGCAAACACTATTTCTTTCTTGCACTTTTGATATTAAGCCAGAACAATGTGATTTTTAGAAGTATTTTTCATATTCAGTATTTTTTAATCCTGCTCTAGCAGTCTGTTGGCAGTCGTGGAAATGCAGCAAGCAGCGTGGTGTGGTTGTTCATGTTAATTGTTCTGTAGAACTCGTGTTGATTTAGTGAGCTCAGTTATTTTGCTGCTAACACAGATATCTATTCCCTGTTTTCTGGCTCCCTACCAACCCGTAGTGGAAGCTTGCTGAATAAGAATATGTGGCTGCCCAGGTTGAACTCATTGGCGGTACTTTAAAGGGGGGATTCATGTTGGTGCTGCGTGTGAAACATTTGGCTGTAATCCTCCGAAGAGACATTTTAAAACAAAGCAAAATGAAAGAAAACAAAAACCTTTGTGCTAGATAGTTACAGCCTGAGAACCCTGCCTCCATCCCAAAGGAACATTGCTTCGGAGAGGTGGGAGCACAGAACAATTAGACAAGAATTTGGTGGTGAGATGAAAAGAAGGGAGAATTCCTAAACCCTCACAGGAGCAGTACAAGTTGATTTACCATGAAGTGCAAAATGATCAAAATGAGTAAAATTTAAGTATGTGGCAATTTTGCCTTCTTCTTTCTTCTTTCTTTTGTCCTGAGGCAAAAAAGATAACATTGTGCACTTCAGTAATTTGGCTTTTTTTTTTTTTTTTTTTTTTTTTTTTAATTGAAGTTTTATATATGGGTCTAAGCAGCCTGAAGTAACTACTTCACCCGTAAGGTACCATTAGGATTTTGTCTTCAAGTCCTTTGTGTGTGAAAGTAATTTTCATTTACAGCAAAAATTACCTTTCTGGGAGACCTGAGTGTTTGTATTCGCTGGTAAAGTATGCATACATACAGAATGCCTGGCAGGGAGGCAGTCTCACGAGGATGGAGCTGTGCTTTCTGCCAACTCCTCACTTCAGTGAATACAACTTTCCAAAGGCCTGGTTCAGGCAAAGGGACACCATGGTCAGAACGGTGGTTTTCCTGTAATAATACCTCATGCTTTCAAATATGCTTACTGTGAAATACAGGTACATTGCCCGTGGTGGGGAAACGATGCTAGAAGTAACAGCAGGCTGCCCAGCACCAATGCCTTTTGCCTAAAGCCAGGGTGAACTCTGCACATGGTGGTAGGTTCTGCAATGCTGCAGCTTGGTGAGGATCACCTGACAGCCCTGCATCTGATAGAAGTCAGCGTCTGATTTTCCCTACAGACTGAAGTGTTGGAAACTTTAAGTACTCATTCTGATGCAGGATGAAAACAAAGATGAGGCTTTCAGTGAAAACATTTACTGGGAACTCCATAACAACCGACCTGGTTTTCAAACAGTGGAGTTCTTCCCCATTGTTTCCCTTAACAGACTTAGTATGGCATGAGCACCTCTATATTCACAGCTGTGGGAGATGAGGCACAGCTGCATTGCAGTGTTGCTAAAACTTAGATGATACACTGCTGTGGATCTTGCTGTGCAGCCCAGCATACCAAAGTGAGCCTAAACGCTGGGGGTGAGAGCTGTGATCTCATTATTCTAAAAGCTTTTCCTGGTGCTTCCTCTCCCCCTCTCCATTGTTCTGTATTTTGCCAAGGATGCATATTTCTGTCTGAAGGAACCCCCTGATGGGTTTGCCTTTATATATTAGCTCAGCAAACTTGAGGTAACTGTCATATACAGAGTGGTATCAGTGAGTGAGGCTCTCTCTAGCAGAAGAAACTTGTTACCTGTGTCCAGTTTACCCTGAGAGGCTCTGCTAAAGCTTTCTCCATGGAAACTGTGTTTTTGAGTAAGCCTGGGAATGAACTGCTTACACTGTAGGAAGCAGCAGCTGAGGGCAATGGACAGAGAAAGGATGTGGTTTGATTGGTGCCTATCTAGTTTTCTTGCTTCCTCTGAAGTTAATAAGGGAGAATGAGGTTAAAACAGATTTTTACCTTTATATGTTAAAAGCAACAGAAACGTCCAGGAAGGTAGAAACTGATGAAACAAAACAAAGGATGGAGAACAGCAGGAGGGTTCATTTGTTGTACAAAGCAGTGCATAAAGTAATGAAGGTTGGATGATTCCTCAGGGAGATTTAAGCGCTTTTCAAGGCCTAGTGTGCCTAATGGGAAGCTCCCACTGATTTTAAACTGGTTTTGGGTCATGCTTCTGCAGAGAACTGAGACTGTTTCTGATGAAGTGATGCCTTTTGTAAGTGATAAGCATGGACACAACCTCTTCTTTGGGAGTCCTCCATGAGGCAATGGAAATACGGATGCCATGTGAAGGGGAGGCCATGTAACATGGGAGAACTGCGTATAAAGTCTCAAATATATGCATGATTATTAAAATAATGATTGTATACTTGCAAGAACAGCGGTAAGTAATGCTTGTAAATTTGTACTTGGATGGTAGCTATGACAAAGGCTTCTTGGTTCATATATAAAACACTAAGCATGATTAATAATGACAAAAAATAATACCCTTACTTGAATAAAACAACACCTTTCAAGGTATGAATGACCAAGTCAGCTCTGAACATGTGCAGGGTTTCAAATATTCCTACATACTGCCATGGAAATACTGCTAGCATACTGCTGACATGAACTCTTCTTTCTCTCCCTGTGTTGACTGGGTGGTTGTTCTAGGAAAGTTTTGTCCTCATGCTGTCACAACGTTAGCATGGCTGATCCTGCAGCTTCGATATGTTTTGCATTCTGCTACTGCTCGTATTTTATTTGCTCTTGTTTACAAGGACTTGTGTGGCAATTGTTTGGAAGTGCGTGACTCAGAATGGTGTAAATGTCACCAGCTACATTAATATTTAGAGTGCAATTAACAGAATATTGTGGTGTGCTCCTTCCCCCGCCTCGGCCATGTGTAAGCAACTCGACAGTCATTATTTATGTTAGTAAAACAAGATATTTTATAGCTCTGTGGCACCCAGTGCTGAATCCCAGAATTTGATTACAGGAGACTCAGGGATTCAAGGTGACTGCCTGATATACTGAGCAGAGGTTTATGGAGGCAAACTTCAGAGGCACAGCAACACATACCTTTCAAATAACACCTCTTCCCAGACAGGTCTTAGGTCATAAAGCAAGATGCAGTGATTTCCTCCTTATTTTACAGATGGGGAAACTGAGGTGCAGAATGGTAACAAGTCCTGTCTGTCACTATGGAGGAGGGACAGAGCTGTATTTCATGAAAATTGAATCTGTTTCTTCAATGAAGACACTGGAACATCACAGTGGACATCAGGTCTCAGAGCCTTCCTTCCAGATTACAAGGGAGCTGTGTGAAATTTCAGATAGGCCGACATAAAGGTTGCTATACAGCATGCACTAAAACAGTTTTTGTAGATTCCTTTTGTGGGTCTGCCATGAGTGGTTCATGGCGTGGTTCTCCTTCCCTGCCCCCTAGAGAAGTGTAAGGCCTGAAATGTGATAAAAAATGAGTTTGAAAGCAGTTTTGAACTTGTTAGATTAATGTTCTACTTTGCTCTTCAGATAGCTGCAGCTGGAGAAAAAAGCTCAAGTGAAATTCTCCTGTTGTAGGTGCCTGACTTTAGGTTAGAAAGTGAAGTTTTAAGCTTTAGTTTGTGCAGAACGGCACCTGAGTGCACAATCCTGCTTTCTTTGTGTATTTACTGTTAGGTTTGGCCAAGTGTAAATTGGGAACAGTAAATCATTCCTTGTCGCTATCTATCTGGAGCTGGCTTTCTTTGTTCTGAATTAAATAGCAGGGAACTTGCCATAGCGTGCAGCACAGATGGTGGAAGGATGGGTCAAATAACCCCTTAAAAAGTTTTGCCTAAAAATCTCCTGCGTGATTGCATTATTCTCAACCACCACACTGTGCCTTATCAGTGGGAAGCAATACTTCAGATGTATCTGCAATGATCCCAGGGCAGAAAGCAAGTGTGCAGCACGTGTGCTGTGTCACACTGTGATGGCCTTGTATCTCCATGCAGAAGCTGGGCCAGTAGTTGAGTGGAGCTGCTCTGACCTGAGTATCTGCTGTAACTGTTGGGTTTCCCAAGCAATGCTGCATTGCATGGAATGGATTAACCTCAGCCCTCTTCAACAACAAAACTGAGCTGAGCCAGCCCAGACTGCCAGGAATCAGAGCTTTAAAATAAAGAGTCTGTATTTGAATGTACCTTTGAGATTGCCCTACGTTGTGTTTCCCACATGTGGTTGGTGGATATACCATACACAAGCCTATGGAGCTCTTGATCTCAACAACTAGTCAGAATGTGTCTGCTTTTGGTTGCGTGTCCATATATTACTCCAAAGTTTTAGTTGTGTTCCAAATGGGCAAAGTGATAGGAATTCTGATTGTGAAGTAGAAGAGGAAGATTGCTTATGTTTATTATTAACTTTTATGCTACATTTGTTTGCACTCTGGGAGGAGCTGGCCTGCAAGCAATGCCCCATATTTTAACAGTTGAGCTGGAGCATCTGTAAGCCATCAGATATTGTAGCAGCTGATACTAGAAGTATAGCCACCTCAGGCATGTATAGAAGTTGCATTCATGCATTCTATTTTGTGCAGAGAGTAGCTCCTTTTCCCAAGCTATAATATGCAGTTTCTTGATGACATTTTCAATTCCAAGTTTGATGATGAGAGGACACTGCTAGAAAAGCACAGAGGCCCTTTGGTTTGATGCATTTCATTTAGAATATGTGTTATCAGTTCCTAACTTCTGATAGGTTTTCCAGGGCCTAGGGTTAAGATCCACCCTCTGACCAAACCGCCTCCTCACATTTGCTGCAGGGAGGTGAAAGCTGGCCATGTTAACTCTCCAGCTAGCTGAAGCTCCAAGGAAAACAACTTGACAGAAACAAATGTGGTTACCTTCTAATCTGTATGTCAGCTGGTATCATGTAAGTGTTTACAAGCTCATTCATCCCTCCGCATGCTTTAGGACAGACACATTTTCTCTGTTTCTTGAGGACAGGAATGATTGGAGCAATACACTGCTGTTGGTTACAACACCACAGTATGGCCTGTGCCCTTTGGAGGCCATTCACATAAAGGAAGGCCATGTGAGCTCTAACACCTTTCTGCCATGGTACCCAGTAACACCAGTTGGTACAGAATATGCTCCTGTATCCCATGTGTCACTGAACAGGAGTTAAGGGTTGCTTCAAGAAGCTCTTAGTGAATTTATGACAAGAACCCAAACTGGAATTAGGAAGTTGTCTTTCACGCAGTGGAAATCTGCTTCACGTATTGCTAGAGCATATTGCTTTGCATACAGAATTTGATTTATTTTCTGCAAAAACAGATTTACTTTTAAACACCAGAGTATTTCAATGTATTCATTCACCTCTGATTTATTTGGACAAACATGACAGATTTTAATTCTGACCACCTCCAACCCTTTGCCCTTCTGCTGGTGATTAATTCATACTTTGTTCCCGTACCACTTAGAGCAGACTTAATCACTTGTGGATGTTATCCACATCTGTGACGTTCATACAAAACCCATAGGAGCCTGACACTGTAGGAAATTGCTCTCATTACACAGTTCATTTTGAGGCTGTGAGTAGCCGTGTTGCTCAGAAAACAGGAGTAGGGTGAAGTATTCTATTAACACGCTTAATCCATAACTAAAATAATTTTCATAACTCCTATCATGTTTTTTGGAGACAAATGTATTATTTAAGCTGTGAATGACCTCTCTGAATATGAGCTACACATTTGCAATATAAAATGGAAGTCCATAGTGATAAAAATATGTTGAAGCTTGCAGTGCATCAGAGAGAAGGCAGTGCAAGAGATGTCATTACTTTGTCAGAGCTGCTTCTTGGCAGCTGGCAAGGGTAAAATGGTAATTCCTTCCTTTAAAAACTATGCTGTGATATGCTGGAGAAGTCCAAAAGCTGTCTTCCCAGGAAATGTCTGAGTTACTTTCTATTAAGATGCTGGTTTTTCAGATCACTGACTGGTTGCTGGTATTTCCATGATATGTGTGGCAGTCACAGTTCTGGCTTTATGCGCCAGGACTGAACTGGAGGAGTCCAGAACGAACACAATGAGAGCCGACAGCTTCAGTGTAAGAGCCAAGCTCCTGTCGTGGGTGGCTGTCACAACACACATGCTTCGCGTGTTCACTAGAGGACAGCGTGAACAGTAGTGCTGTGTTTCCCCCCGTGCACAAAGGCTGTCTGTAGTCGCTGTCAGAATTACTTCTTCTGGATTGCAAAGCACTGCAGGTTCTTTGTGCCGTGGAAGAGTCATGCTGATGACTGCCTTTCATTGAAGTGAACGCAAAATGGCTGGCTGTAGGAGCAGAGCTGCAGCATCATGCAAGGAAAAGGAAGGCGCAGCTGCTGTGTGCCAATTAGCTTTGCAGTACTCCCTTGCCTGAATGCTCTAACCCCATCGTATTGCTCATGGGTGTCCAACCTTCTGGGTTGCGCTGAGTGAAGAGGAATTTCCTTATGCCGCATATAAATAGGTTGCTCCAAAAGTAATGCCTCCTACTTATTTCCATGGAAATGACGACGGATACAAAGAGCCCAATAACACTTTGATAGGACAGATTCTCAGCTACAGAACACTATTTTTTGATGTGGTCACTATCATTATCTGTGCATTTTTTGTCAGCAGCGAGCCATGTCATGCTTGTAAAAATCTGTACTGGGAGGGGTTACCACTGTGACTGTCAACCCTGCTTAAACACTCTACCCATCACCTCTCTGTACTTACATCCACTGTTCAGTCTCTACAAACCAAGCATCGAAGAATGTCACTGGGTGCCTTTTTTCCACATGGAGGAATTCAGTGACACACCTTTGCTTCATGCACACTTTCCTGCCAGACATCATTCTATCAGACTGCCCCTCTGCTGCTGTCTGTCACACGGTAACATGTCATGGAATACGGGTGGGAAGGTTCAGCCTTTACTGCCTTACCTCCAACATCTGCCTCTGATATCGTGGGCCAACATCATAAACAGGAGGCAATGCTTTTGGAGCAGCCCTCACTAAATATATTGCGTAGTTAATGTATATGAAGTAACAAAACTTATTTTAATGTTTAAGGTTTTTATTTAAACATATACAAAAGAGAGCAATAAGTAAAACTAGTGGGATGTGTGACCTTGTTATTGTGACACGAATGCCCTTGTCAGGTTTGTTGGCAGTGGTTGCAGTTCTTGGTGAGTTCTCACGGTGTTCAGCAGAGATTTTTGATGAAATTTCACTCTCTGTGGTTCATCCTTGACAATAATTGTTCACAAATGTGCATACTGCCAAAACGATGACATGAATATTGCGTAGCTGTGAAGCGAGGGGCATTTCTTTCTGGTAGAAGAAGGCTTGTAAAAGCCTGGTAAGAGACAGAATGACATTTTTAACTGCAACTCCACACATTCTGTCTGAAAATTCACGAGCCCAGGGGAGGCTGCAGGCGTGCTGCTTTGGGTTGGTGTAAGGAGCTGGGCCACCATGATGGCATGGGGGTGAGCTGCATGCAGCCTGCAGGCCGCAGCTTGGGCATGGCTGATGCTGCGAGTCCTAACAAAGAATAACAGATCATTTAAGAAAGTATTATGATGTTTCTAGTCATGGGAAACCTTTAAAAGCAGTTGAATGCTTCTTTTATGTGAGGCATCTTGGTGAGGCAGAAGGAAGCATCACGTTTTTCACTCTTCTTTGGGAAGGGTTTTGTCAAAAAGGAGTCGTGCTGAGGAGAGGCATGCGTGGATCTGTGGTGGTAGTTTGTACTGAGGACGGCTGGGCTGAGGGGTGCTCCGTGTTTAGTCTCTGTTCTGCCCAAATGAGAGTGAAGTTCTTCCATCAGTGGAGTTTCAAATGAGCCCGAACAGGGACGAGATTTGTTTTGCCCAAATTCACAAGCCTAAATGCTGTTTTTCTGAAGTACAACACGAGCACATGGGCCAGGAAAAGAGGAGAGGCAGCGATGAGAGAGAAGAGGGGAAAATACGAGTAGAAAAACATAAGAATTAGCAGAACAGGTGACAGAAGTAATGAAACCACGAGGTAAAATTCCCATTTTGTACTCATCCTTTGTTGAATGTTGGTACCTAGAACAAGAAGGGGGAATGGAGGGTAGGAAAACATCAAACAACTAATTCTGCACAGTTTTTGAGATTTACTTTCTTTTCTTAGTGAGAAAGAAGCAGCAGAGCAGCCTGGGCCTGTTTTGGATAAGGAACAAACCTGGACATTGTCAATGCTTTGCTTAGGTAAGTTAAGCAGTTTTCACGAGGAGACTTCATGTTGTGTGCAGCTTCCTGTGCCACTGGGTAGAGAACCCTTCTGGGTTTCTTTTCTGAAGTAAGAATCATAGAGGATGGCAACAAAGCAATCTTTTGAAGGCCTTTTCCACTGTGACAGGGACAGGTGCCCAGGATTGTTCAGAAATAAGTCCTAACTCCCTCTGAGGGATCAATTCTGTACTCAGAGGTGGAAGTAAAATCTTTATTTTCTGGACCACCAATTGCCTTTCTTACCATCTCTGTGATAGCATTTGTTTGGTGTTTGAATTGTGAAAATATTTTTATATTTATGGACAGAGGACATAATTGTGGACATAATTCTGTCAACACGAAGCAGCTGTGGGTGAATGATCATCGTCAAGTGTTTTCAAATGAGTTTTCAGTTGAAATCCATCTTGGAAATGAGGGATTAAAATAGATGAAAAAAAAGAAACCCAAAAAACAAAAACAATTTTTTTTTTTAAAAGTCAAAACTATCAGTGAGATAAATATCATAGAATCATAGAATCTTTAGATTTGGAAGTGACCTCTGAAGGCCACCTAGACCAGCTCCCAAATACTTCAGTTAAAATGCATTCATGTTTCATTCAGATGCCGTTTCTTCAAAAGTCTGATCTTGTGGAAGCTTTCAGGGATTGTTCAAGTATGATGTAGAATACCTATCGTTTTCTATGATCATTTTGCAGGCTTTTGTGTGCCATTTATGAAGAAGCTATTCAATTTTATCTGTAATAAATTGTATGGGTCTGCTCCACAAGGGAGCTGCATGTGACTGCCAAGTGAATTATCATGAAATCCCCTTTTCACATCTTCCTGGGAAATCAGTGCAAGTAAAAAAACCCAAATCTCAATCAGAATACAACTTCAATGAAAATGTGTTTGGGCATAGAAACAAGCAGAAACTTTGCCAGTCCATGTAAAGTGAGTGCATGTAAAGTGAGTGCTGACATTTAATTTCAGCCAGAAGCAGAACCTCTGATCTTCATCAATGAAAAGAAACTGTCTCAGTTGTTTGCTTCCCACTGAGCAAGACAAGGAAAGCCATGCCACGAGGAGCACTGCTGATGAGCTTCATTTCATAAATGAAAGGCACGGGTCATTTAGTTCACTGAATGATGATAATCAAGGTGCTGAACCATTGGTCAAAAGGCAGTGGGGGCTCATCTATGGAGATGCTTGGCTGCAGAGCCCCCAGGAGCACTGGGTTCCCCTCTCTGGATGGGACTCTGGGGCCCAGACACCCAGAGGTGCCCATGGTGGGGGTGAGATGGAAGCGCTCACCCTCTGCTCTTAGCAGGCTGACAGAAGTTCGGGGTTCTGGTTTTGTGGTTTTGGAGAGAGGAGTCAAAAAAATAAAAGAGCCAACCCAGGTGAATGGAAAGCTTTTTACTTGTAGAGATCTTGTGTAGCACAAGGTGGCAGTAACGCTCCACCGTTTTACCGTTTTTGCATTCACCTTTAATTGAGCAAGCATGAAGTTTCAGAATGCAGCTGAAATATTTCTTTTCCCGTGGAGACAACTTCATCTCCCCTCACCTTGCTGTGTTATCCACATTATTCTCACCTTAAATCCAAAACACAGCACTGTGCCAGCTGCTCACATGAAAATAAACAACCACAGCCAAAACCAGGACATGACCTTACCTTGTGTTGGCCTTTCCTTCTGCTGAATATCATTGCTAATCACTCATTAATTTCCATTTAGGGCTATTCCTGAATTTGTTAATTCCACAAAGCAGCTGCCGAACTATTTTCATTAAAAATATGATTTTATTCTTCTAAGATAGAACTCATACTGCTCTCATGAATAGATCTGGGATTATTTACTTGAAAAATGTCTGCTTGCTATATGAAGAATGGGAAAGAGATACGAGAGTGCCCACAGTCAGATGCTAGGCATTGCAGTGGTAGTCCTTATCTTGGCACAGTTTCATACTCTCTTGTCAAATTTGGTCAGAAAAACGGAGTGCATCTGATTACAATACCACTGCCCATTGTTTTCCTTCCAAGCCACAATCGAGGATTGGTTTTAAAGCCCATATATGAAGTGTCTCCGCCTGCATTGCTAAGATAGTGATGTCTGAAGGCATCACAATTTGTGTGTTTCTGCATGAACAGACACCCTACTTCATGGCCACAGCTAGCAGGTTTGGGTTATTCTTCCCCTGAAAGGGCTGTTGGGAATGAAGCTTCAGTGCATTGCCAGACAGTTCCTCACTGTTAGGCACCTCTCATTCCTGTAGATGAGGAAGAAAACCCAACGTTCAGCAGCGTCAGTCCCACCAGATGTCACTCTTGGATTGCAAGAGAAAGCTGTATGAGCAATCTCCCATTCTGTCTGCAAAACTGCTTTTCCCCCTCATTGCTGTGATGCTGCCTTGATGTGATCTTCTAGTGCTCTGGTACAGTGTTTGCTTCAGCTGCCAGTGCTGGGGGAAGAAACAGGGATGACCCCCAGTGGCTGAGTGTGCAACGTGTAACTGCACAGCATCACTGAGTTTTAGTACAGATTACAGGGGTGGATTTTTCAGATAATTCCACAGCGTGTAACAGAATTACCAGGACTTACAAAGCATCTGTAATATCAATTTATGTGTCTGATTATCTTTATAAACTAGCAATTGTATTTCCACAGTTATTTTGACCTGCTGGCAACATTTAGTTCTTATATTTGAGTATGTAGCACCTTCTGAAAGAAGAAGTGATGCCACCCTCATCCTTCCTCATGGCACACATTGAGGACTGGACCTTGTGTTTCTTGCCTTGGGTTTTGTCACCAAAGGTTAGTAAATGAGTCAGTGACAGTCTGTAATCTGGAAGGCTATTGAAAAATTGCCCGGTGTCCTGTTATGTCCTATAGCAGAAGGAGAGCCCTTAACAGTTCTCAATGTGAGAGGTCTGGATTCTGCAGCCCTGTTGTAGAGGAGCAAGCATTTGCTGGACTTAGGCTGACTGGAAGAATGTTTTTTTCCTGACTGATGATTGATTTATTATAATTATTTTTAATAAATTAAACACTAAAGATCTTTCTAGGTTCTGAAGAAATGTTGTACTTTTACCAGGTTACTTGTGAGTTGCTCTGAATAGCCTTAAGCACTGCTTAGCAATGGACATTACATGTTGTTGAATAATATCAAAGCTTGCATGAGTGTTTCTGACATACACGAGTGCATCCATGTGTGGTTTTTTTTTCGGTATATGATAAGAAAGTTGCATCAATGCTCTAAAAACCAGACTGTAGCTATTAAGCATATGCTACAGCTCAAAGTTTCCATTAATTTAATGTAACATGAATTGCTGGAGAATATACTGTATTAGCAGGAGGTTCCCTCTTCTAAGCAGAAAACAGGATCTCATGTTTTGTATCATTTCCTTGTCTTGACACCATCTTAAAAAATACTGAAGTGCTTTTTGCTGAAGTTTCTCTTGGTTTCCTTTCCAAATAACTTCACAAACTGTTAGGTCCTAAATTAATAACATGGTCCTCGTGGTGCCAAAATATAATGAGAGAAAGACATTCGCTCTCCAGACTGTTTCCTCCCTGGAGTGCAGTGCATCTTGTGCAGGCTCCTGAAAGGAAGTCCGTCCTCAGAACTTGGTGTACTGGAGCAGGACCTGTGCAGGTGCTCTGAATCAATGGTCTGAGCCTTTGAAACAGAAAAGTGTCCACTCCCCTGTCATGCATGTGGCAGACCCAATTTATGTGCAGAAAAAGTCATCAGGGTTGTATCTGTGTTCCTAAAGGAGGGTAATGCTGCAGAATGCTTGGGTTTGCTGGCCTAATGTGCTAAATGTGTCTATTAGCCAGTAATTAATAGGGAAGCAGTAGGGACTTCTGCTTGCTCTTGGCAATATGTGATCACATCACTGGCTTGTTATTAGCCAGTACTGTGCATTATTATTTACTAATGCAACTGCCCCACTGGATGCATTGAGCTAGTAGATATACCACATACTGAAAAGAACACCTGCTAGAGCTTAAAACTGTGCCTTAGTTTTGCTGTGTGGGATGATTTTGTGCCAGAAAGGCACGTGCATGGTCCTTTGTTCATAGCACTGTGGTTGAGTCTTTCAGGTCTCAAAGGTAGCATAGACTAGTTCTATTTCTTCACTGTGCATTTGGTAGCCAGAACGTTTTCTTCTGTCCCGCTCTGTAAGTTGTGACTATCACTTTCCAAAATGCTTGCACTGAGCGTGTCATTATTTAGAGTGCTGTTTGAATGACACCTGCTGTGTGTGCATTGTTGGGTCAAGGCAATCAGTGAATTCATGCACGCAGACTTAACCCTGTCTTCCACCAAAGCAATTAAACTCCAGAAATGCACAGCTGTGGCATCAGTCAGCGACGTCAAAATTTGCTTCCATAGCAGTGGATAAACTGATCTTTTCTCTCGTGACTTACTTGTGTGCTCTTTTTTTATTTCTTGGTGGAGTCTGAGAGCTGGATACTTGTCAGATGCTATAACATGAAGTATTTGACTTGGGGAGAATGACACATTGACACTTTTCATAGTAATTGCTTCTTACACTGGAAACCTCCAGCTGTTTTGGTGGAAATAACATGATGTGACTGTGACAATAACACAGTCTCAAAGCCCACAGACTGAAAACAGAAACTTACAGATCCAATTTTAGTTGAAAAGCAGGGGCTTTAACCTTTATTAAGCTGATCATAAAGATGGCTAGATATGGAAACTAAAGGAATCTCAAGAAAATTCTTCCAGTGGCTTACACGTGCATTGGATGACTTTATGAATAAAGATTATTGTAGTTTCTGAAGCAGTAAATATCAGAAATGCCCTGCAAAGTGGAGTAGGTTTATATCATCTCTTTACTTCGGGGAATCCAAATTGCAGCATCCTGTATCCCAAGATCACCTCATCCTATGGCAGCAACAGAGCTCTCGGGTGCTCTTTCCCTTTGAGGAGAGCGTATGACCAGCCCCAGGTTGAATGGAAAGTCATCTGAGAGTTAGTGTGTGGGGAGACAGCTCTGGGGTGGATCTCCCTTTCATGCATTTCCTATAAGCAAAATCATTGGTGTAAATAACAGTCATTAAAGTTAGATCTGCATGGGGAATAATTACGTGAAATATTAAAGATTGGACAGTAAGAGTGCTTCTAATGAGACTATAACTACTCTGTGAAAGGCAGAATATGGTAGCTGTATTTCATTATCTGTGTCTTTGGGATTAGTGCTTCTATCCCCCCACAATAAAAACAGGATGAACGCATGTCTGCTAAATCTTTAATGTCTCTAATGGCCTCTTGATCATTTGCATTTCAGATCCTTCTTCATACACAGCAGCAATCTGTGGTCTTGGAACATGCAACTGATTGAAGCTGAAGGTGCTGCCTATTATTATTATCAAACCTTCCCCCCTTACACCACCCATTCAGTTGTAGGATGCAACAGAGAAGGCTGTTGTGATAATTCTGGAGATTCACTGCTGAGAACTCAGCATCAAGAGGATAGCAGCTCTGTTTAATTGCGTTCTAAAGGGAATATGTATTTATGCATCTTTCTTTTTGATGACAGGAATTCAGAAAAAATCATTAAAAATAATTGTTGAAGACTGTAGAAAGGCCATTAGACATGACCTGTAGTGCTCAATGATCACAGAAGTGCCATTGTGTAACTGGATGAAGACCTGGATTAAAATCGTTTGATTTTCATGCGTCTCATAGGTGGTGGCAGAGACACTGATGGAGCAGCTGCTGAAAATAACAGCTCATGGGACTGAAGGATATTATTAAGCCATAATCCACCTACAAGTCAGCTGGTTAGAAATGCAAGGTGCAGGGACTTGAGTAGAATCCAAGCTTTGTCAATATGGCCCTTAGAGGAATCTGCTCATAAAACAAGTTACTTTCTCAACCTGCATCATACTGAGATTCTATGACACTGTGAATCCAAGAACAGTTTTCTTATTTGTTGTCGAGGTTACTCTAGTAAGTGTCTGTGTTTGTGCAGAATATCCTAGTCTGGATTAAATCCTATGACATGGCTTTGAAGAAGACCTGGAAGGTAGTTAACTACTGTAACTGGTTTATTTGAATTTCTGCCAGCAATCAGAGCATATGTTCTCCTTGCGTTTTTCATTGGTAGCTACTGAAAAGTTTATTTTCTTTTAGTTAACTTTAAATCTAGTTACTTATGGGCCATATTGTGGAAAGCTTATAAAACTCTGGGTTATAATGATGTGGGGGAAGTGTTAGGTCAGGGCTTGAACTGGTGATTGAGCACCTGGTGAAGGGCTGTGACTGCCCAGGGAGCACAGGCAAATTGTTTGCAGCTGTGCTCCCTACCAGACCAGAAGGGCTGGACCCAGGGTAGAGCTCCTATAAGGGCAGCCACTGAAGGGAGAGCATCCCTTGGACTGAGGGTGCTTCTAGAGAGGGGATGCTGTGTGGCCGGAGAACCTCTTCACCAGTTGGGTGAGTTTGGCTTTTTCTTTCTGTGTGTGACTGTTGTGTCACACACTACTTGTGAATTCTCTATCTGGTATTGCCAAGAACCTGTCAAAAGCAATTTTGCTTCTTCATATAACAGAACAGATGACCCTTTTTGTTAAGGCAGGGGAAGTGGTTGTAAGGTATTTATGGAACGTGGGTATTTTGTATCTTGAGGACTTTATCTTGCTTTGGGGATACCAAGCAGATGCTTGCTAATTTTTCTCCTAGGACAGCAGTTTCTCTCTTTCTGGGCCATGCCAGATTCTGCTAGATGCATCTTGGGAATCCTTCCATGTTATCTCTGCTTTTTCATGCTTTTGTGAGAATCATTGAGAATGGATCTGGTTCATATCTAATGTGAATCCACTGCTTTTACTGGATGCTGGAGCTAGAAAATCTTTCTGCTTGACTATGTAGAACCTGTGACTGGATACCAGGATTCAAAGTTGGCTGGTTGCAGTTCAAAGATTAAACTGGTCTTCTATCATCTTCTTTAAGCAGAAAGAAAAGAAGAAGTTAATACTTCCCTGCCATGTTGACATAATTTTTTTTTAATGTCACAGTTGTTCAAACTTTGCTGTAACTTTCTGTGTTTAGATAGTGCATGCTGAAGTGTAGTGCTGTGGTCACTCTAAAACTTGTTTAGTTCCCCTTGTCTCAAGGAAAGGTATCTGTTATTGACTTCACAGATTTCACTGTCACTTCCAGTATTGCAAATAGCTGTTCAAAGGCACTGCAGAGAGGTTATTCAAGTTATTCCTGCCTGTAGTGGCTCCAGGTGGTTGCTAAGCTTGCCAGCCAAGTTTGTAGTGCGTATGCCCTCATCTGCTGTGGAGGAGGACCAGGTGTCAGTGTTGCTTTGCAGCCTGCAGGCTTCATTTCAGTGCCAGTCACAGGAAGGTGATATGCCTGTTGGAGCCTGGCAAGGATAGATCAGATGCCCTCAAGTGTCTCTGTTTTTCATCCTTAAAAGATTTGGGGTTTTCTGTGCGATTGCTTGTCTGCCTGGGGGGTTAACTCTACCGTGGGATGGAAATGAGTGTTGGCATCCATGTTGTTCAAGGCTATGAAGTGATCTGAACAGCTGTATTAATACATTGGACTCGGTTGTCTCACTGGATCTGTGTGTCATAGGTAGAAATGCATGGTTGAAAGGGTCCAGCTAATATGTGACCTAGATGATGAGGGAAACACTTCAGCAGGAATGCTGCAGTCATTGAGCAACTGGTGAGATGCAGCTCTGTTTCCCTCACTGTAACTTAGTCTGGGGGCTTTTCTGTAGAGTTTGGTGTCTCAATAACACTCCAGCATGGCTTTTCCAATTAGGAGATCCGTTCTGGCCTATTGGACAACTGTTTTGGCAAGTATTGTACCTCAACTGGATGTCTGCAATTTATTTTCCTTGTAGTTGTGCTTGCTTGGCTGTTAAGTACCTAAATGCAGATACTGAGCTGCTTAAACAGTAGCTTTGTGACACCTTGCGTTCAGTGTGCTTCCTATTTGTATATAGGTACAACAGGGTTGGTCAGCACTTGTCTTCATCTCTGAAGTGTGGATGTAAACACCCATGCAAAGGAAAAAAAATCATTGCTTACAACATTACATCCTAGGCAAAATAAGGTAGGAAACAAATCTGGAAAATACCAAAGGAGACCATCTCCCATCTGTTTTTCTCTTCTGCCACTAGGTATTGTTGTTTTGAATTGCATGTAGGGTTTTATATCCTAGATATAATTAAACAGACTGCTTCCCTGTAAGATACTTACTGCAGTTTGTCACCCCGTGCAGCACTGCAGTGATTTCTGTACCTCAGTTATACAGGCACCTGCTGAGTTGTTGGAGCACAAACAGCCTGCCAGGTGGCTGCCCAGTGTCTGATTACAAAAGAGTAGCATGGGTTTTGTCATATGTGTATGAAAACATAAATCAGGCAGGAGATGATGAAGAAATGTTCTTTGCCTGAGTTGGACACAGAAATAGGAAGAAGCATTAGTGACTAGGCTGGAACTTTCCCACAAACGTTTCTGCATGTGTCCTCCTTGGGATGTATGGCACATCCTTCTGTTGAGCTTCTTGCAACAGTAGTGGAATAAGACCTGTCCCTCGTGACCTGAAATGGACAGACATGAATTACTGTATCTCCCATGTCTCTTCAGCTAGTGCTGCTAAGGATTGGTTCAAGTAGAAATTTCATTTTTTCACTGCTGCAGATGTAGAAGGAGGTGGTTTTTTGTTTTTTTTTTTTTTTTTTTTTTTTTTTTTTGCCAAAAGTTTGTTGCTAAGAAGAGAGGAAATAGCTGGTAAGTGTTCTGATGCATGTTCTTCAAAAGGCCACTTCCTCCTACATATGTAAGAGGAATAACAGCATGGTATGCTAAAACCTCATGTATGTGTTGCAATTCAGAGGGGTGAAATCAAGTGTAAGTGAGCAAGCACTGTCCTGGTCAAAGAGTCCAAGTGGAGGAGAAGTATGGTACATGGTCTTGAGCTGCACTTCTGCCTGCCAGAGGTGCTCTGGGAGACTCTGAGCAAGCACTGCTGGAGGGTTCTCTTGCAGCTTCCTGGCTCTTGTTTTGTTGTTCAGGTAGTAAATATTCAGAGCATGTTCTGTCTTGAGATACACAGAGCAACTAGCGCGTAGGGTCTTGCTCTCTGGGCACTGTGGCAACATGAATAATAATCCTTAGCCAAGGAAGCAAGGCTTTTTCCCATTGCAGCATAACAGCACTTTAAATTCCTGCACTGTCCTTGGTTAGATGGATGCTGACACAGCAACATGAGGGGATGCTGTGGACGTTTTTACGTATGCTGTAAGTTTGTGACTGTACTTCCACAGCCATGTAAATCAGAAATAACTGCTGAAAACAGTGTTTTAGGTACTGCCATATAACTGTGGGAGGGAAGAATGGCTTTATTTTGAAAAATGAGAGCAGCAGCTTGCTTAATGTTTCTTTCCTTGCATTAAAGAAAACAGAATGTGTTGATGATGTTTCCTAATGGGCTTTAAAGGCTCAGCCCTTAAAATAAGCAGGTTCATGAATAAAAGAATTGTTCCTGGCAAGGAAGAACTGCAAAAAATATATTCTTAATTTATAGCACTGAAAAAGAAATACTCATGTAATAAATGAGTTAGTTTTGCTATTCGATTATGCAGCTAACATTACAGCTATTACAATCTTAAAGTTGCTTCCAGTTTCTATCCTGTTTCCTTCCTGCATTATATAAAACTGTAAAGTAGTTTCTGGTTTAAAATGGATGTGTAGTGGAGAAGGAAAACTTCCCTTTGCTGTATATCATTGCATAATACAGTTGCTGACCAAAATGTCAGCCACCAGCACACTGACCTATCATCCTGGTTGTCTGTTCTTATGAGATGATGTGGGTGATGACAGTGAGAGAAGGCTGTTTTTTGTTGACTGATGCCCTTGCAACTTGTTTCAAACACATTTTTACGGTGTTCTGTTATAAAATCAGAGCATTACTTCGTGGTGTTTCCCCAATCTAGTGACTCATTTCTTCTGTATGTTTAAAGGACTTCTATTTGTCACCTCTTGATATGGGCAAGCAAAGTGTTGTTGAGGATGTTTCTGAGTTCAGAATGCTCTGCTGTGGACCTGGAGCAGTCAGCATCAGCTCCTGGATGCCCAGGGGAGTGAGCAATGGAGTCTGCACTGATTGTGAAAATCAGATGAATGGGGGATTTGGATCAGCAGATTTCATGGTGGTTATATAAAGCTGTGGCAGAGGAGGCAAGACACCTAGCTGGGCATTCCCTGGGCTTGTTTTAAAATTCTCAGATTGGGTGCTTTTTGTCAATGTTTTAAGGAAGCATTATTTAGTAGGAGGAGCTGATTACTCCCCCAGTATTTACTATTTTGTAGTTCTAGATGCATGTGAAGAGATTATATTTATCTCCATTTATCAGCTGTGGAAATAATCAGGGAAGGGGAAGCTGCTGGCCTCCCTGAGGTGTTACAGCATGTTCAAAGGCAGAATTAAGACAGTCTGTGTTCCCAGGTAGTGCTTTATCCATAAGGCAGCTCATAATTCATCAGGCTGAACATAAGTGATGCCTAATATTGTTGTCCAAGGTTCAGTGTATTCTTACTACAGAGTAAATAACATTCTCTCCCTTGAGAGCACTGACTGAAGGTGCTGGAAACTAAAGCAATTTAAGATCAACTTTTTTTTCTTCTCCCAGGAAATAATGTGGTGCAGGTCTTTCAGAGCATGCTAGTTCTGTGAAATAAAATAGAATTGAAGTTGGCACTTAAGACGTTAGGCTTTGGTCTTTTAGGTCTGTGGAAAATCACAGGAGAGGCAGTCCCCAAAATCTCCATGGTGCTGCTGCTGAGTTCAGGTATATAAGCCTAAAAGTGCAATTCTCAAAGTCAGCACTGCTGTGCTGTGAGCATTTACTTTCATCCAGGAATTGCCACAAGGCCCTAGAGCTCTGCCAACATTTGGTGCTGTGTGAGAGCTGCCTCCTGGCCCTGTTTCGTGAGTCCTCTGCTAAGCTGCTTGCAGCCTTTGTGTCTCCAAGGGATGCATGTTATGGGATATGTCTTAAGCATGTTAATGCATGCTTCATCAGTGTGAAATCAGCTCAAAACCATGGTGGGGACAGAAGTGAGGAATGGAAAGACAGCCATGTCGTTTTGTGTGAGGCTCTGCATTTAGGCTGGTTTCCTTCATATGGAAAACTCAAAATTCATTTCCTCTACCCACCTACATCTTCATTCAAATCTGCAGCATCTTTTGCCCAGGGCTGATAGCAACTGTAGGGCTCAGAGTGGTGACTGGTGGGAAGTGTGGGATTGAATCTCCCTCAAGCAAAGGAGGAAACCTGCCTGGATGCCTACCTGTGCGACCTGGAGCAGGGAACCTGCTTTGGCAGGGGGTTGGACTCAATCTGTGAAGATCCCTTCCAACCCCTACAATTCTGTGATTCTGTGAAACTGAAATTAGACATCCTGTATCCTGGCCATGTGCTCTGATCAGCAGGGCTTTGGTTAAGAGGGCATACAGCATCCCAGCTCAGCCTTATTTCAGAGGAAAGAATGGCAGAGAAACTGCCAGGGAATGTTGTATTACAAGATTTTGCAGATATCCTGAAGATGTCATGAATGTACAGCTCTGAGGTTGTGGAATGGAAAGCTTATGGTTTTATGTTAGGTTTTTAATCTTTCCTACGGTAATATAGAGGTCTTGCAGAAATGGCTGGGATTTAAAATGTGACTTCTGGGTTACCTCAAAGTAGGGAGGAAAAAAAAAAAAAAGGCAGACAGCACCTCATTTCCTCTCCAGAAAGATCTTCCATGATGAGTTCTTCTGTCATTGTGACATTGAAAGTGGCTCTTGCCCATAGGGTGCCTTTGTGTCTGAGTTTGTAGCTCTTAATTTGCTTAAGGAGCACTGAAATCAGAATAGTTTCCTATGATTTTTGCAGAGGGATTTTTGTGCATAGCTGCTTCCCTCCACTGAAGAAAATACTAAGGTAGTGTGAGGAGGTGAGTGGAGAGGGCATTGCTTATATTGGCCGTGCCTAAGGTAAATATTCCTGGGGACAATCAACGAGTAGAAAGCCTGTGCTTTAATTGACAGGCTCAGACATGAAAAGAGAAACCTGTTTGATGCATTTCTCATTACTGGGCAAACAGAAGGTCAAGCTAATTAGTTCTCTTGATAACTTGCTTGCTCCGCTGTGGGAAAACTTGAATGTGTCTGAACAAAACTGGTTTGCAGTGCGAAGGAGAATTATCTTCCAAGATCATTAAAGAAACATTAAGGAAATCACAAATGTAATGCACCTGAGCAGATTACAAGGCTCTGTTAAACCAGCGCATATTTAGAATTAGTTCTAAGTTCTTCCTTCATTTAATGCACCCTCATGTCTTTAATGAGGACTCTTGTGAATTTTAGCAAAGGGGGAGATGGGAAGTCTCCCAGGATAGCACTGCTTTTGCACAAATAATTCAGGCAATTGTTCTCTGGCCAGGTTTAATGGCTGATACTGCTTGTGCTTTGTCTGCTTTGATCCCAATAAGCTTGCGCTCTCTATTGAACCTGCTCCTGCCTCTTAGATTTGTCAGTGTTTGTCTCATTCCAGAAGGATGCTGTCCTTTTCCTCAGTAGGGGAAAGCAGTCAAATTAATGTATTGCTGCGTTCTACTTCAGTGAAGTGTTTGGAATAACTTCATGACTTGAATTTCCATGGAAATACTGAAGTGTTCTCTGCTCCATCAGTGAAAAGTATGTTTAATGTTTATGGTAATCTAGTAGGACATCTTTTCTGATTAAACAGCTCTGTAACCTCTCTAGCACTCTGCTTCCTTTGTTCCATGCTACAAATTCAGAGTGAAAAGCTGTGCCTGCAGACTTGCCCGTCATCACAGCAGTTCTATGCTGCATCCCTACATCCTGGCTGTCTACTGCTGCACCTGGATTCAACAGTGCCTGCTTCATTGAAGGCTGAGCCTGGATGTGCCCTGGAGTTTTCTTTTAGCTGGTAGAGCTTTCTCCATACTTTGTTATTGGTGCACATCAATGGGAATCGAGCAGCAGCAGAATCCCAGAGCACTGTGCAAATGAAGTTTAAAAACCTGCATACCCTGAAATACCAATCAGTGCAGAGGGGAACCAGGGAGATGTTTTTATCTACTTATGGGCAGAGTAGTCCAGAAGAAATGAAGTAATTTACTGTAGCTCCCTTGGGGTGGAATGAGTCTGGGGGGGAAGAAGTTGGAATCCAGATATCCTGAAATGCAGGCTGATGCCCAGCAGCAGAGCTGCTTTGCACATTGATGCATCTGTCCAGAAAGCAGAGAGCATTTCTGCACTGTGGGTTTAGCTTCTTTGTACAGTGGAAGAATGAGCCTCTGGGAAAGGACTCAAATGCTTTCTGAGAGCAGTTCTGAGATATCTGGTCTTTTAAAATAAGTTCCTTTTCTGTGTAAAGCTGTTCTGTGGTTCAAATCAAAGGCATGTACAGATTCTGAAACGAAAGGTAATGTGCAGGTCAGCCCAATTTAAAAGTGGGAGTTGCTTTAATGTATATTTTCCATTGGCTTTGTCAAGCAGAGAGGGCCTGTGTTTTTGCAGGTTAGAGCAAAACTCAGTATAGATACAGGGGTTAAGATTTCTTTCTTGGTAGATTCTAAATGGAAATATGGTGGGAACATGTTTTAATTTTAAGCTTAAGTGTTTATATGGACTAAATGTTAATTCTTCTATGTCAGGATCATCCCTGTTTACAGTAAAATCTGATTCTGTATAACTTCCCCTTTGAAAAACAGGGAGAGAAGTTTTGTTTGTTGGTATTTATGTACTTCATCTTCTTACCCCTTTCCTCTGTGGTGTATTCCCTGCTGGCTCCTTCTGCTTTGCCTTGACATCTAGGCTTTGATCATGCATAAACACCACCTGATGGTGTCATTGGGACCCCTGCATACACGAGTGTCCTCACAGTAGTGCCCTGCCAGCAGCAGTGACATTCCAGCCCTAAGTCTGACATTGATACCTGTTCCAAACAGGTGTTTAAGATGATATACATGGGGTTTTAAATGGCTTTCTGTTTCTACTTCATGTCTAAAAGCATCCCACTGCTATCTTAGTTCTTGACTGTGAAATAATTTGTGTATCACTTTGCATACACAACTTACACATGAATGAGAATTATGTATGCATAAGGAAAAAAAAAACATATCAGAACTCTGTGACCATAACATTTTTCATGTTTAGTGCCTGCGTTTGTCAGTTGCTAACTGACTCTTAGAGTTCTTTGATATGTAGTTTAGTTACTTTTTATTTCAGATGAAGTTGAACTAATTTCCCAAACCTTTTTTCTTTCCTTGAGACTTCACTGTTTGTTTTATTGTTGTTCTATAGGTAAATAGAAACCAGAGTTTCCATGTGCCATCAACACATGTCGAGTCAAAAGATCTTTCTGCTCTGAAATATACAGTCCATTCCCTTTGTGCTGCAGCTCTACATAAGAGACATGAAACTAATCTGGATGCAGTTCAAATAACGATGTCACTTTTTGTTAGTTTACTGTGTGGCTTGTAATAATTAGGAGCCATGTGTAGTGACACTCTTTATTTTCCCACATCTTGATGTGCGTTAATGGATGGCAGCTGCTGTTTGTATGACTGCAGTAATCACAAATTCTTTTGATTCTGGCCTTGGTGTAGTTGAAATTGTGTTGCTGGTCATAGTGCTTGTGTTCCTCACTGAGTGCGTGATTGAAAGCTATCTGTGTGCATAAGGGAACTTTACTTGAACTATGTAACTATAAATTAAATTGTATTAAAACTGAAGCCCTCATGGAAACCTGCTATTGTAACTTCAGAAGTTGGATGTTATAGTGCATATTGAGAAAGCTGTTGACTAATATGAACAGAATGAGTTTTATTGAGTCTTATTGAGTAAATAGTAAGGCCTGGTAGACTGATGCTGATTTGTGTCACTATGACTCTAGCTATTGCTAGGCCAGCAATGATTTTGCTATTTGAAACCTTTGTTCTGGCCTCTGCAAGCATTTTAAGAGGTGGGACAGCTTGGTTTTGTGTAGGATTTAGAAAGAGAAACTCTGCAGCTGCAAAATAAAACTTTGAGCATTCACAGTAAATGATGGCTGGTTACTGTAGGGCTGGAGGCGGGCCAGAGGGGAGGTCATAGCAGTACACCTATTATGTCTTCCATGGCCTTCTTATTTTGTACAGGACTGAGTTGTCTTTGCTAAGGCGAACAGTGACACTAAAATCCAGGAAGGCACTATGTTAGATGGAGGAGGACTCATTCGTTTGCCTTCTAAGTACTGCTCCAGTAGTGCCTGAGAGCTTCATCTTGTAGAAGGTATTTTGTAGGTCTTCTGGAAGGTCCAGCTTTTACAGCATCTCTCTTATGCTGCTGGCAGACTTTGCAGCAGGAGCACTTATAACTTCTCCCATCTGCTCTGTGGTTAAGAGTCCCTGTGAGTAGAAGCTGAACAGGCAGCACTTGCAAGCATCCCCCTATCCAGTCTGCCTCTCATTCCAAGGAATGAGCCCAGCAGATAAGTTTCCCCAAATCAGCGTTCAGATATCAAGATGTTCTGGGTTGGTGGTGTGTAGATTTACTGTCAGTTGAATGTTGTCTTTCTCCCATAAAGTTCAGTTGTAAGATTTGACTTTATCTGTTTTGAAGATGAGGTGAAGTGAAGAGGGCAGGCATAAGGGTGACAGTAGCTTCCAGCATCTTTCTTGCAACTGCAGCAAGAATGTGAGAGAAGGGAAAAGGTGCATGCAGGCTGTCTTTGTTCATTTGGTGATAATTCATTCTTTGGTGGGTATCACAAAGAGGAAAGCTGGTGGAGTTACTTCCCATTCTAGAAGGATGCACTTCAGGTGAAATGTACTTTTCTCTGCCATAGAGTGAACTGAAATTGACAGTCAGCACATTCCCTTCTAGCAAGGATTAACATCATAAAATTTCATTGAAGTGGAGCAAGTCCCCTCTCCTTCTCTCTCTTTGCTCACTTCAAAGCCAGTGACGTTTTTGATGCTAGTGTTTGTAGGACTGCAATTCCCAAATGCTGAAGTGGTAGGGTTTGGTCTTACTTCAGAGCTTTCTTCACATTTCTGAAAAACAAAACAAAAAACCCTAAAATTTATGTGATCATGTAAACCCATGGGTACAGAGCACACGAATAAGATGAGCATCGTGATCAAATCACAAGTCTGGCTGCAATGTGTTTGTAAGTCATTCCTGGATGGATTGTTCTGTAACACTAGAAAGTACTTTGAAGTCTTTTGAAGTAGGCTAGTTTTAAATGAATGCTTTCAGCAATGACCTGCTTCCTATTTAAATTTACTTTCTTTACGAGGACACTCTCCTTCAGCAACAGGCTGTAGCATTTTTGGTAGGTGTGGAATGGGGACTCTGTGTGGCTGCTTCTGGGTCCCTTGAATGTTGGGTGCTGCTGGAAATACAGAGGCTGCCTTGCAGCACTGAGCTCAAACTGGATCATGCTGAGCTTGGACTATCAGTCTTAGCAGGCAGCCCTTTGCTAAAGCTTGAAGCACGCAGTTTGCAATTGGAAGCCTCTGGCACTTATTATGTATCAGTTTAGAGAGACTCTGAGTGTATGTGAAGGTCTGTGCAAGAACAGTGGGATGTGAGCCTGAGTGAGTGAGCTCAAGTAAAGGACACTGAGATGGCAGCTTATGTGGAGCAGAGCTCAAAATACAAAGTGTGACACACGTCCAGGAGAAGAGGGAACTGAAGCCGTTAAGTTGCAATTGCTTGACTCCCTTTGCCTCTGAACCACAGAAACTGTATGCACATTTTAATAACGTTGTGGTATGAGTAAGGACATCATTGTGCACAATTCTTTTGCTGACTCTAGTAATAAAGCATTCTGCCCTTTATTTATAGGACTGCCTCAAGGATCTGACAGGAGGAATTGAGTATGCTGCCAAGATATTAAATGAAATTCCCCAGAAAGACATTCAGTGCACTAAAAGAGCCTCAAAGGCAGAAAGGGAAGGAAATGGGCAAGGTAAGTCATACATAATGATCTCAGTTGGCGTCCATTGATCTCACCCGGCATCCTTTGAGAGTGGAATATCCATAAAAGTCTTTTAAAAGTCACTTGGATATTCTGGGTAGTGTTTGTGCTCAGAGATGCACATTGTGCAGCAGTAAGGCTGACTGTGACAAGCTGTTTTTTTTTGACCCAAATAATTAAAAAATACAAATGAAATTGTTGCCGCAGTCCCTCGCTGTCAGTCTGAAGAGCCAACAAAGCCTGTTTTCTCTTGGATGTCTCCAGCTCTCTCCATTCTTCTGAGTTTTCCCCGAAGGGGAATCGTCAGCATGGGAATGTACCAGGAGAGAAGAAAGGTCTGTTGAGCTTGTGCAGTGTTGCACATGGGTCAGTGGTTGGTACTGGGATGAGTATAGGAATAGGGCAAGTGTGTAGAGACTTCAGAATCATTGCTTTCAAACCATCTGTGGCTCAGAGCCTTCCTTAAAGTCTCCCTGGTTCAGTATGGAATATGTGGGCCACCATTCCATTTCATGCTCCTATGATTTCAGACTCCTTCCCACTTTCCCTTTTCATTGTGTCCTTTCCTCCTGAGGAATCCTTGTCTGCTTAAATCACTTCTCATGCAGAAGCTACTCTGTTCATTTATCTGAGTTTCCTGCTCACAAATCTTTTGCAGTAAAAGGGAAATGGTTCTTCTGGGGCAGGCCTGTTGTGAAACTAGTTCTGTAACATCTCTGGGCTGTAGGTGTAGTGCTTGAGGCAGGGAAACCCCTGTTCTAGAGGAAGTCCTGGGAAAGGTACAAACAAGTGACAGTGCAAAGGTATTGAAGTCTGTACAGCTCAACTAAATATCTTCTTTTAGAAGATTTTATTTTGGTTAAAGGAACTGCTTGTGGTCTGAAGAAACACTGCTCTAGTAAGTCCTGTTACAGCTGGGAGCATGGGGGTTCTTGGTTTTCTGTCTTCTGTGCTGTAGGGAGTGTGTTTCAGAGTTCAGTTAGGGGCTCTTGCACTTTAACAGTGAAACAGCTACTTTGAGGAGATTGGATGGGAAGCACAAATCTTTTACTAAAGACGAGTAAGGAGTATGTGCTTGCTTCCAAAGCACTTAATAGTTTAGGTCAGTGTTTAGCAGCAGACCAAGTGTCTTCCATACCAACGCTATGGTTGTAGATTGTATTTTGACTCCTTCCTTTTCATTCTTCATAAGACTACTCAGGCTCTGTCTTGCTTTCTAAAACACAGCTCTACTGCATTATTATCATTATTACAATGAGGTTCACTAAGTGTTTGGAGCTGTACAACCCATATGAGATGTGTTGAGGCTACAATGTTTGGAACTTCACAGACTGTAGATCGTAAACTTGCTCCTGCTGCTCTGATTTGGGTAATTGGTGAAGAGTATAAAGACTTTTCTTAAATAGACCATATAACTCTATTCACCAATATGACAAAGATAAGGTAAGTTATGTATTCTCATTAAATTCACAGGCATTAGCTGCTTGAGTCATCTGTATTTTCACTGTTGTGTTTATCTGAACGTTATGCAGTACAGTAACAGACACAGCTTTCTTATTTGAATAGTATTTGTGATGCTCTGTACAGCTTTAGTGATTGATAGTGCTTTTGAAAAACTGGTCTGTCTGGCCTTTTCAGATCAGTTCACAGTCAGCAACTCAGAAGGAGTTATTCCTCCACTCAATGGCTGAAGGTTGCTAATAGTCTGTTCTCCCTTCAGTGCTGTGTGTTTTATTCTTTTAGGTAAATATCATGAATCTTTCCCCTAGTATAAAAGTAGTGATGCCATTTCCCACAATCATAGAATCACCAAGGTTGGGAAAGACCTCCAAGGTCATCTACTCCAGCCATCCAATGCTGCCTACTAACTGTGTCCCTCAGTACCACATGTAAGCATTTCTTAAATGCCTCCAGGAATGGTGATGCAACCACATCCCCAGGCAGCCCATTGCAGTGCCTGACCACTCTCAGAAGAATTTTTTTTCCTAATCTCCAACCTGAACCTTTCCTGCTGCATTCCCACTCATCCTATTGGACTAGACTCTTATTTAAGACTGTGGACAAAGCTCTGTAGAGTTCTTAGAGCCCAAAGCTGATAACAGACTTGATATCAAGTTGTTTTTATCACTGAAGTGCAGTCACTTCTAAGCAGGGAATACAGCAGGTCTTCTTTACCAAAAATGAAACTGGATAACGTGCTTAGGGGCTTTTTCTTCTTAAGACTGCACCAATTCTGATTGCTTTGGAAAAGCAGCCAACTATGGCTTGGTTGGACTCTGGCCGAAACACCTGTGTGACACTAATTTACAAAGTCTCTCCAAGTTTTGATGACCTAAAGATGTCAGTGCTTTTTTAAAAAATGAACCTGGGCAAGTACTTCACGCTGTTCCCTGATGTTTTTAATGGAGTTGTTATTGATTACAGAGGGAGTACTGGCTTTTCTAGCACTGGACTTTTTCCCCTAAACAGCTGCATCTAAATTTTAGCAGATGTTTCTCTATTTTGGGCTTTTTGAAACCTCTAAAGCTATTTTCCATCAAAGCACATTAGGACCAAATGGTGAATTTCTGAAAGTCAAAAAAAAACTTTGTTTTTATAATAGAAGTGCTTTCTAATAACAGAAGAGGCGATATTAAAGCTTTTATTGTTGTCTTCTGGATCAAATTGCTACAAATTATTCCATATTTAGTCCAGCAAAGCACTTGTGATTGCTTTGTATTGAATATGAGCTGTAGTGAAGTAAAGCAGCAGTTGAATAGGGTGATGAATTTAAAAAAGAGCATCTTCTACAGCTGGGGATCTGTCTTTGATGTGCCATTCATTATTTCCATGCTATGCCACGTGCTGGTGGTAAGTGTGGTTTCTTTGTAGTCCTTGTGTATGTGTAGTATCTCAGCTTTCTCCTGATGTTAAGATGATAGGAACCATTGCTTTCAGTGAGTACAACTATTGGAAGCTGGAGTTGAGAAACAACTTTTATTCTGATGGGAAAACACACAACTGAGCACTTGTACCAGTTCACAAAGATAAGAAGTTTCTATTTGATATTTCCTGAGCTGTGTGGAAACATCCAGCACGCTTATGTTTTCAGTTGAGTATCAATGCAACAACAAAAATGACTTCTGTCAGTTATTTGAACAGAGAAAACTGGAAAACATTTTTTTCCTTAAGGCTGCAAAATCTGCGTTGGAGAAGGGGTTAGGTGTATATCCTCCTAGCAACTAGATTCTTAGCAACTGCCAGGCTTTCTGTGAGACACTTGGGCATAACTTTGAATGTGAGAGGTCTCCATTGCCACCTTGTTCTTTTGATCTTCTGCAGCACTTTGTTTTCCCTTGTAACATTTAAATAACTTGGTTCACTTTGTAGATGTAGTCCCCATTTCAGCTGCCACACAGAAGCAAGGAGAAGAGATCAAGCTCTTGGGCTGCTCTTCCTATGTATAGTCTTTTTCTAAAGCTTTTGCTAGATTATCCTAGATTCCTAATGAAAATGTAATCTTTCAAGCTATATTTAAGATGACTATTGAACTAGAGATATGCTGCCTTGTACCTGGGTTCTAAAGACCATCTGGCCTTCCCCAGCATGAATGTCTGTCAAGATATTGCTTTCTTGATGATGTGAAGCTTATGTTATGGGAAGCCACTAGTCTTAGTAGCAATGAGAGTACAAAAAAAGCTGGAAAAGACTTTTAAGATTGTGTCTGACCATCCCCTCAACGTTACAAATCTACCTCTAAACTGTGTCCCTAAGTGCCACATCCAATGTCTCTTGAATATCTCCAGAGGTGGAGATTCCACCACCTCCATAGGCAGCCTGACCACCCTTTCTGTAAAGGAATTCTTCCTGATTTCCAGTTTAAGCCTCCCCTGGTGCAACTTGAGGCCATGCTGTGTATCCTATCATGAGATTTCAGGCACTGCAGCCAACAATCTAGGGCTGTGCTTTCCTGGAACTCAGTTTTGATCTATACTGTTGTACATGTTGAAATGGAACAAAAGTCACCATAGAATTAACCTGTGGCCAGTTCTAATGCCTCCTCCTGTGCCTATGTGTTTCAGACACAGTTTTACTGGAGAAGCTGAGGATAAATTTGCCAGTCAAGAGTATCTTCTATTACAGTGTGCTTGTCCAATATTTCCAGGTGCCAGCAGCATCCAAGCAGGCTCAGTGCACGTGCAGCTGTGAGATGGTTCTCGACCATCACCCATTCATACAACGGCAGCAAGTTTTGCTCCTGTCAAAAGATTCTGTTCAGGATTTCCCCACCCCTGCTTCATTTGGATCAGGTCTGAGACACTGGGCCAACTACAGATAGATGAAGTGAAAAGACTTATACACGGGAACTGAGGTAAAAAGCCCTGTTGAGGGGTGCAGACTATTTGACAGTGCTTGGTGCTGGGGAAATATGCTTATGTGCAAGCTTAGAGTCTGTTCACAGAATACTGTGTACCTATCCTTTGGAATATAAGAATAAACTCATTTTTCTCTAACAGACAGGGATTGAAAGTCAGGAGAATGATTCTTCTCATGGAACAAGAATGCTTAACATTTTTGTTCCATATTAAATTTCAATTTTTAAAATGTGAAATGCTAGATAGAAAGAGTCTGTGGGGATTATGGGGATTTGGCATTTGTTCAACTGGATTAAAAGCCTTTATTGTTTTAATTCATCTATGCCTTCACAACTTGTGTAGCCTGAGAACAGAAGCCCTAAAACTGTGTTAGGAGATCACTGCAATAGCTGTCATCTTTGATTCATGATTAGAAGATGTTTCAGCCCTTTACGTGCTGGCCTGTCCTTTTATGTGGGTGAGGCTGAATGCAGTGTAATAACTTTTTGTCATGAATGTTCAATATCTTCTGGTATTTTGACTTGTAAAGAAATCTGTCCAGATACATGGGAATGAGATCCTCTGCTTTAGGAGAGTTAAAACCATGCTCTACCCAGAGCAGATTCCTGTCCACGAAGGAGGAAGCCTGGAATACAGAAATGAGGAATTTAAACAAGGGGGGCTGTATATGAAGCAGTAGGGTGTGAGTCTGTGGGACCATGGCCTGATTTCATTGAGAACTTCTTATGGTGATGCTGACTTGGATCCCTGGAACAACTGGCTGTGGGAGCCTGTAGATGTGCAAACTCTGGGCCGTGTTCCTGCCAGCTTCCTGAGTATTCACACAGGAGAGAATATTTTCCCAGCAGGGAGCTCCTTAAAGTGAGAAAGGCTTAATGATTTATTCTGCTCAGTGTGATTCAAGGGTGTAGGAGTCCTAATGATAAATGAGGCTCTCCTTTGAGGGAGCTGCTGTCACTTAGCTGTAGAATATATTATGTTGACATATAGCAAACGTGGAAAAAATTGGTTTGGAAACTGGTTTGGTTAAAATAAGAGACTAAGCTGGTGTGGAACTGGGGAGAAGCCATGGAGGAAGCACAGATTCTGTTGAAGATGCTCAATGACTTGTACTTGGATATGTTTTTCTACTTCATCCATATAAATAATATTCAAACTTCAAAAGGTGATGTGTGCAGTAAGTTGTTTTTGTGTGAGGCAGGTCTCCAAATTCATTTCCATCTGATGTGAGGTGTTAATTCAGAATTCTCAGCGACTTCTTGATCTCGATTTTGGGAACAGAGCCAGTTAGATATATTTAAAGTGGAGGTAATGTCAGGAAGGTTATTCACGCAGCTAGGAAACCACAGCAGTGACAGAATAAAGACCATCTATCTTCCAAAATCCTATAAGCTTAGAGCAAAATAAGGAAAAAATTGTGCTGACTTCCTTGAATTGTTTTACCTGAGAGAATAAGACAATTGAAACTTGTTCCTAGCTTGAATGTTCCATTGATTTAGGTGAGGTGTGTTTTGGATCATAAGCTAGAACACGACATTTATTTTGTTAATTTTAACACTGGCTGTTTTTAGCATTTTGTTTCACCAAGAAAGCAGTGCAAACAACTCTGCCAGCCAACTTTCCTTCCTTTCCCAGCTCACCTTGCAGCGTTTTGTTACTGTTTTTTCCACCCCACATCCCCACAGTTTGTGCTATCAAGTAAATAATCACTTCCTTCTTGCCATACTTTAATTTGGAAATGAGTGACTGCTACACAAACAAGAAAAAGTTCTAATTTTATGGCAGAGTTGCCTGTCTGTCAGAATAGGAGTGAAGGACTTGTTCATTTCTGTTCTGAATAACATTTGGATTCGGACATTTGATGGATTGGAGAAGTGGGTTTTGAAGTGAGTTGAACAGAGGAAAATGAATATCTTTAATTTCAGGGATGCTGCTGGATACATACATATCTATTGTCTTGCTTATAGCAGCCCTGAAGCTAGGAGTTAAAGGTTCAAGACACAAATTACATGGCTTGCTTTAGCCCAGAAGATAGCTTTAGTAGTCATCTATAAATGAATAACGTGCATCTTTTGGTAATATCAGGATGTAGTTAGAGTGGTTATGCTTTGACTCTACCTTTAATCCTAATGGTCACCTTAATTTCTCTTCAGAAAACTGAATTCTCCTCGTATAATGGATCCTTGAGTGTTTTTTCAGTGCTGCTATTTTTATATGCGAAATCAGTTTGGGGCCACATTTTTGGTAGAAAACTTAGGAAATTGTTCTATGGCATTTCTGACTATCAGTAAGCATCAGCAGTAGTCAATTAATGTTGCCTCTGAGCCACTATTTCCTAAAATATAGTTGGTTTTTTTTTTTTTTCAGATGCACACATTTGTTTCAACGAAGTTATTTGTAATTATAGCCACTAAAATTCTACTTTCTTGTGCAGATACTGGGCCAAGCTTGACATCATTTGAAACTCCCAGGAACTTGGATTGATTGGATATATTTAAGCAAAGTTTTCATGTTCTCTACGGGAAAGAATGAGGTGTCTGCCTGAAAATGTAGTCCTTGGAGACACTTCTTAGAAGGAATGCTCTCTGTCTGTGTTATATGTTAATCTTTATTATTACTAGGCTTCTACTCTTCATAACAAAAGGAGAAAAGAACTGTAAAATCCAAGTCATGGCAGTAAGATATGAACAGAATACAACGTAGGAGCTCAGTAATGGAGATTTCATCTGGTTTGCTCTGCTAATGGTAGATGGAAGATTTGTGGTTTTGTTGTACTTCATATTGTCACTTATATCCAGGAAGGTGCACGTCATTATTTCTAAGATGTGTAAGAACAAAGGTGTTAAAGGTATGGGGGACCAAAATCTGATAGCTGAGTGAGAAGGTGTTGGTACCATGAGTTTATTTTGCCTATGGGTAGAATCTTCCACAAGGGAGCTGCAGGACACTGATCTTGTGCTTGCAAAGGAGTGCATCAGCTAAGATATTCCAACAAGCCTTATCTCATGTCTCTGCTGTAATTATCCATCTTGGAGGCTTGGTGTGCTAAGGCATGATGAGTACAGATGTTCTCTGCTGCATGATGGAAAAACAAGCACTTTGCAAACCAAACAAACATGCTGGTTACAGTAATCCTCGTTCCCCATGGCGGTTTGCAAATCATGCAAACATAAACAATTCTATAGAATTTTGAGCAAGTGTAATCTGCTTCCATTCAAAGAGAGCCGGATTGTTGCTTCTTGCAGCTTTAGCTTATGAAATCTGTAATGTAATTATAGTGTAGAGATAGCAAGAATGGAGGGAATTTGGCTTAATGTGCAGCGAGTTCTCAGATGGGAGATAAATACAGATATTTCAGGAAACTATGCACAAATTGAGCAACTCATCCACTGAGTGAGAATTACATCTTGGCTTGGAGGTTGTTTTGGCCTCTTCCTGAGCAGGCAACACTGCAAGAGAATTTACTCCTCCTCATGACTTTCTTGACAGAGATTGATCCAAGTCAGGTCTGTTCATCCCATCAAAGAACTGGGAGCAGAGCTGAAAGGACAGGAATTCCCACAGTGTGCATCCTTAACATAGGGCTCAAGGGCCCAATTTTGGGTCCACTGTTGGCTGTGGATTAGATGAGCATCCCTGAGGTGAGCCCCCTGTTAATAGACCTGGTTAGCTATAGAAAGTGGAGCACTTCCAGAGAATTCCCTTCCTGTCTGCTCTCTGTGCTAGTCAGAAGTGGTGGAGAGATCTACCATGGTACCTTGTGGGACCTCTGCTAAAGGAGAGCTTATCTGTTTGATGAGGGAACACATGCATCCCTTTCTGTCTCTAGCAAGAGGTTGTTTGGAGAGCCTTAACCTGGCTGCACGAAGGGGAGGCTCTAGGTGACACTATGGGTATGTGAGGGTGTTAAAGTTGGCTAATGTGAGTTAGTGCACTTGGCCTGCTGCCCAAAAGTACAAACAATTGTGGGAAGACTTCAAATGGTTTTTAATGGCTACAGCTACAAGAGCTGTGAAGAATGCCTTTATGCATGCATCTTTCACAAATAAATTATGAGAGGAAGTGTCTTTCCATTGAAACAGAGTGGTGTAGTTCATAATGCTCTATGTAGCAGAGAACTGAAACGCAGCCATAAATAATGGCAACTGCTGCACAGAACAAACAAGAAATTTGCCTTTTGCATATGCTTTGCTAATCTGCTTAATAATGCAAATGTATGATGGGATTTAACGTGAAATCCTTATTTAAGTGCCAGCCTCTCTTGTCAGAGCAAGATGGGATCAGCTGTTGGTAATTAGCACTGTTTTGGGGGGTAAAACTTCCTAGAGTCTTGTGGAGTTCAGTGAGTTTAGGCTAGCTGGTGTTTCTGGCTTTGTGGGCTCAAATAATTTCTATCTGGTGGGCAGATGAGGAGGTGCTTACGTGACTTGGCAAATGTAGGTGAGTGTGTTTGGGAATGGTGGCACTACCTGACCTGAGAATTGGGCAGGAGTTCAGAATGGGAAGAGTGGAAGGGAGGTCTGGAGGGAGAGGAACAAAGACAATGTAAGAAAGAGCAGAGAACATGGATCTCTTTTGGGGTCTGAAATAGTAAGCATGAGGTGTTTTGTTGTGGGTTTTTTTTTCCTTCAAATGGACTTTATCCAAATAGAACTCCTAACTCAGGGCTGGAAAGCATTTGTTTTGTACTCAGTGCTCAGATGTGTTTCAAAATTGGCACCTTTATGTGCCTCAGAACTGGAGAAAATCACTTGTGTTTACAAAAGTCTCTTCTCTGCCAAAAAAGGTCAGTTGTGTTTATGTGCACTGGCTGGATCTCACCTCCTCCTCGGAACCCCATGTGTGTGTGCTGGAACTCCATCAACGCTGTTTTTTAATGTTGTGTGATTGATCTGCCCTGTGCTGTTGCTGTTAGCCTTGGGGCTAATTTTTAATACATGCTCTGCCCGTGCCAGCAGTGTGGAGCCCATCAGATGGCTCTGAGGTGAGGCAGGAGGGCAGCAAATACAGCTCTGTGCCTTGTTGATGCAGCTAGAGCACTGGTGTGGAACTTGGCGCAAGGGCAAGCCTTCCCGCTACCCCTCTTAAAGCCTGCTCTTCTCCTGGCTGATCTCTTAAACATGAGCACAAAGCAACTCGCGAGGCCCTTCCCCATCCCATAGGAACTCCTCCACTCTGCTGCTGGGTGGAATTGGCTCCTGCTACTGGGAGAGTCCTGGGAGCGCATGCAGCTTCTCACCATGTGCCTGGCCAAGAGGCTCCTTAGAGACATGAGGTAGGCTGATGTCCTCAGTCTTGCTGGCAGATGTTCATTGCTTTGTATCAGGATAAGGGAGCAGGTAAAGCCTCTGATGGGCTCAAAAGTTAAGACCTTGGAGAACAAATGCTAGGTCTTAGCTTGTACAAAAATGAAGCTACTGTGGAGTGAGTCATGTTCACATCTCCATTAATCACACTCCAGCAGTAAAACATCACGATGGAGGCAAGCTTTAAATTGAAGAGATAAGAAAACAGAAAACAATGCAAGTTGTAACAAATTAATCTCAACTGTGTGTAAATTGAATGTGTTAAACCTCTTTCTATATGGGTGCTGTGTCAGAGCTGGAGTGGCTGTAATTTTCTTTACATTTTTAATAGCATTGAGGCATTTTCATTTTTCAAATGAGAGGGTTCACTCCAGGGTTTATAGCATTTTCTGCAGAGAAACTCATATGCATGTTTTCAGCTGCTATGCTTCCAGGCTATTGATGAGTGGGTTATTTTGTAGTTCTTCATCTCCTGGTACTTTTGTTTTGTTTTAAAGCTTTGTTAATGATCTCAGTGAGGACTCTGGGTGGACTTACATCCTCCTGAGTGGCTATTTCTGCCTCCACTGAGATAGTGAAGGAGTGGTGGTAAGAAGAGGGGTGCTGGCTTTGCATTTAAAACCACCTATTCTTGGCATCTCTGCACTAGTAAAACTGGCACACCACCTAGCAAGCAGGCAGTATGCCATCCTGACAGATGGCTGTGCAAACAAGCAGCCAAGAGGCTATACATGAGCATCAAATGTATTTGTGGAGGGCAGCACACCCAGCCAGAATCCTCCAAGAGGTTCAGCAGCTCCGGGTTGAAAACCAATATGTGAGAAAATGTCATTGATATTTCAACTCAGAGCTGGATTAACTGGATAAAGGCAAGGCTGGAATTCCCAGATCATAGTTCTGGGAAGTATAAGATCAAATTCTGCCTGCTGCAGGGTGTGAAAGGGAAAAGACCATCACATCGATTCCTCCATTTCTCTCTTGAAAGGCTCTTCATACAATGGGCAGAATGGCATCCTCACCTATTTCATGTCAATTAGTCAAGAATTTGGACACCTAGGGGGCTGTTTTTCTTTACTAAGCTTGAGTGATGTTTCTGCAGTTAGGGTCCCTTGGCAAACTTATTAATGCTAAAATAGAGAGATGATGGTGGAGGTGATGTCCATGTTGTAGCAGTACAGTAAAATGCTAATATGCTTCTCAGGGCAATTGAGTGGGACTCAAGATTTCTAAATTCAGATCTTTCCTGACGTAGCATCACTATGCATGAAATTACTGTGCTTCATCTTGGAAAAACTGTTAGCTTTTCACTAAATGCTCTGCCTGGAAAGCAAATGGTAGGAAACTTCCTCCAATTCTTTGCATGTGATTGGAACTTGAAAGAATAATTTGAAACCAATATAATAAAGAAAAAGACAGAAAACTCTAGTTTAGCAAATCTGGAATGCAGCTGGCATATACAGAAGTATTCTTTGTTCATCTGTGGGTCCATAGCATGTGCTTCTAAACAGTGTAATTACACTGATTAGCTTTATTCACAGAGTAATCAGATCAGTGCCTGGTGAAATGAGTTGTTCCCCCACCCCCCACGCTTTAAGACATAAGGAGATTATTTTCATTTAGTAGGTTTCACAGTTTGTTCGTGCCAATATGTTCAAAAAAATAAAAAGTACTGATAATCATGTGGAACAGTTGGAACTTGGTGAGTAAATTGGTGTTCAGACAGGAACAGATCCCAAGGGGGGTGCCTTAGCACATAGCTTGCAAGGGAAATAGCGGGCTTCAAAACCATCAGTTTCTCACCTAAATATTTATTTATATTGCAGTGATACCCACAGAGGCTCCACCTGATGGGGATCCAATTGCAATAAGAAGTAGAGCCACTGATGCAGGGTATATTGATGATAACTGCACACCTTGGCCAGCTTTCCCACCACCTCCTGTGTGCTAAGGCAGCATCACTGGCAGATCCAGGTTCTTAATCTGTTATCATTACGTTGATCTGGGGTTCTGTGTAGTGTGAGCTGAAAAATCTGATTATTTTATTTGTGTCATATCACAGAATGGCCAGGGTTGGAAGGGACCTCAAGGATCACGAATCTCCAACCCCCTGCCACACACAGGGCCACCAACCTCCACATTTAATGCTAAACCAGGCTGCCCAGGGCTCCATCCAGGCTGGCCTTGAACACCTCCAGGGATGGATGGGGCATCCACAACCTCTCTGGGCAGCTGTTCCAGCACCTCACCACTCTCTGGGTAAAGAATTTCCTCCTGATGTCCAACCTAAATCTCCCCTTCCTCAACTTAAAACCATTTCCCCACATCCTACACATATCAACACTTTCCAAGAGTTAACTCCCCTCCTGTTTGTAGGCTCTCTTTAAGTATTGAAAGGCTGCAATGAGGTCACCCTGCAGCCTTCTTTTCTCCAGGCTGAACAAGCCCAGCTCCCTCAGCCTGTCCTCATAGGGGATCTTAGTTTTCCCATTTTGTTATTATATAGGAGAAAAAAACACAAGACAAAGGCTCCCAAATAGTTGCATTATCTTGAATATTTATTTGGTGACCAGTTATGATTTTTCTGCCTGTTTTTCATTTCAACTAGGATAAGAGTAAGTTAAGAGTAAGTTAGTTAAGGAACATGTAAGTTAGATGTAAGGAACTTGACAATGCCACAGCCTCAGTAATACATATGCAAAACAGATCTATGATTTCCTTTGCTTATTTGAATTTAAAAAAAAAAAAGCTAATTTATACTATTTAGTAGAAATAAGTTGTTTTCCTATTGAACAATACTGTAAACTAATTAATAATTTGTCGAAGCTTTGAAGGTCTACTGCTGACCTAATTTACTTTACTGCATGCTGTTAAGACTCCACAGTGGTATGACTGAAGAGTGCTCTTGTGGTCTTCCAGAATTGAAATGACTCCATAAATCTCCTTCAATCCAATAATACATTAATTAAATAAATGTATTGTGCATGCCTTTTGAACACAGATATTCATTATTTTGCTTGATGAGTGACCTCAGCTAGAATTTGCTGATGTCCAAAGGGGTAAGCTTGTGACCTCAGGAACGTGGTTAATTTTAATTAGTCCAAGACGTGTTCAGACTCTGTTGTTTTGAAGCATTTTAATTCAGTTTTGATGGCATTATTCTCAGGGAGCATGAAACAGACGCACATAATTCTTGTTAGCATATTACTTGAAGCTGACTTCAAACATGTGTTCATTGTAAATTGTCAGACTGTTTTCATCCACTGGGAATCCTGTCTGCCAATTTGCTTTTCTTTAAAAAAATAATTGTTATTAGTACTACTGCTATTGTTTGCAGCTCACACACAGGATCTATGGCATGTGGTTGGCCCTTTTTATGTTCAGATCTATATGGAAAAAAAATCTCTGCTTATATGAACTTGTAGTATAAGCCTTGCTATTTCTCACTTGTTTTTGTTCTATGGAAGACTGGTTTCTTTAAAGGAGCTACTTTTAACTTTCGTTGCCAGTTACAATTTTTTTTCCTATTCTGCCTTCAAATTGGATGGTGGCCACAGCACAGTCTTATAAATGATAATGAGAGTAACACGATGACCTGCCTGAGCACAGCTTTCTGCTTTTGGTGCTGACTGTGGCATGGCAGTTTCCTTGATCTCAGGCACTTTGCAGTAGGAGGTGTAACTATTGCATAAGTGTTGCTGCTGTATACAGTACTGTGTGTTCAGATACATGCAGGGCTTGAAAGATCCATTAGTTACTCCAAAGTTGTGAGGTTGGTTGGTTTTCCCAGTAGGAAAGAACTGAAGAGAGTTTCTGTCTAGAAGTATTGGCAGTATGGTAAGCTTTGTAACAGCTCCCTGAGTTCTGTGCACCTAAATAGGGTGCAAGTGGGATCATAAATTTGTGCTGCTGCTTCTCTTATGTGCATTTGAGAATCTTTGAGGCATCTATTGCAACGCCAAGGAAAAGATCAATTTAAAAGTCATGTTTAGGATGCGGTTTCTGTTTCTTTGCTTTTTTCTGCCCATATCTGGTACAGTTTTAGGCCGTGTTGTCTTACCAACTTCCAAGGTGTCGGGCATTGATCTGGGATCAGCCTTCCCAGCAAAAGACCAATACATTTTGCCTTCTCAGGAACTGAAGGCAGAAGACAGAACTTGATTCTCACTGTGGGTACTTAAATACTATAGCAGAAAACAAAATAGAAATTACAGTGGAAATTGGAAAGAATGTTAATCTAGGAGTGAATCTTCATTTTGTAATACTCTGAGAATGTTTTTTAAAACTGTCACAGTTTCACTTTTCTATCTAGAAGTAGAGATGGAAGAGCTAGATAGCATGTAGAGATCTACAAGAGATTTACTCCCACCCACTATTTCATTGTTAGAATGTGAATTTGAGTGCATTTCTTCACCAAACTGTCCCAGCATTTGTGGATTACAGGTCACTCTGCAGGTTTTTCCTTGACTTCTGATCACTTTCAGGTAAGAAATACTCTACATCATCTTGTGCCAGGTGACCACTGCCTCTCTGCATAGTTCTCTTGCTTGACCCATTCATTATTTTCTCTGCAGTGTGTATTATGATATCCTATGTTATGATGTTGAATGTTGAATAAGGTCTTGAAGTATTTAGGTCTTGGGGTATTTTTTGGTTTGTTTCTTTCTAACAGAATAAACTTGCTTGCAGAGCAAGAAGTCTATTTGCTGAGTGCTTAATATGTGATTTCTACCTAGATGAAAATCTTAGGGATTTCTGACTTATGTTGGAATAGAGGCTCATTAATTACCCACTGCCGTCAGTGGTTATTATCTGAGTTTTTTTCTCTGCAAAAGAGAAGATTCTGTTCTTGTGGCCTCTTGGCGTCACACGATTGTAAGGCACAAATGTCTTGATGCTGAAAGGCTTGGCTGAGCATAGCCATATAGCTCTGCTTTGTTAGGCAGGAGCCTTAGTTTACAATCTTGGCTGTAGTTCTTCCTCCCAAGTCTGAAAGGAGCTATAAAGTTAACAGTTCTCTGCAAAATTTATGCACCTTGTGAAAATGTTGGAAAACATTCTTTGGACCTCTCCCCAACTAAAATACCTTTAGCTTGGGAGAAACCAGTTACACAGCCAACTTCTCCTCCTGCTTTAGATTGGTTCATGCTTTGTGTGACCCTTGATCTTGAATGCTTTCATTATCTGTTACTTATTCCTCTGTAGTGTTCTTGCTAGCAGCAGACGAGTGAGGACTGAATTTGGTCATCTCGTCCATGACATAAATTGGATTGGAGTTACAGTAAGACGTGATGCTTGCAGTAAACATGTTGGAAGGAGAACAGCACATGATTTTGTACTGTTAACAACTTGAAGCATGGGACAGTTTCGTTGTGTTTCTCTCCTCTCTCCCAGCAGCTGTTGCCCTATGGCAAGGGTTGGAAATGGTAAACCCTTCCAACTCAAGCCATTCTGTGATTCCAGGATTGTGCAAAACTGTTCATTCTGGCATCAATACTTGGGTTATCCTATCCTGACATGTTGAGGGACCTGCAGTTCTAGCAGCACTTCCTGGCGTTTGCTGAATTAGCAGATACTGGTTAAAAGAACAGCACCAAAAATCCCTCAAACACCACCACACAAAGCCAAAGAACCACAAACACTGAAGGAGCTGATGTGAGGGTATTGTCCAACAATAACATGTCTCCATTACAACTTCCTGGCTCCCTTCTGTTCTAAATGCCAGTACCCATGCCCAGGTGCTAAGAAAGCATTAGACTGCAGAGGAAGCGTGGGCTCTCTAAGGCTCGAGCAGAGCTGTGAGGGCGTAGCACCAATCTGTTCATTGTGCTCTCTCATGTGTATGACTGGAATTATGTGATCTATCAGATAAAACAGCTGCTCAAGGGATGTGCTGACTGGGATCTCCACCTCCTTTAAGAAGCAGAAGTGCAAAGCACTGAGCTGTTCAAACCATCCTGTATCTAGGAGGCAACTGAGTGACTCTGGTATGTGACTTCTGGGGGAACGTTAGACTTGGAAAGACTTTCCTCCCTGCTCCTTTCTTGAGAAAGAAAGAAGTTTCCACGTATTGCTTCAGGCCTATATCTCAAAATGACACATTGGTACCAAAGATTGTAGAGCAGAGCACATCGCTCATGATGCATTGCTCCCCATCCACATAATTCCTCTGTTTTATGATCAAAATAAAACACTTGAAATATGCTGGATGGGAGAGAGAACAAAATGCTGGAGGGGAACCTTTAAGTTGTATCTCTCTGGACTTATAAATAAGATTGAACTACTTTTTTTTTCTTCTTACCCCACAACCCTTTCCCTCTTTCTCCTCCTCCTTTCCTTCAAATACTCTGACTGGTGCTGACAGAAGTGATTATAGCTTATGAGTGATAATATAATTCAGTTTCCCTCAAGGAGAGATGCTATCAGAGAAGGTTTCTTTTAAATATACTGGTTGAAAAGAGCCATCTTTCTTCCTAGAAGAACAGTTATTAATCTCTTACTAGTACATTTTCATATCGTTTTGGACATTTATTTCCATGCTGTGATATTATAAAACCAGGCATTTGTGTCAGTTTTGATGCAGTGCAACATGCTGGAACATGAAAAGGCGTAATTACCACTGTGGTCATTTGAATTGCTAACCAGATCCTGACATTTTCAAATCGGACCAATTTCTTAGTGATCCAGAAGTGAGCCTGGATGCTATATGAGCTGCATTTCAATTAAGCAACTCAACATTTAAAAAGGAAGCACAGAGCACACATTCCCAAAGCACTGCTAAAACGAGGAAATGCTTTCCTAGTTTTCTGTTGCTCCACTAGATTAAACGTTTTGCTTGTGAGTTTCCTTGATAAAATCATAGGCATTGTTAATTCTGATGCGTTTAAATATTCCATAAGGTCTCCTTAAGGAAATGTTTTCAACTCTTTATGGATGTAATCACAGCAACCTGCTCTAAGACCACATTTAGTTGTGAGGTGAACTCTTGGCATTCCTGAACTTTGGTGCTACGGAATTTGTTCTCTGGGCCCCATTTGTGGTGCAGGCTTCATAACAAGCACAACCTGTGCTTCCAACATGACGAGGGAGCTGAGTTTTAGCTGGGGGATGCCCTTATCTGTGTTTCTGCTTGCAGAAGGGCAGCGTTGCTTGGAGAGCTTATCTTGTAGTGGTTGGGATGTAATGGTGCAGAGCAGCTGTGAGAGATGGTCTGATGTCAGTGAGTGATGCTTTGTGATGTGAAAAGCTTCTTTACAAGAGTAATTTGGAGGATATTGGCATCCTGTGTGCTTTTAGCCTCCTGGACCTGTGGAATGTAGCTAATGAGTGATGGTACGTTTCAGACCAGAGACCAGGAAAGGAAGTGCAGCAAGGAGGGAAAATGAATGGGAATGGGAAGAATACTTCTGTTTTGTGGAGAAAAGTGGCAGTTTTGAGAAAACGTCTCCCTTATTTGGTGGGAGTATTAGACTACAAAAGGCAAGAAAGCATAAAACACAGTGTTCTAAATTAATGTAAAACACTTGTATAGGATTACTCAAATTTTCTTTCATTTACTTGGGAAGTTTTACATCTAAATACCTGAGGAGGTTGCATGCACACCACCTCTCACCACATTTTTCTTTGACAAATGGCAATACGTGGAAAAGGTGAATCCTTGCTCTTGTGTGGGGAGGTACGTGGTTCTTGTCCTCCTGTGGACTAAATCCTCATTTTTCTTAAGCTGTGGGTCTGCTTATTGAATAAAGGAGAGAAAGATGACAGAAGCCAGCTGCAGGTTCCTTTTAATGACCATACTTGAAACTTATATACGGACTTCACCTTTCCTGCCTAAAAATAATTGGATTTGCATATCTGTCATAATATTTTTGCGTGTTAAACTATGGAAGTATAGCTGTAGACAAATGAGGCTAAAAATTGACTTAAATTAATGGTTTTTGTTATAACTCATGTTTCAAAGGATTGAGCGGAATGCTCTAATTCATTTTTGTGGAAATATTTAAGTATTTCAGACAGTCCTTATTTTCCTGGCATGCAGTTCAGTGTCTGCAATATCACTCATTGAACCTACCACGAATTGTCCTCCTATCCTTAAAGTCAGTCTCTGGATCTGCTCGAGTCCCACGTGAGTCTCAGAATGACTGTACCTGTGCTGATGGTGTTATGACGTGTGGTGCTTAATGCAGCCTTTTAGGAAGTAAAGTTGATCTTCAGAACACAGATAATCTGTGCATGTTGTGCTTTGCAGTCAAGTTGGCAGTGGATAATTTCCATGCAACAGATGTGTTTGATTATGGTAACCTGGGGCATGAAATTACTCCTAATTCTAAAACTAGTGGATTCAAGACAGTGCTGGGCTGTGCAGTTATTTCCACTGCAGAGATGTCTAGACACCTCACCCAGGGAGCCAGGCCTCAAGGTAATAAGCACTGTAGTATATGCAACAAAAGCTCTCTTCCAGACTGAAACAGGTTTAAAAATACACTTTAAAGCACACTGGCAGTTCTAAAAAGGGGAAGAAAGTCTGTTCAGATTGTGAAACTCCTGGTTTAAAAAAAATAAAACCACTGCATGGCAAGAAGCGAACGTGATACTGTGCACAGTCAGGGATTGACTCATTACCTCTTAGATTTCTCTTCTTTGTGCATGTCTGTGTCTGCTCAGCCCACTGTGCATCACAGCTGCCGCCATATGCTGGTTGCGTGAGCGATAGTGGGCTTATGATAGAAAGTATGTATGATGCAAGGGTTGAGAGACTGGGGTTTTATAATGGGCTGCCTCTTGTCAGCTTGCTTGACCTCTCACCAGTATGCTGGGAATGGTGCGGGGTGTCTGTTTTAAAGCAAAACTGATGTAAGTGGCTAATGAACAATGTTTATGGCTGAATGTCTGAAGTTCAAGTCCAAAGTGTGAAACAATTAATAAACTCATTGGTACTTATGTTTGTGGCTTCTTTTGTGAAGTGCTTCATGGTAAGCCATCTCAGCCACTTCTGCATGCACTTCCACAGCCACGGACTACTTGCCTGTGCAGTGCTACTCTCAAACGAGCATTGCATTGCTTGTCCTGAAGAAAAAAACACCAAATTTTCTTAATCTGAGTGCAGATGGGATTCTCAGTGCTAAGAAAAGCTGGATGTGTGTGCATCTGTAACACGGTGCATCTTCTCTGTGTAGTCAATGTCATACTGTTAAATCAGAGCCCCATTTCTGGAGCATTTTAGAAATATTCTTTTGAATGTTGTGTTGGTTTTGTTCTTCAATTCAGCTATGGTAGAAAATGGGTCAGATTATGACACAGCCTGGAGCTGAGACAAAGACTTGTGGGCAGAGTAGTGGTTGCTGCCATCCATCACTTGCTCCTCTGTCAGATGGGACAAGGTGAACCTCTTCCCATTCCCTGTGGAGGCAGTCTGGCCTCATGTCATCCCTCCATCAAGAAGCTGTCACCTGCAATGACAGCAGGGACATGAGTAAGTACTTGCAGGGATACAAGAAAGCATTGCTGTGAACAAAACTTTCAGCTTTAATTAGTAGTGTTAAGTGATGTCTTGAAAGCCTGTAGGTATAAACAGACAAATAAGCTAGTAGAATTAAAAACAGATGTTAGAGCTTAACTCCTTTAATAACATCCTCTGCCTCATCTCCATTTAAAAAAAAATCTTATGTCAGTTAATGCCCAATTCTATTTATACATTTCTCATTTGCATGCAGATTTAGCATAATGTATTCAGGAAGGCAACATGCTTTTTATGTGAACAGAGAGGGCCGTTAGTATTCCTGAAGTCTTCCATTTCTTACCTTCTTCCTAGCAACTTGCCCAGATGGAAGGAGCTTGCCTTTAAAAACTAAGTTATGTCTCAAGTTCCGTAAGCTTTGTTGTCCATAATGGTAAATAAAATCTGTAGTAAAATCCCATAGAAATGTCACCTGGGTTACTGGAAAGCACACTGGAAACTCTTAATGTGAAACTCCTTCAGTGCCGTAGAAGCACAAGGAACCCCTTCCAGATGCACTGTCCTCTGCCTTTCCAAAGCAAGCTGTTAATTGTGACCATCTGCAACTGTAGAAACTGTAGAACTGTAGAAATGAAGCAGGCATGATTCTCATCTAAACAGTGTGAGTGCACAGCCTCTGACCGTGGCTGGGGCATGAGAGGAAGTGTGTGTTAAGCCAGCTGCTAATAAGGAGGAAGAGGGGGGGAAAGAGAAGGAAAGGAAAATGCTGTGGCTCCCTTTGCCCTCAGGCATCTCTAAACCAGCTTTGCTTTGCCCATGAAATTCCTGGTTGCAAAATGCCTTGCGTTGCTGTGAGTCTGAAGAGCGTGAACCAATTGTAGTGTTTGTCTCCAGCACCTGGATTTATACTGGAAATGCTCTGAATCTTGAAAGAAGGGCCACAGAGGTGAACACTGTTGTCAGCAAAAGCCTTTTTCAGTAAACCTGACTTGAGATGTACAAATGCTTCCTGATTGACTTTATCCAAGGATCCCTGTAGGATCCCTATGGCAGAGATGTCAAAAATAGCACCCAGGTGGATCCTGAGTGACATTTGGCAAAGCATAGTGAGAGGAGAAATGACTGTGAGAAGTAGGGACATCAATTACAATGTCCTGCTGAGTTGCTGACGTGACCAGAGCAGAATCCCCATTCTACACAAGCAAGAGGTGACAGATGAGCAGCAACTTGCCTCTGAGCAGCAGCATCTTCTAGCTCCTGTAATTGTTTGTCTCTGTGCTTAGTGCTGGAATTGAAAAGAGAAAATACAGTCTGGTCCAGGTCTTGCAAAGGAGAATGAGTGTGTCCTGGTGGTGAGAGTGTAGTCAGAGCACAGCTCTTCCCATCAGCTTCCTTAAGGGGATCAGCTCTTTGGGAACACTTGTAAACATAGGTTTTCCTTCAGGTGTGTACCAGGAGGGGAAAATCCTGGTCTGTGATCTAACTGCTACAGCCATCTGACAGTGGTGTATTTCTCTGGATGACATATTTTGTGACAGACTTCCCTTATTGGACTTTGCTGGCACCCGAGGACCGAGCAGTGAGCATGGGTGTATTTTGCAGTGACTAATTGCAATGCACTCTTTCAGCTATTAGTCATTGTTTTTCCTGCAGGCTAGGCCCGTATTTCTGATGTAAGTTGCAAATGCTCCAATAAATTATGAATAGACATGAACTGTTTCAATCCACGTGCTTGGATGAGAGGCAAGACTGGAAAAATAAGAGCAATTCTTGATCTAATCTGATTTTCACAATATGAGTGACTGCTGAGGCTAGAAGGACCTTCGTATACTTTTATTCAGTTTTTATATTATTCGATGCAGGAGGTAGGTGGCCAAACAGCTAAGACTGAACTGCTTCTACAGACCACGTATAGTCCCATGATGTAAAAATGAAGTCTATATCAGACAGATTAAGTAAGAAGCTTGAGGGCATATCTTCTGCTTTGAGTTTGGCTTGTTGATGCTCACAGCTTGGTAAGATGTGGTTAGTCCCACAGCCATTAATACGATGCCACTATAAAGCACTGCTCCTGTTCCTATTCATTTTACTGAACTATGTCATACTGGAAATAGAAAAATGGGTAGTTACACATGAAATCAATAGTTATCGTTTCTTCTACAGCACTAAGATGGGGGGAAAAACCCTAAATGTAGATGGTAAAGATTTCTTCTGATAGTTAGGGGAATAGCATGTCAGTTTCAGATGGTACAAAGGAACACTTGCATCAAGATTACTCTTCCACACCTTTTCTCAGGTTCATATTGTGTGAAAACACTGGAAGGGGTAATTAATATAGGGGTGGTTCTGCTTCTGAAATGGCTTTCATCTAGTGGTAATTGGCCCAAGGCTTTCAGTGTATGGAATCTGAAACTAGAGGTGTTGAAATCAGGAAATCTGGTACAAAACTCTCACTGAAGGTGATCAGGCAGTGGAACAACATCCCTCAAGTTGGGGAATCTTTCACTGAGGAGTTGCTTTATTTCTAGAAAGAACAGTTATGCTCAGCTGGAAGTTGTGCTGTCACACGTTCTTACACTGTGTCACTCCATCCTTTTTTTCTATTGCAGCTATCATTTTAACAAGGATTAGACTGGGAGGGATGAAAGCCTGAAGGTAATTTTCCCTGTTTCTTTCTGTCCTGGGAAGCATTGCCATCTTCAGCTGCCAACAGCAGGCTCTGCTGCTCAGAGTGCTGCAGGTGGGTTGTGCCAAGGAGCCCATCAGCTGCAGGGCTGGATTCAGGCAACAAATGGTTTGTCACCCAAACGAGGCACTGAGGTGACTGCAGTTTTCCTGTTTGTTAAGACAACTTTGTTAAACAATTCTGATAGTTCGCGTTCTTCCTGTGTTAGTTAAAATTTGGACAAAGATCAGTCCTCAGGCTGCTGTGCAATGCGGTGATAGGATCTTACCTAAACACAGTGCAAAAACTGAGCTGCCATTCAAAGAAAAAAAATTCATACTGGGATTGGAATGATATAGGGAAAGCATAACAAAACCAAACAAAAAACCCCACCACATTTAAATGTCAGAACAACATCCCATGGGGATAAACGCACAGCTAATTCTGCCTGGGCAGGGAAGGCTGGAATAGACACTCTGGATCTGCTTTTCTGCACTGATGTGTTTTCTCTGTATCACATTTTCTGGCCATATTGGCAAAAAATTATTATTCTTCCTTATGAAACAAAGCATTAGAAATAATCCTTATTGGATTGTTCTTGGCAGGTGATGCTGAAAGCTTCATTTCCCTGTAGTTGGTGCAACTTTGCTGCCAGCTTGCTTATTCAGGTTTGTGTGTTTCTCATTCAATTTTGAGGAGTTTAATATCATGGAATGCAGAGAACAGCGCTGGGACTTTCAGACTCAAAGAAAATAGTTGTGAGGGGAAAGAGGGACTGTTTTCAATTGAAACTATTTTTGTTGGTTTTGCTTTTTAATAGTTGATGAATTCCTTTGTCTATTCATCCAACATTGTCTGGCATTTCTTGCTGTTTAATTTATTTAATAGAAATAGTTTTAAAATAAGAAGACATGAGAAAGAACAAACACAAGCTTGTGCCTCTTTGGCAGATAGAACTCTGCTGCACATCTGCTAGCTGAAATTTGAGAAAGCAGGCTTGGTGTTGGTGCTGCGAGGCTGGAACCTGAGCTGGTGTCTGCTCACGTGCAAAGGAATCTTGCCACGAGCTCACTGGGCTTTGCTTTGCAGTGGTTGATCAGTCAGAAACTTGAGCCCCTGTGTTCTCCCAGAGTTCAGCTGGATCATCCATTTGTTTGCACTTAAATATGCCACCACGTTAATTCTTTAATCCTCCAGACTGTATTTTAGTAAATACATGCATCTCTGTATTTGTCTCTATGTAGAAGACAGCTATTTTCCCTCTGCAGTGAGGCCTGTTGGAGAAGTATGTGCTATTGGTAGTGGTAGGAAAAAAAAAAGTCTGGAACTGTTAGTTTGGTCCTGGAGACTTAGCTTGTCTGTGGTTTTAAGACTTGCAGCAAAATTAACAGTACAAATAATGGAAAACAAAGTGCGTTTCAGTCTTGTTTCTCTTTTCTCTTATATGGAGGCTGATGTGTGCTCTGTGGGCAAAGCAACAACCAACATATCTTTTAGTGGTGTGGCCAGGAGCTCTTTGTGGCCTGATTGTCAGACTCACTGACTTGTAAGTAGGTTTGTGCCATAGAAGCCCATGCACAGCAGCACACAGCAGGGTGGTGAGTCCATTGGGAATGCCTAGAAGGCTGCTTTCCAGTATGAGAGTTTGAAGCTTGTTTAAAAACGACCGAATAAAAAAATATCTGATGCAAAAAATGAGATGCTTCCACCAAGGAGAGCGAGATGGTTACTTTCTCTGGGCTGTGGGAGAATGCTAACATATGCCATCCTTACATCCACTCAGATTGATGAATACCAGATGGAAGTCGTGCAGAATGTTTTCTGCAGTACGCGTAAGTGTTGCTGGCAGCTTTTCAGTTTTTGATATAGCAGAAGACAGTTGTGTTTGCTTTAGTGAGTTGAGATAAATGCCTGCAGACTCCAAAATCTGAGAAGCATTGCAACTCTAAAAGTTAGCAGTGTCCTTTTGTGTATTCTTGAAGTATCATGATTTCTGCTATTAACAAAAGCACTCAGTGTAGACAATCTTTGTAGCCATTACTGCAGATAAGCAGCCCTTTCACACAGCTTTATTTTTCGTGAGTTTTTATTCAAGTCTTCATGCTCTGTTTTCCTTTTAATAACCAAAGATACATGTTGAAATATTCCCAGCCATTCTCATGAGTTATGTATGACTGCTGAGTTTCATACTCCTCTATTTCTTTATCCCCAGCACTTTGTCCATCTTGTCCATTTGGGTCTTGCAGCTGTGTTTAATCTTCATCAGTAGAGTTTTGTCAATTGTAGCCTAAAACAATGAGCTGTGCAGTGCCAGCGTGGTTATCTTGTGTGCCTGCTCCCGACTGCATTGCAAACTGCATTCAATTACTGAATGTCTTCTGGCTAGCAGTAACAGATCATTTGAGATACTACAGAATGTTCATCTACTGAAATACCCAAGCATACAGCTGTTGAATTTTGGCAGTGTTTTGATGGTCTTTCCATCAGTGGATTTACTTCTGAAGGGCTTTAACTGACTTTATTTTGAAACTCTAGTATTTAAGCTTATGGTATGCAGCAGTTCGTCTTCACAGAGTTACAGTGTGAGTGATGTTGGTGGGGATCCTGCGTTCATCTGGTTCTCCTCCTGCTGCAGTAAGGCCATCCCCAGCAGGATGTTTGGGCCTGTTGTTGGGCAGGGTTTGACCATCTTCAAGGAGGAGACTCCACAGTGCCCTGAGGCAGTGCTCTGTCAGCTGCACTGCACAGAAGTGCTTCCTGATGGTCAGACAGCACTTCTTGTATTCCAACTGTATCTTCTGTAGTGTTTGCCTGTGGTATGGGTCAGATTTAGGTGTGATTTGTGTGGGCACTGCTTGTTCACGCCAGCTTCACTTGCGATTGTTTGATGTAATTCAGTTAGACTGAATTTGATGAGTTTAGGTGAGACAGGTAAGAGCTAACTGATTTTTTTTCCAGGCTTTTTTTTTTTATTACAGTAGAAAATGCTGGTTTTTAAAAATGAGAAACATTTTCTTGACATATACTGGCTTAGCTAAAAGCTTTTAAGGAAGATTCTTGGTTTGAATCTTTTGAACATGAGAGTTTTTGCACCCTGTTCAACCTGGTTGTTGGAATACATCCCCACTGAGGTTCTCACTGTGCTTTGCTGGGGCAGTCAGGCAGACAGAAGGATTTGTAGTTGCTGCCAGGGTTACTGTCCTTGGATTTTCCTGCTCCCCAGAGGCTGGGTGGCAGAGCTGTTTCTGGATCCATCACTTAAGTGCTGCATATTGCACAGCTAAGAGATCAGCGATATGTGCTTTAAAAATCACTTGGTGAATGCCCTGCTGCAACTTCATTAGTGGTACTAAATTACGCAGTACTGTTCATCAGTACCCACCCTCTGTGACCAAGGTGCATCACACTCCCATGCCTGGGCTGTTTTCCAGGGGCTCAGTACTGCCACTGGAAGTAGTGTACTGCAGTGTGCTGTGTTCCTTGCACTGCAAAGTAAGATTGAACAGCTTAAAATCCTTATCAGGCCTTCAGAAGCATAACTACAATCTGATGTATCAAATGATGTGTCCTGGAAAGGTACCGAAAGCAGGGTTTGGGTTTGTTGTGTTGCACAAAGCTTTCTCACCTCAGGCGTGCTGGAAAGCCAAAAGGCTAAACTACTTCTAACCTATATTGTGCATGAATTACTTTTCCTCATGTCTCCATATCTGTGTTGCTGGCCCTGAGCATCCCTCTCTTTCAAGCAGCAGGTGGCCTATGCTCTGTTCTGGTCATCTGTGGCAGCTGTGTAGGGTGCCTTAGAGAATGAGACAGTGGGTGGACTCGCTGCATCCCATTGCAAGGGAGACAGAGTTAGTCATTCAATAGGCAGGAGTGCCTCTGTTACTTAACAGCTAACAAACATAAAAGAACAGCATGCACAAATGTGTGCTAAAGCAACCATTGTGCTCCCTTTCCAATGGGTTGCAAAAAGGATGTTTTGAGCCATGGCTGGATTAATGCCCACCTTTCCCACTGTTCCAGTGGAGCTGGCTAGGGATGCATTTGCAGTTTTTGGGATGAGGGATTTTTCCTGAGCTCATGTGAAGATCTGTTGCGTCTGAAAATCCCATCCTGTGGGACTTATGGAAAGGGAAGCATTAATAATATTGACTCCAGAAAGATGAGACAACAATGGTGAAACGGTAAAAGACATCCTGAGTGAATATATATATATACTTTTAATCGAAGCACGATTACAGGAGAGCTGTGGCATCAATGTAGAATCTCGAGCTGCTGAGATGGATGCCAAAACGCCCATGAGCGATCTGGTAAGGCACGAAGCAGAGCAGCCCTTTGACCAGATGATGGTGCTGTTGTTTCACAAAAATGTTCCCTGCTGTAGTAAGTGAATTTTTTTTTGACGTGACTGTTATTGAACTTTTGTTCTAGCTGGGTACATCAGCAGCGTTAGCCCTGCAGTGCTGTGTTACTTGGGGCTCCTGGCCATGACTTGCAGTGATGTGGAAACAAAACTGCTTCCTGCTCCACAGAGCAAGACCCACACTGAAGAATGCCTGGTGCTGAAGCATCAGCTCTTAAGGGGGTTTGGGATGATCTGAACCTATGGATACTCTGTACCACTGTAGGGGACATATATATATATATAGGACATATATATATATAGGATTGGCTTTAATATATGGAAAGTAGTGCATGAAACACTTTGCACTTCCTTTAGCCCCTGCAAACCTCAATGGATGATGCATAAGTCATGTGTTAAGTACCACAGAGGTAAATAATAAGATGGTTGGAGTGCAGCAAGGGGAAGCCATGCTTGGTGTAACAGTTTGTGTAAAGCAGCAGGAGAATGCACAGCATCTTTTGGTTAAAGGATCTCAGAGGAACCCAGTTCCTACCTAGCTTGGTAATCAAAGCAATTAAGAATGAAAGTATCCTAGATTTTCCAGTGGGAGCTCCCCATGTTTATTCCTAGGATCCTCAGTGACTGTTACAGCAGCTTAGCAAGCAGCTCATCTTCCAAATTTCAACCACTGACCATCCGTGGAGGTAGTCAGTAACTGTGAATGATCTAACCACCACCAAATGTCATTAGATTGCAGCTGATGGTATTTTCTGTAGCAACCTTTGGATGGCATTGTCATCGTATTGCTTTAAGCAGAGCAAAGCAAAAAGCTGTGTGAGCAAAGTGTGGTCCCAAATAGTTGGTTTTACCTGATGACTGCAGGTGGATGAGCATTTGTTTACACAGATGTGGCTTTCTCCCTTTTTAGTGTGGTTTTTAAATACAGAACACTGAGCACTGTCAGAGGAATGTGGATAATTAAGGATATTGCAGTGTCCCTGAATACTGTATTTGGATATCTCAGTGGTAACTTAAATTTCCCAGCAAAGCTTTTGGCATCCCAAATGAATTCCTTTAACCATCCTTAGGGGTTTATCTGTGAGCATTCAGGGCTTGTTTAAAATATCTCAGCTGAAGTTGACTGTAAAGAATCACTAGTACCCAGGGAATTGCTAAGAAGGCTGTAGTATAACTGTTGCAGAGTACTGCTTATTCTCTTCTTTGAGATATAGCCTTATAGTAATGGGTTAGCAGTCAGTTAAATAGGCTATTGAAAGGTTTGGTGCCAATGTTTTTGTTTTTTTTTTCTTTTTAATGGATGGGGGGAAATTTGTGAGAGGACTGAAGGACCACTGGCTTCTTTGAGTTCATCTAATCACTTTGCTGGTAAGAGTCTATCAGTTCTAATGAGTTCTGGGCTATGAGAATATCCATGTGTAAAATAAGGGAGTAAGGAAAAAACTTGGAAGATGCAGGAAGCCATCCCCTCAGCAAGTCCCATGTGCCAAGCCCAGCTCTGACCACCTTCACGGCAGTGAAGACACAGATGCCATCCATGACTTTGCACTGTGATTCCTGAGCAGTGCCCCAGGACTGAACACAGAGTGGTGGTCGGTGTTCTGAGCAGGGGGCACGGGGAGGCAATGGGAGGCCATGAGCTCACAGTGTCGCTTCCAAAGAGTGCAGGTGAAAGTGAGCCTCTTGGCTTCTAGCTGGCAGTGCGACCCCACGCTGATGGAAGCATGGGCTGCAGGTTTGATGGAGGGCTGTGCAGGCCTACCTGCTCCTCTCACTGGACTTCATGCTGCTGCAAGCACACTGCCCAACAGTCAGGAAGCCTTTGCTGCTCATCTCCTCTTGATGTCACCTCTGTGATACTTCCCTAAGACATGACTTAATGTCTCTGCAGCTGGAGTTGTCTGTCTGTGAAACGTGGAAGGGTGTGCTGTTGTTGTAAAGCCCTTTGGGTGCTAATATGCAAGGTGCTGTGTGACAGCCAGGCAAGTGCCTTTCTGTTTAAGGAGTGTTATCGTTCTCTGCCCAAATCTAATATGCAGGACTTCTCCCATGGGATTTTGAATTGCAGGAGGAGGGGAGGGGAAGGTCTGCTTCACGGTGACTTGTGACTTCTGCATAAAACATTTCCTCAGAACTAATTAAAACTTTGAGAAATCATCAGAACTTAAATGAATCAGTGCTGCGTAACTAACAGCTTATGTTAAAGGCTTTGAACAAATATCCACAATGCATCAGTAAACATGCAAATTAGTTTTTCATGTCAGGATGCGCCTCGCTACAATGCTGTGTGTTGATAAAAGATTTCTCTGTGTCTGTGGCTTTCCATACTTTGAAATTTATTGGTTTTCCTAACCCCTTTCAGCCTCTTTAATATAGTGAGAAACACTCTTTTGAATGATTTACCAAGCAAAATTCACCGTGCTTCAGCAAGAACCAGCAGTTAACAAACAGTGTCTAAACTGAGGACTGAAACAAAGCTGGGACCGGTTATTTTCAATCATGGCTGTTAACTTTGGTAATCTCCTTTACAGGGGTTATTACAGCTATAAAATGTTCTCCCATGGTTATGATGGCAGTTGCAGAGGAGATTCATGACTTGCACAACTTTTGCTGGGCGCAGTTTGCTCATGTGTTCCTTACCAGAATACTTTAAAGCTTCACTTTGGAGAGGGGAAGAGAGATTGGATCCAACAATGAGTGGCATTAACAGCCCCTGGTAACTTTCTGGTTTTTCACAAGCGATATTCCTGTACTACTTGAGTAGCTTTTACCACTGTAGGGCTTTTTGGATGACTTCAGACCTGTGCGTAGCACAGATCAGCAAGCAGTGCTGCTTTGCTTTTGCAGGATGGCTGTGGGCCTGAAGGCTGGCTGACTGCTAGCATGAATGTTGCATGACTTACTGTGATTGCTGCTTTGCTGGCACTCCAGTCTGAACCAGACACCATGAGAAGCAGTGTGAGCTGTCAGAATAGCACTGCCCATATTTCCTCAACTGGAAGCATCGACGTGGTGATGTGTGAGGGCAGGCTTTTCAAGGCCAGCGTATTTTTGTGTCAACCTGAGGAAGCCTGTGACTAGAGCAGCTTGTTCTTAACCAGCATTGTATCATATTGGCTTAATTTATGAGGGCTGTGTGCCAGCCTGCAGTGAACCAGGTCAATATTAGCACGATGGTATGTTATAGACACTTAGCATGAAGTTTTGTGTATGCTGAGTCGCTTCTATTTCCAGGCTAGTGTTTTCTACCTGTGCTGTGGGATGTTTTTGAGGCTGTCATAGAAGATTCCAACACTTTTTCAGGGATAACCAATGATATCCTGGGTTACTGCAGTGATGAATATGCATCACAGCATTACATCATTTCAGAGGGAACAAGAAGGAGGGAGAGGTGGAGTGCAGCAGGAACCTCTGATGCTGGCTTTGCCACCAAGGAATACACATTGTGTAACAACACTCTGCAAATTAAATGTTACGCTTTCATGCTCTTCTTCTTCCATGTGCTGTAATTAAAAGCCTCTTCCTTTGGTTTGTGGGTTCAGAACTGTGTAATGATGTTAAACAAACATCTGACCAAATTCCTATCTACCAGATTAATTTTTAACAGTTTAGTGAATAATGGCATGTCATTAAGGGTGGATGGTGCGTTTAAACTCCTGTAAGGCTTTCTGAGTGGTGCTGAGTGTCTTTCTGGGATGGCAAGGGAGTGGATTTCAATTTGCTTTCAAAACAAAGAAAGAAATAAGGAATTATGTTTTTCTTAAAAAAAAACAAAACAAAACAAAAAAAACCCTTGCAACTATTATGCTATGAAATATAAATTCCTTTCCCAACTACTCTCTAAGCATCTAACAGCCATGTTTCTGAGTGATGGCACGGGAGAGCTGAAAAGTATTCATACACTTCAGAAGTTGAGAATGAATGAGTTTTTGTTCAGACATAGTTATGAAAATCTAAACAATATCATATTTAGATTTGTAGGGCAGTAAGAATAAAGAGATCAGTGGCTTATGTAAACTAAATCCAGCTAATTAACACAAGATGATGGCATTTAGTTTCTCATTTTCTGATAGCCCCTTGGCTCTCCTCTAGCCTGATTAATGCCAGACATTGTTGCAGTGCGTTGAAGCAGCTCTTTCAGAGCAAGGAACAGACTCTCTTTGTGAAGCAGTCCAAGCTCTGCCAGTCATTGTGGCAATGGGTGGGATGTTGGGTTGTTTGCTTCATGGTCTGTGCTCTGCTTAATGGAAGAGTGCTTCCCTTGGGCTCTCGTGGAGAGGAACCCACAGTGTTTGTCCAATTGCATTTGGTTTGTGGATGAACTGCTTTTTCTCTAGTTAGCTGGGAAGAAAGAAACAAAACTTTTATGCTTTACACAGAGCTCTTTGTATTAGATTTTCTTTGAATTTGTGTTTTGGTAGGAGCGCTTGGTTTAGGTTAGGATTGCTGTGTTAAGCTCAGGAATATGCTGTGCTGGACTCCACATGCACTGATCATATTCCTGCATCCCAGACTGTCAGTATGATGTAGTTGGAAGCATGTTTGTGTAAAGAAACCTCAACCATTCTGCAGCCCTGTGAAGTGGCTGTGGTTTTGCTGTGTATTTTTGGAAGCTTGGTGAGTCTGCTTTCCTGCAAAGGCACTTCAGGATGCAGAAATAAAAGTTTAGTTTGTTTCGAGGAGATTTAAAAATATATATTTTTCAAACAAATTTAGTACTTGTTTTAATGAGATTAGATGATTAATCTAGATAAAAATGAGGCATTAGCACATATAGGTAACATAACTGACAGAAAGGTGATGGTATCCTCTATGAATAGCAATGCATTGGATTCTTTTTTCCTCTTAGTTCTGAGCACCGAGTGGATCCTCCTTACTAACAACACTGATTTAACTACTTGCTGCTGGTAATGGCATCCTGAATGAAAGCGTTGCAAATTGTATGACTTGTTGGTAAGCTTGCTGGCACTGATGTTGCTGCCCTGGCTTCTGAAACAGCTTGTGAACTCTGTATGTCGTTTAGCAGAAGGTTGTCCCTTCTCTTTTGCCAGGACTCACTGCACAAAGAACACTCCTGGCTGTGGGCCCTATTTTCATGCTCTAACCCCAGGTACAAACATCCTCCTGATGTAACACGAAGCAACGCACCTATGGCTTTTTCTGCTTACAAGTACGTGACCTTTAATATTTTACCCAGTCAGGCTGCTCAGCCCTGGCACATAGCATATGGAAAGTGCTATTCCAGACAGAACTTCTGCACTTCATATATTTGTGTGTGACTGTTCAACTTGTCACAATTGTCAGTTCCCAGCCTCTTTCCCTTGCGTTACACCGGTGAACTGGAACTCTGATAAAGGAGTTATGTACAGTGATGACAAGAATTGATTTCCAATTTCCTGTAGAATGACTCTATCATTGCTTGTGACTCAGGCAATTTAGCTTATATTACAGTGCTAGCTAGGGGCTATAGATCACTCTGACAGTCATCTAGTCACAGAGCATGCTGATTTTGACAAGATATCGAAAGAGATTTTAGGAGAGTTTTCATTGTGAAACAGCTTAAAGTGCAGCTTTCTATTGTTGGATTTGTAGGTAAAGAGATTTTGCATGACGCACTGTAAGAGTATTGGGGCTGGTTTGTGTAATTTAGACAGACTTGGGGAAAACCAAGCAGCCTCATTCTGAATCTGATCTGGAACATACAGGTGCCTGCATCAGGTTCGACTTAAGTCCTAGGATCTTTTAAAGTGTGATAAGTAGTAGACAATTAAGGAAAGAACATAAGAAATTAGGCAGATACAAGAGGAATCCTTTCCTGGATAAGCCTCGCAGATTCAGCTGTCAGTGATCTGGACACTTGCTGGGCTGGGTTAAAACACTATACAGGCAGGGATGCTATTACTGCTCTCATTCAAGAGCTTCTGTTGCTAAATGATCAGATTTGCTCTCTCCCACCTGGAAGCTGTAACAGTCTGCTTTTTAGATCTCAGCATCTTTTGACAGCGCTGACCTGTAGGCAGAGCTGGGTGGGAGTTCAGTGTCCTGTTGCCAACACAAACTACTTCAAGCATGCCCTCGCTCAGCTGTGTCATTGTTAACTGAAGTGCAAGGCCCCAGTGACAGCTGAGGTGAGAAATGAGGAGCAGTGAGTCTTTGGGGCTTCTGTCACTCAGACAGAAGTGTAACAAGACAAGAGGAGGCTTCAGCTGGGAAGGTCTCTTGGCTTCTCAGCTGTGGCTCAAGTGCAGGCCTTGATGGCAGCAAGCTCCGTGCAATTGAGGCTGAGCGAGGCTGAGAGCTGCTGTGTAGGTATTCCTGGAGGGCACAGTGGGGAGGCAACATATCTTAATAATAAAACCTCCATTTACAGATCAGAGGCGATGCTTGGGGCAGTCTGCTGCTGGCTGTGCGGAGCAGCCTGTTTTGTTTCGGGTCTCTGCTGAGCAAGTTTCATTTTTACACCGTTTCATTTTTAACATTTTGGGCTCTCATGTTACTTATCAGGCTAATATCTGATCGTTCTTCACTTTCTCAGCACAAATGCATTGGGAGTGGGAGAGGGTCAAATCTGTTGGCAAAATGAGAATGTAGAGCAAGAATGTCAGTCACCAGCAGATACATGGGACCCGAGCTGCAGTTCTTCTCTCTCAATTTCTTTTGTGCATTATTTAAATCACTCGAAATACTCAGGGCTTCCTCTTTGAGTAAAGCCCTAAATATTTTCAAGGGCTGAGCAGTCTGATTTCTTCGGCTTTCCTGAGAACTTCATTACTCAGGAATTAAACTTAGGGTTTTTTTTTTTTTTAATGTTTCGTAATATGGGGAAATATCCAAGTGTTATCTCTGGGCTTTACCACTGAGAATAGATAAAGTTTGTCTGAAATAAACTATTGCATGGAACTTGCACTTGGAAGTCTTGACCTAATGCTAAAATCTGGAGTGTATTTTATATTATCAGAGAACACCAATAACTTGGTGGAAGGTAGGGTCACTAATTTCAGTATTTATAATGATCTGTAGGAGTCGCAGTCTTTGTCATTTCAATGCATTTATTTGGTAGTTATTTCTCAATTTGTTTTAACCTTAGCTATCAGTTTCTAGCTCTGGAATAGCGATTATTCAGTTCAGATTTTTGTCACTGACTTTTTGGTACAGCTTTTTGAGGTGGAAGGAGCTCCATCTCTTTGCTTTTGAAAGATATCTGTAGATACTGAACTGTTCATCAACCACTGTTGGTTGTTGAAAGATTCAGTGTGAGCAGACAGTGTGTGCTTGCAGTCCAGAAGGCCAACCGTGTCCTGGGTTACATCAAAAGTGTGACCAACAGGTAGAGGGAGGTGATTCTGCCCCTCTGCTGTTGCATGACTCCACCTGGAGTACTGCATCCAGTTCTGGAGCCCCCAGCATGAGAGGGACATGAAGCTGTTGGAGCTGGTCCAGCGGCGGGCCACACATGATGAGAGTGCTGGTGCACAAATCCTATGGGGACAGGCTGATAGAGCTGAGGTTCTTCTGCCTGGAAAAGGCACTGGGGGACATTTATAGCAGCCTTCCAGGACTTGAAGAGGGCTGCAGGAAAGCTGGAGAGAGACTTTTTTTTGTGAGAGTATAAGAAGAATACGAAGAAATGGCTTTCAACTGGAAGAGGGTCTATTTAGACTAAGTATTAGGAAGAAATTCTTTACTGTGAGGGTGGTGATACACTGGAGCAGACTGCCCAGAGAAGTTGTGGATGCCCCCTCCCTGGAAGTGCTCAGAGCCAGGCTGGATGGGGCTGTGAGCAACCTGGTGTAGTGGGAGGTGTCCCTGCCTGCAGCAGGAGGTTGGAATGAGATGATCTTAAGGATTTAATGGCAGTGCAATCAGATGAGTACGCAGTCCCAGGAAGCTTCATTGAATGTTTTCTGAAGCCAGTCTTAAAAACAAGATTAGCATTTAACTCGCTGCTCCTATTTTAGATTAATCCTTATGTGGCGACTGAGGTTGGGAAGAAGCAGAATACAAAAAAAAAAACTCTTTCTGTCCTTAGAGCTGAGAATAGTGCGAAACAGCATGTGCTGTCCTGGATACATGTAAGGAACAGGTCAGGTAGTGAACGTGAAGGTAGCATGCATGCATTCGTGTATCACAGCATTTGTGCTTGTCAATGTAATGCAATGCTATTTTTCTTCTCCTGCCTTTGTAATTTAATTAATGTTTTGAAAACATTTAAGAAATGATAAGCTCTTGGTAAGCAGTAATTATTAACTGCAATTCCCAAGTTTCTTAGCTTTCACGTGGTTCTGTTCCTTCTGGGCAAACACTGAGGGATGCATGTTTTAAAGGTGACTCGATAGCTGCTGTTCTCCTTGCAAAGCCCAGCGTAAGAGCATTTGTGCTTGTATTCTCAGTGGGTGGGGAACAAGCTACTAAATGTGCAGGATCTCAAGTGTCTTTTACTTGTGGTATTGTGGAAACACTTTGTCTGCAAAACATTAAGAACTGCTAAAGCAAAACCCTGGTTAGGCCAGTGACCTGTGATTCCCTGCTTTCTGGAGATTGTCCAGAACCTGTGCAAGCAGTATTTCAGCTCTTCTCTCCCCGGAATGGTTCTGTACCTTCCAGTGCTCCCACTCTGGCACCTTTCTAAGTCTCTGACAGTCACTCATGTTGTGCAGCTTTAATGACTTTGGAGGCTCAGATGTGATGGTATAATGGGTCTTTTCACACCTGTCAGGTATGAGCTGCGTTAAGCAGTGTACATGAGGTATTTTTAGCTTGTGAATAAAGTGATAGAGGGAGAAGGTACCCCAGGGGTCTTATTTAATTGGTGTGAAAATGACTTTAATAGAGAAATACACTTACAGAGAGGACAGCACGGAGGGTGAGAGATGCTCACTTCTGCTGTATGAGCATGACTGATGCCCAGATGAAGTGTGTGCACATATAAACAGGGAGCATGGTAGCAGGCAGGAGGATTCAGAGGGCTGCAGCCTCATAGGCCGCAGTGATGTAGTGGGATACTTAAACAGCAGTGCTGCAGTGGGGCTTGTGAGCCCTGTGGGAAGGACAGGCTGGGAAGGAAGAAAAGGAGCTGCCCTGTCGGAAAGCAGCAAGGGTGCTGTAGTGAGTGATGTGCCAGCAGAGAGCTGTGGGGCCAGGACTGCAGGAGGGCAATGTGGGCAGTATTGTGGTGGTTGTCTAATCTGTGCTACCTGATTAGGAAGAGGAAATAAGAGTGGAAGAAGTTCATGTTTGTAGGCTCTGGTTCTTGCAGGGAGCTTTAACCACCTCAGCATCTGCTGGAAGGCAACTCAGGTGGGCACAGGTAATGCAGAGAGTTTCTGAAATGCACTGATGACAACTCATAATCAAGAAAACAACAGGGGCAGATGTTCTGCTGCACCTCATAAGGCTGGGCAGGTGGGTTTGAGGGCATTCTTGGAGACAGCAGCTTTAAGATGGGAGAACTCCTCATCTTCAGGAAAAGCAGTAAGGCAAGTAGTAGGATCCCAACCTTGAGCTCTGGGAGAGCAGACTGAGACTGAGTCCTTGGAGGCAACCAGAATGTGACTGGTAGTGGCCCTGGGCAGTCTGCCCTCATGGGTCCTAATTGAGCAAGGGTATTCATTCCAGTATTTATTTGCACATGATTCTTACTTTGTTTTTCAAAGGCAAACAACTAATTTTCTTGAGTGGTGTACCGTCTACATGTTTTAGTAGATTACAAAATGCAACTTATTACTGAGTTGGGCTGTTATATTATGGTAAGCTGCACATGATTAACACTGCTTTCATGTTGAAGTATGGTGGTACCTGAGTCCTCTCTGACAAAGATGGCTTCAGGGGACAGAACTGGATTCTGCAATAGTTCTTGTCTGTTCACTGAATCGGAGCATTGTGCTGGGATGACTGGCCTATGTAACTGTGTGCAGTAACAACTACATTACTTTAGTAATGCATTTAGTCTTGTCAAGTCTACATGCTGTGAAAAAATGCTAAGCTCTGCTGAGATATTGGCTATAGGATTTCATGTGTGGGAAGAAACTTAAGTAAAGGAAACTGGAATGCACTCTAAATCAGAAATAAGATTAGCAGCTCTAGATCTGACCCAACAAGTTAACAAAGACTCCTTCCCTATGAAATACCTATTTCATTAGTCCAGGGGGAACTGGAGGTGCAGGGAGATGTGGGCACGTGCTCCTGCAGGGCTGGCTGCAGTCCGGGTAAGCTGTCATTGGTGGACCTAGAGCATGTTGAGATCTGTGAAAAAGCCTTGCTGCTGTGTCATGCTGACATTCTGAGGATCTCAGGCTGACAGGCAGACTGTTCAGGAGTCCTCTCCCACAGATGAGTGCATCAAGACAGATAAAATTCAAGGTGGGATGCTTTGGGAGCGTAGTTACTGTTAAAGCAGTACATGGAAACAGCTGTCAGGTGTTCCTCCTTTGCCTGTCTGAAGGCTAGTGGGCATAGGAGATCACTCCTCTTCAATGGGCTGAGTGGAACTAAGGGAAGTCATATGCTCTATGCCATGCAAGTTTTTTTTCCCCTAGTGATATCCATTTAGTTCCTAACAAAAAAGTATTCAAAAGATTAGTGGCATAACACTTGGAAGCTGGAACCACTCAGGACTAATGATATAATTACTCTATAAATCCGTTTGTAAAGCAATTATGTACTATTGTTCTCTTTTGTTCTGTATCTTTATAAAGGCAAGCCATCTTGGCAAGCTGTTAGGAATGCATTGAGCTGTTATGTAAGAATATGAATAATTTGTATGCATATTTCTAAAGGAGAAGTGATGCTTTTACAATATAACTGAAATATTTGCTGGTTTAAAAAAAACCCGTGAGCTTGCTGGTACAATTTCTGATCATAGAGTCACAGAATCATTATGGTTGGAACAGACCACTGTGATCACCAAGTCCAGCCATCAACCCACTGCTATCATACCACTGAAAACGTCTCTCAGTGCCACATCTCCATGGATCTTAACCTTGATCCAGGAATGATGGCTTCAACAACTCTGTGGTCAGCTGTGCCACTGCATACTGGCTTTTTTGGAAAGCAAATGTTCCTAATGTCCAACCTGACTGTCCCCTTCCTGTTCCTGTCATAAGGGAGCACAGGCCAACCCCCACTTCCTCAAACTCCTTTCAGGAAGTTATAGAGAGCAATTAGCTCTCATCTCAGTCTCCTCTTATCCAGCATGAATAATCCCAGTTCCCTCAAGGGGAAATATCTTTTGGAAGTTCACAGACAAAAAAGAGCTTCCTACAGAAATATAGCCAATGAACTCATTAATAAAAAAGTACCCAGGGATAATATAGGTATCTTTTTATCTCTTGGTCTGGGTAGCATAAATATCTTGGCTCATATTTCCTTAATTAACACGTATGTCGCTGCCCCATTTTGCCAGCAAACGCTCTCTGGTCTGTGGTGTCACTGTGTCACTACAGGGGTGTTTGTAGAGGATCTGCTCCTCACAGCACGGATGCCACTGCGCTTCCTCCTGCTGGTGGCAGGACAGGCCTTGTTGTGGACAGGGATTTCTGTCAAGGCAAAAATAATTTAAGAACGCCAATGGAGACACCATCAGAAACATCAGGTGTTTCTGTTCCAAACACCGACTCTGCAGTCTTGGCTTCTGCTGCCCGTCGGGTCTGTGGTAAAAGAGCAGCTCGCGATGCTGCCTTAGGACCTCTCCAAGAAGAAAAGACTTCCCCAGTTTCTGGTGGGGAACCAAAAGACCGTGTCACGATCTTTCTGAGAAGTGCTCTGCCACAGCCAAGGACTTGTCATCCTGCTCCTTTCTGAGAAACCTCTGGAAAGTTGTTGAAAGCGATCGCTTCCAGTCCATCTGGTGGGGCAACGATGGAGGCTTCATAGTGACTGAGGAACCTTTCTTCACAACAGAAGTACTGGCCAGGAGACGGCCTCTCCAAGTTGTTGGCGTTGTCACCACGAAAGGTTTTGTTCGTCTCCACCACCACCACAGCTTCTACATTACAGAGGGGGATTTCCCAAATTCTGCCTCAAGTGATAAATTCCTGGCAGAGGAAGCAGTAGTTTCTACTCCTAGCGAGGTACGTAGTCCCTCTACCTGTGAAATAGTCCTCAGGACAGTGGGATTGGTGGCCAGTCAGTCCAAAGGGAGGTGACTGACAGCTGGTGATATTTGGGTACTTATGCTTCAGAGAATCCTACATTTCTCTGCAGCTCACAAATGTAAAAAATGCAAGCGAGGGGTGGTTGTTATGAGGGCTGCTCTGAAGGCAATGCCTCCCTGTTTGAATTGCCCCTGAGAGTCCTCTCTGGAGATTCTTAGTTATTGTATTTTTGTTTTTTCTCTTCTGAAATGATGGTAACTAAATCTTCCTCTTTACAGTTACTCTGCTACTATAACCCCTACTTCAAGGATTATCATCTCTGGTGGCAATGAAGATTCAAGCAAGTAGTGCCACGTAGACAGAGTAGAGCAATTTAAAAAATAAATGTTTGAAATGTTTTTCTGTTGTCCTGTCCCGTTTCTTCAGTCCGATGGTTACTCTTCCCCCCTGAGAGTGGGGGCGATGCCTTCAGGGAGCTTTCATTTCCCCCATCACTGTCCTGTAGGCTTCAGCAAAGGTAGTAAATGTGAAGCAGGCACTGTGAAGCAAGCCTGGTCCATGGAATGATGAGAGCATGGGGTGTGCAGCTGGAGCTACCCAAAGTGCCTCATCCCTCTGCCTGCCTGTCCGCTGTGGGTGGGTGCCATGGTGGCACAGGGATGGGAGGCCTTTGCAGGGCCTGTGAGCAGCATGTGTCTGCAACTGCCTTTACACTTACCAATCTGAGCCAAAATGCAAGGCAAGGGTAGCTATTACGAGAGCTGCTCTGCAAGTAATGCCTTCTGTTCTTCTGATGTTGGCCCGTGATGTCAGAAGTGGGTGTTGGTGGGATGGCAGTAGATAAAATAACATCTCAGTGTGATGTAGCCTGTGTTTTTGCATGGGCAGCCTTCTACAGGAAGGCTCATTCAACAAAGGAGAATGTGATTGACTTGTTTATATAATTTATAGCACTAAGAACTCGTAAATAAAGTGCCTTTTCTGCACTGCTTTCTGTTTTGTTGCTCAGCTTTCATGAACAGCAGAGGTGCAGCTGTTAGCTGGTTGCAGCACACATTTGACCATCAGCAGTGAAAGCACTTCCAGTCTTGGAATGGCACTGTAGAGTTTAGCTGGCAAGGAAGTGACATACTTCAAAATGCACAGTCTTCCTTGTGTGCAAAGAATAAATCTAATGTTCATCAGTCCAAGATGATTAAGATGTTGTTTTGTGTGTGTATGTGCATTATGCTATTTTCCGCTAGTTTTTCTTAGGAGTGTGGTGATTTGGGCAGTGAAGATGGAGCTCATAAAGTAATCCTGTTGGACAGTGTAATTGCCTCGGTTTCCTGTTGTATTTTTATAGCTTCTTGGCTTTATAGCTTGATATTTGGTACTCTTCCTTTGAACAACTCTAGTAGTTGGTAGATACTCTGCATTCCATGTAATTTCCATGCTGGCCCAGGTGATGTTACCAGCACGGGCTTCTAAAGGGTTGCACTGGGACTCTTCATGGGCTGCCCAGCACTGTGTTGGTAAATGAGGTACCCATGGCACCACTCAGCAGTACAGCTGCTAAGAAGCACTGTCCCAGAAGATGATTCACTGCATATAGCGATCTCTGGTTAGGAGTTCTTGTACTCAAATCTCCTAACGAGCGCTTCCCCCCTCCTTTGCACGGAACGCCACGTGCAGCCCCGCTCTGCCGGTACCTCAGCATTGGCCGCCAGCTCTCGCGAGATGTGCTGACGTGACTTGGCATTACCGGGGCAACGGCGGGAGCTTTGCTTCAGAGCCGGGGCAGCAGCGCCCGCAGCCCCGTGTGCGTGACGTGGGGCTGCTGCTCTTGTTGGGCGTTCTGCTGTTTGCTGGTAGTTTAGCTTAGGAGTTGTGGTGATTTGGAAAGGAAGTGAAGAAGAGCCCCCAAAATAATCCCTTTTAACGCTTAAATTGCCTTTCCTGTTGTACCCGTGTTACTCGTATTTCATGCATTGCATTCCTGTAGTCAGAAAATACCTGTTAGATCATCCACCCCAGATCGCAGGAAATATTGATTTCTAATATATTCTATTTTTTTTTTCTCCTTACAGCAGGGTTACATGCTTAGTTCCAGGTTGAATTTTTACTTCTGCTTCACAGAACTCCAGCACGGAATGCATTAATTACACTTGTCTGCTGTACCAAATTTAACTTGCTCAATTTTTTCTCTCAGGTTTTTTCCTGACTCTGCTTTACCTGCAGCCTCAAAAAAACCAGTTTGAATGCTAGAACCCATCTAGCAGCTGTATGCATACTGTGAGGTTTTTTTTTTGGTTGAAATCTGAATGCCAAATGAATTTGACCTGAACATTAAGAAGCTCCCTCCTGTTAATACTGCTGAACTGAGAATAAGCCATCATGAAAGCACTTCATGTGTGTACATGAAACTGCGTTCCTTGAAACATCGTAGAGTTCTTTGAAGTATAGGCTTCTGTAGCATTAATAATACAAAAATTTGGCATGATAGCAGGAAGGAGCTGTCATGGGGCATTCTCAGTTCACCTTATGGAGCCTTTAAAGTGCTAATTTGGGTATCTAAAACTAGCCTGGACTAGAGATACCATACAAATCTCAGTGCACTCACTGTAGACAAACTCCTCCATCCTCAGCGTTTCCTTGTTTAAAATACAATACAGAGAATAGGGAGAAGACAGATGACGTGTGTGGAAATGGGGAGTGGAGGGGCTGTGCTGGTCTCTTGGCGATGATGGTGGGACTTGGGGCAATGGAATGGAGCTGTGTCACTGAGGGAAAGGTAGGAAAAGGTTCTGCACCAGAGTGGTGGGCATGTCATCGAGCTGCCAGAGCTCAAGGAGCATTTGGGCGATGCTCTCAACATACGGTTTGCATTTGGGGTGGTGCTGTGCAGAGCCAGCGGTTGGACTCGATCCTTGCAAGTCTTTCAATTTGGCATATTATGTGATCTTATGAAAATGACCTATGAGATAGATTCCTTCGTTGAAAGGTCATGCAGTCCTGTGGTATTTGTGCGTCTCTGCCCTTTTAGACTCAGTTAACACCTCTTAATCAGATTTGAAGAAAAGTGTTTCTACAATAAAACCATAGAGCTTAGTTATTTATTTCAAGCACATTAAAAAAACTTTTATATGGAAGCTTCTAGTAATGTTGGTCCATGATGTTTCTTAAAAATGCTTATCCATGGAAGAGTTGTCTTGGCAAGAATCAACACTGACATTTGTTACAGCAAATGCTGCTTTCTTTCTGCTCAGTCTGCAGCCTTGGAGGGAATATCAGACACATGGTATTTGCAAAAGATGTGCATGATATCAACAAAGTTTTGCACACATTTTCATAAGCAGGGATTGAGGGTGACAACAGTGAACTTGCATTGTTTTGAGTGGCCTCTTGAAGCTGGTAACATCTTACAACACGACCAGGAGAAATTAATAAGCACATTATTTGCCTTGCATGTCTGTAAATGCCACTTCCTTAAATAAATAAATAAACTGTAACTAGATTAATCTGGTCTTGAGGGAATATAATCTTGACAAAGTATGTTTCTTGCTGTCACAGAATGCCATTAGCTCGCTGAGCTTTATGTGTCAATTGCTAGGCATTTAAGTACTGCACCAGCCAAAGTAACTGCGGATTGCTGGTGCCAAATGTCAATAATGTGGAAAAGCTTTTTTCTGTCCTAACCTTATTTTCTGTAATGTAAAGCTGAAAACTGGAATTATTCTGCAGTTAATTAGAAAATTACCTGTTGCCTCCTAATCTGTGTTTTCTAGAGAAAAGTCTTCTGTATGTAGATTCGAAAATGAAACATCACACAATTATTAATTCCTTCACTGGAGTAACTGGTGGTGAAGCTTTGCTTAAACATTTTTATTGGCAAATGTTGATAATTTGAAATCAGCTTTCTTTTTTTTTTTTTTTTTTCCCTAGAAAATTATGTGTATGAATATAAGTAGGACTGAGGAGATGGAACGGAAAGTGAGTGGGCAGGTGAGCTCAGGCTGCTTCCCTCTGTAGTGACGTGAATGCTGCAAGAGATGAAGGCTCAGGCTCAGCACCCTGCCCATGTGATGGCTGGCTGTGTTGGAGGCTGGGCTTCCAGTCTGTCAGGGGGAATGCCCTGACCACTTGGCTGTTGATGCTCATTGGGACAGAAAGCACGTTGGTTGCTCTGTGAGTAAAGTCTCCTATTTATTTCCATGCAACAGATGCAAAGAGCACCAAGACAGTATTTGATAGAACAAATTCTCAACTATAAAACACTGTTTGTCAATACAGTCACCACCGTTAACTCTGCATTTTTCACTGCTGATGAAAAGAGCTTGCATGCTGTGCTTGTAAACATCTGTACCAGTGTAGGTGACCCAGTGTCACCACTACTGAAATGCACCACCCACCCCTCACTGTGTTGACATCCACTATTTAGTCTCAATAAACATTCAGCAGTCATCCATGAATGCCAATGGCTGCTATCTTTTCTTCACGGAGGAATTCTATACCACACCTTTGCTTCAAACTCACTTCCATGTCAGACAACATCCTGTCTGACTGCTCCTGTGCCAAACCACCATCATCCAATTCTGATGTCATGGGCCAACATAATCAAATGGGAGGCATTACTTTCAGATCAGCCTTCATACTTGGGCTGTACAGTTCTGTGTGATACATGATCTTTGCCTTCTTGTCTTTTTGCTAGTGGTCTAACTTGTTCATTAAATGTGGGCTGTAAAACTAAGTGTGACAGATTTTCAGAGCTTGAAAGTACACTTTGAAAGCAAGTCAAGGTTTTTCTTTTTGCCTTTACTGTGAGTTGGTTCAAAATGAAATGAAAGAGAGCAATGGTAATACTGGGAGGAAGGATGGAAGATGTCAGCCAGAAGGTCCACATAGCAATGCTGAAAACACAGATCAAAACACAGAAGGGGTGTTGAGCAAGGAGAAAGCAGAGATGGAAACAGATAGAAAAAAGAAAGGGGAAAATAAGAGTGAGCGGTAAAATAATGCTGTAATACAAAAAGATGAAAAATGGAGGAGAATCAAGGTGCAAGTGGAGATGAATGCTGGATTTCAGGAATACTGGGAGCATAAGGGTCACTTTGCACCTCTTGTTTGCACAGAGCTAGCTGAACAGAGAGGTGAGCAAAGTGGAAAGGGACCATCTGTTGGCTGGGAGAACTCTGGATCTTTGTAGTTGGAAGGACCGTGTGGATCATGGGCACTATAGAAACAAAGGAACTCACACTGATTTATGCAAGTGAGAAGTCAGCCTAAGTGCTATGGATGCAGAGGGGGAGCCGAAGGAATTCACCACGTCCACATGAAACTGTTCCCTTGGACAGAAGGGATACCAAGATGGGCCTACAAGAAAGGCTCTGGCTTTCAGCACAGGCTGATTTAAACTCTTTCTCTTTGGAAAATAACGCTTTCCAAAATTGAATTTCTGAGAAAATTACAAATCTGATCTGGGCAAATTACTTTGGAAGGATGATTTCCAATATGCCTTGTAGCAATGGATTTCAGGAATGCAGCCTGTTCAGCTTATCGAAAAGAAGGAAAGGTGACTTGGTTGCACTATAGAAGGTATTTTCTTGGGAAGGAAATGCAGGGTGCTGAAAGACTTCTTAATCTTGAGAAGGAATGATAACCAAGTGCTGGAAAGTGAAGCTGGGTGAATTCAAATGAGAAGTAAGGCAGGTGCTAACAGCAGTGGAAGAGGAGGATCCTTAGTTCATTATCCTCCTTTTAAAAGTGGAAAACATGAAGGCAGTCTTACCTACTCTCCTTTAACATTTCAAACAAATGGATTCAGTCTGTGCCACTGAACTGTGCTGGGAGCTCACGTTGTCTCTTCTTGACTGCAACCCACACTTTTTCCATCGCTGTTCTCTGAGTACTGCTCCCTAGTCTTGAAAACAGGACCAGGGAAGAAAAATCGACTAAACTGTTTTTTGTGAAAACACAGCTGAGGGAAAAGGGCAGGTTGTTGCAGGCTGCTGCTGTAAAATGTTGTTGCAAGGACACAGTATGCCTTGGTGCTTGTGCCTGCTGGGGACTGGCTGAGATCTAAATGTGAACTGAAATTGCAGCTGAGGACATTTTGCTCTAGATGCGAGGGGAAGCCTTTCTTGTTATGAAAGAAAATTAGAGATTAAGTTTACTTGCCGGGGCTGTGGGATGTTGATCAGTAGAGATTAGTTAGAAATAGACAAATATCTGCCTGCGTGGCTCAGATCTCAGCAGAAATACAGCCTTGGATGTTGCATAGACCATTCCATTCAGAATTTTTAAGATTTTTTTTTTTCCCCAGATGAGCAATTTTGTGAGTTTTTATTTTAGATCTATTTTGTTCAATCTAAAATTGGGCCCATTTCCCAAGTGGCTCTGATTTCTTTGTCAGCGCTGTTATCTTTTCTCAGTTTGCAAGAATTTTCAGTACCAATTCCCCCTGTTAGTTTTGCTTTAGTTACTTTTCCTTATTGGTGGAAGCATTTCTTCATGTCTTTGGAAGGAGTTCCATCCCAATCCCTTTGGGAATCCACTAGTAATTGAGTTTCAGGTGGCAAGTCCCTATTAGTGTCTGTGTTTTCAAGGTAAGAAGATATTTTTAACCCATTTAATGTGTACTGCAGTCAAGCTGTATTCTTATGTTCTTATTTCAAGATCTTATCTAAATCTAGAAATCTGTACTATTAATCTAAATTGCAATCTATTGGTGGGTAAAATCTGGGTAGTTAAGAAGTAGTGTCCCCTGTATTGTTTTTGGGGGCAGTTGTTATACTCCTGGCTTTCTGTGGCTTCAATGCTACATGAGTTATTCTGTTCACTTGTACCTATTAATGTTAGAATCACATTGCCATGCTTTCAGTTGCCGAAATTGTACAAACTTAGTCTTAAGAATAGGGTGAGTCTCACCTGCAATTAGTTTTTAGTTAAGGGGAATACAACAAAAAAGACCCAACTCTGAATTGGAGAGTTTAGAATGTTTTTGACCAATTTTCAGCCACTGTGGGGAGAAAATAGATGCACAAATATATATGAGCTGCTTTTTTGTTGTTTCTTGTTGTTTCTTTTCTTCTATTTACTGCTCTCTTGCTATGTTTTTATTGAAACAAATACTCTGTGCTTCCTCTGTGAAAAGGAATGCATGGCGGTGGCTGAGGAAGATGGGAAATGCAGAGTTTTCAGCTGTGCATTGCTGGTTCATTGCAATGCAAGGCTGTCAGTAGCATAGGCAATAAATACATAAAGATCAGAAACCACTACAGACTTAGTGGGCCAACTTTCAGAAGAAATGCATTGGCTTTGAGAGCACATCAAGAGCTGTCAGCACAGCCCAGAGCCATAAATATTTAATTCTTCTTGACCCTTTTGATGTTGACAATCAATGTTGTTCTCTTCTGCTGCAGATCTGGGACAATTATGCTGACAGTGATACCAGTCAGTTTGTCAAATGGAATGACACTTTCTCCCCATATTCTGTTAGTCATGGTCATGGGGTTCTGTCAGAAACCTTTGCATACAGTGCATAGCGTGTGAAATTTATGGCTGCAATCCTACTCTGAAGTAGAACAGAACAGAGTAATTACGTAATATATCTTCTTAACGATCATTTTATGCAACAAGATATACGAAATAAAACTGTCTGCATGCAAAAAAAACCCACATTAACTAATGATAAAATTCTAAATGCTTATAAAAGTCAAATGTTAATGTTGTGGTTTTGTTCTGCCGTCGGTTTTTTTTTTGTTTATCATTGCATTAAAAGTACGGGAAAATGTTTGCAGAGTTAAAGATAGGATTTATCTGAAGCAACTGTTCTTTTTTTAGCTGACTTTGCCTGTTAGAGAGATTGCTGGAAAAAAAACAGGGTATGGCTCTCAGACATTGATTCCATGAGTCTGAAAAGGACGTTAGTGTTTAAACCTTAGCGTTTTAGTGAAAAGCAGGTAAGTGGTTTGAAATGAGGCAGTTAAAATGGCTGTTGATTTCAGCTACCAAAAAGGGAGGAGGACTGTGCCTGAGGTGAGTGGATGATTATTGGTCATCAGAGCGATGATAATTTTTAACGTAGCATGTTTTGTACCGGCAGGAACTCAGAAGCAAAACGTTTCCTATGCAGTCTCTTCAGGTTGTAGATCTTTTGTGGAGTTTGGTTTGACTCAGCAACGTTAACCCCATGGTTTGTAGGTTGGGAATAGAGAATGATGCTATTGTTTGAAAAGTGACAGAGCTCTATGAAAGCCCATTCAGGTGTGTGAAGTCTGAAGAAATGGCGTTACCATCCAGTTCTGTTACGTCAGACGTTTCAGATCTCCCCCACTAAAAGGGGAACTAGTGCAAACACAGGAGTCCCAGTGTCACACAGGAACCTTAAGCAAAGCGCCACCTCCTACACCTGTGGAAATCATTCCCTGTCTGGTTTCTCCCAGCTTGGAGCAGATCAGGACTATGTCTGATGCTGCTTATTAGATTGGAGTCCTGTCAGACATGAATTCCAAACAGCATCACAGCTCTGGGTGGTAATAAGAAGTACTGATTTCCTCTATGGGTAGCAGTACAAACTGTACGAATGAATGCCCAATCCTGTCCTGTGGGGTTTCTTCTTTGTAAGCAATAGCACACAGCTGCTTGCAAAACTTTTGGGGCAGGGTGTTTTATGACTGGGATACGTGGCTTTTTCACAGCTACACAGAGAGAAATTAATTATTATGTCACAAATCTGTCTTTTAAAAATGGTTTTGTTTGTATCATTTGATGTATGCAGACTACGTAAGAAAGTCGCAATCGATATTAGAGAGTTTATTGCTTTGTTCTAAAGGATGGTGAGAAGGTATTGCTGGATCTTTGTGGTGCCTTTCCTTTTATTTAGATGCATTTTACATCTTGCAAATTTTAAGTAGCACAGCACGAATGTTTTGCAGTACTTCTTGCCAATTTCTCCTTCCCTATGCACAAAACTGCTTAGAACTGGGGTGAAATTTTATTTTTGGTTAAACAAAATGTTTTAGTTCAAGACCTTACTCAACTAATGTACTCAAGAATTTTACTTATGTGTGGATTCTTAGGCAGGTTTTGTGTGTTTTGGCAGAATGGATTTGATGTCACTGGCTGATACTTGCATGTTACATTGCATGCATGTTACATATGTGTGTTACTTGCATTAAATCTAACAGGGTTGTCTGGATAAAATGTTGTGTGCTCTTGAGAAGAAGAGCTATAACTCTGTTTTGAAATTATGCCTACAATGTGATCCTGTCTGCAAATACAAAGCAGTTTGGTTCTGTTTAATAGTAGCTTTCCATGCATAACACTTCCCATATGCAAGACTCAAAGCTCCTGATGAAAAAGACAAAAATCTTTGACCGCATGGAAGCTGTAGAGTGCCCAGCAAAGTGGTCATTGGCCCCTTCAGATCTCTGAAGTGGCATAGACCTGTTGCATTAGAAATGATAAACGTCCCTCTGGATGTACCTACTTCTGTCCATAAGGTTACAGACACCACAGGCAGCTTACTTAGACTTGTGCAATTAACTGATGGTGCTTTGCCTGCCTGGGGGATTGAGCAGGGCATTCTTAGAATTGAGGTTGAGAAGATCTCCAAGATCATCCAGTCCAGCTGCCCCTACCTCCAGTATTTCTCCACTAAACCATGTCCCTTAGCACCACATTTAAATGTTTCTTGAGCACAAGAACACAACGGTTTGTCGAACGCTTTGATCCCGACTTAGGCATCAAAATGTAGACTAAGTGAATACCTGTTTTCTTCAGAGAGGTTTCTGTGCTCACCCAGGAAACAGAAAATGTCCTGGCCCCTCTCCTAGCCAACATTTTGGTTCCTAACCATGATTCTGTTCCCCTTCCAGAACTCAGTGTGGGGAACTTTTTGGTAGAGACCTTTGCTGACAGCAGTGATGTTAGAGAGCACTGTTCACCTCTGCTATTCAAAGTGAGGCTGCAATGCAAGAGATGTCTCATATGGATCAGGAACTGAATATGAGCTGAACACCAGCTGCCCACCAGTGGCATTTGGCACTGCCATTAGGCACATGAAGGCATCTCTGCAGTGCTCTGCCTGAGCTGTGGCCCTTTGCTGCCCAGCTGAGCAGCTTTTCTATCCATCCTTCTGTGTTGTGGCTGGTGGCAGGCGGGAGCCTGGAGGCAGTGAAGTACTTACAGCCAGCAGAAGGGATGTGGGCACAGTGAATGTGAATTGCTATTATTAATAATAATAATATTAATGAAAAAGCTCCCACAGATCAAGGGCTTTCAAATTAATTATTCTTTGTTACAATATACAGCATGAAAAGAGGCTGCCTAAACCAATAATGGGCTTCTAGTCCTTCCCTTATTAAATTAATTTTGTTTCAGATCTTCAGCTTTCTCCCCGTCTGTGCAAGTTTTTTTATAAATATTTAAAAGAAGAATTAAAAAGGAAAGATTAAGGAGAGCAGGAGCTGCAGTGAGCCAGCTGAGAAAAGACTCTGGAAAAGAAATAACTCATGAGATACTGAAGCATTTTTGAATAAATATCCTTTCATTTTTATGACTATTATAATTCTTTTTCAAATACTCTTATGAGCAGATCCCGCATATCTTGTGCATTTAAATCTCCCATTAACCTCAATGCCACAATATTCAAAGGACCCAGTCTTGCCTTCCCTGTGCTCAGTGGGGCTTTGGATTTGTGAGGAATGGAAAATCGCACCTTTAGAATAATTGAGCCATCTTTTCATCCTAAAACTGATAGTAGAGATGGAAGCTAACCAGATACTCCTGCATGAATCGTAGTTTCATAAAATAAGATCATTACCTGGGTTCATCTGAAGCGTGAGCTTCACGGCTCTCCATACGGTTGGATATTAATTGTGTTGTCCCCCTGTGCTCGCTCATCTCAGAGCAGAAAGCCCTGCGTGGAGGTCCAGAGGTGACACCTTAGCTCTGCTGAAATGACTGGCAAAGCTCCTGCTGACATCAGAGGACCCAGGAAATCACTGCATTCACCTTGACACGATTGTACTGCGAAACATTTGCCGTTAGACCTTGAGAACAGAAAGCTTTGCTCATTTAGTGAAGACCATTTGTTCCAAGTTTGAGAATATGTCTGACTAAAATCAAAAAACCCCAAGCCAACCAAAGATCAAATTGTGGGAGATTGTGCTCTAGCTTCTTTGTGTGCTTTCTGCTACAGTTCTCTGCATAATAGCATGATTTATACATGGGTTTCCATTGTTGGCATTTTATTTATGCTGTAATTTTGAGCTGATGCTGTAATTTAAGAGCTTGTAGTATCTTTTGAAAGCATTACTTAAATGGATCATTAAACTCTCGGTGGCGAATCTCTTTTTGTCCCCTTCTAGCGGAATGTCATTTTAGCTGGAAAGTCTATTGCAATTAAAAGGAATTGTTTTGATGGAAGGAGGAGAAAAAACAATGTGATTCTGTCCCTCCCTGTCACGGTTTTTATTGGTATTCCATATCATAGCTTCATGCTGTAAGCTATCCATGACACTCCCTTTATAAATCGTGGTTACAGCTGCCTGAGCAACGGGCATCTGGATTCCTGGCTGACCCTCTTGTCCATGAATTCACACCTAGAAGGGAGGGGTGTTGCACACCAGGTATGCACCCACAGCTCAGGTTGCTGTTTTCCCAGTAGGAGAACACTGCCTGGGGCTGTTCAGGAGCAAGGGGAGCAAGATCTGTCCTGTCCTTGCCCAGTGAGTGGCACTGCAGGCTGTCACAGCTGGAAATGTGGTACAAGTTCATCCTGAAATAGGGCAGTGCTGTGAACGCTCCTTGGCGGCCACTTGTTCCTGTTGTGAATCTGAGAGGAACTCCAAGTGATTCCTGGCTCTGCCTGAAAAGCAAGCGTCAAATATTTTTTCCGTTAATTGTAAATAATTACCTGTTGGGACACTTGAGCTGGGATGTTTGTGTGGCACCAAGCCACTGCAACACCAAAAATGGGACAATTGCTGGCCATTAAATTGGTACAGACCTGGTTGGGAAGGACTTCTTGGCTTAACGTTCTAAGCTCCCTGCTGAAGTTTTCCAGGACTTCTGCCCCTCGCTGTGAACCTTCACAGGAGCAGGCATTACCTGGAGAAGTCTCCACAACGGGTGCTACCAGATGTGAAATTCCTATTTAAACACCAGAAGAAATGAAAAAATAAAGCAGAAATTAATTGCTCAGTCTGGAGCTTTGACAGTGAAAGCTATTGTTTGCGTACCCTCCTCTCTTAACACATCAAATTGAGGTGCATTTGTTGATTTTGGTACTATGTTTAAAACCACCTTGAAATGTCCATTTTCTTATTTAAAAGTAGAATCGCCCTATAATCTTCAATTAGTTAATAGAGGAAAGGCAGATGGTGATAAAGAAAAGCTTGGCAGGGATTGGGGAGACTGAGACCTTAGAGGGAAGCTTGTTCAGCATGTTTGAGGGATGTCTGTGTGTGCATGGCCTTGTTCCTTTTGTCCCTTGAATCCTTGTAGTTCATAGGCTTTGTGAGCATGGTGAACCTCAATGACATTTAATGTATAATAAGAAATTATTTTCCTGATCTCGCTCGGTAGTGTGAATTTATTACTGGTCTCAGATGTTTCTTTTCTTCTTTTGTTGCTCATTTCAGGGAGGGAGGCTTCTCCCAACAAAATGGAAGCGTTCATTTAAAACTATTTTCTTCTTTCCTCTTTTGCTGGGAATGGGCTGCAGCTGTTAAGAATACAAAAAAAAAAAACGGATCAAAACAAGGCTAGCTTCTGTCTGGTGAGAAAAAGTAGAATAAAAATCTTGCCTTTTGTAAAGTAGAAACAAGTACCATGCTTAAAGTATGCAACAAAAATTGGCTATCAGATTTTTCTTTATGTATATGTTTATATTCTTAGTATATGTAGTAATAATTTCATTTTGTGTTGCTGCACAACCTGTTCTTTGCAGAATAGCTTTGCCAGAGTCTTCATTCAAGTAGCTTATTAGGTGTTACCCGCTTCTCTTGCTAAGTGTAGAGCTGCAGAGTTAATATCCTGGTGCTGCTTGTACCTGGTGATGACAGGAGAATTAAATCATTACAACCCTTTTCTTCATGAAAACTCCTGATGTTAAGTTTAGCAATACATACAGGGTTACTTTCAATGTCATTTTGCATTTTGTTTTTCCTCCTTATCTGCTTCTAAAATTGCCCTGAAAAACAGGTGGCATTTGTAATCCACTTAACTCATCTCTGCACCAAGCAACCCATAAAGAGGTAATGAAATTAAATGTCTCTTTGGCCATTAGGACAAATAATAAATGGCTCTGGCTTGAGGAAGGAGTAACATTGATCTGAGTTGCTTTAGAGCAGCTAGGAAGACAGGTCCTTTAGAAGCAAATAACTCTTGGAGATCGCTGGGGGCAAAAGAAACTCTCCAGGGCTGCCTCCTTTCAAGGTGTATGGCGTGTTTGATCACTGAGCTGTGCAGGCTGGTGTGATGTGGGTACATAAATCTTCACACCACTTTTTTTCCATCCCCTTTGTAACAGATAATGACCCCAGGGATATTTAGTTTGAAGAAAAGTCGTTTAAAAATTGAGGTTTGATCAAGGCAGATGAAATGGGTCTTCAGTGGGCATAAATTGAAATAAAGGAAATTCCATTCAATCATTAGAAAACAACCCGTTTATAACCTATCTGTAATTGCGTTCAGATACTGGCACAGGTTTCTCGGAGAGGTTATGAAGTCTCGTCCATGGAGATACTCAGATCCAAGACGACAGTCCTGAGCAGCCTGCTGGAGGCCATGGCCATCATCTGCAAGGTGCAGTGCCTGCAATTCTGTGAAACATCCACAGAGTAAAGTGATGAGTCAGGTGATTCTTTTTTCACATAATTTAGTATATTTCACAGTCAGAAAAAGATGGTGTAAAGGAGAAAGCACTAGCAAGTTCGGGATTTCTTTCTCTGGTCAGTACAGTGCTACTCTTTTCATGCTTCTGTATGTCTGCAGTGCTGACTGCTTGTATAAAGGGTGGATTAATTAGCTCGTTCAGTAGTGGTTATACAAATCCATGTGTGGTCCCTGTATCCTCTATTCCTAGAAATAAAACAAGGCTCCTGCAAATTCTGTTCAAGAAAAAAGAACAGAAAAGAGAAGGAAAATAATGGTATTTTTGAATCTCTTAGCAGCAGACATTTATTCTGGGCACATACTTGGCTTAGCAGGTGGTATTATTTACTGACCGAAGAACATTACTCAGGATGGCAAGCTATGGGCATTTCAAATCAGAGGAAAACTAATAATAAAGTCTTCCCTGACTATATAGCTCTTCTTTTTAATTTATTGTTCACAGTAGGTGGAGAAGATTGAAATTATAGCGGTGATTAAAAACGGGCAGACAGAAACTTAGCAAACTAGTTTGACAGTTTCAAGAAATACCCAGCTCTAACTGGAACAAGTCTGAAATAAACTGCTGTCCCTCGTTCTGCACGCAAAGCATGCCTGCCAGTGACTTGGGTTGGTTGGTGGGGAAGGCAGGGGAGCAAGCCAGCACTTCAGTAGACTTCAGTGGGTGGGCTAAGGGCGAGCCAGATGTGGACTTACTGTAACCATGCAAGCTGCATTGAAAATGTCTTGGAATGCAATCAGAGATTAATGATCTATTGTCTGCACATCTTGGAATGGCTCGTGAAATAGCATGTTGGAGGGACAAGGTTTTGCTTTTTTGAGATGTATGCTGAAGTTTCAGATTTCTTGCATGCAGTATTCAGTGGTTGCAAGAGTTCGTTCCCCTTTGGGTAGCTGTAGCAGATAGTTGTACTAAAGGATTAAGTATTGAATGTTTAACACGGTTCTGTAGAAATTGGCATAAACCCTCAAAGATTAAAAAGAACAGGATTCACCCAGAAAGGTTATTTAAGAAAAAGCACACAATTCCATAAGTGAGGGTATCTTTCATAAAATTATATAAGATCAAGACTGTCCTTTCAAAATAAAGTTAACTGACAGCTATGGAAATAGAAAATAGACCAAGTAACTCTGCTGTGCCTGGCATGGCTCAGTGCTGTGTGTCAGAATTTTTTCTCCCATCAAAAGCAGTGGGGGGTGCAGGGAATCACTAAGATTGTCAGCCTGACATTCCAGAGGAAGCAGACATAAAGAAATATGCAGCATCTGCAAAAGCCAGATGTGCATCTTCTGCCTGCCCTTCTCTAACAGAATGCTATTTGAAGAGAAAGAGCTTGTCTGCTGTTGATAGTCTGTGAAAGTTCAGCGTGCTGGGGAGGTCAAGGCTTCCACCTGCACTCCTTCTGTGCTCCAGTGGCAGAGGCCTTTAGCAAAACCCAGGCCAGTTATTTTTCCCTGCAGTCATGTATGTGTGTGTTTCATAGCACTTGTGTTAGCTGTGTCAGTGCTTAGAGGAGAGCACGTGCTCGGGTGTGCTCACTAGGGACCAACTTATGCTCATGGCAGAGGGATTGGAAGCAGATGATTCTCAAGGTCCCCTCCAACCTAAGCTAATCTATGAACTTGAAGCAAGTGAGTAACTCTTCTGATGAACTGGAGTGAAAGAGCATCAAGGTGTTGGTGAGATTGGGACCTCAGTTTGTCTGCAGTGCATGACCTCCCTTGATTTCTCTTACAGTGTGCGTACATTGCCAGCAACTCCTGCTTGATATGCAACATACAGAGCCTTTTTCAACTGCAGAATATTACACTGCAACTAAACTTAAGTTCTCCCATTAATCTAAGGTTTAGAATTCATGATGGCTAACCTTATTTAAGCACCTGTGTAAATCTTAACATTAATCATTCTCTAGTGCTTTGACTTAAATACTGGAGCTCCTTGCAATGCCTGACCTCGCAATTGTGCTACGATATATTTTTCAGTTGCTTTTATCACAGCAATTTGTCTTTACCTGTAACAGCTCATTGTTTCTGAGCACACAAACTCACTAACAGGTAGTCCTCTACTCTGTGACTGGAGAAGTTTCAATTGCTAGTGTTTTGTTGAAAAGCTTGCTAATGCATTATCATTAATGCATTAATTTCTCACTGATAGGCTACAATTTGTGATCTCTAAATAGGGGATTGCTTTGATGCCATGATAAAAAATTCCTCCTACTTTTCTCCATTTTATAATTATAGATAGAATGCTGAACAGTAGAACAACATACTCAATTTGAAGTCTGGGATTTCCCAAACTTCTCCCCTGTTTCACTGCTCCATATCCTGAATAGGTTTTCTTCCACTTCAAGAATTCGTATTCCCAGTCTTCCTTTACCTCCTCCTTCTGTAAAATGCATTTGTTCTAACACAGCAACGTGGCACTTGCCATCTTTTGCTGATGATATCTCAGCACTGATTAAACAGAACACTAATCACCATGGCATGTTCTATCCTGCTGTTCCTATTTGCTTCACACTGCAAATTCCCACAAAAAGTATTTGGCATCTCTTAATTTCTCCTATTGCCAATATTGCTTAGGTTCATGTACTGCTGAAATCCAGCTGTGAAGGACAATTTTATGTGAACATGAATTACTTTTAATTTCTAGATTTTAATTAGGTGGTTAATTACTTACGACCATATTGTATCATTGGTGACATTTCAATTTTTAAGATAATTACACAAGGATATGAAGCTAGAGAGTGATTCTTTACAGTTCTGTAAGTCTTGCTGTCGTTGTAATACAGATATGAAATAGAGTGTTGTAATTCTGGGCGCTTCAATTTCCATAAGTTAAATAACCATTGATTGTTTAGTGAAGTTATTTGATATTTCTAGAAGGACTCGTGGTAACAAAATGGATTGTCTTATATATGACTGTACTTCAGAAGGCAGAGTAAACACATACTGAATTTGTTTATCTGCAGTCTGGGTTTTTAATTTAGCTCCATAGGATGCTATTTTGTTGGCTAAATTACATAATCTATGAAGGCTCCATAGCCAAGGTAGTAACAAGTAGAAATTGTAGTCATAAAAATAAAGAGTGCACTCCAAATCATAACAACTCCTTCCCTCACCCCAGTTTTGGTAAATTAACCAGGCAATCTTGAAAGGTGAGATATATCCTCTACAAGTGGGACTGTGTATACCGTACTTAATTAGAGATTAGCACATGCTAACCATGGCTTAAAGACTTGGGCCACGGTGTGGAGGTATCTGTGTATTAGTTTTCTAATGCTAATGTTTTGGTGGCTGTCCTCTGTGTCTCATTTAAGCTTGTGACATGGCAGTTCAGATGGAGGCTTATCTCATACTGTTTTTTCTTGTTTCAGCTGATTTCTGTTCCCAGTTTCCAGATCAATCTCCATCTGTATTTTCAAATTGAAACAAGTTTTTAGAAGTGATTATTTTGCTGCTCTTTTCTAGTCCAGACACAATTACTTTGATCTCACTTAGTGTTGGTTGCCCTTTAGATTGATTTCCAAAGAAAGCAAACCTCATTCTATTGTGCATTTCCTGCCTGCTCACAGCTTCAGATTCTGCTGATGGATTTTAACAAAGTTAGGCTCTAAGTTATGGTGTTAAATGTAAGGAAAATTGACAGTAATGTAGTGAGAATTATGAGTGTGTAAGTGGCAGGAAGTTTTCAAGTTTTGCTAGGAATGCGGCCTTGAAAAAAAGAGGAAAATAAAAATTGTGCAAGAAATCAGGTTTTATTATTCTGATATTCATGGAATAATTTGTATTTTATTTTCTATTTCACTTAAAGATCACTTTGATTTCTATTGAAATCTTGTATTGTCTTTCTTTGGGTGAAATTTAATACATCCAGCCTTTGAAAAGGGTTCTCTCAGTCTTCATTTCTGCTCCAATCCCATGATTTCACTTCTAACTATTGCCCCTGGGACTGAATCCCTATGGTTACTTATTCCTTTATCTGACTGCTTAAGATAATCACCAAATACTTGTTGTACCTGCCAGTTTGAGGCATGGAGTGAGAATGACTGTTCACTCAATATACACCATCAGACAGCCTCCAGATGCCAGGAACCATCCATCACTTGGGACCTGGGCTGTGCTAAAATCCTTAACCTTGAATGTAATTAGTGTGTTGTCTGTGTCCTTGTTTCAGTTTGCTTTGCTTTGGGAAATGAGCAGTTCGTCTGCATTCCCAGTATTATTGTTTAAATTTGACTTTTGGCTGATTAGAACTGCTAAGAAACAGAACTGCTAAGCCAAAGACCATTTGGTCCTACCTCATTCTTCCTCCGTCAGCATTCATGTACTAACAAATACTGAAATCTAGTTTGCTGCTGTTGCTACAATACCTGCCCCTCACTACAATGATAGAAAACATTTCTCCTAATCCATGATGCAGGTATGTGTGGACAAGGGGCTTTCCTCATCTCTTGTTTGGAGGAGTTGTAGGATACACGTGTAGGATACACGCGCCTTGGAGAAGGGCAGAGATGGAAGCTGTAGAAGATTGCTGAGCCCTGGTTAGGAAAGGATGGGGTGGAAGGCAGAAAGTATATTTCCTTTTGATTCCTCTGTTTTCAGGGAAGTGGACTTGGTTCTTCTGAATGTTTAACCTCAAGTGTTTCGCTATGTGTTCTTTCTAAAGGAGTGTGGTCTCATGATTGCTCACTGAGGTGAGCACAGAGGGCTTTTACTGTGGACTCATGTTAAGAGGTCTAACCTTGTGTACATGACGTTCCATCAGCTGGAGAGGACTGCAAAGTCCAGCTGCATCGTTCAGAGACTGCTTTCTCATTCAGATCCCCCTGATAATAACTAAGCTGTTATGTATATATGTATACAACTAAGCATGTTATGTTACTAGCCAGTTCTACAGTTTGTGAGCTATTAATTGTGAATTGAGCTCGTCTTCGAAGCAGTGCTCTTTGTACAGGCTTGCTTAATATTTAGTTGTACCATCAGTTTTGTAGTAGCACTCTGATCTTCTGTGCTTACTGAGTGCTGCCTAGATAGTTAATAACAAAAAAGCCAACCACCAAGGATGGGCAGTTCATAGTGCAGCACGAGAATAGATTTTCAATGCAATTTGCATGAATGTCCACCTCAGATGTCTGCATTTCTCACATAAAGTCTGGGATGGCCTGCTTGTCGTGACCCATTGATACTGATAATGCACAGATTCACTGGTGTTAATTTGTCACCTTCTATTTCCATTTTGAAGATTTCTGTCCTGATCACGAAACGCTGTCTGCATTCACAGGCCAGCAGACCTGACATAGAGTTGCAGGGTGATTGTTGAGAAATAGGTTCATGGTTTGTATCTTTTCTGAAGTCGAATTTGGAGTTCTGAGGATGTGTGCATGGCAGAATCATGTTGCTGTGGAGCTGCATTATGAATATGAATGCTTTGTGTGAAACTGCAACTAGTGTGTTTTGGCATGGATCCATTTGTACGTGAAACAAAACATACACTGACAACTGAACAGCGCTTTCTGTGCAGGACAGGTGCAGCAGTGCAGCAGAGATCTCTCCTCTTTGGATTGCAAAAGTTAGTGATTTTTCAACGTATGGGCCTTCTGAAGACCACGGATGCTGATGTCAGCACCTGAATCCTGTGCTGGGATGTTTTTCTCTGCCATTCATGACACAGAATTGATTAAGTCAAGTGCCCCTTCCAGAGGTCATAAGTTTTGTCAGAGTATCTTATCTTGAAATTCTTTTCCTTAGATGTATTCAAATGAGACACTTGCTGTCCTCATAAGAGACACAGTCACTGGTTTTGTGCTTAGCCAGCTCGAGTGTAGATTTGTACAAATGTTTCCATGGCATGAGAAAGACATTTCAGTGTTGTGTTTTTTTTTTCCTCTGGTGAGAGGGCAGGAAATGGAAATGTAACTATATTTTCACAGAAGAGTGTATGAAAGATTAAAACTGGCAATGCATTTGGAACCTGGAATTCCAGTGCACTGATCTGACTAAGTTTCTCATGATGTAGTATGATATTAAATGGAATTGTTTTGTAGTGACAAATTGCCTACAGGAGCTTGTAGTTCAGGATTTCTTGTCCCTGTGGGTTTGGTTCTATGTCTAGCCAATACTGCTTGTCTCACCTCAAAATCTGCATTGTAGTGATGGCTTTTTTATTCTCTCGGAGGTTGGCAAGGGATGAACTGCCTCTGGGAGAAAGCTGTTTTCTGGAGTACTGGACCCATAATGTGAAGGTTTGTTACAGATACAAAATAAAATGTTTGGGGCAGTTGTTTTCTGTTTGGTTTTCAGATGGGCCTATTCAACTGTAAATGTAACAATTCTTTCAGAGCTTGCAGTGGGGGAAAAAAAAGACAAATTATTACATTTTGGAAGAAAGAAGTCTTTGTTTTTATGTATATATAAAAGGTTTCATTAAGACAATTGCCAGCCGTATAAATGGACATGCCATGGAAGCACACTCAGCTTTACAGTCCAGTTGTTAGTGTGCAAAGCCAATTGTATTCTTAGGGTGATGGTTTTATCCCCACTACAGACTCTTAGTCAGAACTTGGTGAAATTATACTGGTTTTCCTGCCTAGAATTTCTATCTGTAGAAGAATGCAGTGATAACTCTGCTATCGTGCCTACTGAGATCTTAAATTCTTCTGTCCAGACTTCAAACTGAGGACAGTGGGGTGCTGAACACTGCTGGATCCTTCCTAAATCCTGAAAGGGGAGAAGTAAATGGTGCATAATGTGCATTAAATATCTGAGACTGAATGTGGGTTGCAGCTGTCTGAACAACTGGGATTGTAGCTTGCTTAAAGCCAGCCCAATGGGTGATGGAGCAGGTAGAGCACCTCCAAAGTGTAACCAAGTGGCAAATCAACTTGAGTATTTCCAGTGAACTGTCAACACACGGTCTGCAAGCACAAGTTATTCGTGAATAATTTTGTGTAACAAATACATTGCAGAATTTCACGAAATGTTCAAAGGGAGATGAAAGGTGAAATGCAGTGAATAAATTATTCATAACAAATTACTCACTAAGCTCTATTCATCACTGAGATGAGACAGAATTATTGACTGGACATGGAAACAAAATTTCATTTCAGAGAGATGATATTAAAATACCGGTATGCTGGTGTAATTATGCTGTGACCGTAAAGGCTTTACTATTCTGCAGTAAAACATGCCTTGGGTACTGCTGCAAGATTGATATTCTCCAGGACTAGTGCACAGGATTTTTCCTTTAGCTCCATAATAGAATTTAGGTATTCTATTGATCTGTTCCCGTACTGAGATAAATTTTTATGTATTTCTTTGCTGATAATTTGCTAAAAAGCAAATACTGTGCTCACAGCTGGGCAGGATGAAGAGTGGTTAAACTGGAAGTGGAACAGATATTGGGATTATCCGTCCTTCTTTATGCTTGAATGGCAATCTGAAGTGCCTTAAATTTTCCCGTGATGTGAGATGGGGGCTGTCTTCTCTTATCACATAGATTTTCTGTATGTAAGCATTTGGGTTGTGTTTTAGCTGTGGGTGCATGCACAGATGTGAATGATCTTATGGCATCAGGTTGAGAAACAGCTGAAACGTCATCTCCCGTGCTACTGCCATCATTGCTATGAGCAGTGGTGCTAGATGGGTATTGTGACTGTGCATTCTCTTTTTCCCAGGCCTGGGGATGGTTCCTCATTCAGCTCGTTTGGTTTTTGAAACATTTTCCTCAATTTGCTTCTTAAGCCTTAAAATCAATATTTCTGTCTACTACAGTCTGCATATGGTTATTTATTATTGACATGCCAGTAGTGCACCAAGTCCTATGTGAAATTGATGTCTTGTTGTGTTATGAGCTACATTTGTACAGAAAGACCTTGTACTTCCTTCAGTTGTGTGGCACATTCTGTTCAATGGCTTGTATGCTACTGCAGTACTGTTAAGCCATTAGTGAATTGAGGCATGAATTCCTTGCTTGCTCTCTCTTGTTTGTCCATCCTTATGCTGTGAACTCCTTGATTCAGGGACTGTCTCTGGGATCTGAACCATTTCTGCTGTAAACAGCAAGTACACGAGGTCACAGAAGGGTGTTCTTGTTCTTCCTTTGAACTCATTACCCTGGGGATGGAGCATGAGATGAAATAAATGAGTTGCCTGACGTTTGCACAACAAATCTAGTGTTTGAGTCAATCCAAACTTGACACCATTGGAGTACTTTTGTACTCTTTTTAGTTGTCCTGGGCTTATTTTCAAAATCCTGTAGCAGAACGGCTGTTTAGTCTGCAGATGAGCACATATTAGTTTGTACTGGAAGGCCCAATTTGTTCCACCCCAGTTAAAGACATTGGCCTAAAAACAGGAGAGGGTCACAAGAAGATTTTGTGCAGCAGCGTTTTTGATTCTGCTGTACTTGCTGTGGCTTTGGCTTTGGTTACTGAATTGCTTTCACTTATTACTTACAGCCTTTCAGCATAAAGGAAGGCTTTTCAAAATGCTAATAAAAGCATTAGTGCTCCATCATCATCATCTTGCAGAAAACAATGTCTAGAGCAATCTATCTCCTTCTAAATCTTTAGAGAAACAAAATTTAAACTCATTTTGCCAAGGCCAAATGTCAATCATAAGAAAAAATCTATATGAAATTTTAATTGCAAGATGTTCAGTGCAAATTTAATGAGTGAAATAAGAGATCTGAGAATTCAAGCATGCTCAGCTCATGCATAATGTTGACTTAAATTGGCTCTCTAGAGGTGCAGAGAATTGCGTTCTTAGAATTTACACACTGATAGAGCAAATGTACTGGGCCCTGTAGGTTAAGGTCATAAATCAGAATCACTTAACTGCCTTTGAGTGATTGCTACAGACTATAATGGTTGGGAGAACTGGCTTCAGCTACAAGTGATTACTCTGCTTGGATTATTGAAATGCTACTCAATATTCATAAATCAGTGATCATTAATCCCCCAAATAGTTCCTGTCAGGTTTCTAAATAAATTTCCTACTAGCTAATTGAGATTGAAGGAGACTAGCATGCACTGGTTCAGAATTAGGACAAATGAGCTGCTTTGCCTACCTAGGATCAGAAACACATCTGTGGGGGAAATTGAACCGTACTGAGTACATGTGTGGCTGCTGAAATTGTCACATTTAAGCTGTTAACCAGAGAAGCCTTTCTTCGCAGGTTTTGCCCTCATTAATTACAATGGCTATAAACACTTTTCTCTTAATGAGGAAGATATTTGTGCATTACACATCAAAAGCATCAAAATTCAGTCTGTGGCATTTATCACAGTGCAGAGGGCAAATACGTGGGATGTAGAACTGCGCTGGTGTGAGATGCTTGTTGTTATCTTGAAATTAAAATACTGAACTTTGGTGTTGGGATGTAATTGTAGTGTTTGAGCTCTGCAGAAGTTCTTTATCTGCACGTATTCCTAGTTTGACTTGGCCCTGGGGAAGCCATGTGTGCCCACACAACACCCTGGTTGTTCCGTGGTTCTGGTGCCCCAGGATTCTTTGCTTTTCAGTCAGGCTGTTGGAACATTGCCGTTGCAGTGGACCTGGAGGACACTTTTAATTATGACTGTGTAAGTGCTGCTCTTCTGTCCTTATTTCCCTCTTTTCTGCTGTTCATTTCTGTTATGTGCAAACCTCTTACAGTGGGGGAAAAATAAAGGAGAAGCAAGGAAATTTTTTTTAAAAGCCAGTGTTTAGTTGAAAGGCAGGAGATTAATTAGAGTGGTATTTATAGGTGCTGGGGCTGACAGCGACCTCACTCAATTCTCATGACGATGTAAAATATCAAAAGTCACTGAAGAAAGGAAAGATGCTGGTGCCTTGTAATGATCTCAGAATATCTCTTGCTAATAGGATTTGTGAGATGATGAATTTGAGAGGCAAGATTTATTTTTTTCTATTTCCTTTTTTGAATGGAAAACTTAAGCCAGAACTGATGCTTATCTACATTCCTTTCATATCAGGACCAGCAGAGCTCTAGGCAAGAGCTAATTGTATCAAAAAGCCATACTTAATTTGACAAAGAAGAATTATTTTTGAAACATGTATGGAAGGATTAAACAGTGTACTTAGGAGTAAGTGTACTTGTACTGGTGCTGCAACGTATCCTTTTATTGCTGTCAACACTGACAGAGACGTTAACGTAAGTCCTTTATCTTTAATTGAAACTACTACTGCATTTAAAGTTGACGACGTGATGGAGCAATTTGAGGGAAAAATCCTCATCTTTCGTCTCTGCCTCATTGCTGTTCCATCAGAATTCTCCAGCTGAAGCCTTCCTGAGCTGGCAGCTGTGTTGAAATGCAAATGGTGGTCCCATGAGGCAGCTACACCTTGGGGTGGTGCGTGCACGCTCATTTACTTGACATCAGCTATGCACAGAAGCGAGCTTTTAAATGCAGGCAATCCAAGCTGCAGTGCCTTGTGCTGTTTTTGCCTCTTACTGCAGGTTGCTTCCACATAATAATTGACCCCAGAAATGTTTATACTGTATGGAGTATCATTACTTTGACTGGTGTTTCAGTTTAGTTAGTGGTAATAGATCATAGAGCCATGGAATCACCAAGGTTGGGAAAGAACTTCAAGATCACTCAGTCCAACCTCCACCTTCTATCAATAAACAAAAAACAACCTCACTAAACCACTTCCTGTAGTATATTACATATGTAGCATAATAGTATAATGTAGTATAATATCTAAATGTTTCTTGAACACCTCCAGGGATGGTGACCCCACCGCCTCCCTGGGCAACCCATTTGAGCACCTGCCCACTCTTGGTGTTGTCTGCATTCAGATAAAGTTGGTTTAGATTTCACTGTGTATTTGAAATACAGAGCAAGAGATGCCTGGTAGGCAATGAGCAGTGAGCAGCACATGGGAGTTATTGATTTCTCCTGCGGGTGCTGTACAGACATAGCTCAGCATGTCACAGTCTGTAAAATTCTTCTGCCATGCACTGTCATTTAATTTCTTTTCCTTAAAGCCATGTTGGTGTATCTGAGCAGGCCTCCACGGCTGGTGTTTGGAATAAGGTGATGACAACTTCTTTAGTAAAGCTAAGTCGGTCTTGCAACGGGCTGGGACTCAATTGCTTTGTGATGTGGTAAGTATGCAGTGCATCATCTGCATCCTTGTTCCTCAGGGGGGCAGAGGGAGTGTTAGAAGCAATGAGTTTCATCCAGGCAGACCTTGGTGGCTTCTGTTCTGACAGGAGAGAAGGTAAATGGGTGGATAGCAATAGGGGTGGCTTCTGCTGAAGGAGCACAGTTGCTGAGTTTGCTTCTAAGCTTGGCTTAACAGACCTGGCGGCAGAAGGTGATGATGCAGAGTATCTGAACAGAAATAGGAAGGTAGAACTCTGGAGGGTCTTGCATTTTCTGGATGATCAAAATGAGAGTAGGCAGAGCAGAGCTGTGCGAAGGCAGCCAACAAGTGGGAAATGAACTCAGTTCATCCAGCCGTGGTGGCGCTGAGTTCTGTTGTCATTGCTAGCTTGGTACAAGATGAAGATTCAGTAAATTCAGCCATCTCTTGTCTCCCTCCCCTGTACCCTGTTCAGACCCACAATGTCTCAACACAGAGAAGCAACGTTTTGTGTTGTTTTTTTTTTTTTTTTTCCAGCCTCATACTTGAGCATTTTTATATTTGGTTGGAACAGAAGGCAAAGTTGATGATGTCATTGCAAAGACTGCCCAGCTGTTTGTCTGCGCTAGCTTTTCCACATGAATAGCTCCAAACTGCTGTTTGCAATTACTTATTCACTCTTCAACCTTCTGGTACACCTGCAGCTACCAGTGTCTGATTCAAGGACTTAGTTATTATTTTTGTTGCCATTGCTTTGCCTCCAATTCTTAATTCCTTTCTCCATTGTGGTGTTTTTTCTCTAAGAATAAACGTACTGGTTCTGTAGAGCTTGGCATCAAAAGGGAGCACATGCTAAACTGAAACCATGATGTTTTTATGTCTGCATTTTTCATGCTGATTTACCAGTACTTCCTTTTTGTACTGTGAGAACTGACGGTGAAATGATAAACAGGCAAACCTTGTTGTGTCTCATTAATAGTCTAATCCCATTGTCATGCCAGATTCTCTAATCCTGATCCAAATTTTGTCTATTGATTTAATTAGGTTTTTCATTTGTTCTTGGCAAATTTCTGGCTCTTGGAATTGCTAGGCTGGCTCTTGAGACTGATGAGGTAGAATGATCCATACGTTTCCTAGTGGCTTTAAACAGAAACATCTGTCAGGAAGGAACAATTTGTTGGCTGAGTAAGTAGGCTTGCATCTGACAGCACTGCTCTTGCTTCTGAGTGACTTAAGTCAGTGAGAAAAGCTACTAGAAGCTGCAGAGCCAGCAGAGATCATATCCGGGAAGCTGTTGGGATGGTGACACTATCCAAGTACTGTATTACACACTGGAGGAGCCATGCTGATCTCCTACTCAAGGCAAGGTAAATCAAGATTCAACAGGACCCTGTGGTGATGGTCTCTCCATGAAATATTTTGGGTTGGGGAAGCTGACAGCCAATTCCTCCATCCCGTGGGCATGGGGTTGCCTTCCTCACCCAACAGACCCAGGGCATGAGCAGGCTGTGGGCCCTGTATCAGCTCTGTGTCATCCCTGCTACAGACTGGGCAGTGCTCGAACCCGGGGCTCTGGATTAGACAGCACTGTGCAGAGCAGAGCCTTCCTTTGAGCAGGGAAACTATAGCTGAAAGTGTACTGTGACAGAGCAAGGCCTGGAGCACCACTAGTAGGACTTCTGTCAGTTTTTGATGTTCCCCTGGCAGTTGGTTATAGAATCATTAGGGTTGGAAAAGACCTCTAACATTAACAAGTCCCACCATCAACTCACCCTCACTATATCAGTGACCACATCCCTCAGTGCCTCATCTCCAGGATTCTTGAACACCGTCAGGGTCAGTGACTCCACCACCTCCCTGGGCAGCTGTGCCACTGCATCACCACTTTTTGGAGAAGAAATTGTTCCTAATATCCAACCTGAACGTCCCCTGGAGCAATGTAAAACTATCACTATTACCTGACAGCAGAGGCCAACCTCAGCTTGCCACAACCTCTGTTCAGGCACTCATAGGGAGAGGTGAAGTCACCCCTGTGCCTCCTATTCCCAGAATGGACAATCCCAGTTCAAGCTGCCTTGCACATAAACCTGAGGATTTTGCACTGATCCTGCATAAACAAAATAATAATGATAAAAAATGCTTGCCTTTTTTATCTCAAAATTAACAGTTTCATGTTTGTGGCTGTTGGAGTGATGTACATAGCATATACAGTTTATTCCTGTCTTCAAAACCTCTTCCAGGTTTATGGGGGAGGTGTTGTTTTGCTGTACTTTCTAGCTCATACTTCACACAGAGGGCGTGAATTCTAGAGATAACAGCGATGTGTGAAGCAAAACTGTGCAGTTAAGTTGTCTGAGTTTCACTTTGTATGAAAACTTAGATGTGGCTTGAGTATGAACCTTAAATGTTTCTGCTCCAAATCATGAAATTGGAAAGTTGTCCTTGAAAAGTGGGGAATTGCATTTTGTTTTGCTTGTTCCATTTCATGCAGTACAGGGACTAATCTCTACTGAGATAAAATTCTTTTGAGCTGAGGTGGCTTCAGTTACAAGGGCACCAGTTTTGAGTGGCAATGACCAAGTGGTTCAACAGAAACAACAGAATTGTGCCATGTGTTTTTAATGAGGATAAGACTTTCAATGTCATGTGCTGTGAAGAAATCTTGTTCACATCCACTTTCCAATCCTGTCTCCAGGCACAGAGGCCCCTGGTTTGATTTAAATGATGTCTAGTTAACAAGCTCAGTTACAGTTTGCACTGCATGTTTCAGTCCAGGCAGTGATTTTTACATCATTCTACACTAATGGCAGGTTTTATCTTTAAATTTTTGTAGCTGTAATGAAGAGAGTGAGAACTGGTAAAATGGATGGTGCTTATATGTTCAATATTAGATTCTCCTGAAATGTTCAATTATCGCTCATGAGAGACTGCACATGCACAAAAAGCAGATGTTATTTTAATGTGTAAATCAATAAAGCTGCCTTGTTTTTTCTGGTTTTGTTCCAATATTGATGGGATTTGTAAAAGTCTTTTCAGCAACAACATCCTGTCTATCTTGGGTTTTCAGTGGGAAGGATGGATCAATTTCTTTGAGAAGAGTTTAAAACAGATGTGATCAGTGATTCTGAAAGCAGAGATTACTCCAAGTATTGATGGCCTCCAACGAGGGCCTTGTGTGCTTCTGGAGTGTGTGCTGGAGCCAGCTGTGGGCAGTGCTGTAATGTTAAGCATAGCAGGCCCAAAAAGAGGGGAACCAAAGGCTTGTGAAATGCACTGAGCCATGCCTTCCGACCTGAGGCTTCCTCAGCCTTTTGACTTTTTAGTCAAAATTAATACTGTCTGGGAAATAGTGGCAGTAATCAAAGAGTGAGGGTATTGGGAATAGGAAGAGGGGAAAAAATATAAACCAAAAGAAATGCCTTACAATTACACAGAATCACAGAATGGCCAGGGTTGGAAGGGACCTCAAGGATCATGAATCTCCAACCCCCCTGCAACATTCAGGGCCACCAACCTCCACATTTCATACCAGCCCAGCTGCCCAGGGCCCCATCCAACCTGGCCTTGAACACTCCAGGGACGGGGCATCACAGCCTCTCTGTGCAGCTGTTCCAGCACCTCACCACTCTCTCTGTAAAGAATTTCCCCCTGACATCCAACCTAAATCTTCCCTTCCTCAGCTTCAAACCATTTCCCCTTGTTCTGCTGTTATCTACCCTTTCAAAGATTGACTCCCCTCCTGTTTGCAGGCTCCCTTTAGGTACTGAAAGGCTGCAATGAGGTCACTTTGCAGCCTTCTTTTCTCCAGGCTGAACATTTCTCTCTTGGTTATGCATAATGGCAAATTGTGCTGTGGAACAACCTGCCACCTTTGGAAGTAAAATGAGAAAGCATCTGTACAGAGGAGCCCCAGGATGAGTGCGTGGGGGGGAATAGCTGTTCTCAGTAAAAGGGACTATAATGATTATATTTCTAGAATGATTGAGACTAATAAATGTTGATATGAAAAAGAAATGATCCTTTTTTATTGGTCCATTGGGGCAGGCTATAATTTTTTTTATGTTCAAGCTCTGATCAGAAATTGAAGTGACATATGGAATCACAATTGAAATACAGCTCCGTGGAATACTTTGTCAGTCGGAAAAAATTGTATATGATAAAGCTGCTGAAGTTTTGGCATGGATTACTACACCATCTTGTGTGCACTGGTGAGACACATTTACGACCAGGTTTCAGCAGCCTTGTGCTCTGAATGAATGCAGAATTTCAGATAAATGCATTTCCCTTTCCTGTTCCAAATATGTTTGGGTATTCTGCAGGGTTTTTAGTAGATTGAACTGTATTCAGATAGATAGAGTCATTACTTAGCTGCTTGGAAAGATAATTCCTAAGAATGTGAAATTAAGGTAAAATTCATTCTTCTGGAAATGCAGAGCTCTTAAACCTATCAGATTTTTCAGGCTGTTTCCCCTCTCGGATCCATTACTTGTTTGAGAAGTATAAATATCCTCCCGCCTGAACAGAAATGCCCTGAGCTGGGGCTCAGGAGGCTCTGAGTTCTGTTCTCTCCTGACTGCTATCTCTATTACTGTGTGCTTTTATTTCAAATATCACAAAGTTGAGCCCTAAAGATCTCCCATCTCCATGAAGACTGTGGTTAGATGTGTTGGCTGCTAAAATCAAAACTTTGATGTTACACAGTTCTGCCTTGGGTAGCAATTTCAAATGAAATCCAGATATATTGCACGACACAAACATCTTACTTGCTTTTTTATATTGCATCTCAAGAATGTGCCCATCTAAATCAGCCCTCCAGGCTTTCTCTACATTGTAATAATACCTAGTGTAGCTTTCTTTTCAGCTTAGAACAGGCTTTCATTTTTGAAACCATTATGATGCCTCAGTTATCGCAACAAACAGATCCCACTGCTTGGACCCATTGCACATCGTGACTACAGCAGCAAAGAGCTTCTGCTGCCTTAATTCTTGAAGGTGTTTCCATCTCTTGCCATCTTGATCAGACTCCAGGCACGTGTTTAAGGAGGAAGGGCGTTCCTGTTGTCCTGGTGCTCCAAGTTTTTCCTGAAGGCTTACCCTGCCCCTCAGCTTCTCTTTGACTTCAGACCAGCTTTGACCTCTGTACCACTTTACTCCCTTTTGCGTGCCCACCTGAGGTCAGCACTGTGCTGAGACAGCACTGTTCTGTCTTCTACTGCTGGTGAAAAACCAGTGGCAGATTCCTTGGCTGCTGTAGTTGATGAGAGAACGAGTTTGTCCTGTGCACTGCCTGCCTGGGTTAGAGAAATGTAAGAGGTGTGTAGCCCTCTGACCTTTGCAGTGCTCCAACTGCAGCCCTATTAAATGGCATTTGATCCTGTTGCTTTCTGCAATTATTATTACTTGCATTAGATCTGTCCAGACACTTCACCTAATTGTTACGGACTCATTCAGAGAAAACTTGCTAACTTCAGCTACCTGTAACCTGGTCACTGAAGCACATCTTGATGCACTATTGCTAATGCTTTCTTTTGATAAAAGTTTTATTTAATTGATTGCAAAGAGTCTAGAAATTAGTTTTTTCCTGGATACGTATGACTTATTGAATTTCTTTTGTTTTTTTTTTTTTATTGATAACTGAGACCAGGCTTTAGGATGCTCATGGGATTATGGCTTAATCTGAGCATCTGCAACAGCAGGCTTTATAACGGTATTTCATTTTGAGCAGTTCTTATTTCTGATGTGAGATTCAGGCTGAGAGAGTTCAGGCTGTTCAGTTTGGAGAAGAGAAGGCATCAGGGAGCATCTAAAGGGGGGCTATGAGAAAGGAGGGGATGGACTTTTTAGTAATAGGAATAAGGGGAAATGATTTTGAACTTCAAGGGGGAAAACTTAGATTGAGAATAAGTTTTTTTTTTATGATAAAAATGTGAGGCAGTGGCACAGGTTCCCAAAGAGGTGGTAGTACCCCATGCCTGCAGACGTCCAGAGTTGGGCTGGATGGGGCTCTGAGCACCTGATGGAGCTGTGGGTGCCCCATGCAGTGCAGGGGAGTTGAACAAGAAGGCCTGTAAAGGTCTTATCCATTTGATTGCTCCCCATGCAGAACCTTGCTGTCTTCCTTGCTGTGCAGTGGCATCTCATCCTCCTGTGCCACACAAAGTTTCTTTGAGCTGGATTCAATCACCGTCACATCAAAGCCAGAGATTGGTTTGTTTCCTTGGGGGTACAAGAGGCTCCTGCTTCTGTTTGTCCCTGCATCCATGGCACAGGTTATCATTGTGTCAGTACAAGTCTGGGCTTCTTCTGACTTGGGTCAAAAACAAAACAAGAGAAATTTTTATTGCAAGTCTCTTCTTAAACTAATATTTTCTCCCTCAGAAGCTGTAATATCCAGCTGTACCTGAAGGTTTCTTTATGAAGTAGCAAGAATACAAAACAAAACAGCCTGGGAGTGCTGCTGGAGCTGCTGAGATGAACACAGAACATTGGCAGTGGCTGACTTTGAATGTGACAGGCTGAGATTGCAGAAGTGGGTTATTTTGTCCTGAGCTGTTATGATGGTTGTGCCTTAGGATCCTACCTGCGATTCAGGCTGTCTTGTATCTGTGTCTGTGTATCACCTCTGCCATACAGGGATAGGCAGATGGTCCTATTCCCAAATAGTTACCAGAAAATGGACAACAGCTGGACACAAATAGACATGAAATAGTGGAGGGAAATGCTGAAGCAGAATTGGCTGATGTGATAGAGTGTACTCTTAGGGCAGAGGCATTGCTATTGCTCTGAGTTGGCTCCTGGACCTCTGATTGTGTCTGGTAGGGCAGATAATGTCAGCAAGAAGCAGGAGAACCCCAGAAGCCAACAGAGCTCCTAATCCTCCTTCTGACCCTTCCATCTTGCTGTTAAGAGCCTTTCCCATTCCAGAGAGGCTTCAGTCCACTAGTGGTGCCTTATGGGGAGCTGTCTTTCAAAGGGACAGATATTTACAAAGGTCCTATTTATTTTTTCCTTCATGCTCTGTCAGTACGGCTCATGCCAGTCTCTCTATTCGAAGATTAAAGCGCCATGTGCTCGGTGCTATTCCAAGCTTTCCTTTTGGCAAGGAGAGAAATGCAGGCCTGTTACACTGCAATAATAGTCATCCTTATTCCCTAAGGGTGCCGTGTGTCATGTTTTAGAACCAAACATATTTCTGATTGTGTGATACCTAAATCTCCTACCCAATATTTCCCATGCTTTAGGTTTTAATAAAAGCAATTCCAAGTTGCCTGCATTCCAAACTGTGTGTAATCTCTTTATTATGCCTGGCCTGGCTTGCTGGGTACATGAATAAATCTGGCTGCGTGTCATGATGACTGTTTGTATCGCCTGACAATAACTGGAACAGAGCTAAATAAAATCAGTGTTTTCTCTTTCCTTCGATTGGACTCACCAGCAGATGGGGAATGCTGCCATTCTTTCTTTATTTTTTGGCAAGGACCTGCATAGCTGACAGACCCCTGCTATGATAGAGAGAGATGGTTCACTGAGGTTCAGGGAAGAGCTAATAATACGTCATTTACTTCTGTCGCGCTTGGAATATGGTTTGATTTGATCATTTAAAATGCTTTTTTTTTAATTTAATCTTAAAGGAACCTGCTTTATTAACTACCTCCTGGTTTGACATCTGTGCAGCAAAATGTGAGCGCTTGGAATATGCAAACTGAAATCAAAGCGTAGAATTCCCTTTGAAGCTTACAGTTTCTAGCTCTTCCCCCTCCACCCGCTTTCAATACTCAACCTGCTGTAATTTTATTTCTCTGAAATTTTCAGTGTAATTGAAAGAGTGTTGGAGGAACAAAGCAAATATTTACTTTGCACAAATGCCACTTGATGTGATTAGTTATAAGCAATCTATTTAAAAATTAATATGTGTATTAAACACATGAGCATGAGTGCATCCATGCATGGAAAAGGCAGAGGAATCAATTCTGAATGTAGTTAACCTAGAAGTTTCTATTCTCTGGAGCACAGTATTTGAGAAAGGATGTTAGATGGTCTGATCTTTGGGTATTAAAGGAACAAAAACTCCTGAAGTGTACTTCAGGAGAATAAATCTGTAAGTCTTTCAGGGACTTTTAGTCCTGTATCCTGGCTTGATGTGTGTGGTCCTGTAAGGAACCTCCTTTTTAAGCCAGCTTTAGGGGCCTAATGTTCACCAGTAGACAGATCTGTACAATTCTTTATGGAGTTATAAACATCCAGGTGGTTTATTAGGTAACTTACAGTTTCCCATTGGATTATAGGAGTTTGTGGTCTTGGTTCTGCCTAGTGCTTACGAGCTGCTGGGACAAATTGCCTGCTTGAACAGGGAGAGGAGGGATGGAGCTGCAATACCTCGGTGCAGTGCAAATTAGGCTGCTATTTCTTGTTCAGGTCTATGTCTGCAATCAGCATAGAGTACTTTATATTCTTGTGCCACTCAGTCTTTGTGGTACAAGGAGTGGTGAAGCCGCAGCACTGGAGAAAAACATATGGGATGGATTCACAGCCCTGACTTGACCTCATCTCTGTGCTTTTGGATGGCTGATGTAACACAATGGTAACGACACCTTCCTGAAATCTTATGTGACCCATAGAAGTCCTTGGAAAGGAAGAAACAGCGGGACAGACAGCTAATTGGATAAACTTCAACATTTGATCAGCAACTGAAACGGATGGTTTTTTGTGAACTGTCATGATATATTTCTTATTTCAGAGTGATTCTTTTAGGGGTTCCTCAAAATTTCTTTCTCTTTAGCTGCAGGGATTTGGGAAAAAGATGGACTTAGGTTGAGCACTGTTTCATAAGTTTGGTTGGAAAGTCCTCAAGAGATGTGTGGGTAGTACGAAAATAGAGTTGGACTGTTCTCAGTGTTCCACCAGGAGGAAATTGAAAGGTCAAGGTACGAATCTCACTCTCTACTTTCGAATACCAAAGTGACTCTTTGGTTTGTAGGCTCCCTTGTGGGTGGTGGGTGAGGGAAGGGATTCCTGTGCACAATGTTTGTCACAATGAAGCAAATGCTGGAAGTGCTCAAATGCACATCTAGAGGCTGTCATCTTTCGGAAACACCCAAGGGGGTTATTTGCTTGTGTGCAAATGTTAACATTTCCTGAAGCCTGCATTCCTCTGCCCCATACCTGCTAAAGACAGACATCCTATTGCAGCTGTGGTTCACCAGGGAAACAGACACATGTTTTGTATAGTTTTCCCTATAATCCTTACCACTATCTTCACAGCATGGAGTGGCTTTTGTGGAACTGATGCAAGAGTCAAGATTTGCCAAACTCAATCCGTCAGTTACAGTAGAAAATAACACTTAATCCACAATATTAAACCAGATTTCATGTTGTTACTGGGGAGAGGTGCTGGAAATGACTGGATTGAAAGGGTACCTTAACAAAATCGTAGAGCACAGAGGAGCCATGTAGTGTTTTTGTAACGGATGCCTCTTTTTCATATGATCCTCTTTTAATGTGGCTTTGAAAATTTCCCAGCAGCATAGTATTATTTAGCTTTGCTTTAAATGTTAAAACACTTTCTTTTCCCCCTCCCACCCAAAAGGAGACCTTTATATGAAATTAATGCACAAAATCACGAGTAAAGGACCATTAAGCAAGTATAATGCTGAAGGTAAAGGTATTCTTTGAACATTGTTTCCATTATTCAGAATACATGAAGTTTCAGTCCAGACAGAAATGAAAGACTATTGAGGAAACTTTGCAAATACCTGAAAATCTTGTTAACTGTATGGTAGTTAAGGAAGAAGGGAAAATTAAAGGAAAACAGCTGAGAGGTGTTGCCAGTGGAAGTGGTATAGCCACGATCATGTCTTAATCACAGGTGTTTGCAAAAGTTCATCAGTAGTCATTAATTCAGCACTGAACTTTTAAAATGTTTTTTCCTTTGATACATCAAGCGGAAAGGAATAACACACTCTTGACAGCACAACAGAACTTTGTGTATTTCCCATTAATAGCAACACACGAGGTAGTATTTCCCCCTCAAGATGAAATCATGCCATTGTGTCTCATGGCAAACAGTTTCTTACTGCTACAGGATTGTTAAGATTTTACAAATCTCATGCCCACTGATTTTGCAGATAAGGTAATTAGTGAGATACAGAAGTGTAGCCTTATGTGCCACAGAGCTGATTGTTCAATTACTGTTTCCTACGGGCTTTGTTCTATCAGTTTTCAGAGTATTTCTGGCCTCCTCTTGGTTGCTGGTGCAGTTGCCCTTTGTTCTCAAAAAACCTCCTTACCAGGTGCTCTAGGCAGCAGTCTGATTTCACTACATTTCCTGGAGCTGAGTATGTTTTCCTTACTCAGTCTGACTGTTGCAGTGCTTAAAAATCAGATAAGGGCCTTCAGAAAAGAGCCTCTTCCAGGGGCTCTTGTTTGAACCTTGGACACTTTTTCTTGCACATAAACGTGGACACGCAGGGCTGGTTCTATGGAATTTCAACCTTAAGCCTTTGTGTACTGGCTGTCCATAAACCACAGCAAAGCATCCTCTTCTCTGGGTACAGCTTTCCTGCATGTTTTTCCACTGGTTTTATAGAGAGGGGATACAATTTGCTCTTCTTCCTAGTGGGCCTATTCGTGCATTCTTCCATGACTGGTTTATGGTAGCTGTCTTATTTTTTTTATGCTGTGATGGTTAATAATTCCCCTCTCCATTTTTTTTTTTTTAATTGATTTCAGTTTTTGCCACTGTTTTGCATTGATGGAGAAGAAAATACAATAAAGAGGTGGAGGTGATAAATCAGAGATGGCTTTTTTAATTGCCTACACATAATAAGGATTCCTGGCCCTATGTAGTGTGTTCTTAATCTGTCCTTACAATATATGCATGTTGCTCACTTAAATGGATTTCAGCTAAAGTAGAATTCTCTAATTAGACAATAATATTGCAAAAATTGACCATTATCTCCAGTTATTGAATTTTCAGGCAGCCTGTATCAGTACCCATGCTTCTATCAGCTGGTTGTTAAACATGCAAGTAATACATCCAGAGGTTATTGTTCAAAACTATTCTCAATAGCCTAATAGCTTTTTAATTTTTAAAAGTAGCTTATATTCATCAGCAGGAGCACAGGGCAGATTGACTCAAGCAGCTCAGTTATTTTGTCCTTCTAAGCTAATTAGAGGTTGTATTCTGATCTGATATGGGTGGGGAAGCTGTGATTTAATTATTTATTTTGATAATCTTACAAGCAGTATTCCATGCATTTGAGCCCATGAGTTAAGGATGTGGGATTCAGCGCTCGAGTGTCCAGACACAGAGAAGATAGGAGGGAAAAGATTTCTTCTCAGATGTCTCTTAAGAGCACTGACTCCAGCTGCGACCAGAGCGTGGGGTAAGCATGGGCTCTGCTGTTATCCAGCAGCTCCCCTGTTGTAGGACTGGGAGGCTGTGCTACGCAGGAGAATGAATGATAGGAGCCTGTAATACCTTCTCAAACATTCAGACTCCTTTTCTCTGGTAAACTGTCCCACAGCTCCCATGCACATTGTGCAGCATCAGACAGCACGCAGGGTAAGAAGCTTCCCATAGGATGTCACCAACACAGGCAAAAAGGTATGGTTGAATTGATTATAAGCATTGATTGTTTTCTTTAATTACTTCCTGTGCAGGAAATAGTTTTCATTTGGCAGATCTGGGCCACAGGACTGGAAAAAACATTTGAACAGCTCATGCTACATGATTAGATCCCGCAAGTCTACATGCATTCTGCTTTTGAATGGTCTTCTGAGGCTTGGTGCTTCTGTTGACCTGTTGCTGGAGTATTGCTCAAACACTGATAAATTAATGTCTTTGTAAGTCAGAGGTGTATGAGTATGGAGAATGGAACAGTTTATATGTAAAGTCTGTTTGGGAGGTGTGCGGTGTTTGTATGGGGATAACACAGAGAGGAAGTTAGTATATTAGCCAGTGAGAATGCTCAACAAATACTGATTATTGAGTCCGAATTAGGAAAAGATGTGTGGACATCTTTTGAAGCTAATAGCCATGCTGAAGGGAAGTCACTGTGCAGATTAGCAGTCAAGCTCAAATGTGTGCTCTATTGCTAGGCCAGGGATCAGTCCTTTCCTTATGGTATTCTGCACTTAAATAAATTGAAGTCAGCTCTGGAGTTATAAATTTACCTTTTTCTCCCAAGTTTTGTTTCTTTGTCATCCTTTCCAGGTCAGCTTTTAGAGCAAAGCACAGCAAGAATATCAGCAAACTAGGGGTATAAAGATTTGTGTGCATCCAGCTGTTCAGTACTAGCACAAAGCTGGCTGTAAGCACAGAACATGTATCCAAAAGGAGCAGGGCAGATCCTGGAGCAGTGTGTTGGTGCAGTGAGCAGGGCTGGTGTGCCCAGCATGGGACACCATGCTGATTCTGTCCCTCTGTGTCCTGGTGGAGAAGGAGATCTCTGCAGAGGTCCGTGCTGAGCAATGATAAATGTGTTCCAGGACTGAACTCACTGCATTGCTATGCTTGTGTGAAATTGGCAATTATAAATATTTTCAAAATATTGATGTGATAGGAGACAGATGTGTTCCAATCAGTTAAATTTTCTGTGAAAAAAATAAACCACTTAATGGAAGTGCAGTGGCTAAAAGTTTGTGTTTTCAATGCATCTTTTCCGTCTCCGAAAGGAAAGTGATTGACTAGATGTACTTTGTTTTTCGTGCAGAAATCCCAGTCGAATTTGAAATGAATTCACATGTGAAGGAAGGTTGGTTCGGTCCACCTTTCCGTATCTGGTTACAGTTTGCTCTCAGAGTATGTATAATCATTTGCTGGGAATGTTCTCATTTGTAGGAGTACGTACTACAATCTGTGCCAGTTTAAGCTTAAGTACTGTCCAAGGACTTGGGGAGGATTGTTGTGAAATACAAGAAGAACAAGAAAGCTTTGTTTTTCCAGCATCTGAAAGGATAATAAAATTCTTTCCTTCTTTGATTTTAATTTGTTTGGTATAGAAGAAACTTTCAGCTTTCATGTAACAGATGTGATTTGGCAGTGGTCTTCACGATGGGGCTGAGGCTCTGATGTCTGCATGCTGGTTGTGCAGCCCAGAGAAATAGGCACGTGCACATGAGGCTGGATGCACAGTGACCAGCAGGCTTACTACCATGCAGTTCTTAGTCTAGAAAGTGCTCAACCATTTCACAATAAGTCAACAGCTACTGACTTTCTATTGCAAACACAGCTTGTTGCCTTCCAGCTTCAAAACCAGAAGGCGTGGGGTCAGATTTGCTTACTGCTAGAAGGCTTCTAAGGAACTGGAGACTTTAGAAGCTGTGATGTTCAAAATTGAAGGCAGTCTGACCTTGCAAACTTGGCATATGAATGTGCTAGTCTGTGAGTTTAGGAGACAGGGTTTCTTTATCCCTGTATTTCCATGGCCTGCTGGGTTGACTGCAGAGGAGCTATGAGGAAATGAAGTAGTTTTCCAATGGAAAGCTGCCTGTTTTTCATCAGAATTTTGGCCAAATTAATCAACTAAGATGTTTTGATTTGTTTTGTCTGGTGGAATGTGTTTTGTTGGAAAGTTTCTGAATGGCCACAAGCACCCGTGTTGTTCTGGTGGTGATTGTTTCAACTTGCTTAAGGTGGTCTGGATAATACAGATATCACAACTGCCATCTTCAATCACAAGAGAATAATCTTTTAAAAAATCTATAATGCAGATTATGAAATGAGATGTGACTGCAAATCAGAAGAAATATACTGGAAACTGTTTTATTATGTCTCATATGCAAGTGATTTATGTAGCACTGACTTTTAGTTAAGTTCATAAGTATAAGGACCTGCACAAACCTGTATGAGAGGATATTTACTGTGTCCAGTTTTGGGCCCCTCACTGCAAGAAAGATATTGAGGCCCTGGAACGTGTTCAAAGGAGGGCAACAAAGATGGTGAGGGGTCTGGAACACAGGGCTGATGAGGAGAGGCTGAAGGAGCTGGGAATGTTCAGCCTGGAGAAGAGGAGCTCAGGGGAGACCTCACTGTTCTCTATAACTTCCTGAAGGGAGGCTGTAGTGAGCTGGGGGTCGGCCTCTTCTCTCGTGTCATCAGTGATAGGAGCAGAGGGAATGGTTTCAAGCTACGGCAGGGGAGATTCAGGCTGGACATGAGGAAGTATTACTTTTCAGAAAGGGTGGTCAGGCACTGGAATGGATGCCCAGGGAGGTGGTGGAGTCACCGGCCCTGGGGGTGTTCAAGGAAAGGCTGGATGTTGTGTTGAGGGACATGGTTTAGTGGCAGCTGTTGGGAATAGGTGAACGGTTGGACTGGGTGATCTTTTAGGTCTTTTCCAACCTTGGTGACTCTATGATTCTATGATATCTACAATGAAACTTCCAGGCAGCAGAAGTCTTTTCTTCTTGGCCTTAGCATGAGACCAAGTCTCCTGTTATTTTTTGCATTGTTTTCCTGTCCATTAATGCTCTTTATTTTGTATTTCTTGAGAATATCCCACGAGTTCCAATCTCACTTGCTGGTGCAGAAGTACTAACTGTTGTACTCAGTGTGCAATTTAAATGAAGCCCACCACTTCTTCTCATCTTTGGGAGAGAAAGATTATCGGAACAGAGGTCAGTGATCCAGATATGAACAGTGGCTAGCTGCCTTCCAAGGGCTTACCATGTCTATGAAAGTGTACTGGCACAGGAGAAGTATTGGAGGTCTTTGGATTCATGCCCAGGCAGATGCTTTGGTGAAAGCTGCAGGGAATGGAGTCTGCAGAAATGGAGTCTAAAATGGCTCTGAGTTAGGAACAGCAGCTGCAGAAAACGTGGCCCAGGGAGAAAATGGAAATCAAGACATGCAGGTGTGCAGTGTTGAAAGAGTTTTGCCCTGCAGAATTCAGTTAACAGTTCAACAAAGGCTGCATGAACCAGACAAGATTCCAGCTCTGTCTAGACTCCAGAGACATGACATATGATAAAAAGCAATAAAAATTTTACCATAAGAATAAAGACGGGTGGCTGAGTATGCACTGTGCTGAGACATGTCTAATCAGGAGGAGTGTTTGTACACATCTGCAGGGGTAGAGGCTCTTCATCCTGGTGTAGGCAGCCAGCCCTTCAGAGTCTTCAGTGCATAAGCTTTTTATGCCTGCAGGAAGAACTGAAATGTACATTAAGCTCTGGAAGATTTCCACAAGTTTCACAAACATTCAAGGAGATTTGATTGCTTTATCACTTGAAGGAACAGTAATACATGAATCAAATGTGCCCAAACAGTACTTCATGAAGTTTGTTTCCAGATGCTGATTGAATTTCATGTGCGGTCTATGAGTCAGGTCCTGGTCAAGTCCATAGGTTTCATTCATTGCTCATGGGCACAATATGCACCCTTATGGAGAATAATGTGTGTACTGTCACGTTAGTCAAGTCACTTATTAAGGAAAAGGATTGCTGGGTGAGGTTGGTAGAGCTCACTGCTGCAGTGGTGGAATTACCCAAGTTCACTTCACGTGCTCATATTTATAATGCACTTACCAGAGCACAGCCACGTGAAGAATCATCCTGCAGTGGTTTTGATCTGCTCCTGAGAATATCCCTGGGTGGTGAATGAGCTTGCAAGTAGGCCTCCAAGGAACACTCTGCAGCTGTGGTGAGTTATTATATCCTTGTTGATTTGTAACCCGAAATCTATATCCCACCGAGTCTTGCTGTGTAGCCATCATCTCTTTAACTTGGGATTATTGATTGTATTATAATGCTCACTTTGTACTCTGCACAGCCAGAGTACTGATTAGGCTTTTATTCATGTTGCCCCTTAGAAAGGTTATTTATGTGGGACTATTTCCAGCATCAATGCCAATTGGAAAACAAAATGTTTTATCTTTAATTATTTATTGAATAATCCTTATGCAAAAGAAGTTGCTCGCTCAGATAAAACACTCATTCAAGAGGACGTCTTGCCCTTTCTATTTACTTTATTTATGTTGGTGCATTGTCTTCACATGAAGGAAACATCAAACTAAGAAGGTTTCACCCATGGTTAGTTATGCAAAGCTCGTTCTGCTCATAAATTCACTGATCTAGGTTTGTGGAAGAACATTTTTTTAACCATAATAAATGTTCTCATAATGTTGTGCTGTCACACGTGCTGTTATCATTTTAGGCATGTGAGACACACATCCCTGTTTATGACTTTAAATTTTCCTTCTGTGTATTCACATCATAGAAACAAGCTCTGTTTCCAGGCCGATTGTTCCACTTTATAGATTATTACCAAAAACAGACTTTACTACAGAATACTGCTACCATCAGGATTCTGATTTCCAAACTGCAGTACCAGCAGTAGGAACAATCAGTTGTATCGTTTTGCAGGAATATTTTATTGTATTATATTTTATAATATATGATATATCTATGATATGCCAATTGCTTTGGCAGTAATACTTGAATTTTTTTCCTTTGTACCAACCTGTTTCATCAAACAGGACTCGTTAGGTCTTCTTTTTGAAGGAATTCTTGGGAGGAAGGAAGTCATTCGGTTTGTTTTCCACCGATTTCCCAGGTTGCCCTCAGAACATAAATAAATGTGTCTGTATGTTTGCTCAGTACATTATAACTTTGAATCAAGTAGAAAAAATATTTATTTTGTGCAATGGCTAAATGAATTAATTTTCATTTTCAGAAGCTGGAATAACTGAAATGCTTCACAGACTCCAATTCAAGTGTACAGGTAATTATTCATTTAACAAATTGCTATTGTGTGTTGTTTTTTTGGTGGTTTATTTTCCCCTCCAAGTAGGCCTACCACCCCTGCTTTTTCCAGACATAGCTGTCATCTCTAGTTTTACATGGAAAGACAAAATTTATTGCCCAATCCTGTTTTCAAATCTGGATGCAGAACATTAGAAACAAAGAGGTTGCTCAGCTTGGAACCATTTATGGTATTTGTATCCTTCTTGTAGACAGTGTTTTCTATTGAAAATTAATTCCTTAAATGACTGAAAAATTGAATACAAGCTAGTTGGTTTTTTTTTTCCTTTATCTTCATAATGTTGGAAAGGCAGAAGATACGGACATGAACTGAGAGCAGATCAAAGTGCAGAATTTCTGCTTCATTTTCATACCATGCATAACAAAATCCATAAAGTGAGCCTCGGGAGTCAGACTCAAGGGCCTCTTGATTAAGAATTAAATTACAGGTATGATTTACTAAATTTGTGCTTGGGGAAAGGAGCTTTTTGATGATGATGTGATTGGTAAACTACGTATTTCCTCAGCACCATATTAAAATTAATAGGAATTGCATAACTGTACATGCAAAGTAATTCACGAATCTTAAAAAAAAATATTATCTGGTGTGTTAAGCCACACAACTGAAATCCTGTGTCTCTTAGTCCTTTACTAAAACCCAAGGGGAGTGTTGAACTGGCACCCACTCTTTTGAGGCTGAAACGTCTTCTGTTCTAACAGGAGATGTAGTCAGAGGAGCTTTCATGTCAGCTCCTGTCTGATTTTGTTTGATTTTGCTTGCATTAGGTTTCATACAGTTGTTTTAAAACATTGAAAAGTAGAGCTATTTGAAGGCATTTCAAGGGTTATGTGCTTTTATTAGGCTAAGATAAATTCCTTTTACATTGCTTTTGAAATTGCTTGAAATTATTCTTAATGTATCTTTCTTGCATAAGTGTTGGCTTAGTGGGATCCTTAGCCATGTTTTCGGTTCCAAGAAGCTGTTGTATACAAACAACATTCGAAAACAAAGTTTGGAAGGAGAAATAATACCTTTACTTCATACTCAAGTGGATGTAGAGAGGAGAGTTACGTGGTGTGACAGTCCTGTGCTGCAGCCTAGGTATGAGGACCCATCTGTGTGAATCATGCCCAGCTTGTAGCTTTGGGGCAGCATTGATATGGCAGCACTGCTGCTTTGTGTAATGCAGACTGGTGTGGGACATCACAAAACACCTATGTCATCCTGTGCTGTTGTATGAATAAATCAACAGGACTTTTGATCAGCCTGCAGAGTGCAGTTTCTGCTCTTCCATTATTGTTTGGCTGTCTCAAGACAGGCAAGTTAGCCCAGTGTTTTTCACAACCCCAAATAATTGGTATTCCCCCTTCCATGGATACAGATAGGAATTCAGTGTGAGGAGATGGGAATGGTCAGCATCGGGTTTTTCAGTATTCTGAGGTCATGTTCATTTCTCTGATGCAGGAGAGGCCCTCTTGCTTGCTGCTGCCAGCATTTCAGAGTTTGTTTTGTTGTCATTGCAGCTTTGCAGCTTTTGTCCAAGAGCAGCAGAACGTAGAACTTTTTGTCCAATGGAAAAAGTTCTTGATTGATTTCCACCTCACACCAGGGCTTCCTCACCTGCAGACCCAGGATTCATTAAGGAGGGAGCTCTCAGTCAGAGCGAGAGCAAAGAAACACGAAAGGCTGCTTTCTTCTAACATAAAACGAAGCACATCATTAAAATAAACAAAATAACATGAACCGTAAGGTCTTTCTGCTGTTGTTTTCAGAACTGTGAAGGGATTTTGGAATCTCTAAGATCTAATCTGGGTTTCAGTAGGGCATTAGCTACAGAGCCGTGTGGGAAATTATTAGTTCAGCTGGAAGCTGGTACAAGGAAGCAGCTGAAAATCAGCCCCATTTTGTGATGGTGAGGGAAATACTGGGCTGGGGGGAGGTCAGGCTGAAGTGCCCACAGAACAATGAGTGACTAACTTTAATTATGATAAGAGTCAGTTTGAATTTGTTAATGTTACTGATGATGTGGTGTTGGGGAGCTCTATCAAACAGAGCAAAGGAACACAATATCATAGTAGAAGTGGTGGGTAGTTTAATGGATTGAAATTATAGACTATTAAATTTATTAGTAGAATATTCAAGTGAGTAATTAGGGGCTAGTAATTAGAATTCCATTCTTTTAACACAAAGCTTGTAATTTTGAAGTAACTGTAAGGAAAACCAAAACAATTCTACAGTGAGTTTTACATATCACAAGTGTGATGGAACAATCTTATCTGTGCCTGGAAAATGATGATAAATCTGGTCCCCTGCGTTCAAAAAGAAATGAAATAATACCAAAGCAGCCTCAGGGGACGATAGCAGGAGGATCAGGTAGTTTGACTTGTGAGCTGCAGCTGGAAGACTGAGCTTGATCTACTTTTCAGAATGAGGACGGAAGCAGGGTATGGCACACATGCTGTGTGATCGCACTGAAGATGTTCTGCTCTGTAACCTTCCCTGATACCGAGGTCAAGGCTGACAGGCCTGTAGCTCCCTTGATCCTCCTCCTGACCCTTCCTGTAGGTAGGTGTCACATCAGCAAGTCTCCAGTTGTCTGGGACCTCCCCATTTGACCAGGAACTCTGATGGATGATGGAAAGTGGCCTGGCAAGCACTTCCACCAGCTTCCTCAGTACCCTTGGGTGGATCCCATCTGCCCCCCTACATTTACTGCAGTCTTGGAGAAGTAGCAGGCTGCTGTTTCCTCCTGAATAGAGGTGGATTTGTTCTGCTTCTCATCCCAGACTTCCAGGGCAGGAGATAGATTACCCTGAGGATAACTGTGGTCTGGCTGTTAAAGATAGATGTACAGAAGGCATTGAGTACCTCAGCCTTTTCCTCATCCTTGGAGGCAACATTCCCTGCTACGTTTAATAAAGGATGGAGATTCTCCTTGGCCCTCCTTTTATTGTTAATATATCTGTAAAAACATATATATATTTTTTTATTTTTACAGTGGTGGCCAGATTAAGTTCTAGCTGGTCTCTTGCTCTTCTAATTCTCTTTCTGCATATCTTAGCAAAATCCTTCTATTCTCCTTGAGTTGCCCACCCCTTCTTCCAAAGATCATAAACTCTTTTTTTTTCTCCTGAGTCTCAGCAGAAATTCCCTGTTCAGCCACTGCAGTCTTCTCCCCTGCCAGCTCCTTGTAGAATCTGCCTCTTCATCCTAATTGGGTGACCTATAACAGACTCCCACCGGGATCCCAGCCTTGTTGACCCTCCCCTCGATCCTTACCCTGAGGGACTCAATCTTATCATTTGCAACACTTCAACATCAAAACCCTCCGTAACATTCAGAGCTTCTCCACTGCCTCTCCTTTCTTGCCTGACCTTTCTGAAGTGCTTATAGCCATCCTTTGGACATGACTGTGATTCTACCATGTTTTGCTAATGGTGACTATGTCATAATTTTCCTGTTGCACACCAGCTCCTCCTATCTGTTGCTCACACTGCATGCTTTGGTGGAGATGCACTTCAGCTGGGCTGTTGATCTCACCTGCCATCACTGAATAATAAACTGAAACGTGTCTGGCCTTATGGAGCCATCAAGAATTGTTGTCTATGAATGTGCAATTGAAGGATGACTTTTTATTATCAGCTGTAAATATTTAAATTGTAGGACTTGAAGTTAGATACAAGTACACTACTGCAGATATCCATAATGCTTTGTGTTTAAGCTGCTACTATAATGAAATTTCTTGTTAATTCTGCTCCACAGCATTTGAAACTGAGACAAAACAGTTATGGGAAACAGCAACTGAAGAGCACTAATTAAGACTCAGAGTGCTTTCAATAAACTTGTGTTGCAATGAACAAATTAACTGACAAGGGAAAAAGACAATATTGCCCTCAGGGGAATGTGCTGACATAGAGATAACTCGAAGTAGTTCAGTAGTCTTTTGATTCAGAAGAAATATGAGTCTGATTTGGTAGCATTTACTCTTGTTGTATCAGAAGGAATAGCACAAAAATGTCATCACATAGAAGACAAAAAATGTCGAACTATGGAGAATGCATGTAAGAAAGCAAGTAAAAAGCTTAAGTAAGCAGTTATTCCTACTGCCTGCCTTAGCTGTAGTGCATGAGAACAGAGGTGGTTGCAGCTGGTATGCAAGGAGTGGGCCTTTCATATTTCAGGGTCAGGGTATGCTGTGAAGCTCCATATGTAGTCAGTTTTACAGCTGGTTTTAAAATACAAAGCCTTTTTCTCTTGAAGGTGTCATTACCCCCCCAAAAAAGGAGCACCTGAGAATCCCTGAAGCCACTGACCAATACAAAAAATGCTACATGGAGGGACAGAGCCAGTAGTTTCAGCAGTAGCAGCAGCAGAAGTGAAAGGTATTCAAGAATTTATTCTTTATAATATTTAGGTGGTTTGTCTACTTGGCTCTATGGAATGATGTAAAATTTGCATGTTGTTGCAGCTTTGATTTTTGACCCACGTTGTCACAAACATTGTTGGGGGATTGGGGATTTTTTTCCCAATCTTGGTCATGCTAGAGCATAGATTTCTTCATATGAATATTTGGGTGTTAAGTGATGCATCCTCTCCATTACCCTGTAACTGTGATTAACTGAAAAGCACTGAACTCTTTGGGATGAAAATGGTGGGAAGGAGGAGCAGAGGTTGCATTGCAGAGGCTGGTTTGCTTCTGCAGTGAGCGCTCAATCCACACAGCTCCCATTCTGCTCACACAACTTTCTGTTTCTCATTTTTTTTCCCAAAGCCCATAACTTGAGGTCATTTCAGGATTAATTGATGCTAATATCTTTACTTCAAAGCAGCACAAGATCAAGCCAAATGTACATGCTTAGCAATTAAAGATTTGGCAAGGTATTATGGATTGCCTTCTACAGCAGCAGCTTTCTGCCTGTGCTGTTCTACTTGTTCAGGCCTTTGATATGACTTCAGAGCACAACTAGGGAGGCCCATGTTATTTTTGTTGTTTTTTCTTAAAAAAAGGAGCATTTTAGCACTGTATTCTGCAGAGATTGACCGTTCTGTTACAGATAATATTTTTAACTGTCTGTAAAATTGGAATGATTAGGAATCTGTAGTCTGACCAGCTACTGGAGAATTCTGTGGATAATGAAGAAAATTGCAGGGGGCAAATTGAAAGATTTCTCTTTCATATTGTGGAGTATCATTATTCCTTTAGTGCTAACAAAGATGAAGCCAATTTAGTATAAATCTTCAAAGCAACATGTGTGAATTTATCTGTCCAGTGCTCATTACAGTTAATGGGAATCATGTGGCTGGAACTTTGCAAGTGCTTTGAAAAGGCTCCTTTTATGGTTACATCATAGACCCCCGTGTTAGCTGTTGTGCTGTTGTTTTTATATTGCTCCATTTGTTTTCTTGACATTAAAAAAGCCAAAACAGTAAATTAATTAAAAACTGCATTATCCCCTCTGGTGTTAAATAGACTAAAATACTCATTTTCAAAAGTAAGTAGAATATACTTAAATCAACTTGGCACAACATAGCTCTCTATCGTTTTGAATCCCTGTAGTGTTGGACGTGCTGTTTGTTGCACGCTGATTAAAGTGAACTTAGCTGGGAAGTCAAAATGTTGACCCAGATACACCCGTGTGAATTTTACTCCCACTGTACTGTTAACCACCATGTGTGGTGTGGGATTTATATTGGTTTTTAATCTCTAGGAATTATTTGGGTAATCTGCTTAGGGAAGAAGAAAGACGTAACAACAGGATCTTATTTATGTTAGACAGGTAATGAGCATAGAAGTGTACCCACACACGAGAATGAGCAAAGTGTTGGAGGTTTAGTCTTAATTAATGCTTTGATTGCTCTCCTCTTAACATATATGAATAGCCATATACATTATTACAGAAAGAAGTACATTTTTTCCCCACTGGCAGTTTGGATAGGCTAGAGAAAAAAATCACAAAATAATTTGAAACATGAGAATAATAAAACATTTTCAGTCCAGCGTAGATTGAAACACCCCAGGTTGCAGGTGAAGGAGATGCTGTGCTTTAGGAGTTACTTAATGAGACAGTCTGAGGTCTCTGCCCAGGGGTGGGCTGTATGTGCAGCCTTCTGTTGCTCTCACTGCCTTCTTTGCTAGGAGCCATGAGTGAAATACCTTACAAATCCTCCTTGGATGCAAAATACTCTGAGTTTCTTTTTGTGATCCTTGTGCCTGTATTGGGCATCATGTTTCAGCTTCCTTGTGATAAGACATGAGAGACGAGGGTTGTACGTCTCCCTTCCTTTAAACCCAGGCTTAATCCACAACATTTGTGCAGGAGCCCAGATTTTTGAGAAGTTTCACTTGATCACTTGATCTTCTTTGCATCAGGCCTGGCAAAAGTCGAGACCAAGTGTCAGAGGGTGGCCTCAGGCCACTCAGCTCAGTTGGTGACTTTTGCCAGCACCCTGTGTTGTCCTTGTTATTCTCAAGGACAAGACAGTTTTTTTCCCTTGTCTTTGTTTTCCCTCAGTCCGAAGCAAGCTTGCAGGCCATCGTTTAGCATTGAGCCCTGCAAGAGATCTAAAGTGGGAGGATATTTTCCCGTCTGCACAGAAACCTAGTGAAGCCATCCAGGATGCAGAAAGAGCAGTGCTAATCAGGTCCTCAAGAGAGTCAGGGAACAGGCAGAGCTAAGTCTGCAGTCTGATTGTTTTACTTTCCTTCTTACTGTTCTTCAGAGGGAACCAGATTTTGACTGGTCAGAGAGGTGAAGCATCACCACTGTACAAATAGGATCCTCCAGATTTTTCAACAGAAGGTAAAAGAAGAGATGGTGGGAAGCTGATTCACACAGGGGAGGCCGGTATGTAGATGCAGTCATTCGCTGAGAGTTGTACCTTCGAGTTGTTGATTAAATTGCTGCTGCTGCAGTGGAAAGCTTTTGGGGGTTTCAGTATGGTGAGAGGGCTGTTGTTCAAAGCTGTCACCCTGAAGGGATGAAAAACATTCAGAGGCACTGAATGCAAACGCTGTTGAGCAGGTACGTGCTGCTAGAACAATGGCTGGCATTGAGCTTTGCCGCAGGAAACTGGCTTTGGTGTCTCAGCTTTCCACTTGCCATTGTATTGCCAGAGGGAGGGAGATGAGAGAAATAGGCTACAACAGCAGAAAATCCAATTTATTAAAAAAAAAACCAACCCAACCAAACAACAACAACAAAACAATCCTGGGGAATTGCCAGTATTAAATGTACTTAGCAATCTTGCTTGGAGGAAAAAATGTGACATGTAGGAGAGAAATGGGGACATTGCGGGGAAAAAGGCAAAATAAATACAAATGTTGCAGTTGCCAAGTTCTGTGTTTTGCATGCGATTACAAAATGTAGTAGCAGCCCATATGTATTGTAGATGATTCTGTATTATGATTAAACACTGAGGTCTCAACTGGCAAGAGCAAGTTGCCTTAGCAAAGTGTTTTGTGAAGCCTACGCAGTAGTAAGCATCTTACTTGGATGAGAGAGAAAAACAAATCCCTTTGGAAAGAGCCATTGGATGTCTCTTCATTTGGAAGAATGACAAGAAAATGTTGTCCAGACTGTCAGATATGTCATAGGGGTTTTGCTGCCAGTGCAGCAGTTTGATCCAAAACCTGTAAAAAGCCTTTACAAGCCTACTACTGTAGTGGATTTTAGATTACTGTGATGAGTAATCTGATTAGAGAGGAGGCCTCTAAGCTTATGGAAAAATCCTGTGGTTAAAGGAAGTGACTGGTTTGAAGGACAAGAGTATAGCTTGATAGTATTATAAATGATTTTCAGGTCGTGGTCTACATGTGTTTACTCACAAGATAATACATGTTCATAAGCAGTTCACAAAGACAATGGTTTCATTTCACACTCTGCAACTCCCTGTTAGCAGACTGTGGCATGGTATGGGTCAGATTCCTCTCCCAGGTAACAGCAATAGGATGAGAGGTGATGGCTTTCAGTCGTAGCAGGGGAGATTCAGGTTGAACACTGGGAAACGTTTCCTCTCAGAATGAGGGATGATGCAGTGGTGGCCCATATGGAAACATTCCAGAACCATGGAGATGCTGCACTGAGGGACGTGGGCAGAGGGCATGGTGGGAGTGGATTGACTGTTGGAGATCTTAGTAGTCTTTTCAACCTTAATGATTCTGTGAATTTACAGAATCATTATGTGATAACAGTGATAAGTTAGATGGTAGTGTAGTTATTCACATGACTAAACAGCATGTCGCCTGCAGGGGAGGAACAGTTGTACGTCAGCAGGCTGAAGAGATGTTTTGAAGAGTTTGAATCAGGTCTGAAGCTGAGGTAAGAGCACTGTGCAAGCACAGACACTGTGCCTTCTGTTTTAAAGATAAAGCTCTCTCTCATTCCGTACTTTAAAATCATGTTTTAGCATTGAAATTGTTTGTCGTAAGAGTTGTTGATGAAAACAATGTTGTGACTTGGTCTTGAAGCAAACAGAACAAAAGATAGCAAGGTTGAAAAGCATTGCTATGGTTACCTTATTTAAAGGTGATTGTTAATAAAGGAGAGAAAATTGGATCTGAGAAAGACATTAATTCCCTGTCTTCTTAAGGCATAGAAAACGTTAGTCTGGTATTTTTCATCAAAACTTGATGTGAAATCATTTTATGTTACGTTCATCAAATATCTGTTTTAAGGATGTGATCCCATCTTAACTCAAAGGATGTAGCAAGGAGAAATCAAACTTAACAAGAAGTTGAGGATTTGAAAAAAGGACAGCACTCATGCTTTGATTTCCTGGATTAACGGCTCTGGATGGAGTCCAGTTAAGATTTAGAGTGAGTGGTTTTCTCCCTTCTTTAGTATTTTGAGAAGAGATAATTGGTTTTAAAATGGTTGCAATGTGCCTTTTAAATCACATATGTTCTGATTTTGCTCTCCTGCTCTTTATCACGGTGCATTACATATCCGCATGGGACCTTCGAAGCAAGGAATCTGAGCTCGAGCTGCTAGCATGATTTAAAACCCAAGCTTAAATGTTTTAATTGAAGTCAGCTAACACAGAGCTTCCAATCCCAGGGTAGAATGTTGGCTGTTTTTGTTGTTTTTTTTTTTTTAAATCATAAATATGCCCAGAGTCTCTGAAATGAAAAGAACACCATGTACCAGTAGCATGGTTCATAATGACAGTAACTGTCTTGCTCCTTGCTTACACAAAGACCCCTATTCAAATCTGCATAAAATGTTTTCTAGTTACTTCCTTTCTTGGTTAATTTTTTTTGAGTTCAGAGGAATTAGACCAAAGCTGACTGATGGCCTCTATGTATGCATAAACGATCTGTTTACTTTGAAATTATTGGTTAACTGAGTATCAGCTTTCATATTAACCTACTTTATCACTTAAAAGAGATGTTTTTCAATTAAAATAAGAAGATATTGCATACCTAGGGTTATAGAAACATGTTCTTTAAAAATTAAGTTAAATTAGAAATGACATTTCCTCTTCTAATATTGATGTAGCTGAGAGTCAAGCTTTAAAAGGAGCCAATTAAATTCTCTGCAGCTTTGCTGCAAAATCCAGATTTAAGCTATACAATAAACCAATCACTGATGCTAACAGTTTCAGACCACTCATTTCTAGAAGTCAGCTGGTGCAAAAACATCAATCTAAACCCACATCTCTAATCAACAGTGTCCAGATTTAAATATGAGCATGTCACAAGATGAGTTTTATTGCCAGATTTCGGACACCAGCAGGTTGCACAGGGCTGTTAGGAAAGCACAGTGTTTATTATCCTAGAAATAAGCACATCAAATGTGTGGTACCCCTTTGCTGCAAGGTTTGTCTAGTGAGTCACTGATGCTTCCTACTAATGCTGATGGCTCATCCCCATGAACTCACCAACAAATGCAGATGGTGGTGGGAGCTCTTCTGGCTGAGTTCAGGGATGTAAAGAGTGGGACAGTGGGGCTGTAAGTATTCAACCTTGCGGTCCTGGGAGCCAAAAGAACCCCCCAAAGATAAAACCACAGAGGAACAATATGTTTTATCTGGTTTCTTCCCAACAGTTGCTGTCAGACTTGGTTCTAAAGCTCATCTGTGATCCGAGCTCTTGGAATCTGCTTGATAAGTGTGCTTTATAGCTTCATCTTTACCATAAGATTAGTTAATGAAGATTTTAAAACTAGTATACTGAAGATTGCCCTGCTTGGAAATGATTAAAGGCTGCAGAGAACTATCTTTCCATTTATGAGTATATATATGAAGTACCTCTTGCATACTGTCTGCACTTGCAGTCTGGCAGTAATTTCTAAGCAGTCTGTCTTCTCTGATTATCTCAGCAGTAGCCAAGAGCCATCCTTCCAGCCCCGCACCATGCAGACCTGGGAGAAAGGAGCAAGTGGTCCTCATCCTAAAGAATTTAAACTCTCAGAAAAGTGGTGATGAAATAGAAGTCATGCTAATTTCGAGTGTTGATGAAGCAGAATCCATCCTGATGTGAAGGTGAGCAAAAAGGGCAGTGCATCCAGACTCCCGTTATGGTGGCTGCTGTTCCATCAGCAGCCCCAGGAAGCAGCTGGCAGTGCTGAACTCAGGATCCCTACACCAAATACTTCATTCCTTTTAGTAAAGTGTTTGTTTTGTATGTTTGTCTCCCACAGCTTGACTTCCATTGTATTTAATGGAGTTCTGATCCCTGTTATAATAGCTTTCTAAATTACATCATGAGTGAGCTAGAAAGGGGTATTTAAGAACAGTGCTAATATGATTTCTCTGCTCTGTGCTGGTTTGAAAACCAGCTGTGCAGCAAAGAATAGAACTATTCTTGATGGGAGTGTATTAGCCTAAAACCAAACATCCAACATGTCTGTTGTAGCTATCTGACCTGTAATCTAAACGAATGGGGTTTTGTCCTTGGGCAACCCAACCACTATTCTTAAGCATTGCAATTGTGATGCATCTTGGCTAGAGAGGCTGCTATTTCCAGCAGACTCTAGAAGCAGAGGGTTTGGTTCCAAAGAAATCCGCATTCACTGAAGCTGAAAGTTGATCTAATCCTGTTGGTAGCTGGCATTTATATAAATCATTTGGACAACTTTGTGCAAACCCTGCTCTTTATTTCCCATTTATCCAGACCCTACACCAGCATAATCCCATCCCTTACCTGCGGTCTCCTGATGTTAGGGCATGCTGATGTTCAATCACAGCCATGGTCCTGCCGTGTTCCTTAGGTGTACACAGCAGGCCAGGTGTTTAGTGTTCTAAATAACAGCATGTTTAACCACAGGATGTTTTGCAACAGGGAGTGGATAGGGTGATTTCTGCTTTGTGTCAAAGGAAAACAAAGATGCAATAAAATACACGTGCTGATTCAAGGTTTGTTTCTGCAGTGGCGTAAGATATGAGTGTGGACATTGCAGCCTCATTCCATGAGCACTCGCTCCACAAAAAGCTGCTTTGGTTTGAGAGGGAGTGAGGCTGATCGGAGGTGTTGGCAGACTTGTGGCAGTGCTGCCTGGGCCCTGCAGGATGCAGCTCTAGGTAAAATCCCAACCTGTCCCACACCCTGGAGAGCTGCTGCCCCTGTTTGCTGCCCGTTTGCTGCCAGTGGCAGCTTCTCTCCGTGCCCCTGTGCTGCTGCACGTGGTCCAGGTGCATCCAAGATGAGTGTTTTATTTTGGAAAGGTTCTTCCTCATCCCCTTCTTTTACATCTGATCTCTGTTTTCTCAGGTGTGAAATGGGATAGTGATATGAAAATGCCTCCAGTTTCATAGATGAAAAGCCTCTTACAGAACTGATGTATTCTATTTTTTCTCTACAATATCATAACCTTGATATTTCACTATTTTCTCTTGCTTCAGCCTCTTGTGCTTTGCTCAAAAGGAGTTCCCTTTGCTCCCTCACATAAAATAAACATAATTTAAAGTCACTTTGTCTTTTGGAGTTTATGCTAAATCTCTATTGCAGTGTCATTGCAGTTGTAAGATTTTAAAGATCTGAGAGTAGCAAATTCCATGTTTGGCTTTCAAACTTTAGAATATACAGACAAATAGAAACAGTAGCAATATTTTCCAGGAAGACGAAGTAATACTTGAATTATATGAGAGTAATCTTCATAAATTTTGATTCTTGTGATTATTTGAAGAGAACAGTGCATCTAATGTGCCAATAAAGGATGTATTTTCTCTCCTTTTCTCTCTCTGTTTTTTCAGCTACCCGAGGATGCTCTGTGACACAGCCACAATGGGACCAGACATTATGGTCTATTGTGTTAATAATCTGTGAATTAAAGCATCCCCCAGCAAGCTCTTAATGTGATGGATTGTATCAGTGATGTGCTGTTAAAGGGTCCCCAGTCAAACTGGACACGACAGGCCAGGTTTGGAAGGCCTGGCAGCTCCATCAGATGGTAGGGCTGTGCCTGGTGCATGGGATAAACCTGATAGGAGATCACGGGGAGCTTCAGAGGAGGCTGGGGATGCTCATTGCATTGCCAGGGATGAGCCCAGGAGACCATAACGCTCAGAATCCTCTTGACGAAGAAAAGCAGAAGTCTCAGCATTAAAAATAGATGCTTTTTATCTTGCATAGGATACAAAATCTCTTGTGATAGGACATTTTTTTTATTATATTTTAGCAGCTCCAAGCAGTCTTGGATTAGGCCTGTATCACAACAGTAATACACAGGAGGCAATGTTTTGTCTTGCTATGACACCAGCTACTATTGTTTTTGATCTGCAGCCTCTGAAGAGGGATGCTGCATCTTCGACGGAAGGTGTTATGAGTGCAGATTAGTTAGACAAGTGCTGGAGTGAATGCATAAGCAGTGATTTTGCATAATGAGGTATGTGAAATCCCAGTGGAGGTTGTTAAAACAGATAGACAGCCTGTGGTAAACAACAAGGAAGGTAAGCTTTGAAAACAGATGGCTTTGAAAACCTGGCAAATGACTGTTCCATACTTAAAAATAGGTTTTGTTGGAGGAAAATATCTTCTTGGAAAGAAAAAAAAAAAAAGGAAAAAGCTTAGCCTGCATATTTTCATAAACCTGAACATGTTAATATACATTCTGTGGGTAACCATGTATCAGCTGTCTTTCCTGCTGTACTGCCTGCAGGATGGAGGCAATGGAGCGAATACCCCGAGATGTTCTGCAGCGATCCATCAGATGTTGCCACACAGCTCCTTCTCTCTGGCAGACGTGTTGCTCTTCATTATCACCCTGATGATCTGTAGGTGTGCACTTTGCATTGGGAAATTAATCTTGCATCCAAAGGGTTAATTCATCTTGAAAGACTGAGCCGTGGAGTGGGATGGGAATGTAGGAAAATATTGCTGTTAGTTGGAAAGGGCGCAGACGTGCTCATTGCTATCTGAGACATTGCATATCTAAGATTGCCAGAAAATGAAATTCTGCTCTGAAGCTCTAAAGTGTGTCTGCTTGCTGCACTTCTTTGCCCTCAGAATGAGCAGCTGGTGGCTGGACCAAGGCTGGGCCCTCGGTCTGTTGTGAGCCAAAGCCATCTGGAAGGTGCGTGGAGACTCACAACCATTTTTAGTGTAACCTGTCCAGTGCTTGCACTCCCTGTTGCATTCTGTAGTTATAAAATAGCTGTGATGTGAATTTGTATATTGTTAACTTCAGGTCTCATAGCTGCCCTGGTATTCCCAGGGGGTCCAGTCTGGAGGCTCACTCAGTTCTGATGCTGAAGCACTCAGTGTCTGCTAAATACCTTTCCCTTTGGCTTGAACTGAAGATATGAGATGTGAAATGAGATAGATCTCATTTTATTAAGACTAATGATTTCATTTGTTCTCAGTGTAATCTCGAAGCTTTTCTGTGCAGGTACATGTTGCTCTGTAGCCTGTGGGTAAATAAACTTCCCTTTCCTTAATTGTTCTGTGGCTTCCTTAGGTATAGCCCTTAGATGCCCAAGGATGGTATGGATGCAACTTAAAGATGGGACAGGTGCTCTGATGCCTTCTTGAAAGGGATCACAAATGCTTCCAAGGGATGTCTCAGTCCCTATCTTCTACTGCAAAATAAGGTGAGTCCCTATCATCTGCAACAAGAGTTGGTTCATTCTGTGCCCTGAAAAATCCAGAACACAGGGACTGGTCAAACACTTGCCTTAGTACACTGGGTCTGCCTTGGCTTGATCTGGTGAGTACATCAGTTGGAGTTAACAGCCCCAGCAGCAGAACTCTAGCACCAGCAATGGCAGCCAATGCTCTTAAATCCTGGCAATGTGGGGAAAGAGAGAAAAGAGCAACTGCATGCTGCACTTGTTTCCCAGCTCGTTGGAAATGGGACAGTGCCTGGGAGATTGGGGCACAGTTGGTGGGAATGGGAGCCTTGTGATACACAGAAAAAGGGAAATTATTCTTTTGTCATTGGGTTTGCAAGGCCAGTGCTGGGGCAAACCCTCTGTGTCCCATCTTGGCACAGGATGGGGCTCTGGTTCCATTGGTTTTGGTTAGGGGATATATGTGCTTAGGAAGTAAGAGAAACAAAATTAATCCTCTTCATCTTTCTTTTTGTAAATGGAAGTGCGTGCTGTGCAGCTCATTTCTCAAGGTACCAAGTACAGCTGCTGGGAATTTTTGCCATTGTGTTGTTTGTTTGTTTGTTTTATAAAAAATGCTGATTACAAAACTGGGTCTCAGTGCAAGAGAAGGCAGTGGATTGTTTTGTGCAGTAATTCCCGTTTTTGAGTCATCTCAGAATGTTCAATTTCAACATTGGCAAAATGATGAAGTGAGCTTTTTTATTGTTTTTATGCAACATTATTGTCAGCATTCCAGGCAGTAAGTTAGAAGCATTACGTTTGCTTGAAGTAAAAATAAAATGATTGACTTGGTAATATTTTTTTTGACATTCTTCTTATTATTATTCCTTGACTTCTCAGCTCTATTTGCACGTTGAGATCACTGGGCAGCAGCTTCTGAGAAGTCTACAGGACAGGAAACAACAATTAATTTTCGGTGGGAGAGACCTTTGCTACACAGAGGTTGATCTGAATGGAGAGTTTCTGCTGCTTCTGCATTGAGTTGTGTGTTTTCTCTTATTTTGGATGTTTGTACCCAGCACTCTAGAATATCTGTTTCTTGAGCTCTACCAGGCTGTGCAGTGTGCTCATTTTTTACCACAGAAACCTGTACTTTGTTAAGCCTTGAGAGTAACACTTTTAGACAGATGTTCACAAGCACTTCAGTTACTCTGCTGAAAATTTATGCATTTGTGTTATTTGATTCTATATGTAATAGTTGAACTGTCCCGAAAAATCTCACCTGCAGTGTCTCAAGATCTGTTGTTTGCTGTGCTTTGTTGAGGTTGCTACAAATGTCTGCTGGAGATACACGAAGTTGTGGAGTAAATGAGAAGGGACAGCACTGTCCTGTCATTAACGGGTCCAGAAGAAGCCATATCCCAACAATATCACAGAATCACAAGCGTTGGAAGGAACCTCAAGAGACTATTTAGTCCATTCCTCCTGCCAAGGCAGGAACCCTACAATAGGTCACATAGATGGGTGGCCAGCCAGGTCTTGAATATAGAATCATAGAACAGCCTGGGTCGAAAAGGACCACGATGACCATCAAGTTTCAACCCCCTGCTACGTGTAGAATCACCAACCACCAGACCAGGCTGCCCAGAGCCACATCCATAGGGGACTCCACCACCTCCCTTGTCAGCCTGCTCCAGTGCTCCGTCACCCTTATCATACAGAAGTTCTTCCATATGTTTGTACAGAGCTTCCTGTGTTCAAGTTTTAGGTCACTGCTCCTTATCCTACCACTACTCACCACCAAGAGGAGCCTGGCTTCATCAATCTGCCTCCGACCTCCCCTTACAAACACAAATCAGATCCTCTCTCAGTCTTTTCTCATTTGGTTTCCAGCTGCTGGAAACGAGGCCATTTCATCTCTTTTTTTTGCACCAGCTGTGTGATAAGAAAGCCATGCCGTCGTTTCCCCGTTCTAGGATTGCTGTTAGAAATGTTTATTACACACGGGGGCAGTAGCACACCGTGAAGATGCTCTGTGTGTTAATCCGGTGATTTACAGCAGGATATTTAGCGTTCGTTAGCTGGCTGCGTGTTTGACAGCTACTGGCAAGGAGTATTAACCTACATGCAAGTTTGTCCTAAGTGGTAAGTGATGAGCAAAAAGTAGTTTGGTATTCGCTCCCTTAAAGTGATCTGTATATGAATCTGTACCTCCTGAAGCTTTTGATTCCAACTTTGGTGTGTGGCCACTTGTGTCAGTTTAAATGTCTCAGGTGCCATCTGAAGCCTGAAGATAAAAAGCTGCTTTGAAGAACATCTCAGAACTGCTCTTCTCGTGTCTTGGAATCCACCCTTGTATGGAATTGCCCTACCTTTAAGCTGTTGGTTTTTTAAATCTCTTTTGGAGTTATTCAATCTGATACAGTTAGCAGAAACGTCGCTGTACTTTTCAGAGGGGTTAGTGTGTGCTTAAGTGCTTTGCTGGATCCAGGCCAGAGCCGGCATCTCACAGAACAGACCTTGTAATGACTCACTTTGTCCCCAGATCTCAGCTTTCTTCACAACCCCAGTAACCAGAGTCTCCTGATAGCCTGCGAGTGCTGCAGCAGCCGCTGCAGTGTCCTGGTTTTCCAGATGGCAAAGAGTGCTTAAATGACTTGCTCAGGGGAGCTGGGAGATGAGTGAGGCTGGGCAGATGCGGGAGGCGGACTCTGGGGAGGGTTTTGTCTGCTGGCTTTATTACATGTTTGTTATATTTATGCTGCTGCCTGGGTGGTGTGACTGGGATGTAATTGCCCGAGTCCGTCTGTTCCGTGAGGTGTTTTCTAGGAGAGCTCTCAGGGCAGACGAGGGACTCTGGTTGCTCCTCAGCCATGAGCTCTTAAACAGTATTTCATTGGAACACAGGGAGTTACACAGGGTATTATTTTAAGGTAATACCTTCTGTGCATTAATCATTGGTTGTTATTGACTTGGTGACACGTTGCTGTTGGTGAAATGAACTGTGATATAATTAGGAGCAAATAATACCCAGGCATGCTGTGCTAATTATTTTTATGTGAACCCAATTCATCGCTAATATAAATAGCAATATTAATCACAGCAAGTATCAATATTTATGCAGCATGCTTCCATTTAAGTTCAGCTGTAGGCGACGATTCTTATATGTGCACTGAAGAAAGAGATATAAATGGGGTTAGAGAGTCTTTCTAATCACACCAGAGGATAGAACATCCCATCCGTTGTATGACATGAAGCAAATTGGTCTTTGCTTGTAAAAAAAAAACTGCAAGACATCACTCCAGGCTGTTTCCCTGCAGTAGCCCGTGTCTTCAATGTAACAAATTGAATTAATGCCCTTAGAAGTTGTTTGCATTTATATATGACTGTTTTTCCCTTCTCCTATTTGTAACCACCTTGCAGGGGAGTTGAACGTGATGACCTGTCAGGGTCCCTTCCAACTCAGAGGATTCTATGGGCACAGCAGGTGTCTTAAGAAGGATCTGTTGTAGGAACCAGAAGTGTGTTCTGCTCCAAAAATCTCTCTGAAACCAGAGCTGACTTGGTTAAGCTGCCATCACCTTCCTGTGAACGTGGCAAATGGAAACCTCATCTGCAGCATGGGACCATACAGGAGAGGGATGAGGAGGCATCCTGCTGCACAGAACACACAGTGGTGGTGCACAGCAGAGGCCAGGGGCTGGGAGGGAGAAGCAAGGCAGAAGATTGGCACGTGATCCTGACCCTGGGCAGGGATGTGCCAATGCATGTGCAGAGGTGCACTCAATAAATGAGACGATGATGTATGGCACAGTACATCACGTTCCTGAAGGCAAGGCACATATACTCACCAGATAATGTGGAGCGTGTGAAGTATTGAATATATCAAAGAAAGATTAATCTTTGTCTGCAGTAACCGTGCACGTTTTCTGTCTAGTGCTGTGTAATTTAAAATGTGGGGAGTGTGTGTGTTTGCTTCTGTTTTAGGACAAAGGAGAAACTTATTTGTGTATCACATCTGTTAGTTTAGTATGAAAAGGGGTTTCTCCATTATTTTGCAAAAGAAAACACTCTCTTAGCATCCAAGGCCCTTTAAATAAATGAGGACTTGTCCCTTGTGTCAAATGCTGCATAAACTCAGTAAGTACAACGTGTCGTCCTCCAGCAAGACTTGCAGACAAGTGAGCTTTATTCTTTCAGGTCTAACTAGCAGAAGAAGTGGCTGCAGGTGCATGCTGTGCCTTTAATGCACTCCTCAACACAGCACCCAAAAAACTGAAGTGTGGAAACTGACAGAATAACTGTTGTGTGGCCATTTAGTAACTATCTGCTAAAACATGGAGGTCATTCTATGAAGGTACGTGTGACTGAAAGGTTAGTTAAAACCTTCAGTGTGTGTGTTTGTGATTAAGGACTGGTGTTTGGTATAGTTAAAATTGCAAGGACTCTTTTTGCCTCAGCGATTTGTATCTGCCATATTAAGATGAACATTTAAAACCTTAATGTGATGTCTGAAATGATGATTAATTCACAGCATTCATCTTGGTTTGCTAATCATTCTGGTTTTAGCTGATATTTCTATTTGTAATCTCCACAGTTAAATTGCCATAAAATATCATAGTTACAAATACATTAATGAGCAGCTGAAGGGATATGGCACATAGTAATTTAGCAATTAACGCGCACATAAAGTGGCAAATTCAAGAGAAAGATACCAATACAGGTATGCTGTTGGGAAAAATAAAGCAGGATTCAAAAAATCCAAAAAAGAGCTGCAAACTGGGCAATAAGCACATGAGCATTGCAATCGTGTCACCAATTGACAGTCTGAAGATAAAGGATCATTGAAGTTGGATAAGACCACCAAGAGCAACCATCAACCCACCCCACCGTGCCCACAAACCACTTCCCTCAGTGCCACATCCCCGTGGTTCCTGGGCACCTCCAGAGACCCCACCACCTCCTTGGGCTGCTGTGCCACTGCAGCACCACTCTTCCATCTCAGTATCTCTGAACAAAGGGCACAGAAATGTCACAAAACAATCTGGTGCTCAGCACCAGTGGTACCAGCTGGAAAAGATCCTCAGTCCATGCCTGATTAAGCTCTGTTTTGCTGTCTGCCATAGTGCAGACAACTTGAAAATGTCCACCTCTTAATAACACTTGGACTCATCACATCCACTGCGGAGGCACCTGGGAGCTCAGGATAACATCATTGCATCACAACAGTATTATAGGAAGGACAAGGAAGATGTACATCTGCAGGCAGTATAGAATAAAAGGATTTTCTTCCAAACAGCAACTGGAATCTTAAAAGGAGGTGGGGGAGATGCTGAAATAATCACGATAATTGCACAGATTTTTCGATACACTCAACATGTAGTGAAAGTTTGTGGTAGAGTTGGTTTATTTGTTTAAACCTGGCTAATTTATCTCCTGCAAATGATGGCCATGATGAACTGCATTAATATGATTATCTTTTTCAGATCACTGTAATGCACAAAGGAGAAATTCAGAGTTATGTTTTCCTTTTGTTGACTGTTAATTGCCCATGCAGCTCTACTTGGGTGTACAGGGAGAGATCCATTTCTTTCATGGCATACAGAGACATAAATTACATGAAATTAAGGATTTCTTTTCCCACTCCGTGCAAGCAATGCTTTGTTTGGTGTTTATTCTTCACAGAAAATATTTAGTCATTAATCTTACCCAATACAGTTGGGAATTTTGAAATAAGGGAATTAAGAGTTCAACCATGCTTTCTTTGAAGGTTTTTTTGTTTACAAGGTACAGTGAGTCCCATGCCAAAATCCTGTATAGCAATGAAGAGACGAGCTGAAAGTGTTAGAGATAGAATAGGAGTGACTTTCTGATTCCTTTGTCTTGGGAAATTGCAACTTATAAAAGGATGGGAAGAGTTTGGAGAATGACAACGTAACATGAGGTAGAGCCTGTATCTTAATGGATTGCAGTGCTTAATGGCATTCTGACTTGCAAACGTACTCATTTCCTTTCTCAACACTCTTCATGAAAATGCACGTGTCAATATGGGTCACCTCTGTCACCCTGCTTTCATTCAAACGTCCATTCTAAATAATAATGAACATTTTAGAGGTAGCAGAGATTTTTTAATTAGCTCAGTCCCTCAGGCACAACTACACTGCATATCTTAAGTTCTACAATTCTCTTATTTTATGTTCTAGCATTACCTTGACAGTACATATGCTGCCATTCATAAGGGGTTTAAAATTTGGCCAATTTACTTTCTACCCGTGGATTTTATTATTGAATAGTAAGTGCATTTTAATTTAATCCCCTACAATGAGAATAACTGTTCTTTTTTTTTATTATTTGTTAATTTTCTGCAGGCATATTACCTATGATAGGACCTGGCTTAGGCAGTTTCTGTGCCACTAACTTGTGTATGATCAAGTTCTAGATATCTCTAAAGTAAGTAACCATTGTGTTTCACCATCTTTTGCTTCAGCAGCTTTCTTTCTACTTGAGTGAGAGGCAGCCAGTTTTGGGTAGCAGGATTTTTACCTGCCCTCGCCAACCAAAGAATGAGTGATGCTTCTGCCTCTAGCTCTCCCTTGGTGACTGTATACACGTACCTTCAGCCTCTCCCTGTCAAACAGATTGCAACAAGTGTCAGGACTACAGGGATTCAGTACAATTCATGGTCATCAAAACGCCTTGCAGTGAGTGCACAACAAGGAGTACACTGGATTGAATGGTAGAGCAATGACATTTTATATCACTTTATATATATATATATATATATATATATATATATATATTAACATAGTCTGTTTTCTGCTAGAACACATACCAGTCGCTTATGGGCAGCTTTTCCATTTGTTTGTAATGTTCTTTCCATTGATGCTGTGTCCCGGTAATCAATAAAACTTGATTAAGGATAATAGTGAAAAAACGGCAGCCTGCAACCTCATTAAATGTAAAAATCCAGTGCAGAGTGTGGTGAGTAGAGTCAAAGAATCACGACTCAAAGAATAAATGTGTGGCTTGAGATCAGAAGAAACTCAAATTGATATTGCCAGGACGTTTTCTCATGACGAGAGGGAAGCTACCACTGCCATCGTTGGATGTAGATTTACAGCTGGACAGGAGAAGAAATCCTATGTGAATAAACATCTTGTTAAAGATTTGCTCTTGTTTTAGATGAAACCAGAAAGGTTGCTTTAGAATGACCGAGAAAAAACAATTAAGGAAAAAGATACATTTTTGGAGGCTTAAAGAATGCTTGGCTAACATTCAGTGAGGCATTTTACTTTTGTCTTAAGCTCTTCTAAACATTGTAGCTGTGATTTAGAGCAGTTGATGTTTTGGAGTGAGATGTCATCATTCCAAATTTTTAAGAATTATTTTTTTTCCCTTTCTCTCAATGTTTCTCAAGGGGCGGCGTGCTGGAATGCAAACAAGAATGTGAAGTGTTTTGTATGAATATGGATTCTTCCATTCCAATGAGAGCTGGCTGTCAGCAGTTCTGTTTGAAGGTCTGTGTGGAAATAAACTTATGTCTTTATTTTGGGGCTGGTGAGACTTCCACTCTTTGAGGATGAGAATAGAACTGGAAAGCTGATGGCTGCAACAGGAAATTCTTAAAACTTGCATTAGTGACTTAAACATTGTGGAGTATTGATTTAATGCATTCATGGACTGTTTTGATTTGCCTGCTGTTTTCTAAGTTGTTAAGAGTATTTGTAGCCCTTTCTCCATCTTTTTGTAGCACCACAAAGATGTGCTACTCACTTTTTCATACAATGGGCCTGTCATATCTCAGCACTGGGAGCTGCTACTTGAAACAGTAGAGCCACACTGGAGATCTGGGAGACAGGAAAATTTTCCTTGGCTTGTTTTGTGTTTATGGGAGGATGGGTATCTGGTGAGAAAAGAGATGGCGTGTTCTGATCTGTGTCTCATCTTCCTTTAAATACTTCAGGCAGTTGGTGAAATGAGGGGCAGAACTTCATCTGTGGAGGGTCCTTCCCACATAGGGGCTGTTACAGGTTTAGAGGTTTGAGTGCAAGACTTCAGGATGGTCTGTAGCTGGGGAAGGCTGCTGCTCTGCTCTTTGCTAGAAGAGTTAGGCAATCCTACCTTGATGTAGGAGTTTCCTTGTTCATGTTCTAATCACCTCTCTTTGGCCTCTGCAGCTGGAGCACGTTGGAACTCAACCACTGCACAAGGATTAGAGGCTCATACGTTGTAAGGCATTAGTAAAAATATATTCCAGGTGGATTCTGTCTCTTAAATGCATCAGTGTTATTAAGGTAATGTTCTAATTACCACATTTCAGAGAGCAAAATGAGATGTTAAAGTAGAAGTGCCTGACAGTGGATAACTTGCACGCTCACTGTGTCATCGTTTGTAATTTGTCCAGTTAATCAAGGTTGTGTTTGAAATTGTTTCTCTTCTTCTTTTCCCCCAAATGGAAAGTTAAATGCAATCCGCTTTCTAGAAGCTGTTTTTAATTTTGACCATCCAGTAACATGCTCCAGTAATGAAACTTATACCTCCATTTAAAGGTCCTCTGTGTAATTTATAAGCCTGATTTTCTTTCCTCATAAATTCCCACCCTGCTTTCTAGGGAGGCAAAGTGTACATTAGCAACTCTCCCAGGAGACTTCCATACTGTGCGTATAACAACTGTGAGATAATAACTCAGCCAAGGAGGGCTGAGTGTGCTCAGATTCCAGCACCATGCAGAATTGGGTCCTCAGCTTGACCCCAATATGAGCCAGCAAGGGGCTGTTTTTCTTCCAGGCAGCAGAATTTTTTGGCATGCAATCTCTTCCAAAGCATTGACTCATGGGAGGAGGAAGGAGCAGCTTTTCCTTTTACTCAGCTTGCAAGCCTCTGACGTGAGTGGTTCTTAGAAGTGTTATGAGAATGCTGTAGCTCAACCATATTTCTCATTTTAAAATGTATTTCAAATGACTATGTTGGCATTCTTTGCAGGATGCAAGCACTAAGATACAACTGCTAACATGCACAGCTTGGTCAAGCTAAGCCAGTCTTGTAATTTCTCTTCGGCCCTGTGGTTGGGGACCTTTTAGATTAAATTCATTAGTTCATGGTAGTTTTGAGATGTAACATAAGCCTCCAAAGGGATCTTAAGCTTCTCTTTTTTATTAAAATGAAATCTTCCCTTGGCATTTCTCTAGGCACTTCTCCAGTCACAAATAAAAGGGACACTGCTGAAGAATATTCTGCTGCACACTTAAATGCCAGCAATCCAATTAAAGAAATGTTTAACCTTTTGTAAATAAAGCTATGGCTTGCATTGCCTTTCAGCTCAATGAAAAAAAAAAAAAAAAGCTAATTTATTATTAAGCTTCTTACCTAAGACTGATGCATGTATTCACAGTATGGTTTACAGCATTATAAGCCCAGAATACCATTGAAATTATTCTGTCCAGAAGGTCAACTGGCTGCTGATTTGGAGGCTGTGTTTGTAGATAGCTCTGCTAAAAGGAACATTCTTCATAAAAGCAACCTCTGACCTCACAGCCTGTAATCACAGAAGTTCTGATCCAGATTATAGAATCGTAGACTTGTTTGAGTTGGAAGAGACCCATGAAGCCATCTGGTCCCATTCTTTGCACTGCACAGGGGCACCCACAGCTCCATCATGTGCTAGAGCCCCTCCATCCTGACCTTGGGTGTCTGCATGCCTGGAGCAGCCACATGTTAGACACTTCACAGTATTTTTTTATATATATTTCCTTGCTTGAATAAGTTTGTTGTTTCTTTTTTTTTGTTAAAATGAGAATTCAGGCAGATTTACATGGCAATGTGTTCAAGCTCTGATGTGCTTTGTTCTGAGCGTTGGTCAAAAATTGTTTTCCAAGCTAAACAATTAGTTCTAAATCTGAACGTCAATTTTGTATTGCCTCTAGAAAATCTAAAATGCCGTGCTGTAATTTATCTTTATTGCTTCTTCTGCTTCTGCTCTGAAACAGGGTCTGCTGGGATGTTCTGTCCAAGGAGGTTGGTCAGAGGTGTTGGAGTGAGCTGTGCTCAGCTGGGCCTGGCAGCAAAACTGGGAGAGGCTCACAATGAGGGTGAAAGGGAGGAGGAAAACCAGACGTTCTGCTTTTATCATTGTCATGCTTTAAACAGCAAAATCTGTGCTGGTAGGAAAGCCCATGCCTAAATCTCTTGGATGGTAAATATGGACTAAGAGAAGGCTCCTAAGTAGAGACTTAAAGTGACTGGTATGCTCTAGGAGTGTAAACCTACTTAAATTCTGAAATAAAAACAGCATCAAAACTAAATGCAACTGAAGAACAATGCAGTGCAAATTTCAGGTCTACTTCCAGTCGTGAGAAGAGCTGATATACCTAAAAGCTTGTCTAAGTTTTCCAGCTGCGCTGCTTTGTTTCAGGTAGGATATCTGTGTTAGCAGAGTTCCTTGTTCTTGGGGCCATGGATAATATCAGCATCAAAAGATGTTACCATACAGGCTGCAAAGAATCAGGCTGGGTTCTTGTGCAATTTTACTTCTTTTGCAAGTCGTGTACGAGTGAGAATGCTCTGCTTTTGCACAATCATTCAGGTTAGTTTTTTCTTGACCAAACCAGCACCTCCATTCTTCTGTGCCCAATTTCCAAGAAAAAAAAACAAACACTGCAGAGGTTTTGGGAAGACTATCCAGTTGTTGGTTTCTTTTCTAAAGGAAAATCTCATTACAGGATGTGAGTTCCAGAAGACCCAAGGGCTACTTTGAGGGCAGCAAGTTATTGCCGATGAGCTGCAATGCCAATTCTGTGCACAGACATGCTGTGTTATTGCTGATATGGAGATTCCCTAATCTAATCTCACACATGGTGACACCTGCACCAGCCTGCTATAGGATGGGTTCCTCAATGTCTTTAATTGATGGGAACAGAGAGGTCCACTGTCCGAATGTTTGCTATGAGTGCAGTTTTCCAGCTGGCTTATTTTCTGTTTGTGTTGCTCCTTGCATGAAGCTTGGCATGGTTTTGGAGATGTTTTGGTATTTTATTGGTGTTGCTTGCAAGGCAGATACATTTTCTTTCCCTTGTAAGCTATGGAAAAACCTAAAGCTTCTTAAAAAATAATAATAATAAAAAAAATATAAAGCAATTCAGCTTTTTGAAAACGCATAATTGAAGAGCTCTGAAATAATTGGCTTATTATAGTGCACCCATAAAAATGAATTTGCATCTCATTTATGAACTATTAGATTCCCTATTACATGAGTCTGATTGTTCTTAATGTGACTTGCATGTAATTTAGCATTCTTTACTCAAACCCTTTGTAGCTAAACACTGGGGGAGGGAAGTTCATTTCAAAATCATGGTGCTAGATCTTAGATTATGGAGAATTCACAAATGGTTGGAGCTTTCACAAACTGGATCCTGGATGTTGAGCTCTCAGCTTATCCTTTGCCTCTGTATTACCATCCAAGCTGCTGGCTGTGCTGCAGAAGCCTGAGAGTGTCAAACTGATTCTTTTCTTTGGGGGAATCCCAGGTAAGAACACAGACTGGCAGAAGAACTTCCTGAAGCAGCCCTGTGGTGAAGGACGTGGAGTTCTGATGGAGGAAAAGCTGACGTGAGCAGCAGTGTGTGCTTGCTGTTGTACAATTGTACAATTCCTTGCTTTGCCATCAGTTTGAAGGCTTGGTCACATTGCAAGAAAAAGTGCTATTATGGAAGATAAACTTTAGCTGTGAGTACTTGGGTAGCTGCCAAGTGCCATGGGTGTGATTTTGCTGACTGCTCACTGTGGTAGTCATCCAGTCTTGTTCTAGTCTTGTCTGAAGTCTCCTCTCCTGCATTTCAGAACAGATGTTGGCATTATCAAGGATCTGTGCGGTAGAATCCCTTATGAAAGGGATCTGAAGAGAAGCAGGGGCCCAAGAAAGCTGGTTATTGTCCAAGGATCACTTTCTCTAAGCTCAGGAGCAAGGCATCCTGAGGAAGTGACAGAGGTGCTGCAGGTGTTTGTAGCAAAGTTGCCCTGGTGGTCAAATTAACTGGGGGTTTGTGAGGATTGGTGAGCAAATCCATTCCAGCTGGTGGGCTGGGGGATCTGTGGGTATGGAAATGTTGGAAACATCCACCATAATGCTTCCAAATGCTATTTTGTTGCATCAGAAACTGTGTTTATGCAGTCAGGAATTGTCACTTCCCATGGCAGCCTTTCCCATGTGCAAGCATTAGTTTAAATAATTGCAGAGTCCAGGCCTGACATATCTGTTCTATTCCGTTTTGACTTGAAGGAGGAGCAAAGATGACAAGGAAGAAAATGCGGCATAACAGTGGGTTATGGATTGGAACAAAGTGGAACAAAGGATTCTGAGTGCACAAATAACTCCACGTGGCTGAAAGAGAGGTGACAGGCACATCCCCTGCACCAGAAGTTCTGCAGAATGATTAAGCTGGGATTTCAGAATACCTTATTTACTGTAATGAGCAAATAGTGAAAGAAATGATGTACTGAGGTGGTCTTCAACAGACAGAAGAAACATTGTGGTCTTCATAAGAGGTAAGAAATTAGTGTTAATCCCTGGTTGGTCATGGCCAATTAAGAAAATGTTTAGCAGTAGCAACTGTAGCAAGTCCTGGGGCCATAGAAACACAGAATGGCTCAGACTGGAAGGGACCAAGGTTTGAATTTCAGCAGTTTCAAAAGTCAGGTACTTCTCTATGCATTTTTTACAAGAAGCATATAGAGAATTGAGTTTTTAGCTGATCTTTGTTCAACTCATGACAGGTGTGGTAGTGCTTCTGTTTGTTACGGGGTAGCAGGTAGTTCTTCCATGTGAAGGGGAGGAATTCTGGATTGAAAAATTATGGAAGGACCTTATGCTCTTTTAGGCAAAGCAGAGATCCATTAACTTCAGAAGATAACCAGATGCATTAGAACAGCAGTGAAATCCTTTGTGTTTCCTTTGCCTTTCTTTTTGACTGTAAACACTCTCAGTTTAGCAACAAATCCAGCCTGAAGCACCAATACTGAACATCCAGAGAAGCATAGCAGCCCCCTACTCCTCTTACATCAATTTACAGCAGAGATTACGTTTGGTTTCAGAAACGTGGAGATGCTACACCCATAAAAGCTACCATTTGATGTAGGGGAATTGTTCACTTTATACATGACAGCAGGTTAGAACAGTGTCAGCACTGATGCTGGGTGTTGCTGGGCTGCCACATGCTGTTAGGGGAACAATTACTCCAGCTCTGAGCCCAACCCTACTTTAGGGCTGGAGCTAATGAGACATGTGGTGTGCTGCAGAAATGGGCTCAGGAGCTCAGCTCAGGCAATCCCTGCTGCAGCTGTTGTGCTAATGCATTTCTTCCACTCCATCCGTTTCCCTGCCTGGCAGACTTTGTTATTGTTTTGCTTAGAGGTGGTTTTACACCTCAGAATCTGTGAAGGGTTGTAATAAAGATTCCGAGTGTAGGGGTTAAGCAGGATCGATCTGTTAGCTTTTCCAAAACGAGGGCTCTACCACACTGGCCTTTGAGGGATAAATGTCTTATTCAGACAAATCCACGATGCTTTTCAGAGAGAATCACTTTGCTGTTGTCAGGGAGCACAGCTGATGCGTGGATTGCTGGCATGAGGCAGCCAGCAGTGGGCTTCTCTTTGCTTTCTTTGGGGAAGGTGGAAACATGCGTTTCCAAAGCAGCTTGTTGTTTAGTAAATGTCTGCTTTTACTCCCCAAACAAAGTCATTTTCATTCTGTTCCTATCACCAAAGGTGAATTCTGAGCACAATTTGAAAGATTCTTTTCAGCTTTCACTAGTTGGCAATCAAAAGTACCCATCATCCTGGATCCACGTGAAGTCTCTGCTTTGAGCAAATACTTGCTGCTGCGGGTAAGGAACAAGCTGGCACAGTGCATATTTTGCAAAGGACACACCACGATTACTGCTAAGCTAGATTAAAAGTTGGAGAGAGACAGTGGAGAGAAACTCCTAAACCTGTTACCGTGTTCATTACTCACCACTGCTTCTGTGTTTCACTGCCACAGATCGCCATGCAGACATAATGCTCATTATCTGTGCAGGAGGTCGCCTTTGCATGCTGGAGGAAAACACTGGTATGCCTTGCTAATTTGATTTTAATATCTGTGCCACGCTATTGTTTGGCCTAGAAATTAGATTGCTTTTTACTAATATAATTGGCTAATTAAAACATCTTCTTCTGTAGGAGATGGGAAAGATACCTACAGTCCTTCTGTGACTTGGGACATAATAAAGTAAACATGAGTCAGTTTGTTGTGCAAGAGCTCATTTGGAGCACAAAGACAGGAGTGTGCTGAATGCAATTTCCTTTGTAAGTTTCTGAGATAAAAAACACCACTGGAACCGAAGTGGGAAGGTCCAGTCCTCCAGCACTGAAATGGAGATGCAAATACTTGGAACAGAAGATTGACCCTGTGAGACTGCCTTGGTGATGCCTGACAGATCGTAGGATCATTAAGGTGAGAAAAAACAGCTAAGATCTTCTAGTCCAATTGCCCACCTACCACCAATATTGCTCACTAACCCATATCCCTCAGCACAACATCTCCCCTTTCCTTTAACACCTCCAGGAATGGTGACCCTACCACCTTCCTGGGCCACTGTGCTGTGCCACTGCAGCAATGCTCTTCTGGAGAAGAAATGTTTCCTAACATCCAATGTGAACCTCTCCTGGAGCAACTTAAGGCCCATCACCTCTCATCCTATTGCTGCTACCTGGGTGCATAGGCTGACTGCCACCTCACCTCGAACTCTTTTTAGGCAGCTGTAGAGCTCTCTCCCCTCTAAAGAGAGACACTGCAGTTAAGTGCTATCAATTCTATGTGTTTCTAGTACTCTATATGTGTATAGTTATTGTAAGTTCCCTGTGTGGGGCTGGTTTTGACATGTAAAGCAACACAAATGAATCAAGTTGCACCAAGACACGCTCCTTCTCCCAGAGAGGAAAGCACAGCTGGTTTCATGTGGTGACATATAACCCTAACTATTCGTTGCCTTCATGTTAGCACTTAGCACTCTGAGTACCCAAAAGGGAAATTGCTATGGGAAGAGCTACTGCCTTTCTTTCACCGTCTGCTTAGAGGTAATGTGAGCTAAACATGTGAGGAAGGGACAAATGTTACCTCTGCCAAAACAGTGAAGATGGAGGACAGTGGGAAGTAACTTCCAATAAGCAGATTGCTCTCCTACCTCAGATGCCAAGTGTGAGAGCCACAGCCTCCTTCCCCTAAGATGCTCATTGGATTCTGTGTTAATACACCACCCTCCAGACAGGGCTCGAGGAAAATCACGATCTATCTTTGAGTCTGGAAAGAGTTTTAGAGACTTATGCTAATCATATTTAATTTCTATGTGCAAATGATTTTAACTAAATGTAGGCTTCCCTTAGTATCTTCAATTAAAAGCTCTGGATATACTCCAAAGTTGCAAATTCCTTCACTAAGCCAGTAGGGAATGATAATGAATTATTGCTAATATAGCCATAAAGCTTTTATTTGCATAAGTAATAGGAAGCTAATGTGTGGATAAAATTAAACTTTAAAATGAAATATTATTAAAACAAAACTGTTAATGAATTTGGACACATTACTGAGCAGGTATATTTGGCAGCTGGCTAGAACAGATAACTCTAATAGAAGTCTAGTTGAATCAAAATCAATATTGAACACTACATAACATGCTGAAGATAGTCTAGCAAGTTATACGTGCTCATCTTCTCAATTTGGAGGTGCTTCATCATTGTTAGCTTTCACAATCATGACTAAAACAAAAGAAGGTGTGATTATGGAAGAAGGAGAAATGAATCCCCAAATTGAAGTCTTTTGTTCTCTCTTTATTGGTATAATTAGATTGTCTTGAGAGAATGCGTTCTGAATTCTCACAAGAAAAACTGAAGATTGAAAACTTGACTTGCATAAACAGCTTTATTCCTGATTATATCCAGGTGCTCCAGTGTGGAAAGGTTCATTATACCTACAGTGTTAGGCTTTTGTGCTGCCTTTTGTCTATAAAACAACGTACACAAAACTGCATAAAGCTCCCTGAGATGTCTGACCTCCATATCCCAAGCCTTCTCCCATCTGGGTCAGACACAGACCTTGCTGTGAATGCCAACTTTTTCTGCCAGACCCATTGAGACAACTTGGGGTCACGGAATGTTTTGAGTAGAAGAGAAAGAAGCATTTCTGGAGCTGGAGATTTCATTATTGTGACAAATGAATTCATTTTCTCTGTTCCACAGGTGGGTTCAGCACTTTATCATTGTGCAGAAGCCAAAACTCTGACACTTGAAAAGATGAAAGTTGTCAACTCTCAGCTGGTGTTTCATCCAAGGGGAAAGGCCTGTGTTGATTTGAACCATCTAAGAATATGTCCATATCTGCCTTCTTTCAGAGCAGGCATTTCAGAAATAACCCAGGGAAGTTGCATTTCTGCAAGGCCTGTGTACCTGACCTACATACACAGCTTTAAAAATTCCAGTCCTTAGGAACTACGATGAAACTCAGCGTTGCTCTGTGTTGCAGAAAAGCCCACTATGTTTCCCTTTTTCTCAGTATTTTACATGAAAATGCTTTGGCAGGGGGAAAAAACAGAGGAAATATTTCTACTTGTGTTTAATTTCAGTTACTTGAAATATTTCTTTGGCAGAATGAAATTAATTGTTGGTTTTTTTTTTTTTAATACTGAGGACAGAGGCTGTCCTGTGAGGCTGGACCTGGGTAGCATGGTAATCAGTAGAAACACAGTGGGATAGTGGCCTGTTTTGTATCCAAAAGAGGAGATTGGTGTTGGGGATATCAAGGATCCACTGCTGTTTTTGCAGGTGTATTTTCTGGTTTTGCACAAACAGCTGCTGGCACAGGCACTGCCTCTTGCTCTGGTCCTGGCTTTGATGCCCAGTCCTGCGCTGGTAAGATGCACAGAAACACTTCACTCCTTGAATTCCCAAGGAAGTTGTACTGGGTCTCTTATGAGCCTTGTCTGTTTTAGGTTCTTGATACAGTCAGGTCCTGAAGTTTGTACATTCTGAATTGCTAGACTGTTGCTCTTGGTGCACGTGCATCTAAACTAATAACTCAGTTCACTGGAGACTGTTTGAATAAATAGGGAGCAGTGGGAATAAGCCCAAAGCTTGTGGGGCTGGCAGCATTAGTAATACTTCTGCTGAAACACACCTGTTGTTGCTTTCCCCAGAGGAAGATTTGGTGTTCAGAAGCCCTCTGACACACGAAAAAAGACCATGATTTTAGATCTCCAAACCAGCACCGCCTGAGTGGATTTGAACAGTGCTGCTGATAAACAGATAAGCACAAACTGTGCATTTCTGCTGATAACTTGGTTGTCAAATCTCAGGCTCATGCAATTGGAACTGCTGACTTATTAAACCTCAGAAGCTGGGCTTCATAATGGAAACAGAAACTCTATGAACCTTAATTACAGCTGCAGCACTGACCATGGCGTAGCTCTTCACACACAGGAGTTCAGCGTGAGGGGGTGAGTGTGGTATAAACCACTGGTCAGGAATGGTGTTAGCTGTGAATGTGGGTTTTCTCCATTCTGCTCACCAGGCTCAGTGGAGCAGTGTTAGCACCAGGAGAGTAATGCAGAAGCTATTAACCTTTTCTTTGTGCCACGTTTTCAAGACTCAGTTCAACATCAGGTGGAAGCTGTCTGCTGTGATGCTTTAATAGCAAACCTGGGGAGTTTTGATGATGCATTATTAAAAAATTATATCAGAAATGACTGTTCAGATGTGTGTTTACTCAGTTCTGCTTTCGTTCACTACTGCTCCTCGGTTTTAGAACTGTTTGAATAGCAAAATGCATGTCATCGTTTTCAAATGCTTAGCAGACAAAGCCAATGTTTCATCAATTTATCTATGTCCCAAATGGCCCTTCTATCCAAGACTGTGCTTGAAACTCTGAATTACAGGCATAAAAGATGAATAGAATTGTAATGATTTGCTTTAAAAGAGCACTAAGATTTGGGGAGTATGATGAAAGCCTGCAATAGCCTAAGCATTTTTCTTCTGTGTTGTTTTTCAAAGGAACACACTGGTAAAATCAAAAGAGATGGCAGGGATATGTTTTACATTACTATACAAAAGCAAACAGATGGTTTACTTTTCCTGCTTTTTAAAATATGTAGCTACTGCATTCTCATTATATCTCTTGGAATGGTTTCAGATATCAATTTAGCTTGCAAAACTGAGTTGATTGAATAATAGGTTTATCACAATTTCAAATCAATTAGAGACACTCCTCGCCAGAAGAAGAGATGGTTTACTTTAATATCAATAATAAAACTGTATAAGCCATGAATTACTTTAGACTATTTAGCATTATTGCATTTCTCTGTTACAGGGACAGTTCTGCTGATATCAGTTGGCAGGAGCTGCTAGAGACAGGGCAGGCTCAATTATGACCAGATGTAAAGTAGCTGTCAGGGTCCTCCAGGGGCACTGCTTTCTCTCTTGGTGCCTATGCTAGCAATTCCCTCCTACCAGCCACTGCCAACTTTCCTCCTCTTCTTCCTCCCTATCTCATATACTTCATACAGTATTCCTCCAGAGGAAATAACATTATCCTGGAGAATCTAGATTTTAAAGAGAAGGGGATTGAATGAGGCGATGTATGTGGCCTTTAAAAACCCAGGTGGAATTGTGTGTTATCACTACTCTTCTTTGAACAGCGTTGATTTTTATCATTCAGTCTGTTCTGAGTTTGAAACATGATTCCTTCCTTAATCTGCAGTGCCTTTCCCATTGGGTTCCCAAAAAGGAAAACAATTGCTCAAGCTCTTTTCTGTTTGATGAAGCAACACTGCTGTAGCTGTGATGGAAATCAGTTGCCCTCAGAATCGCTGCATGAGGAGTGGCTGTATCTTCCAGGACATGAATGTGCCTTGGGAGTGTGTTCTTTCCATGCAAGAAAAGACTTAATGCAGAACAGCAGGACTTGCAGTTCTTGCACTGCGTGACAGGACATGTTTTATGGATATCTGAAAACTTGTAATTCCAAGGCTGCCTGGCAGCTGGCTTGTGGTGGCTTGAGCTATAGCGTGCTGGCTTGTTATTAGCCATGGAGTGCTGGGGTAGATTTACATGTTGCTTGAGATAATTTGCAAATAGATAAATATTGTCTTTGCATCCTCCAATGGAATCTGAAATAGATCTGAGGTTTGTGAGCTGGGCCTGGCTTTGCATACAGGAAATGAGTGTGGAGATCAAAATTGGGATCGTGTACTGAGAGCAAACCCCAGGCTGCAAAGCCCCTTAGGGTTGGAGCATTATAGGAGCACTATGGCTCTTGGGCTCAGTTGAATCCTGAACCAGTTTCAGATCTTTCTGCGTTATGTCTGCAGTTCTGTTCTGCTGGTGGCTTCTCCAATTGCAGACTTTTAATTTAAATGAAGGGAAGAACTATTTCTAAGCCTTTTAAAGAACCAGCTCTCTTCACCTCTCTAAGTAAGAATAACCCTGGAAAATGTTTCATGGCTCCAAGTATTACACAGGTCATGCACATGGGTGCCTGGAAGACTCATCAAAAGCCCTTAGGCTCCTCGGGCTGCATCGTTGGCCTTGGGCTAGAACTGGAAGCACTGTTTTTATGGCAGAATTTAAGGTGCATCAGTAGCTTTGACTTGGAGCTTGAAAGATGCTGGATCTCAGAAAGCTGCTTCTGGCTGGGGCAGAAGGTACTTTTTGGCTTGGCCTGTCCAGTCACCTTTCCACCCACAGAGCTGAAGTCAGTGGGGTCAGCCTGGCCCACAGCGCAGGTTTTTGGGTAGTTCTGTTTTTATTTTCTTCTGTTGGCATTGATCTCTGGAAGACAGAGAAAATATTTATTCAGTGTAGGCAGGGTGACAGATATCTCTCGTATGAAGAACTATTTGATGAGCTGTTAGTTTTGAGTGCCTTTCCTATTCATTGAACTAATTAGCTCTACAAATCTTACTGTCAACCAGTCATATAGCCACTTATTTATTTTCCCATGTGCAGAATTTTTACTTTGCTGCCTATATGCAGAGCTATAAAACCAAACGCACCAAAAATTGTCTCTTAGTTGGATATAAATGGAAGCAAAATACTCTTGGAATTATTATTACATGTGCCATTAATTTTTATTTGAACTGTCTTATAAAAATGCCAAACTGCTTTCGTTGTTTTTCACTGTTGCACTCATGTAAATGTAGAAAGGTTGTTGATTTTTTTTTCCTTCTTTTAATGCTTTTTTACTGTCTTCAGTGGGTGAATATGGAAATGACTCTCAGAACCAGGAGAGAATGGAGATTTTAATGCTTGACAGCGTACCTGGAATCTCCTGCTGACACTGTTTGCTGCATCCCTTTAGAGTTATGGCTTTGTTTTAACCTCCTCTTGTGCTTTTTTTCCCCTTTTGTAAGCTTAACATTATTGGTAGCCTTTTTAGCATCACAGTGAGTGGAGTTAAGTATTCCATGCAGTTAAATCTCAGGAAGATATGGCTGCTAAGACTGGCCTGTGTTGTGGTTAGTCACATTGCGATGGTGCACAGGCATTATCTTGAAAGACACCCAGCCAATGTGTTTGTGGGAAGCAAAAATATGGATGGTGCGATTCACGCATCGGCAGCTTTGACTTTGAGCTTGAAAGATGTGATTTGTGGCACAAATGCCTCTCGTGATTTGATCTCTGTGGCATTTCTGATTCGGGACAGTATCATGGGGGCTCAGGAGGCTGAGAGGAATTTGTTGGTAAGCAGTGCTGCTCACAGAGAGAGCTGTGGGCCAACCACAAGGAGGTGTGTGATCAGCCTGTGAAATATGGGCACATGTTTTGTAGCTGTATGGCTGCCTACAAAAGTTTCCAGTAACGCCTGGAAGTTGTGCAACGTAATGGCAAACTGGAATGGTGCTGCTGGTTGGGAAGGGATTTTCCATTTTGTAGCCTGATGTATTCAAGTCATCAAAGCCAAGATTCTTCTTCTGCATATGCAGCATTGTCTGTGAGCATGGATTACTTTTTGGACTTTTTGGCCAATTGCAAAATGGGTGGTCTGTGTTACAATGGGCCACATGGCACTCTTTTTTTTTTTTTCCTCATGTTAGGAGATTATTTCGTTGTTTTAATTTTAAATACACCTCATTTTGGAAGCAGAAGTAATGGACCTGCGTAGGAACTACTACAAACACAAATTAAACTGTGCTTGAAAGCAAGCATTTACATTTTTTTCCCACTGAAGAAAGCCCAATTCAAATGAAGCGTAGACAAACGGAGCGTGTGCAGCCCAAAGGCAATGAGTGGTGAAAGCATAGCTGTAAAATGGAAAACTGCTAAATAGAACTGCTCTAATTAGCTTCAGAGTGCTCTTATTTAACTATTAGAAATGCGTGTCCAATTTTGATACGTGAACTTCAAAAAGGATGTTGGCAAAGTGGAAAGGATTTGGAAAAGGTTTACAAGAAAGATTTGAAAATCATGCCATCTGAAGAGAGACTTAGACTCTTAATCTCTTTATCTTGTTTGAAAGGAAGAATAAAAGATTACTTGAAGAAGAGATCTGTGATAATAATAGCTCTTTAATCTAATGGTAGAAAGTACAAGAGCTCGTGTTTGGCAGCAGTAGCTAGACATGGTTAAGACAGAGTTTTGACAGTGGATGTAATTGAAAGCTTGAGTAACTTCAGCGTGCTGTGCATGTCTGCTGCTTGAGATCTGTGTGCAGCTGAATCCTCAGAACTGGAGATCTGAGGAAGTTGGGAGGCTCTGTTAGGAGTGCTGACTAATCATAGTGGAGCCACGGGAAACACAACAGTCCTAATTTTAGCAAAAAGTTTGGCATGCTTGGGAATGGATGCAGCCAGGTGGTGTGGCTGGCTCTGGTACTCACCAGAGTGCAGAATGGGGACAGGGACTCAGGAAGAACTTTTTAAACAGTGGAAATGGGAGAGCTTAAAGTTTCATGTTTCAGCAGTTGGCAAGTGTTGCTGTCATGGATAAATCCTCCTTTCTCTCTGTGCCATTTTTACCACCATTTTGTGCTCTGACTCTTCTTAAAGATCCTTCCCATCAACCAGACCTTATCCTATGCCAGTTCTCTGCCCAGAGATCTTTCGTTTGGGAAATTTTGCGAATTCTCCTTCCTGATTGCTGGTGGGACACACAGAAATAGGACTTGAGTTTTCACACCTAGGCTGTGACCACCTCAAGCTGTGGTTAGCACTGGTTTTAACTTGGACCCACATCTGGCTGTTAGCACCGATTCTGAAATTGTCAGTATTAATTAATTAATGTTGCTGCAGCCCCTCTTGGTCATCATCAGAGCACGATATGTTAGTTGGGTTTTCTTTTCTTTAAGCATCTCATCAGTATTGTTGGTCCACCTGAAAGAAGCCTTATGGTACCAAACTCATCTCGGCTTTGGGAGGGAATAACAAACAGCTTGCTAAGGTAGATGGAATTTGTTTGGGCAATGCCAGCTTTTGGAGAGGTTATCAAAAAGCATTTAGACATGAGTGTAAGGAATAGAAATTAGCTTAACAGGGATGTTCTGCATTAGATGAAAGCATTCCTTTCATTGTGAGGCGTTATGTTAAAAGCACACATCCCTACAGACCGTTCCTCGGAATGACAGATCTTGGCGGTGTCATTTCTCAGATGTGTTTGGTCATAAATCATGTTTGTACTTCAGATAGTAGGAAACTGAGTGTTCAGTTTTATGCTTATGAGGGGTCTTTGGATTTTAATTCAACTTGCAGCACGTGATGCGTTTTCTTTGGTCCCATCACATCGTTGCCAAAAATGCGTTTCAGTACGACTTTGAAACACTTTGCTGGTAAGCAGTTCTGTCTTGGCTGTACTAGAAGTGCTTTTCCATCTCACCAATGGTGCATGAATACTGAAATCTCACTAGGCAACTGGGAGAAGTTCTAGCTCGTAAAAACCCAAATGCATAACCAGTATTTAGAATTAGGAATATTAAGCAGTAGTGATCTTTGATGCAGAATTTAATTTTAATTTTCCTGACCTTTGATGCCATTTCTGTGCACGTTCTGTGGGCTTCTGCCAGGGGAGAACGTATTGCTTTCCCTGTACTCTCTAAAATGATTTTTTTTTCGGTCAGGGATCTGCTAACACAGCGACTGTGGGATGTAGATACACTCACCAGTTGAAACAACTTATTATGTTTATCAGAGAAACTTATACTAAAGAAAGCTAGGCCATTTTTTATGCTATTATTCATCATTTTACAGCTACAATAAAATTTGGGGAAGAGAAAAACATTCTCAGTGAAACATCAGCACAAATCTCATGGAATGCTGTTGCCATGCTGGTTAGCTTGATAGGAGGAGGTGGGAAATGTCACTGGGAGGCCACACTGAATGCTGTGTTTAACAGGAGCAGGTAAAAGAAAAAAAAAAAAAGAAAAAAAAGAAAAAAAAAAGCCTAGCAAAGTTTTAGCAATCTTGGCTTGAAGGGTAATTTTCTTGTCAACTCTATAATTAATGCACCATACATTACAGTAGCCCATTGTTATTCCAGAATGCCAGGATACGTTTCAAGCTGAATAGCTGTTTAACAAAACACTTGGCAGATTTATTACCCTTAGGTGATTCTGTCAGTCAGCATTTTCGCACGTTTAACCTGAAGTAGGCAGAATCAATTTTGGTATCTATTTTATGAAATGCAGAGCTGCTTAAATTAAACCACACACACATATGCACAACCCCCTGGAAAATCAGAACTTGTATTGGATCTTCATCCGTTAGCAGTGAAACAAGAATTACCCTTGCAAGCTCCTTGTCTTCTTCCTGCACAGTCAAGGCAACGTCTGCCACTTCCAGTATCTACAGAGATATTCTGTGGTTGTTTTCAGATAATGTCTTCAATGTTATGTTTCTGCTATTGTTGCTTTACAAAGCACTTACTTGGCAGCTTCAGAAACTAAGGTTCAGCAGTAAGCACGTGCTTAATGGGCATCCTTAAACGAGGAGATGTCGCATTGAATTAGCAGTTACCAATTCTGCAACGATCCAAAATGGGATCCAATGTGAATTGGTTTAAGTGGCTTGCTATGGAGTATTAGAACTTCAAAGCTGGAAATAGAGCAATTTCATTTTTCAATAGGAAGAGATCTGGGCTCAGATGTAGGAGCGTTGTAGAGCCTAGGAATGAAGCTACAGAATAAAGATGGTAGGTGAGAAACAAAAAAAGTCTGCTGGAAGTTTCAGATCATCACATATTTTTGTGTGACGGTGTTTCTACCATTTCAAAATAATCTATGAATATTCTTGGAACTTATTTAAACTTAAAATGAAAAAGGAGTACTCTCAGTATATCCAATTTTTCCTCATTGCCACATTTCTGTCATATTTCTTCATTTACTGCTATATTTTCTAATTTTGTTTTTATTTTAGTTTTGAGGTTATGAGCTGCCAGAGCTTTGATTTTCTTTCCTTTTTGCTAGAGGCCAAAAAGGGCAAAGAAAGGAATGGGGGAAAATCTGAATTCCAGCACCTGACCTGAACTGACCTTCCATTAATAGGTTGAAAGGGAGGGAAATAGAATTTCAAATAAATCAACAGATAATTCCTCCCATTGGCTTTCAAATAGCTTTGAAATGATTGTTCCTTTCACGTAAAACTTGAAGAAAAAGAATGGCGACATCCATTGCATGGCAAAGCTTAGGGAGGAGGAAGAATGTTTGATGGGCTGTGGGATGGTGGTTGTGTGCACTGAGCTCACAGCCATCCTATGGAGGCTGGCAGTAGTACCAGACCTCCCCAAAGGGAGAGGCTTCTGAAACGTGACTGATCTGGAGAGCTTTCAGTTTGAAATACACTTTTATCTTCCTATGTTTGTACCATTTGTACATTCTCTCTTCAGCCCTTGAGCAGATCCTTTGACAAAGCAAACCCAAGTAAGGAAAACCTGTAAATGTTCCCACGTGATGCACAATAAAATACTGCACAAACCCTTCAGCGTGCAGTGAATGTGCAGTTGGGTGCAGTGTGCTCCATACTCGTGGACAGGTTTTCAAATTCTTGGGCCTAATTTGTCTTCCAAGGGTGACAGCTGTTGAGCTGTCCTCTGAAAAGTGCCATCTTCCGTACTGTATCCCCTAATATGTGCTACCTTTCATTTGCTGCTTACTCTACAAAATAATTGTCATCAGCCAATTTGACACCCTGCACTGTCCAAGAGCTTTTCTAGCCCTTCACATATGGCTTGGCATATTCTTGGCAAAACGTGTGGTCCTGAAGATTTCAACAGATGGAATTTCAAGCAAATGCTGAGGTACACTCCTCTGATGGTTAATTATCCTCGAAGTGTATGCATTATTTCCCATCCAGGTGTGCCCAATTTCGGCTTTCAGGGGTTGGATCATGTTAGGCTTTCTTGTCCATAAAAGTCTCTTCCTACCTGGAGTGTTCTAGCCCTTAATTGAGTGACCTCTTAATGCTCTTTTTGGTGAAATATTAGATTTCCTTTGGGACATGTTTCTCTTCAGTGCAGTGCCATTACCTTAGACAGGACTGCTGCAGGTCCTTGGCACTGGGAGAGTTTTGCCTGGTGTTCGGTGAGCTCTGCTGTCCCTCTCCTTGTTATCCCTTCCCAAAGGGTTGGTGGTGCTCCTGTGATAGGAAGCAGAAGAAAATGTGCTTCATCTGGTTCAGTTTCCACATGGGGGAAGAGTTAAGCCCTGATGCCTGGCTGAGGGAACAGCTGAAGTGCAGGTACGTGTTCCCTTCTGCCATCTCTTTTTTGGGAGCAGTAAATTTTGAGGGTGGGGAGGCTTCATGGCCCCAAACAGCCAGATTTGCCAGAACCCTAATAGAGCTGCTTGGCAGTTCCATTCTAAAACAGCAATATTGAACTTCTGAGCTTTGGTGCCATGCAATACTTGAGGTGCAACGTAGACCTACCTATAAGTGCATCGTAAGGAGGTCCGCCAGGCTTCACAGAATTCCTGTAGCCTTTTTCACTCTTCCTGGTGCGTCAGTAAGAAAGTGTCAGCAATTTCTAATGGAAGACATAAGCAGTGTAGCACAAGGCCATGAGCAAACCATTCAAAGTTAGTGTTTTGAGCAGGGACTTGGCCAAGAGACCTCCATGGGTTCTTCCCACCCTGAAGTCATTTTGTGACACCACTATAAGATTGTAGACATGCAACAAAAGTGAAATACAAGAAAGCCAGTCAGGAGCCTGGCTTTTTTTTTTTTTTAATGGAAAAATAAATTTTACATTTTGTGCGTATTTTATTTAACACTTGCATTTTCATTGCTGGGAACTATGTGATTTTATGTGATCCGGATCTGTTTTGTTGCACTTTTCCTTGAATGGAAAGGTTTCCCAGATGTTTCTTGAAGACCACAAAGGTATGGTTGTGTCTGCCAAAATTCTCTTAAAAGGAATGTATGTGTATTGATTTAAATCTGTTCAGCTTCAGCCACAAGAAATGAACCCACTTTGTGTTTACTCAGTTGGTGTTGCATAAGCAGATGACCACTGAGCTGTTTCTCCATATTGAAGAGAACTCAGAGAGAAGTAAGATGACAGATTTATTTCTACATTGCAGTATGTGTGAACGTGAACCAGAAAGAGCTTCCATTGCTTTTAGCAGGCAGGATAATTCCTTTTACTTGTATTTTATGTTTCCACTTACTCCTTACCTCCAGGCATCCAGGAGCCATTCTCAAGTACAAAATGATGGCTAGAAGCAAGGAAATACAGTCCAATGTTTGTTCTCTGATGATTCTCATGCAGGTGTTGTAATGAGCATTCCCTTTGCCTTACTGAACATCTCTTTCTTATTCCACAGTGTTTTTGCTATGCCATTCTCTGAGTTATTTTCATAATTCATAATTATCGTGGTTCTTAAAAATTTAGACATACGTTCAAAAGCAGGATCCAATCTCGCCTGATTGCCACCACATTGTGTTTGAAGTAATTACCATTCATTTGGCTTTTGAGGCCATTGAATGAATTTTCCACATGAGATTCCTTAATTTGTACATATTTTATTGCTATAAAATAGGTATTGGCAAGCTGCCCAAACTGTAGTGAAGGCCTTAATTCCTGTCCCTGTGTGATGAAACGAATTAAGTGCGAATGGGGAGGCCCAAGATAGACTCCTTAAAATGTATTTTGTTGGCACTCCAAGTTGTCCGAACACAGGCGCAAAAATGGAGGTAAGATTAACACAGCTTAGTTCTGCACTAAAGAGCCCAAGTGGTTATTTTTCATATAAGAAAAATAATACTCCTATACAACACAAAAATGTTCTATCCTGGAAGTATTATCCTCACGAGCAAAGGTACTCTGTTTGAAGAGGTTATTAGCACCTCTGTGCTGACTTCCTGCCTACTAAGGAAAGCATTGGAGAATACTGATTGTCCCTGTCCTGTACAGCCATTCTCCTATGGCCGAGCAGGCTTGCTCTGCCAGTTACAATTTGGAAGTATGTTGTAGAATGCTCTTTGTGTCCTTTATCCCACCAGGCTGGAGATGCCCAATTGTGTTAAGATTGCCGTGAGCAGGTGGAGGTGCAGTAAGATGCTCATGTGCATAAGGGCATTTCAGGCATAGCCTTCCTGGAAAAAAACAGCAAATGACAACTCTAGGTGAATGCCCTTGTACAGATATAATTGGTACAACATTCTGACCAGCCCAAGCTAACAACGCCATCCCTAGTGGTCTAGCATCTCATGTTTATCATAATCACTAGGCTCTTCTAAATTAAACAGCAAGACTGTTGAGGCCTTGGGTCTGACTAATGAGCACTTGTTGACAATCAGCTATTCTTTGTGAAATCAAGCCTTGATCATGCATCTCAACGTGCAGAGCTTGCTAATAAGCCTAATTGTCTGCTTCTTAAGCAAAAGGCTGACAAATTGAGGGATGTACTATGCAGGGACACCAGGGCCTCCAGTCAGAGAATTTTTGAGGTTGGTATAAAGGTGGATTGTGATCAGTGGGCAGAAAGCTGGCACTAAACATGCTGGCTTAAGACAGACCTGTGGCTTTGAGGCCCCACTGAAGTCAATGTTAAAAAGGCAAGTGTGTAAAGGCTGTGCTGAATTTGGGATTGTTAAATCTGGAGATGAGAAGACTCATGGGAGACCATATCCCTTTCTACTCCCTAAAAGGAGGCTGTATGAGGTGGGGGTTGGCTTCTGCACCTGTGTAACTAGTAATAGGATGAGAGGGAATGGCCTCAATTTGTCCTTGGGTGAGGTTGGATTAAGAAATATATTTACTCTGAAAGTGTGGCCAGGCACTGTAACAGTTCCCCAGGGAGGTGGTGGAGTCACTGTCCCTGGAGGTGTTCAAGAGACATTTTGATGTGGCACTAAGGGACATGGCTTAGTGGGGAAATGCTGGTGGTAGGTGGACAGTTGGACTTGGATGATCTTGGAGGTCTTTTCCAACCTTGGTGATTCTATAATTCTGTGAACTTGAGGACTGGATTTGCAACTTCAAATGTAAGAAATATATTCAGAACAAGAAAGATACCTTACACCAGCTGCCGTGGGGAATAGCACATCTTTCTTCTCCATCCCTACCCCCATCCACTCAGGATAATGCAGCCACTAACGAAACTTTTCTCTTAATCATAAGAAACCTTTCTTTGCCTGTTCGAAATTTTCATCCCTCAGTGTTCTCAGCTTGTTTTCAATGTGTGGAATCTCTGCTGACCTGAGAACAGCCTTGTGGATGCATTTGGCATACTCTCATCCTCTGTGTTGAAGCAGACTGACTGTTCATGAAGATGTTTGCATTAAAGAGCACCACTTTAAGAGTAGTTGTGCAGAGAAGACTGAAGGATGTGATTTCCTTCAAGGCTGATGCTGTTTCTGTATCGGCTCCAAGAAGCCTGCACTTTCCCTGTTGGCAAACAACAGACTAGCAGCACCCTGAGAGCAACAGGAGGCAAGATGGCCAGCATCTCACACAGGAGTTTGCTTTTGTTTCTCAGTGAATAGCAGGGCAGAATTCAGACACTGACATTGCTCTATCACTCCTAGCCACAGAGCAAGTCCTGGTTTGTGCACTGCACTGCTCCGTATGCACAGGCGTGTGCTGACAGAAATGCACCTTCTTGTGCCAACATTACAGAGGAAATCAAAGGACGAGGTCGTGTAGTGCAGAAGGAAACGACATCACTGGATTGTCAGACTAATCATTGTACTCTTCAGTCCTTCGTTCTCTATGATCTCTTCCCCTGGGAATATTCACAGCCCCTTTGATGACTCTTTACTGAGACTGAGAATCCCAAAGATGACAAATGCTCTGTTTTATTATGGCAATACATAACTTAATTTTGAGGCAGATCACAGATTTCTGTCTGACGTTTCTACCTTTCAACTCTTGCAAGCTTTCCAGCAAACAGAGAAGGAGGAATAGGGAGCCCTCATGTTAGATGTTAATACACTTTTCTTCTCCCTCTGGAGGTAGGTCTCAATAAAACGCCTAGCAGTTTTAAATCTTGTTTCAATACATTTTTATGTAAAAATACATGAAGTATGTTCTGAAAGGACAAAAGAATTTCATTTGTCCTTTAGGCGAGGTTTTTTAAGTGTTCATACATAAAATATGATAGAGAATAGAACTGGCGTTTCAATCAGAGATAAAGGAAAACAAGGTTAAAAGTGTTCTGGATTATCCTAGAAGTTTCATCCCTAAGTTCTTCATGAAAACCTTTTAAATAGTGGTGCAGGGCATAACTGAACAGCTGAGTGTGAAGTTACTCAGTTGAAGACGGAGTTCAATCAGGGCAATACTGGCTATGAACCCTGCATCTATTAGTGGGATTAATTCATCTGTTTCCTAGTTTGCTGATGGCCTTTGTCTGCTGAAAAACAGGTGAATGTATGCAATTGCTAAACAGGCAAGGTTCTTGGGATCAGCCTTTGCAATTTGTTTTCATTACTTTAAAAAGCCCCAGCCCTCCGCTCGGGTGATAGTGTACTGAAATCTATATGTATGAGATTCAGTCTTCCTGCATGGAAATTTCTTTTCTTACAATTCTAGAAGCAATAAATGCTCCATGGGAGGGGGCAACATCACAGGTAAACTTTCAAATATGCATATGCAAGATATAAAACACCATTTCTGTTCCATGTACTTCTGCCTCTGTGAATGTGGTTCTCCTTTCCCTGGGTGGAGGAAGAATCAGTTTACGTCTCAGCCTCTCTGTGTAAAGGGGCTTGCTCTTCAGCACGCAGTATCTCACCTGCTTGTGGCTGCAGTGCTTCAGGTTGGCTGCAGCCTGCAGTAGAAGCCAACAGGAGAGTTCAGGCAAGCTTATTTATCAGCAAGTCTCAAAACATTCTATTTATTGAGTGCATTGCTTTTCCAAGCAGTGTGAGTGACTGAGCCCCTGAGGCTGCCAGCTGATGCATGTGAACAGCCAGGGCGAGCACCCCGGAATTCTTTCAGGTAATGCAGGATGTCTTGGTTTGATCTGAGCTCCTGCCTGGTCAGCACAGAACAGCACAATTCCTCCTGTGGTAAAAGCCTGGGGCAGTGCTGGTTGGAATGCAGCGATGTCCTGTATGCGTGCGCTCCTTAGGGCTGACACTGGCACAATCCCCAGGGACTTCACATGGTTACATGACTATCACCATGGGTGCCCAGGCTTTGCAATGAAGCTTTATTTGAACCACCATCTAGATATCATAATTTGTGCTCTGTAGCGGCAGCTGTTTATTTCGATAGTTCTTTGCTTTTAATTATTATTATTTGCAATCCAAACTGACCTGTTTACTCCATAACCAATTGAGAAAGAGATGTCCTGCTCAAGCAGAAGGAGTGCCTCAAGAGAAGGGCAGCCCTGCATAATTTCCTGTCCTCTCACACAACACATTCATATTGGAAAACTGGGGAATATTACTTTCTGGCCCTGCACACTCTCCTGGGTAGAAAGGTCCTGAAACACAATTTATTGTAAAACACACAGTGGTTACAGAGCTAGCACAGTCAATGATATTCCTTTTATTACCACTCAGATGAGAACACAAAATGACATTGGAAAGCAGTGAACTCACCAGAAGGGCAGAGAAAGCCATTAAATTCAACACGCATCATATTTCATAATCAGAATCCTGCAGTCAGAGCTGACACCACTGAATGAGTTTGTTGCAGTCATGATAATATAAAACCCGCTGCATCTGCTTCCCTTGGCACTTTTCTTTGTAGACCCTTGCAGTGTATGGGCTATTAATCATCAGTAGCCAGGGACACTGCAGACCAATGCACTTTGTATTGCATAAATTGAAAATGCATCACTATTAGAGAGAAAACTGCCTTCTGTACATCTCTATTTAGATAAGCAGTTTCCTAAAGGGCTGCCATGCTATTATGGCTAACCGCTTAATTGGAGTTCTTTCCACAGCCCAGTAATTGGGGCTGGGGGTGGGGGGGAGGGAAATGCAATCTCTTTTGTAGCGTGTATGAAAACAAGGTGGCAGAGTGTTTCTTTTCTTACCTGGAATGCCTGACAGGGCTGGAACTGGAGGTGAGAAAATGCAGTCGAATGCACTGCATCGTTTAACCTCACTAAATTAACTTCATCAGTGAGAGGTCTGAGAGTGCCAGCGAGTGGGAGAGGGATGCTGTGTAACCTGTGCCTTACAGGATTTTCAATGGCTGGCTGGAGCAACCCATCACCAGAGAAGGCTGCTGCCTTCCCTTCCTTTAGCTGTGCTCACAGCAGAGGGGAAGCTGCAGTTCAGGAGCAGGGAAGTTTTAGTGGCAGCCTGAGAAAACAGATGCGCAAATTCAGGGCTCAGAACTGTTCTCTTGAATGAGTTGAGTTATGAGTTATGAGTTCTGTTATTCCACAGTTTGTCCAAGTTTTTCATGTAATGAACAAATATCAGTAACTAATGAGAATGGGAGGTTTAAAGTACAAAGAAAGTACAACTTTAAAATTGTGTGTATTTAACTGTAAATTGCTGCATGGCTTAATTAACTTTTTTGCAGGGCTGCAGTCAGCGTTTGCAACTTCACTGATCTCTGGCTGTAGTTTCTTGTGACTGTTGCTGCTGCCCTGTAGTTCAGTGGGGATTTGTTTTCATTCTAGGTAAGCTGGGGCTGAGTTGGAAACACCTCTGCTTGTTGGCCCTGCGTTGAACCAATCTTACCATGCAGAATGCATTGCCATCTTTGCAGGAGGTAATGTGAAATGTATTCAGATCAAAGTAATGTGTGGTTCTCTGTGATGAAATCAGAAAAGGAGAGAAATTGCATTCATCTGAGTTGGGGACCAGGACAGTGAGCAGCGTGATCCAATGCTTGAACATTAATGCCAGCTATTGGGGAAGTTTCTTCACTCTGCTGTCTATCACAAAGCACTCTGAGGTCCTGAGAGTTACCAGATCTGATTTTAAAAAGTAATGTACATGAATAGTGTCCAGGATGTGGAAATGCCCCCTTGGAAGGGAAGCAGCTGAGAGTTTGCTGCTGCTACGCAATTACCTTTTCAATGCTATCAAAAGCTTTCTTTAATAAAGTTACAGTAAATCCACGGTCTCCCATTTAAAGCTACTTGTGCTCACATTTTAGCTTTGAAAACAGGTTGATTTGAAAAAGATAACGATGTCAAGACGTGGAGGTATCTTGTTGAAAGAAATAAATTATGCAGAGATTTCCTAAATAATTTAACAGATCCGGTAAACAAAAGGATGATTTCTTACAAAAAGAACCATCGATTTGCTGGCTTTTTGTTCCTGTGGTGATGGATACGGGTTCTGTGTTCTGAGGTTTTAATTTCAATCTCAACTACATCCTGTCCATGGCCAGACAAGGATGCAGATGCAGTTGCATCCTGAAAACCCCGTCAGATATTGTGCTGGCATCCTTTCAAGCTTCCTTGTAAATGAAAGTAGCTAATATCCTGGTCTTTAAGACCAGTACTTAAGAGAAACAAAATATTTTAGCACCAGCCAGTGATTGTGGCTTTGAAACCAAGATCTCATTATATTTGTTAGCTGATGTTATCAGTGGGGTGAGGGAGAAGGCAGGCAACCTTTTCAAATAGTCAGCTCAACTGGCCAGACCTGGGGAGTCCCAACTCCCAGAGCAGCCTGCTTTTCTCAATATTGTTTTATTGTTAAAATGGGTTTGACATACAGCCCTTGCAATGGAGAAACTTGTATGTGACATAAATCAGAGCCTCTCCTTCAGCAACATGCATGAGACTTATTCACGAGAAGACAAGCCAAAGTGGAAAAGAAGCTTCCAGAGCACTGGAAATACTAATTCTTAATGTATACAGTTACTTTTTTCTGCCTGTACTGGTAATGGGAAATTCCAGTTCGCACATTCCTTCTGTCATTATGGCTTTGGAATGAGTGCTACAAAGTCAGTTTTTATGTTCGTTTGGTCCGTGGGGAGATGCTGGAGTTCAGACTAGAAGTAAACAAGGTCTCAATTAACCATTAACCAGTTAGCGTGGTTTATCTATTTCCTGACACACATCCTCCATAAGGCATCCATTGCTTTGATTCTGGTGAATCATCTCCATTTCTTGGGTGAAAGAAAAGCCAGGGAAGCTGTGTGAGCATATTTTGGTTAATGTTGTATTTGACCTATACTGCAGTTCTGTATGTTTTGTACTCTGTTTTGCACATCAATACCAACATTTTGAATTGAGGATATGTTTGAAGCAACAACTGCCTACCAAGAGCTGAAATTATTGAGAGAACGGAACCTTTGTTTTATATTTTGGGAAAACAGGAAAATGAACTCAGGAGTTGCAGTGGGTAAACACTGGGAACAGAAATTGGTTTTGCTTCTTTACCTCCAATTCAAAACAAGCTCTTATCCAGCCATTCACAACAGCAGTAAACAGGTCCATCTGCTTTTAAAGAGCAGGAATGAGAAGAGCCTTTGCCTTATCAGTCACTGTGAATAACCCAGAGCTGCCTGGTATCTCAGTGGTGTAGGCTGATGTTCTGGCACATCCTCCCAGCACTGCTGGGCCCAGGATCCAGCACGGTTCCCAGCTGGAAGCAATTCCCTGGCAGACATCAGCTGTGCTTCCCACTGGCTTCAGGAAGGCAGATGGGAATGACAGCTAGCCAGAGTTGGCAGTAACCTGGTATTTTCGCTGTGGGAAAAACACAGCTTTACAATCACCTGGTTGTGTTTGCGAAACAACACGTTCGAGATTGATGGCTTACTTCTGGAAGCTGCTGCAGCTGAGAGCATAGCTGGTAAAAGGCTCACAGGTGCGGCAAGTCAGGGTTCTTCCACATCAATCCGTGCCTGCTGCTGACAAGAAACTAAACAATTTGCATTAGTTGCTGGGAGGGCACACACAGTTGCATATGTTGAAATCTTAATGGTACTTCTCCTTCCTGTTGGGTACAGCTAGTAAATCACACAAACAAAAAAATCCCTTGCTGTGAGCTTTAGTTGTCTTATGGAGCTGGCAGAGATGTCTTTAGAGAGCATTCTGAGCAGAGCCCCAGCTGATCAAAACCAGATTCCTCCTCTGTGTATGCACAAGTGATGGACTTGCATTCCTTTAATACTTTCAACTCTGTATCTGGAAAAATTGTTTTACCAAGCTTCCCTGCTGGTAAGGGAGGAGGGCAGGCAGTAAGAGAGATCACTGCAGGGATATGAAGTGAAAACGTTGGTCCAGCAAGTTAAGGAAGATGCTTTCAGTGGAAGAGTGGAGGGCAAAGCCCCGTGTTCATCTCCCTGCTTTGCTGTAGGACAGTGTTCTGTACTGCAGGCACATGAGTTCATTTCCATGCTATCTTGTGGGTGAGCCCAGGCAGCCCTCCAGGAAAGCACAGAAGTGCTTTTAAGGTCGGCTTGTTATTAACTCTGCCCAGACAGCGTGGGCATACCCAACACAGGAGACCTCCACTAATGACATCTGTAATCATTAGAGGTGATTGGAAATTAATTACCAAAGTTTAGGGGAGACAGGGGGAGCAGTCCTACACTTTTTCTCTTTGAAATCAAAAAGAACCTGCGAATGTTTCCATACAAGCAGAGAAGAAGGAAGAAGCTTTCTGGAAACTCTCTCAAACATTCAGATGTGAAGTGCTTTGCCACAAGCCAGGAAGTTCTGCTCACATTGATGGAACGTTAACATTGTTTAAAAATGCTTCCTGAGCACTCAGGAACGCTTCTTTCATAGATCTACGAGTCAGTACCACTCAATGTGGAATGTAAACACGCACTTCTTAGTGTCACTTAAAACCAGAAGTTTATGTAAAGCATGTATACGTGCAGTGCCCATTGCCAGAAGCAAGTGATTTGAAGAGGAGGTTGCAGATTGTGTTCCCCCTCCCCCATTGTGTTCTAGGATATATTTTCACAGGGTTCTGTTGTCTGACATCCTGGAGGTTTTACGCCATTATTTTGGGCTCAGCAATGCAGGAGGAAAGATTACTGTGTGGACTTGTCCATGGGAAGTAAGTAGGTGGTTGTTCGTTGTTTAATATGTGCTGTTTGTTCCCATGTACTTTCTGAATGCTTTTTCCTGCTAAACTGCAAAACAGTCCCTTAAGCAATAGCTGTGCTGAGTGCTGGAGTTTGGTTTTGGAAGGGGAGAGCCAGCAGATTCTATTGCCTCTCTCACCCTAGGAATAAGAAAAGAGCAATACGACTCCCTGTTTCTGATACTAAGTCAATCACATGTGGTTGTTGTTTGTATGGCACCAAAGCCCATTTGTACTCAAGTCTGAGGGTTGGGTAGTTAGCTCTAAGTAGAGGATGTTTTAGATGGGAAGGCATAAGTTAGATCCAGGAATTCTGTCCGTATTGGCCAGAGGCATGGAAACTTTTATCTGAATGCCTGTCGTGAGTGATAACAATTGCAGACACGTGTGCCTGAAATTGTGTGTTTTTTTTTTACATTTTAAAAATATTGGCTATTATAATGAACCTTATCTGATGTTGAGCCTATTTTGTTGAGAAGTGCCTTAAAGCAAATTCAATCCAACAAGTGTTACTGAATAATTTAGGCTAACAGCATTAACGTAGCCACTGAAACCACTCAGTGCAAACACAGCCTTACTTTAGGAGACCTTGCCTTAGAGGTCTTCACTGCTGCTGATGGAGAGGTGGTCAGTATAGGAGCCTGCAGGCTTGGCTGGACGAGAAGTTTTGTAGGCAAAGAGACAACAAATTGACTTTAAAAGACTGAGTGTATTTACATTCCATCTCTGTGCATTTGTTTTCCGCTTTTCCACTCCATAATTTTTTTGCTTCTCTTATGGAAAGCACTGCGAGAAGAACATTCAATACTAAAAACATTGTTATGCCTTTGATATGGTAATTTCAGAGATTGCAGAGGAATTCAGCCCTCTGTAAAAGCAAATGTTTTGTAATTGGGAAGAGATTCAGTTACAGGAAGGTACAAAACTAAATGAATGGGCCACGTGTGAATCGATAAATTAAGGATAGAGCTCTAGCATCTTAGAGAAACAGCATAAATAGTGCAAAGCTGCCTTCCTGCTTCTGTGATCAGGAAAGCTGACTGTGAGAGTGATGTGAGACAATGCAAAGCGAGGATCGGATGCTTCAGCTCCTTGTATACTCCAAATGCTGATTCATTTTTAACCATTTCGCTCTCAGAGAGTGCAAAGCTACTGGAATTGCAGCAGTCAGCTACTTTTGCCTGCTGTACGATCCTGAAAACCAGCTGCACTATTTCTTTTGATTTATTAATTTAAAGTCAGCAGACTGTTTCATCCCTTTGCTGGTCTAGCTGAACACCTGAAACACCCAATACACACAGGTGATTCTTTGGCTGTACCTTTGGTATATTGAATATATCTGGACGTAGAATCGTAGAATCACCAAGGTTGGAAAAGACTTCCAGGATTTCCCACTCCAACCATCCACCTACCACCAATATTTCCCCAGTAAACCATGTCCCATAGTTTAACATCTAAATGTTTTTTCAACAGCTCCGTGGATGGAGATTCCACCACCTCCCAGCTCAGCCCATTCCAGTGCCTGACTGCTCTTGCAGAGAAGAACTGTTTCCTAATATCCAACCTGAACCTCCCTGACACAGGCACCTCAATCACAACCCGTTACTGAGTTACTGAGTGCTACAGTTTGCTTTTAGCACTTCTGACTCTGCTGTTTTCTGCTGGCAAAGGAAACTGCAGCAGCACACAGCAAACATGGTAGGATGAGATAAGCAATACGAATGCAGTCCCATTTTATTTCGATGTGGGTTGGGTCTGGGTACAATCCTTTTTTCTTTCTTTACCAGGATCATTCATCCCTGGGGCCCCTGTGATAATAATGTTGCATTTGATTTCTGGATTTATAACAATACGTGGTTTTGCAAATAAAACTCCAACTTGGTATTCTGCTTTGAGTTACATTTGTAACATTAAAAGAAATGGGCACTTTCTGTGGATTTCTCCTGCAGAAGTTCCAAACGTGGCTCTCCTAAAATGCTGCATGCACTCCTTCAGTCTGAAGTGCAATGTGTTTGCAGAGCAGAACATGAATGATAACAACAATTTTTCCTGCTGCAGATAGCAGTATCAGTGCACGCAATAACACGAGTCCCACATTAGGCAGAGAGGGAAGAAAAGGTCAAGATTTTCCTCAGGACTGCTTTGCCATAAAGAAACACCCACAAAGCAGAAAAGAAAAAAAAACAAGAATGTTGTTGGGCAGAACGGCTCAGTGCTTTCTTCTGACTGTTTA